>NC_059388.1:2589478-3866978 GCF_019703515.2 Myxocyprinus asiaticus
CTCTCCCATTTCAACCCTGATTGCATCTACAGGGGATGATCTTTTTACTCTACAGCATATTCTTAATGCTTTAGACTGAGATCCAGTTTCTTCAAAATTGACTGCTGATAGCTGCTGCCCCAAATACAATGCATCCCATAGTCTATACTAAAACGTATTAGAGCTTGATATACATGTAGCAATTAACTATTACTATATATAGCTATACTATTATAACTAACCATGTCTTTCCCTGGGGTTGTATTTCTTGAATTATTGATAGCAATCATTAATTCAAAAGAATTAAACTCATCATCCATTATGCTATCAGATTCCTGTTTTTTTCCTGCAAATATTATTGTGTATTTATTACTTCTTGTCTAATTTTTAAAAATTTATCATCTAAATTTTCAGTGCTGTGGACTTTAGCAAATGTTTGAGCCAGAATTTCTGCCTTCTCCTTATTTGTGATATCCACCACTCATGACAGGAGTATTTTTTGAAGCTATCAATACCATTAATTTTCCTGATCATGCACCAGACCACATCTATTCCAGTCTCCCTCCCAACTGTATGACTTGCTGAGTTCAATCGTGCGCATACGTCTGACAAGCATAGATCGAATTACTCTGAACAATAGATTGGCAATAAGCGTGAAACCGATTATCAAATAGGGCAGAGCTTATCGGTTCGGAAGTTGTCTCTAATTGGTCAGGTACGATGGGTATAAATGAGGTTCATTAGGCCCCAAGCATTGAAAGTGCGAGGCCCTATTGTTCTTCTAAGCAGTATTCTTTATTAGAGAGCATGATGAATGCCTAAAATCGGGTGAATGCGCGAAAAATAAAAATAATTATTATTTTTTGCATCAGTTGTCCAACATGTCGGTGATGTTGACGAAGGTTCTTGCTGACTTGGAGGATCTCGCTGTAATACGTCGATCGATTACAGCGATGGAAATAAAATTCTCTGAGATAGTTACAAGAGTGACTGATGTTGAGAGACGAATCGATTTTCTGGGATCTTCGGAGAGGGAATTAACCGCTAATCCGCCTGCGACCAAAGTTGATTTGGAACATTTCCTTGAAAAGCTTGAAGATCTTGAGAATAGAAGCCGCAGGAATAACGTTCAAATTGTTGGAATTCGCATGTTTTTCTTTTTTCTGTTTGTTTTATTCGGGGGGAAGTTCGGGGTTTGATCAAATCAAATCAAATCACTTTTATTGTCACACAGCCATATACACAAGTGCAATGGTGTGTGAAATTCTTGGGTGCAGTTCCAATCAACATAGCAGTCGTGACAGTGATGAGACATATACCAATTTACAATAACATCAAATTAACACAACACAATTAAAGTCTAATATACACATAATTACACACAACACAATATACAAATAATAACATACACTGTACAGTATACAATACACACAATATAGAATACACATTATACAATAAAAAAAGTATATATAGTATATATAGAATGTACAGTAGGTTGTATTGTACTGTATTGACATTCAGGCTGTCGGTTGATAGTAAGTTGTTAAGAGAGAATATAATATAATAATAATATAATTTATGACAGTCAGGTGTGAGATATAAGAGTAAGAGTAATAAAGTGCAGTGCTGATGTATTTTGATCGTGGGAGATCAAGAGTTCAAAAGTCTGATTGCTTGGGGGAAGAAGCTATCATGAAGTCGGCTGGTGCGGGTCTGATGCTGCGATACCACCTGCCTGATGGTTGCAGTGAGAACAGCCCATGGCTCGGGTGGCTGGAGTCTCTGATGATCCTCCGAGCTTTTTTCACACACCGCCTGGTATATATGTCCTGGAGGGAGGGAAGCTCACCTCCAATGATGTGTCTGGAAGTTCGCACCACCCTTTGCAGTGCTTTGCGTTTGTGGGCGGTGCTATTGCCGTAATAGGCAGAGATACAGCCAGTCAGGATGCTCTCTACAGTGCAGGTGTAGAACCGTGTGAGGATGGGGCGGTTCATTCCAAACTTCCTCAGCCGTCTCAGGAAGAAGAGGCGCTGATGAGCCTTCTTCACAACGACTTCAGTGTGGATGGACCATGTGAGTTCCTCAGTGATGTGGACACCCAGGAACTTGAAGCTGCTGACTCTCTCCACTGGTGCTCCATTGATGGTGATGGGACTGTGTTCTCTGTCTTTTCTTCTTAAGTCCACCACATTCCTTTGTCTTACTGATGTTGAGGGAGAGGTTGTGCTCCTGACACCAGTGTGTCAGAGTGTGCACCCCCTCTCTGTAGGCTGTTTCATCATTGTCAGTGATCAGACCTACCACCGTCGTGTCATCAGCAAACTTAATGATGGCATTGGAGTTATGTGTTGCCACAGAGTCATGTGTGTACAAGGAATACAAGAGTGGGATGAGAACACAGCCCTGTGGGGCTCCAGTGTTGAAGGTCAGTGATGAGGAGATGTTGCTGCCTATTCTAACCACCTGGCGTCTGCTTGACAGGAAGTCCAGGATCCAGCTCCACAGCGAGCTGTTTAAGCCCAGAGCCCAGAGTTTCTCATCAAGCTTGGAGGGCACTATGGTGTTGAATGCTGAGCTGTAGCCTACAAACAGCATTCTCACATAAGTGTTCTTTTTTTCCAGGTGGGAGAGAGCAGTGTGTAGTGTAGATGCAATGGCATCATCAGTGGAGCGGTTGTTGTGGTAAGCAAACTGTAATGGGTCAAGAGAGAGAGGCAGCACAGAGCAGATGTAATCTCTGATTAGTCTCTCAAAGCATTTGCTGATGATGGGGTTCAGAGCAACAGGACGCCAGTCATTTAAGCAAGTAATTTTTGATTGCTTTGGAACAGGCACAATGGTGGATGTTTTAAAGGATGTGGGGACTACAGACAAAGAGAGGGAAAGGTTGAAAATGTCTATAAAATTACCAGCCAGCTGGTTCGCGCACGCTCTGATGACACGGCCCGGAATGCTGTCTGGACCCGCGGCTTTGCGGGTTAGGATCGGGTTACATCCGCTACAGAGACAGAGAGTGAACTAACCTCTGTAGCTTCAGCCGCGAGAGCTCTCTCCGCGAGGGTGGTGTTATTTCCCTCAAAACGAGCATAAAAAGTATTTAGCTCACCCGGGAGAGAGGCAGCGGTGTTCATGGCGGAGTTTTTATTCCCTTTAAAGTCCGTGATGATGTTAATTCCCTGCCACATGCTTCTAGAGTTGGTGGTGTTAAACTGTCCTTCAATCTTGTTCCTGTACTGGTGTTTTGCTGTTCTGAGGGCATAACTGGCTTGTTTATGCTCCTCTGCATTCCTGGAATTAAAAGCGGAGGTCCGCACATTAAGTGCCGCGCGGACATCGCTATTAATCCATGGCTTCTGGTTCGGATAGATCCGTACTGTTCTGGTCGGAACGACGTCCTCTACGCACTTTCTGATGAAACACATTATTCTTGATGTCGTCATCAGAGGAGGACCGGAACATCTCCCAGGCCGTGTGATCAAAACAGTCTTGTAGCGCAGAGTCTGACTGGTCCGACCAGCACTGGATCATTCTGAGAGTGGGTGCTTCCTGTTTCAGTTTCTGCCATAAGTGGGCAGAAGCAGAAAGGAAGAGTGGTCTGATTTGCCAAATGGTGGGCGGGGGAGGGATTTGTAGCCATCCCGGAAAGCAATTAGTAGATTTAATGTGTGTAAAATGCTTTGTCATTTTTAATGTGCTTAGTGGTGTATAAATAGCCAGTATGAAACAAACCACCTGCATGAAGTTGGCACCCCATATAATTAAATCATTACCAAATCTGTACCATCGTTTGTGCCGATTTGTGCTATTAAAAGAAACATCATAACATATTCCTTTCTTTGTATTTAACAAGATAGCTTTTGGGAGCCATGAAATCATGCAGGCTAAACCCCATGTCAATCACTCTTTTAACGGCACAAACCAGTTTCATGTTATTTCTAAGGATGGAAATAGATACAAGATTAATTTCAACGGCACAAATCGAGCAAAAATCGAGCACAAATGAACAGCACCGGTCTGGTGCGATTTGGATGACATAGGGTGGAGAGTGACGTCACTGCTCCCGAAAAGTTTCTTGCTATATCTAAGGAAGGTAAGTAGTTACAGTGTTTCTTTCAACGGCACAAATCGAGCAAAAACCGAGCACAAACGAACAACACCGGTTTGGTGAGATTTGGATGACATGGGGTGGAGAGTGATGTCACTGCTCCCGAATTCAAATTCTTATTTCTAAGGAATTCAGGGAAATAGATACAGTGTTCCTTTTAATGGCAAAAATCGTGTACAACGAACGGCACCGGTTTGGAGCGATTTGGACCACATGGGGTGGAAAGTGACGTCACACAGCGAAAAAAAATAATGTCTAATATCTCAAACACCAAACCAGCACAAATGTTCATTTTTGCAGCACAAACGAATGGTATAGATCTGGTAATGATTTAATTATATGGGGTGCCAACTTCATGGAGGTTTCAAACATCCAGTACGTAGTGGATTTAATCCAATACATCATCGCGCTACAGGCTGCAGGAGGACATACTCGATAGGCTCGTTTGAGATAAGCAAGTTCTGCGCAGAACCGATCACTGGTGATCACCGGCAGGTGCGTGCCGGTTAGAAATCTGTCCAACTTGCTGTGATGTCATGAAGATGTATGTCAAAAAATGTCCCGCGAGTGTGAGGTGGCTGCAGCTGTAGCAGGCAGGCGGCGCAGTTGCTTTTTCCGAGTTGTGCGAACTGCAAGCGCAATGGGAAATGACTGGCTGACGACACAGCTTAATGCTCATTGGCTTAAACAACCCTGATGTTTCGTTATCTTCTAAAATGTTCGATCTTTTTATCTATAATATCATGTTTTTATGTGAATATTCCCAACACTATGACAGTGCAATCTCTGTATGGGAATTTGTGATAGGTATTATATTTCTGTGCCGCCTGCCTGCTATGTCCACCTCACTCTCGTGGGAGTATTTTTGACATATGTGGTCATTATATCACAGCAAGTCGGACAGATTTTCTAACCGGCATGCACCTGTCGGTGATCACCGGTGATCGGTTCTGCGCAGAACTTGGCCATCTCAAACGAGCCTAATGAAATGCAAGCTGTTTTTTCTTCAATCACTGGATTGGATCATAAGCAGAGCATGTGAAACATAAGTAGCCTACTGTCGCTCGCATGTCGCATGTTTTAAAATTGCACTCTTTTAACAATTTAAAATATGTTTTCACTGTAATTTTCTAATTACAAAATTGACTGCAGAAGATGAAAGTTGAGTTTTTAAATTGAATTTGATACCAAGTATGTGAACATTGACATTTTTTATATAAAACAAAATATTTGTTTTTTTAGCCACACTCAAACGGCACCCCCATTTTCACCTACAGTCACCAAAATTGGTACATACAGGTGCATCTCAATAAATTAGAATGTCGTGGAAAAGTTCATTTATTTCAGTAATTCAACTCAAATTGTGAAACTCGTGTATTAAATAAATTCAATGCACACAGACTGAAGTAGTTCAAGTCTTTGGTTCTTTTAATTGTGATGATTTTGGCTCACATTTAACAAAAACCCACCAATTCACTATCTCAAAAAATTAGAATATGGTGACATGCCAATCAGCTAATCAACTCAAAACACCTGCAAAGGTTTCCTGAGCCTTCAAAATGGTCTCTGAGTTTGGTTCACTAGGCTACACAATCATGGGGAAGACTGCTGATCTGACAGTTGTCCAGAAGACAATCATTGACATCCTTCACAAGGAGGGTAAGCCACAAACAAAGAAGCTGGCTGTTCACAGAGTGCTGTATCCAAGCATGTTAACAGAAAGTTGAGTGGAAGGAAAAAGTGTGGAAGAAAAAGATGCACAACCAACCGAGAGAACCGCAGCCTTATGTGGATTGTCAAGCAAAATCGATTCAAGAATTTGGGTGAACTTCACAAGGAATGGACTGAGGCTGGGGTCAAGGCATCAAGAGCCACCACACACAGACATGTCAAGGAATTTGGCTACAGTTGTCGTACTCCTCTTGTTAAGCCACTCCTGAACCACAGACAACGTCAGAGGTGTCTTACCTGGGCTAAGGAGAAGAACTGGACTGTTGCCCAGTGGTCCAATGTCCTCTTTTCAGATGAGAGCAAGTTTTGTATTTCATTTGGAAACCAAGGTCCTAGAGTCTGGAGGAAGGGTGGAGAAGCTCATAGCCCAAGTTGCTTGAAGTCCAGTGTTAAGTTTCCACAGTCTGTGATGATTTGGGGTGCAATGTCATCTGCTGGTGTTGGTCCATTGTGTTTTTTGAAAACCAAAGTCACTGCACCCGTTTACCAAGAAATGTTGGAGCACTTCATGCTTCCTTCTGCTGACCAGCTTTTTAAAGATGCTGATTTCATTTTCCAGCAGGATTTGGCACCTGCCCACACTGGCAAAAGCACCAAAAGTTGGTTAAATGACCATGGTGTTGATGTGCTTGACTGGCCAGCAAACTCACCAGACCTGAACCCCATAGACAATCTATGGGGTATTGTCAAGAGGAAAATGAGAAACAAGAGACCAAAAAATGCAGATGAGCTGAAGGCCACTGTCAAAGAAACCTGGGCTTCCATACCACCTCAGCAGTGCCACAAACTGATCACCTCCATGCCACGCCGAATTGAGACAGTAATTAAAGCAAAAGGAGCCCCTACCAAGTATTGAGTACATATACAGTCAATGAACATACTTCCCAGAAGGCCAACAATTCACTAAAAATGTTTTTTTTATTGGTCTTATGATGTATTCTAATTTTTTGAGATAGTGAATTGGTGGGTTTTTGTTAAATGTGAGCCAAAATCATCACAATTAAAAGAACCAAAGACTTAAACTACTTCAGTCTGTGTGCAGTGAATTTATTTAATACACGAGTTTCACAATTTGAGTTGAATTACTGAAATAAATGAACTTTTCCACGACATTCTAATTTGAGATGCACCTGTATATAGTTCTCATCAAGCCCAAGAACTTTCATAATTACAGTCATTAGGTCTGCCCAACAGGAAGTTGGCCATTTTGGATTTTTTTTTATATTGCAGTCTCTGAACTTTTAAATCGTCCTCCTAAGGGATTCATGAGACTGTCACCACATTTAGAAAACATTATGCCAAGACACTGAAGGTGCTAAATTGTGAACAGATTTTTGATATATCGAACGGTGTTGTCATGGTGAGGCATTAAATTAATTATCTTCTGTGTGCAATGTGTGATTTACATCAAAAGTATGATGTATCTTGGGGGCTAAACCGATGGATGTGACTATTTTGGGTCACGGTCATAGCGCCACCACCTGGCAGCAGGAAGTGTGTCTCTTACAACAGACTTTAAAATAGTCCTCTTATATTCACTCAAACTGCTTCAAAATTGCTTAGTATAATGTAAAATGCCAAATGCATGTAACCACCTTGCATTGTTTTCTGAAAGCAACCGGGTGGAAATGGACCCATGGTACTTGGACCCGTCTTCGCTGCTTGCAGCTCTATTTTTGTTTTAATGATTATTATTCTTTTCAATGTTTTCGGTACTTTTGGGGTACTTTACATGCGTGAAAATTTTGCACACATATCAGAGTCGTTGGCCATTAGGGCTGGGCAAAGTTGCGGTGGGGGCGTGCAGAGTGGGCTCTGTAGCGCTCCCTTGAAAATGGGCATGTAAGGGGGGCTCTGTAGCACCCCCACTTTCACCTACAGTCACCATAGTTGGTACAAATATAGGTCTCATCAAGCCAACCAACTTTCATACAGTCGTTAGCTCTGCCCAACACGAAGCCGGCCATTTTGAATATTTTGAAAATCACAGGCTCTGAACTTTTAAATACTCCTCCTAAGGGATTCAAGTGACTGGCACCAAATTTGTGCAACATCATGCCAAGACATTGTAGATGCTAAATTGCGAACTGATTTTTGATATTTTGAACAGTGTTGCCGTGGCAAAGTAATAAATGTATGGCAAAAAATGGGAAACAGAAAGTGCCTTATATCTTCTGTGTGCATTGGGTGATTTTTATCAAAATTGATATGTATGTTTAGTCTTGGGGGCTGATCACATGGATATGACTATTTTGGGTTACGGTCATAGCGCCACCATCTGGCAGCAGGAAGTGTGGCTTACAACAGACTTTAAAATAGTCCCCTAATATTTACCCAAATCACTTCAAAATTGTTTAGAATAATGTCAAATGCCAAATGCATGTGTCCATCTTGCACTGTTTTCTGAATGCCACTGGGTGAAAATGGACCCATGGTGCTTGGGCCCATCATTGCTGCTTGAAGCTATATTTGTAGTTTGGAATTTCAAACTGTTATTTATTTCTTATTTATTTTCAGTTTGTTCTTTCAAGTTTCATTAGTTTCAGTCTATGGCTGTTAGTTTTAGTTAAGTTTTAGTTTTTTGTAGTTAATTTTAGCTTTTGTTTTTCAGTATAGCTTACATGATTTTTATTTTAGTTTCAGTATTTTATAGCCACCACAGTTAGAACATTAACTGATGTCATATAAATAGCCTATGTTTAACACTGTTACATTTATCAGGGTTGTCTTGTGTTATCTCTAGTGACATTTCCATGTTTAATGAAAGCTTATAATTTGCTGTGTATCTGAATCTACATTTCAGTTTTTTCCAGTTTTGTTAGATTTTTTATTTGTATTTCTATTAACAAACATATTTTCATTTATTTTCCGTTTTAGTTTTCTTCATTTTTCTAACCGTTATAACACTGGTCTAAATAATAATTGTTCTATTTGAACTTTTCACTGTTTATTTTCAATTCAGTTACAATAAAAGTTTGTCAGTATCTTTTAGTCACAAAGTATTGTTCAGGTCGCTACTGATATTGATGGCGTTGTCATGTGACAATGTGTTCTTTTTCTCAGAGCTGGTCAAGATGGACTAATCACAGTCGTTTGTGATTAACAGATGAGTATATTTACACCTTATTTTCCTTTGTATGTTAGGTACAAATACTCGCACGTGTTCGATTTAAAATATACAAATTTTATGTAGCTAAATGTCTCTATGTAGACAAAAACTTCCTGAGATTTGAATGTGGTTTAATGGAGGTTTAATGCTTTCTGGGCTGTGTTTAGAAGTGCCCTCTGCAGGAATAATATTTTTATGTCTGTTGTCATAAGCTATCATGTGCCGCCCAGTGAACAATACACATGCGCTTTTCTGCCTCAAATATTTTTCTCTCTCTTTTATAATACAAGTGCATACTGCCACCTACCCGATCAAGCAGGGATGTGCACAGAGGGCTGGCTGCAGTGGCCCAATCCACTGCCCTGGCCTCCTGGGCTGAGGTTCCCCTCTGGAGAAAGTTATTTAATTAGCATGTATTCATTTTGCAGATGCATTTTATCCACAGCGTCAAGGGATTTATACACTGTTATGCTCTTATGGAAAGAAATTGGTACTTTTATTCACTAAACTGGCATTCAGCTGATCACAATGTATAGTCAGGACATTAATAATGTGAAAAATTACTATTACAACTTGTAAAACATTTTCAGAACTTCTTAAACTACAAAAAGTTCTCATCAAAAAATCCTCCATGTATAGCAATGACAGCTTTGCAGATCCATGGCATTCTAGCTGTCAGTTTGTCCAGATACTCAGGTGACATTTCACCCCACACTTCCTGTAGCACTTGCCATAGATGTGGCTGTCTTGTCAGGCACTTCTCACACACCTTACAGTCTAGCTGATCCCACAAAAGCTCAATGGGGTTAAGATCCATAACACTCTTTTCCAATTATCTGTTGTCCAATGTCTGTTTCCTTTTCTTTTTGTTTTTCTGTTTCAAAAGTGCCTTTTTCTTTGCAATTCTTCCCATAAGTCCTGCACCTCTGAGTCTTCTCTTTACTGTTGTACATGAAACTGGTGTTGAGTGGGTAGAATTCAATGAAGCTGTCAGCTGAGGACATGTGAGGTGTCTATTTCTCAAACTAGAGACTCTGATGTACTTATCCTCTAGTTTAGTTGTACATCTGGGCCTTTCACATCTCTTTCTGTCCTTGTTAGAGCCAGTTGTACTTTGTCTTTGAAGACTGTAGTGTACACTTTTGAATGAAATCAAAAGATTTCAAGCATTGTATAGCCTTCATTCCTCAAAACAATGATTGACTGACGAGTTTCTAGAGAAAGCTGTTTCTTTTTTGCCATTTTTGACCTAATATTGACCTTAAGGCATGCCAGTTTATTGCATACTGTGGCAACTCAAAAACAAACACAGAGACAATGTTAAGCTTCATTTAATGAACCAAATAGCTTTCAACTTTGTTTGATATAATGGCAAGTGATTTTCTGGTACCAAATTAGCAATTAGGCATGACTACTCAAGGATAAGGTGTTGAAATGATGGCTGCTGGAAATGGGTCCTGTCTAGATTTGATCAAAAATGACTTTTTTCAAATAGTGATGGTGCTGTTTTTTTACATCAGTAATGTCCTGACTATATTTTGTGATCAGTTGAATGCCACTTTGATTAATTAAAGTACCAATTTTCTTCCGAAACAGCAAAATCTGTACATTATTCCAAACTTTTGGCCACCAGTGTATATGATGAGTAGTACAACACTGTCTGTATGATTTTTATTGTTGGTTTATGTAAACATGCGTCACGTCTCTGTTTTGCAGGCAGTGGATCAGGAGCGACAAGGGGACGGGGAGAGGGGTCCTGAGTGGGTCCAAAGCTTGACACTAGAGCGGGTTCCAAATGCGTCAAAAATGTGCATTAATTAGTAATGACATTGCTTGAGCTGGCCCAAATGCGTTAAAACATGCATTAGTTCATAAGGTGAACAATTAAATAGCAGCGCTAACGTATGTCTCTAAAAATGTATACTTCTGTTTTGTTGTTATTTAAACTTAAATGTAGGGTGTTAATCATTAAAACGGCTACACAGCTAAATCATAAAGTTACAATATAAATTATAAAGAATGATAAAGATAAAGTGAGCCCAGGGACGTGGGAAGTAGGGGTCATGCAAGTGCTGCAGCACCCCCTGGTGTCGAGATGATGGTTATTTACTTTTTGGCATTGTGTGTTGTTTTTTTTATTTTTATTTTATTTAAAAAAAAAAAAAAAAAAAAAAAAAAAATTATAAATGCATTAAAACATTTTGTATATGTTTTTCCTACATATCCTCTTGACAAATAATTTACCACACTGAATAGTGTCATAATTATTTTTAAATCATGAGGGCCTTCATCTCAACAACCCTATAAAGAATGCCATTAATCAGAGCGCATTTTTGATGATCGCATGCATGACATCTCCTGTGCATGCAAAACAAGCTCTCATGTGCGAGTAAATGCCTGAACACGTGAGAAAAAATTCTTTGCACGTGCTTTTTAATTTTGGCTTTCATGGGGTGGGCTCTTGCTATTTTGACTGTAACATCAAATATAAATGGTTATTCCCTTTTCCCGGAAAGTCAGTTGTGAATGGCTGCCTGTTATAGAGCGCAACAGTGTCCACCCACTTTTTCAGCTGTCATGGTTCTGGAAGTATTTTCCCCATCCATTTCTTCCACAGACTTTTCAAAAAATCCTCCATTAAAGGGTTGTAAAGCATGAACCAAACCAACCTGTTCCGAAGTTAATCACAACATTACAAACTTTGTTTTAAGGTAAAAAAGTATTTGAAAATCCAACAAAAAGAAAAAGGTACAAGTCTGTGTTCTTACCATCTTTCATGAGGGCATGGACTACAATCCCATGAAGCATTGCGAATGACGTAATCGAACATAAAACTATGGAAATCTATAAAACTATTGATTTTAGGTTGTTGATTATAAGTATAGAAACAATATAGTTTAAGTTTATTGCAATATATTCCATGAACATTCCGATAAACACACACACACACACACACACACACACACACACACACACATATATATATGTATGTATTTGTATGTTTATGTATATTTAAGTAGTTTGAGAGTGCAGGGAGATTGACTCGTTTGCATCATTCAGAGTACGTCATGGGAGTTGGTGATTGCTTCTGGTCTTATTTCGTGGGCTTTGTTGGTTGAGGTTCTCTGACTAGTGAAGCTTTCTCTGCTGTACCATGGGTAATGTAGTTGTTTGTGATGGTTTACGTTCGTGGGCAATGGAGGAGTCAGGAGACAACGAAACAGGTTCAAGGTCAGTCTCTTTAAATGCTTGCTCAGGCACACAATCAACGGTAACTGTCCATAACAAAAAACTTTTTTAACAAAAAAATGAAAGCACTCTTAAATAATTAAACACTCTCTCAGTTCGGGCTGTCGTGCTTTCTGGTCACTCTCTCTCTCCCTCTCTGATGCTCTGCCGTGCCTTATCAGGTCTCCCTCCGCCATCACTATAATGAGAGACAGGTGTTAGAGTAATTAAAACCCAGGTGATGAGCCTTACCACTTTCCCTCTCCTGCAGACTGACACATGACCACGCCCCCATTCCACATTGTTCAACAGGAATTCTGTATTAAAGACGATTTTTAAACAGTGAAGTTGAAATAATGCAGATGGATGGCTTCAACGGAAGCATATACCATCGATAAACAACCTCGGAGCTGATGGTAGGTCAGTCTTTAAAGGTTTATAATTTAGCGTTGCCTATAGACGCACATGCCTTTTTTGTGTTCTCCATAACATACAAAGAGCTGATCCAACAGCCTAAACTGGTGAGTGCACTCCACATACTGTACATATGAAATGCCCGCACAGGGCATAACAAATGCATCAACTGCTACTCATCAAATTAAACGGTGGGGGAAAAAGGCTTGTTTCACCACCAGGTTTAAATCCCAAGTTGGGACTGTTGCAGGACGAGAAGGGTTTATGCGCCTTGCTCCCCTAAGGAACTTTATGATCATTTCTGCCTATTGAGGAGCAAGCCTCTGGGGCGTGATATGCTGATTGGGCCATTTCAGCACAACCAACAAAATTGTTTCCTTGTCCTCTCGGACTTTCCAGATGACAGAATGGAGGAGGACATGCGGGGAGCCAGAGACAGTATTCCATGCGTTTTGTGTAAACCAGCACACACCTCAGAAAATAATTTATGGATGGCCATGGTAAGTTATGTTCATTTTTAGAATATTATATATACAGTACTGTGCAAAAGTCTTAGGCACTTAAGATGTTTCACAAAAGCATTTGTCTTAAGATTGTTATTTATATGTTCAGCTTTAGTGTGTCAATAGGAAATAGAAATGTTAGACTCCCAAACATTACTTTTGAAAATAGAAAATATTAGAATAGAAGAACAGGGAGCCCTGCAACAGATGTCGTGGCCCCCACAGAGCCCCCCACTGAACATCGAGTCAATCTGGGATTACATGTAGTGACAGAAGCAATTGAGACAGCATAAATATATAGAAGAACTGTGGTGAATTCTCCAATATGCTTGGAACAGCATGTCTGCCAACAACCAAGAAAAACTGTGTCCAGGTGTACCTAGGAGAATTGGGGCTGTTTTAAAGGCAAAGGTGGTCACACCGAATATTGATTTAACTATTTTATGTTTACTGGACTTTGTATGACATTAAGTGAAAAATGAAAACTATTTATGTCATTATTTTTGAAGACATCCTCACTATACAACATTTTTCACAAGTGCCTAAAACTTTTGCACAGTACTGTATATATACACCGATCAGCAACAACATTAAAATCACCTGCCTAATATTGTGTAGCTCGCCCTCGTGCCGCCAAAACAGCGCCAACCCGCAACTCAGAATTGCATTCTGAGATGCAATATTCTTCTCACCACAATTGTACAGCGCGGTTATCTGAGTTACCGTAGACATTGTCAGTTCAAACCAGTCTGGCCATTCTCTGTTGACCTCTCTCATCAACAAGGCGTTTCCATCTACAGAACTGCCACTCACTGGATGTTTTTTGTTTTTGACACCATTCTGAGTAAATTCTAGAGACTGTTATGTGTGAAAACCTAGGAGTTCAACAGTTACAGAAATACTCAAACCAGCCCATCTGGCACCAACAATCATCCATGTGATTATCTAATCAGCCAGTGCAGTGCATAAAATCAAGCAGATACAGTGATCTCAGTGATTTGGACCGTGGCATGGATGTTGGTTCTCGTACGTATTCATGACTACAGATTGTTTGATATAGTGAATCCGATGCTTCCATAGAAAATTAAAAAGTACCTGATCAATAACTTTACCCATCTTAAAATCCAAATGAATAGACTGGGCAGCATAAATAAACCTTAAGAGGCCTTCTGCCTTTGTGAGGAGCACCCTATCAAACAAAGAAAGATCTCTTTGCAGCCACTGGTTGAACCTCTTCTGAGCTTTATCAATAAGGGGTTGAAAGTTATAAGTGCATCTTTCATTTTGGTTCTTTATTATAACAACACCTAAATAATCAATCTTTTCTTTTATAGAGATATTACTGATAAAAGAATCACTGCAGTCTTTAATGGCTAAAAGTTCACATTTGTGAATATTTAAGTGGAAGCCAGGGCCTTTGGAAAATAAGTCAATAATATTAATTGCCTGTGGAATCTGCATAGAATCCCTAAGAAACAGGGTAGTGTCATCAGCAAGTTGAATGATGACCACCTCTCTTTCAGCGATAACTATAACTTTTAGTCTGCTGGCTTTTATATGAGCACATAAAAGTTGAGCTGCAAGAAGAAAAAGGTAAGGGGAAATAGGGCAGCCCTGTCTGATTACCCTCATTATTTTAAAGCGTTGAGTTGTGCATAACATAACTATTACATTTATATATAAAGTTTTAATGGCACTACAGAAGAATTCTCCAAAATCAAACTTTTCAAGACATTGGAAAATGAATTCATGCTCCAATGTATTAAAAGCTTTATAAAAATCCAAAAATAGAAGGAAACTATCATCACTGATCAAATTAGAATAACAGGGTTTCTGCGGATCCTTAAAGTCTTAAATTCAGTTTTCCAAATTTAAGGTCATACAAAGTCATAAATATCTTAAATGATACAACAAAAGTCTCAAGACAGGAATCCTGATATGACATAATGTGATATGTTTTCAGCTGTTGCAGAGCAGTTCACAATCATTGATGCTGTCTTCATGTTATCCCACTTCCCACTTCTGAAGTGGTAATTACGAGTCTGTCATGTTCATGTGCTTTGTTGTCAGAAAGATCAGGAAACATGGACGACGGCAGGTTCATTCATATATATTTCTCAAGGATCTTTTATTTTGACACCATAATACATAACACTCATTTAGCTTGCTGATGATAATGGAATTTTGGTCAAATACAAGCTATTTTCACGGTGTTAAAATGTACAACACGCACAGAATGGTTGCTGATATACATATATGAATATGACCAAAACAGCAAGCGCTATGTACAAAACCTGTCATTCACTTCAGAAACTGTACTCTCCTCCGCCATTTTGAAAGTTTAGGATTCCTTCCATCTTGGAAACTCGGGTATCAAAATTATCTCCTAGTTTCCCCAGTCATAATTATGAATTTAGGGGTCATTCATGTGCAACTTCTGAGTGGGAAACTCGTATTTATGATAATTCCAATAGCACATGAAGGCAGCATGAGCCATATCGGAAATTTATGAGAAGCTATCACTAAAGATCAACTGATGCTGATGATGATAATATAGTATTGATGAAATATGACAATGTTTACTTTTAATTGTTTACATTTGTAATATGTTGTAGATTATTAGAGTATACATTTTATTTCCCTTATCTGTTTGAATGAACAGCTGGAAGCAGTGAAGCACATACATTTTAAAATATGAATCCCCGATGTATTTCAGCCTTTAAAGTTCCTCGTTAAGTTCCTCGCTATGAATTATATATATATATATATATACACACACACACACACTACCGGTCAAAAGTTTTGAAACATTCTTTATTATAATTTTTTTCTTCACATTTTAGAATAATAGTAAAGTCATTAAAACTATGGAATAACATAAATGGAACTATGGGAATTATGTTGTGACTAAACAAAATCCAAAATAAATCAAAACTGTGTAATATTTGATCATCTTCAAAGTAGTCACCCTTTGCCTAGAATTTGCAGACATGTACTCTTGATATTTTCTCAACCAACTTCTTGAGGTATCACCCTGAGATGCCTTTTAAACAGTATTGAAGGAGTTCCCATCTATGTTGGGCACTTATTGGCTGCTTTTCTTTATTATTTGGTCCAAGTCATCAATTTCAAAAACTTTTTTATTTTTTATTTTTATTAATTTTAGTTTTATAATGAAATAAATTAATATGGTGGCACAATTATATTTTTGTCTACAAAACTAATTTCAAACATTTAAGCATACACCTTCAGATCAAAAGATTTTTAAGATCATGAGAAACATTTCAGTCAAGTGTTTCAAAACTTTTGACCGGTAGTATGTATATACAGTACATGTCTATTATCCCCTTTTCTCCCAATTTGGAATGCCCAATTCCCACTACTTAGTAGGTCCTCCTGGTGGCGCGGTTACTCACCTCAATCCAGGTGGCGGAGGACAAGTCTCAGTTGCCTCCGCTTCTGAGACCGCCAATCTGCACATCTTATCACGTGACTCGTTGTGCATGACACTGCGGAGACTCCGCATGTGGAGGCTCATGCTACCCTCTGCGATCCACACACAACTTACCACACACCCCATTGGGAGCGAGAACCACTAATCGCGACCACGAGGAGGTTACCCCATGTTACCCCTCCCTAGCAACCGGGCCAATTTGGTTGCTTAGGAAACCTGGCTGGAGTAACTCAGCTTTTTTTATTTTATTAATATTTTTTCTTGGTTATTGGTATAATGGTTGCACCATAAACTGCATCTGAAATTTAATTCAATTTAGACTCTTGTAGTCTCTGTGTGGCCCTCCCCACCACAGGAAGGTAAGACTAAGAACATTTAATATAGGCTACTAATTTTAAAAACTATTGGCAGATTAATTGCCTTTCAACACATTATCATATCTGCGAAACTGGTCGACCTCTTATTTGTATTAATTTATATAATGGTACATAAACAAATTTGAATGTGATATACTATATATGTGGAAAACATGTCTTGAGTATTTTAAACTTGCATTCAGCATACCCTGTTTTATTGATAAGCAATGTTGAGGCCTTGTTGAACGTGTGCCCCTGCCTGTTTAAGTAAGAGTCTGTGATACATTATTTATTTTTAGATCGTGTGGGTTTGTTTTTGTATAGGGATACGGTATTAATTTTATTTGTTCAGGTCTTACAAAAGGTCTTAAAAAGACTTAAATTTGATTTTAGAAACTCTGCAGCAACCTTGAATAATCTAAGATGTCTCAAACTAAACGTATATTATTAGATTTATGTCTATTATTAATAAATCCAGATTGCGTCTCATCTATTATCAAATCAAGTAAATTTTTTTAATTCACTTGGAAAATATATGGGCCAAAACTTTATAATCATTGTTTAACAAACTTATTGGGCGCAATTGTCAATAAAGAGCAAATCTTTATTCTGTTTAGCGATGAGGGATATTATACTTGATACATACTAGGAGGTAGTTCATTATTTTTAACACTCTCAATAAAAACCTTTAACAAAAAGGGGGCAAGAATGTCTGAAAATAGTTGGTAAATTTCTGCAACAATGCCATCATTACCAGGTGACTTTTTACATTTAAGGTACTTTATAGTATCAGCTACTTCTAAGTTTATAATTTGGTCACAGCGATCTTTTTCTAAGACACTAATTGGGGTTATATTTTTAAGAGTTCAAGAAATTAGCAGCAGCATCAGCAGCACTATAGCTAGATTTATAAAGGTTAGCATAAAAGTTATAAAAGCGAGAAATATCTTGATAATCATCAGCAACAAGACCATTAATATTGAGTTGATGGATTGCATTTCGTTTACCCCGCTGCCTCTCAACACAAATAAAATACGAGGAGTTTTGTTTACCTTTTTCCAGCCACTTAATTCTCGATCTGACAAAGGCCCCTTCTGCTTTGGATTGTACATTTCATCTAATTTGTAATGTAAGGTCAGACAATCGTAATCTTTCCTCAGGTAAGAGTCTATTAGGACATTTCATAGAAAGAGAGGTAATCTCAGACACAATTTGTTCCTCAGTGATTCTCTGCAATTTAAAAAAAGACTGCCATAATATCTCAAATATTTACCAACTTCAAATTTCAATAGTTCCCAATACCTGCCATAAGTACATTCCTTTTTTGCCAAATCCCAGTAAGAGGATATTAAGTTTAAAATTTCAAATTAAACTGCTTCAGGTGAAAATTCGTAGTCCACGTTTAAGAAATCAGTGCGCTGCTAACAGCAGCCGAAGAGCACCATATCTTATAAAAGATTACTGAAGTGTTCAAAGTCTAAATAGAAATATTGGAGAGATCACCTGTCTTGAGAAAAATTGGATGAACCCAACAAGACTCATATCTGGATTTCTCCTTCTCCTTGAATGAATGCTTGAGACCCCGTGAAGAAAGCTTTTTTTCCCTGCATCTCGTGCCTGCTTCATGAGTGGCCAAAGTTTGGTGCGTCTCTCTCGATCACTTTTAGAGAAGTCCTCCTTGAAAAGGAATCCGTTAGACTGCAGATAGGCAGAAGTCTTGGCTCGCTTCCAAACTTAATTTCTCAGCATTAGTAATGTAAACTGAAGACCAGAGGACATTTCTCCAAAAGGTAAGATCTTTGTCACCATGTGCATTTGCAAACTGTAGTCTGGCTTTTTTATGGAGGTTTTGGCAGTGGCTTCTTCTTTGCTGAGCAGCCTTTCAGGTTATGCCGATATAGGACTCGTTTTTACTGTGGATATAGATACTTGTCTATCTGTCTCCTCCAGCATCTTCACAAGGTCCTTTGCTGTTGTTCTGGGATTGATTTGCATTTTCGCACCAAACTACGTTCATCTCTAGGAGACAGAATGAGAATCCTGAGCAGTATGATGGCCGCATGGTGTTTATACTTGTGTACTATTGTTTGTACAGATGAACATGGTACCTTCAGGCGTTTGGAAATTGCTCCCATGGATGAACCAGACTTGTGGAGGCCCACAATTTTTTTTCTGAGGTCTTGGCTGATTTCTTTTGATTTTCCCATGATATCAAGCAAAGAGGCACTGAGTTTGAAGGTAGGCCTTAAAATACATCCACAGGTACACCTCCAATTCAGTACACCTCCTATCAGAAGCTAATTCTGATCATTTTCTGGAATTTTCCAAGCTGCTTAAAGGCACAGTTAACTTGGTGTATGTAAACTTCTGATCCACTGGAATTGTGATATAGTCAATTTAAAGTGAAACAATCTGTCTGTAAACAATTACTGGAAAAATTACTCCTGTTATGCACAGAGCAACTGCGCCCGACTGCGCCGCCTTGCATGGCCAGCATACGTCAGCATGATATTAGAGCAAGTCAGACGCGGTGATCACCGGTGAACGGTGCTGCACAGATTTTGCTCATCTCGAACGAGCCTATTGTCTGGAGAATGTTGCTTTTTGTGGTTTTTAGTGTGTATCAAAAAAGTGTGCAAGTATTGGGACATATGTCATTAAATCGCGTCTTGAAACCAAAGACCCTTCAGTCGTATTGTGACGTGCGACCTGTCAGTCAATCGTCCTGTTACAGTTATTATGACCTGCACATTCCTCATTTAATTTGTACTATCATTCATTCATCATTCCTCACTGCTTTTCATTTATGATACCCTACAATGCTTCCTACCTTATTGTAGAGGAAACAGCGCATCGTTGAAGATATGTCATGGGATTTTTTTGTGCGCCTGTTGTTTTGATATAATGATATATAGTAGCATATAGTAGCATTGGCAGTTCTAGAGAGGTGACAGAAGCCTGGCCCGGACGGAATTTTGGTGCCACCACAGACTGATCACGGTACCCTGCCTGGCACCCCCTGTAAAAAAATCCTGGCACCGCTCCTGTATAGTAGGTTTATAGTTTATACAAACCAAACTTACCTCTTTTCCTATCGTTATCTCTATTCAATGTGTTATGATCACAATATGTTGCAGATGAAATATAACACAAAAAACTGTTATATTTAATGTTAAAGATGTGATCTTATTATTCATAATCAACTTAAGTAAAAAATCTTGGATTATCTACTTAAATTGAAAGTTATACCAAGTCGGAAAGACAGACCATTTGAATGGCATTGTGCTTGATCACTTTATTTATTTATTTATTTTTTTTATTGTTTGTTTGTTTTTACCACTTTGGCAGTGTTAGCCTACTTACATCACAACAAAAAGAGAATCTAACCTCCACTACATTTCAGTGAAACAATAAATGACAAAAATCAGCTAGCCTCTCTTCACAATATGAAACTTTTTTTAAATCTTTTTTTTTTTTTAGAATATGTTTTATGTTTTTAAGAATGTGATATTATTTGAAAGCATATCAATTGAACTTTTAAGAAACAACAGAATTTTTTTTATGATAGAACTTTAATAATTAGAACTAAAATGTAGAAACCATGTATGAATGAAAATGTTAATATATATATATATATATATATATATATATATATATATATATATATATAAAATCATATAATTTAATGACTATCCAGAAACAAAGAATAAAAAAATACTAATTATAAAAAATAAAAAAAATTCTTAATGTCCGTGTCAAATATGACCTTACCTGAACAATTTCAGAAGCTTGTGTCACTTCTCTGTTGACTTGATCACTGATCACTGACTTTCAGTGACTTTGAAAATAGATATGCCACAAACCTTTACCATTAATCTAAATTAAATATAATAGCCAAACAAACATGGAAAAGTCAAAGTAAAATATCATTGTTTGAATCCAGGGTGTGCTGAGTGACTCCAGTCAAGCTTCCTAAGCAACCAATTGGCCCAGTTGCTAGGGTGGGTAGAGTCACATTGGGGTAACCTCCTCGTGGTCGCTATAATGTGGTTCTCACTCTCGGTGGGGCGCGTGGTGGGTTGTGTGTGGATGCCACAGAGAATAGTGTGAGCCTCCACACGTGCTAGGTCTCCACGGTAACGCGCTCAACAAGCCATGCGATAAGATGCGTGGATTGACGGTCTCAGACGCGGAGGCAACTGAGATTCATCCTACGCCACCACGAGGACCTAGAGCGCATTGGGAATTGGGCATGCCAAATTGTGGAGAAAACCCCCCCCCCCCCAAAATATCATTGTTTATATGTAGGGTACAATGGGGCTAAAGGCAAATATTAAGGTTTTTTCAGGTCACAAAATGTATCAAGGTCTAAAAAATGTATTTCTTTTTATTGAATATTGATGGAGCAACATAATTTGTGTGAAAAGAAATAATAACAGAAGGTTGTTTTTATTCAAATTAATTTATTCAAACCCAGATAGCACGAACCTTTGGGCCAAATGTGGAAGTTAGCTGTCACATCTGGCCTAGATCTGGCATGGCTAAACACATGTGGACCAAAATGTCACCATATATGTTTTGCCAAAGCTTTAGAATTGGAGGGAATTTTCTCTTGGGTCACAACTGGCATTGACCCTACACTACACCCTTAAGTAGCTTTGAGTAAGTGAATTTTTCACTTATATTTTCAGAAAATTAAAAAAAGAATTTTTTATTTTTTTTTTAGCTTAGAACTAAAAGTGTTAAGTGTAGATGATGTGTGTAGTGTTTTTCAGGTCATAAAAAGTGTCTGATATGTGACTAATTCTATTTTCTTCCAAACAGGTTGTGAGTAAAAAAGATATTGCCCATGGGTGAGATTTTTCTAATATGAATACCAACTTTAATACACTTTAATGTGTTATGTTTAACGTCATCTTAAATGAAAAATAAAATGATTGTAAGTATGTTCACATCATGCAGTAGACAATTCTAACTACTTTCAATATTACCACTAACATCAACACACTTCTGTCATGTTTAACATGTTATTTTCACTTTTTCAAAAAAGATTGTGATTTAATTTTGTGGTTTATGTTTGATTTATTGTGCAGTAAATTAAAGTATTGAGTAGGCTAGGTGTTCTTCTAGTTAAATTCTGGGATACTATCACTAAATACTAAATACTATCAGCCACATATGGGCCACATAAGGGCCGTCAGGCCTTAACAGAACTCGGCTGAACAATTACATATAAGGCCCATGTATGGGCCAAACAAGCTTTACTAATTTGGCTCGCTACTGGTGGAGTTATGGCATTGTTTTGGTTCAGTTCGGGAAAAAAATATCTGTACCAGGTTTGGGCTGTCACTCACTTTCTGAGCTGGGACACATTTCAGCTGGGCCAAAGCTGTGCCAAAGGAAATTTGTTGACTGGGAAGTTTTAAAAAAAAAAAGCTGGTGAGGGATCCGCAAATGGTGACTTAGGCTACTGTCCCAACTGTTACACTCTCCAATGTTAAAAACACGGAGGTTGTATTCTCTGTATAGAAATCTTTGTCCGCACTTTGAATATTTACCGGAAATAGTAGTTCTTCCGGGCAACTTTGGGACACTCATTTCCACATACTATGATTTGGGACACCCTAACTGTACGTTTCCACTGGTGCGTTGTGAGCGAAGGTGAGCGCAGTTTTTTTCTCATGCGCTGGCAACTATTTCTCATGGGAAGTCGCCAAAGTCTCAGTACTGAAATGTCGCTTAAAGTAGCTTAATGACATGATGACGTCATTTATTACGTAAGACGTCAAATTTACAAATGTAAAGGAATTGGCGTAAAGAGCTACGGTAGTTCCCTAATGGCATATTGTTGAAGAACCATTTTTTTTATTTTTTATTGAACTATTAATTTATCAATTAGTAGCATATTTAACTACTAATCATTAAACTTTTACTAATTCAACATCAAACATTCAGCAAGTTGTGGTGGACAGTGGGATTTATTTTTTTGCATGTTTTGTAATAAAACTATTTTAATGAACAATCAAGCCAAAAGTAGCTTATCAAACTATATGCATAGCAAGCAGGAGAAGACAGTGGGGGATTTCTATTTCTTTTTTAAATATTATTTTTATTTTGTTTTGTAATTGAACTGCATTATTAAACAAGGACAAGATGGCCAAAATTATCCTAGAAATAGCAACCAGGAATAGGCAGTGGTTTAGTGTTGGGGATTTTTTTTATTTAAACATAGATCTACTGTATATGCTTAATAATGTTTTGGAGATAGTATGTAATATATCTTATTTTTGAACATATCTGGTGTGTGATGCTGAAACATCAGTGTTTATTTCTTGTGCCACTGTGTCACAATGATTTTTGACAGTGACTCATCTGTTCATCACTTATCTCTATACTTTATTATAGATCGGGGGTTGATTTCCATTCTCTCTCTTGCCCTGCTATATAATTTCTCAATGCACTTCTATCGCTGTAGACTGACTTTTCTTCTCTAAAGAGAGAGCATGTACGTGAATTGAGTTTGAGACTGTTGCAACAAATACCAAACACAATTTTTTTTTTCCCACTGGCACGTTGTGAGCGAAGGTGAGTGAACGTTTTCAATTATTTCCTATTGAAGTCGAGCGGCACGCTCTCAAGGTGGATTGTGGGATTGACAGCGGTGTGGAGAAAGTGTTAAGCGTGGTCGAGAGTGTCAAAAAAGTTGAAATTCCTCAGCTTTATTCAAATGAGGAACGAAAAACGCTGGACGGTAACCAATCACTTTGAGCTGAAAGCAGTGACGTCTCTCATAAGCGCTTTACATATGAAGATAATGCTGCAGTTGCTGCTGGATTCAGAGCTTTCATCACAAGCAGACTTCAACTGATGGTTGTACGCATTTATGAGGCAATACTGTGGCTGTGTAAGCAAAAGTTATACTCCAAACAGAATTAATAAATGAAGACTGAATGCATTCACTGTGGCTGGATAAAAAGTACAATAAATCAACACAGTCTTTATACTTTGCACATTCGGAAATAAAGTCTGCATCATTCTGACTGTCATTGCGCATATTTGTGATGATTATATTGGAAGTGAACTGAAAACAATCATGGCTGAGTTCGAAATGGCACACTATATACTACACTTACAGTTTCTGCCATAGACTTATGGAGCAGAAGCAGTCAAAACAGTATGTCACATATATGCCAAATAGTGTGTCAAAATAGTAGTATGAAAATAAAAAGTGGAAAATCCACACACTGTTTTACTCTTCCCTTTTACTTAGTAAACCCCCCCCCCCACATTTCAATCAGAGAGATCTTCGTCAGGCACACCTCAATAGGCAACACTTCATTAAACATCCTTGTTTCAAACACACACCTCATTGGGTACACCTGTTAACAATCAGAATCAATTTATCTCATAAACATTCAATCACACTCAATGTGAACAATTAATTAGAGACCAATTCTAAAAACAGTACATACGTAATTATCTTAGAGATTCAAACAATGTAGACAACTCTCAAAAATATTCAGTGAATCACATTTTAAAGATAATGCAGTAATTTGAATAAAAACATATAGAGTAATAGAAAAAATTGGGACATAGGTCAGCATTAAACGCAAACAGGTACAAAAAACATCTCATCCAAAAGAGTCAGTAAATCAAAGAAATGGGTAGATACCAAAATCCAAATTCATGGGCGCCAAGCGAGGGTCGGACGTGTGAATGGCGAGCTCTGCGCACTTTGCTAGTTTTAATACTTTTTATGTCATAAACCAGTGAGATTCGATACACTCTGATTCTTTTTTCTTTTTGTTATTTTCTCCCCAATTTGCTACCCAGGCCCCACCACACACTGATTCTTGACTGTTCTAGGAAGACAATATGTCAAAGAATTCAAAATCCTCTGGCTCTGGAGACAATAAAAGACACTTACGTGCTCAAGCTTATACCCCTGACAAGGCCGCAGACCAGGGACTCAATTTGGACAGTGCAGTGAAAGAGATTCAGCGTCAACTGCTGAACATGTTGGCACTGCTGGCAAAGGTCGTTGCTGACTTGGAGGATCTTGCTGTAATACGTAGATCGATCACTGCCATGTAGACGAAATTCACTGACGAGTGTTGGATATTGAGAAACAGACCGATTATCTGGAGTCATCGGAGAGGGAATTAGCTGCTAATCCGCTAGTGACCAAGACAGACTTGGAGCGTGTTTGGGAAAAGTTGGAAGACCTTGAGAATCGTAACCGACGTAACAACGTCCGAATTGTTGGAATTCCTGAGGACGAAGAAGCTGGAAATCGAGCGAGCTCACAGAGTTCCGGCTCGGAGATCCGCTGAGGGAGACAGGCCCCGATCAATTCTGGCCAAATTTCTGAGATCATCCAATAAAGATCTTGTGTTATGCGAGACGAGGAGTAAAGAAAGGCTTTCTTGGAAGAACCACAGCATTTTCTTGTTCCCAGACTTTGCAAATTTGACAAGAGAGAAACATGATCGATTCAAGGAATGCAAGAAACTCTTACATCAACGGAAGGTCGCTTTTGCACTGATGTTCCTGGCCAAATTGAGAATAGATACTAAGGATGGCTGCAAAATATTTACATGCCCACAGCAAGTGATGTCCTTCATAAAGTCAATGAAATGAGTAGGTCATTGTGTGATACTCTCTATGCAGCTTAGTGGGCCTGATTCACTGAACATTCACTTGACTGTCCGAGGAAACCGAGCGCCTTATTTGTTTCTTTTTGTGCTGGTTCCGCCTAGCGGCTGGAGTGTGTTTTGTAGAACAACACTCCTTCGGGACAGTTTGTAGATGAAACTGCATGTTCTTTGTGCTTATGCCTCTTATGGGTTGGAGTTTGTTCTGTGGAATATTTCTTGCAAAACATTGGAGTGATTAGGGCATCTGTTGCACTCATGTAACATCCGAGTGGGCCTGACTCACTGAACATTCACTTGACTGTCCGAGGAAACTGGGCGCCTTTTTTTTGTTTGCTTCTTTTTGTGCTGGTTCTGCCTAGTGGCTGGAGTTTGTTTTGTGGAGGAACACACCTTCGGAACAGTTATGTGGATGAATCTACACGTTTTTGTGTTTCTTCTGCTTATTGGCTGGAGTTTGTTTTATAGATTATTTTTTGTTGTGTAATTCTGTCTCACAAAATTTGTGTAGAAGCTCCGGACTTAAGCAATCCGACGGCAACGTTGCCGTTGGGGCTCTCGTAGGCGTATATGGACTGTTTGAGTTTAGAGGGATGGACGCTGGTTGGCTGGTTTTTTTGTTCAGGGGGAAGTTCGGGGTTTGATTGTCACACTAATGTTGGAATGTGGTCGTTATAATTTTATTTTTGACACGCAATCTATTTTTTCTAATATGTCAAAATATCAAATGTTAATATGAGTGGACTGTCTCTCTCCACATGGAATGTGAATGGGTTGGGGCACCCCATAAAAAGAAGGAAGATTATTTATTTTCTTAAACGTAAGAAATATGATATAGTGTTTCTTCACGAAACATATCTTTCCCTGCAGGAAGCTGAAAAATTTGGGGAGATATGGGGTGGACATGTTTTCTTTAGTGCTGGCTCAAATAAGAGCAGGGGAGTCATTACACTAAGTAAGAATCTACAATTCAAATGTCTCAAACAGATTAAGATAAATTAGGAAGGATCATTATTGTTTTAGCAGAAATTCAGGGGTAAAGGTTGATTTTGGCTAATATTTACGCACCTAATGCTGATGACCTTTTTTATAGATCTTGAAGGGATGTTGCAAGCCGTTGGCACCCCTCATGATATACAATTGGGAGGACACTTTAATCTTTTGATGGACTCATTTCTTGATCATAGTGAAGCAAAAGTGTGTAAGCCCCCTAGAGCAACAGTGACGCTTCACAGAATGTGTAAAAAATCTTGGACTTACAGATATTTGGAGACTTTTGAACCCATCTGGTATAGTTTTTTTTTTATATCTAAGTCCTTCATTTCACCTGTTGTTGATTGTTTAATTGGAAACGTTTTAGTCTCAGATCAAGCCCTGGTGTGTTTAGAGGTGTTGCCACATACAGAGAAAAATAAATCATATAGTTGCCGCTTTAATGTATCCCTTTTGCAAAATCCTAAATTCCAACAAATGCTAAAGGTTGGAATCAGTGTGTAGACCAACTGGTCCTCAGAATCTTCTGTGGGCGTGGCTTGGGAGGCACTTAAGGCGGTTCTTAGGGGTCAGATCATACAGTATGCCTCTTTCACCAAAAAATCCAAAGCACGAGAACTCGTGAAGTTGGAAGGGAATATTAAAAGTGCCGAGGCAGAGCTGAAGCGCCGAATGTCGTCTGATGGCCTCAGAGAATTGACCCGATTGAAATACAGATATAATACTATTTTTCTACCATTCCCTCAGTGAAATCTGCTGGTGGTGAAATATTTACCTCAGCCATTTATATTAATAACACTTTTAAAGAATTCTATCTTGATCTCTATAGTTCCAGGTCTTCGACTACTGATGAAGATATTAGAAAATTTGTGGAACCATTAGAACTCCCTAAATTGACGACTGAGCAAAAAATTCTCTTGATTCTGAAATAACCTTGGAGGAGCTTGGCAAGGTAATTAAGGCCTTGCCTACAGTCCAGAGTGTTTAATTCAGACATTTATTTAAATGTTGCTTCGAGTATATGGCTGAACCCAAATTATGTATTAATAAGTCCCCTTTCTGCTGGACAAAGTGGATTGTGAGGGAGGTTAGTAGGTCTCAATTCTTTAGGTATTTACAGCTGTGCCACCTGCTTTGTACTATTTTTGTGAGTAGCATATACCCCCCTAAAGCGGCAGATACTCTGAAAGTGGTGATTACTGCTTTTGGAAAAGGCCATGAGGAATCAGTGTATTACTCCCTGCTAATTCAGAGTCTGGGGGATGGAGCTTCAACTTCTCTCAAGAGATTATGGGAGAAAGATTTAAACTTGGTATTGGAGGAGGGAGTGTGGGCTAGGATTCTAAAAAACGTCAAGTCTACATCTAGAGATGCAATCTACATCTAGAAATGCAATTTAAGATTTTACATCGATTCTACTGGACCCCATCTAGATTGTATTGGCTTGGTCTTAAAGACACACACCCACCTGCTGGCAATGCCAATCAGAAGATGGGGACACAACCCATGTTTTTTGGTGGTGTGTTAAGATCCAAGATTTTTGGTTGAGGTTCAGAGATTTATGTGTGACGTATTGAACACTCAAATTTCATTTTGCACCAGACTCTGTATTTTAGGCAATGGGGAAGTCATTAATATAGGGGATAAATATATAAAAAAATTAGGTCCTAGCCAATTTTATGATTGGCAGGCAGGTCATCCTTAGGGGATGGAAGTCGGTCGGCACGCCCTCATTTCAGGAGTGGTGCAAAGAGATGGGCAGGGTCGAGGCATTTGAAGCAATGTCATATAGAAGGCAGAGAAACTTGGAGTTATTTAATTAAAAATGGGGCAGCTATTTGGCATTTTTGGAAGGCTTTCTGGGAGGGGGAGTGGAGAGAAATGTGTAGTTTTAAATGTGTGTGATATATAATATATTATTATTATTTATTTATTTTTGTGTGTGTGTATTCTCAAGTTGGACCACGGGGATATTTGTTGAGGATCAGGGTGGCGTTGGGGATTAGGAGGGCGAAAGGGAATTATGGGGGTTAAAAGCTGATTCGGTGTATATGTGTTTGCTTTTCTGTTTCATGTGTCCGAATCAATAAAAGTGTTAATCAGAAGAAAAAAACAAATACGAATATTGTCAGTGACTGACTGAATTTATTAATAAATTATTTAGCATGTTTATGTGAGCAAGAATATTCCAATGCAAGTCAGAATGTGGTATTATTTAGATTATGTATGCTAAATGTAAAAGCTTTATTTTAAATAACAGAATTTTTTTATAGCCCTATCTGCACGTTTCCATAGTAAATACAGTTTAAGACCTACGAGATAACAGGCATGTATAATACACAGTACGTAATAGGCTATATCAAGCACAGTTTTGGAGCGAGGAGGAGGAGATATATAGTTTACAGTCCTTAAAACATAGCTAAATCAATATAGAGATGGTTGAAAGCACGGCAACAGTCTCATATTTAAAACTTGCCTTCATTTTTTCATCAATTCACCCTTCAGCCTCTTGCCACCTGTTGTTGAGGACAAATAAAAACGAGTGATTTGACTACAATCCTAATATGCAGTTTGATTAATGGCAAAAGCAAGCAGAAGAGAACAGCGGAAAAAGAAAAGTGCATGATTTTAAGATGAATTGCAATTTATAAAGTAGGATGCATTTAGGAAATTGTCGTACTGTCATATTTAAGATCATATTACGAAAGTCTTTATAAATGAGGCCCCATATGTGCAAAGTTAATAGAGACTTATTCACAAAGACTTGCTGCTGTAATAAATGCAAAAGGTGTGTCCACAAAGTATTAATAAGGTGGGGTCTGCAGACTTATGCAATCAGGGTTTTTTTTTTTTTTTTTACATTTATATTTACATTTATTCATTTGACAGATGCATTTATCCAAAGCAACTTACAAAAGAAGAATAATACATCATAAGCAATCCATCTTAAGGAGAGAGCAGTACGAAAAGTGCGGCATTATAAAGTTTCACTAGCATCAGAACAGTATCCAAGACAGATTAGAGCGCAACAAGAATATACAGTATATCATTTTTATTTATTTATTTTTTCTTTTTATGAGTGCATAGTTAAGTGCTCAAGGAAAAGATGTGACTTTAGCCGATTTTTGAAGACAGAGAGTGAGCCTGCTTCACGGATGGAGTTGGCAAGGTCATTCCACCAATGAGGTACAGTGAAACCAAAAGTGGAAAAGTGATTTGGTGCCTCTTTGTGTTCGCACCGCTTATTAGTCAACTGCAGGCTTCTGGTGGGAACATAGCTCTGCAGAAATGATTTTAGGTATGCTGGAGCAGACCCAGTGACTGTTTTGTATGCCAGCATCAGAGCCTTGAACTTGATACGTGCATCAACCGGCAGCCAGTGAAGAGAGACAAGGAGTGGTGTAACATGCGCTCTCTTTAGTTGATTAAAGACCAGACGTGCTGCTGCATTCTGGATCATTTGCAGGAGTCTAATTGCACATGCAGGGAGGCCTGCAATGAGAGCGTTACAGTAGTCCAGTCTAGTTATGACAAGTGACTGGACAAGCAGTTGTGTGGCATGTTCAGAGAGGAAGGGTCTTATCTTCCTGATATTGTAGAGTGTAAATCTACATGATCTTGCGGTCTTTGAGATGTGGTCTGTGAAATTGAGTTGGTTATCGATGGTTACCCTTAGATTTCTGACCGATTTGAAAGGCGTTATTGTAGTTAAGCCCAGCTGAACGGTGATGTTGTGTTCAACAGCAGGGTTGGCTGGAAAGACAAGGAGTCCAGTCTTCGCTGGGTTAAGTTGCAGGTGGTGTTACTTCATCCAGGCTGAGATGTCTGCCAAACAGGCCGAGATTCGAGCAGTCACCGTAGTGTCATTGGGCTGGAAAGACAAGTGTCATCGGCATAACAATGGCAAGAGAAGACATCTGCTGTCAGTGAGGTGTCAGGCGGTGGAGGGGGAGGATAGAGGAGTGTGTTAAATGCCCTAAATAGGCTGTGAGTGTCTGTGGTGCTGTAGGAAGTTTTTGCAGATTTAACGTTATCTGAAAAAGGAGCAAGCAGAGACTGATACTTACTTAGATCTGCTGGATCTTTAGATTTCTGCCATCTCCTCTCAGCCGCCCTGAGTTCAGTCTGATGTTCATGAAGAACATCAGAGAGCCAGGGGCTGGGCGGTGTCATACGTGCTGGTCTAGAGGAGAGGTTGTTAAAGTAGAGTATAGTGTGTCTGTAGCAGTGTTTTTTTTATTATTAATTTTTTTAAAATATTTTCTGGATTTTTGTTTGTTGGAAGATCACATTAAAAAAGTTGGAAAAAGTTTGACATTTACATTGTAGTTATTTCTATCTATACATTTAAAAAACCTGCAAATTCATAAGGGTGTGTGGACTTTTTATATCCATTATATATATAAGTTGAAGTCAGAAGTTTACATACACTTAGGTTGAAGTCATTAAAACTCAATTTTCAACCACTCCACAGATTTCATATTAGCAAACTATAGTTTTGGCAAGTCGTTTAGGACATCTACTTTGTGCATGACACAAGTAATTTTTCCAAAAATTGTTTACAGATAGATTGGTTCAGTTTTAATTGACTATATCACAATTCCAGTGGGTCAGAAGTTTACATAAGGTTTACTGTGCCTTTGAGCAGCTTGGAAAATTGAAAATGATGTCAAGCCTTTAGACAATTAGCATCTGATAGGCTAACTGGAGCCAATTGGAGGTGTACCTGTGAATGTATTTTAAGGCCTACCTTCAAACTCAGTGTCTCTTTGCTTGACATCATGGGAAAATCAAAAGAAATCAGCCAAGACCTCAGAAAAAAACTGTGAACCTCCACAAGTCTGGTTCATCCTTGGGAGCAATTTCCAAATGCCTGAAGGTACCACGTTCATCTGTACAAACAATAGTACACAAGTATTAACACCATGGGACCACACAGCCATCATACCGCTCAGGCAGGAGACGTATTCTGTCTCCTAGAGATGAACATAGTTTGGTGCGAAAAGTGCATATCAGTCCCAGAACAACAGCAAAGGTCCTTGTGAAGATTCTGGAGGAAACAGGTAGACAAGTATCTATAGCCACAGTAAAACGAGTCCTATATCGACATAACCCGAAAGGCTGCTCGGCAAGGAAGAAGCCACTGCTCCAAAACCACCATAAAAAAGCCAGACTACAGTTTGCAAGTGCACATGGGGACAAAGATCTTACTTTTTGGCCATAATGACCATCGTTATGTTTGGAGGAAAAAGAGTGAGGCTTGCAAGCCAAAGAACACCATCCCAACCATGAAGCAAGGGGGTGGCAGCATCATGTTGTGGGGGTGCTTTGCTGCAGGAGGGACTGGTGCACTTCACAAAATAGATGGCATCATGAGGAAGGAAAATTATGTGGAAATATTGAAGCAACATCTCAAAACATCAGCCAGGAAGTTAAAGCTCAGTCGCAAATGGGTCTTCCAAATGGACAGTGACCACAAGCATACCTCCAAAGCTGTGGCAAAAGGAGGCCTACAAACCTGACTCAGTTACACCAGTTCTATCTGGAGTAATGGGCCAAAATTCCAGCAACTTATTGTGAGAAGCTTGTGGAAGTCTACCCAAAATGTTTGACCCAAGTTAAACAATTCAAAAGGCAATTCTACGAAATACTAACAAAGTGTATGTAAACTTCTGACCCACTGGCAATGTTATGAAAGAAATAAAAGCTGAAATAAATCATGCTCTCTACTATTATTCTGACATTTCACATTCTTAAAATAAAGTAGTGATCCTAACTGACCTAAGACAGGGAATGTTTTCCATGATTAAATGTCAGGAACTGTGAAAAACTGAGTGTAAATGTATTTGGTAAGGTGTATGTAAACTTCTGACTGCAACTGTGTGTGTGTGTGTGTGTGTGTGTGTATATATATATATATATATATATATATATATATGTTTGTAACACCTTTGCGGTGGCACTAATGCGGTCATTTTCTTGATTGTTCTTTTCTACAGGTAAACGTTTAATGTCCAGTAGAAAGGATATTTGAATTTTTTTTTAGTTTAACAGACACTCGTATGAAAGAAAGACTACTTGGAGAAACAGAGTTAACACTTAATAAGGGATTGCACCTCTGCAGATGGCAGTGATAGATTCAGAAGCAGTGGTTCAAATCATAAATAACAGACATGGGCTCTGAGGCAAAGAAAGTGATAAAGAAATACAGAGGTACAAAAAATGAAAAAGGGCAGGAAACAAATAGACGTTGGAAATGTGGGAGGCTACATGAACCAAGGCAATGCCCAGCATATGCAATGTGGCAAGAATAATCACTTTGGGAAAATGTGTTTCAAATGGCCCAGAAATTAGATCTCAAAGGAGTGTTGACAACATTGAAAGTGATATTGACATTGATATGCTCAACATTGGCATAGTTTCAGTAGTTCAGTCTCATAAAGCATGGTATGCCATGGGACATGTAAAAGGCATTGATGTGAAATTTTAATTGGATTCAATGGATTCAATCTGGATTCCAGATGTACTTCCTGTAAATCCTACAAACACAGTGTTGGTGGCTTTTGGAGGAAAACGTATAAAGCCAGAAGGTACTGTATCTTTGATGTGTGAGTCACCCAGTGCGAAATCCATGTTGCAATTCTTCATTTCCCCTCATTCCAGTACTCCAATTTTAGGCAGGGAAGCCTGCAAGATTCTTCAGTTGATTAAGAGAGTGGAGACAGTTGAAGAGACCACTAGCGAAAGATGGAATAACTGAAGCATATTCATCTGTCTTTGCAGAGCTTGAAGAGTTTCCTGGTGTTTATCACATGTATGTTGACTCAAGTATAACTCTAGTAGTGCATAATTCCAGGAAAATCCCTCTGGCCATCACAGACAGACTAAAAACTACTTTGCAAGAATTGGTGAGAACTTAAGTCATAGTTCCAGTGCAGGACCCGAAGTGGTCATAAAAAAAAGAAAAAAAAAGAATGGATCATTATGAGTGTGTTTAGATCTAAGGGACCTGAACAGAGCTACAAAAAGACATTTATCCATTTCTACACCAGAAGATGTGAGATGAAAATTAGCTGGTAAATACATTTTCACGATTCTGGATGAGAAAGAGGGATACTGGCAGGTAAAATTGGACAAATCGTCATCCCTGTTATGCACATTCAACACCCCATGGCGAAGATATCACTTCGTTTATATCATAAATGAATATCAGATGCTAAAACTACACCGAATTATAGTCCTTACCAGGAATATACTTTGATGTCTATTGTTGTTTATGCTTGAGGACTTGCTATTAGCTATTGTCATTGCATAATTAATGAGGTACATCTGTGCAGGTTTTGGAGAGTGTTTGGAGGTGTTATTAATTAACATTTAAAAGTTATTGGGGGTTCCGTTTAATGTTATGTAGTTTTATGTTATGACATGGGTTTATTTTTTAGTTACCCTAGGTGAGATAGTGTTCTTCTGAGTTAGATGTGATACTGTTTGCAGTAATGTTTTTTATAAAAGAGTTTTCTTGAATGTCTGAATCAATTAAATCAGGTAATTTAGTAAGTGACTTTTTCAAATGGCTCATAATGCCATACAATGGCACGATTTGACAAGTATGATGCAAGCTTAGATGCATTGATTTGAAACAAATGATTAGTAAAAATGTCAAAGCTTTATGAAACATGTTTTTTAAGCACCTGTCATTTGTGTAAGTTTGTTGTAACATAACCTATTGATTATTTGAGCAAGACATCAGTTTGATCATTATTATCTATCAAGAACAGGAAGGCAATGTCTCAAAGCAGCTAGTAGTCACTCCTTTTCAGTCAATTCCCTTGCTATACTACTATTAATGCATGCCCCAAAAGTGTGCATATTTTTATTGAGGAGTACGCTAAAAGCCGTAAAAGGATCCCCTGTAACCCGGTTCACGAGCATTGACAGATACTGAGAAACACTATGCTCAGATTGCAAAGGAGCGTTTGGCTGTTGTTTTTGCTGTCAAACACTTCCATCAATATGTGTATGGAAAAACAATGATAGTGCAGTCCAATCATTATATAGGCAAATTATAACCCTAGAGAAATGTATATAAATATTTCAAAATGCATAACAATTAACCTTTTTAAGTGCTTTGTATTTTAGACATTTCAATGAATGTAGCAACAACTGTTCCATGTGTAGGCTACATTTCTTTCTTCTAGATTTTTTCCTCATAAATACAGTTATGTAAAACTCAGAACACAATGTATTAATAATGTTCATAGTGCCAAACAGCACACTGTTTATGAGTTTGACAGTTTTCATGAGTTTAAAAAATCCTCAGTTTTAACCAGATCTGATTGTAAAATGGTGGGTGGAAGAGAAACGCTGATGTTTGAGATGTAGATCTTTGAACCGGTTGCTGAATTAGTGATTGGTAATACCAAGTGAATATCAGAATCTCTGTTATTGAGCGGTGAAATCGTCTTTCTGTAATGCTGATCCCTGTGAAGGAATGTGCTCATGGTCTCAGGTGTAAATATGATTGCTGGTTGAGAGCAGATCAGAGCACATACATAAGCATCACCCAAGTGTCCATGGCCTGATGGTGAATGGCCTTCTTGGGCAGGCTAACAGCAAGGACAGAACTGTGTGGAAAAAGGTTTAAATGTACATACATTTTCAATAAGCACTCCAGTTTTTAAGCATAGTGGAAAGTGAACTAACTGCAGGGTAAGGCAATGTATTCCCCTCCTCCCATCTGAGATTTTATTAATAATAATATTAAAAAACATTTACAATAGCCTCCATACGTTCCACACAAATGTTTTTTATTATTTTCAAATTGCAGGTGTACAACATTCACTCATACAAACACTGCAGCTGAATAAATTGTTTATTATTGACAGATGTCAGTACATATTACTAATTATTTTTAGTAATTTGTTTTCACAACAAACTTGAATAATAAGTGCTGTTTTTTGAAGCAAAATGAAATAGAAATGTCTTATCCGCTTGGCTCCACATCGACAATGCCATTCAGCGATGACTTAAAACATTTTGAAAGTTGTGATAAAATCCAGTGGAGAGTGTCTTCTTCACAAGTTTAATCGTCTGATTAATTTATTTCCAAAGTCATCTCGGTGTTGGCTCATTTCGAGTTTGATTAGATGCTTATTGGTTTAAATGTGAATGGATATAATTAAAAAAAGAAATGCTACAAACTTGTGATGAACTTGTTTTAATTGAAGAGTTACACTATTTAATATTTGTTGTAAAAATGTGAATTAATTTCACAAATAAATGACATCGGCTGTAACCTCTCAAGCAATGTAAGATGAATTCGTCCACAGCCACTGATCTAGAGTCAGCCTTTCACTTCTTGAATTTGAATTTGTGGAGGGGAAGCTGATCCTATACCCAGAGATGCAAAAGCCATATATGCATGTATGCAACGCATATGGGCACCATATTAAGGGGTGCGCCAGTGGCACACCAAAGGGTGCAATTGGACGAGCTTCTCTCATGAACGTGCATACTGTAGGAGGGCTGGGCAGAAGTGAAAGTCATATGAGTTTGAGATGGTTTGAGAGTGAGTAAATGCTTTTCAGAGAATTTTCAATTTGAACTATCAATTTGAAGTGTGTAATTTGTCATTTTTGGATGAGCACATTCTTAATATAGAATGGTTCTGTTTTATTCCTTAAAAATTCAATTGAAAACAATGGTAATGTTTTTTAGTTTTTTTTTTTTTTACACAAACAGCCTTTTATCTTCAAAGTTATATGATGCACAGTAAAACTGCATTTCACTGCCTCGGCCAGAAGACCCATGCAAAGCCAGGCAGGAATAGTGCTATGATCACAGAAGAGAAAAGATTCACTCCGTTGTTATCCAGGATCAGTTTCCCACAAATTCGTTTGACACTCTGCGTCTCGTAACTCACAACTTTCCTGATGGCTTCATCGTATCCTTGATGGGGAGGGAAAAAACCTCTATTGGTCAAATATTTAGAATGATTACACAGAACACTGCAAGAAATAAAAGTTCATTGTACTATGTAAGCATACCATAACTTTTAGAACTAGAAAATTCCTCCACAGAAGAAGTGCGTTTGATTGGCAGATATCAAACTGTCAGAATGTCATTGATGGCCGATGGATGGTTATGAATGGCTGTCAATCATTATAAGGTGTCTAACTCTATTGTCAATCATGTTGAGGTTATGTTGGGATGAACTATCACTCAAACAAAGATGTCAAATGTGTTGTCAATCATGTTATATATAGTGTTATAAACTCTCAAGCAGATATTTTGCCAAAAACAATGTCAATATCGATTACTTTCATGATAAAATCATGTTACAACTCATTACACAAAACTTAGGGCAATGGTTTGCAGAAGACAGCATTTTCACCTGCTCAACTTTAGACAAAGGCTATCACTTATTGAATATCCATGTAATTATCCTTAAATTGTTCTACAGTCTGCATTCTGAAGATTTATTACATTAAAGCTGCACTATTTAAAAATAAAATTGGTTAAAAATGAACAAATTTCCATTATTGATTGAATACATAAACAATCAGTGTTCAAAACAATGTCCTTACCTTACCCCGATTCACTATGGTAAGCCTATAACAATTATTTGTATTTTGAGCTGCCGGGTTCAATTTGACAGGAAAAAGCTGTGACGTTCATCTTTGCGTCATTACGTCATGTCCGTATAAACACGAAAGAAGTGCCGGCTGCCTCACGTTCTGGCTGAACAAACACAGTTCAGGACAGCATCGTTGCAAACTAGATGGATGTTTATCTGTTATCCATTTGGCAAAGTTGTTTACCTGCTATAATGCCTGAATATTTTTTCTGCTAGGGTTGTTCAAGCTTATATTGCTTGTCATGCTTCGCGATGTATCTATGCTGTCCAGTGAGGTTACTGTGAAATGTTTAATATGCATGACTTCTGAAATTTGCATATTTAAGCATATTATTTTTACGCTGAATAAAGTATATTTTACCCCATCATTACTGAATCCTCGTTTTATGTTTTTAGTTTACGGTGTTATTGTGTGCATTGCATTGACATACTATTGTAGTAACTGAGGCTGGACAGTATAGTATGAAAATAACACGTATCAGCCATATCACAAGTTTAACCTCTTAAAGTGTAAATTGTAGTACAATTCAAACATTAATAGTAGATAAAACACTTGAATAATCATATTAAGATATACTGGTGGTGGCTGAGAGTCCCATTCTCTATTTAAAAGTGCTCTGAGTGTAGTGTCAGAAAAGCGAATTAAGTGTAAAATTCATTCAAATATGTAAATAAGAGTGTTGTTTATCTTCATCAAAGTAAGTCATATTTCCGTTTCAAATGTTTGATTGTATAACATATCAATATGAAAACAGCACAATATGACTCCAGCTCCAGTCATGATCACAGGCCATATCCAGGTAAGCTCAATTTGGGAGATTCATCCACCAGAAGAGCAGTGCCAGAACATGACTGACAAAAAGTATTCTTCCACAAATTGCTTGCAATTTTAAGTTTCAACCACAAATGTTGCTTGAGAGCACAAAATTAGATTTATCTTACCAAATCTTGATCCCGCTATTTTAAATAATTATTGTCCTATTTCTAAATTACCATTTATATTGAAGATTTTAGAGAAAGTTGTTTTGTCTCAGCTTTCTTCATTTTTAGTAGAGAATGATATTACAGCACAGAGTCTGCTCTTTTGAAAGTTTCTAATTATATTTTATTAGCCGTCGACTCAGGTCTCTCTGCTATTTTAAATAAGTTAGACCTTAGCGCTGCCTTCGAAACTATTGACCATGCTATACTCTTGAATTGGTTGAAGTGTGAGGTTGGCATTCAGGGAACTGCGCTAAAATGGTTTAAGTCTTATTAGAACATTTTCTGTTAAAATTGGACATTCAGCATCATCTTCAGCTCCTTTAAAATATGGTCTTCCTCAAGGCTCTGTACTGGGCCCCTTATTATTATCATTATATGTGCACCTTCTAGGATCTATCTGCTGCCAACATGGAATTTCTTACCACTTGTATGCCGACGACACAGCTTTACTTCCCACCAAAAATGGGAGACAGTCAATCGCTAACGTTGCTCATGAATTGTTTGAAGGATGTTATGAGTTGGCTATCTAATAACTTTCTTCAGTTAAACGACAATAAATCAGAAGTTGTTATTTTTGGCCCATCTAAATCTAAAGAGGCATTAGCCCATACACTTGCACACTTGCACCACTAGCGATTAGTGTAAAGGACAATGTGAGCAATCTTAGTGTAATACTAGATTCAGCTCTTACTTTTAATAAGCAGATAAATAATATAGTTAAATGCAGCTTAGAGTTATTTATAAAATAAAGCCTTTTCTTGGATTTAAAGATCTGGAGGTGATAATTAATGCTTTTATTTCATCCCGCCTCGACTACTGTAATTGCCTCTACTCGGGAATTGGTCATAAGCGGTTATCCCATCTACAACTTGTGCAGAATGCGGCAGCCAGGTTACTGACTGGCACCAGGAAAAGGGAACATATTACTCCTGTCTTGTCTTCCCTTCACTGGTTGCCAGTTAAGTACAGAGTCGACTATAAAATAGAATTGTTTGTTTTTAAAGCACTACATGGCCAGTCTCCACAGTTCATCAATGATCTTCTTAGGCCCTATAATTCCTCTAGGCTATTGAGATCGTGCAACCAAATGCTGTTAGCAATTCCAAGATTTAGACAGAAATCTAAAGGTGATCGAGCCTTTTCTGTGGTTGCCCCCAAGTTATGGAATGATCTCCCTATTCACATCCGGTCCTAAGTTTTATCTTTTTTAATTAGCTTTTAAGTCTGAGTAATGAATTCATTTTTAAGTGAGTGAATACATTTTCAAGTGTGTTGTGAAAGTATGTCTCTGATGTTCTGTTGTTTTCTTTTTATTGTTGTTCCACAAAAATTGGGAAGCACTTTGGATAATGACACTGCTATATAAATAAAGATGAGTTGAGTTGAGAAAGTCACGTAGTGCAGCTTTAATTATATATGAAATTAAATTTGTATTGCAATACATGCAATGAAAGCTAATACAATGAATGATGTTTAAATATAATATAATACAATAACCAGCCTGATGACAGAGCCATGTATCACAGTGAAAGATGGCTGTGGTTTGAAAAGCACATTTTACCATATGAGCCTAAACATATTACTTTCTTTCTTTTTCTTTCTTTCCTTTTTAACGGCATGCCAGCTTCTATGGCTATATTCATGGCCAGAGCCAGTTTAGTTATTCAAGAGTAAAACTAAACAAGGTAAAAACTAGGATTTTGATTAACTTGGTTAAAAACCTTTTCAAAAGTTTCAACAGAATAATACAGGTTCCCCAAGCGTGTAGAAGCGTTACAGTCCAGTAAGACATGTATAATGGATAGTAGGTTCTGACAGGATGGGCACTTTGGTGAATTTTCTCCAGATAGTAAAATTGGTGTGTGAGCCTTGCGTGTCCTATCCGGCATCGAGTGCAAGTGACTTGATCCCAACAATTATTAAAAGGGAATGTGTCTTGTCCCAACAACAGCATTTATTTCCTGTAATTTGTTGTTTAAACACTGATCCCATTCCAACTGTCATTTGTTTTTAGTGTATACGTTTAATGTTGGTTTTAGGTCTGTGAATGGAATAGAGCATTTTACTGGTTCTGAGGATAATGCTTCTTTGGCAGCTCTATCAGCTTGTTCATTACCAGAGATTCCTGAGTGGCCAGGTACCCAGCAGAAAATAATACTAAAATTCTTTGATTCCAGAGATGACAATTTGTTTAAAATCTTCACGATTGTTGTGTGATCGGTTTTTATAGACTCCAATGCTTCCAGACATGATTTGGATCAGTTATCATTAAAAAGGATTTCTGTGGAACAGTCTCAATGAACTTCAGTGCTAGTAAAAAAGCATTTGCCTCTGCAGTAAGAACAGAACTTTGGTCAGTGATGCGTATGCCTTGACACAGTTGACTTGTTGCAAAGGCTGCTGCCACTTGATTTCCAGATCTGGATCCATGTGTATATTGGGATATGTTGTGGGAACACTGCTCTTATATCCAGGATATTATTCTTTTTCAATAATTTAATATGAGGGATAAAAGACAGCTTACTATCAAAGTTGATACCAAGGAACCTGTTCTCTTTAATGACTTTGATGGGGACTCCATCCATAAACAACTCTGGTTCATTGTGGAATGAACAGAGCTGACAGAAATGCATACAGACAGTTTTTGTTTGTGAGAACTTGAAACCATTCTGAGTTGACCAGGAGTGCATTTTGTTTATCTAGTTGGATTTTTCACTTGATAGTATGCATGTACTTGCTTCTGTAGCAAATGCAGATGTTGTCGACATATAAACTACAATGAACATCAGAACCAATGACTTTCGCAATGCTGTCTATTTTAATACTAAAGAGAGTTACTGATAGAATACTACCTTGAGGTACTCTGAGTTCTTGTTTATGTAGATTAGACAAGGTGTTTGCTATCTTTACTCTAAAAAGTCTGTTTGATAAAAAAATTTCAATGAAGATTGGCAGGTGACCTCTAAAATTAATTCCGATACAGATCCTTTAAAATGCCATGTTTCCACGTGGTGTCATAGGCTTTCTCCAGATCAAAGAAGACAGCTACAACATGCTACTTTCTAAATAAAGCATCACGAATATACAGTTGTGCTCAAACGTTTGCATACCCTTGGAGAATTGGTAATATACTGTATGTACCATTTAAAAAAAAAAAAAACATGAGTGAGCAGGCAAAACACATTTCTTTTATTTCTTATGGGATTCATATTCAACTGTAGGTTATAACAGAATGGCACAATCATAAAACAAAACATGGAAACAAAGAAAAAAAATGAAATGACCCCTGTTCAAAAGTCTGCATACCCTTAGTTCTTAATACTGTGTATTGCCCCCTTTAGCATCAATGACAGCGGGCAGTCTTTTGTAATAGTTGTCTATGAGGCCCCAAATTCTTGCAGGTGGTATAGCTGCCCATTCGTCTTGGCAAAATACCTCCAGGTCATGCAAAGTCTTTGGTCGTCTTGCATGAACCGCACGTTTTAGATCTCCCCAGAGTGGCTCGATGATATTAAGGTCAGGAGACTGTGATGGCCACTCCAGAACCTTCACCTTTTTCTGCTGTAACCACTGGAGGGTCAACTTGGCCTTGTGCTTAGGGTCATTGTCGTGCTGGAAAGTCCAAGAGCGTCCCATGCGCAGCTTTCGTGCAGAAGAATGCAAATTGTCTGCCAGTATTTTCTGATAACATGCTGCATTCATCTTGCCATCAATTTTCACAAGATTCCCCGTGCCTTTAGAGATCACACACTCCCAAAACATCAGTGAGCCACCAACATGATTCACAGTGGGTATTCTTTTCACTATAGGCCTTGTTGACCCCTCTCCAAACATAGCGCTTATGGTTGTGACCATAAAGCTCTATTTTGGTCTTGTCACTCCAAATTACAGTGTGCCAGAAGCTGTGAGGCGTGTCAAGGTGTTGTCGGGCATATTGTAACCAGGCTTTTTTGTGGCATTGGCGCAGTAAAGGCTTCTTTCTGGCAATTCGACCATGCAGCTCATTTTTGTTGAAGTATCGTCGTATTGTGCTCCTTGAAACAACCACACAGTCTTTTTCCAGAGCAGCCTGTATTTCTCCTGAGGTTACCTATGGGTATTCTTTGTATCCCGAACAATTCTTCTGGCAGTTGTGGCTGAAATCTTTCTTGGTCTACCTGACCTTGGCTTGGTATCAAGAGATCCCCGAATTTTCCACTTCTTAATAAGTGATTGAACAGTACTGACTGGCATTTTCAAGGCTTTGGATATCTTTTTATAGATATCCAAAGCTCCCCATGGCTCAGTATCTTGCCTGCTCAGTGCATCCACGTGAGAGCTAACAAACTCATTGACTATTTATACACAGACACTAATTGCAATTTAAAAAGCCACAGGTGTGGGAAATTAACCTTTAATTTCCATTTAATCCTGTGTGTGTCACCTTGTGTGTCTGTAACAAGGCCAAACATTCAAGGGTATATAAACTATATATTTTGATCAGGGCCATTTGGGTGATTTCTGTTATCATTATGATTTAAAAAGGAGCCAAACAACTATGTGATGATAAATGGATTCATATGATCACTATCCTTAAATAAAAGACAGTTTTTTGGCATGATCAGTCATTTTTTCAAAATCAATGCCAAAATTTCACAATTTCTGCCAGGGTATGCAACTTTTGAACACAACTGTAGCTTTCAAGACAAATAAGATGATCTGTAGTGCTTCGGCCTTTCCTGAAACCACATACTAAAAAATATAGTTCTGATGTGCGGCAAAAGGTTGTTGAGCTTCACAAAATGGGATGTGGCTATAAGAAAATAGCCAAAGTATTGAAAATGGCCATTTCCACCATCAGGGCAATAATTCACATGTTCTAATCAACTGAAGATCTTAAGAATCGGCCTGGAAAAGGATGTGTGTCTACATTGTCTCCATGCGCAGTGAGGAGGATGGTTCAAGTGGCCAAAGAATCTCTAAGGATCACAGCTGGAGAATTGCAGAAATTAGTTGGGTCTTGGGGTCAGAAAGTTAAAAAAAAAAAAATATCAGACATCACCACAAGTTGTTTGGGAGGGTTTCAAGAAAAAAAGCCTCTGCTCACATCCAGTGACAAACTCAAGCATCTTCAGTTTGCCAGACACTACTGGAACTTCAAATGCGACCAGGTTCTATAGTCTGATGAAACAAAAAAAGAGCTTTTTGGCAGCAAACACCAGAGATGGTTTTGGCACACACAGAGATGAAGTACCACCCAATGCCCACGGTTAAATGTGGTGATGGATCTTTAACGTTGTGGGGCTGTTTTTATGCCAGAGTTCCTGGACATCTTGTTCAGTTACATGGCATCACAGACTCTATCAAATACCAACAGATAAAAAATCTAAACCTGGCTGCCTCTGCCAGAAAGCTTACAATGGGCCCTGGTTGGATCTTCCAGCAGGACAATGATCCAAAACAAACATCAAAATCAACACAAAAATGGTTCACTGCCCACAAAATCAAGGTCTGCCATGGCCATCCCAGTCCCCTGACCTGAACTCCATAGAAAACCTTTGGGATGAACTGAAGAGGAGAGTCCACCAACATGGACCTCTGTATTTGAAGGATCTGGAGAGATTCTATATGGAGGAATGGTCTCAGATCCCTTGCCAGGTGTTCTCCAACCTCATTAGACATTATAAGAGAAGACTCAGAGCTGTTATCTTGGCAAAGTGAGGTTGGAAAAAGTAATGAATAAAAGGGTGCCAATAATTATGGCCAATGCGATTTGGAGAAAAATATTTAATAATGAGATATTTCAATTGTTTTTCTTCAATTAAAGGTTAGATTTTTGTGATTTTTTTGAATGAAAGATCAAAAGGATAAACCATGCAGATTTGTTTTCACAGCCTTCTTTGCTCATATTTACCAAGGGTGCCAATATTTTTGGCCACAACTGTAGATTGTTACAGTGTATGAAGTTTAATTCTTGTTTGTCCTTCATAATACATTGTTGTGTTGGGACATTTAGTGTCGGTTTTGGTATTTTTTTATAATACTCTCTGTTTCAGGGTAAAACAAGAAGTTTGTGGTGTTCCATGCCGGCATCTGTAATGACTGCTCTCTTCAATTGCATCATAGTTATTTAATCCTCAATCTTGCAACACAATCGCCTGTATGTGTTCAGTTGGTTTATATTCATGTTCATTGTAGTTACTATATTGATGCAAAATGTCTCAGCTAGTAATATGATTTGCTAATTATTGTCCAATGGGCTAGTATTAGCAATACGGTGCGTCAGAATCCGTGTATCATTAGTTCATTTCATATTCAATTAGGATTTCAAAATCGGAAAAACAAAAAGACAATGACTTGTTTTTCATAATTACGATTTAATGCTCAAGTTAAAAATAGGAAATTGGATAAATAGCCATGTGCGTTTTGATAATTTGATCTCACTAATATATGGCTTGAACCACTTAAGGGTGGACCTGAAACTCCCCTTTCTTCTGATTGGTCAACTGCACCATCATCTTCCTCAATGCTGTGAGACAGAATAAAAGATCTCTGCTGTTTAATTGTTCAGATGAATTTGTCTCAGTTAAAGGTGCACTCCAATACAGTTTTCAGCCTCTTCAGTTTTCTTATTCTTTAGTAAAATAGAAAATACTGAATGATTATTTGCCAGCTGTATGGAACATTACACTAATTCTGATGCTGGTAGAATGGTACAAGTGCTGTATTAATTATCTGGACATTATTATTAAAGTATGTTTATTTTTTTGTTTTTAGTTTCACTCAGGACCATGCACAAACATTTTGAGGGGCAGTAGCTCAAACTAAGAAAAAGCCATTGCAGTATAAACACTAGTCCTTTTCCGAGAAAAACAGAGTGGTGCACATTGGTAGATCTTAACGGTGCGTAGTGTTTTATCAAACACAAACCCAGTCGGACCACTAGTAGACATGGTAAATTCACGCCTCACAATATTTGACAGTTCCATGAGTAATTTTTACAGACCACACCTTCTCCTTGGTGCAGAAGTCAGAGTCTTCACTGTTTAAACTGGCTCCCTCATTGGAGACAAAGTCATGGTCACAAGAGACACACTACAAAATACCATCAACATGATTAACAACAGGCTTGACATCTTAGTTTGAGTGATAGTTTGTCAACACAACCTCAATATGATTGACAATAGAGTTAGACACCTTATTATGATTGACAGTCATTCGTAGCCATCCATCAGCCATTCATCACATTTTGAGTTTGACATCTGCCAATCAAAATAATTTTCAGAGTTAGTACATTATATACTTCATCCCAGCAGTAAAAAAAACAACAAAAAAACAAAAAAACAATTCATTTATTGTAGCTAAACTGCAAAAACTTAAAAAAACAAATCTTCATGGTTGTGATGTCACAACACATGAACATAATATGACCACCCACAATGATGCCTTTTAGACGATTCATTTTTAGTAACATGGCACACCCAGTCCTGTAATAAGGAGGATAAATTAATTTATTCCTAAACATCAGAAGAATATAAATTACTATTACCATTCCATTTTAATGACTGGTGCAAAAAACGCTGAAATAAATTGTAAGTTAGGACCTCTGGGAAAAAAAATAAAAAAATAAAATAAAAATAATATGGTATGGTATGGTGTGACACCTTTAGATAAAGAATTCTGAAACAAATTAATTTGATGTACATGATTTATCTGTAATAATAAAGAAGTAGTTCACCATTTACTCACCCTCATCTAATTCTAAACCCATATAACCTTCTTTCGAGGAAAACAAGTTTAATTTTTGAAGAATAAACTGGCCGCTCTCATGTAAAGAAAGTGAAAGGTGACTGGACCCACTGAACTTCTATTGAAATAATTTTCTATTTTTGGGTGAACTACCCCTTTAATTACAAACCTTACCTGAATACTGCATGGTTGCCCCCAGGAAAGAGTCCAGCAGCGATCCCAGCAGGCCTGCTAAAGCTCCATACAAGATGATGGGCCACTGAGGAACTGCCAAATGCAGGTCTTTAACCATCAGGAGCTGAGTGCAGAAGAATGCTACACCAACTGAGACTCCACCCAAGAAACTAGCCACTAGACCAACAAGAGTGACTCCTCCATTGGTACCTAGAATTCATTAACCAATTTTATATCAAAAGAGACAAAGGAGCAACATATATAACTTCAACAATGTTTACAACATTTTAAGAATTTACTTCATTTAAATAAAGCAGGGGTGTTTAGGCTTTGTGATGCCAAGAACCTCCAAATATGAAGTAAGGGACCCCCTTCCTATTTTATGTATTAAAACCAATTTATACTGTGTGAGAGTAAAAAATTACATGTGATAATATAAAGACAACATGTTGCTTGCAATATTTACTAAGTGTATTTCTCATTGTACTAAGACATATTAAATTATTAAAATATTATCTGGAAAATATTTACTTTTGACAGTATATCTTTTTTTCTGCTTACTACTAATAAAAACAATAAAAATAGATATAGCCTCAAGCGGCAATTATCAGGGTCCAAGCACCTGTGAAGAGACAACTAAACAAGACGAACTTGACAGCAGTGATACTGTGAATGCTGTGGATACAGTTGTTTTGGAGTCAAAGTTAAACATTTTTGATCACTGTAGCACAATTAGGATTTTCTTAAGTTATAGCACCACCTAGCATTGTAAATTGATAAAATTTAAAATGCTCTGTTGTCCATGTGTACTAAGTTTTGTTAAGTTTGGATATTGCGCTCACTAGATAGAGGCCAATTAGTCATTAGGGCCACACCCAAAAACATATTGGGCTCTATTTCCATGACCGCACTAAGTGCAGCGCTACGTGCAATGACCGTGAGCTGCTACTTAACCAATTTTCGTGAGAGCACTAATTCTAATTGCAATTTTCATGCCAGCACAAAGCGCAAGTGGGTGGGAGTTTTTGCGCTACCTGTGGGTGTATGTGCACAAACTGGGGGTGTATTCTCTGTAAATGAAGTGACGCAAAGCGCGATTTGCTATTTTCCTGAGGTCATTGCGCTAGGACGATTCAGAAGCACCTCTATTCTCAGCGCAAATTCTAAACTCAGTTCCTGCATTTGCAGTTTAGAGATTGCACCAGCAGGTGGTAATAAAGTTAATTTACAAATTCTGAAAGTACAGAACATTAAATAATAGAATCAGAATCAGAATGAACTTTATTGCCAAGTATGCTTACACATACAAGGAATCTGTCTTGGTGACAGGAGCTTCCAGTGTACAACAATACAAAAACAGCAGCAAGATATAGATAATAATAAAAAATAAAAAATAATTATACACATACGTACATACACACACATACACATGGGTAGTGCAAATCTAATACAATCTGTTATGTACAGTGTAAATACAAATCAAATAATGTCCCTGACAATCACTGTTGTAGTGGTTTTATGGAACAAAAATGTATGAGAATTGTGTTAAACTTTCTATAGGTTATGATTTTTTTGTTTTGTTTTTTGTAACTATTATTAATATTATGTTAAGGCTATATTTACAGTAATTTTCCACTTGCTGTCTTAGAGTGATTTTGGATTTTTTTTGACAACTTCGTAATTTTTATTATATTTTCGTTTCATTTAAAGTGTATCTTGAACTTAGAAATATTTTTGGCTTAATTTTTTCGTGTTTCAATAAATGAATTACATTTTTCAAATCAAAATTGACCGGTAGAAATGAAGTGTGTGCAAAAATCCCTCGATCCACAGCCTAGCCTGGAAGGTCGATACAATCACTGTTAAGCCTTGACTTGTCTATCAGTACATGAAAATGATTAATAATTCTTACATTCTCTATAATTTAATGGATCCTACATACAAATACTGACGAGAACCACATTTCCCATGGGTATAAAAGGAGCATGTCACTGTCATAGAAATATGCCTGGCATTCAACAAGGACTGGAAGTCCAAACATTCCATAAGTCCATATTTCTATTTTTCTAATTCATTGTATGCAGTCCATTTACACAATCAGCTTTTCATAAATGTGCTGTCTTTACGCTCAGTGCTCTTAAAATAGGGCCCCTAAGCTTATATCTTCCGATCTCATTTTTTTTAAGTCATGAAAGTCTGTATATGATGTATACCAAATTTTGTGTGAATCAGACAAACAGCCTAGAATGAGTTTGACAAAGTAGGTTTTTCAACAACAACAAAAAGCATAGTGATAGAAAATAAAATGCATTTTGCATATCAAAATCCACATGACGTATTGATTTGGGGGCACTGAAGGATTCAGAGGAAACAGAAATTTTTATTCCAGCCCTTACATTTCCGAAGTTTGCAAAAATGCAAATTAGCTTATTATAGCGCCACCTTGTGGTCGATTCTCACAATATTTGGTATACAGCAGACATGGGCAACTTACAGCCCGTGGGCTGGATACGGCCTTCCACATGGTTTGATCTGGCTCCTTTATCGTAAAAGCATTTTTCATTGGATATTTAAGTTATCTTGCATTGGGACCTAACACGCCTCCACAAGCGTTTAACGTACTCAGGATTGCCAGATAATAGATGCAAATCCCCCAATTAGAGATTTATACTTGCACAAGTTGGAAATACTCCACCTAATGTTATACTTATTTTTTGCAATCCGGCAACCATGCATGGCTTTCTAGCTCTCGCTTTCGATCTCTAGTGTGATATTCTGCTCAAGGAAAAGTTCTTTAGGCTGCTTGTACTGTTTGGTACTACTAAGTTTCCAAGCAAACCTTCTCAGTGTTGAACTTGAATAAAATCTAAACATAGATCTTGGCATCATTGACACACAGAGTGGTAATCATTGACACGCGAGCAAAAGCAAGCGAGAGACGAATATGTATTTTTTATTTGTGCAATTTAGAAATGTTGAAGTCCCTAGTCACACCTGTATTTCAATTTAACTCTTGCAGTAATCATTTATCATAGTCATGCAACAGTTATTCAGTTGTGTGCTGAATGTAAAGCAAACCATAGGCATACAAACTACTGACGAGACACGCATCATGACCCTTTTAGCACGTAATTGGGTAATGTTTTGAGAAAACTGGCCCGCTTTGGGACAAACATTAAAAGTTCTATAATTTTGTATTTTTTTATTATTATTATTATTAATATTAAAACAGGTCACTGATGTAGAAAGTGTTAAATTGAATAATAATTACCAGGGAAGTAGAGAAAAAGAAATAGAAATAATAATAAATACAAATAATTAATAATTATGCTCAGCCTTTATTTGTTTTTTATTTTTTTATTTTATGAAATAATTGTAGAAAAGTATCTACCTTTGTAGAGCAATACAGTACTTAATGGGAATAGTCCCATTAGTCACATATGCACTTCAGAAAATTGAGTACACAACTATTTCTGGGTTTAAAAGGTACAAGAACCAAATCAATGTGGAACATTGTATCTCAAAAGCACTACTTTTGCACTACTTAAAGCCCAATGTGGCTCCTGTATCAAAATAGTTCCCCACAGTCCTACAGTCTAATTTTGGCGCCCTGTAAGTGGATGCCAAATTTCATAATGTTCAGCTGTTCTCAACACAAGTTATTAGCTGCTGAAATTTTATTGGCTGCTAACGGGCATTTTTGTTTATTTGTCGAATCGTTATTTTAAGAATACGTTAGCACTAGAACCAAAGAAGATGCATATTTAATTTGAACTATGGCGTTTTTCTTGGGGAAGCCTTACATTCATTAAATAAACTATAACCTAAACCATTGTTATCTTTGTTTCAAAGAGGATTTTATAATTATTGTGAGTCTCTAAAATATTACGACAGGAGAGAATACTTTCCTGCACATAGCTGTAGCTTGCAAGATTTGTTATTTGAAAATCTAAGTTTGGTCTACCGGCAATGTATATACCTGAAGAAGTGTGGCTGTGTACGTAAATATAATGATTTTTGTGAGCTCCACCGGTGTGGGACGTTCTCCTTTCTATACATTTAACTGTGTTCTAAGCACCTGCCTGCTACAATCCAGGTGTCTGAGTCATGTTTATTTGTTCTCTAAATAAAAAAATAAATTAAAAAAATGGGGCTTTGTTGTTGTTGTTGTTGTTATACAGTGCACTGAAAAGTACTCGGCCCCCTGTGCAGTTTTCACAATTGTTTGTGTCAGATTTCAAATTTAGAATATATTGAAGTATGACTTTTTCTCCCCAGCTGGTACATACACTGCCTGAACAAATAAAGTTACCATTTGGATTAACATAAGCAGATACAGTTGTGCTGAAAAGTTTGCATACCCTGGCAGAAATTGTGAAATTTTGGCATTGATTTTGAAAATATGACTGATCATGCAAAAAAAAATTTTTATTTAAGAAAGCAATCATTTTGATCAAATTAAGATCGTATTTGTAACGCGAGTAACAACAGAACAGAAACTATGATTGAATTACTAATAAATAAAGAGTAACTCCTTGAATCACATCATAGCAGGAAAACGGAACATATTCTGACTTTTGTTATAAAAGTCACACCCAAAACTGATTGTGCTTTGCAGTGACACTGAATGGACATCAAAAAATAAAAATACAAGGGCAATGAAAGTAACAAGCTCTTACCAAGTATAATATTTGTTACATTACTGCATGGTCAGAAATTAACTTTTCCATAAAAGCCCTATTATTTAATTTTCAGGGGAAGGTTTATGTGTGCAATTTTCTAAACATATAAAAATGTACTATATCATTCTTTTTTTCAAAACATATTTTATGTGATACTGTGTAATGCTACTCTTAAAGTAGAATTTTAAGAACTATATCAGATGGAATAAATAATAAAAATAATAATACTAATAATAAAAAACAGAAACCAGGGCATTGTTTGCCCTCACGTTGTGAACTTGAGGGCATTTTTTGCCAATTTTGGCCCTCTTTAATTTATGACCCTGCATCACTATTCTATTATAAGCATTCTTGGTGAGAGAAATATCCTTTAATAACACAAAATGTGATTAAAACTTGCATAATATTAAGCATAACATATAAAGATGATGCAATAGTGGCATTTAGCCTTTTTTAGGGCCCAAGCACTGAAAGTAAGGAGGGCCTATTGGATTTTTAGGGCCCAAGTACTGAAAGTAAGGAGGTCCCATTGTTCTTCTAAGGATTATAAGGGCCCAAGCACTGAAAGTGCGGGGTAGTTTTAACATGCGTAAAAACTCTTGAAATTTTGCACACACATCAGAGTCGTTGGCCATTAGGGCTGGGCAAAGTAGCAGGGGGGCTCTGTAGCACCTCTATTTTCACCTACCAAACTTGGTACATATATAGTTCTCATCAAGCCGAACAACTTTCATACTACAGTCATTAGCTCCGCCCAACGGGAAGTCGATCATTTTGGATTTTCTTAAAATCGCAGACTTTGAACTTTTAAATCCTCCTCCTAGGGAACTAAAATGACTGGCACCAAATTTGTGCAACATCATGCCTAGACATTGTAGATACTAAATTGGGCACGGATTTTTTATATTTTGAACTGTGTCGCCATGGTGAAACAATAAATTTATGGCGAAAAATGGGAAACAGGAAGTACCTTATATCATCTGTGTCCAATGCGTGATTTTGATGATAATTCAGCTGTATGTTTGGTAATGGGGGCTGATCACATTGATATGGCTATTACGGGTCACGGTAATAGCGCCACCAACTGGCAGCAGGAAGTATGACACATTTAACAGACTTTAAAATAGTCCACTTATATTTACCCAAATTGCTTCAAAATTGTTTCGAATAATGTCAAATGCCAAATGCATGTGCCCATCTTGCATTGTTTTCCGAAAGCCATCGGGTGGAAATTGACCTATCCTCGCTGCTTGCAGCTATATTTAATTATTATTATTACAACTGTGTGGCTCGCAACACCTTTATTTTTGCATCTGGGCCCCAGCAGAAAAAGTTTGGACACCCCTGTGATAGAGAGATTCAATTGAAACCCCACACATAAGCGTAATGAAATATATACACCGATCAGCCGTAACATTAAACGACCTGCCTAATATTGTGTAGGTCCCCCTCATGCCGCCAAAACCAGGCCAACCCACATCTCAGAATAGCATTCTGTGATGTTATTCTTCTCTCCACAATTGTACAGAGCGGTTATCCGAGTTACCGTAGACTTTGTCAGTTCGAACCAGTCTGGCCATTCTCTGTTGACCTCTCTCATCAACAAGTCATTTCCATCCACAGAACTGCCGCTCACTGGATGTTTTTTGTTGTTGGCACAATTCAGGGTAAATTCTAGAGACTGTTGTGCGTGAAAACCCCAGGAGATCAGCAGTTACAGAAAAACTCAAACCAGCCCATCTCGCACCAGCTGATTTGGCGGCACGAGGAGGACCTACTCAATGTTAGGCAGGTGGTTTTAATCTTGTGGCTGATCAGTGTATGTGCTTATTTTGTTGTTTTTAAATGATAAGTCTTTAAAGTTCCAGCGGTTGGTGTGAAGTAGTGAAAGCTCATGTGGATTGATAGCTCAGGGGCTGTGTGCTCATGTCTTGTATCAACTACAGAATACTGCCAGAACAGTTAAAAACCCACTTTTCTTTTCTATTATCTGTCTGAATACATGTAGAAAGTAAAATACATCTAGCAGATTCACAAAAAGCCATTTTCCTCCATTTTGACACTGTGTCTTGTAAGATTGGTCATTTGTTCTTATTATACTGTATATAATTTATACGTGATATTTAATCTTATATTTGTGATCAAGACTGTTTTAAAGGTAAAATCATAGGTGGTACAGTCGCATAGTGCGACAGCGTTTATGATTCAACTTAATGACATTATACAGTACAATAGCGTGAGTGTAGTTCACAACAGTGTGAAACATTATTGCTTTTTGTCACATTGTATTGTGCACGCTGCAGCCGAGCAAACCGAGACAAATAGCCCCGCGACATGTAAATAATGTACATGACATGACTTTGGAAGATTTTGTTCTCCTTGCTCCACTTTATCTCCAAATGTTCTACAGATGCTGGTGTGGTGGCCGTTTTCTTTTCATCATGCCTGCTGCCATATTGCCCTGTGATAGCAGGGTTTCCCTCTACGTCATTCTCTGGTATTATGATGTTACGGTTTAACTGGGCCTGCATTCGGAATAAACTTACTACATGATGTTGGCATTTCTGTACAGATGGTATAATTAACTAGAACGGCAGAAGGACGCAAGAAAAAAAAAACTCACTGAGGCGGGAGATTCGATCTTATTCATCCACAATATGATCAGTGCAACATTACAGAGCATTATCAGTTTGAGCTAGTAGGCGGTGATAACAGTCGTGAGCATATTTGTATTCAAATTAGGTTTCTTTATTTGTGTGAAATTGTGCACATTATTCAGCAATGTGTCCATGTTAACTTGTGCCTCACATTCACAATATGATGGTCTTGTCAGATTATGATATTGTATGACATCTGAATGTCTTTTTCTCATCAAAACACTGCTCCTAAATATTATGCAACATTTTAAAATCAATCAGTAATTGAATGAACAACAAACTGTCAGAATTAATAAAGCCCTACTGAGTTTGTTATTAGTGTGGACATGCTCATTAAGCCTAGGTCTAAATTGTGACATTAATGTAAGCCAACATCATAAAATAAAAAAAACAAGTAGCCAAAATTACCCATTGTTGCCCATTGACTGGGATTCCCTAGCGCATTTGAGCACAAACGCGGACATGAGGGACAGTAGTCTATTTTAAATTTGATGTTTTCTGGTGATTCGTTTGGACAGTTCATATAAATTAACCATAAAAAAAAAAACTGATTCTCGAAGTCAACTTCGCTTCTTTTTTTAATAAAATATTTCGGTAACTGCAGCTGTTCTTCAATATATTTTCAACTCAATTATACAAAATTGTGTGCTTTATTTATTTATTTATTTTTTTCAAAGTATGTTACTAGTCTAATCGATCATGTTTGATCCTGCCTGACAACATGTGAGTCCCTGCCCCTGCACCTTTTTCAGCTTAAACAAAAGATATAAACACCTCCTTCCCCAGTAGAGTTAAGGTGTGATTCGCTGAAGCTCTGTGTTTCTCGATGTGCTTAAAAAGTGTTAAAAGGTTTCAATAAAGTCCTTAGGAATCGAACTCAGGTTAAAAAGGCAGAGGATTACTGGTGTTACACCCCACACCACTGAAGCAACACTTACAACGCAGGTTGTCGTAGCTTTCTATGTTGCCAATAGACTATTGGGTTTACATCTGAGTGCAAAGTGTCACTCTGAAACATAATCAATAATGAAGATAATGAATAACAAAGCACATAACCTACAGTTTTGAATTGCATAGCATTTCTGGCTATTACATGTAGCCTAGCATAAAACTCAAATGAATTTATTGGGACATTTATTATACATTATTATATATAATGTGGTCACAATATTTCCAGTCTAATTCATGTAATGGAAAATTGTGATTCTTATTAAAATATTTTACAATATTTTATTTGATGATTATTCTGCTCCCATAAAGAATCATTCTTTTCATTTTTTCCTTTCGTTTTTATTGTCAGGAGAATATAACATAAAATGAAACAATGGTATACTGTGACGAGGAGGGCGTGGCCGGGCCGTGAGGATGCACGCCTGGCACTGAGTTGCCCCAATCAGCGGGAGAGAGAGATAAGGAGGAGCCAGAGACACCAGAGAGAGAGAGCGAGATGCACAAAGCTGTTGTATTTTGTTTATTAAAAGTCTTTTTGGTCGATAACCCGGTTCCCGCTTCCTCCTTTCCGATAAACAAGAGGCTTGTCTGCCACATATTCATATAAACTCATTAATTCACATTTGATAATCCTGTTTAAAAATAGAAAATATGAGCTAGCCTATTGGCACATTAAAAGTCTTGACAGTTTTTGGAAGATGCAGTTGTTTGAATATGCTGCCTAATGATGCTCGCTCATAACATCTGTGTATATGTATAAAAATACTCACAAATGCTAATTCTCTCTAATAAAATGTGAATGAATAAATGCAAACACAATTACTCTCTGATGCATGGGCGTCCTCATGAAAGCTGAACGCAGGAAAGTGTTTATCATGCATTTCCATTGCAACATCCCCCAGCAATTCAATGTTGTGGTGTTTTTACATTTGTTGTTCTTCTCCCTCTTTTTCAACTCTTTTATGGCGGTTGGCAAAACAAGCTTAACTTGTCCTTAGCGCCTCAAACTGAATGATTGTTATGTTGGGAGAAAGAGCTTTGAGGCATTCAGCTTTGGCCTGTTGAAATTCTATGGTTATAGTGCCCCTTAGCGGTTTAGAGCTACCAATAACTCATTCACGTGGCGATCGCGGCGGTAGAAAGCCTACTCTGGTTGACTACCAACTGTATAACCAACGTCTTTTCTGGAAGTTCTGAAACTTCCATCAAAATCACAGACCCAGAAATGCCTTCATATCAAAATACAAATTTGATTTAAAATAAAAGCTTGACTTTGAAATGTTGGTGCCAGATGGGCTGGTTTGAGTATTTCTTTAACTGCTGATCTCCTGGGATTTTCAAACACAACAGTCTCTAGAATTTACTCAGAATGGTGCCAAAAACAAAAAAACATCCAGTGAGGGGCTATTCTGCGGATGGAAATGCCTTATTGGTGAGAGGTCAACAATAATACTAACTCAGTAGCAATGATTCCATTTCTTTTGATTAAAGTTTGGTTTAATTTGATTAGACAAAATTTTGATGAAAAAATGTATTAAACTGTAAATCATAGAATAATAATAATAATAATAATAATAATAATAATAAAAGAAAAACGTGGAATTTTAAATAGAATTTAGAAAAAATAAAACTGATTTCATAGGGTCCTACTTAAATTAGAAGCAATGTTTATTTAATTGAGAAACATGCAATTGTTTTAATTAATTATTTACATTGAAATTTAACATTTTAATAGGCTAAAGCAGTGCGTTCAATATCGTATTACCTATTGTTTCTGTGGTACTGAAATAGGTATCGAGAATTGAAAAATGTTACTGGTATTGGTACCGACTACTGCATTTATGGTATCATGACAACACTACTGATGGCTATAGAGAGTTTGAGATGGAGACTCCAAATTCACCATGGTTGATGTGCCGACTCTTCTGTATGCGTTAAATTTCCACCTAACTTTCTTTCTTATGGATTTATGGGCTGCCATAGACTTCAATGGCAGAAGAATAATAGAAAAAAAGATATAATTGAACTCTAAGGAATCTACAGACATCAAGCTAATGATAATAAGCCAAACTACTTTGTGCATTTTGTTATATATTTTGACCAGTAGATGGATATGTCACTAAACTTCTCAGGTAGCTTCAGGGAATGGTGTCAATGACACATACCAAGTTTCGTAATGAAGTTTTCAAAATGGCTGACACAAAATATGGCTGACCTTGGAACACTGGATATCTTTCGACCCGGTAAGCCACACGAACTCTAAAGAGACCAAGACAGTACAAATATAGTATAATAGGTGCTTACGCGCCTCGGTGCTTGGCAACTAAATATAGCTGCATGCAGCAATTATGGGGCCAAGCACAACATCATACGATTTGTTGCAAATATATTACACGTAGCATACATTGAGCTTTATTTAGGAAACAGTTTAAAAACCAAAATGAAGTACTTGTAACATAATACTAATGTTTATAACTTTTGACCAATAGGTGGCGCTATTACAAAATTAATACGGTATTGTCAGGGTAGGGATACAATGGCACACGCAAAGTTTCACTTCAATACATTAACCCTTTTGCACGTGCGATCAAACCAGTGTGATTACACTAGGCTGGGCTCAGAGGTGTACAATCAAACCAGTGCGATCTGCATTCCTGCTGCAATTTACCAGCAAAGAGGGACTGAAGCTGTTGTCATAATGAACCAGCTGCTCAAATAGTCTTTTATTTTAACATCACAATATCTTTATTTTTTTATGTTACAAACATTCAGTAAATAAAAGTTTAAAGCCATTACCGTCAGACGTGACTGTTTTGATCAAACAAAGAATATACAGACTGCATAGTCCATTTGAGCCTTCTCCCATCCCGTCCGTAACTCATTCTAACCACTTCCAGTGCTGGGAAAGTGGAAGCCAGGTCAATCAAGGTGAGGATGGAGTAGCACCAGATCAAGACCCTGTCATAGCCAGCCCAATCTCCAGACCTGAACCCCGTTGAAAACCTCTGGAATGTGACCAAGAGGAAGACTGATGGCCACAAGCCATCAAACAAAGCCAAGCTGCTTGAATTTTTGCACCAGGAGTGGCATTAAGTCACCCAACAGCAATGTGAAAGACTGGTAGAGAGCATGCCAAGGCGCATGAAAGCTGTGATTGAAAATTAGGGATATTCCACCAAATATTGATTTCTGAACTCTTCCTAAGTTAAAAAATTTGTATTGTGTTGTTTAAAAATTAATATGAACCTGTTTTCTGCATAACTCGAGGTCTGAAAACACTGCATCTTTTTTGTTATTTTGACCAGCTGTCTTTTTCTGAAAATAGATGCTCTAAATGACAATATTTTTCTTTGGAATTTGGGAAAATATTGTCAGTACTTTAAAGAATCAAACAAATATGTTCATTTTACTCAAACACATACATATAAATATTAAATCCAGAGAAACTGATAATTTTGCAGTGGTCTCTTAATTTTTCCAGAACTGTATACACACCGATCAGCCACAACATTAAAACCACCTGCCTAATATCGTGTAGGTCCTCCTCGTGCCGCCAAAACAGCTCAGACCCGTCGAAGCATGGACTCCACAAGACCTCTGAAGGGGTCCTGTGGTATCTGGCACCAAGACATTAGCAGCAGATCCTTTAAGTCCTGTAAGTTGCAAGGTGGAGCCTCCATGGATTGGACTTGTTGGTCCAGCACATCCCATAGATGCTCAATCGGTTTGAGATCTGGGGAATTTGGAGGCAAAGTCAACACCTTGAACTCTTTGTCATGTTCATAAAGCCATTCCTGGACAATATTTGCAGTGTGGCAGGGCCCCATTTTACAGCTGAAAGAGGCCACTGCCATCAGGGAATACCGTTGCCATGAAGGGGTGTACCTGGTCTGCAACGATGTTTAGGTAGGTGGTACGTGTCATCCACGTAACATCCACAAGACTGCCAAGACCCAAGGTTTCCCAGCAGAACATTGCCCAGAGCATCACACTGCCTCCGCCGGCCTGCCTTCTTCCCATAGTGCATCCTGCTGCCTCCACCGGCCTGCCTTATTCCCCAGGTAAATGATGCACACGCACCCGGCCGTCCATATGATCTAAAAGAAAACATGATTCATAAGACCAGGCCACCTTCTTCCATTGCCCCATGGTCCAGTTCTGACACTCACGTGCCCATTGTAAGCGCTTTTGGCAGTGGACAGGGGTCAGCATGGGCACTCTGACCAGTGTGCGGCTATGAAGCTCCAAACGCAGCAAGCTTTGATGCGCTGCGTGTTCTGACACCTTTCTATCATGGCCAGCATTACATTTTTCAGCAATTTATGCTACAGTATCTCTTTAGTGGGATCAGACTAGATGGGCTAGCCTTCGTTCCCCACGCATCAATGACCCTGTCACCGGTTCACCGGTTGTCCTTCCTTGGACCACTTTTGGTAGGTACTAACCACTGCATACCAGGAACACCCCACAAGATGTGCAGTTTTGGAGATGCTCTGACCCAGTCATCTAGCCATCGCAATTTGGCCCTTGTCAAAGTCACTCAGATCCTTATGCTAGCCCATTTTTCATGCTTCCAACACATGAAATTCAAGAACTGATTGTTCACATGCTGCCTAATAAATCCCACCCTTTGACAGGTGCCACTGTAACGATATAATCAATGTTTTTCACTTAACCACTTCATATTATATATATATATATATATATATACACACACACACACACCGATCAGCCACAACATAAAAACCACCTGCCGAATATTGTGTAGGTCCCACTTGTGCTGCCAAAACAGCGCCAACCCGCATCTCAGAATAGCATTCTGAGATGTTATTCTTCTCACAAAAATTGTACAGAGCGGTTATCTGAGTTACCATAGACTTTGTCAGTTCGAAACAGTCTGGCCATTCTCTGTTGACCTCTCTCATCAACAAGGCATTTCCATCCGCAGAACTGCCCCTCACTGGATGTATTTTGTTTTTGCCACCATTCTGAGTAAATTCTAGAGACTGTTGTGTGTGAAAATCCCAGGAGATCAGCAGTTATATTAGGCAGGTGGTTTTAATGTTGTGGCTGATCGGTGTTACGGTGGAGTATATATATATATATATATATATATACACACACACACACACACACACACTGTATGTGTGTATATAGCTGAAGTCAGAAGTTTACATACATCTTAGCCAAATGCATTTAAACTAAGTTTTTCACAATTCCTGACATTTAATCTTAGAAAACATTCCCTGTCTTAAGTTAGGATCACTATATTTTAAGAATGTGAAATGTCAGAATAATAGTGGAGAGAACTATTTATTTCAGATTTTATATCTTTCATCACATTCCCAGTGGGTCAGAAGTGTACATACACTTTGTTAATATTTGGTATCATTGCCTTTAAATTGATTAACTTGGGTCACACATTTTGGGTAGCCTTCCACAAGCTTCTCACAATAAAATGCTGGAAGTTTGGCCCATTCCTCCAGATAGAACTGGTGTAACTAGTTTTTAGGCCTCCTTGCTCGCACACGATTTTTCAGTTCTGCTCACAAATTTTCTATCGGATTGAGGTAAGGGCTTTGTGATGGCCACTCCAATACCTTGACTTTGTTGTCCTTAAGCCATTTTGCCACAGCTTTGGAGGTATGCTTGGGGTCATTGCCCATTTGGAAGACACATTTGCGACCAAGCTTTAACTTCCTGGCTGATGTCTTGAGATTTTGCTTCAATATATCCACATAATTTTCCTTGCTCATGATGCCATCTATTTTGTGAAATGCACCAATCCCTCCTGCAGCAAAGCACCCCCACAACATGATGCTGCCACCATCCATGCTTCACGGTTAGGATGGTGTTCTTCGGCTTGCAAGCCTCACCCTTTTTCCTCCAAACATAACAATGGTCATTATGGCCAAACAGTTCAATTTTTGTTTCATTAGAACAGAGGACATTTCTCCAGAAAGTAAGATCTTTGTCCCCATGTGCACTTGCAAACTGTAGTCTTTATTTTTTGGCTTCTTCCTTGCTGAGCAGCCTTTCAGGTTATGTCTATATAGGACTTGTTTTACTGTGAATATAGATACTTGTCCACCTGTATCCTCCAGCATCTTTACAAGGTCCTTTGCTGTTGTTCTGGGAGTGATTTGCACTTTTTTCACACCAAACTACATTCATCTCTAGGAGACAGAATGCGTCTCCTGCCTGAATGGTATGATGGATGCTTGGTCCCATGGTGTTTCTACTAGCATACTATTGTTTGTACACATGAACGTGGTACCTTCAGGTGTTTGGAAATTGCTCCCATGGATGAACCAGACTTGTGGAGGTCTTGGCTGATTTATTTTGATTTTCCCATAATGTCAAGCAAAGAGGCACTGAGTTTGAAGGTAGGCCTTAAAATACATCCACAAGTACACCTCCAATTCAGTACACCTCCTATCAGAAGCTAATTGTCTAAAGGCTTGACATCATTTTCTGGAATTTTCCAAGCTGCTTATAGGCACAGTTAACTTGGTGTATGTAAACTTCTGGCCCACTGGAATTGTGATATAGTCAATTAAAAGTGAAACAATCAGTCTGTAAATAATTGTTGGAAAAATTACTCATGTCATGAACAAAGTAGATGTCCTTACTTCTCTGGACAGCTTGGTGGAAAGACTTTGCAATGGCAAGATAGGGGCAAGGAACTCCTGTTCAATAAAGAGCCAGAAGAACCTGCCCACATCGCCCGAAAACCTTTTTATTCAGGGGTCAAAATTAACTAATTAAATCAGACAAATTTGCTGGAAATAAAATGCCCAAATACTTAATGCCCTGTTTGGGCCACTGGAAGACGCCTGGCTGGAAAGCCGTTACTGGGCAGTACGCTATCAGAGCCAAAGCTTCGGATTTAGACCAATTGACTCTGTATCCCGAAAATTTAGAAAAGGAACTGATAATTCTGTGGAGGCAAGACACAGATCTGTGGGGTCGGAGACGAATAATAAAATATCATCTGCGTAAAGTAAAATCTTATGCGCCATACCTCCCGCCATCACCCCTGGAAAATCATCTTCCCTTCTTATCGTGGCTGCTAATGTTTCCAGGGCAAGACATAACAAAAATGGGGAAAGAGGGCAACCCTGCCGAGTGCCCCTATTCAGAGTAAAATAATCTGAAATTAATCCATTTGTTTGTACCGCTGCTAAAGGGTGTCTATAAAGTAACTTAATCCATCCAATAAAAGCATTTCCGAACCCATACATTTCCAAAATCTTAAAAAGATAATCCCATTCTACCATATCAAATGCTTTTTCGCCGTCAAGTGAGATGGCAGCAACCGGAGTCTGATCATTCGCCACTGACCACATGATATTAATGAGATGCCTAATGTTATCAGAAGAGCTATGGCCCAGAATAAACCCCACCTGATCTATATGTATAAGATATGTCATAACTTAATTGGTTAGCCAGAATTTTTGCCAAAATTTTTACATCTAGCTGGATCAGGGAAATTGGACAGTAACTTTTACACTCGCTTGGATCTTTGTCCTTTTTAAGAATCAGACTGATCTGGGCTTGTGTCATGGTTGGGGGAAGTTTTCCATTCTTTAATGATTCTGTATAAACTTCTAACAAAAGTGGAGCCAATTCTGTAGCATAAGATCTAAAAAATACAGCGGCAAAGCCGTCTGGCCCGGGAGCCTAGCCTGTAGGTAAGGCCTTAATTACCTCGTCAAGCTCCTCCAAGGTTATCTCAGAATCAAGAGAATTTTTTTGCTCAGTCGTCAATTTAGGAAGTTCTAATGGTTCCAAAAATTGTCTAATATCTTCATCAGTAGACGAAGACGTGGAGCTATAAAGATTAATATAGAATTCTTTAAAAGCATTATTAATATCAATGGCCGAGGTAAAAATTTCACCACCAGCAGATTTCACTGAGGGAATAGTAGAAAAAGACTCTCTCTGCTTTATATATCTAGCCAAAAGCTTCCCTGCTTTGTCCCCTGACTCAAAGTATGACTGTCTTGCCCTGAATAACCAAAACTTCACTTTCAGCGACAAAATAGTATTATATTTGTATTTCAATCGGGTCAATTCTCTGAGGCCATCAGATGACATTTGGCGCTACAGCTCTGCCTCAGCATTTTTAATATTCCCTTCTAACGCCACGAGTTCTCGAGCTTTGGATTTTTTTGATGAATGAGGCATACTGTATGATCCAACCCCTAAGAACCACCTTAATTGCCTCCCAAGCCACGCCCACAGAGGATACTGGAGACCAGTTGGTCTCCATATAAATATTGATTTCAGTCTTTAACATTTGTTGGAAATCAGGATTTTGCAAAAGGGATACATTAAAGCGCCAACTATATGATTTCTTTTTCTCTAAACTCACATAGGTGTGAACTGAGACTAAGATGTTTCCAATTGAGCAATCAACAACAGAAGAAATGAGGGATTTAGATATAAAAAAAAAAAAAAATCAATTCTAGAATAAATCTTATGAACTGATGAAAAAAAATTTATAGTCCCTCCCAGATGCACATCCTGTGAAGCATCAGTGTTGCTCTAGGGGGCTTGCACACTTTTGCACACTATGATCAAGGACTGAGTCCATCAATAGATTAAAGTCTCCTCCCAATATTATATCATGAGGGGTGCCAGCGGCTTGCAACATCCCCATAAATATTAGTCAAAATCAATCTTTGCCCCTGAATGTCTACTAAAACAATAATGACTCTTCCTATTTTATCTTTAATCTGTTTGAGAAATTTTAATTGTAGATGTTTATTTATCAGTATAATGACCCCCCTACTCTTACTTGAGCCAGCACTAAAAAAAACATGTCCACCCCATATCTTCCCAAATTTTTCAGCTTCCTGTGGGGAAAGATGTGTTTCTTGAAGAAAGACTATATCATATTTCTTAAGCTTAAGAAAATAAATAACCTTCCTTCTTTTTATGGGGTTCCCCAACCCATTCACATTCCATTTGGAGAGAGACAATCCATTCATATTTACATTTGACATATTGATATAATGAAAAAAATAAATTGTGTGTCAAAAGCAAGATTATACAGACCACATTCCCCATTAATGCAACAATCAAACCCCGAACTTCCCCCCTGAACAAAACAAACAGATAAAAGAAAAACGTATGCATTAACCCCATGCACGACAGCGCCAACCGGCGTCAATCCCTCTAAACTCAAAAGGTCCATGTACGCATGCGAGAACCCCCGCAACAACTTTGCCATCAGATTGCTCAAGTCCAGTGCTTCTGCACAAATTTTGTGAGGCAAAATTTCATAACAGAAAATACTTTGTAAAACAGACCCCAGCCAACAGGCAGAATAAACACAAAGAACATGTAGATTCATTCACAGAACTGTCTTAAAGGTGTGTTCCTCCATAAAACAAACTCCAGCTGATATAAAGCCGTTCAGTTTCCTCGGACAGACAGACAACTGTTCAGTTAGCCGACTATTATGAGTGCAGCAGATGACGTAATCATTCTAATGTCCCTTAAAAATACTCCACAAAACAAACTCCAGCCAACAGGAGGCGTAAGCACAAAGAACGATCAGATTCATCCACAGCTGACACGAGGCAGTATTATTCAACAAAACAAACTACAGCCGCTAGGCAGAGCCAGCACCTAAAGAAACAAAACAGGCATCCCGGTTCCTCGGATGATAAAGAATCAAATTCACTCGAAGGCCGTGTAAAAAAAATAAAAATAAAATAAAATAAAAATACACCATGACTTACTCAGTCCGTCAACTTTATAAAAGACGTCCTTTATGTGAGCGTGTAGACATTTTGTATAGTGTCCATTCTCAATCTGGCCGGGAACTTCAGTGTAAAAGCGATCTTCCATCAATGCAAAAGTTTCTTGAAGGAGTCATGCCATAAAACAAACTCCAGCCGCTAGGCGAAACAACGCAGAAAGAAACAAAAAATTGGCACTCAACTTCCTCAGACAGTCGAGACACTGAACAGCGAGTCAGTCCACTCACATAAGAAACGCCCAATGGTTTACTCACCCATAGTTTGTATGAAGGCCAGTGCCTTTTTGGGGCATAAAAATACTTTGCTGCCATCCTTGGTGTCTATTCTCAGTTTGGCCGGAAACATCAGTGCAAAAGCGATCTTCCGTTGATTTAAGAGTTTCTTACATTCCTTGAACTGATCGTGTTTCTCTCGTCGAATTCGCAAAATCCATAAACAAGAAAATATTGTGATTCTTCCAAGAAAGCTTTCCTTTGCTCCTCGCCTGGCGCAACACGAGATCTTCATCGGATGATCTCAGAAATTTGGCCAGAAGTGATCGGGGCCTATCTCCCTCAGCAAATCTGCCAGCCGGGACTCTGTGAGCTCGCTCGATTTCCAGCTTATGGCCTGTTATGTCGAGCAGATTCGGGAAGAGCTCATCCAGGAATTTCACCATATCTCTGCCCTCTTCACGCTCAGGAATTCCAACAATTCGAATATTGTTCCTTCGATTCCTATTTTCAAGATCTTCCAGTTTTTCAAAAATAAATTCCAAATCTGTTTTGGATGCAGGCGGATTAGCGGATAATTCCCTTTCTGATGATTCCAGATAATCGATTCGTTTTTCAACATCTGTCACTCTTGTGACCAACTCAGAGAATTTTGTTTCCATCGCCGTAATCGATCGACGTATTACAGCGAGATCCTCCAAGTCAGCAACAACCTTCGTCAGCATCACCAAGATGTTGGACAGTTGACGCTGGATTTCATCTCCCGATGTGCTCTCCAAATCGAGTCCCCGGCTCACAGGGCCGCCAGAGGCCTCAGCTTGAACACGTAAGTGTCTATTAATGTCTCCAGAGTCTGAGGATTTTGACTTCTTTGCCATGTTTACCTCAAAGAGCAAATATGTAACTGGGTGTATCGAATCTCACCGGTTATAACTTGAAATTAATTAAAAAAAAAAAAAAAAAAAATCAGCAAAGTGCGCATAGCTAGCCGCTCACACGTCTGCTTCTCGCATGGCAAAACGTCACAAAGTAGATGTCCTAAACGACTTGCCAAAACTATAGTTTGCTAATATTTTTATGACTTTAACCTAAGTGTATGTAAACTTCTGACTTCAACTGTGTGTGTGTGTGTGTGTGTATATATATATATATATATATATATATATATATATTTTATTAGTGGTCGACCGATATGGTTTTTTGTAACGGCCATTGCCGATGCCGATATCCAGAGAGCAGGGTGGCCGACAGGCCAATACAATGCCGATATATCACACAAATTAATATAGTATAAAACATAAACATAAAATTGCAACAAAAAAAATCAAACAAATAATAAACTCTTATTTAACACTATATTTACTCAATTTCACACAAAACTTACATTTGTAAAAAAAATTATCTAAAATATATATATTGTTTATATATATATTTAATCATAAAATTTTAGTAATTTATTTGCACATGAAGAAATTGATAATATATTAGGAAGAAGGAAATAACAGTACACACAGTAGTCCAGCAACCATGGATGGCTTGTCCACATTAGCAATTGCATTTTCTCAAAAAATACAGAATCAAACCAATTGTACATACAGTGCATAGTGAAAATGACATTTACTTATAGCACACGTGAAGCACTTTTACTTTGAAGCTGCACTCACGAGCTCGTGCAGATCCAGTGCGAGCTGCAATCTCCTGACAGTTTAAATGGCCTGGATCGCCTGATTGGATTGTCACGGAATGACCATCGTGATTTGTGAATCAGAGGAACTTTTGATCCTGATCCTGAATTTTTGATTCTGGCTGATAGAAAACGCGCTTCAGAGGAATATATTAGATGTGTGCTCGACAGGATGAAAACGCTGGATTTTCGTGAGGTTCGTGAATAACATCTGTTTAAATGAGATATCTGCATTTTTGCAAATGGTATATAATAGATTTTTCTTTGATATTTACCTTTTATCATTTGAAAAGTAAGTTAAAAATGACAGCTAGGGAACTGCTGAGGACAGACTGATAGAATACGTGATTTAAAAGTAAATGAAGGAGCACTCCACAGGATGCTGGATCTGCTCAAGTTTTGTGAGGTTTGTTTATTACATCTGTTTAAACGGGATATGCGCATATTTGCAGACAGTATATGAAATTAGTTTTATTGATATTTGCATTTTTATCATTAGACAAGACAATTAAAATTTACAGGTAACTGTTGAGGAGAGAGGGAGAATAAAACAGGCGAGCACTTTAACATTATGTATCTGCCGCAGCTCTTAGTGCAGCTCTGATATGCGGGTGGTTTAAATGAGACTGTGTCGCACACTGGTCTATTATTGTAGTAACATAATGGCACCTAACAACAAAACTAACCGTGACTGGTCGTTTACATGTTTCAGTCGATTCATATGCAAGCAGGCGATTTTCGGCGCCCTCAAGAAACAAATCGGCCAAACGGGAAAATTTATCGGCTGATGCCGATAATGAAAAAAGTCAGAATATCGGCCGATTTATCGGCCTTGGCGATTTACCGGTCGACGACTAATATATACATATATATATATATATTCTGTGCATCAGTTGTGAAGTGTACGGTAAAATTTGTTTTAATTACAGCGTGCATTAAAGTCAGGCTGGGGGATCCGTCGGTACAGGAGAAACTTACATGCATGAGATACAGCCTTAGATCTTTTATGGCCATCAAATTTAACGATGTGGTACATGAGAATGCTTTGTACATCTATTAAAAAGCTTTTAATAACTTTTTGCCAGCATGGTTAGAATATTATCTGACCCAAATTTGAACACTGTAATAGGAGTTTGAAAAAGTTTTCAATTAAATTTCAAATTGTGGACAGGATATATGACCTACCATGGCAAAATTGGTATCATTGTTCTCGGTATGACCCAGGGAATGTAAAGATACAAGTCTCATGATAATAGGCCAAATTATTTAAATGTTATAAGCATTTTTAAACATTTCATTATATTTTTTGAACACTAGATTGGCATGGTGCCGATGTCACATAAATTCATAACGATGTGTCAATGCGTTTGTAAAATGAAGCATTTTACGACAAAATTCTAAATGGCGGAAAATCTAGTTGATCGATATGCCTTAGACTTAGAAAAAAGAAGAATTTGGGTTCTAGGTATTACGGTTCAAAAGTTATTAACATAAACAGCAGTGCAACTTTGAGATGTTGGTAGTGCTAGAGGGTTGGTGGTGCTGTGGTATAAGTGGTCCTCTATCAGTGTGTCAAATTTGATAACTTTACTCCTTATATGGGCTGCCAGTGGTGAAAGAAGAAGAAAAAGAGTGCCTACACACTTTTTGTGCTTGACCCCTAAATAGGTACCTACTTTAATATCTGTCATATTCAGAAAATGTTTACTTTTTATTCTCTCTAAACTTTTCCACGGACCATTTAGCATCTCCTTGCGACCCCTGGGGGTCCCTGGAACCCGGATTGAAAACCCCTGCGTTCAATGAATATTCCATGTAAAAAGTGCTTTACTGAGAGTTCGGACAGTTATCTAACTATATAATTTTGCACAGACATGGTTAGTGATTCTATCTCACCAGTCTCATGCTCATGTGTAATTTTTAAATGATTTTTAGGAGCACTTTTGACTATTTGAAATCTTAAAAAAATGAAACTTCAAAAAACATTTCTCACATTTCCAGAAAAAAAAAAAAAAAAAAAAAAGAAGATTTGTTCAAGGCCTTGATCAAGTGTAATTTAGCATAATGTGTTATGATGTGCTTTTTTGATATCATATAGTATGTTATGGTAATGACATTTCTTCAGTTTTTGGATAAAAAGTTGTATCAGCCATGGACTTGCTAACACAGCAAGTTAGCTAGCAGTCATTTATAAAAATGAATCATTGTTTCTAAATTAAAATTCTCAATTACTTGAACGGTTTGATAATAACACCTAATAAGCTACTTTCAGATCATTATATAAATATCTTGAAATTAATTACATTTCAGATGTTCAAACTGTCACTCCCCTCATTTATATCATTAGCAACTAGACGCATTCCTAGTAAGCTCATTCAATATTCTAGTTCTCTAAAATGCTAAGTGTGATGGTAATGACAGCAATATTGGGGACAGGGATTCTTTGTTTTAAAAAAAACAAATTTCAGATTCTTAAGAAAAAATGCAAAGTAGAATTTACCTAATTTTAACACTTTCTATTAATTTACAATAGAAAGGGAGTTCAAAATTATGGGTAGGGGATTAGCCCTCACATGGTAACTGGCAGCACCTGTATCTTAAGGTTAAATTGTATTTAACCGGAATATTTCTTTAACTTCAGTAAACAAGCAACATTGTATCTGTACCTGCTGGAACATCTCTCCAGGTGGTAATGAGCCTGGGCTTGCTCTTACTGAGCACTGGACCGACCTCTGAAGCCCAGGTGTCCCCTGTGCTGCAAGCCAGGGCTCCCAACAGCGATAAACACATCCATGAGGCTGAATACTGCTTCCCAAAATCTATAGCTATTTCCCCAGGTCCAGCTTCAATCATATAGAGCAGGGCCAATTCTGCAGGAACTCCACCATTACAGAAGACCTGCAACCAATTCCTTTGGCCACCTGCAGAGACAACAAGAGTCATGTTATTCACAATGATTCTCTAAACCAGTTACAGATGCCATAATCTCCATAAAACCAATAAATTACCGAGATGTAGGGTTCCGCAGGTAAATATATAATACATTTTGTCCATAAAGAAACTGATTATTAAAGATAACAGAGTAGATCCTCAACCAGAATGATTTTGATATTATTTCAGGGATTAATGCAGTGGTAAATCTTTAAATTTACACATGTCAAACTCATTCGCAAAATCACCGCCATGAGGCCTAAGGGACACAGTTAGCACCATCGTTTAGTGAGAAGAAAGTGAGTTATAATTGTAAGAAATTACAGTATTCTACCCTAAAGTATGAGTTCCACATGACCTGATTTCAGAATGTCCACATCACCTAAATGGCTTGATTATTATGAAAACAAAGAAATGTTAACATCTTGGTGTTGTCCGATTCACACAAAATTTGATAAACATCATCTACAGACCCTCCTGACAAAAAGTTATCAAAATGTCTAATTATTCCAAAGATATTAGTGATACAGTTCCATCGGTAGAATGCAATTTGATACATTGACAAATATCTAATCAACGCAAAGTCCAAATGTAATGAAACCTGGTATACATAGACAACAGGACATTTTGAGGCTGCACACACATTTTCGTACAATTCTGCCCATAGGGTGCGCTACAACTAAAAAACATCAACATCTTCTTTGGTTTAAGTGCTAACATATCCTTAAAATCTAAATTAATTTAACAAAAATTGCCACCAGCAGCCAATCCAATTTCAGCATTTAACAACTTGAATTATGAATTCCCAATGGTAATGAAACAGATTATACACAAGCAGGGTGTCCACACGAAGCTGCATATCAAATTTTGAGAGAATCTGCCACAAGGTGGCGCTACAAGCTAATTCTCGTTTTTGCTAATAAATCCAGAACTTTACAGGCTAGAATAAAATGTTCTATCATTCAGTGGCCTATTATGACTAATTGGCCTGTATCTTGTAAGAGCAATATTTAAACTTAACAAAACTTAAAACACATGGACAAGAGAACATTCTGAGGTCACATGCAAAATTTCACCAATTTGTGATGCTAGGGGGCGCTATAACTTAAAAAAATAATGTGTGCGCTACTGTGATAAAGGTGGAAATTAGATTTTTGCCTTTGTTTAAAATGTACGGCATTGCAATGAGGTTGACGTAAAACAGCAAGTGAGACTATATCTCTGTAAAGTTTTATACTATCGAAACAAAATTTGGTATGCTTCATCAGGACCATAATCTGAGGGAACATGCTAAATTTGGTGACAGCACCACCTATGGGTCAGAAATGTCCAAATTGGCTCTTTTGGACTAACTTTTGAACAGTTTGTCCTAAAATTATGAGTTTGGTGTCTTTGGATTACTTGGGTCATGAGGATTTAAACTACTTTTTTCCAGCATCAGCCATATAACCTCACCGCCATTTTGAATTTTATGAAAAAGTTATTTATATTTTAAACGCTTCGTCCAATTTTTATGAAAATAGACCTTTTTCACACGAAGGGTAATTTATATAATAAGGGTAATAAGGGTATATAACGTGGAAATAAACGATTTCAGGGTAACCTTCGACAGCAGTAAATGGGAGTTAATGGGAGACCACAGCAAATATTATTTTCACTTACCCATTTGCTCCAAGAGCAAAAGAAAAAGTCCACTATTACATTGGAATGACTTTCCAGAAGAAAACAAAAAGAGAGTGGTGGATTAAGGCAGTCAGATGGGAGAAGATGCCAAATTTAGTGTCACTCTCTCAGCAGCTATGGTAATTAATTTTTTAAAACTAATTTCAGGGTAATATAACACAAAGCATAATGTTATAAACTTACATTCAATATTTTAAAAAATGATCATATAAAAAAGTTTGCTAAATATATGCTGCTAAATAAGGCATAACACGTCATCACAGTCTGTGAAAAAGGTCTATTGGAAGGGGTCTTCGACATCATGTCCTGAGGTTACCTGAGTAGTTTGGAGACAGCGCCATATAGTGGACAAAATGATTAGTCAATAAAAACAAAACTTTTAATGTATTATTTCTCCTTATTCTAAATCTTTTGAAAATGGCAGTGAAAAATTTCTACATTCATTTATTTTAGTGCTGTTAGTCAATAAAAATATTTAATTGTGATTAATCACATAATTCTTTTTAGTTAATCACGATTAATCACAGATTTTGAAAGTGCTGAAATTTGACCCTATATATATATATATATATATATATATATATATATATATATATATATATATATATATATATATATATATATATATATATATATTTTTTTTTTTTTTTTTCCTTGTCAAAATGCATTTATTTCCATCTCAGGAAATAAAACAATATGTAACAAATGCTTTATTAACATTTTCCAAACCAAGCCTTCCACAAGAAATGCACTAAAACAGCACCAATTCAAGTAACATTAAACATTTCCCAAAGACTAAGTGGGAGTTTGACTAATTGAAAGAACTAGTCCCCACATAGGTTGCATATTCATTGCAATGCACATTCAATATCTTAAACTCACGCGTTCATGATTCGTGTCAGGGCGGCACCGCCAGCAGCGCTTTGAAATCCACATGCAAACAAAATCCCGGTTGCAAACAAAAACATCTCATTCTGCATTTTGGTGATAATTAAGATTTGACGGGCTTCTGTGGTAATTAAAATGCACCTTACAAAGGTGGAAAAATACTTGATTTATATCAAGTCCGATCTGGGCTGATTTTGTACATCAAACAGCGTTAAGAGCTCCTTTCTTCATCATTTTATCATGGAAGCGCTGTTGTGTGTGTGCAGACAATCTTTTATTTACTGAAATAACAACCTGCACTGCTCTACCATAGGAGAGAGCGTAACGGTCAACTAGCGTGCTCCGCTGAATTTTTTGTCTCTTAACTTCCAATTTGCATTGAAGCAACTGAGAAAAATCTATCAAAATGAATTACATGTGGAAGCACAGAAAGTGTTTTTCACCAGGAGTTGATGGTGCGAGTCTACTACCCTCTACTAAGTGAAGATGCTCAGAAGGTGTTTTACTGTCACTGTAAATGTTCGTTTTCCTGAGAACCACGGAGGTAAATTAGACCTGGCAGATCACATTCAGACAGCTATGACACACTGAACCTTTTCATGATACAAAAGCATTTAATTGTTAAACATGTTATTTTTAGGTTTCAACTAGTTAATAATTTGTGTTAATATGTGTAGTTGGCATGAAAGTTTAAACAGTTACAGCTCATATTATTTTTAAAGGAAATTACATTTGTTCTTTTCAAAATGTATTTGTAACCCCACATTTTTAAAAGGCTTAAATCTGATTAAAATAGTTATAAACGGAATATAAAATAAAACCTAGCTACACTTTCACATGTATATTTGTGTATGTGCATATGAATACAGTGGCAGTCCCCATCCCCTGCAGGTTTAACATGCAAAAAAATCTGCTTACATTAACAACACAATGGGTGAATGTCAAGAGAAGATGGCCAGAGTTGTCGTACAGAGATATTTGTAATGACTTTGTGTTGTCACTTTCATGAGCACAGAGACATCAGTATCAGTACGTCCAGAGCGTGAAGGTAGGATTTGGTGTATTTATGAATGAAGTACTCTTGTTTTAAAATCTCCCCGCTCTGCTTCCAGTTGTCTTGACATCCCCTGAACATGTTAAAATACTCATGATAACTTGGCAACTCTATAACCTGTAAATCCACTTTGCTAGCTAATAACACTTTGACATCAACACCATAGATATCTTTACAGTAAATGCTAAACCGGAAGTTCTGAGACAAAATTTTCAAGATGGCTGCATGCTTGTTTCTCTGGCACATAAGGTGAGCAATAAAAAAAAAATATAAAATATATATACAATACAAATAAATACACAATTACAAGGCTATATGGTTTGTCAGTTGTTTTGTTTTTACAAAAATCAAGGATGCTTAAATGAGAAATACTAACCAGTGTAACCTGTAGCATCATTTAGAAAGCTACAAATAATATGTCTACCTCATTCTATGAACAGAATCCACAAACAATCAGAAGATGATGTTGATGTGTTTAGGGCTGCAACAACTAATCAATCAAATCGATAAGCATCGATAATGAAAATCATCAACAACGAATTTCATTATCGATTAGTTGAATATTTGTGGCGAGCACGGAGAAGCCCCTTCATTGACGTCACTTTACAGTCCAGTGAAAAATGTGTTGCATGATGAAACTTGTTTGAAAAATAATGGAGACATATTGAAGCTGGAAAAAAAAAAAAAAACACGACCCAAGACATCCAGCGCCTGAGAGCACTTTATAAGTGGGGGGGAGGGGGGGGTGCAGCGTGAAACATTTACATATTTCAATTGATCATGGTATAAATAATGGGGGGGGGGGGGGTTGTACTTGCTTGTTTTGATTATTGGGGGGTAATCAATTCTCTCCACAAATGTTTGCAATGGGATTTTAATGATGGACTGAAAGGGCCATTTTTTTGTCCCACACCATCAATGATGAAACATTTTACCCTTTAATGAACAGTACTTTTTAAGGAACTATTTTGCATATCCTGAAAGTAAAAATAATAATTAGAAATTCAAACTTAATTTTTTTATGATTCAGGCATTGTTTCAAGTTTTGTGAGAGTACAGAATTATGAATTCAGTACAGTTAATCAAACTAAATCCTTTCACCCTTATTCATTTCTGTTTTTGTTTTTTTTTATCCCCTTTTTCTCCCAATTTGGAATGCCCAATTCCCACTACTTAGCAGGTCCTCATGGTGGCATGGTTACTCACCTCAATCCGGGTGGTGGAGGACAAGTCTCAGTTGCCGCTGCTTCTGAGACCGTCAATCCACGCATCTTATCACGTGGCTCGTTGTGCATGACACCACGGAGACTCACAGCAAGGGAGGCTCCGCGCATGCACAATTTACCACACACCCCATTGAGAGCGAGAACCCCTAATTGTGATCACGAGGAGGTTACCCCATGTGACTCTACCTTCCCTAGCAACAGGGCCAATTTGGTTGCTTAGGAGACCTGGCTGGAGTCACTCAGCACACCCTTTTTATATAAGTGTATTTTGTTTCACTGTACTGGCAGATTTTTTTCACGTTTTTCAAGTCAAAAACAAGTGAAAAAAATCTGCCAGTGCTAAAAAACAAATATTGCAAAGTATTTTGATTACGTTACGGACGATGAGTAATCTAACAGGATACAATACAAATTAAATTTTGAAGCATGTATTCATTAAACTGTAGTGGAATACATTTTAAAAGTAACCCTCCCAACCCTGATGGCAGCCCATAGAACCGTACATAGGAAAATGATGAAATTTGGCACACTGATAGAGGTGAGCATCATTAGCCACCAGACAAGATTTTTGGGGTCTCTAGGCCAAACTCTATAGTGCCACCACCAGTTCAAAAATTAACTTATCTTTTGCACATATCTTTTGAACCGCTTGTTAAAAAAAATTCTGATTACTGATTACTCTCCTCTTGATGATACCAATGGATCCATCTTGGATTGTGATGTTTACAGTTTAAACCTTTCACATTCTTTAAATTTGGAGTGATTTTCCCAAACATTGGCTCAAAATATTCTCCAGTCCATGCTGCACAGACAAGACTTCACTTCATTTATTTTTGCAATTGTTTAAAAGTTATGGTTTGAGAAGTTAACGAGGTAGGCTCGAAACAGGATTTGAGTCTAAATCTCGGCAGCACTTTGTCCTATCAAAACTTGGTATGCTTCATTAGGACCATGGTCTTAGGATACATGGACAGTTTGAAGTGCGCTGCCTAGGAGTCATGAAATGTGAAAAATTGCTATTTTTGCCCATAACTTTAGAACCATATGTCCTAAAATCATGAGGTTGGTGTCAATGGATTCTGTGGGTCATGGGGACTTCAACGATACTAACTGTCCCCATATCAGCCATCCTGCCTCTATGCTCATGGATTTCAAACTGGGAGGCGTGCCTCCCCAGGGGGGTGCCAGAGTTTGTCCGGAAATTGATGATAAATTCACCAAGTAAAAAGATACATAAATATTTATTGTCAAGATAAATGAAAATTAATAGCTTAATGGACCGTAGTCAATCTTAATAGGCCGTAGCTTTATAGCGATATATTATTAGATGTCGTGAACAAATGCATATCATGCGAGAGCGCATCCATATACCAGTTGTCAAGCGCAAATCTCGCTTGACTTGTACATTTTGTCAGAGGGGGGCTTTACTGTTCAGAACTTTGAAAACCCCTGCTCTACGCCATTGAATTTTATTAAAATGCAAAATATCTTTTGAATGCATTGTCGGATTTAAAAGAAAATCGGTATGCATCATCGACATCATGCCCTGAGGATACCTGAGCAGTTTGATGACAGTGCCACCTATAGTTCAAAAGACAACCTAAAGTTGTATGCTAACTCTACCTTGGGAAGTCTCTTTGCCATGGCTGGGCTGTGTCAACTGAGTGGCCCAGTGTCTAAGATTCTGGATTGTTGTTCTAAGGGTCAAGGGTTCAATCCCCAAATGTGCAAGTCATGCAGTAAAAATATCTGAATTTTGGAATTGTGTTTACTGAATGGTTGCTGGGCTTTTCCCCACACAAATTGAATTTTCCCCTTTTTTGAAAAGTTACATGAATATGAAGTTGATCATCATAATTGCTGTGCTCATTGTGATTATTCTCTGCTTGGTATGTCCCTTTGGTGACTGTCAATGTTGTGGCTCTTTGGTGCAGTGAATGTGTACTAGGGATGTGCCCGAAGCCGAATACCTTATTCGGAAAGGCACAAATAATGACTTCAAAATGAATAACAAATTTATCCGACTAATAGAAACAATAATCGTTTGACTGATTATCCAAGAAGCACAAGGATAAAGCAACATTGTAAATAAACATATCCAAAATGACAACAATGATGAGTCCGTGAAGTCAATATAAGTAGCCTACTAAAGTGTGAAACTTAGGAATGAAAATGCACACAGTGTGATTTCAGATCAGATGGGTGCAGTCTCGACTCAGTTTGCGGTCTCTGTTAATTGTGCGCGTCTGGAGCTTGTCAAGTGTAACATTAACTAACACACTACATCATATAGGCTACATTTTCCACTCCTTAAAATGTCTATATTAATGTAATCACACGATTCATACATAATGATTTCCTTGTATTCATTTATAAACCAACCTGAGCGCAATGTTAAATTCCTGACCTGAAGTGATGATTTCACAGCGGAGCTCGTCTAGTCACCTCTAAAAGTTGACCACATTTATTTTCACATCACCAATTAAGGTAAGTATCTGGTTAAGATTTTATTCGAAAAAAGTTTAAATGCTCAATAAAGGTTTAAATGCTCCATATAGTGTACATCTATTCAGAATATTCCTGCTCATGTGATACAAAGAAACCGAAACATCTTTTTTCCCCTCCCTTTAAACTGTACTAAATTTTACAATGTTAACGTAACATTATTATTATTATTATTAGACTATTATTATTCTTTCCCCACTATTTCGCTAATTCTGTACATGTAATTTAACTAAACAATTATGTTAAAATACGTGTGCACAAATCAGCCTCGAGTGTAAAATGTCTGATATATTTATGGGATTTTCACCTATTTGTAGGCTATATTGATTTATTCTAATTTCTTTTAATGTTTGTATTTAATGTTCACTGCAAAATGTGTGCTTGACATTTCACAATTGCTTGACACCTCGTGCCTCAGTTAACAACATATTCTACAGTTCATGAGCAGCTTCATCTGGGAAGAAAACAAATTATAAAATAATAATATAATTAAATAATAATAGCACAGTAATAATAATAATAATACTCAATAGTAATAATAATTAGTATTATATTTATTAGGCTATTATTATGAATAGGCATATGCAAGGCATATTTTATTAATAGAAAATATACATGTAATAGAGTTACATTTTAAAAATGGGTGTTTCATTTAGTTGTCGCACTTCTGGGTTAAGCCCCGCCCACATTCAGTTCTATTTGAATACAGATACAAATACAGATAATGGCTGCACTGCACACCCCTAATGTGTACTGATGTGTCAGGAACGGATTCTGACCACATTCAAAGAAAGCGTAAATGCAAACGATTTTTCGTTATCCAGATCTTATCAACGTAAGTAATTAATTATGTGATGAGGTAACGCTACAGTCATCCGTTGTTAAAGCGCTGTGTTGTGTGTTCTTGCATTTTATTGTTTATTCTGCCATTGCAATGTGAAAAACACAACAGACACTCCCTTCTTGCAATCTTGTCACTTGAACAAGAAACAATATTCCATAATTATTCCATTGGAATATTACCTTGGAATATCTCGTCTCTCTCCTCAAATCCCCACTTGCTCACGTCTCTCTCCGGTTTTCAAATCACCCGTGACACTCACGTGAAACAAGGCGTCACTCGTGCATTTCAGATTAGAAGCATATTTAGCACTAGAATATCATTAGATTTGCTTAGGCGACCTGAAATTTAGCTTTGTCGGCCTCCAAAATATATTAATGAAGGAAAAACCCCGAGAGTCAAAGTGATAGAAAGCATTTGAATTAGTTTTTGTTTTTTTTTATTTGTTAAAAGACATAGAATTTTCAGTTACCACAGGCTCTGATGTAATATATTAGTGTTTTCCATTTTGCGCAGGTAACTTTGATTGGATCTCTATCTGATCACAGAGAAAATGCATTTGACTGCATTTGGTGTTAACCTGGCTAAAGAATATCCAGATACTATCCGCATATGAAATGCATGTTAATGCTAGGTGTAAATGGGGCCATAGAGGACACTGTAATTGTAACTCCTAACAACAAACTAACAACGCTCTAGCCACCAATTGTTCAAAGTTGCATTTATGTTTATGCTCATAACTTCTGAACCGTAAAGCCTAGAATCAAAACTTATTTCCTCTGATTCCTTGGCTCACACTGAGTTGAATGCACACCATGGTTTAAATTTCCGCCTGTCTAGATTTACAGCTATTTTAAATTTTCAGGAAAAATATACTTTTTCAAACTCCTCCTAGGCCGTATGTCCGATTTGCACAAAATTTGTAGTGTATCATCTAGGGACACTGGGGACACAAAATGATCAAAAACTTTATGTTAGACCAAACCGTTCTTAAATTATGCTTCAATGAATTCTACGGTTAGCACGCCAAAATGGACGTGAGGCTGTATTTTCGCGTCGCTTAAGCATATTGACACAAAACTTGCTATATGTCATCACAAGCATGACCTAAGAGTACCAGCACATTATCGTCTCTGGTCCTTCACCAATGCTTAGGAGAAGCAATGAACTTTTTAGAAGACTGTTAGCACACAGTGACTTGTTAGTATGGTGTCTACATGTATGCTCCATTGTGACCAAAATACCTCAGTAGAATGTCTCTCAACCTCAGAAAACTGTTTATCTAGATTTCGTTTCATTTCTTGTGTTGTCACTTATGATAGGCCAATATTAACTAAAAAAAGGTCAGTCAATTCTAACAATCTTATAGCGGTTAATACTTCTTTGAATTATTCTTTGCCAGCAGTCAGAAAGACGTATCTTATACATGTCAGATATTGTCAAACAAGAAGTTTATTCTAAATACTTGGATTATTTATTTCTAACAGAAACCTGGTTAAATTAGGAAGAGCATAGCCAACTTTGCGAAGTGTGTCCACCACATTTTAGTAAGCCTACAGGTCAAATGGTCATGGGGAAGGTACTGCAGTGGTTTTTAAATATCGTTTTATTTGCACTGAGCAGTGTTTCTGGATTTTCTTCTGTTTAAAATATCAGGAAAAGAGCTTATATTTTGTTGTGTGATATATCGTCCTCCAAATTATAATACACATTTTAGGGATGAATTCTCAGAGCTGCTCTCTAATTTGGTTTTAAAGTATGATAAGATGATTATTGCTGAGGATTTTAATTTTCATATAGACAGGGCCTGTGGTTAACTCATTTTTAAATATTACACAGTTTTTTAAATTTCGAGCAGCATGTATCTGGTTCGATACATAATCGAGGTCATACATTAGATCTTGTGTTTACGCTTGGATTAGTTCAGAATAATCTGAAAATAGAGGACACTTTTGTTTCAGATCATAAAAGCATTCTCTTTGACATTGGATTAACTGCAGAGAAAAGAAAGATAAGTTGCTCCTATCGATCTCATACTATAACTCCAGAAATTGCAGTTAGATTTTCATCCATTTTTTTCTGCTTCTTCCGATAACTGGGCTCATGATGCCAGTACAACCAATCAGTTAAAAGATTTCAGTTATTGGTGTGTATCAATATTAGTCTCAATTGCCCCTTTCAAAACAAGAACTAGGTCAGAAGTAAATAAATCCCCTTGGATAAATGATGATATTCAAATGTTAAGGAGAAAGTGTAGGAAGGCAGAACATGCTTGGAAATCAACTTAACTTCTTGTTCACTTTGAGCAAATGAAGGATCTGCTGTACAATCATACGGCCAAAACTACTAGAATTGCATATTTTTTCTGAACTATTAACTAATGCCATAATGCTAGGCTTTTATTTAATACAATTAATCATCTGATCAACCCAGTGTCTAGGGCGGCATGTTGTCCGATAGGTCGTATCTTTTGTTTTTTTTAACAAAGTCTCTAACATAAGGGCATCAATTATTCCTCCATTACTATGTGTAGATCAATCGGGTTGTAGGGAGAATTTGTTGGATTCTTTCTCACCTATTTCAGAGCAGGATCTTTATAAAATTGTACATCAGTTGAAACCATCTAGTTGCCATACAGATGCTGTTCCTTTAAGACTTTTCAAAAAAGTTACTGGGACTTTAAGCCTTTCTTTGTTGTCTATAGTAAATAGCTCGCTTGTGTCAAGATGTGTTCCAAAGGAGTTAAAGACTGCGATAGTGCAACCGCTTCTGAAGAGACCCTCATTAGATAAAGAACTATAGACCAATCTCAAACGTATATTTCATCTAAAAATAATAGAGAAAGTGGTAGCTAAGCAACTGTTATAGGTAGTGAAGGATAATATTTTTAAGAAATTTCAGTCAGGTTCACAGAACAGAAACTGCCCTTCCTAGGGTGACAAATTACTTATTGATGTTGGAGGATGCTGGAGAGTGATCCATTTGAGTGTTGCAAGATTTAACTGCGGCGTTTGATACAGTTGATCATTCAGTTTTAATCGAAACATTGAAGAGATGGGTGGAAATATCTGGGGTGGCTTTAGACTTATTTGTTTCCTACTTTACAAATAGGAAATTTGTAGTGTCTGTTGAAGATGAGATGTCCTCTTTAAAAGTTAATTGTGGTGTTCCGCAAGGATCCCTTTTAGGGCCAATATTGTTTTCACTATATACGTTACCGCTTGGTTCTGTGACTCGTAAATATAAACTTTTTTCGTAAATTTGTATTGCTATGCAGATGACCTGCAATTGTATTTGTCATTGAATACCAATGATCTGACAAATTACAAGCTTCTTCCAGTGTGTATAGGAGATATAAAAAATTGGATGGCAAATAATTTTCTTCAGTTACATACTGACAAAACTGAGGTGGTTATAATCAGTCATGATTCTAAAAAAAGTCAGATTGAGTCAGCACTTAGACAGGTGGTCCCAAATAATCAGCAGGTGGTGAAAAATGTGGCAGTCTACTTTGATTTTAATGTAGTGCTAGAGTTAACACATGCGATTAATTGAAAAAGTATAACGCGTTAATTTTTCTTGATCACAATTAACACATTTACCATTAATATAGCATTAACCAGTATAAACGTTTCTTGGGAGGGCGGAACCTTTGTAAAGTGTCCGTCAAGAGGCATTACACTGATGGACACATCACAAACACACAGAACAGCGCTTCCCTGTCGGTGATAAAATGACGGAGAAAGGAAATCTTAATGCTATTTGATGTACAAAAAAGCCAGGATGGTGCATTTTAATTACCACAGAAGCATGTCAAGTCTTAACTAACACCAAAAACGCAGAATGAGACATATTTGTCTGCAAGCGTGGAGTTAAAGCGGAGTCTGACGCTGGCTTTGATGCTCTGTTGCAAATCATGAACGCAGTTTATGATTGCTGTAGCAAAGCGTATAGCCACAGTCTACAGGCAGATTAATATTGTGGAGGATGAGAATGTAAGATATTTAATGCCCATTGCAATGAAAATGCAACATATGTGGAGACTAGTTCTTTAAATTAGTCAACCTCCCACTTAAACTTTGGGAACATTTAATGTTTCTTGAATCGGTGCTATTTTAGTGCATTTCTATCTTTATCCTGTGGAAGGTTTTGTTTGGAAAATGTCAATAAACCATTATATTGTTGCATTTTTTTTTTTTTTTCTAATATGTTAATAAATGCATTTTGACTGAAAAAAAAAAAGTATATATAGAGTCAAATTTCAGCATTTTCAAAATCTGTGATTAATCATGATTAACTCCAAAAAATAATAAGATTAATCACGATTAAAAAAAAATATTTCTATTAACAGCACTATACTTATGTACATTTTTAATATCATGTCTGGAAGTTAGTTCAGTCTTGTTTTTAGCAGTTAAGGAACATTTCAAAGGTTAGACATGTCTTGCGTTTCAAGGATACAGAGAAGCTTATGACCGTTTCATATTGCAAGTTTGAGCAAGGCGTGAACAGAGCGTATTTTGTTTTTTTGTTGCCGCCCATAATAACAGATTAGAACATTCACATCAGAAGCGTCAGCAGTGCGTCAGAACGTCGCATGAGCTGCAGTGCAGCGGGGGTTTCGGCTCAGAGTCTATTTTTGCAGCGCTGCTCAAGCTCAGTTAAAGTGACAGCACACTGATGATAGACAAAATTAATGTGATTTGACACCAAAAGTGCATAATGCACAGAATAAGCATGTATTAGTAGTCTAGTGTGCTTTTATATGAATTAGAGCACATCAGAAAAAAAAATGAAAAGAAAAAAAAATATTTCCATGAGATTTAACTATTTAAAATGTTTGAATTATAGAGCTTAAGCAAAAGTACGGTTTATCATTTAAAACTATAGTAAACTACAACTTATGAGCCTGAAAATATGTGATAAAAGCCGTCTATTAGTCTATTCTGTACTATAAAACATAGACCGGGTCTAAAGGTGTTATTATTTAAAAAAAAAAAAAAATTGTAAGTGCGATCTTTTTGATTTGAGGAAGGTTATTAACACTTAAAAGTTTTTGCTGGTGTTTAAACAAAATGTTGCCATTCAATGGCTGAATTTAACGATGTATAGCTACTTATTTATTGACTATTTTATACAGCTGATTGATTGAGCCAAACACAGTGATCACCTTCCTTTGTTGTGCAAAACAACATTAAAAGGCTCGTCACCCACCCCCATTCATGTACAAACCTAGATTATCTATGAATGATGATGTTTGTGAGCTTATTGGGTTGGCTGCATTACATGAAATAGTTATTGAACTAAAAAAATATTAACCTAAAACAATTTTGCTTCATGTGGTAACATCAAAATTGACTGGTTTAATTCATGTCGAAAATATGTTTTATATGACTGTATCAACATGATTACAGTAGTTATGTGGAAATAGCTCCCTAGGTAACAATTGCATGTATCCACATTTATCAGTGTGCTATAGTTAAATTAATTTTATTTTAGCCATAAATAGAACATCAAGTGATTTTAAGCAAGAATTTATTTATAATGCAGAAAAAAATCACTTTATTTTTCTGTATAGAGCTGCTGCTGTGATGCTGTAAAAGAGCTTCCAGTGTGAAAGCCCTTGCCAGTCTGCAGCTGTAGTTGTGATGTTGTTAAGCTGACGCTTTGCTCACATCTTGCTTAAGCTTGCGATGTGAAACGGGCATTATACATGCTTTTAGTGTGTCTCACCTTGATTATTATAATGCACGGTGTTTAGTTTTAAATCAACACAGTTTAGCATGGCTACAAACAGTGCGAAATGCTGCAGCTAGACTTTTGACACAAATTAGGTCTTTTAAACATATTACTCCAGTTTAAGCTTCTTTGCATAGGCTACCAATTCATTTTAGGGTTGATTTTAAGATTTTATTAATCACGTAAAAGCATTACATGGGTTGGTGCCAGAATACTTAGCATAACTTTTAAGACCTTTTGAAACAGTTAGACCTCTTAGATCTTGTCATGAACTGTTTGGCTGTTTCAAGATCCAAATGTAAAACTAAAGGTGACAGAGTGTTTGAAGTGAAGACTCCATGATTATGGAACAGCCTGCCCTGGGATATTAGATCTGTTTAAAAACTAATTTGTATAGACTGGCTTTTATTACAGTGAATGTGCTGTGTTTTACTGTGTGTGTTGCTTTTATACTATTCGATGTGAATATGTTGTGGTTTTCTGTGTCTTGTTTTTTATTTTATGTTTTGTGAAGCACTTGGTGCTTAATCACCAAAATGTGCTATATAAATAAAATTATTATAAATTACTATAATAGTTTGTCTTAAAAACATAAAACTGGTCTCTGAAGATTCATTGGGGCATAACGAGTTGAATTAAACCAAATGTTCCTATATCTGACATTTTGGCTGTCAGCAATTTTGAATTTTGTGGTAAAATGCTGTATTTAATAAACAAATTGGTGTATTGTTAATTGGCCCCATAACTGCTGTTTGCATACACCAGTCAGTCACAGCATTAAAACCACCTGCCTAATATTGTGTAGGTCCCCCTCCTGCCGTCAAAACAGTGTAGACTTTGTCAGTTCTAACCAGTCTGGCCATTCTCTGTTGACCTCTCTCATCAACAAGGCATTTCCGTCCACAGAACTGCCGCTCACTGGATGTTTTTTTGTTTTTGGCACTATTCTGAGTAAATTCTAGAGACTGTTGTGTGTGAAAATCCCAGGAGACCATTTCAGGGCACAAATGCATTCACTAATCATGTGTGCAGATAAAGAAATGTCTATACAGTCATCCTCCGATAGAGGGCACACTGTTGCTTGTGCTGCATGTCACATCCAGTCAGCAACACAGAATAAAAAACACAGATGAGAATCCTTCACTTCATTTCTCTATAGAACATTATGTTTAAAGTATAAATCGTAATAGTGTGTTAAAGTACAACATTAGCATTGTTGATCTGCCGGTCTCCCTGTATCATCCACACCGACAATCACCTAAATTCTTAACGGGAGAGCATGCAGGCACATTCACCTGAAATCTGACCAGTTTTATCTTGAATCACATATTTTATACAAGTTACTATTATCAGTAACACATTAACAGTAAATTAAACAATTTATAAATTCATTCTAAACACATCCTGAATGTATTAAAAATGCATTGAACTAGGGGCCAGGGTAGCTCAGTGCTAAAAGACGCTGGCTACCACCCCTGGAGTTCGCTAGTTCGAATCCCAGGGTGTGCTGAGTGACTCCAGCCAGGTCTCCTAATCAACCAAAATTGCCCGGTTGCTAGGGTGGGTAGAGTCACATGGGGTAACCTCCTCGTGGTCGCTATAATGTGGTTCATTCTCGGTGGGGTGCATGGTGAGTTGAGCGCGGATGCCACGGTGGATGGCGTGAAGCCTCCACACGCGCTATGTCTCCGTGGCAACGCGCTCAACAAGCCACGTGATTAGATGCGTGGGTTGATGGTCTCAGACGCGGAGGCAACTGGGATTCATCCTCCGCCACCCAGACTGAGGCCAATCACTATGCGACCACAAGGACTTAAAAGCACACTGGGAACTGGGCATTCCAAATGCCCAATGGGAGAAAAAGGGGAAAAATCCAAAAAAAAACAAAAAAAAAAACAAATGCACTGAACTGAAAATACATTAAGAGAAAAATACCAATACTCAAAAATATTAATAAATGTGTATTTATTTAAATTATATTTATACTGTAGGCTACATGCATATACTAAATTCGGTGGATGTTTCACGTTTTCATGTATCCTTCTACAGTAAGGATTTTTTTTTTTTCTCAGATTTTTACATTTTTAAGTTAGAATGGTTGGTCAGTCAAAAATGTAACCATGTATAAATAAAGCTTTGATTTAACAAAAATGTGTCATGTATTTTTTGAGTTTCAAGCTGTTCACCAAAGTAGGGCTGGGCGGTTTTTCCGTTTAATTCGAATTTGCGTTATGACATGATTTATTGTTTTATTTTATTTTTAATCGAGAAATCGAGATTTTGCAAAAAATGTTGCAAACGCTAAAGTTAGAAAGGTTGTAAATCAACCAAAGGCTGAATAAGGAAGAGAAAAAGAATTCATAGTGCTTTTCTTAATGCCGCTCCCGATCTGATCAGCTGCACGTGTGTGGCGTGCACCAAATAAACGTGACAAGTTAACAACACAAAGACTGATATAAAAGACAGCTAATATTCCCAGTACGATTGTACACAGTGTGACTGTAGCTCAGCTTTGTCCATCATGCAGGAATACACTGGCTTATGACCATAACTGGCCTCGGCGTGCGCATGTTGATGAATGGTCTCCTTTATTTTCTTTTTACCCAAAAAAAAAGCTCGTTGCGTAACAGTTACGGGCGCTTCATTTCAAATCATATGGATATAGGCTATATATGGGAGAATCAGTTGCTCAGTTGTCAATTTAGGGAGTTCTAATGGTTCCACAAATTTTCTAATATCTTCATCAGTAGACGAAGACGTGGAACTATAAAGATCAAGACAGAATCCTTTAAAAGCATTATTAATATCAATGGCTGAGGTAAATATTTCACCACCAGCAGATTTCACTGAGGGAATGGTAGAAAAAGACTCTCTCTGTTTTATATATCTTGCCAGAAGCTTCCCTGCTTTGTCCCCCGACTCAAAGTATGACTGTCTTTCCCTGAATAACCAAAACTCCACTTTCCGCGACAAAATAGTATTATATCTGTATTTCAATCGGGTCAATTCTCTGAGGCCATCAGATGACATTCGGCGCTTCAGCTCTGCCTCGGCACTTTTAATATTCCCTTCCAACTCAACGAGTTCACGTGCTTTGGATTTTTTGGTGAATGAGGCATATTGTATGATCCGACCCCTAAGAACTGCCTTTAGTGCCTCCCAAACCACGTCCACAGAGGATACTGAGGACCAGTTGGTCTCCATATAAACATTGATTTCAGTCTTTAACATTTGTTGGAAATCAGGATTTTGCAGAAGGGATACATTAAGGCGCCAACTATATGATTTCTTTTTCCCTATATGTGGCATCACCTCTAAACTCACCAGGGCGTGATCTGAGACTAAAATGTTTCCAATTGAGCAATCAACAACAAATGAAATTAGGGATTTGGATATCCACAAAAAATCTATTCTAGAATAAATCTTATGGACTGATGACAAAAATGTATAGTCCCTACCGGATGGGTTCAAAAGTCTCCAAATATCCAAAAGACCAAGATTTTTACACATCCTGTGAAGTGTCAGTGTTGCTCTAGGGGGCTTACACACTTTTGCTTCACTATGATCAAGGACTGAATCCATCAAAACATTGAAGTCTCCTCCCAGTATTATATCATGAGGGGTGCCAGCAGTTTGCAACATCCCTTCAAGATCTTTAAAAAAAGCCCTGACCATCAGCGTTAGGTGCGTAAATATTAGCTAAAATCAACATTTGCCCCTGAATGTCTGCTAAAACAATAATGACTGTTCCTATTTTATCTTTACTCTGTTTGAGAAATTTGAATTGTAGATGTTTATTTATCAGTATAATGACTCCCCTACTCTTACTTGAACCAACACTAAAGAAAACATGTCCATCCCATATCTTCCCAAATTTTTCAGCTTCCTGTGGGGAAAGATGCATTTCTTCAAGTAAGACAATAACATATTTCTTAAGCTTAAGAAAAGAAATAACCTTTCTTCTTTTTATGGGGTGCCCCAACCCATTCACATTCCATGTGGAGAGAGATAATCCACTCATATTAACAACTGACATATTGATATAATAAAAAAAAAAATTGTGTGTCAAAAGCAAGATTATACAGACCACTATATTGTTCCTTCAATTCCTATTTTCGATATCTTCCAGTTTTTCCAAAATATATTCCAAGTCTGTTTTGGACGCGGTGGATTAGCGGTTAATTCCCTTTCTGATGATTCCAGATAATCGATTCGTTTCTCAACATCTGTCACTCTTGTGACCAACTCAGAGAATTTTGTTTCCATCGCCGTAATCGATCGACGTATTACAGCGAGATCCTCCAAGTCAGCAACAACCTTCGTCAGCATCACCGAGATGTTGGACAGTTGACGCTGGATTTCATCTCCCAACGTGCCATCCAAATCGAGTCCCCGGCTCACAGTCCCATCAGAGGCCTCAGCTTGAACACGCAAGTGTCTTTTAATGTCTCCAGAGTCTGAGGATTTTGACTTCTTTGCCATGTTTACCTCAAAAGAGCAAATATGTAACTGGGTGTATCGAATCTCACCGGTTATAACATGAAAATAATAAAAGAAAACAGCAAAGTGTGCAGAGCTAACCGCTCACACGTCTGCTTCTCGCATGGCGTCATGTGACCCCTCCAATTGTTGTTAATCATTAATCGATTTTCATTTATTAACAAACAATTGTTGATTTAAGAAAATGTACAATTTGCAACCTAGTGCATATGAACTGAGGTTTATATGGAGGCATGAAAATACTGCATTGTTTTGCTCTCTGCAAGAAGCAGATTATATTATCATCTCTTTAAAGGGGTCATCACTTGAGGAATAAAAATTTTCTTGAGCTTTTAACATGTAAGAGTTCATTGTACAATAAAAACATTCTGTAAATTTCAGAACTCAAAACATCCTCCTCAATACAAAAAGAGCATTTATTTAAACCAAACTACAAGAATGGCTCATTTGGATTTTCCCTACTTTGTGACATCATAAAGATGACACCAGTCCATGACTATAGCAAGACAACTCCTTTTACATCATCGCACCCTTGGCCTGCCCACTAGCGCTCAGTCAGAAAGGTGAAGAGGAGAGAACAAGATAAGCTTTCTCTACACCAAAGAGACTTACAGAGGACACCTTCTTGTACCCATCTGGACTAATTTTAAACATTGTTTGACATAAACATACAATAGACAAACTGCTTTGGCCATTATCATGCATCTCGCGCTGCTTTTAAAAGGTGCGATGTCAAGTTGTAACTCTTAAAAGGAGACCACCATTTTGCATCTTGCTGTTTAAGTATACTGTAAGCACATCCTGGACGCGTGGAGCACCCATCTACACGATTATACGATGTACTTAATTTACTGTGTAAACATGCACTAGATGGACATATTTTTAACGTTTTGATGCATTTCCGGTAATGTCTACCATGTTTTAAGTGTGGTACAAGCTTAACTTTCAAAAATGCATATGTTCTGGTCCATTCCACTGCTGCCACTGGCTGGGAAAACCTTGTCCAGAATAAACTGACTGTGGAAGATGTGATGTCGTGCCTGAGAAGACCAGTGTCTTTGCTTTTGCCTCTGTTGAAGCATCCCAACATTAGGAAATAGTGACTGAAGAGTAACAAAGTTCCTGATCGCATCAGTGCAGGATGATATGTCTGAATGTCATGTTTCACTGTGTTTAGAACATTTCATTATGGATTGTATGTGTTTTCCGCTCATATCAAGCTTTGCAAAGGAACTGTTATTGAAAGATAGGGCTGTTATAAACAATACTGGACCTGACTGCAAAACTTAAGTAACCAATTCCATTCATGAATGTTTCATATGTCATGACTGTTTGATATTTATTGCTTATGGGGCTGCTGTGCTTTAGTGAACAGTTTGATACATTCGGAAGCAATGTGTTGGTTGTGCCTTATGTGTAAAACCTGAAATGTAGTTTTGTATTGTTGTGGAGCTGGTTCACTCTTCTGACTGAGTTTCAAATATATATGGCTGTATTCGAGGGGCTGCACGATGTTAGCCAATCATAACAGTGGGCGTTTACATTGAAGTTTAAAAAAAGATGCTGAGGCCTAAAAAGAGCATGAAAAGAGTATGTCATGACCCCTTTGCATTGCGGCTAATAACAACAGAACGTCTCAGTTTCGATGTTACCTTGGTTCCCTGAAAGGAGGGATGATCTCTGAAGCCCTTATAGAATTACGGCAATCCCATTGGCAGATGGCGCTTGGCACTCCACACCATCTGCGCATGTTATCTCAAACATATAAACCTGAGCACAGCACCCTTTCATCAGGATTTTTCGACTGAAGGGATGTGTCATCTCTTGGTCCCTTAACAGCGAGAAATAAGCAGTGCGTCAAGCTATGCAGCATCTCATTCCAGGGAACCGAATTTACAGTTGTAACAGAGATGTCCCTTTTCAAGTCGGTCTCTTCGATGCTGCGTCAGTAGCTGATGCGATGGGAATCATATACTATAACGCCAGTACTACTGATTTACACACCAGAGCAATGCTCAAAAGTGTAGTGAAAAGCATTGAACAAACTCCCCTTCACATTGACAAATTGACAAAGGCAGAGGAAGAACACATATGTGCCAACTGGCACAAACATACTTAGCAATGCCATTAGCTAATTAGGGCAGTGAAAACATTGAAAATGAGCTCCTCTTTGCATACACAATGGGAAGAGAGAGAGGACGGCATGGTTATGAAACCAGGCAAATGTTACAAGCAATGACACTAGCCAAGTGGGGACCAGATTTCGGACCAGAAAGTGAAAGCTCTGCATGTCGGCCCGAAAGGCTTCCAAAGCAAGTTTATGTGCCATGTGACTCGCGCAGTTGTCCAGGTGCTGAAGGCCAGATGACACACAGGGAACTCCAACCTGAGGCGGACTGGTCCGTCATTAAGTCAGCCATGACAGCCATCAGCCCCAACATTCGCTGGAACTCTTAGCAGTGGTTGGGCTACCCTCGGCTTGAACTTCGTCAAGCACTGGAGAATACACTGAATGCGAGCACCAGTCAAAAGTGGCGACATGGTCATGGAGTTTCATTCCAAAGAAGGAAGATTGCCAACTGGGCCCTAAAGTGCTCTTTGCCCGATTGACTTTGAGGCCCAAAAGTTCCAGGTGCGAAAGCAACAGATCTCTGTGCTTGCACAGCAGTTGCTACGATTGTGCTAAGAGCAGCCAATCATCGAGGTAGTTCAGCACACCGACGTCGATCAGCCTGAGCAGAGAAAGTGCTGCATTGACACATTTGGTAAATTTTGCAGGGAGTCAGGGACAAGCCTAAGGGAAGGATATTGGACTGATATGCTGCCCCCTCGAAGGCAAATCTCAAAAACGACCTGTGGCAAGGGGATTTTTATACATGAAAGTACACGTCTTTCAAGTCCACTGATACAAACCAGTCAAACGTATTGACAAGATTCAATGGGCGCAACGAAGTCTGTCATTTGTGTTGGGAAGTGGCAGCCTTCTGGCATGCTGCCAAAGGCAAAACAAAGAGTCACAAAAGTGGAATCGTGTTCTTTTTCCCAGGCATACAACTCAAGGGAGAGCGAGAGGTTCATTTCGAGGACAAGGAAGTGTTATCCGGGCCTTTTTGGGGATCGGAGGGAACCGTTCTGTAGACTTTAGTCCCTGTTTTCAAGGTCCGCAGACTATCAAGAACACTTGTCTCGCCCAGAAGAGGTGGAAGAGGTGATAGGGAGGCCAGCATGGGGTGCTCACCCTGCGGTCTGTTTGGTCCTAATGCCCCAGTATAGTGACGGGGACACTATACTGTAAAAAGGCACCATCCTATGGATGAGACGTTAAACCGAGGTCCTGACTCTCTGTGGCCATTAAAAATCCCAGGGCACTTCTCGTAAAAGAGTAGGGCTGTAACCCCGGTGTCCTGGCCAAATTCCCCCCATTGGCCCTTCTCAATCATGACCTCCTAATAATCCCCATCCATAAATTGGCTCTATCACTCTATTCTCTCCTCACCACCAATAGTTAGTGTGTGGTGAGCATACTTGTACTCATCCAGGTGGATGCTGCACACTGGTGGCGGTTGAGGAGAGTCCCCTGTTCACTGTGTAACGCTCTTTGAGTGTTGTGTCCGAAAAAGCGATATATAAATGCAACATTCATTCATTCATTCATAAGGAGGTTTTTCCACCGAGACGAAAGCACAGTTTTCTTCCTTGGCCATGGCCGTAGCAATTTCACCATCAGCTCAAGAGCACTCGGCTTCATGGGGTGCCGGCTTGAAGAAGACCAGTGCACCGGCTGCGCTACAATGCCACCTCGCCAAAACGTACTTGTAGGCAATGCTTGGCCAACTGGAATCTCTCTGTTATGGCACTTATGAGAGATGCAATTGTGACCCTGAAGAAGTTAAATTCTGATCAAATGGCACTGTGCTCTAGTTTATATGCACGCCATGACGTCATATGGAGTTGATGTTGATACTATAGAAATTATACTGCAGAGTGATGACATCTCAGTTCATTACCTCATCTCTTGTATTCTGCGATCAGCTAATAGCTAATGCTATCATTCAGGTAGAACTATTCTTTCGACCACTAAAAATAGCTTCCAGATCTATCTCATAAATTAGTAAGCCCCAGAGTCTAGAAGAACTTGATGAAATAACAGAAAATATAAATACAGACTTCTCTAGCACTCTTGATAGTGTCGCCCCCCTTCGATTAAAGACAATTAAAGAAAAAGCCCGCACCATGGTACAATAATCACACTCAAGCTCTCAAGAGAGCAGCTCGGAGAATGGAGCACAAGTGGAAGAATACAAAATTAGAGATATTTCGCGGGTGCATGAAGGATAGTGTCCGTAGCTACAGACAGGCACTAAAAGCTGCCAGGTCAGCATATTTGAGCAAACTCATAGAAAATAACCACAACAATCCTAGGTGTTTATTCAGTACTGTGGCTAAATTGGTTAGGAATAAAGCCTCAACTGAAGGCCTTAACAAAAGTTAAGTAGGGAGTACCACAGGGATCAGTTTTAGGGCCTCTGCTTTTCTCCTTGTATATGCTTCCCCTGGGAGATATTATCAGGAATCGTGGAATAAATTTCCACTGTTATCCGATGATACCCAACTTTATATTTCTTCAAAACCTGACGAAATTTCACAATTCTCCAAATTAGCAGTGTATCAATGAAATCAAAGATTGGATGGCCAGAAATTTCCTTCTACTCAATGTTGACAAAACAGAGGTACTAATTATTGGACCAAAAACCTCTAAAAACAAGCCGCTAAAACATAATTTGACTCTCGATGGATGTACTATTACATTGTCTTCAACAGCGAAGTTGTTTGTAGAACAGCATTATTCCACCTAAGAAATATTGCTAAATTACGACACATGCTCTCTGTTGCTGATGCCGAAAAACTAATTCATGCGTTCATGGCCTCAAAACTAGATTATTGTAATGCATTACTGGGAGGATGTCCTGCAAGATCAATAAATAAACTTCAATTGGTTCAAAATGCAGCAGCCAGAGTGCTGACTAGAACCAATAAATATGATCACATTAGCCCCATTTTATCGTGGTTACATTGGCTACCTGTTAAATTTCATATTCATTTTAAAATTCTCTTAACTATGTACAAAGATTTGAATGGTCTAGCTCCGCAGTACTTAGGTGACCTTCTACCACACTATATTCCATCACGTTCATTACGATCACAAAATTCTGGCCTGTTAATAGTTCCTAGAATATCAAAATCAACAAAAGGAGGTAGATCCTTTTCATATTTGGCTCCTAAACTACGGAATAGTCTCCCTAACACTGTTCGAGATGCAGACACACTCACTCACTTTAAGTCTAGACTAAAGACTCATCTATTTAGCCAGGCATACTCCTAATTTATCCTTCAACTCACAATTAGGCTGCTTTAGTTAGGTCTGCCGGAACCAGAAACCAGAAACATTGATCATGATCTATAGCTGTAATAAACTGAATGGCATCTATGCTAATATTATTCTATTTGTATCCCTGTCTCAACCTCGGGTCTCCTATCCTGAGGTCACCAGAACCGGCTGGATCCAGCTCCATTCCTGCTTCATGTTGGACTCCACTACTACGTGTCTCAGAGTGATGATGACTAAATGCAGCCAGTCCAGCCAAACATCACTTCAGTCTATTACGATGGACTTCAGAGGATGAACTGATGCCAACTCCAACCATAAGACGTGGGATACTTCATATGCCATTGCCTGAATCTTGGATTTAGGATAGATCTCACCAAAATTACCGGCCAGGTTGAACTGCGATGCACCTAACTGATCTCTGCCTGCATCACCTCGGTCTAATGATGGACTACACTCTTGAAATGGAATACATAGACTATCAATTAATTGACAACAAAACCCTTCATCAGCCAACTAACAAAGGACAGTGCATCTATGTGAACTTCTGCAGTAAATCCAGGATGAACTTCAAAGACATTAGTCATTAATCTTACAGTTCAAACAAAATCTTTGTTTAAACACTGACCCTTAATACTTACTTAGTTTAATAATTTTAAACCATGACTTGTACTATACATAATTAAGTAACATTGTCATTATATTCATGATGTTAGCCAGAGGGGAACTGGCCCCCACAGTGAGTCTGGTTTCTCCCAAGGTTATTTTTGTCCATTAACCAACATCTTATGGAGTTTTGTATTCCTTGCCACAGTCGCCTTCGGCTTGCTCACTGGGGTTATAAATACAATTATTATTTAATTACTTATTTTTAAACACAATTCACAATCGTATTTTATCAAACTACACAATGATGACTCTAAGACTTTATAGTTATTACAGTTTAATTATCTGTTAATGCATGATTTTCTGTAAAGCTGCTTTGAAACGATGTGTGTTGTGAAAGGTGCTATACAAATAAAAATGACTTGACTTGACAGAGAAGGGTTTGATATTTCATAGCACCTATTTCAGTGATATCTGCCAGTAATATGGTTGTTTTCTGCATGCCATTTCATGAAAAAAAATCATAGCACCTTTAAGGGCTGTTCTCAAAGGATGTGTTCTCTGCTATATTTTTGTTGGTCTATGTTAGAGGTGCTCAAACTTTTCCTACGAAGGGCCAAAAATCAAACTTGATTGAGGGCTGTGGGCCGAAAGTAAATGTTGCATTATAACAAATTCAGGGACTGAAATTGTTGGGGGGGATGGAGGGGATTCCCCCCTTACACAGCCCATATGGGAGGTATTTGGAGGCAAGGTAATTTTTTTCTTACCTTTTAAAATTACACTGAATTAATTGTTTAAAATAAAATATTTGACAAAAGGATGACACTTTTAAAATGGCAAGTTTCAATATTTACAAAAAATGACAATATTACTGAAACAACACTTTATTTCTCATTCACATACTTCCAAATATTTTGGCTGTTATATTAACATAGCCTACAAAAGTAATGCACTGACACCGGAGATGACAGAATTTCTCCAGATTTGGAATTAATTGCTTTTTAAAAAAAAAGTCATGCCAATCAATTAAAACAATGCAAAAATAAACAATAAATAATTTAACAATTAATATCAGTCAGAGATATGATTCATACACAAAAAGTGGTTAAAGTTCTGTAAAATTATTATTGTAGGCCTATCATTAATAATGTTTTATTTAATATCATGGCTATTTAACACATCTAGATATTATTTTTGTTAATATTATTATTAACTACATTGTAGCATTTGGTCATTTTAGCGCGGGAGCACGACAACGAACTGATGCGGAGCATGAGAAATTGAGTGTCTGTCTGTGCACGTTCAAGGAGTGAGCATACGCCACTGACACGGCAACATCTGCACAACGGACAACATGAAACAAATAATGTTCAGCAAAAATTCAAATGAAGATTGCAATGTATGTATTTGGAACTATACCAGATTGTAGGAGATAACCCTGGACGGTTTCTTCTTAAGTAAAAAACGTAAGCATTCAAATTCTCGATTTTTTTCCCCTTAAAAATCATCTTAAATTCTTAGATCTTAACTTAACAGTTGTCTTAAATCCTAAAAATTAAGATGTTTAATTAATTTACTTGTTTCTTTCAAATGTGACACGCTCAATCATGCTGAGAATTCACAATGGGCTGTTTATGTAGAAATGGGATTTGTGACAAAAACACGTTTTTTTACTGTTTTGTGTTTTATGTTCTTTTTATTTTCAGCTTGTAAACCATGTAAATGTTATTACCAAATTCAAACAATAAATATTGATTTGAAGCTTCTTAATATGGTGACCAATTACCAAAAACTTCTTTATAAAACTTTTTTATAAGAGAGACTGGAATTACAGTTTGATACAAATTATAAAAACAAGTTTATTGATTTGATTTGTACATCTGTATCTATTGGTTTACTAATTCGCAGCTGCACTGTAAAGTGGATAAAAGTCTGCGGGAATTTCCCACATAATAGACATGGAACTTCTGCTAAATGAATGCAATGAAAAGCTGCGTCAATAGCACTTTTTAATTTTTTATTTTTTCCCCTATTATTGAGTATATTGTCATATACTCAAGGCGGGACAAATCAAAGGTCATCACGAGCCAACTTTGGCCCACGGGCTCTGGTTTGGGCATCTCTAGTCTATGTACATAAGTCAGACCGACGATTTTGGAGAGTCTCACAGTGTTTACATTGTGTTTCACTGGTTTTCAGAGTCCCATGCATTTTTAGAACACTGTATTAAGTTAAATGCTAAACATTTCTCCAGAATGTGGTTACATTTAGGTTTTATTTTTATAACCATAAACAAACCTTCCCAGAACATTGCAGGTAGGTTTTTGTTTGACAACCTAATGAGAACTTTACAGAACGTTATCTGATGGTTATTTTTACGTTTTACTTTTCACATTTTTCATTATTTTTCATAAACATTATAGAGAGGTTATTGATAGACAACAATGACTGAAATTAGTGCAGAACTGCATCTAATTAAACATAGAAATGGAAAGCAGTGTATGGGATTTGAACTCATAATGACCATTAAGAACATTACTTATTAAGTAACTGTTTTTTAACAGTAGGCAAGGCTTCACGAGAGAATTTAAGAAACATGGACAAGGTTTTTATGACATTAAAAAATTTTCAGCAGCCGTCCAAGAAAATTCAATGACATGTTCTTGTGTTCGGTGCTTAATATGCTTCTCATCAGACACGCTCATCTGTGTTTCATGTGCATGTTGCCTTCGCTATCTCTGGAGCATGCAAGTGCGCACGAGTCCAGCAGGCTTCCCGATATTTACAGGAGAGCGCAGAGCGGGATCACTCACTTTAATAATTTTTTACCCAGAAAAAAACCCTGCAAAAACATCTCCACAGAACGGGACGACTCCCAAACAAGTCAAGAAAATGTAGAGGAGCTTGTTATTAAAACAGGTGCTACATCTGTTGTGTAGTTTCACAAGGTGTAGGTTTTTTTTTTTTTACTTAGACTATTGTCAAGTTCTAAATAAAGAGAAAATTATATAATAGTAAGTATTTGGAAGTATTTAATTCACTGACTGGACACTGACTGGATTAATGGATCACATTTATTTAATATATTAACCAACTGTCGTTATCCTGATATAAGATTTTGGTCATATCGCCCACCCCTACTTGTTATGTGCCCCTTTGGATAAAAGCGTCTGCTAAATGACAACGTGTAAATGTAAATAAGTACACTTTTCACTGCCTAAAATGCTAATGTTAAAATGTTAGTGTGAAAAGCATACAAGAACCATAAAATACATTCCTCGCTGCGTCTGCTATATGGACACCGATATGATCGGCATGCACTCCTTCAAAATAGTCTCCATGCTCGCACAATTGAAAAGTTCTGGTGGATGACTCACTAACTGACATTCATCTAAAGGAATAATCCCCTCTAGATGTGAGATTAACTATATGTGTTAGTGATTTTATAAATATTTGACTCAGAACATGATGTTAAAAAGTGTAAACGTTTTTTTTTTTTTTTGGCATAGATGTCCCAACTTTACACTTCAGTGTCTTTTAGCCTAGTTAAAGTTTAATTGAATGTTTATTCACCTTTTAATGTCTGTCAATAAATATCAGATTTTTAAAAACATTTGATCGTGTTGAAGTCATTGGTTATTTGGAATGATTTAAGTACAGTGCTGTTTTGGGAAATGTAAAATCTGGGCTCAGTTTTCAGTATTGTGGCAATGATAAAATCTGTTCCAGCAAATCTTGCATAAGACTATTCATGGTAGAATTAAATCTTACATATTCATTATAATACAACTGAGAGATGAAATTATGACCAATATTTTTATTGTTCAGAAAACAAACAGCCATGCGTACTTACCTTCTTTGTAATCGGAGTCGATTTGTTTTTTAATGGCCCCCTTCCATTTTGTTAGTTTGCTGGATGTGACGAAAAAGGTCAACAAAGCCGCAAAAAAGCTCATGTTGGCCATAGTAAGAATGAAGCCGACCAGCATCGCTGAAATGAGATTAAACATTTATTAATTTCTTAATTAGTCACAAAATTAACCAAATCAATTATTGGATGCACTGCCCTACAAAGGCAAATTGCAGTAACTACATATTTAGTCAAAATTGATACATAACTTAAATATAACAGTCTCTTAGACTATTATCTGTCAAATGACAGAAGGGTTTTGCTGTAAGAAAACAGAGTGTGAAAATTTGATAACACTGGGCTGGACAATCAAAAAGCCTTAAAGCCATTTTTATTTATCATTGTTGGCGTAGTGACTGTGCTTTGCCTTTGTAGGTCAGTGTAGTTCATCGACTATTTTCAAGTTATGGTCATGTGTCACAATATTTTTTGAATTGTTTTACCATTTCAAATAAAAATAAAAAAACGTGTTAAATATTTTGCTTGAAAAGTGTGCTTGTGTTATCTTTCTTCACAATCTTTTGTAAAAAACGAAATGGGGGATTTCACTAAGAATGAATTGTGGCCATAAAAACCGCCATTTATTTGCACTGTTTTAGTGCCTGATTCACTAAAGGAATGATACAAATCAATCACTGGCACAAATCTGTGTTGAACACAATTTACACAGTGCAATTCCAGATTTGAAGTCGTTTTTGAGTGCTACTGTAGGTTGTGGAGGATGCAGCAGACTACCACAATCTGGCAAACTTTGTCAGGACTATACAGCATCACTCTGCCTCTGTGACCCTGCCACCTGAATCCTCTCTGATACTGCACTTGACAACACAGCACATCTGTGAAATTCTTTTTACCATCTGCTTTCCACAGATGGTAACTGCATGACATTAATTGCACCAGGCAAACAGTACTGAGTTTTAAGAATTAAGTACAATCTATATTAAGCCTAGTTTACATAGAAAGGAGGCATGTTTGCGCTAAAAATAACAAACTAAAACACAGAAATAAGGCGCAGCGGCGATTGCACCTGGTTAAACTGGACTGCTGGTGAATAAGAGAGGTTTTTGTGCCGAAATATGCACGCAAAAATGAAGCAACGTTTAATTAATTTGCGCTGCTATGTTTATGATGTAAAAAAGCCTTTTTTTTTTTAAAGCAAGCTTTATGTCTAAGAGCGGATGTCAAGATTTTCAGAGAGAAATTACATTAATCTGGGTCTGTTTCTGACACAAAGCTTTTGTATGGCTTCAGAAGACTCAGAATATAGAATAAGAATAAGTCATATGGACTACTTTTATGATAATTTTATGGTGCTTTTGTGGTGCACTCACTCAGTTTAAGTCTAGACTAAAGACTCATCTATTTAGCCAGGCATACACCTAATTTATCCTTCAACTCACAATTAGTCTGATTTAGTTAGGTCTGCCGGAACCAGAAACATTTCTCATAATCTATAACTCTGCAAAAAATTGAATGGCATCTGCGCTAATATTATTTTATTTGTTTTCCTGTCTCAACCACGGGATTCATAGAGCCAGCCAGATACAGCTCCGTTCTTGCTTCGTGTTGGACTCCACTGCTACATCACTTCAGTCTTTTATGATGGACTTCAGAGGATGAACTGATGCCAGCTCCAACTGTAAGACATGGGATACTTCATATGCCACTGCCTGAACCTTGGATTTAGGATGGACCCCACCGGACCTCCCCGAAATGACCTGCCGGTTGAACTATGATGCACCTCATTGATCTCTGCCTGCATCACCTTTGTCTACTGATGGACTACATTCTTGAAATGGAATACATAGACTATCAATTCATTGCCAACAAAACCCTTCATCAGCCAATTAACAAAGGACAATGCATCTATGTGAACTTCTGCAGTTAATCCAGGATGGTCTTCAAAGACATTAGTCATTAATCTTACAGTTCATACAAAATCTTTGTTTAAACACTGACCCTTAACACTTCCTTAGTTTACAAATTTTAAACCAAAATATGAGCAAATAACTAATATTGGCATTATATTCATGCTGTTTAGCCAGAGGGGAACTGGCCCCCACAGTGAGCCTGGTTTCTCCCAAGGTTATTTTTCTCCATTAAAATCTTATGGAGTTTTGTGTTCCTTGCCACAGTCCCCTTTAGCCTGCTCACTGGGGTTCTAAATACAATTATTATTTAACTATTTAATTATATATTATAATACACAATTTACAATCATATTTAATCAAACTACAAAATGATGACTTAAGACTTTATAGATATTACAGTTTCATTTTCTGTAAATGCATGATTTTCTGTAACGCTGCTTTGAAACTATGTATGTTGTGAAAAGCGCTATACAAATAAAAATTACTTGACTTAAATATGAAAGCTGTTTTGCGGACCGTCGAGAGGACTGTGGTACTGAACCCGAGACTACCTGTAGGAGGTGGTCTGAGCTTGGTTGCAATGGAACTGTGGCACGGTTCGCTTGAGTGATAGCCCTTTTCCACCGAAATGGCGATGGTTCTCATGCCGAGCCTGTGCTCCACTGGTTCACAGCCAGGGCAATCTGGAGCTATCGTATCCAGCTGCACTTTTCCACTGTCTTGAGAGCCGAACGGTGACGTAACGGGTTACTGTCTACATGGTAGTTTCACGTGACTACCTTAAACATAACATGGCACGACAGTGTGTTTGTATACAGCTTTTCCTCTTGTTTTTGAGGACATGTTTCAACATATGTATTAATGCAATCCAACATTATTACATTGCTCAAATAGCTTGCCAGAGACAACATCTACGTTAAAGATGACAGGTAACGTAATTACATTATTATGTATGAACTTTTTAAAGTGGCTTAACTTGCTAAGTTAGGTAAACTGTAACAGTGGAATAATTTTTAACATTGGTGTAGCAGATGGTAGTATTTGGATTTTTGCCATAGCATATAATATTATGTTTACGTCTTGATTGAGAATCCCACCGGTTTACTTAACAGACAGCTCTATCTTCCGAACATAGCAAGTACCTGCTTAAAAATCCCCTTACAGAAGAAAAAAAAAAAGCATAAAATAAGATGGCAACAGTGTAAAGAAAGCTAACAAGTAAGCCGGCCCCAGAACAACCTTTTCTGCGGTGGAAACGCGCGGAACAGTTCGAGAATTCGCACCGGCCCAGGAACCCGCATCGGAACCATGTCGGTGGAAAAGGGCTACGAGAAAGCAACCTGTACTCGGGTCTGTACTTGTTCAGGAAGTTAAATAAATTGTGCATGCATTTTTGCCAATTTAAGTATGACGAGATCATCAGTTCTACAAAAACATGCACCACGAGCGACAGGGGAACATAAGCAGTGCTGCAAATACATTGCTCGCAACCAGCTGTCTCCTCAAAAAAGTTTGCAAGCATCGGATGTACAGTAGTTGCCTTCTCTAAGACATGCATATCTGCTGAATTATGGCATGCGATGCACACAGACGCACAGAGAGAAGTGTCGTTCACTCTGGTGTGCATAATAACACCAAATTAATAAAAAAAAAACACACAAATACTGTATAGTGACCACTGTTGTGTTCTCCATCATGCACATGTTTGTGATTATGAAAGTTGATGATGGAAAAGCACAGAGGTTCAACAGAACCTGGGGGGCGCTAAGAACAATCATAATCGGATTCAGACCACAGCAAATGTGCCTACTATGAAAACCAGAGGTCGTCCAATTGTGGATTTTGCCGATACAGATAACTAAGGTGGTCGAATAGGCCGATAACTGATTAATCAGCCGAAAGTTTTTAAAATAGATTTATAGAATGTTACAAAATTTTCCTAGTCTTTCCATACAACAACGGGCACAGACAGAAACTTCAAGAGTTTAAAATGAATAAAATTTCAGATTCAGTCTATTGTGCAACCAAAGCCCAATAATAACCAGAAAAAGTTAAGGACTTATTTTGGCAACTATCAGCATAGATTTTTGCAGATAACCAATAGCTCCAAAAAGCAACTATCGGCACCGATTAATCAGTAAAACCGATATATTGGTCTACCTCTAATGAAAACCACCTTACTGTTGATCCAGTCAGTTTGCTAGATCAACAACTCATGTTTCCACCAGTGGTGTTTCGATTGGGAGGCTTCTGGGGCTTAAGAGCCTGATGTATTGTCCAAACACCCCTGATCTTTTTTGAAGATTTACACATGATTCACTTCACAAACAAAACATGTTTTATGACTTTTTTCATTCAGTAGTCCACCTGTCAGTGCATTCATTCAGTTCACTGCAGAAACGACCAGCTGCTGCCTGTTTTAAAGACATGTTCAACATCTCTTCTGGATCTCTCTCAAGTCAGAAGCACCACTTACTGTCGCATCGCATGTGCTCTCGAAGGCTAACGAGGTCAAGCCATTAAAAGGGCTGCTTCATCGCGATGGCCACTGGAGAAAAAGCATTACTTTTTGTGGATATCTCAACATTGTCTCCTCAAAGGAAAAAGGGAACATTAAATTTCAGTGCAGTTTATCCATTCCAGCTGTGAAGATGCTGTCATTTTCCAAGGGCCTGACATATCATTTAAAGAAGTTTTTGATGGTAAGACCCACACAGAAATTACGTTTGCTAAATTTGCTAAAATTAGTTCCCTTTGAAGAAGGTAACTTCAACACTGCATCAGAAACTGATGCTATGGGAGCACCCTTCAAGGGCTTTGACTTTGAAACCCTTTGCCATCACACCAATTTGATTGGCTAGTGAAGCCTGACACTCCACCTATGCTGAAGTCATCGGGAGCATGTAGACGGAGCACAGTGTCACACCATCAGAATTTTCTTTTTTCAGGGCAGCGTAGACATGTTTCGTGCTCTTGAACCCTAATCCAAAGCTTTGCTGTTGCACTGCACCCGGTCAGCGAGAACGAGTTATATTCTTTTCCCTGCTGTGTAGAAAGAAGCACATTTTCAAAAACTCTCCCATGTTTGTAGTGTGTTTACACTGCGCTTCTAAAAGTTAGTTAGTTTGTATTAGTTTAATTGAGTCTACTCCCCTAGGATATTGTTATAAACATGAGCCTTGCCTAAACAGTCGAGGAGGTGTTGCTACAATTTGCAGTGATGTTTTTGGTGTTACTCAGAGGTCAGGATATGAGTTTAATTCATTTTAAAAGTGATAATGCTTAATGTGACATCGTCAGACATAAATAAAAAATCTCTGTCATCTTTTGCTCTTGCCACTATATACAGTATAGACCACCTGGGCCATATTCTGATTTCCTTAGAGAATTGGCTGATTTTCTGTCAGATCTAGTTGTTACTGTGGATAGAGCTTTAATTGTTGGTGACTTTAACATTCATATAGATGATGAAAATGATACACTGGGATTAGCATTTATCGATATTCTCAACTCTGTTAGGGTCAGACAAAATATGACAGGACCAATTCATCGCCATAATCATAAGCTAGATTTAATTCTGTCATATGGAACTGATGTTGATAATATAGCAATTATGGCGCAGAGTGATGTTATCTCAGATCATTACCTAGTCTCGTGTATGCTGCGCTTAGCTAAGGTCACTCAATATACATGTTATCGATCAGGTACAACTATTCTTTCGACCTAGCTTCACTAATAATCTCCCAGATTTGTCTCAAGTATATAAAACATAAATACATTCTTCTCTAGCACTCTATAGTGGCAAGAAAAGTATTTTAACCCTTTGGAATTAGCTGGTTTTCTGCATTAATTGGTCACAAAATGTGATCTCATCTTCAAAGTCACAAGTATAGACAAACACAATGTGCTTAAGCTAACAACACACAAACATTTATAGTCTTTCATGTCTTGAGCACATCCCATTAAACATTCACAGTGCTGTGGAAAAAGTATGTGAACCCTTGGATTTAATAACTGGTCGATGCTCCTTCGGCAGCAATAGCCTCAACCAAGCATTTCCGGTAGCTGCGAATTAGACCCGCACAACGTTCAGAAGGAATTTTGAACCATTCTTCCTTACAGAACTGCTTCAGCTCACCCATATTCTTAGGATGTCTGGTGCGAATCCCTCTCTTTAGGTCATTCCACAGCATCTCTATTGGGATTTTCTTTTTTTGAAGCCATTCTGGAGTGGATTTACTTTGATGTTTAGGGTCATTGTCCTGCTTCATTATCCAGCTTTTACTGAGCTTCAGCTGGTGCACAGCTCATGAACAGAGACGTTAACCTGTTCCAATGATTCCTTCAAGTCTTTAGCTGTCCCTCTATGGTTCCTTTTTACCACACTGAGCATTCAGCAGTGTGCCCTTTGATTCATCTTGGCTGGACAGCCACTTCTTTGGAGTGTAGCCACAGTATTAAACAGTCTCCATTATAGACCATTTGTCAAACTGTGGACAGATGAATATCTAAGCTCTTCGAGATAACTTTGTAACCCTTTCCAGCTTAATGCAAAGACACAATTCTAGATAGTAGGTCTTCTGAGATATCTTTTTTGCGAGGCATGATCAACATCAGTAAATGCCTATTGTGAATAACAAACTCAAAATGTTTGAGTGCTTTTTAAAATTCTAAGCAGTTCTAACCCACCTCTAATCTCCTTTCATTAATTGGATGCCAGGTTTGCCAACTCCTGACTCTGATTAGGGCATGTCCCAAGAAACTTTAAGCTGGCAGTTATCAAACCACTTATCAAGAAACCACAGCTTGATCCTGGACTGTTGGCTAATTATAGACCGATCTAGAAAAGGTAGTGTCCTCCCAACTACGTTACTTTTTACATAGAAATTGTACAGTATATACACTGCCTGGCCCAAAAAAAGGTTGCATACTCTATTATTTCACTGGACCGCCTTTAGCTTTGAATACGGTGCGCATTCGTCGTGGCATTGCTTCGACAATATTATGCAATGTCATAACATTTATTTCCGTCCAGATGTGCGTATATTTTTGGCCGAGATATTGTATTGATGTCGGGAGAGTCGAACCACTCTGTAAAGTCTTTTCGAGCATATACCAAAGACTTTCATTGGGGTTAAGTTCAGGACTCTCTGGTGGCCAATTCATGTGTGAAAATGATTCCTCATACTCCCTGAACCACTCTTTCACAATTTGAGCCCAATGAATCTTGGCATTGTCGTCTTGGAATATGCCCATGCCATCAGGGAAGAAAAAATCCATTGATGGGATAACCTGGTCATTTAATACATTCAGGTAGTCAGCGGACTTCATTTTATTGCCGCATTACGATGCTGAGCCTGGACCTGGCCAACTGAAGCAACTCCAGATCATAACACTGCCTCCAGAGTCTTGTTCAGTGGGCACTTTGCATGACATGTGCTTCCCTTCTTACCCTGATGCACCCATCATTTGGAATACGGTAAATCTGGACTCATCAGACCAAGTTACCTGTTTCCATGGCTGCACAGTCTAATCTTTATGCTCCCTAGCAAATTTAAGTTGTTTTTATCTGATTAGCCTCACTAACAAGAGGCCTTCTTGTGGCCACACAGCTGTTTAGTCCCAATCCAGTAAATTCTCGTTGCATTGTGCGTGTCAATTTTTTACGATGTGACTTCAAGCGTTTTAGTGATCTCTGATCACGATCATTCAAGATTTCTTTCCAAGCACATTTCTTCTGTGAAGCTGACGGTTCACCGCTATCCTTCCAGATTTTAATAATGCATTGGACAGTTCTTAACCCAATTCCAGTGATTTCAGCAATCTCCTTAGTTGTATTCTTTGCTTGATGCAGAACAATAATTTACCTCTTCTGAAACACAGTAACTTCTTTTCCACGACCACGAGATACATCTTCTGACATGGTCATTTAAGAAATGAAAAGCTACACACTGCATCAGTTTTTGCCAGCTGAAACATTAATCACTGCAATAATGATCCAATCATGGTGACTTTTTTTGGGCCAGGTAGTGTATGAAGAATTTCAGTCAGAATTTAGGCCTCATCATAGTACAGAGACTGCACTTATTAAAGTTACAAATTACTTGCTCTCATCTGATTGCGGATGTATTTCTCTTCAAGTGTTTTTAGATCTTAGTGCTGCCTTCAACACCATAGATCACAGCATTCTCTTGCATAGGCTTGAGAATTATTTTGGCATTTGTGGAGAGGCATTAGCTTGGTTTAGGTCCTATCTATATATCTTGGGTTTAGGTCCACTAGAGGAGATAAAACTTTGACCCCCAGACTCTGAATTAGCAGGGAGTAATACAATGATGCCTCATGACCTTTTCCAAAAGCAGTAATCACCTCTCCCAGAGTATCTGCCACTTTTGGGGGGGGTGCTACTCCCAAAAAACAATACAGAGCAGGTGGTGCAGCTGTAAATACCTACAGAACTGAGATCTGGGAATCCCAAAATGTTGAACCAAATTTTCAAAAGACCTCAACACTCCACTCTCATATAGGTCACTGAGTGTAGTAACCCCCCTCACAATCCACTCTGACCAGCAGAATGGGGACTTATTAATACATAATTTAGGGTTCAGCCATATGCTTGAGGCAACATTTAAATAAATGTCTGAATTAAACACTCTGGACACTTTTGTCCATACCGAGTGCAAATGCAAGATAACTGGGTGTGACTTAACTTCTCCGATTAGTTTGATAGAAAGGCTTTGCAATGGCAAAATAGGGGCAAGAACTTCCTGTTCAATACAAAATCAGGGAGGGGCTATCTCAGGTGGAAGCGACCAATGAGCCAAATGTCTGAGACCGAATGCATTATAATAAAACTAAATCTTGGGTATGTCTAGCCCACCTTTGTCAATCGGCCTATGTAACTTATTAAAATGAAATCTTGGACGCTTACCATTCCAAATGAAGGACTTAGCTATGCCATCAAATTGCTTGAAATAAGAGAGGGGGACATCTACAGGGAGAGATTGTAACAGGTAGTACAATTTTGGAATACATTTTAATAAAATTAACCTTCCCAATCATAGCTAAATGTAATGAAGCCCACCTGCCACATCGCTCGAAAACCTTTTTATTAAGGGGTCAAATTTAACTCTAAATAAATCAGACAAATTTGCTGGGAATAAAATGCCCAAATATGCCCTGTTTGCGCCACTGGAAGGTGCCCGGCTGGAATGCCGTTACTGGGCAGTACACTGTCAGAGCCAAAGCTTCAGATTTGGACCACTTGACTCTGTATCCAGAGAACTTAGAAAAGGAATTAATAATTCTATGGAGGCAAGGCATAGAGCTAATGGGGTTGGAGACAAATAATAAAATATCATCTTCATAAAGCAAAAGCTTATGCGCCACACCTCCCACCACCACCCCTGGAAAATCATCTTCCCTTCTTAACGTGGCTGCTAATGGTTCCAGGGCAAGACAGAACAATAATGGGGAAAGAGGGCAACCCTGCCAGGTGCCCCTATCCAGAGTAAAATAATCTGAAATTAATCAATTTATTCGTACCACCGCTACCGGGTATCTATAAAGTAACTTAATCCATCCAATAAAAGTATTCCTGAACCTGTATATTTCCAAAATCTTAAAAAGATAATCCCATTCTACCATATCAAACGCCTTTTTGGCATCAAATGAGATGGCAGCGACCGGAGTCTGATCATTCACCACTGACCACATAATATTGATAAAACGCCTAATGTTATCAGAAGAGCTACGGCCCTGAATAAACCCTACCTGATCTATACGTATAAGAGATTTCATAACTTTACTTAAATTCTGGCAAACCGATTTTGACAATATTTTTACGTCTAGCTGGATCAGGGAAATTGGAGGGTAACTTTTACATTCGCTTGGAACTTTGTCCTTTTTAACAATCAGACTGATCCGGGCTTGTGTCATGGTTAGCGGAAGCTTTCCATTCTTTAATGATTCCGTATAAACTTCCAACAAAAGTGGAGCCAATTCTGTAGCATAAGATCTAATAAATTCAGTGGCAAAGCCATCTGGCCTTAATTACCTCACCAAGCTCCTCTAAGGTTATCTCCGAATCAAGATAATTGTTTTGCTCAGTCATCAGTTTAGAAAGTTCCAACGGTTCCAAAAGTTTCTAATATCTTCATCAGTAGACGAAGATGTGGAACTATAGAGATCAAGATAGAATTAAGGAATGGTAGAAAAAGACTCTCTCTGCATTATATATCTAGCCAAAAGCTTCCCTGCTTTGTCCCCCGACTCAAAGTATGACTGTCTTGCCCTGAATAGCCAAAACTCCACCTTCCATGACAAAATAGTTTTATATCTATATTTCAATCGGGTCAATTCTCTGAGGCCATCAGCTGACATATGGCGCTTCAGCTCTGCCTCTGCACTTTTAATATTCCCTTCCAACTCCACGAGTTCTCGTGCTTTGGATTTTTTGGTGAATGAGGCATACTGTATGATCCGACCCCTAAGAACCGCCTTAAGTGCCTCCCAAGCCACGCCCACAGAGGATACTGAGGACCAGTTAGTCTCCATATAAACATTGATTTCAGCCTTTAACATTTGTTGGAAATCAGGATTTTGCAAAAGGGATACATTAAAGCGCCAACTATATGATTTATTTTTCTCCATATGTGGCAACACCTCTAAACACACCAGGGCGTGATCTGAGACTAAGATGTTTCCAATTGAGCAATCAACAATAGATGAAATGAGGGATTTGGATATCAAAAAAATCTATTCTAGAATAAATCTTATGGACTGATGAACAAAATGTATAGTCCTACCAGATGGGTTCAAAAGTCTCCAAATATCTGCAAGACCAAGATTTCTACACATCCTGTGAAGCATCAATGTTGCTCTAGGGGGCTTACACACTTTTACTTCACTTTGATCAAGGACTGAGTCCATCAATAGATTAAAGTCTCCTCCCAATATTATATCATGAGTGGTGCCAGCGGCTTGAAACATCCCTTCAAGATCTATAAAAAAGCCCTGATCATCAGCGTTAGGTGCGTAAATATTAGCTAAAGTCACACTTTGCCCCCGAATTTCTGCTAAAACAGTAATGACAGAACTAAAGAAAACATATCCACCCCATATCTTCCCAAATTTTTCAGCTTTCTGCGGGGAAAGATGCATTTCTTGAAGAAACACTATATCATATTTCTTACGTTTAAGAAGAGAAATAACCTTCTTTTTATGGGGTGCCCCAACCCATTCACATTCCACGTGGAGAGAGACAATCCATTCATACTAACATTTGATATTTTGACATATTCGAAAAAATAGATTGTGTCAAAAATAAAATTATAAAGACCACATTCCCCATTAGTGCAACAATCAAACCCCAAACTTTCCCCCATACCAAACAAACAGAAAAAGAAAAACGTGCGCTTTAACCCCGCGCACGACAGCGCCAACCGGCATCCATCCCTCTAAACTCAAACAGTCCATGTACGCCTACGAGAGCCCCCGCGACAACTTTGCTATCGGATTGCTCAAGTCTGTTGTTTCTATACAAATTTTGTGAGACACACCAGAAGATAATCTATAAAATAAACTCCAGCCAATAGGCGGAATAAACACAAAGAACATGTAGATTCATCCACATAACTGTCCCGAAGGTGTGTTCCTCCACAAAACAAACTCCATCCGCTTGCGGAATAAGCACAAAAAAAAAAAAAAAAAAAAAAAAAAAAAAGGCCGTTTAGTTTCCTCAGACAGTCAAATGAATGTTCAGTGAGCCGTCCCATTCGACTGCTACATGAGTGCAACAAAGACCCAATCACTCCAATGTCCTGCAAGAAATACTCCACAAAACAAACTCCAACCAATAGGAGGCATAAGCACAAAGAATGTGCAGATTCATCCACAACACTGTCCCGAAGGTGTGCTACTACACAAAACAAACTCCAGCCGCTTGGCGGAACCAGCACAAAAAGAAACAAAAAAGGCGCTCAGCTTTCAGACAGTTAAGTGTATGTTCAGTGAGTCAGTCCACTTGGCTGCAACGTGGATACCACAAAACAACTTACTCATTCCATTGACTTTAAGAAGAACATCACTTGCTGGGGACATGTAAATACTTTACAGCCATCCTTAGCATCTATCAGCTTGAGCACATACGTCTCTTTTAATGTCTCCAGAGCCCGAGGATTTTCAATTCTTTGACATATTGCCTTCCTAGAACAGTTAAGGATCAGGGTGTATCGAATCTCACTGGTTTATGACATAAAAAGTATTAAAACTAACAAAGTGCGCAGAGCTCGCCGTTCACACGTCCGAACCTCACATGGCATCACGTGACCTCTGTTTTAATTGACTTTTAAGTCTTCTATATCAAATAATAATATTTATGTGAATAAATGTGTATATATGCTATAAAAGGAATGCCGCATGTCTGTTGGGTACATTTACTAAAAAACAAACAGCCAAATGCCTTGTAATATATAAGGGCTATTATCTACTATTGGTCACACTGTTCTTCCCATCCCCCGCAAAGACAGACACTTTCTTTTACTAAACATTAACAAATATTTTGAAGGGTTTTGTGGAGACACATGTTAATCATTGTATTGATTCTGTGAATATTGATCATTGTAACACATTATTTAGGTCTTTATTTAAATACCCTTTAACTTATTTTTTTATTTTTATTTTTTACAGACATAAGTTTTAAATACCCAGAGCCTCAGCAATTCACACCTTTCTAACTCAATGTGGGGGGAGGAGCTGTTTAGATCTTTGTTTGAGGTGAAAATGCTGCTGTGTTGTGGGTGTGACATTCAGTTTCCAGAAGACGTAATGGTTAGACTTATTTCGATTTTCACCCAGATCTTTGGATCAGGACAAATTAAATTGAAATAAATGTACACACTATGTATTAAGACCAGACTGCCCCACATATTTTATTGCAGTGGTGGTGACTTATAGAGGTGTAACGATTCATCGATCTGGATCAATGCATCGATTCAATGACCAACGGTCCAATGTTATCGATACAACATGTAAATATTGATATACACATTTTTTTAAGATGTATGTTTATTTTAATACTCTCACGTCAGCCACATCCGTACGCATTTCCTTCAGGCGATGAAGCAACCTTACTACATTCATTTCACTTTATGAGCGCTAAATACGCTTTTCATGTGGAACACGGACGTGCGCAGGATCTGTGAAGCCAAATTGTGCTCTGTTATCTGTGTGGCGTGCGCATGCGTCAACCGGGCTTCCCGCAAAATGTGAGCTCCATTGGCAGGATCTGTGCGAGCGCATCAGCCGGGCGCTCCTTAAAATGCAAACTCTCGTGACAAACACAGAGCGGCTCACATGCGTGATTAATTCGGGCTTCCATCGATATCGTTGCGCATGTGACCCATTTGAATTTTACATGAGAATTTGCTGTTTTAAAGCACCATGGAGAAGTTCAACCATGTGAAACGTCTTGACAACGCCGACATTCTGAACAGCACTAACGAGGGAACGAGAAACACCTGCTCAACTCCAGCATCAGTTATAAGACTTTACACATCTACACAGCAACACCCTTACTAACATCCCAGTTAACTGTAACAGAATTTTTCAGTACAACTGTGGAAGTTGTAGCCAAGAAAACCACGGAGAGCACAAATAGTTGGAAACAAGTCAAGGGTATGCAAGTACTTTGAATTGGATTAAACTGAAAAATTAGCTGTCATAAAACGAGTGATCACTTGTGTGTGACTGTTTTTTATATTATTTATCTGTATAATTTTCTTCAAGATCTGAAGTACCATATTTTGTTGTGGATGTGTATACAGAGAGCTGAATAAAATAATAAAATAATATTTTGGTTGCATTTGAGGGCAAAAAAACCAAACATTTTTATTGATTGTGTAAAATAGGCACATAATATCGGAAAATATCGATCGCAGGCCCCTGAACTGTATCGCGGCAGACTTTGAAGTATCTGGAAATATTGGATCGCAGGCCAAGAGAATCAATTCAAGATCGTATCGTGATGAAACGTCCGATTTACACCTCTAGTGACTTACATGTTGTCAAGCAAGACCAAACATGATCGATTAGAGTAGCAACATTAAATTGAAAAAAAAAAAAAAAGAAGAAGAATTTATAAAAAATTAAAGTAATAAAACACACAATTGTATATAACTGAGTCAAAAACATATGGATAAACAGCTGCAATTACCTAAATAGTTTTATTCAAAAAAGAATTTTGCTGAATTTTTTATTTGAATTGGTTAACCCTTTCGCACATGAGTTTTTCCTGTACTGACGGATCCTCCAGCATGAGTTCTTTACTCCTTCTCGGCTCGTTCGGCTGCAACAAGCACAACACAATGTGACAAAATAATAAAATAATAACAAAATAATGTACTGTATAATGTAATTAAGCTGAATCATAAACTTTACCATGCAATCATGAACGCTGCCGCACTATGCGACTCTATCGCCTATGATTTTATCTTTAAAACACAAACGTGGCAACAAATATAATATTAAATATCATGTATAAATTATATACAGTATAATAAGTCCAAATGACCAACAATGATCTTACAGGACACCGTGTCGGTGCCAGCCACAGCACAAAATGTCTGTTTGTGAATCTGCTGGATGTATTTTACTTTACTTTCAATTTTTTGCCATGATTTTCAATTACGTATTTCAATGAAACTGCTCACTGGGGACTTTAAGACATTCAAAACATTACACATTACAGCATGTTTTTCTGTAAAGCTGCTTTGAAACAGTGTATTGTGAAAAGTGCAATAAAAATAAAAAAGACTTTACTTGATGTTGCTATGTGCATGAGTTTAAGGGCTGCAACAACTTTTTGATAAAACTGATAATGAAAATAAGTAACAATGAATTTCATTATTGATTAGTAGGATATGTGCGGCGTGCACAGAGAAACTCCATCAGTGATGTCACTTTACAGTCGTGAAAAATGTGTTTTCATGATAACTCTTTTGAAAAATGGTTGAGAAAAATGTAAGCAGAAAAAACACGACCCACTTTATCATGCACATGGGAGCACTTTATAAAGACTTCAAAGAAGATCATAAGCACACAGTTTAATGTGGACCGGTTTCTGCGTCAGGTGCCTTCACAGAGTGCTTGTGCTGTTTGATGCGCTTGAGAGCTGTTTCTCTCCAGTGCATAACTAACATTTTACTTTCTATGTTTTATAATCAAACCAATCGCAACAGAGAAAGGGCACACAATCGTTTGGATTAAACTGTGCTTTGCGGTTTATGGCAAACAATATTTTACTGGCAAACAATGCCATTAAAAATGTATTTTTGTGAAGAATATTTTAGAAACATGCAACCAGTGACAATATTATGTTAGAACTTACAATATTCATTTGAAATATTAAAAATGTGATCAGTGACAGTGTGCAAACATATGTATCTAATATAATTCTGCATTTTTAGCTGAGCAGAATTATTCATATTTCTATTCTGGTGTCACCATTGCCTTTAGTCCCACTCCATCTCTGAATGATCATTTGCACTTTAATGAACAGTACTTTTAGTTGTTTTACAATTAAAGGAAAGGAACTGTTTTGAATATGTCTTAAACATTCAAACTTAGCTTTTCTTCATTTGGACTTTGTTTAAAGTATTGTGAGTGTATCGAAGACTGAATTTTAATAAATACATTTGAATAAAATTTTACTTGTTTTATACGATTAATCAAAGAAATAATCGAAGATCAATCTATTATAAAATTAATCGTTAACTGCAGCACTAGTGAGTTTGTGTAAGAATGAAGGATTTGAGCTTCTTTTGAATAATGATCTTGTAATTGATGCACACAGTTATCCTGCTAGATCATCAGAACTTCAAAGTATAGTCCTTACCTCCTATTGCACCCCCATGATCAAGACTCTTTCTTTTAAAGGCTCGAAAGGTGATAATGAGAGGGACGAGCACTGAAAACAGCCATCGAAATGGTGATACTGGTTCTAGTGTACCTGAAAAACAGTAAATAATATGCAATGAATTACAGACCAGTAGACACATGAGACACATAAAGGTCTGCTAAAAAAAAAACTAGTGAGCTGCCTCACTGACTACTGCCTATAGAGGTAGCTTCCTTCTAAGGCAGTTTCTTAAAAGAGATGGAACCTTATAAGTGATCCACAGGTGCATTTTGGCTTTTTGCCTAAATTTGGCAGCTGGGAGTAAGACACGACTCACGCAATATTCCAATACTGCAAAACTAAAGTACTGCATAACACGACAAACCTCCATCTACCAATAAATATGTGGAGATAAAGCCAGCAATATGTGCTTTTTTTACCCTCAACCAAAGCATTAAATGAACTAAAAGGTGGGTACTGTTTGAACAGTGACAGGTAATTTAGTACACCTCCCTACCGACCTGTTCATTTTGGACCCCGTTCCCACCTGTATTTAGGGCTGTGCACCTGTGATCAGACCTCCCGAGATGGATGTTAATACCAGGTCTGAACAGGGCAAGACAGAGTAACATTTGACAAGAGATGTCACTGCTTAGACACAAAGCATTTTTTATTTATTTTAACAGCCAAATAGAAATGTGAAGCATACAGTTAAATTAAATCAAATCCCATTCAACTCCACCCCCTCCCATATCCCTCTACCTCAGTTGGGTGTACAGTACAAATCTACATAAGTACAAAAATAAAAATAAATGAAATACATTTACATATATTTATATACTGTATATACATACATATACACCGATCAGCCACAACATTAAAACCACCTGCCTAATGTTGTGTAGGTCCCCCTTGTGCTGCCAAAACAGGGCCAACCCGCATCTCAGAATAGCATTCTGAGACGATATTCTTCTCACCACAATTGTACAGAGTGGTTATCTGAGTTACCATCGACTTTGTCAGTTCGAACCAGTCTGGACATTCTCTGACCGTACTCAAACCAGCCCATCTGGCACCAACAATGCCACGCTCCAATTTTTTCCCAATTCTGATGGTTGATGTGAACATTAACTGAAGCTCCTGACCCGTATCTGCATGATGTTATGTACTGCACTGCTGCCACACGATTGGCTGTTCGTATTGATGATTGTTGGTGCCAGACGGGCTGGTTTGAGTATTTCTGTAACTGCTGATCTCCTGGGATGTTCACACACAACAGTCTCTAGAATTTACTCAAAAAACAAAATACATCCAGTGAGGGGCAGGGGACCTACATAATATTAGGCAGGTGGTTTTAATGTTGTGGCTGATCGTGTACATACAACATACTGATAATGTTCTTTCCTTTAATTTGAGATGGGGAATTAAAGAGGCACTACACTGAGTGAATTTGGAAGCCTGGTCTATAATTGGTCATGCAGACACAATGTACATCTCATCGTCTCCTTGGCGATCATGATTTCAAACTTGATTACACTTCCTATAGCGCCATCTAGCGCTCTGCGCATACGTCAAGCGCTAGGAAGTGCAATCCACCTTGAAGTCATGATCGTGCCTAGAGACTGTAATGACAAGATGCACAGTGATAAAGGAATAATATTTTTGTCTGTTCTCACCTAGTACCAACTGAATTGCTTCAGAAGACATTGATTAAACCACTTGAATCTTACGGATTACTTTTTATGCTGACTTTATCTACTTTTTGGAACTTTTGGAGTTCTGGTCAACAGTCACTTGCATTTTAAGGACCTACAGAACAGAGATATTTTTCTAAAAATCTTTTTTTGTGTTCTGCAGAAACACTTGGAAACACCAGGATGGCTGGAAGGTGAGTAAATGATGAGAACATTTTTGGGTGAACTATACCTTTAAATTAAAAAAAAAAAAATTTAAAAAAAAAGGTGCAGCCCTCGAGGCTAAAGGGATCCTGCTTTCCAGGCCCTGGCTTTCCAAAGCTGAGTACCCCTGCTCTAGAAACTCCAGAATGTATGCATCACCACTGGCTAAATTCTTCTTCAAATATGACAAAATAACTCAAAATTGAAAGTGTTGTCTCACCATAGTATGTGCTGGCGGTTATGGACAGGACCCAGAACGATAATGAAATGGCCAGTGTCAAACACAACAAAATCATGTAAGCCATCATCTGGATGTAATCCTTCATGTATCCTTCATCCTCAAAGTGCATTTTCCTTGATAAGCGCAAATCTATGAGAAACATAAAATCAGACAGAACTAGGTGAAATGTCAACATAAATTATTTTTTATAACACTTTAAAAGGTTGTAGAAATTATATATGTATATTTGGAATTTTAAATAAATAAATATATATATATATATATATATATATATATATATATATATATATATATATATATATATATATATATATACACACACACACACACACACATTTAAATATAAACATTTTACAAATAATTAAGCAATTCACAATACATTTCATAATTTTTCAAATACATAAAAAAAAACAAAAAAAACATAAAATATAGTTGTAAGAGGACTTTTTTGACCCAAAGGTGGCGCTGTCACAAAACTTTTCATGTTACCTCAGTTCATGGTCCTAACGAAGCTTCACTTCTATAGGACAAAGCGTAAATGAGACACAGCCTCACTTCCTGTTTTACAACAACCTCGTTAACTTAGTTACAGCGTAATTCGATAACGGTTGTGTAAATCAAAAACCTCAGTCTGAAGATCACCTGAGAGATATTGTGACAATCGGAAGACATCTTTAGGAGAAGCAAAAAAAAAAAAAAAAACGATTAACATCATTGTTTAAGATAGTGGCCACTGTAATGGGTTTTTGGGATTTTTAATTTAAGGGGTCCATTACTATCTCCATGAGGAGAGTAATCAGAAGAACAAAGCATTTGTTTCTAGACCAAATGATTTATAAGGTACGCACAAAAGAAAAGTGCATTTTTTATCTGGTGGTGAGACCCCAAATTTTGTGTTGGGTCTAGACATACCCACCCCTATTGAGTGCCAAATTTCATAACTTTCCTTCAAACTGTTTATTTGTTTGCAATAGACTTCCAGCCAGAGGAAGAACAACTCTAATAAGAAATGGAACAGATACAATAGGTGCCTTTGCACCTTCGGTGCTTGGCCCCTAGATATAGCTGCAAGCAGCAATTACAGGGCCAAGCAGACCAAGGGAAGTATGATTGGACATCACTGATTATGAATTTAAGTAAAGCGGTGTAAAAAACATGAGTACAATTGTAATCGATGTAACCGAGTAATCTAACGATTATTCTGACAATTAATTGAGTAATCTGAAAAATTATGTAACTCAGATTGCACAATGTTGTTAAGGTGAAGTCACATTCTGCGAAAATGCGTTCAATGGCCTAAGTTTTGATGTACTCTATGACTGAATAATAAAGACAACAAAATGAATGTTCAAACAATCTCTAGAGCCAACAGACACCCAAAGCAGATCTATAATATAAAAATGTTTATGATTCCAGCTGAAAGATATTGGCTGCTCCAGGTGTGCTCAACTTGCTGAACATGATCTACCCATTTCAGATTAGAACTCAAAAATGGGAAAACAGGCCATGGAAATAAAATGTTTTATCTTTTCGGAAACAAATTCTGTGTAATGACCGTCACAACTTCTTTCCCACATCTGGAAGCAGCAACACAAATTGCATGAATTTATCAGAGTTTAGAAATCAAACATTAAAAAAAAAAGAACAAAGCATCACGGTTGTTTAAGCCAATGAGCATTAGGCGGTGTCATCAGCAAGTCGTTTCCCATCATGCTTGCAGTTTGCGCACCTAGGAAAAAACATCTGCGCTGCCTACCTCCACATTCCAGAGACTGCGACCGCCTCACTCTCACAGGAATTTTTTTTACATACGTCGTCATGACAGCACAGCAAATCGGACAGAGTTCTAACCGGCATGCACCTGTCGGTGATCATCAGTCATTGTTGTTTTTCTCTAAATGCCTGCACTGTCTGCATCTACAATTGATATGATCCTACTTGTGAATTTGCTCATCTCAAAAGAGTCTAATGACTTTCAAAAATGAACCTGCCCTGGGAAATATTCTGTGGAGTTAAAAGTGACAACTAGCCTCTGTCTCTCCATATTTATGCTGCATTCCATTCAACTCGGAAAGTCAGATTTCCCAACTTCCTACAAGGAAAGGTGCAATGGAATGCCACTTCAAGTTGAAATTCCAACTTGGAAACTCTTTACAACACCAGCTTTGCCGAGATGCAGGTGCGTGATGTCACACAAACTTGTTAGCACCAGGGGAGATATACAAAGTAAGTGATAAACATTCACTTTTATTAAATAATATTGATAAATGAGTCAAAGTTCCTACATTACATGATATTAAAGCTTATTTAACAATACCTGAAGAAACAAGTGTATAAAACATGGAATTATACTCTCTTTTGATAATTGTACACCTGTAGTACAAGTGCTAGCATTGCAGCATTGTTTATCAATTGGGTTGCTAGGAGACGTCTCTGGTGACAATCAAACCCCTGCTAAGCTAACGGGAGCATTGCAGTTTTGTTTCCTTAAATTCCTTATCATTTTCCGAGCATCTGTCAATGGAATGCTTTTGTTGGACCAGCATGGAGGTAGTTTTGAGGAGCTGAGAAATTGTTTTTTTAATCTGTGTGGCTTTACAATCAGGGTTAGGAGGGTTACTTTTGAAATGTATTCCACTACAGATTACAGAATACATGCTGTAAAATGTAATTTGTAACGTATTCCGTTAGATTACTCAAGGTCAGTAACATATTCTAAATACTTTGGATTACTTCTTCAGCACTGGTAGATTTTTTCACTTGTTTCGACTATAAAAACTCTGCCAGTACAGTAAGACAAAATGGTGAATTGTGTACTTAACACAGGCTGCGTCCTCCGGAGGTCGCATTTGTCAGCCGCATATGTCATCGAGGCTGTCTCGTTTCAGAAAAGCGAGTAGGACACTTTGAATGCAGCCTTCGAATGTGACCTTCTTTCATGGGAATTCGCAGGATGTATGAGGTGTATCCTTCGTGGGCACTCATAACCCACAATTCGTTTCAACGGAAATGTCTAAAAACAATAACGCCAAGCAATCGAACCAAGTGTGAAAGCTCCCTAAATTGTTAAAGATGTCTCTATGTTCCACTTGGTTCGATTGCTTGGACTTGTCTTTATCCCAATATTGATGACTATCAATCAGAATTTATGAAAGGTCGACACATTTGTAACAATATAAGGCTTGTTTTGGATTTAATTGATCACAATGTGTTTATTGAAGTAATAGTTTAATTTTGTTTATTTTTTTTAAAGCATTTTATATTGTTGACAATATCATTTTTTGGTTTTGGACAATTTTTTAAACATGCTGTTCAAACTTTATCCAATGACTGTAACAGCTCAATTAAGTTGCCATATGGAACAACATTATGGTTTGAAATCAATAGAGGTATGAGACAATCTCACCTTTTCTTTTTTTTATAAGTCACGCAGACTATTGCCATACATATAAAAAAAAGAGAGATTTCAAGGTATTCAGCTTTTAGACAGAATTTCAATGTTCCCAGTTAGCAAACGACATTGCCCTTTTCTTGAAAAATGAAACCAAAATCAAGAAAGCAGTTGATTGTCTTAATATTTTTTCATCTGTGTCTGGTTTGTCCTTAAACTTTAAAAATGTGTTTTGTTTCCTTTGAAAACACATAACATGGGGAATATACATGGGATACTAGTAAAGGAGGTGGTTGATTATTAAGGAATCAAGATCTGCAAAGACCAAAAGGAAGGAATAATTAGAACTTTAATCCAAATATAGGAAGAATTCAGTGAAAATGTACTGCATGGTTAATGAGAGCTCTATCATTGAAAGGTAAAGTATTGATGTCCAAAATTGAAAGGTTATCATGCTTAGTGTATACAGCACTTGCATTAAACGTACCACAATCCACTATAAAAGTAGATACCCTATTATTTAACTTTATCTGGAAGAACAGAGTCAGACCTCACTATATTAAAAAGGGTATTGTAAGCAATCCAACAGAAGAAAGTGGTTTAAACGTACTCGATTTTTATTCTTTGAATTGTTTGTTAAAAAATAAAATGGGTAAAAATAACCCCAACTTGTTTTTTGATAAGATGGGTGGTTTGGAGTTTTTCTTCAAATGTAATTTTGATGTAAACGAGGTTCCTGTGAAGTTACCTCATTTCAATAAGCAGGTTTTATTATCTTGGATGCTCATGTAAAAACACAACTTCTCTCCATACAAATCCGTTATTTGGAATAACAAGAATATTCAGTTTAAGAACAGGACTTTATTTTTCAGAAACTGGTATGATAATGATATTATAAAGGTGAGACAGTTATTTAAGAGTAATTGACGACTTTTTAATTATTATGACTTCCATAATCACTATAAGATTCCTATAAGTACAAAGGAATTTGCAATAGTATTTGATGCCATCCGGATGACCTTATTGAACTAATATCAGGTGACATGTCTTCTGGGTGGATGAATCTTTCCACGTATGACACACAAATAAAAGTAAATGGTGTTAACATTTTAGAAAATAAATGTAACAATTTTGTTTTTGATGCATGTGGACAGACGATTTTCTTTATTTTATACTTTGCTTATATTATATTATGCTTGTAATCAATTATAATCCACTATTAAGCAATATTCATATATCCATTCTTTATGTATTCATTTATCTATGCAGTTATGTCATCAATGTACTTGATAATTCTCAAAATGTATGCAGGGATATTAAGAATTTATTTTCTTATTCCGTGTTCAGTGACAATTTTTGTCACTCATGATACCTAACTACTGTAAGTGCTACAATTAGTTAAGGTTATTATAAAAACATCTTTACACTGCTTACACAGTTTTAGGCCTTGAATATCATCGAGACCCAGGCTGAATGTGTTGTTTTCTCTGTCAGAACAAAAACATTGCGATAAACCAAGCTCGCACGCAGATTTGAATTATATAGGTTAGGACAAATATCTTTTCAGCTCTTCTCTCCTCGCTCTCTGCAACGACTACATCTCTGAGGCCTCACTCTATCTTAATGCTTTCTTTTACTTAGTTCATTAGATGAGACAACATACTATAGACTTAATTTAGGAGTTAAGTCTTTAAGACCTATTTACTAAATATTCAACATTTTTTTCTTTATTATTTTGCATTTATTCAGTGGTCATTATAATTGATTTTATTTCATTCATTTAATTTTACCAATTAAAATAGTTATTCCTTCTTCAACTTATCTGAGTTATTGGAGTTATTTTCCATCTGCTGGATCAGCCTCCACTAATCGGAGGTTGCAACCGAGATAAAGTTGAAATTGGATCAACTTTGTGATTTTTCTCCTGCAAGGCAAAGATTGGGAAGGTGAGTTTTCATCTTCTTTCTTTTAATTTCTAGATTGATTGTTGGTGAAGTCTCGTGAGGTATATTCTTTGAGGCCAGTTCTCTCAATTTTGGCTGCAGACGGAGAGAGAACAGGCGAGTATGAGCAAAACTCACTTGAGCACTTGAAAATCAAGATGTGAGAGAGCAGACTACCGGTGTTGGGTGGGGGCAGGGCCAACGAAGCTGTGACTAATCACTGGAGCTGGAACAACTGATGCCAGGCCAATCAAAATGGATCATAGTACTTACTTGATGGCTATCTACTTTATATAGAATTCAGTGTAAGTTATAATGAATCTATTTTCCTGCTGCACCTAAATTTGAGATATAGAAATGTGCATTTTCTAATGTTTTTAGTAATCGCTCAATTCCCTTATTTAGATGTCAATATATGATTTAAATTAAAGCGCACATGACCATGGTAATCTCAAATAATCATGATTAAAGCAAGTCATCGTGGTCAGGCAATTATAAATCTTATTCTTAAGGCGTCAAGGTGCACTTTCTTAGTGCTTGATTTTAAGGATTGATCAGCATGGACGGGTTGATAAATGCTTAAAAAGACCTTTAACTAGAATTAAGAAATGAATTACTGTCATGTAAAAGATATTTAAAATGACCTGTTTTATTCTGAATGGATAAATACAGGTGCATCTCAATAAATTAGAATGTCGTGGAAAAGTTCATTTATTTCAGTAATTCAACTCAAATTGTGAAACTCGTGTATTAAATAAATTCAATGCACACAGACTGAAGTAGTTTAAGTCTTTGGTTCTTTTAATTGTGATGATTTTGGCTCACATTTAACAAAAACCTACCAATTCACTATCTCAAAAAATTAGAATACATCATAAGACCAATAAAAAAAAATGTTTTAGTGAATTGTTGGCCTTCTGGAAAGTATGTTAATTTACTGTATATGTACTCAATACTTGGTAGGGGCTCCTTTTGCTTTAATTACTGCCTCAATTCAGCGTGGCATGGAGGTGATCAGTTTGTGGCACTGCTGAGGTGGTATGGAAGCCCAGGTTTCTTTGACAGTGGCCTTCAGCTCATCTGCATTTTTTGGTCTCTTGTTTCTCATTTTCCTCTTGACAATACCCCATAGAGTCTCTATGGGGTTCAGGTCTGGTGAGTTTGCTGGCCAGTCAAGCACACCAACACCATGGTATTTAACCAACTTTTGGTGCTTTTGGCAGTGTGGGCAGGTGCCAAATCCTGCTGGAAAATGAAATCAGCATCTTTAAAAAGCTGGTCAGCAGAAGGAAGCATGAAGTGCTCCAAAATTTCTTGGTAAACGGGTGCAGTGACTTTGGTTTTCAAAAAACACAATGGACCAACACCAGCAGATGACATTTCACCCCAAATCATCACAGACTGTGGAAACTTAACACTGGACTTCAAGCAACTTGGGCTATGAGCTTCTCCACCCTTCCTCCAGACTCTAGGACCTTGGTTTCCAAATGAAATACAAAACTTGCTCTCATCTGAAAAGAGGACTTTGGACCACTGGGCAACAGTCCAGTTCTTCTTCTCCTTAGCCCAGGTAAGACACCTCTGACGTTGTCTGTGGTTCAGGAGTGGCTTAACAAGAGGAATACGACAACTGTAGCCAAATTCCTTGACACGTCTGTGTGTGGTGGCTCTTGATGCCTTGACCCCAGCCTCAGTCCATTCCTTGTGAAGTTCACCCAAATTCTTGAATCGATTTTGCTTGACAATCCTCATAAGGCTGCGGTTCTCTCGGTTGGTTGTGCATCTTTTTCTTCCACACTTTTTCCTTCCACTCAACTTTCTGTTAACATGCTTGGATACAGCACTCTGTGAACAGCCAGCTTCTTTGGCAATGAATGTGTGTGGCTTACCCTCCTTGTGAAGGGTGTCAATGATTGTCTTCTGGACAACTGTCAGATCAGCAGTCTTCCCCATGATTGTGTAGCCTAGTGAACCAAACTCAGAGACCATTTTGAAGGCTCAGGAAACCTTTGCAGGTGTTTTGAGTTGATTAGCTGATTGGCATGTCACCATATTCTAATTTGTTGAGATAGTGAATTGGTGGGTTTTTGTTAAATGTGAGCCAAAATCATCACAATTAAAAGAACCAAAGACTTAAACTACTTCAGTCTGTGTGCACTGAATTTATTTAATACACGAGTTTCACAATTTGAGTTGAATTACTGAAATAAATGAACTTTTCCACGACATTCTAATTTATTGAGATGCACCTGTATACGAACAGAGTCTCACGTCAAACAAGAATGCACACTGTGCACAATATTATCTTTATTTCACAAATGGGTTTCTTACAATAATTACAGCAGCACTGCAATTCATCTAAGCAAGTACTGTCTATATCATGTACGACCACTGGGATGTTGTTGGGGGCCAGGGTGGGATTGGGAGGGGTAATAGTGGGGGTTAATGTTGATTCTGTGTATATATGTTTTGTTTTTCTTTGTTCAAATATGTGAATCAATAAAAATTGTTAATCTGAAAAACTAGTAAGAATAGTAAAAACGTAAGATTAAATTGAGTAAACTATAGTGCCTGATTAATATAGTTATCCATTCATGTGAAAACAAGGAGAAGTTTTTGGAAGTTGTGTTTTACACTTAAAAAACAAATCAAACATGTCTCCGTCCAAGCACTTAAGCAACATGATACCAGACTTTGTTTAAACATTTTAATAAAACATTTAAATAATACCGATGATAAATAAATGTCATAAATTTACTGAAATACAGCAAAACGATGCACACATACATCTCTTGTTGTTTTACTGAATGCAAACATCCTTAGACATTACATGTGTGGTCTGTCGGCGCCGAATTCTGCATTGATCAACGTGATCAAATAGTCTCATTTCATTTGTTACAAGATAAATTCACTCTCAATCATTTAATTGTCAAGTTATTTAACTCAAGGCCGTAACCATGTCTTGAACATTGGGGGGGGGACCAAACCATTTTGGGGGTGGAGGGTTCGCAAATATAACTGTCCTCTTTGGGCCTTATAAATAGTAAAGGTGCTGAATGCAATAATTTTCTGAATAAAGGCTTTAAATACGATAAAGGCCCAAAATTGTATAATTTATTTTTTTCACACAGAAGTTCACATTGCTAGCAATTTCAGTCATCTTTTCTTTCTTTTTTGTGCTGTCTCAAAGAAAAGATTAATATAATTTGAATTTCTTTTCATCACTGATGTATCTGTAAAATGACATGACTGTGTCAGCTGGCTAGCAAAAAGAAAATACACAAAATTATTTACTGCCCTCAAGTTGTCCCTCATTGTGTTTTTTTCCCCAGTAGAATCATAACACAATCTTTTCTTCAAGAACCTGAACACTGCTCTTTTCCATACAAAAACACTTCATTTTGAGCACTACTGTCAAGGTCCAAATAAAAATCATTATTAATATACCATAAAAGTAGTCCATACAACACATAGCTGCTGTATGGCCCCAGAAATCTTGGAATATAGTGCACTTGTCATATGGACTACTGTTATGACGTCTTTATACTGAACTTTTAATAGTGCTTTATAGTATTTGTCCTTTTTGAAGCTTGACAGCTCCTGCTCACTATAAACTGTTATTCTGTGGAATACAAAAGTAACAGCATGTGGGTTTTGAACAACATAAGGGTGAGTAAATGAGTGAGTAAAAGCACAATAGAAGTCACAAGTCACTGGTCTTACCATGTTCTAGTTCTAATCTGGGTGATGATAACGCTCTACTTTGTGTTTTTTTTATAGATCATTTTCTAAGAGAATGTCAAGAGAATTTTGTAAAAAGCTACTACAAAAGCCTGCCAGATTACCACATTCATTCAGTTCCTTAACAACATGCACACATTCACTCTTTGTCTTAAGTCTCACATGCTGAAAACTGCTCTGTTAATGTTTTCACATTCATGATTATGAATATATGAATCACGTACTGTACGTGACATATTTTAAATTCAAAATGGTGAATTTAGCCAAATGGTGAATAGTTTGCGCCCTTGGAAATTAATGTCGGTCAGTACAACATTTCAATCATAAAACAGTGGTCAAATATTGCATGTTTAGTTAGATACTGACATCTCACATAACACAAACACTCTTAACCTTAACTGCTTGCTGATGCATGGCGCTGGGATAATCCACGAGGTTCCCGCTCAGAGACTCAACTTAAGTCCCGCCTTCATTTATTTGATTGGCTATCTCATATGACACTGAAGAGTGGCATTAAGACTACTGTGCATGCTAAAAAATATTTATTTTTTTAAACCATTATGTTATTCCTGCAACAACTTAATGACAATTAGACAGCAGTGCATAATGAACTGCAGCAGAATAGCAACAAGGATATCAATTATTGGGGGGACAATCTGGCCATATCTGATTATTGGGGGGGACTTGTCCCCCTCAGTGTTTATGTGGTTACAGTCCTGATTTAACTTATCCTGCCACTGCATCAGCCAGCCATTGGCACCGCTGGACTCGTTTTGCTTACAAAAAGAGCACTGGCTCTGTTGCGTAACGTTATCGTGTTCTAAGATTATCCGTTTTGATTGGTCCAGCATCAGTCGTTCCAGGTCTTGTAATTTGTCACAAATTAATTTGCCCAGCCCCTGCCCAGCACCGGTAGTCTGCTCTCTTGATTTTCAAGTGCACAAGTGAGTTTTGCTACAGGTTTTTTGAAAAAGTTGTTGCAAAAGTCATAGCGGGAAGATTTTAAGATGCAGTGGCAGATTTGAGAGGTTGTACTGCGACAGTCAATTAAAGTACAAAGGTAATTATGTCATACAAGTTTGTGTCTGTCATTGTATTTATATGAATGTAATTTTACATATTTGTGACTATTTGTATGTAAATTTGAATTCAAAAAACAGGTTTTGGATTATTGTCTGTGAGTGCAGATTGCAACATTCAACACGTTTTCACATCAGGATTGTGAGTGTAAATTTCATCTTACAAGTTCTCAAATTCAAATCTACAAGTTCTCGAGTTTTGCAACAGATTTACCATCATAGGCAAGAGGCAATAATCTCCTAATCTGAGGACTGATTGGATGTGATCAGTCCCATAAATTTAATGTATTGTGGGGTGAGAAAATATAGAATCTTTGAGATCCCAAGCGGTAGATCAAGGGATATGGGAGTAGCAGCCTGAGATTTGGTGCGCACCAATTTAAGATTATCGATAGTTTGCAATAGTGTTATATTGCGTGATTGATAAGGGTTGAACATGACTGATAGGTTCATTTTGGATGTACCTCCATTTATGAGACGCCACAATCAAACAACAGAGAACCTTGCAGTGTGTTTGTTTTAGAAAAATAATTAAATGCAGAATTTAAAATTCTGATCCAAAAAAAGCAGATGAGATCAATTTGGTATAATTGTCTAATCATACAACTGAAATTGTAATACCCCCGATACAAGATACAAAGAAACAATATATTAGTATGTATTGAAATAAACAAATGGAAGTTTATTTGAGATTTGCATTGTATTGTCTAGTGAACGAGGTAAATTCTTTTGTTGGTGTTGTCACAATACTGAAAATGGCTTTTTCATTGGAAAAGTGATAAACTACAGATTGCTGAGTTATTTTTAGATGGAAAAAGTTTGAAGAAAGCCATTGGTGATGCTTTGTGAGGAAAGCACTATATAAATATAACTTTTTATATTTACCACTAATCTCAATGTTCAAGATCAGCTAAAACTGGTTTAAAACGGGTCTTTGAACTGTTTGAATTGGGGGAGAAAGAATCAGAGTGGAGAGAACTGAAAATCCTCCCTGTCATCTCAGTCTCTGTTTTGCCTGAAACACAACAGCAGTGAAAATAAAGATAAAGATAAACTAAACATTGGGAAATCTCTCAAGCCCTGAGAGGCAGAGAGTTATGGTCCGATGCTTATATTTTGAGGGCCTATATTTTGTGTGGATTGTCTTTATTAACACTGGTGCACAACTAAATGTAATGCAGTTCCATTAAGTTATCTTAGGTGATTTTCACACTGGGCAAGTTTGCTGCGGTCTGAATCCGAGCATCATTGTTTCCGGCGACCCCCGCAGCATTGGCTGGTTTCAGACTCATTATGATTCTGTTGAACCCCGGAGCTTTTCTGTCATCAACTTACATCATCACAAACGTGCACATGATGGAAAGCACAACACAGGTTGCTATATTTGTGTGTTTGTTATTAATTTTGTGTAATTATGCATACCAGAGTGAACGACACTTGCGCCTCTGTGTTTCGCATGCTGTAATTCAGAAGTTGTACATGTCCAGGGGAAGGAGACTATATCTGATGCTCACAAACTATCTTTTTTGAGGACACAGCTGGTTCCATGCTCACACACTCACATATATAAAAGGCACCTCACCTATTCTGTGTCCCGAAACATTTCCCTGCCACTCACGATGCACGTGTGTGTGTTAGTTTTTGTGCAACTGATGATGTCATCATGCTTAAATCGGCAAAAACGCATGCACAAGTCATTTTATTTCCTGAACAAGTGCAGACCCGAGTACAGGTTGCTTTCTCACTCATGCGAACCGCGGCACAGTTCCAGTGAAACCGTACTCAGACCACCTCCTACAGGTAGTCTTGTCTGCAGTTTGCGGGTGCGCACCCGAGTTTGGAAAACAGCGTTCACATTATTGCCCGACCGATTTATCGGCCGATATTAGCCTTTCACAGATATATAGTATCGGCGTATATGTTTTCCAATATGCGCAGATATGAAAACTTTTTTCAGAACATATAATGCAGGAAACAATGCTTGGGGTGATTTAGAATTGGTGTCATAACATAGTTTGTCCAGCAGAGCGTGCTCCGACTCCATTGTTTACAGAGCTGAGCTGACGGTGGTTCTGCAGACAGTGCGGAGTTAAGCGGTGTCTTCACGGTAAGTTGCTAACTAGTTTGTGAAATACATACTGGAAAGTTAATAAGCAATGACCCCATCATTTTCCCTTTTCAATATAACTAATACAACATTAACCCTGTCCCTGACAACCATGTCACTCGTGCTTATCACATCTGTTTGTTATGTTAGCCAGCTATAGTTTGTCAGTAACGTAGCAGATTGAAAGGTAAGCATCAGAGCATCTTTTTGCAGCTCAGCAGACAATGGTGCAGTGGTGGATTGTGTCTGTTGAGTGTTGATTTCACGCTACGTTGTTACCTAGTTGGTGAGACGCAATGCTGGAAGGTAAATAAACAATGTCCATCTTTTATGCTCCGTGACAACGAGCTAATAGCTAACTAGCTAATCACGTAGCTACTTTCATTGCTTGTCAGCTGAGTGGAAGCTAATGTGTAAACATGTATTCACCAAACTCTTTTGTTCAGGATTCACAATTTGTTACCCCCTTCAACTGAATAATTCCAGTCATTGTATTTACAAAATGTAATATTTAAAAGTCTGGTTTTCCACTGTTGAAAGTTTCCCCTGAACTTGTATAGCAGAATACAGTGTATCACCGCTGCCACTGTTTATCTCTTGACTCGGCAGGTGTAAATGCAGAGAAGCTGTGCTTCTTGTTTTACAACCTGCCCCTAATTGATTGGCAGTATTAAAATACTCAGCATTTGACTGATACTAAACAGTAATACTGATATTTATTTAGCAATTTATTTATTTTTATTTATTTATTCTTTATTTAAATGGTCAGCAATTGACTGATCCTAAAGAGTACTGTTGTTTATTTAGCCATTTATTTATTTTTATTTATTCTTTATTTTAATGGTCAGCATTTGACTGATACTAAACAGTAATACTGATGTTAATTTAGCTATTTATTTATTTTTAATTATTTATTCTTTATTTAAATGGTCAGCAATTGACTGATCCTAAAGAGTACTGATGTTTATTTAGCCATTTATTTTATTTGAATTTATTCTTTATTTAAATGATCAGTCATTGACTGATACTAAACATACAGTACTGATTTTTATGTAGTTATAATTTTAATTTATTCTTTATTTAAATGGTCAACAACTGACTGATACTGAACATACAGTACTTATTTTTATTTAGCAATCATTTTCATTTATTCTTTATTTAAATGGTCAGCATCTGACTGAAACTGAACATACAGTACTGATGTTTATTAAGCTATAATTCTAATTTATTATTTATTAAAATAGTCAGCAACTGCCTGATACTGAACATACAGTACTGATGTTTATTTAGCTATTTATTTTAATTTATTCTTTATTTAAATGGTCAGCAACTGACTGATACTGAACATACAGTGCTGATGTTTATTACGCTATTTATTGTATTTTTATTTATTCTTTATTTTCTCAGTGTTCATTTCTAGAATTTGTTGACAATGTATAATAATAATGTCAAATACTCTTTGATAAAAATATTTAAGAAAGCAGCCTTCTGAGTACCTTTGTATAGTCAAATCGGTGCACAATCCACATAGAAAAGTCTGTTTTCATTCCAGCTCAAATTAACTATATCGGCCACCATATCAGTAATAGGTGAATTTCCCCCTCTAAAATCGGTATCGTTTGGCTCTAGTTCACATTATCCAAACTAACTGAACTCTGATGTCATTCGACCTAGGGTGCGCACCAAAAGTTCTAGTATGAAAGCACTCTTACAGAAATATGCAATGACATCAGAGTGAAACTTTAATGGTTGAAGGTATTTTACAATCGCAAGGATATGCATCCAAATTATAAATTGTTATTACAAAATCTGGCCGACAAATTAATCAAATCTCTGCTAGTGGAGAGATGCAAATTGCTGCCATTTCAGGCACAAAATTAAGCTAAATTCCTGAGATTGAAAGTGAAAGTTATGAGGGCAGTGAATATGTGAAACTGTATCCGAATTTGAAGTGTGTATATTTGCGTTGCAATTTAATAATCTGCGTACCAACGTTCAGCAAATCATCGTCTTTTCAACCATAAGCTGTTAATCAGGATATAATTATAAATGTTACAGGTAATTTGTGTATTTAACCTTTGAGGTGTGACTGAGTGTCTGATTTATTTCAGGTATGCAGGAAACAGTGCTTACTCATTTAGCCTGGCTCCCAGATAACAGATATACATGTGAGTTTTAATTAATTCATTGATCATTGATCAAAGTAAGAGTTTTATTGTGTTTAAGTTTTAGGTCAAGAATTAATATTCTGTATCCCTTTTACAATTTTTTGAGTCTGCAGACTGTGTATGTGCGAATTGTGGTTTATCTTCGATGACCTTCAGCATTTAGAAAAGAAAAAAAAACTCTTCAAGGGTTATCTGGCTCTTGTTCTTTCAAACTTTCACTCTCACAATCAAATGTTTTTGATCCAAATTTGGGTTGGAGAGAACCAGGTTGGTACTGTTTTGGGTATGGACATTTTGAATAAAATTGAAGCTGACATTTTACTGACACAAGGTAAAATTACTAGATGCCTATTTGCAACAAGTATGGCATTCCAAATCTGACCATCAGCTGTTTCGTTAAAAGAAACAGAACAAACTGATTAGACTATAATTCAGTATTTTTCCACACTTTTTCCCAAATTGTGGTCAAAATCAAAACTTGATGTTGGCCTACGCAAAATTGAACCGCTGAACATTTCAGGCCCACACCATTCCTCCAGTGTATCCTCTCAGACGAGACGCTGAGAAAGCTGCACAGGAAATTGTTAACCAATTTAACACTGATAGCATTATAGTGAAGTGCTCTTTGCAGACCAATTCACCTATGTGGTCAGCTCGAAAACCTGATGGTAATTATAGATTGACAATTGATTATACCGCACTAAATTCTGTGACACCAAAAATTACTCCTATTGTTGAAATTCTGAACAATTTTGAACAACATTTCTCCCAATCACCGCTGCTTCAGTACGACTGACATCACTAATGGTTTTTGGTCGTGTCCAATCAAATCAGAAGATCGATATCGATTTGCATTCACCAGCAACAGACAACAATACACCTGGACGAGATTGCCACAAGGGTATCATGATAGCCCATCTCTGTTTCATGGTGTCGTTGCACACGCTATCAAAGCAATTGTGAATTCTTGCTCACAGTCAGTAATAATCCAATACTGCTATGACATTCTTGTCACTTCGCCCAGCAAGGGGCGTCATTTAGCTAATTTGACATCATCGTTTAAGTCGAAAAAGAAAGCGCAACTCTTTCTTGCTGAGGTGACGTTTTTGGGACAGTGTGTTGATTGCACTCAAAAGCCTCAAATCAGTTATGGGTCTTTTCAATTTCAGTCAAATTTATATTCCAGATTTTTCTGATTTGGCCGGACCCCTTACGGAGATCCTAAAAGGAGGTCTTCCTGGTACTGCTCCTCTAGAGTGGTCCCAGTGTATACAGCTCCAACATCTTTGCTTGTTGAAATCGAGCCAGGCTTGACTCAATGGATGCATTTCCCTGCTTGCTCTACTAAACCCACTCACTGATCCTGCCGACGCTATTCTTAATGCTGCTATAATGATAACACTACCTTCACCCCCTGACAGGTCCACCAATGTAATGCTGCTTTGACAGAAAATAAATTCTCCTTATACAAAAAAAAAAAAAAAAAAAAAAAAGGACCATAATAATAATACTAGTGACTAACTTTGTTCTTCTCTTTTTTGCCTTCTTTCTTTTTGATAACAGGTACTGACTGATGCTCTCTGGACATTATACAGAGTTCCTAGATCCAGATCTTGTGATCTACCACTTGACGCCTTCCTAGCCATGCTGAGGCATAATCTCTTCCTGAATGATCCTGCTTTCCTAGCTGTGCTGGTTGCTGATCGATCCTAACACCACCACCACTCTTCGGGGCTGGGTCTGTCACCACTGGAGCCTAGTTTCAGCCACTGATGTTTCACTCTGGGTCCAGGACACACCCTTTGACTTGACTTCTCCATTCTCCAAGCAAGATACACACACTCGATACTGGTTTCGTGAAAATTTCCCTAGTTGTGGTTGCGAGAACCAACACAACATCACATCAACACTTTCCATTACACTTTTCCTGTTAACAGATTTCATACCGGTCATGGTGGGATCATTTAGAAAAGTTTTATTTGATTAAAGAGATTTTACAAACTCAACTGGGGGGACTGATGCATGTGGACAGACGATATTCTTTAATTTATACTTTGCTTATATGATATTACACTTGTAATCAATTAAAATCTGCTATTAAGCAATATTCATATATCCATTGTTCATATATTCATTTATCTATGCAGTCATGTCATCAATGTACTTGAGAATACTTTATCTTTAAAGTTGAATTTAGTTTAGGAGTTATGTCTTTAAGACCTATTTGCTAAATATTCAACATTTATTACTTTATTATTTTGCATTTATTCATTGTTCATTATAATTTTATTTCATGAATTAAATTTTACCAATTAAAATTGTTATTCCTTCTTCAACTTATCTGAGTTATTGGAGTTATTTTCCATCTGCTGGATCAGCCTGCACTAGTTTTTATCAGAATAATCTGCAGAAATACATTGTTACCTAGATGCAAAGCATATTGGAATTCAAAGTCTAATAAAATAAAATGAAAGGATGTTTGGAGGTTGCCCAGTAAATACTGTCTCACCAATAAAGTCAAAGAAATTACTTATAGAGTTATCCATTTAATTTACCCTGTGAAACAAGTAATCTCAAGATTTTTCAAAGACATGGAGATCAAGTGTGTTTTCTGTAATATAGAGAAAGAGACCAAAAAGTATTAATTCTTTGAATGTATGTATACCAAAATGTTTTGGATTGACATTGATCATTTAATCTCACAACATGAAGATTCGGCTAAATGGTGAAGATTTATTTTAATTTTATAAGAACATGAGTTTTTAACTACATTTTGTAATAAATGTATTTATCATATATGGAAAATACCATATTCACAAAGAGAAATGGGCAATTAATAAACATAACATCCATCAGAGTTGTTGCAGAATATTGTGACTTAAAAAAAAAAAAAAAAGCAAAACTACTGTATAGAATATTTAAAGCCTTTTCTCGAAATAATTCATTTTAATTTGTATTACACTGACAATTAATTCGTTTTATTATTATTTAGATTTATTTTATGTTGGTGCAGTAACAGTGAGTTCACATTGTAATCCTCTGTCTGCGTTTGTTTGTAAAAGTTTTTGTTTTGCAATTAAACAAAAATGTTTATGCTTTTGTGGTCGGAGATTGGAGATGTCAAGTAGGAATATCCCAAGAGAATCTGCATTTGAGTCATGAATTCATTAGGGATCGTCCTATAGGTTTTATTATGGCAGTTTTGGATTATTGAGTATAATAAGGTCTGTGGTAAACAAACATTACTTAAATATCCTTGGACGTTTTGTTCTTCAACATAAATAACACAGTCATCATTCCTCAAACGTTAATGTTGAAGCCACATTGAAGCAATATATTGAAAAACATTATAGATTTTCAAGAAGCATAATACTTACACAGCAAAATAAAGGCATGGTGAACTTTGTGAGATTAGATACATGATCAACAGTACCTGAATGAATCCTGGCAACAGTACTTGTTCCCAACTTGTTCCATGTTTCCTGAACTTTAGCCACGTTTATCAATTTACAATAATAATACAAAAAAATTATAATAATCGAGATTAAGAAAAATCGAGCTCCTACAATATGCCTGTATCAGATGGAACTACTCAACTGACTTCCGCTCATTTACCGTCCCAAGCAGAGAACTTATATAGCGAGATCACAACCTCCGCACTTTTACCATAGAAGAGAGCGTACGTCAACTAGCGTGTTACGACAGTAAGTAGCCGTTTGCGGATCCCATACAAATGAATTAGGAGAGCCGTAAACTGACACATACCTGTCGCAAAATCGTCCGTGAGTTCTCTTATAAAACAGCAATTTTATCGTAGTAAACGCTACACATAGTTTACTCCAAAACTATTTCATAGTGTAAAACATGTTGAAAAATAAGTGATTCATGAAGAATAAGAATAAATTAGATGAAGATAAGCGAATAAGTGATGAGCTGTTTCCTCACAATAGCCGATAACGAACAAGGGAGTCTTAAATAATGCCTACACTAAATTCGGTTTCGATACACGTGTTAACGGACTATGATAATGACCTACTCGGACAACACATTGTTTCCTAGAGCTGGCAGGAAATACTCAAAACAGACACAAGCAGCGTATCTGTCAACCACAAATAATATAATATTGAGCAGCAGCCGTCGGAGTTGCGTTGGAGTGACGTCACCTCCCCTCTTCGAATGATTGGCTAGAGGAGGAGCTGTCGATCAAGAACCCTATGTGAAACTCTGGAAAACCAAGCGCGGAACTTGGAAATAAAAGCAAAGAAAAATACAGCGTAAGCGTACAAAAAAAATGAAAATATGAGCAAAATTGTCAGTGAGCACAAAAAACAGCAATATAACCAAGGAAAACATGATTTTGTTTGCAATTCTGATGACTTTGCTTTAATTTTTTTTTCTTTTTTTTTTTTTTTTTGCAGCATAAAAATTATATATTTTTGATTCATGCTTGTTATTTTTTGATCTGCACTAATTATTTTGATCTGCGCTTAGTATTTTGATCTGCGCTTTTTATTTATTTTTGCGCTTATTATTTTTTTATCTGCACTTATTATTTTTTGATTAGCGCTTATTATTTTGATTAACGCTTATTATTTTTGGATCCGTGACCGCAATATATTTGACAGGATTTTTATCCCATAGCTGTCATTCCCATTAAAAATCAAAGATGCCGTTGCTATGAATAAGGTCAATAGAATCTCTATGTGACCGCTTTGTTGTACTATTCTAAGCTAACTATTGGGGCTATTCCACTGCACGGTACAGCTCTACTTGACTCGACTCTGCTCGCTTTTTGGGGGTTTTCCACTGTGGATAGTACCTGGTACCTGATACTTTTTTTAGTACCACCTCGGTCAAGGTTCTAAGCGAGCCAAGCCGATACTAAATGTGACGTCAAAACCCTGCAGATCACTGATTGGTCAGAGAGAATCGTCACTACCAACGTCACTGGATTTGCGACACGGGACATCAACCCGCTAGTTTTAAAGTTAGCAACAGCGACAGCAATATCATTTGTTCACGAGACTTTCGAATTGTACAAAGAAATGGCTGTGCGCAAAACCACGGCGTGGTCAATAAACGAGGTGCAGATGTTCCTCTCCTTAGCGACGAACGAAATGACGTGAAACAAAAAAGTGTTTCAGGAAGTGTCTTAGATTTTGGCCACACACGGCTACCATCGGACCTACCAACAGTGTAGAGAAAAGTTAAAAAAAAACTTAAAAGTGACTACAGAACCATCAAGTACCACAAAAGCCGGAGTGGTTCAAACAGAAGAAAGTGGAAGTGGTTCGACCAAATGGACGCTATCTATGGCAATAGACCGGTGAGCAATGGGAGGGAGAGTGCCCTGGACTCTGCGTTATTGGAGTCCACTATGGAGGATGGTACGTTTTGTTACGTTAACTTTATATTCTGCTTGAAAGCTTCACTTTATTTAGTTGACCAGCTACTGGAAAGCTTGCTTCTAAAACAACCAGGCCAATTTAACTGTTACACTTGTGTAAAATCACCTTGCAACAACTTGCTTTATGCAGCACAATGAGCTAGTAGCTAACAGCTAGCAGTCGTGTTATTGTTTATGGTCAGTAATGTTTGTGTCGCGTTTAAGATGATGTCACGGCAGTAGAGGCAGCGCAACTATGACGATCAGCCTACAATCCCACCCACGTTGAGGTGGCACTAAACTGCAGTGGAAAAGCAAGCTCAGAAAAGTAAAGCGAGCAGAGTCGAGTCGAGTCGAACCTTAATGTGCAGTGGAAAAGTGCCATATGTGTAGGCTCCCCTTCAGATGGGCTCTGGTCCCAACCAAGGAGCTCTAAAATGGTCAACTAGCATGTTACGACAGTAAGTCACCGTTTGCGGATACCCTGTTGCAAAATTGTCCATGTCTTCTCTTATAAATCAGAAATTTTGTCGTAGTAAACTCCACACATAGTTAATTCCAAAAGGATAGTGTAGTGTAAAACATGTTGAAGATTAGTGGACAGGCGGTCAATTCATGAAATGATGAGCTGTTTCCTCACAAAAGCTTGTAGGCTCAACTATGAAGAAGGGTTCTGGTTACGCTCTGCCTTATGAGAGAAGACCCGTTTGTGATTGTCTGTCTTTATTAATCATTTACACTTAAATTGGTCCACACTGCAACATAGGCTATAACAATCACTTTGCCACACATAGTAAACTGGAGACCTTTTAACATATATAAATGCATCAATATATTGTTTATTAAGTTGTCAAGCATCAACTTAATCTTTCTGTTAGCAGCTAGTTACTTTAACAGCTTCGATAGCGCTACCGGTTAGCAATAGGAAGTGAAGGGCGGTGCGTAATGAAGAGTCATTGCACGTCACAACACAGCAGATCGACTAGGGGTAAGGGCAAATTAGATATCTGAAAATATAATTTTGACTTGTCAAAACTGAATTACAGATATCTCTAATCATGTTTGTATGTGTGTGATGTGTCTATTGACGAAATCTGTGACGTTGTAGATATCTCAAATGGAATTTCGACTAGGCAAAATATATTAACAGATATCTTTAAAGTTCTTTCTTACTAGTCAAATTATAATTGCAGATATCTCAAATTAGCCTTCTGACTAGTCATATTATAATTGTGACTCATCAAAATGCAATTGTAGATATCTAAAATATAATTACAGAGAGTTAGACAAAAGCTTTAGTAGACAAAACGGCTTGCGATAGGCTGAGTGACTCTAGCTTTGTGAATAAAACATTTTGCTAAAATAATTAAGGGATTAAGGACATATTTCTCGTTTTCTGAAGTATATGGTTTTCTAAACAAAGTAAAATATCACATTGTTTGTGGTTCGCCATGCACAAGGATGGATTAAGAACTGAGAGGCCCATGGGCCAGTACACCATGGTGGCCCCCCATGACATGTCACGTGACTACGTTCACTTTTATGCGCTAAAAGACGCTTGCCAGATTTGGTTGGATTTTTCAAATTGATGGAAGAAAAATTTGGAGCAATGTCTTACACGGCCAGTTACAGTATATATACTTCTTAATTATGAACCGATCCAAAATCATGTGTTATTAATAGGGATGTGCATAGTATTCAAATACCAAAATCACTATTTGGTTAATCTGCACGTGTTTAGAGGTCTTCAACAATCTGTGTCCGACGGTACCCGACAAATCTACAGGTTTTACTACCACACCTGGAGTCGCAAGTTTGAATTCAGGGCGTGCTGAATGACTCCAGTCAGGCTTCCTAAGCAACCAACTGGCCCGGTTGCTAGGGTGGGTAGAGAGTGGGTATAATGTTGTTTTCGCTCTCGGTGGGGCACGTGGTGAGTTGTGTGTGGATGCCGCGGAGAATAGCGTGAAGCTTCCACATGCGCTAGGTCTCCGCGGTAACGCACTCAACAAGCCACGTTACAAGATGCGCGGATTGACATTCTCAGACGCGGAGTCAACTGAGATTCCTCCTCCGCCACCCGGATTGAGGCGAGTCACTACGCCACCACGAGGACCTAGAGCGCATTGGGAATTGGGCATTCCAAACTAGGGAGAAAATCGCCTCAGGTTTGGGTCAGTTTTTCAAGTAGGCTATAGGGAGAGTTATGTGCTGTTCACTGAGCCTATGTAAACACGCACTGGACGGACGTCTTTGATCATTGTGCCACAACTCACTGTTGTGATTAAAATAACTTTAATATTTATAATGCATCTCAAGACACCTGTATTCTGTTTAACCATTTGTTGTGCTGCATCAAGCTTTTTCAACGCTGCTGTCACAAATCGACATTCTGATGAAGTTCAGGTTGCAAAGAGGACTTAATGTGACTGTTACACATCATTCCCGATTGTTTTTCACCCTGGCAAAGTTTCAGCACTTGATAAACGGTGAGCCAATGTTTATTTCTCCCTTTTGCTCTGGTGTGCAGACAATAATTACACAAGTTAAATGCTGAATCATTTAAAAATCAAAGCATCCCGAATAAGTACTATAAACTGTAGTGTTTGCTGCCTCATGGAAAGTGAACCTGCCCCGGGCAGAATTAGGCATTTTCCATTTATTAAGAATAGACCTACTATGTTGCAGGCAGTGCCAGAGATTATTTTTGTTCAACTTTAATGTGATTTTATCATTTTAAGTTTTATGTATTGTGCTATTTAGGCTCATAGCTCACTGTGCACTTTATTCCCTGCTATTTGAGATTGTGTTTGACATATCCATGGAAATAAACGTTCTTTATTCCCAAATCCCGACAAATAACAGAATAACCGTTTGTGAACTATCGCAGTTAACCAAATATTACAAAATGTTACCGTGCACATATTTAGTGTATTAAGGCACCTTTCTTTTTACCATTAAATATTAAATGCATGCAGGACTTAAACATTTTAAAGTCCTCTATACTGTTGCGCAAATTCTGTCGCTTATATGAATTTAAACCATCAGCATTGCACACAACCAGTGTAAACTGCACCTTATCTTTGTGTTTGAAAGCATTTGTAAATCAGGTGCTGTTTTCTGTAGACCTTCAAATAAACAGGCTGCACCTGTGAGATATAGATTCCCTGAATGCGCACTCAAGTGTCTGTGCTCACGCTGCTGTCGTCCAGCATGCATTCGGCCGAACAAATGTCTGGCATAAGGCTGACATTTACGTGGATTTATAATAGGTATCTCAAAATAAAGCAATTACTGATTTAGAGCTTGCGGCCCTTTGGGTTTAGAGGCCCCTGGGCAACGGCCCAATCGGCCCGGTGGTTAATCCGTCCCTGGACATGCACACTTACTAGACCGTCTCATTCTAACGCTGAATGCTGAGAAGGAGCCTAGCCTACAGCCTCCGGAGGACTCGTCTAGGAAGGACACAGCCTTACTAGGCTGCAGCCTTCTGTTTGAGAAGCACCCTGAAAACTAGATGGGGATCTAAAGGTCGGCAGAAGGGTCTGTATGCGTCATGCAAGACATGACCACTACACATTACGCCCCTCCAACTTATTGATGTTCAAACATTATAAAAAGGCTTTACATAAATTGACATGTTATAAAAATCAAACCAAAGAAAATGAGCAGCAGCAACAAGAAATTACAAATTGTGGCGGAATGATCCGCCCCTCTGGCTCGTCATCGTCGCCCCGCCTCTTAGGGCCGCCCTTCAGCCAGGCTCACGATGGGAGTTGAGGGGCCGGCTTCAAATCTCCATGCGTGCACACACTGGCATCCTCGCACGCCCAGGACCAGAGCTGGGAGGGATCGGACGAGTGGACGCGCTGCCGGTCCCGTTCTTCGGACCCCCGGACGCCGTAATGAGTCGCCGGGGTGAACTGCTCACGTTGCCGCCGACAGGCTAGATGCCGGGCCGCCTTCCCCTCACGCTTGCCGCGGGCCTGGGAAGACAGGCCGCAAGTGACGCCGCCGCCCCACGCTCGGTGGACTTTGGAGGGGAGCGTGAGCGGCCGACTGACCCAGCCCGTGCTTGGGCTATCCTATGGACACTACCCTGCCCCTTTCACGGAGCCCCGTTCACCGCGAGAATGCCAGATTCCCCCTTTATTATGATCACTATTCCCCCTTTGACACTTTATTACCCCTTTTGGACATTTACGTTTATGTAACCCCACACAAGGGGTTAATCCTCAAAGAAGACAATTAAAAGACGACATAATTTAAGAGCATTTTTGTTACGCATACATTTAAGTGATTTATAAAAGACCTTCAACTCATTTTGAAAAGCCAAGGTAACTGGATGGTTTTTTAAAAAACCTGAACTTATGTACGTATATAATATTTGGCAAAAATCACAATAGTTTTGACCACGAATTCAACTTCAGAGTTCCCTATAGAAAACCCATATTTTATGCTTTTGTAGTCCAAGCCAGGTACTGTATCAATAATATCCAATCATAAAGATCAACCCAAAAATTTCTGGAAAAATTACATGAATAAAATAAATGCACCAAAGAGTCTATATCTTTTTCATAAACTGTACACAGTCCATGTTTAATCTGTCTCTGTCTCAAAAACTCATTACATGGATAATGTTTTTTTATTTTTTTTGCCTTTTGTAAAATAGGAAAATAAAGATATTTTGTTCTAACTCCTCTTTTGTACACTCCAAGACAAGACATCTCTTTTTAATTTTCAGTGGAAACAATTCTTTAGTCAACAAAGCTCTTAGCACTTTATTATTACAGATTTTCTCTTCAAAACAAATGCCAGAAATACTTCAACTGACCAACCTTGGTATCACAAGAGAGTAAAGCAAAGTGCCTTGAATCAGCTGAATCATACCAAGTGGAATTGCTCTAATCAAAGACAGATTTTTCCTTTGACTAAAAGTGATATTTTAAATTTTACAGAAGTCAGTGTATGTCAGGAAGTTCCCTACTCCATCCATTAGATGTACAATAGATCAGATTTCTTTTTCCATCCAACCACGAAAGAACACAGATATTATATTAATTAGAATACATATATTATTCCACAAGGGACAATTATGTGGAGCAAAATTGTGCTTGTGTAACAATTTCCAGTATAATAGAAAAATATAAAAATATCTCAGCTCAGTAGGTCCTTATAATGGATGTGGATGGTAACAAGATTTTTGATGCTCCAAAAAGCACAGACAGTCAGCATTAACATCATCCATACGACTCCGGTCATTAAATGAATGTCTTATAGAAAGATACGATCACTTTTGGTGCTAAAATGATCAATATTGAAGTACTTTTTAACTATAGATCATCACGTCCCTTAAGCAGCAGTATGTGCGTTCAAAAACTTGTATCTCCTCTTCACCTCTTAAATCAAAATCTTCTTACTTCTTTGTTTAAATTTGTTTACGGTGTTCGGTCTGTACAGCGCTCCTCCTACTCAGTTGTAAACAGTGCTGCTCTTTCGGGTGTGTCATGCATGTGTCGCTACTCGCGTGAACATGCCAACGCCTATATGTCACACGAGAGACCGCGTGACCTCAGGGCTCCCGTGAACCCGCATACTGCTGCTTAACAAAAGCGATTATTTATAGTTAAAAAAATACTTAAATATTGATCTTTTTGCACCAAAAGTGATCGTATCGCTTTATAAGACATTCATTTAACCACTGGAGTCATATGGATGATGTTAATGCTGATTGTCTGTGCTTTTTGGAGCATCAGATACCGTGTTACCATCCACATCCATTAAAAGGACCTACTGAGCTGAGATATTTTTCTATTTTTCTTCAAATGTGTTCTGCTGAAGAAAGGAAGTCATATACATCAGGGATGGCATGAGGGTGAGTAAATTATGAGAGTATTTTTATTTATGGGTGAACTATCCCTTTAATGAAATCAGGCAATGATCAGTCAATGGTGCATTTGAGATATACACATCAGAAGCAAACCTAGCACAATCATCAGTTACAAGCCAATAGTCTAATTTTGATTTACTCAAACCATTTGGCTTCACTCAAGAAAACTTCCATTATGATGCTTTGCTCTCCATATATCTGTTAGTAAATCTGACCTGCAAAAATCATGTATAATTTTGTTGAAATGGTGAGTAGAAAAAAAGAGATAGAAATCTGTCTAACCAATCATCAGAAGTCATATTAAAATCTCACCAACCAAAATGAACTCTGTCCGAAATTTATTTTTAAGCAACGTAATGGCATCAGTAATATTTGAAAATAATACTTAGTTTTGCTCAATGTTGTTATAACCATAAACATTTACCAATATAAGGAAAACCCTTTCTATATTTAGCACAGCAGCAAGCTAATGGCCTTTCACATCACTTTGATGAGTAACAGTATTGCCAGGGCAATTATTAAAGCAAATGGTAATGCCAGCTGAACAATTGGAGCCATGACTGTACAAAAAATTACCTCCCCACTGCATTTTCCAGAAAGCAGCATCTTCTTAGGTGGAATGAATGAGTCTCTTGTAGATAAACAACATGTGACTTCTGCCCTTTACAAAACAAAAATATACTTTTACATTTCACTTTTTCTTTTAGTCCCCTTGTGTTTAAAGGACAAAAAGTTAAGTGTGAATTTAAAGAGAACATATGCCAACAGGCCAACTCACCACTATAATAAAAGCAGATAATATAATAAAATAAAAAACTTAGAATGCCTCAGTAAAAAATACTAATGAAATGCAACACTGACAAATAGTCCCTCAAGACCACAGCACTTTCCCAGTCTTAGTATTCCAGACCCATTTTGCACATTGTCAGCCTGCTATTTGCTTCCCTTCTATAAAACCAAAAGAACCACAAAAATAAGCCTTTATTCCTAGCTCTCACTTGCTTAATCTGTGGCCAAAGTGCATCTCTTACCAAACTGTCCTCTTTGCTCAGATCCTCTGCGAAATGAATACCACCCTCCTTGCAAAAAGATGAGTCCTTTGACAGTGCCCGGATTTAATCTCTGTGTATGCGCTTTGTGAACTGAATGATAATCTGACACGTGTTCCCTTTCGATTCAGTTCACTCGACATTGCGAGAATCGCTATGAGGGAATTCCTTCTGATTAGTTGAAGCCCTTGTACAATAATGCCAATCCTGAGATTGGCAATGGTATTTGAACCCCACCCCTTTAGGCGTGCAGTTGACCTATATAAGTGGGTGCGTGAACACCATTTCTTTAGAATTTTCTTCCTTCAAGGCAGCGACATCATCTCTTGTCTTGAAAGCCCTCCTTGCTTCGCCGTCTTGATACACTTCTTCAGCGGACGGGATCTTCTCTGCAGATGTGGACAGGTCGACTCATCGCCTGTACCACTCAGCGCATGCAGTGAGAAGACTCACCCCTCCCCTGCAGTGTTCCAGTGAAGATTCTCTCCGCCTCGCCGTTGAGACGCTTCTCGGTGAATGAGTTCTTCACTTCACACACTCGCCGTTGAACAACGCAGTGCCTCAGCAAGACACCCCTGCTTCCCTCAGTGTTCCGGCAGGAGATATTGTATCCTTTTCATATATATGTATTAATATGTTGATGTATCACATAAAGAGCCGCTTGCGTGCAATGCATCTTTTTCAAGATGTTGTTCGGCAAGTGTTCTGCATGCGAGCGACACATCCCGCCGTCAGATGAACATGAGAGCTGTGTTCGCTGCCTGGGCCTTGCACACGCCGAAGCGGCTCACGTAGAGACAGACTGCCCTCACTGCGATGGCATAAGTCTCTGGATGCTCCGCTCAAGGATCGCTCTTGTTCTGTGGGATGATCCCGCCTCCTCCCACCCACCTCCTCTGTATTATATCCCGAGGGTTCACACAGAGAGGCACGGTGGGGCCGTGAGGTTGAATTGGATGAAGTCGAAGAAGATCCCATGCCGGTGCAAGCCCCACGATCCCCTCGATCTTCTGATGTAGCATCCGCGCCAGTACAGTATTTGCATGATGGGAGATTACATGTGTGTTGTTTCTGTGTGGTGATTTAATCACACAATAGAGAAAGCGCTGGTTGTGTCTGCTCATGCTGCACATGCTCGACACACACTCACACTTACATGCTGTTCACTTCCCCTCCCTGCCAGAATTTGCCAGGATGTTGTTCCTGTGTGATGTGTTAAATAATGAATGATTCTTACAAAAAAGAGAAAAGCGCTTGTGATGCCTTCACGAGACACACAAACATTGTCGTTTCTCTCCCCCTCCCTGCCGGAGTTCGTTGGGACTGGGATATTACACAGAATGTTGCTTCTGTGTGTTGTGTTTAAATAAAGGATGTTCTCATAAAGACAAATGCGCTCATTGCACTACACGAGGCACTTACACTTGAAGAAGCCCTTCATGCTCCTCTTACCCACACACTCTGTGCACAACCGCTTCACGGTGGTGAGCGGCGATCTATCTCCTCCATAAAGTGGTATCTCGGTTACGACATTTGGCCATCTATGGTCCCGGCTCGGGATGTACCTGTGTTGCGCGCAGGAACTCACAATCTCTTCGCAGAGAATATGATAGAGATTGTTTCGAACTGCAGTGCATACAAAGGTTCTACAGCCAATGTCTTCCGTTCCTGAGTGAGACGGCAGGCTTCAACCCATTTTAGATCCGAGACACTTGAATCGTACGCTCGCAAAGTGCCAATTCAAAACAGTATCTCAGAATCAGATCTTACCCACATCCGCCCTCGGGCTGATTTGCATCAACAGATCTAAAGGATGCACACGTACTTTCATGTACGAGTTGCACCCCGTCTCAGGCTGTTTTGAGATCTGCATTCGAGGGAACAGCTTATTCATTCAGAGTCCTTTCCTTGGCTCTCCACACTCTCGAAGTGTATCGATGCAGCGCTCGCTCTGTTGAAGCTGAGTGGCGTGTGCATTTTGAACTATTTCTTTGATGGATATTATTAGCCCGATCAGAGGCTTTGTTGTGTGAATATGGGAATTTACTACTCTGAGGCCCAGGCTGTACAAATAGCAATGTCAAACTGGGCAAAATGTCGCATCTGCCATCACACTGTTAGGTCTTTTACATGAGACCTCTTCAATGCTGGTGGCACACCTGGCACCAGGAGCGAATGCTCATTGGTATAACTCGCCACTGTCTGGCTGCTCTAGCACCTTGGACAGTTCCAACCTTTTAACAGCATCATGCTGTGTCAGGTCTTCTGGCAAAAGGTTGTAATCACAGATGCATTCAGTGCAGGCTGATGCGCACTGTGCAGCAGGCGCCCAGCTTTCAGCACCTAGTACTTCAGTCGTCTGGAAATACTAGCTGTCTCTTAGCCTTGAAGGCTTTGCATTCAGAGGTAGCGAATCATCATGTTCTGATTCGATCTGACAAAATGACAGTGGTTGCTTACATAAATGTCATGCCTTGCTGGGGTGAATGTCATTCTGCAAGCTACAGCGCTGATAGCGAGATGCCTCTATGTGGTGTGTGTTTACAATGTGAACTGCTCCATAGCATAGATCCTTGCGTTCCTCCAAAAGCGGCTGGATGTGGATCTCACCACATGGAGCTTGGGTAGCAAATATGTCAGCATACCAAGCCCCGGAGGCTGGCTCCTCCATGGGCAGACATGACCTATTTTTCAGTTCCTCAAGGGAGCGAGGCGCTTAAACCCCCTCGCTCTAATACAGTCCCAGCATTGGATTTAAACCTGATGCTGAAGGCGCTCACGAGCTCCCTGTTCGAACCATTGGAATTTGTTGAGTTGCGTGTGCTTTCTCTTGGACCGCACTGCTATTGGCTCTGGCCTCAGTTAAATGGGTGGGTGATATGCAGGCGCTGTCAGTCGACAGCTCATGCCTGGTAGTTGGGCTGGGTCTTTCAAAAGCCACTGTCAACCCAGAAAGGCTATGTGCTTAAGGTTCTATCCACACCATTCGAGCTCAAGTGGTCCGCCTACAAGCCTTTTCCCCCCACTGTTTAATTCCGATGAGAAGCAGTCGATGCATTTGTTTGTTATGCCCTATGCGGACATTACACATTGCACCTGGCAGTTTAGGCTGTCGGATCTGCTCTTTGTTTGTTATGGAGGATGCACAAAAGGCATGTCCATCTCCAGGCAAACGTTCTCTCACTGGATCGTTGATGCGAGTGCCCTTGCTTATGAATCACAGGGCATGAGATGCCCTATTGTTGTGAAAGTGCATTCAATTAGAGGCATGGCCTCTTCATGGGCATGGACAAATGGTGTGTTCTTGCAGGACATATGCTTTGCAGCAGGTTGGTCGTCGCAAACACCTCGTGGTATCGCATGGCGAGTTGTGCGTGAATGCCGCGGAGAATAGCGTGGGCCTCCACATGCACTACATCGACTGATGGTCTCAGACGCGGAGGCAACTGAGATTCTTCCTCCACCACCCAGAGGCGAGTCACTACGCCACCACGAGGACTTAGAGTGCATTGGGAATTGGCCATTTCAAATTGGGGAGAAAAAAAACAAACAAACAAAAAAAACAATCTTGTGTCTATGGCGTCCGTGCAATTTTTCTTTCCTCAGTTAAATGAGAGCACACTCTCTCTCTCTCTCTGTGTGTGTGTGTGTGTGTGTGTGTGTGAGAGAGAGATAGAGAGAGAGAGAGACAGAGCATGCAATGGACTGATGGTGAGAAATGGAAATTTTTAATGCAAAGTATTTGCATTTCTCTCGACACAAAGTTATGATGTAGCATAATTACTTTCATTATCAGCAGCGCAATCATGTTTTAAAGTAAAAAACCTTCATTAACCTGACATTTTTTGAACTGTAGTCCTGAAAAGCAATAGGTAATGGCTGTACCTCATTACCTGTACTGCTAACCGCATGTGCTATAGCTGGTTCTGTTCACTGCAGAACCGACCGGTTATCGGAGGCTTCTGATGGGTCTTAAAGCAGTCAATTAGGCGGCCGCCTACTATTTCCTTGCACGGCAGGCGAAACTTAAAACATAGGCTAATCATGTATTATTTCCTAAAAAATATAAATATAATGTTTCATTGCCTAAAAATATTTATAGAAGTAAGGGTGACATGTTCCCCCACCCCCAGAAATGGCAATGGTGAATTAAATGAAATTAAATATATAAATATTCTAAGAAAAGAACAACAGATGCAATAAAGGTTATTCCAAATATAACAATAATACGAAAAGTAAAGTGCAAAGATGTAACATTAATTGTATTTCGAAAGGTTAACATTACTTACAATATCGGGGTTATTCAAATAAATAATTTAAGTCAAAGGGGTTCGGCTTACAAATAAGTTTGGGAACCCCTGGTTTAAGCCAATGAGCATTAAGCTGTGTCGTCAGGAAGTCATTTTCCATCGTGCCCTTAGTTCACGCAGCTCGGAAAAAGCAACTGCACCGCCTGCCTGCTACAACTGCAGCCGTCTCGTTCCAACAGATTTCTAACCGCCATGCACCTTCCGATGATCACCGGTGATCGATTCTACGCAGAACTTGCCTGTTGTCTTCTTCTTTCTTTGTTTTTATGGCACTTCGCACATGTAACATTATTCTAGTGTCAAACTAAGAGCTTTTCGTTACCGTTAGGGGCACTATTTGCCCCCAGACAGATTTTCAGGGGCATTTTTTAAGCATTATAAGGGCATTTTTAAAACATTGTGTTATCAATTTATTTCAATATTAAATTTAATTAATTAATTAAAATAAATTGAAAATGTATTAAATAAAATGAACATTTATGACTGTTACATATCAAATAAAATCAACATATAATACAAAACCTTGATAGCCACATACATCACCCAGACGTCTATTTGATATATGTGATTACATCTGAAAGACGTATTTTTTGTGTTGTTTGCTCAGACGTATGTCAATAAGTATGTCTTGGATGTCAGTAAGACATTCAGCAGATGTCTTCGTGACGTTTATGATTTAGAATGTTTGTAAATCTGATCTTTTTAAGATGTTTAGCAGATGTTAATTAGATTGTGATGCTTTCCAGATGAAAAGATCTAAAACAGACATCTCAGAGATGTACGTGTGTTATTTAGGAAGTAGCTGCAAATGATGCACAATATATTATAACACAATAAACACTCAGCTAGAATACATTTTAAATAATTGGCCAGGCAGTATGTTCGATTATACACCGCTATTGGAACTGTTAGGAGTGCTTTCTTTATGTTCAGTGTTTTTATAGTTTTTTATTAATTAAGAAACACATAATATTATCTCCACGGTCAACAACTCTCACCTTTGAAACAATGAATACTGATACAGGTCACTATGGTGTCTATAGAGGCATTTAACAATGGCAAGAATAGAATACTATGAAAAAGCCTAGACATTGCAAGACAACAGAAAAATAACATTGGAAATACATGTCTCCCTTTTTGCTTGTATTTTGCACTGAACCCTAGTTAATTTCTGACAATAGCACTAAAAAGAAAACTAAATAAATATAAATGACACTTTGTTTCAGAAAAACTGTAGACTAATTGATTATAGGAAACATTTTATAAACTGCAGTTATTGATAAGAAAATTACGATGATCTCCTTATCAGAAAAGTAATAAAATGACTAAAAAAATTGCACCTACCCTGTTTATGACTTCTGTATCTTGATGTGTCTCTGTATGAAACAGCAAAATAAGGCATTTCAAGTAAGAAAAGCATCACATGATATTCAGAAGACCCCGTGCTCTGAAACGCTTTTGATACCTAATTTTCACAGCTGCCTGTCATCTCTTCACTGCAGCTCAATGACTATATTCATCATCAAAACCCATGAACTGAGTTTTTAATTTGTGTTAAAAGTACATTGGCTAAAGAAATTTAAAGGAGCAAAACTGCAATAAATCTCTGAGATTAGAGAGTTCATGTACTTGACACAAGTGTACAGCAGTTGTTTTCTATTCATGGAAGTAGTATGGAAGTGGTTTTGTATGTTGGTTTCAAACAACTTGTTCAAAACCCTATTGATTTATTTTGTGTGAGTGTGTGTGTGTGTGTGTGTGTGATTCATATCCTCCAAACTAAAATTCCAATATCATCATAGTTTTGTAGTAACACTTATGTTGTGGTAACAGTAAGGTTGTATTTGTTGTATTTGTTACCATAAGTTATTCATTCATTAAAGGTGCACTCAATATTTTTTCCTCGTTGAAAAACTTTTACTCCGAAAGAAATGAAAAGTAATTTGGAGAAATATGTATAAAACCATGACAACTCGCATGAAGCGAGAACTGTAGTTATATCAGTAACCTTATAAAAACTGTTTTATTCTAGATTTAGAGGGTCCCCTCATGGGAGCCCCCATGTTGGAATCACATGACCAGCAGTATACTACTCACTTAATCTCAGTGACCCTTCTGTTATTTGACACTTTAATTCATTTAATGTTTTAGTTCATCCAAAAAATCTAATTCTCTTATAATTTTCTCACCCCTCATGCCATCTAAGATTTGTATGATTTTCTTTCTTCTGCAAAACACAAACAAATGTTTTTAGAAGAAAATCTCATCTTGTACATCTGTACATCTTGACAGCAGTCTCCTTGGAGATCATGATTTTAAGCTCAATTACACTTCCTACAGCATCATACTGTATAGCGCTCTGCACATGCGTCAAGCACTAGGAAGTGTAATCGAGCTTGAGATCATGACTGTGCCTAGAGATTGCAATTGCAAGATGTACTGTGAAAAAAGGGGTAATATTTTGGTCCGTTCTCACACAAAACCAACTGGATTGCTTCAAAAGACATTGATTTAACCACTGGAGTCATATGGATTACTTTTATGCTGACTTTATCTCCTTTGTGGAGCTTCAAAGGCCTAATCACCATTCACCTTATGGATCTGCAGAGCTGAGATATTCTTCTAAAAATCTTTGTTTGTGTTCTGCATAAGAAAGTCATACATATAATATTGTCAAAGCATCAATAAACTCAACAAATAATGACAAATAACATACCTGTCTTTGAGTATATAAATATGACAAAGAATAACTTTTAAATTACATGTCACATATAATATTTTGTTGTTGTTGTTGTTGTTAACATTTTTGTTGATTCCATCCACAAAAACCAATAAACACAACATAAAATATGGAATCAGTTATTTTAATTCAACCTCTCCCCCCCAAACAAATTGTGTGGCCAACACGTCACACATAAATCTTTGAATCTTCAACCAAAATTCCTGTATCTTAACACATACCCAAAAAACATGGCTTGTGTCCCTGTCTTCTGATTGGCATCATCAGCAGGTGGGTGTGTCTTTAAGATCAAGTCTATACAATCTAGAAGGTGTCCAATATAATCAATTCAAAATCTTAAATTGCATCAGACGCACCCTTGAATCTCTAGATGTAGTCTTGACATTTTTTAGAATCCAAGCCCACACTCCCTCCTCCAATACCAAGTTTAAATCTCTCTCCTATAATCTCTTGAGAGAAGTTGAAGCTCCATCCCCCAGACTCTGAATTTACAGGGAGTAGTACACTGATGCCTCATGACCTTTTCCAAAAGCAGTAATCACCACTTCTGGAGTATCTGCCCTTTTAGGGGGGAGTATGCTACTCCCAAAAATAGTACAGAGCAGGTGTGCAGCTGTAAGTACCTGAAGAACTGAGATCTGGGAATCCTGAAATGTTGGACCAAATTTTCAAACGATCTCAACACACCAGTCTCATATAGGACACCGAGCGTATTAACCTCCCTCACAATCCACTCTGACCAGCAGAAAGGGGACTCACCAATACACAACTTTGGGTTTTGCCATGTGATCGAGGAAACATTTAAATAAATGCCTGAATTAAACTCTCTAGACACTTTTGTCCATAGCGCGTGCAGATGCGAGATAACAGGGTGTGACTTAACTTCACCAATTAGTTTAATAGAAAGGCTTTGCAATAGTAAAATAGGGGCAAGAACTTTCTGTTCAATACCAAACCAGGGAGGGGCTCTCTCAGGTGGAAGTGACCAATGAGCTAAATGTCTGAGACCGAATGCATAATAATAAAACAAAATCTTGGGTAGGCCTAGCACACCTTTGTCAATCGGCCTATGTAACTTATTGAAATGTAATCTGGGATGCTTACCATTCCAAATGAAGGACTTCACTATGCTATCAAATTGCTTGAAATAAGAGAGGGGGACATCTACAGGGAGAGATTGTAGTAGGTAGTTAAATTTTGGAATACAATTCATTTTAATAACAATAACTTCCCAATCATCGATAAATGTAATGAAGCCTACCTACTCATGTCACTCGAAAACCTTTTATTAAAGGGCCAAAATTAACTCTAACTAAATCACACAAATTTGCTGGGAATAAAATGCCCAGATACTTAATGCCCTGTTTGGGCCACTGGAAGGCGCCCAACTGAAAATTCGTTACTGGGCAGTACGTTGTCATAGCCAAAGCTTCGGATTTAGACCAATTGACTCTGTAACCTGAGAATTTAGAAAAGGAATTAATAAATCTATGGAGGCAAGGCATAGATCTAGTGGGGTTGGAGACTAATAATAATATAATTAAAGCAAAAGCTTATGTGCCATACTTCCCGCCATCACCCCTGGAAAATACTCCTCCTTTCTTATCATGGCTGCTAATGGTTCCAGGGCAAGACAGAACAATAATGGGGAAAGAGGGCAACCCTGCCCCTATCTAGAGTAAAATAATCTGAAATTAATCCATTTGTACCGCCGCTACAGGGTGTCTATAAAGTAACTTAATCCATCCAATAAAAGTCTTCCCAGAACCAACATCTCAAAAAGATAATCCCATTCTACCATATCAAACGCCTTTTCGGCATCAAGTGAAATGGCCGCGACCGGAGTCTGATCATGTGCCACTGACTACATGATATTGATGAAATGCCTAATGTTATCAGAAGAGCTGCAGCCCCGAATAAACCCCACCTGATCTATTTGTATAAGAGATGTCATAACTTTACTTAATCGGTTAGCCAACATTTTGGACAAAAATTTAACGTCTAGCTGGATCAGGGAAATTGGACGGTAACTCTTACACTTGCTTGGATCTTTGTCCTTTTTAAGAATCAGACTGATCCGGGTTTGTGTCATGGCTGGTGGAAGCTTTCCATTCTTTAGTGATTCCATATAAACTTCTAACAAAAGTGGAGCCAGTTCTGTAGCATAAGATCTAAAAAAGTCAGCAGCAAAACCATCGGGCCCAGGAGCCTTGTCTGTAGGCAAGGCCTTAATTACCTTGCCAAGCTCCTCCAAGGTTATTTCAGAATCAAGAGAATTTTTTGCACTTTTAATATTTCCTTCCAACTCCACAAGCTCTCGTGCTTTGGATTTTTTGATGAATGAGGCATACTGTATGATCTGACCCCTAAGAACTGCCTTAAGCGCCTCCCAAGCCATGCCCACAGAAGATACTGAGGACCAGTTGGTCTCCATATAAACATTGATTTCAGCCTTTAACATTTGTTGGAAATCAGGATTTTGCAAAAGTGATACATTAAAGTGCCAATTATATGATTTATTTTTCTCTATATGTGGCAACACCTCTAAACTCACCAGGGCATGATCTGAGACTAAGATGTTTCCAATTGAGCAATCAACAACAGATGAAATGAGGGACTTAGATATAAAAAAGAAATCTATTATAGAATAAATCTTATGGACTGATGAAAAAAAAATTATAGTCCCTACCAGATGGGTTCAAAAATCTCCAAATATCTGTAAGTCCAAGATTTTTACACATCCTGTGAAGCGTCAATGTTGCTCTAGGTGTAACGATGCTGGCTGCTGGCAATGACGATGACAAAGACGATGATGAAGATGAGAACCCAAGTGCAGTTTATTTACAAAAGTGAATCCAAAACCCTAACTATAAACGTGAAACATGAACTTGACTAGACTTAAAACTTGACTTGACATAAACATAACATGGCTTGACTTGGCTAGAAAGAAACACATCCACATACATTCAATACTTCACAATGGACAATGGCAAACATAAGGGCTTAAATACTAGACATGGGAAACATCAACCAATGAACAGACAGAACTGATAACAAGATAATTAAACAATAAACCAATGAAAACATGACACATGAACATGGAGGGAAAACATGAAATCACATGACAAGGGAACAGGAACTAAACTTTTTAAAATAAAAGACATGAATCAACAAAATACACATGACATATCCCCCCCACTAAGGGGCAGCTCCCGACGCCCCAACACATAAACAAAAACACGTAAAACATGACAAAATTCAAAGTTCTGTAGGGAGCTGGGGGGGTATCTTGAGGCGTGGGGTGTGGCGTGGCGAGAAAGGGCGAGGGACATGGGACCAGGGCAGAGTCCATGGGGGGTGGAGCCATGAGAGGTTCGAGGGACGGAGCCATGGAAGGCGGAGCCGTGAGGGGCTCGAGGGGCGGAGCCATGGAACTTGGTGCCCGGAGAGTAGCCAAAGACTCGAAGGGCCAGGGTGGAGCCGATGGCATGGAGGACCAAGGAGGCGTTGGAGGCTCAGAGGAGCAAGGCGGAGCTGAGGGATCGGAAGACTGAGGTGGAGCCGGTGGGACTGAGGACAAAGGTGGAGCCATAGGGAAGGAGGTCCCCGGTGGATATGACAGATCGGAGGGACGAGGCACAGCCAGAGGATCAGAGAGCCAAAGCGGAGCCAGGTGACTGACAGACCAAGGAGGAGCCGGAGGGACGAGGGACCCCGGCAAAGCTGACAGGCTGAAGGACCGCAGTGGAGCCGACAGGCTGAAGGACCGCAGTGGAGACGAGGGAACACCGAGCTGAGGCAATGTCGAGGGACCGACAGGCCAAGGTGAAGTCCAGGGCTTGGAGGGCCAAAAGTTCCCCTTGCCTGCTCAGGGGAACTAAGGGTGGGTATAAGAGTGGGAACCATCTCCAGGTCCAACTGCTCAGGTGTGGCTGTGACGTGGCATGGAGCAGGCTGAGGCGTTGCTGTGATGTGGCATGGAGCAGGCTGAGGCATTGCTGTGATGTGGCATGGAGCAAAAGATGGCGCTAGGTCAGCGACCATGACGAGGAACTCTGGCTTGGCTGCCATGTCGTGGAACTCTGGCTCGGCAGCGGCCATGTCATGGAACTCTGGCTCAGCATCCGCCTCCCCCACAGTGAACGTGGGACCAATGATCTGTAGGGCGAGGTCGATATATTGAGCCAGGCTGAGGGAACTGCGACCACAAAGCATCAAGGAGGAGATCGGCTCACTTAACCCCACCCTAAAAATGTCCTTGAGGGCGACCACATTAAAATCCACCTGGCTGGCCAGAGCGCAAAAGTCCTCTACATACTCCTCCAGGGGATGATTCCCCTGACATAGCCGTATGAGTCGAACTGCTGGGTTCATAGTTAGATCAAGTTTTCTGTAGCGATGCTGGCTGCTGGCAATGACGATGACAAAGACGATGATGAAGATGAGAACCCAAGTGCAGTTTATTTACAAAAGTGAATCCAAAACCCTAACTATAAACGTGAAACATGAACTTGACTAGACTTAAAACTTGACTTGACATAAACATAACATGGCTTGACTTGGCTAGAAAGAAACACATCCGCATACATTCAATACTTGACAATGGACAATGACAAACATGAGGGCTTAAATACTAGACATGGGAAACATCAACTAATGAACAGACAGAACCAATGAAAACATGACACATGAAACTTTTCAAAATAAAAGACATGAATCAACAAAATACACGACATATCCCTCCCACTAAGGGGCGGCTCCCGACGCCCCAACACATAAACAAAAACACGTAAAACATGACATAAATTCAAAGTTCTGTAGGGAGTTAGGGGGTGTCTTGAGGCGTGGGGCGTGGCGTGGCGAGAAAGGGCGAGGGGCATGGGACCAGGACAGAGTCCATGATGGCTTATATACTAGACATGGGAAACATCAACCAATGAACAGACAGAACTGATAACAAGATAATTAAACAATAAACCAATGAAAACATGACACATGAACATGGAGGGAAAACATGAAATCACATGACAAGGGAACAGGAACTAAACTTTTCAAAATAAAAGACATGAATCAACAAAATACACATGACACTATGGGGCTTACACACTTTTGAATCCATCAAAAGATTAAAGTCTTCTCCCAATATTATATCATGGGGGGTGCCAGCAGCTTGCAACATCCCTTCAAGATCTATAAAAAAGCCCTGATCATCAGCGTTAGGTGCGTAAATATTAGCCAAAATCAACCTTTGCCCCGGGATTTCTGCTAAAACAATAATTCCTAAATTATCTTTAATCTGTTTGAGACATTTGAATTGTTGATGTTTATTTAGCAATATAATGACCCCCTGCTCTTACTAGAACCAGCACTAAAGAAAACATGTCCACCCCATATCTTCCCAAATTTTTCAGCTTCCTGTGGGGAAAGGTGCGTTTCTTGAAGAAACACTATTTCGTATTTCTTACTCTTAAGAAAATAAATAACCTTCCTTCTTTTTATGGGGTGCCCCAACCCATTCACATTCCACGTGGAGAGAGACAATCTGCTCATAATAACATTTGACATTTTGACATATTAGAAAACATAGATTGTGTGTCAAAAACAAGATTATAGAGACCACATTCCCCATTAGTGCAACAATCAAACCCCGAACTTCCCTCAGAACCAAACAAACAGAAAAAAGAAAAACGTGAGCATTAACTCAGTGCATGTCAGCGCCAACAGGCGTCAATCCCTTTAAACTCAAAGAGTCCATGTACACCTACGAGAGCCCCCGTGACAGCTTTGCCGTCGGATTGCTCAAGTACAAATTTTGTGAGGCAAAATTACATAACAGAAAATAATCTATAAAACAAACTCCAGCCAATAGGCAGAATAAACACAAAGAATGTGTAGATTAATTCACAGAACTGTCTCAAAGGTGTGTTCCTCCACAAAACAAGCTCTAGTCTCTAGCAGAACCAGCACAAACAAATAAAAAAAAAAAGTGTATATATATATATATATATAAAGCCGTACAGTTTCCTCAGACAGACAAATGAATGTTCAGTGAGCCGGCTGGTCATGAGTGCAGCAGATGATGTAATCCTCCCAATGTCCTAGAAAAATACTCCACAAAACAAACTCTAACCAATAGGAGGCAAAAGCACAAAGAACGTGCAGATTCATCCACAACTGTCCCGAGGCAGTGTTATTCCACAAAACAAACTCCAGCCGCTAGGCGGAACCAGCACAAAAAAACAAAACAGACATCCCGGTTCCTCGGACGTTCAAGAGTGTATTGAGTGAGTCTATTTCACTCAGAGGCCACATAAGAAACACACCATGACTTCCTCAGTCCATTGATTTTATGACAGACATCGCTTGTAGGCATGTAGATATTTTGCGGCCATACTTAGAATCCATTCTCAATCTCGCCAGGAACTTCAGTGTAAAAGCGATCTTCCGTCAATGCAAAAGCTTCTTGAAGGAATGTTATTCCACAAAACATACTCCAGCCGCTAGGCGGAACCAACACAAAAAGAAACAAAAATGGCGCTCAGCTTCCTCAGACAGCCAAGAGTAAGTACAGCGAGTCAATCCACTCTCATGAGAAACACCAAATGGTTTACTCACCCATTCACCCATTATTTCTATGAAAGACAAGGCTTGCTTGGAACATGTAAATACTTTGCGGCCATCCTTAGTATCTATTCTCAGCTTGGCCAGGAACATTAGAGCAAAAGCGATCTTCCGTTGATGTAAGAGTTTCTTGCATTCCTTGAATAGATCACGTTTTTCTCTTGTTGAATTCGCAAAGTCCAGGAACAAGAAAATGTTGTGATTCTTCCAAGAAAGCTTTCCTTTGCTCCTCACTTCACGCAACACAAGATCTTTATCGGATGATCTCAGAAATTTGGCCAGAATTGATCGGGGACTGTCTCCCTCAGCGGATCTGCGAGCCGGGACTCTGTGAGCTCGCTCGATTTCCAGATTATGGCCTGTTATGTTGAGCAGACTTGGGAAAAGCTCTAGGAATTCCACCATATCTCGGCCTTCCTCATGCTCAGGAATCCCAACAATTTGAACGTTATTTTGCCTACTTTGGTTCTCCAAATCTTAAATTTTTTCAAATCTATCTTGGTTGCTAGCGGGTTAGCAGCTAATTCTCTCTCCGATGACTCCAGATAATCGATCCGTTTCTTGACGTCCGACACTCTTGTAACCAACTCAGAGAATTTCGTTTCCATTGCCGTAATCAATTGACGTATTACAGCAAGATCCTCTAAGTCTGCAACAACTTTCGTCAGCATCACAGTTGGACAGTTGACGTTGGATTTCTCCCGCCACACCGTCCAAACCGAGTCCCTGGTCTTCAGGCCCATCAGAGGTTTCAGCTTGAGCACGTAAGTGTCTTTTTATATCTCCAGAGCACGAGGATTTTTACTTCTTTGCCATGTTGACTTCAAAGAACATATATGTAGCAGGATGTATCGAATCTCACCAGATTATGATAATTCAAAACTAGCAAAGTGTGCAGAGATCGCCATTCACACATCTGCTCCCCGCATGGTGTCACGCGACTCCACATATAATATTTTTAAACATAAGATATAAATGCTGACAATAAACATCAGTCTGATTTCTCCACTAGACTTTACCACTAGACGAAGAATTAATTCCTTACATTTATATAGCGCTTTTCTAGGCACTCAAAGTGCTTTACAGTAGCAGGGGAATCTCCTCAACCACCACCAGTGTGCAGCATCCACCTGGATGATGCGACGGCAGCCATAGTGCGCCAGAACCCCCACCACACACCAGCTATTGGTGGAGAGGAGAGAAGAGTGATGTGGCCAATTCAGTGATGGGGATTATATTAGGAGGCTATGATAGATAAGGGCCAATGGGGGAAATTTGGCCAGGACATTGGAGTACACACCTACTCTTTATGAGAAGTGCCCTGGGAATTTTAATGAGGACCTCAGTTTAACATCTCACCCAAAGGACATTCCCTTTCACTATACTGGAGCATTAGGACCCGCACAGACAGGGGAGCACCCCCTGCTGGCCACACTAACATCTCTTCCAGCAGCAACCTTAGCTTTCCCCAGGAGGTCTCCCGTCAAGTTACCGGCAAGGTTCAACCCTGCTTAGCTTTTGTGTGGAAACAGGCGAGAGCTGCAGGGCGATATATACATCATGATGGCGCTGTGGATGGCCGCCTCGATGTGGAGCGCTTTTATTGTTTTGTTATTTTTGTTTGTTTGTCCTGTATTTAGTAATCTTTTTTCAGTCAGTTTTACCAGAGACGAACTGCTGAACATTTGACAGCATACACCAGTCAATATTTTCCCAGATTTTGAATATTCAGACGTTTTGTTTGACATTCTAGTCGGAGGTGCGGCTGTGTTGTTTGAACGCGCTTTGAGACGCAGGTGAGGGAGACAAGCAGGCGTGCTGGTCAGGCTCCGTCGGCGCGGCTTTCGAACAATGCTGCCGAGCATTCATCTAGCAAATCTCCGCTCTCTCCCTAACAAAATTGATGAACTACATCTCCTCACCCGCACAAACAAGGACTTTTCAAACTCTGCTGCCTTGTGCTTCACAGAAACCTGGCTGAGTGAAGCCATTCCGGACAGTACGTTACATCTGCCGGGCTTTCAGCTGTTCAGAGCAGATCGCATCGAGGAGTTAACTGGGAAAACGAGAGGCGGTGGAACATGCTTTTACATCAATGAAAGTTGGTGTACAGATGTAACAACGTTAAAGAGGATGTGCTGTCCTAATTTGGAAGTGCTCTTTATTAACTGTAAGCCTTTCTACTCGCCGCGGGAGTTTTCCTCGTTTATTCTGGTGAGTGTGTATATCGCGCCAAACGCGTGTTTGAACACAGCGCTGCAACAGCTGGCTGATCAAATCACAGACACAGAACAACAATACCCGGACTCACTTATTATTATTCTTGGGGATTTTAACAAAGCAAACCTCACATGTGAACTGCCCAAATACAAACAGCACATTGCATGCCCAACCAGAGACAGAAATATACTGGATCACTGCTACATAACATTAAAGGATGCATATTGCTCTGTTCCTAGTGCAGCTTTGGGACTATCTGATCACTGTCTGGTTCATCTTCTTCCAACCTACAGGCAGAAATTAAAATCAACCAAGCCAGGACTGTAAAGAGATGGACCAATGAAGCAGAGCGAGAACTACAAGCCTGCTTCGATTGCATGGATTGGAGTGTTTTTGAAGCTGCAGCCACAGACCTGGACGAGCTCACAGATACTGTTACATCATATATCAGTTTTTGTGAGGATATGTGCATTCCTACTAGGACTTATTTAACATTTAACAATGACAAACCATGGTTTACAGCGGAACTCAGGCAGCTTCGTCAGGCCAAAGAGGATGCTTACAGAGTTGGGGATAAAGTCTTGTACAATCAGTCCAGGAACACACTGAATAAGGGAATCAGAGTGGCTAAAAGAAGATACTCTGAGAAGCTGAAAAACAAGTTTTCAGCTAACGACCCTGCATCAGTGTGGAGTGGCATGAAACAACTTACGAATTACAGGAACTCCTGCCCCCAACCCTGTGGTGGACCAACAACTGGCTGATGACCTGAATGTGTTCTACTGTAGATTTGAAAGGCCCAATCTCACACCCCACACCCACTCTGACCTTCACTTCACACAAACACCAACACCTCCTGCAACCCCCCTCCTCCCCCCTCCTGCTACTCAACCTGCACTTAAGATCTGTGAAGATGATGTGAGCCGCGTCTTTCGACAACAAAGGATTTGGAAAACACAGGGCCCAGATGGCGTTTCACCTGCATGTCTTAGATCCTGTGCTAACCAGCTAGCCCCCATCTTCACACAGATCTTCAATAGATAACTGGAGCAGTGTGAAGTCCCATGCTGCTTCAAATGTTCCACTATCATCCCCATCCCAAAGAAACCAAAAATCACAGGACTTAATGACTTCGGACCTGTCACCCTGACGTCTGTGGTCATGAAATCATTTGAGAGACTGGTGTTGGCCCATCTGAAGGACATCACTGGACCCTTTCTAGATTCCCTTCAATTTGCTTATCGAGCAAACAGGTCTGTGGATGATGCAGTCAACATGGGATTGCATCATATCCTGCAACATCTGTACAGACCAGGGACATATGCAAGGATCCTTTTTGTGGACTTCAGTTCGGCTTTCAACACCATCATCCCAGCTATACTCCAGAATAAATTACACCAACTCTCTGTTCCCTTGTCTATTTGTCAGTGGATTACCAGCTTTGTGACTGACAGGCAGCAGCTTGTGAGACAGGGGAAACTCACTTCCAGCACCTGTACAATCAGCACTGGTGCCCCCCAGGGATGTGTGCTCTCCCCACTACTCTTCTCCCTCTACACCAATGACTGCATCGCCAAGGACCCCTCTGTCAAGCTCCTGAAGTTTGCAGATGACACCACTGTCATCGGCCTCATCCGAGATGACGATGAGTCTGCATACAGAAGGGAGGTTAAACAGCTGGCTGTCTGGTGCAGTCAAAACAACCTTGAGCTGAACACGCTCAAAACGGTGGAGATGATTGTGGACTTTAGGAGGAACACCCCAACACTGACCCCCCTCACCATTCTAAACTGCACTGTGGCAGCAGTGGAGTCATTCAGGTTCCTGGGCACTACCATCTCACAGGACCTGAAGTGGGAGACCCACATTGACTCCATTGTGAAAAAGGCCCAGCAGAGGTTGTACTTCCTTCACCAGCTGAGGAAAATCAACCTGCCACAGGCGCTGCTGATATAGTTCTACTCAGCAGTCATTGAGTCTGTCCTCTGCACTTCAATAACTGTCTGGTTTGGTTCAGCTACGAAATCAGACATCAGAAGACTACAAAGGACAGTTCGGACTGCTGAGAGGATTATTGGTTGCCCCCTGCCCCCCTTCAAGAACTATACACTTCCAGAGTGAGGAAAAAGGCTGGAAAAATCACTCTGGACCCCACTCACCCTGCCAATTACCTTTTTGAAGTGTTGCCTTCTGGCCGACGCTACAGAGTACTGAGCACCAGAACCGTCAGGCACAGGAACAGTTTTTTCCCTCAGGCTATCCATCTCATGAACAGTTAAAACTGCCCCTTTGAGCAATAACTATGTGCAATACACAGTTTAGTCTTTTTTATATTTATCCAACACATCCAAACTCTTCTGCCATTTCATTCCTCTAGAAAAAATAAATAAATAAATAAAAAATTGCACTGTACATAACAGATTGTATTAGATTTGCACTAACCATGTGTATGTGTGTACGTATGTGTATAATTAGTTTTTTGTTTTTATTAATATTTATGTCTTGCTGCTGTTTTTGTATTGTTTTTGTATTGTTGTACACTGGAAGCTCCTGTCACCAAGACAAATTCCTTGTATGTGTAAGCATACTTGGCAATAAAGCTCATTCTGATTCTGATTCTGATTCTAGTATAGCTTCTGGCCATGTCTCCTCACCAGGAGTGTGGAGCCTCTACACACACTATTACAGCTACAGACCCTCTGAAGGGGGAGCCTACAAAGTTAGCAAAGCGATGCATAATGCGGCGGTTCTATTATTTGATGGGCAGTACACTGGCGAGGAGACAAGAGGCCATTCTTTTTAAATAAACTGATTTTGTGAGAAAACAGCTCATCACTTAACTAACTGCCTGTCCTCTAATCTTCAACATGTTGTACACTAAATAATCATTTTAGAGTGAACTATGTGTGGAGATTACTATGATAAAATTGCTGTTTTATAAGAGAAGATGAATAATTTTGCAACAGGTAGGCATCAGTTTATGGCTCTCCCCATTCATTTGTATGATATCCTCAAATGGTGACTTAGTGTCGTAACACACTAGATGACCGTTACAGGCCCTGTACCAAATGGCACCCTAAGCCCTTGTGGTCCTATTCAGAGTCCAGACTTTGGTGATGTAAGCGAGTACAGAAAAAATGGGGAGCTCGTCAGCAAGTGAGTATAAAAAATAAATATGAAAGTTATAAAAGTGTGCGTTTGGGACAGACACAAGCAACATACTGACAACAAAGCACTAATCAAGAACCTCTAAAAAAACAAAAAACAAAGTGCACATATAACAACAAAACCCCCATCTTTTTAAATATTTAGAGAAGAAATTAATATTATTTGGACACCTGGATGGTTGCAAGCAGGTGTTTAGAACACAGTCAAAAACATATGTCTCACACCTCCATAGATCAGTAAATATTTATAAAATACACACAGCCACACTTATGCAGGTAAATATCACTAGAAGACCAAACGTTGATCCCCGAGGGAAAATATACATCTACTGTGCACAGTCACTTAGCGTTACACCAATAAACTATCAAAATGAAGTCTTTTACATTCTATCAATAAATATAAGCAATCTTACAAGCTACAGTTATGTGCAGGAACATATTCCCCCATGTCATAATATTTTAGAGACTCACAATAATACTATAATTATCTTTGAAACAACGATAGCAAACGTTTAATTTGAAAGTGACTTACTTTTAAGAATGTGAGACAAACAATTCAATACAAAAACTGAATAGGAGTAATTCCATCTCTGTAAAACTGAATAAAACAAAGTTTGAAGCAGTTATACACGTCAGACTAAAAAGTGATACTTTGTACACAAGATAAGTGAAACATTACTGACAATCATGAAAAAAAGATTAAAATCAATATTTAATCCACAATTTACATCGCCTCATCCACCATGTTTTTTCATCTGGCACGGAAATTCCAGTCTGCTGTGATTGGTCAAGAGGATCAGCAGCAGGGACTGTTGAGTAATAGTCCGCTGTGGAGCTCGTGATGTGGGCTTAGCCGAAGCGCTCATGAGCAGCCTTCCGAGCGCTAAAATGTCAAATGGGACATCCTACGGTCTTGTGGACTTCGCAGGGACGCAAATGAAGGCCATGAGACCGCATGTCAGGGTGGGATGCAAATTCAGATGCAAACAGATGGCCAGTGCAACAGTCTTTATTGAAAACAGCAAAAACCTCATACAAAACTGGCAAACATTTTAGAACCAGAATAGTATCCACAAGCTGTGTTGGGAAGGGCTGATGAAAACAGAATGGGCAGAGATCAGGGGAGTGGGGAAAGCCAGGCTGATGAACTTGAGGGTAATCCAAAATACGTAGTCAAAAAACAGGCAAGGATCAAAATCGACAGGGACCTGCTCAGGCAAACTCAGAGAACAATCTAGCAGAGAACAGAGAGAAAGACTCAGTATAAATAGGCAGAGAACAAGTAGTTTCTCCTACTTTGTTTGTACTAACCACTTTAATTCTGGCGATTTCCTTAAGTTTAAGAGCTTTATTTGCCTGTTCTTCTTTGTTACATCTCACTAACAAATTTCCATCAGATAGTACTTTTGCAAAATCTATATTTCCAATAGATTTATTTATCATCTTTGTCAATTTTAATGGATTAATCTGACTTACCCCAAATTGATCACCAAACCTTATGATGCATTTAATATTTTTCTCACTCTGTTCATCTGATTCTTCTGAACCACCTCTCGTATACTTCTTACCTCTTTCCAACATTCCCTAAAGATCCACCATTTTCTCCTTCACTTCCTACCCCCATACTTCCCTCGCTATCCCCCAATTAATGCCTCTCTGTTTCATTCCCAGAGCAGTTGTGCCTCCCCGCCTTTCCCTTTTCTACTTCCCACTGACGATGCTGCCATCAACCTTTCCCCAACGGTGAATGTAAATTCTCACAGACAACTCTGAAATCAGACACAAGTCCGATAAACGTGAGTAAACGTCTCTCAACCGCAAGACGAGTGGCGTCTCCTACCCAGTCGAATGTGACATCTTGTTGCAAGTCTTCAGCAGGTTATTTAAAGGGGGCGTAGTGGGCGTGAGATGTAATGGACATGGCTTGTAGTAGTTTTGAAGGATACAGACAAACCCCTCTTGGCCTTTCATGTGTATTTTGATTTTATCAAGAAAATACGCACTTTTAATGTAAGTATTAGATTAATGTCATATTCAGGTTTTCTGCCTTGTTAACTATTATCCATCAATATTTTTTACATAGGGAAATAAAGCAGTATTAATGGTGTTTGTTTGCGAATTGTGTACATGGGCCTTGCAATGCCACCGTGTTAAATTTGAGCGTGTACTCTTTCGATCCGTTAATCAGATACACTTTACAGTCTCTGGATAAACTAAAGGTGAAAGAGAATATATTAATTAAATATAATCTGTTGGGTGTAGTGAATTGAATTGAATTGATCCTCCTAAAATGCCATTAAAAATCCCAGAGCGATAATTTAAGGCCTATAGCCTAAATTTATCTATAACGCATGCGGTTTTGGTCTCAAACAAAGGCATGTTCTTCTTACAGACATCTGATATATGGCAATATATGCAAAACACTTAAAAAAATCTAAGTTCATATATTATTTTTACTGGAATAAATAAGCCCTGTTCTTGTAAATATACGCTTTATTTCCCAAGTAATGTGAAAGGTTCTTTATAGAGGAGTTTGAATTTGTACATACAGTATATGCACAAATATTTAAACAGTAATATATATATATATATATATATATATATATATATATATATATATATATATATATATATATATATATATATATCACACACACACACACACACACACACACACACACACACACAGTTTTTATATATATGTCCATATATCAGATTTATGCATGGGGGCATATCTATGTGAAATCAATTTCATTATTTAAAATGCCTGCTGGTAGAACCACACTATCCATAGTCTTCATTAAATTTGATATCAGGAGGAGGAATGTCTGATGGCCTTTGGTCAGAATTTGATGAAGAGGTGGCACAGGCCCAAAAGCTACTTAAGGACATGCACAAGGATGAGGAAACCATAAAGTTCTAAATAAAAAACTGTTTAAATAAACAAAACATACCTGTTCATCACCACAGGAATTATTGGTTGATGAGTTAATTATTACAGATTAGAAAGCTAAAGAAGTGGAGACATGAAATTGGAAATGGCAAACAAGGAATCACCATGGATGATTGACATGTCAAAACCTAAACCTTCTAGGGTAGGTTTGTCCCTGTTGAAATTTTGAAGAAACTGACTATACTATATGTATTCTGTCTGTTTTGACAAGTTGTATTTCCTGTTGCTTTTTGGTTTGGGTGTATTGCCATTTGTCAGTGTGTCCCTAACTGACTTAAGTGATATATTTGAGAACCGTTGTACCTTTGTACCCATTTTGTCAGAAGTAGCTGTAGCTCCAGAGATGAGCATACACAGTATAAAAGGTATTCAATTTTAGTCATTCAGGTATTTAGGAGGTTATCCATACTTTTATATCACTTTTTCCATCAAAATAATGTTCAATTTTGGCATAAACTTTATTCCTTAACAGAGGTTCTTCATCAAGAAATTAAGGAAATTATTTCTGCCATTGATCCTGATCCTCTACCTGCTGTGCCAGAAGAGCCCTCTTAAGACTGGAGCTTTAGAAAGACAATGTCACTGGATAGGTGGAAACAGTTAAGACCAGATCTAATTCAATTTACGCTGGCAGCAGAACAAACTGTGCAGCAGTTTATTAAGCTCAACAAATTTACTATGTAATTAATCCTATTAATATTTCCCTAAAAGTTTTAACTGTAATAATTCTACTTTGCTTAAGTTTGCTTTTTATGGGGCCTGGGTAGCTCAGCAAGTATTGACACTGACTACCACCCCTGGAGTGGCGAGTTCGAATCCAAGGCATGCTAAGTGACTCCAGCCAGGTCCAAATTGGCACGGTTGCTAGGGAGGGTAGAGTCACATGGTAACCTCCTCGTGGTCATGATTAGTGGTTCTCGCTCTCAATGGTGTGCGTGGTAATTTGTACGTGGATCGCAGAGAGTAATATGAGCCTCCACATGCTGTGAGTCTCCGTGGTGTTGTGCACAGCGAGCCACATGATAAGATGCGTGGACTGACTGTCTCAGAAGCGGAGGCATCTGAGACTCGTCCTCCGCCATCCGGATTGAGGTGAGTAACCACGCCACCACGAGGACCTACTAAGTAGTGGGAATTGGGCATTCCAAATTGGGAAGTTTTAAAGTTAGCTTTTTACCAGTGGCCTTACAGAACATGTGCCTGCTCTACAACTCTTCTGCTAGGAAACCAATTATCTTGATCAACATAAATGTCAATTTTTTATGCACATTTTCATTGTTACCAAAATAAGTTGACAATGTAACAATAATAACATTACATTGATTACATTCAATTCTATTGCTTTTATTATGAATTACTGCAGGAAGATACAACTTAATGCCAGTGTTTAACTGCACATCTTGTCTCAGTGGTTGGTCACCCAAAGTGCCATGACCTCATCAAGTGGATACTGGCCTGCCACACGTTATGACACACTTTACTCAACTGACCTGCTTTCCTTTTTTGAGGAACAGAAACTGATATCCCCTGCAATGCCACTCCAATCATTCATCCGCACACTTGAACACCGGACCATCCATTTTGGCCAAGTATCAATTTGTTTTAAGTTGCTTTACTGTGTCATGTGCCTTTGTTCACAGCAATTGCAGTACTAAGTGCTCATGTTAGCTTGACAAATATGTGCAATATTCCTGTCTTTACTGGCTTTTTTCTAATGGTGCTAGTGTGACCAGAGATGCATAATTATTTGAAGCACTAAACAGGTGTTACAGAATATTGCTTTGGTGTAAAACAGGTGAATGAGGACAGTATTATTGACGTGATAATTTTGTATATGAATAGTTGTCATCAACAAGCTATTTGTATTTGTGTGCTTCTCCCCTTTACTTTAATTCAGCTGTTAGGTTTTTACTGTTTGCAACATCTCCTGATGACTTGTGTTTTTATGCACACAACATATTATTGTCTTTTTATACTTTCTTACAAACAGAGGGTAACTATTTGTGCAACACCTTCCAAAGAAGCTACTCCAGATATTACATTTATGTGATGTGCCATATGCAAAATATGTTGTTAAACATGAATGAAGCTTAAAATAAAGCTGGAACATCCATTGTGCATTTATTGTTTAAATCAAGTCCCACATTTACAGGGAATACAATTTATACCCTTTAAAATACAAAATAGTTAAAATGACAAATGTTTTTTTTTTTTTTTTTTGGGAAAAATGGTAAACAATAGTAACGTCATCAATAACTTCAATACTAAATAAAAACATTTAGTCAAAAAGCTCAAACATCTGTTGTGCGCTAATTCTTCAAATCAAGTGCGCTATTAGATGGAATAGAAAAACCATTTCAAAATACAGATTACTCAAAATAATACATTTGTAAAAATAAAGTTTGCATTGCAAATATCAGCAAACAATAGTAACATCAATACATCTCAAAGTTAAATCAAAAACATCTCTTCAAATAAAGCTCAAACATCTGTTGCCCATTTATTCTTGAAACAAAGTGTCATTTACTTAAACCCTTTCAAAATACCAAAAATCCTAAATAAGAAGTAATTTAAATATAGCCTTTATTACATTTGAATTGCAAATTACAGTAAAAAAAAAAAAAAATAGTAACATCTATACAAAAGTTTTTTATATAATTTATTTTTTTCTCCCCATTTCTCCCCAATATGCTCTAAATCCTCGTGGTGGCGTAGTGACTCGCCTCTATCTGGGTGGCGGAGGATGAATCTCAGTTGCCTCCACATCTGAGACCATCAATCCGCGCATCTTATCACATGGCTTGTTGAGCGCGTTACCGTGGAGACGTAGTGTGTGTGAAGGCTTCACGCTATTCTCCGTGGCATCCACGCACAACTCACCACGCTCCCCACCGAGAGCGAGAACCACATTATAGTGGCCACGAGGAGGTTAACCCAACGTGACTCTACCCTCCCTAGCAACCAGGCCAATTTGGTTGCTTAGGAGACCTGGCTTGAGTCACACAGCACACCCTGGATTCGAACTCACGACTCCAGGGGTGGTAGTCAGCGTCAATACTTGCTGAGCTACCCAGGCCCCTGACACAAAAGTTAAATATTAAAAGATAGCTGCAAGCAGCAACTACCAGGGCCAAGCACTTAAACAGCACAGTAAGCAGCTAAGCAAGCATTGCCGAATAATTCAATTAGACAAAAATCATCATTAAAAAACAAGTGGTTTAAAGGCTATTTGTAGATATAACCATTTTTATAGCTTTTGACCACTAGATGTTGCTTGGCCCCTAATTACGGGGTCAGTGACACAACTGCATGTGAGGAAGTTTGATTGGACATCACTGATTATGACTGTAAAAAAAGCGGTATAAAAAAACAAATAGAATAGTTTGTATTGCAATACAATTCATTCTAACTTTTGATCAACAGGTGGTGCTGTCACCAAATATGTATGATGCTGTAAGGGTATGGAAACAATGGCACACACAAAGTTTCATGTAAATATTGCAAAGCCTTGCAGAGATACAGCCTCAGATGATTTTTGGCGACTTGCCATCAAGTTGAAGTTGGTGCGCAATTTGAGAACCGTTTCGTCTATCGAAAATTTCTTGATACGTTTTTTTTTTTTTTTTTTTTTTGTCTTGCGTGTCCCTAGATGATACACAACAAATTTAGCTCAAATCGGACCTACAGCATCGGGGGAGTTAAAAAAGTACGTTTTCAATGAAAGTCAAAATGATCGACAGGAAGTAGGGCTGACCACGGAAAATTGGGCATTACCATACTCTGCATATCCCAAAGAATCTACAGAGAGCAGTCACAGAATGATAGGTCAAATTAATCAAACATTATATATAAGCCTTTTTAAACATTTCGTTATCATTTTTGACCACAAGGTGGCACTGACCCCAACTTTATAGGTTCCCTCAGGGCATAGTGCTGATAATGCATACCAAGTTTCGTAACTGTACGCCAATGCACTGGGTATAATTTGACTCGTTATGACCCAAGGAATCTGTAGAGACCAGTCTCATGATTATAGGTGAAACTATTCTGAGGTTATAAGCAAAAATATAAATGTTTCATATTTCCTGACCACTAGGTGACGCTGTGCCGAAACTGTGCTGGCACCCACAGGTCATGCTTGTGATCATATCAATATGCTAAAGCAGTGGCTCCATACCCTGTTCCTGGAGGCCACCCAACACTGCACATCTTGTATATCTCCCTTTTCTGAGTCTCCAGTAACGAGCTGAGTTGAATCAGGTGTGTTTCATTAGGGAGATATACAAAATGTGTAGTGCTGTGGGGCCTCCAGGAACAGGGTTAGGAACCACTGGTGTACAGAAAATGGTAATCTGTGACATTCTGTTTTGTTGTATATTTAAAGTTTGGCAGAGGCTGTTTACACTTTGTGTAAATAGCAACAAAAAGCATCTTCTTTGCACTGTGTAAATAGTGTTAGATGCTATTTGCACCCTGGTGCAAATAGTGGCAGATACTATTTGCACTCCTAATTAAATACTAACATACAGTACCACTGGAGTGAGTTCCACAGATACCCTACACCAACCCCTACCCCTAAACCTAACCTTACAAAAATTAACCATGGTTTTTAAACATGGTTGCTATATAAACACCATATTACTGTAGTAACACCATGGATAAATGCGTTAAAACTGTGGCTTCCACAAAAAAACATGGTTACTACAATATTACTTCATATTTATGGACACAGTAATGTAATTAGATTTGTGGATTAAAAATGGATATGACAAGTTGATTGGATTTAGCCTTGGTGGACTAGATCTACACTGCTACTGCTGCAGTGTGAAGACTTGCTACTGCCAGAACATACACAGACATGCTGTGCTGAGAATAAAAGACATGCTGCTGCTGCACAATTAGACATAAATACAACCCCCTTGAAGCAGATCTAGACCAGTGGTGCTGGAGAGAAGGGTTTCATAGAGGAAACTCAATTTAGTCAATTTAAATGTTCGACAGGAGAGAGAGTATGCAAGTTGATAGCTAACAGATTACATGTTAAAGGACCTATCAACTTAACCCATGTGAGCCGACTGGCTAAAAAGATTACATGTTCAAAGAACCCATCAGCTTGTGCCATGTAGAGTTTCATGACTGAACTTGAATGTGCAATTATCTAAAACAACTCAATCCAGATTTTCTAATCAAATCTGCATGTGTGTTTGAGAACTGAATTAACCAGAGAAGAATTATCACAATAAGAATATCTTGTATTAATATACATATTGTATATTCATATTATATATTGTATACTATGGATTGCCGATTAAAAAAAAAGAATGAAGAAATAAATGATCAATCTATTAATTTGAAGAAAAAAAAAGAGGATAAATAAACCAACTTATAAATGGACAAAGACACATTTAAATGTGTATATTTAATTCACGTTTAAAAATGTCATTAAATTTAACAATAAAATTATGCATTAATAAGTCATGTATTTGATTCATGTTTAAAATGCAATTAAATGTAGCAACAAAATAGTACATAAGTCATTTTTAAATGCACCTTTTAAATTGCATTTAAAAAAAGCATTTGACAATTGCTTTTCTTCATTTACCATTTTCTTTTCTTGACCTATTTGCCAATGGCTTTTCTTTTTTGTTTTTCTTTGACTTTTCTTTCTCCATTTGATAATCAAGTTTAAAAATGCCATTGGACAGCTGACTCGTGAGAGCAAACACAGAACTTTCGACTCAGTTTTAAGACACACCCTGTCTCCCACGTGCCATTCGAAGGAGATGTAAGACGGCCTGTCATTGGATGGTTATTTATAGAGGTGTGAGCAGTTTGGGCTCTATGAAACCCACGCAAATGAAACTTTTTAAAAGATATTGTGTCAGAAGTTGTTAATGGTCTCTTGTCACCGCTGCTGTTAAATGCAGAGCGCGGCCCTCCTCGAGTAAGCCGTTAAGGTACCGAGCTGCTGGAGAAAGCCACCGGACTTCTGGGCTGCAGCGGCCGCCAGATCTTGAAACTTCTCTGTGCTGCCTATGTGCTGTGCGGCACACATACGCCATATGCTTACTTTTTCCCCAGGGCTATTTGCGTATAACGACTTTTAAGGATCAATCTTTGCGTATACCCTTGGTATACCCACTTGTTTTACTGCTTCAGTAACCTTCATTCCATAATTTTCTGTCGTGTTACCTCCCTTTAACTGTATCCCATGCTGTTTATTGAAACTGGAGATTTTTTATTGTAATTGGTGCATTTTCACTTGAATTCTTCCCAACCCCACCCCTGACAACTGCTGTCACCACCACCATCGACTGAGGGAATTCATGGCAGTGAGTGGAGAGACACTCATGCTGAAGCAGTATCAATTAAAATTAATATAAGGAAAATATATGCTGCCAACTGTCCCGTATAATAAGGAATCATCCTGTATTTAAGTTTCAATTTAAATTCCATTCCATATGAAATTCATGAGACACATTTTGTCCTTTACTGCTGAGAATGTTTCACAAATCGAGAGAAATGGACCTGAAACACAGACACCTCTTGCGTTGAGATACCGGTTGTTACACGGACGGCACATTTGACAGAAGTGGCAGTGGGAAAGATCAGTGACAATCAGCGCATGTCTTCTGTCATGTTTTCTGTCAGAAGCTGATGAATTTTGTCAAAAAATATAGCATTCAAGTGCATACTTTTTTAATATCCTCGCTAAAATCCAATCCATTATTTAAAAGGTTAAAATATCTCTCTAGTCTTTTTTGCAGCCCCATCATGTGCCTTTTTTCCCTATTTTTCTTATTTTTCCCTACCTTCCTAAAAAACTGTCTTGTCCTATCCTTTACCATCTCCCACCACTGTGCTCGTGAATCATAAAAGTCTTGGAGGGTCTGCCATTGGCTGAACCGCTCCCTATATTCTCCAACTACTTCCTCATCTTCCAACAAGGAGCAGTTCAGCCTCCACAGCCCTCCCCCTACAGTCACACCAGTGGGCAGTGAAAGGGTGCAAGACAGCATCAAGTGGTCAGAAAAAAAGAGGGGGGTCAATGTTGCATCGGTTGGCGGGAAGTCTCTTGTAAAAATGTAGTCAATTCGAGAGGCTTTGGAGCTATCACCACTGGACCAGGTGAAGCCCTCCTCTCTTTGATGCAAGTTTCTAAAACAGTCGGTTAATTTGAAATCTTTAACTAACCCCTGTAATAAAAAGGATGTTTTATCTACTTTAAAATCATCAACTACCCTCTTCCCATCTCTTTTTGTTAAAACACAATTAAAATCCCCCGCCACAACTAGGGGGGCCCTACCCAACATGTGGGGCTGCAAGTCCTCTAAAAGCTCATACCTTTGATTTTTGTCTGTAAAACCATATACATTAAGAATGTTAAAATCCTTATCTAAGAAAGTCAGATTTGCTAAAATTGCCCGCCCATCCCTTACCACAGTGCTGCCTTTCACCAAGATATTTGGGTTGTTAATTAAAATGGCAACACGTCATTTTTGTTAAAATTGGACCCACTCCATAGCGAGGGGCCCGAGGTCCAAAGCGCCTCCCACTTCCTGTAATTCTTTAAAAAAGGAAGAGCACATTCCTGCGACAAAAACACATCTGACTTACAAGATTTTAAAAAGGATAAAACACTCTTTGCTCGCAGAGTGGACCTCACACTTCTCACATTAACTGTAGAGATAGTGAGGGCCATGAGCAGTGTGGTTAAAAGGTATGAGCTATTAAGAAACAAAAGACATTAAAACCACAGAGACATAAATTAAAATCCTATTAAAAACTTGTGACACTTACGTCCTCCTTTAACCTGGAAAGCCCAGGGTCAGGAGGGTAGGTGCTCGACGCCTCAAGGGCCGCCGAGAAATTCTCTTGCAGCTCTTTTGGCGACGATGATTTTAGCTTTACATGCAGAAAAGAAACCTCATTTGGGGATTCGAGCGGCCACACATGGTCCTGATATTCCGATACGGAACTATCTAGCCACTGTGTTGCCTTCAGCTTTTTCTCCTCTGTTTCAAGCAAAGGAGATCCTGCAGGCCTTTTCTGCACTTGAGCATTTGGGAGTGAACACCCAGTTTCACTCCACTCGAAACCGTTTGGAGGGAGGAAGCTGTTTCCTCCTCCCCATCCTCCATTTCTAACTCCCTATTCTTTGGGGAGGGAATAGCTTCCTCCACCTGTTCCAATACAAGGTTAGACTCCGCCCCCACGACCGCCCCACTTCCTTCCTCCAGTCCAATCCTTGAGGCTGGCTGGGAATTTGAATTTCCTGCCAAAACCTCAGGTCCCGCCTCCTCCTCTCTTTGTTCTAAGGTTGGGTATGCTTGTGGGGCGGCCATTTTGTTAGCCTTTAATTTGTTAGCAAAACTTTTAGGGCAATCTCTGTAGAGGTGGTTTGAATCTCCACAGAGATTACACCGTCTGCCATTGGTACAATCTTCAAAACTGTGACCAATTTCTCTACACTTCCCACATACTATCTCTTGGCACGCTTCAGCAAGATGCCCAAATTTCCGAATTTTTTTTTTTTTTTTTGAGAATGACCCATTCACATTTAAGCCCACATCCTGGCATTTAGTTTTGTTTTTACCCAGTATTTATTATGTCCAATGTCTGTTTCCACCCTCTGCTTTCATATAAGTGTTATTTGACTTACTTTTCCACTAAACTTAACATCAGTAAGATTGGAGGGAAAACGGAATCCGTTGCCAGCATGTACTCCTTCATGTTGTGGTGTTGTTAAAGAAAGCAGCATTGTACTTTAACGTGTATGTTTCCCACCTTGGAATGATCTGTGACAACGGAAGGTTTTCTTTTCAACGGAGGGACATGCAAACGACTGTTACATTTTAATTTGTTTTTGAATGTGTCCACATTAAAACAGCACCTTGTATCCACATCCCAGTTCGGAGCCATGTCAATTGCACTTTAACCTGTATTCCCCGCTTTGAGAGTAGCTATTTGGCACAAAGGGATGATTCCGTTTCTACACATGGAGATGCAAAAGAGAAATAAACGGAATCTGTATCTGCTACCGATGCAGGATCGTCGCTTATGATTCACAATATTGTATAAAAGAATGTGAGTCTTTCAACATCGTTTTATGCTGTCTTGAATCCAACCAATGTAAAACGAACGAACTTGTACGCGCAGAAGGTAACATCAAAGTTCGCGGTTAGTGAAGCACAGCAATTGACAGCACAGCACGACTAACACAACTGATAAAACTTTAGTATTATTTTTAAACGAACGACCAGGGGAGAGCGCGGACGCAGTCCCCCACTACCAGAAATTATGCAGTCGAGATTCCCACATTTGGGGAATTCGCAGGGGTCAGCACAGCTGAAGTGCAATGGCCGAGCCTCGACCTGGGTGAACCACCTTCATGATCATAGTGTCTCCCCTACCAGGTACAGGTGTATCTCAATAAATTAGAATGTCATGGAAAAGTTCATTTATTTCAGTAATTCAACTCAAATTGTGAAACTCGTGTATTAAATAAATTCAATGCACACAGACTGAAGTAGTTTAAGTCTTTGGTTCTTTTAATTGTGATGAGTTTGGCTCACATTTAACAAAAACCCACCAATTCACTATCTCAAAAAATTAGAATATGGTGACATGCCAATCAGCTAATCAACTCAAAACACCTGCAAAGGTTTCCTGAGCCTTCAAAATGGTCTCTCAGTTTGGTTCACTAGGCTACACAATCACGGGGAAGACTGCTGATCTGACAGTTGTCCAGAAGACAATCATTGACACCCTTCACAAGGAGGGTAAGCCACACACATTCATTGCCAAAGAAGCTGGCTGTTCACAGAGTGCTGTATCCAAGCATGTTAACAGAAAGTTGAGTGGAAGGAAAAAGTGTGGAAGAAAAAGATGCACAACCGAGAGAACCGCAGCCTTATGAGGATTGTCAAGCAAAATCGATTCAAGAATTTGTTTGAACTTCACAAGGAATGGACTGAGGCTGGGGTCAAGGCATCAAGAGCCACCACACACAGACATGTCAAGGAATTTGGCTACAGTTGTCATATTCCTCTTGTTAAGCCACTCCTCAACCACAGACAACGTCAGAGGCGTCTTACCTGGGCTAAGGAGAAGAAGAACTGGACTGTTGCCCAGTGGTCCAAAGTCCTCTTTTCAGATGAGAGCAAGTTTTGTATTTCATTTGGAAACCAAGGTCCTAGAGTCTGGAGGAAGGGTGGAGAAGCTCATAGCCCAAGTTGCTTGAAGTCCAGTGTTAAGTTTCCACAGTCTGTGATGATTTGGGGTGCAATGTCATCTGCTGGTGTTGGTCCATTTTGTTTTTTGAAAACCAAAGTCACTGCACCCATTTACCAAGACATTTTGGAGCACTTCATGCTTCCTTCTGCTGACCAGCTTTTTAAAGATGCTGATTTCATTTTCCAGCAGGATTTGGCACCTGCCCACACTGCCAAAAGCACCAAAAGTTGGTTAAATGACCATGGTGTTAGTGTGCTTGACTGGCTAGCAAACTTACCAGACCTGAACCCCATAGAGAATCTATGGGGTATTGTCAAAAGGAAAATGAGAAACAAGAGACCAAAAAATGCAGATGAGCTGAAGGCCACTGTCAAAGAAACCTGGGCTTCCATACCACCTCAGCAGTGCCACAAACTGATCACCTCCATGCCACGCCGAATTGAGGCAGTAATTAAAGCAAAAGGAGCCCCTACCAAGTATTGAGTACATATACAGTAAATGAACATACTTTCCAGAAGGCCAACAATTCACTAAAAGTGTTTTTTTATTGGTCTTATGATGTATTCTAATTTTTTGAGATAGTGAATTGGTGGGTTTTTGTTAAATGTGAGCCAAACTCATCACAATTAAAAGAACCAAAGACTTAAACTACTTCAGTCTGTGTGCATTGAATTTATTTAATACACGAGTTTCACAATTTGAGTTGAATTACTGAAATAAATGAACTTTTCCACAACATTCTAATTTATTGAGATGCACCTGAAAGTATAAATGCACAAGCTCCAGGGCAGAGGGCCCATTCTCCTCTTTACCATTCATACCAACGTTGATCTCATATACAAACACATGATCCACAACTCCCAGTATGTGACTGCGCTTTGCAATTAGACAGGCGTGTACACCAACTTTAAATTCCAACTTTTAAGGCTACCAAGTCTGTGGATTAGTTTTCTGCCTTGTGACTGCTTGTGGTTTCAGGAGTGAGCGACAGCACTGCTATACCATTCGCTCTCGGCCGATGAGTCGGCGGTGCGTTCACTGTACGCGCACACGAGAAGTAAAGATTCCTCGTTTGCGCGCCTTCTCTCAGACACTAATTTTCTCGATAAACAAAGATCTCTGCTTTTCAGGGGAGCGCACCGTGCTTGGAGATACTGCAATACCAAGTCGATACGTGGAGTGGACGGAGCAAGCCCCGCTTCCATCTCCCAGGCCCAAAAAGCAATTTAATATATGGTCCCCGGATAGGAGACGTATCAGATATTAAACTGATAAGAACAGATTTTTTCTTTCGAAAAAAATTTATTATTACAAACATCTGTTAAAATACACAACAACATTTTTTTATATTTACAAGGTCTGTTGCACTGATATCACAAAATAAAAATAAAGGTAAAGATATTTGTATCATTTTGTGAGCCATTTGTTTCCATGTGCAAAAGTCCATTGAACAGTTTGTGTTAAAACAGTGTGTTGTTAAAAATGTAAAATAAAATAAAAAGGGTAAAAGCCACCAAAATGCTAAAAAAGTCTTGTTGTTCAGGACTGCGAGTGAGTCCTTATCAAGTGGGCCATCACCCTAGTCTCCAGAACAGGCACCTGGACTACCGCTTCAGGGGCCCAGAGGAGATTCGCTCTCCTCCGGCCCGCTGGCCCGCTGTTCCCGCAGCCACTGGTGGTAAGGGTGCATCTACGGGCGGCCAAATACAGTGGCGTCCGGGACCTCTTCCGTGTGACCCCGGCCCCCCCCATCCGAATAACAGCGCCCGGTACCCCTGCAGCGTTGATGTTACAATTCGCTCGCTCGCGTGGAGGGGGACCGTAACGTGTTTCCACACCAGCAGGTTTCTGGTGGACCAGATGGCATCCTTGATTGCATTGAAGGTGAGCCAGAGCGAGGTAAATTGTTGTGCTGTACAGTCCTTCGAGCCCCGGCCCACACCAAGGATGGCGAGCTTGTAATCCACCTGGACCCCACCCACTGGCAGGCACGGGAAATACAGGGGGCCGGTCGTGGCCCACAGGTCCCGCGCAGCGCCGCACTCCCAGAGCAGGTGTCTTACGGTCTCCGGGTTTTTACACCCGGACCGGGGGCAGATTGCATTTTTGGCCATGCCTCTGGAGTGCATAACCGCCCTGACCGGGAGGATCTCATGAGCTACCATCCACGCCAGGTCCTTGTGCCCGTTCTGGAATGCAGGGTGGGCAGCATTCCTCCAAACTTCTTTGGCCTCACCTAGTGCGAGGCCTGGAACTGGACTCACTGGTTCCCGGTCCTGCACAAAAGAGACAAGAGATTTGTGGTTGGTTAAAATGGTGGCATCCTGAGTCTCTAAACTCTTTTTCTTTAAAAACTTCTTGATAAAATCATATTCTTTTGGAAGATTAAAAGCCACTGGGGTTGTCAAATCAATTGGTAAAATTTTTAAAACTCTCAGGTAAGACCATGGCTGCAGTCTTATTTTCTCTGGATGGGGTCACCGCATAACCAATATGCAGGGCAGTGAAGCGGCTGGCTAAAAACATGTGGGGGTCTGGGAGGCCTTTTCCACCATTTTCCGGTCTTTTCTTGATGACCTCCCTCTTCAAACGTTCCCACTTGGACCCCCACAAGAAGTAAAAAGCCGCCCTCTCCAGGTCTGAAAGGAAATGTTTTGGGGGACTAAAAACAGAACAAACAAGTAAAAATAATGGTAAGATCACAGCTTTAAAAATTAAAACTTTTCCTTCCATTGTCATCTGTCTAAGTCCCCAAAAGCCCAGTCTTTTCCTAACTTTCCCTATCATGTCAGTCCAATTACCCCGTCCTCCACCCTCTTTGTCGAATTTAACCCCTAGAATTTTTAAATCGGTCTCTTTAAACTCCACGTCCAGTCCACCTGTGTCCACGTTTCCCCACGGCCCGAAGATCTGGGCCTCAGACTTACTCCTATTGAGTTTAGTGCCCGAGGCCCGACCGTACCAGTCCGTTAAGTCCATTGCTCGTCGTATAGATAAAATGTCAGTAGCTAAAAGGGTCACGTCATCCATATATAAAACACAAGTCGCTGTTAGTCCGCCCGTCCCTGGAACGTCTAGTCCTTTGATCCATTGGTCCCTTCTCAAGATCTGTGCCAGTGGCTCAATTCAAGCCACATACAGGAGGGGAGATAAAGGACACCCCTGACGGACACCACTACATATGTTCACCGCTTTGGATAAATGCCCATTAACACGAATTTTGCTGACTAAACCATTGTACAGCAGTCCCACCCAGGCTATAAACCTCCCTGGAAAACCCTTTTTTGCAGTACCTGAAACAGGTACTGGTGCGAGACGCAGTCAAAAGCTTTCTCAAAATCTAAATTTAGGACTACTAACCGAATATTTCTGTCTCTCGCATAACAGATGGCATCTCTAATCAGCACTAGGCTGTCCGTGATCTTTCTCCCAGGCACAGCACAAGCTTGATCTGGGTGGATCACATCCTCTAAAACGGTTGACATACGTGTTGCTAAAATTTTACTAAAAAGCTTAACGTCAAAATTTAAAAGTGTGATTGGACGCCTGTTTTTAAGGTCCGTCTTGTCTCCTTTTTTATATAGTAGTGAAAATATCCCTAATCTAAAGCTGTCGGGAAGTCTGTCTAAGGTCTCCAATTCACTAAAAACAGTCAGTAGGTCGTGTGCTAAAATATCCCAAAAAGTCTGATAAAACTCTAGGGGGAGTCCGTACATTCCTGGGGACTTTTCCCGTTTAAAACCTTTAAGAGCATTTTGTAATTCTAAAATGGTCAAATCTTGGGATAAAAGCTCACTTTGACTGCTTACCCTTTTCTCTAAAAAACCTAAAACTTCCCTCAAAGTGTCACTTTCTACATCTTTTTTACAATATAAAGCCTCATAAAATTCTGTAACCCCACTTAAAATTTCTTTTGTTGTGTGCACTTCCCTCCCTCCTGTTTTCAGTGATGTAATTGCTGCTCCCTGTGTGATTATTTTTTTTTTAAAATATCTGGTGCACTTTTCTCCTTCCTCAAGGTCTCTTTCTCGGCTTCTTAAAATGACACCTTTGCTTTGTGTTTCACTTAAAACGGACATTTCCTTTCTCTCTTCTTACTGGTCGTTGTATTAAAGCATTTTTTATTTTAAGTGTAGAAGGGGCCGTTCACAGTGAATGTGTTTTTTCATCCATCCGCAATATTTTTCAGTGTAAATAAGATGGACCTCTTTATCCATTGTGCAGCATCACACACAGGAGCACCTGTACTGTATATGTACTGTATGTACAGAGATGCAGTTCCGCTGCTCTCTATACACAGATTATGCAGTCTTGCTGGGTCACCATCTTCCAAAAAAATCCACTGGCTGCCCTTCCTCACATGTTGTCTTTGAAGGGCCGATAACAGTCAAGGAACACTCTCCCCATCAGATGTACAGGGACTGGGTAATGGTAAACCACTTTTTTTTTGTAGGACTACACCACTGGTTTACACACACGCCTCCAGTCATTGTTGTTTTGCTGTTGTAAATTTTCTCTTCTATAATAACTCTTGTTGTGTTCAGATGCCAGTGATCTCACACTGGATCCGAACACAGCAAACTCATACCGCTCTCTGTCTGAGGGCAAAAGAAAGGTGACGTGAAAGAGAAACAGCCATTTCCTGCTCATTCAGAGAGATATGATGACCCCATGTTCTTTGTAGAGAGAGTCTGTCTGGATGTGTTACTGGGAGGCTGAGATGAGTGGGTGGAGTGTTGATGTGTCAATGACATTTAGAGGAATTAACAGGAAAGGAAGGAGTAATGACTGTGAGTTTGGATGCAATGGAAAGTCTTGAAGTCTGAACTGCTCTGTACACTCTTTCACTACCAGTCACAATATTAACTAACAGTGTGGTCTGACCTACCTTCTCTGTGTGGAACTCATTTGCATATTATGTGTAAAGATTTGTCTTTGTGGCTTCTTTGCTTCAGCTTTTGCCACATGGCGAGTTAATGCTGCTTTGAGAAGTCTTGAAGAATTTTTATGGTCCCTAGCTCAACTCAAACCTTAGGATGGGGGTTTGAGATGTTACACAGGATTTTGGCAATAAGAGACCACTCATTGACCAATGAGAAGTCCTTTCCAATGTTTTGGAAGGTCTGGGGCTTTCTGTCTGAGGTGTCTGGTAGTTGTCCCAGCAGCTTATCTGACGGCTGCTTGGCATGTGTTTGTGTTAGTCCACCACAAACCAATCAACATGGAGCCACTCTTCTTTGCCTTGACAGTTAGCGAGGGGATCTGCCAAAAACTGGCTCCTGGAATGTAATCTTGTCTGATTGATCACCACATGCATTACATTTAATCTATGGAAAATGATAACAACTGTGGGAAATCCTACAATTGAAAGAGGATCCATTAATACAATGACACAATCAGCAACTATTGGAAATGGAATATGATATGATGCTAATTCAAAGTAAGTTTTCAGAAACCCCTATGTTAAACTTGGTACATCAAATGGTATTAAAAAAAAAAAAAAAAGTACATACAATTCAAACAATATACAGTCAAATAAAATAAGCATGCATAGGACATGTAAAATACCTGTAAAAATAAACCTTAAAATAAAAATATAGTAAACCTAAAGCCTTTTATTATAAAATAGAATATGAATGTTAATACCTATTATGAAGTTCAGTGCAAACATAAAGGTCGACCTATTAAACATTAATTTATGTGAGAGAAGTCAAATATAAATGTTGATTTAAGCTTTTACGAGCAAAGACGAAAAAAAATGCTTGTTGCAGTCATTAATGTTGTGACGTCTTATGATCAAATGAGAACACACAGGTCGGGTTTCAAGAACTTGACTCCTTTACTGTATGCCTCAGCATCACAACTACAACACTTAAAGGAACACACATACACAAATTCAGTTCAGAGTCCGGACCATACCAACTATAGGTACTTCTGAGGGGGGTATCGGCAAGTCCATCATCTGCATAAACTTCATGTTCTGCGTAACTGAACTATGGCGCACATTTCTTCCTAGTGTCTGTTTCCATGGTGACTCATGGATTCAGCGGTCTGCTGGGAATGCCTTTCTGAGTTCACCATGAACGTGCACAAACTCAGGGTTGAGTGAACCCAGAACTAGTATTCTGAAACCAATAATCGCGAGTAAACAATGCTTGGGTTAATCAACCAAGAGTTCATGGTTTATGTCATGGTAAGTTAACCTTGCTTTCTGGAATACAACACTCAAGACATATGACAGGTTTTGGTGAGAAACAACCCAAAATTGAAGCCATTTTTCAGTGAAAACCTTGACATCACAGTGGCTTGTGTGTTCACATTAGAACTTGCATTATTACATTGTTTTAGTGCTAAAAATAATGCAAGTTATCATGTGAACCCATTTGTCACTGTGAACAAGGTCTCAGTCACTCATGAATGTGCAATTATATTTTGGGGTCCTTTTAAGCTTTTAAGTGAGTCACTATCAAGACCTGTTACACCAGCTGAGAAATAGTTCGCTACTGGTTTTAAGGGAGTTTATTTTCTTTAGAATCCTTAGTGTCCATAGTTGAAGAAAAAATATAAATGGAGTATGCCACAATGGATGATGCACAAAAACCAGCAGAGCATCTTTTCTCCCACAAATGGTCTTTCAACTATCTAAATCTATTAAGTCTAACTGTGACATTGAGGACTGTCTGAAAATGCTAGGGAAATAGTTCAGGTGTGATGCTCTGGGCAATGTTCTGCTGGGAAACCCTGAGTCCAGCCATTCATGTGGAAATCAATTTGACATATGCCACCTACCTAAACATCGTTGCAGTCCAGGTACACCCCTTCATGGCAGTGGTATTTCCTGATGGCAGTGGCCTCTTTCAGCAGGATAATGCGCCCTGCCACACTGCACACATTGTTCAGGAATGGTTTGAAGAACATGGAGTTCAAGGTGTTGACCAGGCCTCCAAATTCCCCAGATCTCAATCCAATTGAGCATCTGTGAGATGTGCTGGACCAACAAGTCCGTTCCACGGCGGCTCCACCTCACAACTTACAGGACTTGAAGGATCTGCTGCTAATGTCTTGGTGCCAGATACCACAGGAATACCTTCAGCAGTCTTGTAGAGTCCATGCATCAGTGGGTCAGCGCTGTTTTGGTGGCACCGGAGGACCAACATCATATTAGGCAGGTGGTCATAACGTTTTGGGTCGTCAGTGTACGTTCTCTGTATATTTTGACAGCGAGCAAAGCTCCACCCTCATCAAGACTTCACAGACAATGTCTTTTTCCAAAGATTAATGAGGATAGGGTAAAACTATTAAAGAAAAACAATTAAATTACATTTACATGAAATACATGCTTCTCACAAATGTTTTTATAAACAACCAGATGATGTATTTAACTCCTGAAAAGATTGCTTAAGTCATTTATGACATGTGAAATTAAATATGCAAGCTAATGAGTAAAATAATGAAATACAAGGAACACATGCAAACTATTGAGGGAATTCAGCTAACATACACAATTATTCACATTAATACTACCATGTTTGTAATAATAAAAGGAAACTACCAGAGGCCAAAGATGAACGAAGATGGATACGAATTCACTGCCACATGTGTGTAGAGCTGAATGACATGGGATAGCACTAACTTCCTCATTGATCATCCATTAGTCACATGATATCCTGAACAGTGTAAGGAATTGTTTTCAGAACTGCCAGTAGGGGGAGTCAAACTAAAGTAAAACAAAAACATATACCTTTTAATCACTTTCAACTAACTGTAAATGAACAGTACCATAATAATGTAGAATTGTTTTGATACATTGCAAAGCCATTAAAATAACTCTTGATGTATTGCACACTGCATTCATTTTACTTAATGCATAACGTGGGAAGGACATCAAACATTTAGCTGAACTTAAGCTTCCTGAGCTTTGGTTGAAGTTAACTTAATTGTTGAACACTTATTTTATTCATATATTTATTAATTTTTTTTACAAAATCTGTTTGAAATTAAACAATCATTGTTGGCCCCTCTGTTGAAGACCCCAACAGAAGACTAAAACACTGAGTTAGGGACATTAGAGACAAATAATGTATCTTTTTAGTTTGACTTTATTTAACTTTCAAAAATCACAACATCCAAGTTCAGCATGAGTAAAAAAACAAAACAGAAAACAAATGCATCTTAATTGAATCTTGGTCACTGATAAATTGTGGTTGACGATGCCCTTCTACTGCAAAGGCATGCTGTCCATGTTCCTCAAGTTAAAATAGTGCAGTTCATCGAGTATGTATTGTAATTTCCATTCAGTCTTGATTGTTCCCATATAACTAACAGTATCTACTGCTGCAGACACCAGTGGTCCCAAAGGTTGGTACTGTCAGAGGTCCTCATGTTTTTCAGGTGATTCGACAATTTGGGGAGCTTCAGAATTAAATTCAGGCCCTTCCTGATTCTCTTCTAATGACAACAAAGATGACAAATTTTATGTATACATTTATGAACTATGAAATGTAAAAAAGTTAAAGCTAGGTGTATAAAGCAAAGGAAACAAAGCAAAACAGTACAAGTGTAAACATTCAACTAAGGCCTACCTGGTTCTAGCTGTTTGACACAGACGTCATCCTGCTCTTGAAAACCAGCGGCACACTGGCACATAAAGCTGCCTTCAGTGTTGACACACTCCTGGTGTTCTTTAGCACACACCGCCTCTGACTGGTCACACTCATTTACATCTATGAAGACAGGAGAGAGTGGACACTTCAGTCATTGCCATCACAATCAAAAAAGTCCCTGATATTTCCAGGTTTTCCATGACTGTAAGAACTCTGTGACTTTGCAAGAACCAGCCACTTGGGCCACATTTACACTGTTAATTCCATTTGTTTCCCCACAGATATCTAGCACAGATTGGATCTTGTTGCATGCGTATAAGTGACAAAAACAATTATGAGATCAGAATTGTTGGCATCTGATCTGAGACGATTCCAAATGTGGTTTTAAATCAGAGACATATCTGATATCTGGACATCTGACCTGCCTCTAAACAAGTATCTGATTCGCCTCATATTTCTGACATTAAAATCAGCTGAAACAGAATTTATATATAACAACATTATTCTGGAAATACAATGTGTGAAGCAATTGTGAAATGTAAAGCACGCATCTGCAGCGAGGAGAGATTTCAAAGTTGAAAAGAAATCAGCATAAATCTATATACAAATGGGTGAAAGCCCTGTGACTATCAGAACGTTTTAGGATATGCTCGATGCTGATTGTATGCACACTTTACCATAATGAGGAGGCCATCAATGATAAATATTTAGTTAAATTACATGTGCAGAGTAAAGGAAAAGCAGTGGAACAAATGGCAAAAGTGAGCCTCACTGGTATTTACAGAAGAGAATAGAGGTAAAAGAATGAGAATGTTTTAGTTTATCCATAACCACATGTACAGGAATATTCTACATAGATGTACTGTACACTCTATGGAGCATGTAAACCTCGTTTTGGAATAAAGTCTTAACCAGTTTAATAAATTACCTTTATCAGGGACGACAGGCTTAGTCTTTAAATCATCACTTAAAAGCACTCAGGTTTATGAATGAATGCTTGCATGGGAATTCTTCTGTGTAAATCGTCTCATCCTTGCAAGTCGTTTTCTCCTTTGAAAGCAATTCTTTCAAAGTTTATTGATATTTCTAAGAATAATGGCATTGCCATTCATGTTAATCAGTAACACATATGACAAGCAGATTAATACAGGTAATTCATTCAGATAATGGATAATTCTGCTCAAAATGTTGCATTGGTACTTAGAATTAATTTTAGCTGCATCTGGAAGAAACCACGAACCGTTTTATTCGCACTTTCTTAGACTTGCTGAATGTTATTGTGCAGTAGCACACTGACATAGTGATTGCTGTATTTCGACATGAAATGAGACCCTTCCCTCAAAAACTTTAGCAAGGAGATGCATTTCAGCGATCATGTGTCTCTTTTGACTAAAGTATATGAGCGGAGTGGAAGCAGAGCGTCATGATTTTGCCTGAAGCGAGGAGCTAGTTTTGTTGAAAATCTGAGCCTCATGGTTTTCTCTCACTCCAAGAGGTTTATCAAAAGGCTTTTGTATCCTGGGAGATACAAACAATTGAGTGGCTGGGGAAAGGAGCACGGGGCGAGTGGGCCAAATTTCTGTGAAAATTAGAAAAGGGGGCCCTGCAAATAGATGTCATGTGACTTTTTTAAAAACTCTGTCATCAACTCAACTTATATAAATAAAAACATTGCCCTCGATGTATCTCGGGTAGAAGTTTATATCTTTTACATGTTAACTATATTTTGAGGGAAAATCTCTGCTTAAAATATTGTTGCTAGGAATTGAGTTATTATGTACATGTTGAAAATTAATGAATTAAATATTTAAATTTGTCATAATATGACACAAAATGTTTGTATCTCAGGTGATATGTTGCCCTATTAGGGGTAAAAAAAAAAAAAAGAGGTTTAGTATATGAATGGAGTGTATATGGGGAATGCTTGACTGTCTTTTACAGAAAAATCAGTACAATGTAACATTAACTTTAAATGTTACATTTTAAGCAATTAGTACAAGGGTTGAATCATGGTCCCACCAGATCCAGGTTACATGACTTTGCCAGGGGTCTGGGGGCCCTAGTGCTAAACTTGCACTGGTGTTCACCTTCCTTTGACTACCAGGGACGTCCAAAGCCTCATGACTGCCAGAGGCCCTGGGGCACTGGCCACATTCTTGATCTTGATCGGTTCAATGGTATAGTAATGGTATCAGATGGTAATACTGTAGCTCTTTGAAATATACTGTGGTATTAAATAACATCCATCCTCATATACCATAGTAATTACGAGGAACTTCAAGTTACTTCAAAAGGATATTATGTATTTACCTTTATACAGTACATGTTCTAAAAACATGGTATTAACATGGCACCATGTCCAAAAGTCTTGGTAATACCATGGTTCCATGTCCAAAAAAACTAAACAAAAAACAAGGTACTATTTCCAAAAACATGGTAATACCATAGTACTTTTTTGTAAGCATGATAAAAGGCTCTCACACCAAACTAATGTCATGAACTCTTTTATACCCTAAAAGGGCAGCATATCCTTAGGGATACAAAGAGTAAAATTGAAAATAAAAGCAATATTTTACAGGTTGCTAGGGTAGGTAGGGTCACGTTGGGGTAACCTCCTCGTGGTCGCTATAATGTGGTTCTCGCTCTGGATGGGGCGCGTGGTGAGTTGTGCGTGGATGCCGCGGAGAATAGCGTGAAGCCTCCACATGCGCTAGGTCTCCACGGCAACGCGCTCAACAAGCCACGTGATAAGATGCACGGATTGACTGTCTCAGACAAGGAGGCAACTGAGATTCGTACTCCGCCACTCGGATTGAGGCGAGTCAATACACCACCACGAGGACCTAGAGTGCATTGGGAATTGGGCATGCCAAATTGGGGAGAAAAGGGGAGAAAAAAAAAAAAAAAGGCATGTTTTGAGAAAACATGATAATATCCGTTCACATGTGGAAAGAAAATCTTAAGGTCAGTGTGATGAGGAGGAGGGTGGGGCTGGGCCGTGGGTGCGCATGGCCGGCCCCCAATCGGGCTAATCAGCCGAGGAGAGGGATAAAGCCGAGCCGGATGCAGCAGTTCAGGAGAGAGAGAGCCACACGCAGCTGCCGTGTGTGCATTTGTGTGTGTCTTTTTGTTTAAATTAAATATTACTTTGACTGTTCAGCCGGTTCCCACCTCCTCCTTGCCCATCTTTACCGTGTTTCATTGGTGCCGAATCCCGGAAAGGAGGAGGGATGCACTGTCCTGGAGTCCTCGCCACTGCCATCTACCCAAAGGAGCAGCCGCAGCCATCCGCGGACGGAAGAGTCGCTGCCGGCCGCCTGGATGCCTGGACGTGGAGGAACGGCCGCCATCAGCGAGGGGAGGAGGGGCTCGCGTCCGGTAACCTGGAGCGGTGGAGCTGCTGACAGGGGCGGAGGGGCTTGCTACCAGCTGCCAGAACTTGGAGGGGCGTTCCATCCACCAGGGGTCAGAGGACTCGTTCCGGTCCACCCGGGGAGGAGCGGCGATCGTCCGCCAGAGGGTGGAGGAGTGGTCGAGCACCAGGCGACGGCATGTCTGGGAACCGGCGAGCAATTTTTTTCTCTCTCTCTCTCTCTCTCTCCGCCTCGCTCTTTCCCTCTCCCCTTTTCCCTCCCAGGTCTCGAAAGGCGGGGAAAGCCTGCCAGCAGACGTGAGTGAGAGGAGAGGGATAAAGCTGAGCCGGATGCGGCAGTTTGGGAGAGAGAGAGCCACGTGCAACTGCCGTGTGTGTGTGTGTTTATGTTTTTTGTTTAAGCTTTAATTAAAATATTAATTTGATGCTTCGTCCGGTTCCTGCCTCCTCCTTGCCCGTTTTAAACCCTGTTACAGTCAGTAATTCATATCTCTCTCTCTCTCTCTCAAATATTTTGAATAATCATATCATTCTAATCTAATGCATTGCAGTCTCAACTGTATTATGTCCCACATTAAATAGAATTTAACTTTTAATGAGCTAAAACACAAACTGAACTTATCAATTTGATATTACATAGTTTGACTAATTGCCATCTGAAATTTTAGTGCCGTAATATGCAATTTACATGTGCAGATGAGGAAGCTCAGCAAACGCCAGCTGAGGTTGAGTGAGGTAGATTTAAAATATTTAAAAGATAATATTTCTGAAAGTGAACTCAGCATTGGGCATAGTTTTGATAGTTTTATCTATTCTTGATTAAAAAAAAATAAAAATAAAGAGAATGCCGTTCAGCCAACCTTTTTTTGTTCACAGAAATAGGGCAAGGTTAATTTATAAAAAAAAAAAAAAAAGGCCAATATTAATACATATGCCCAATATTGTTTTCTCATTTGGTTATTTGATTTGATTTAATGTTTTTTTTCTTTGGTAAACTATTTATTTAACTTCATGGGTTTGGTAATGTTGCTGACATGTTTCAAAAGTAATCTAATTTGTATAATTTAATAAAGACTTGGGCTAATAGAAGCTTTTCTCCCAGTATTGTGTGCATCATTGAATACATCTTCTGCACGGAGATTTGTGATATTTAAAACCATACTGAAATAACAGTGGAGTAGTAGATGGGCGCAAATTTTGCCATGGAGTGAACATGGAGGGGGGTTTCTCTTATCAGTATCAGGAACATCCTGAGGTTTATAGAGGCAAGGCACAATTGGAAGAATTTACATGTGATATGTCATTATCTTTCCTGAACCGCAACATCTACACTATTGACTATTTGATGTGAATCTGAATAGCTAGTCCTTGGAGGGAGCAGGGAGGGGGAACTGGAGCAGAGTGATAGGATGTCTTGAGTGCAGAGTGGAAATTGTTGCCACATGTGATCGGATCACCCATCTTAACACCAGGTGTAAACGGTGTCTTTGACTACATCCGTATGCGGTTTTTATTGATCTGATCACAAAACGTTTTGGACTGTTTCCACCTGTGATCGGATCACCAAAAACACATCTTTACACCAGGTGGAAATGGGGTCTCTGATTTTAGTCCGCTATACAAAGAACATTAAGAGGATGTTCCTGATGGGAATTATCGATGTGTATCCTGTGCCCAATGCAGTTTTACTCAGAAATGTACCACCTCTACTCATCTAATCTCTAGAAAAATAAAGAATTATTTGAAATGAAATGTGAACATTTATTTGGAATAAATTATAGTTAGATAATGTTACTGTAACCCTCCCATGTTCTTGACAATCAAGTTTCACTGCAGCACTTACAGGTTCAAATTTCCCTGGCTCGTTAAATCACAGTTCAACAATTACAAATTGCAAATTGTTTTATCACCAATAACCAACCTTTCACTAATTTACAAACAGGGTTTTTTGGATGTTTTTCATCCTTTTGCTCATCCATTGTTTTTGTTTTATTGTTGTTTTATCACTTTACATGAGCTGTTTTTTAAAAAGTGAGATGTAAATGTTAATATGCAATACAATAATGTGTTACACTGAACTAGCCACCTATATGTCTATAAGCCACAGATTTTACAGTAGTTATTTACACAAGGTTTTTCTGTCGTCGTTTGGAACACCTCTGATCTACCAGTCTTTGCAGTACTTTCTCCCATACAGTATATTATTGTCATTAATAACTGCTATTTCTCAACAGATCTGCATTCTGCGAGTTTCTGATGTAGCCTAGACGTGACTCACTAAATGCTTATCGAAAGCCATCCATCTTTACTTTGTTTTTACACAGAAACTGCATCTGCAGCTGCATAAATGTATTTACACAGCAACAATTGCAGGAAACAATGTATTGTGCGTGAGAATGTTATATTTGTGGGAAAAAATGCTGCCGGCTGTATTGATATTGATGCACAGCTGACACTGCGCAGATTGTTTAGACAGTTATGCCAGTGCGGTTGCCAGATATTCAATCCGGCAATCATTATACACGAATAAGATGCTGTATTTTCAATCTTTAGTGCCTAACATCAAACCTTTTGGTGATAGCAGTCCATTTTTAAAGTATCCCAAAAACGCAACCCACGATTCTATGATTTTAAACCCAAGATTGTGTTTTCAAATCAGTCAAATTTGTTGTGAAAGTGCAACCCTGAACACTGCACCTGTGCTCCTTATTTTGTGTTCATTATGAGAGAAGTATTCTAACAAAATTGTATTAAGTAACTGTATTCTGAATACAGGTGCTTGAAAAGGTAACGAGGGCTGAATGCAGTTACTTCACCTTTGTATTCTGAATACGTAACTGTTACATGTATTCTGTTACAGCCCAAACCTTTTTACAAATGTAAAATTGAAAAATTTGATATACAGTAAATGTACGTGTGCGAGCACGCGTGCGTGGGTGGGTGGGTGTTGGGTGTTTTCTGTTGTATTGCAGCTTTCTCATAAGTTTTTAATAAATAGGGTCAAAAAACAACCTACTATCCAAATGTGTTATTCGTTGACAACTATAAGTAGTGGGTTTACCTTCCACAAAAGTATAAACATTGAGCCTCCCAGGCACTTTCAAAACATTGATGTTTAAATGTAACCTTTCTAGCTCAACCTATAGCGCGAGGTTGGGTCATGGCTACTTGTTCAGCCGGGTGAATATGAACATCCATGGCAGACGTGTACACAGGAAAAGAAATTTAGCTTCGCCAAAATTCGAAGACTTGTCAGAGACACAGAGAATGAAGTAAAACCAGAGTGAACATTGGCATCGCATTTACAAGGTGGAGGACTTCGAGGACATTTTTGGGGTTCGATGGAGACACCAAACTTCCAGAGTTTCTCCTCAACAGGTAAGCTGCACACCAGGTATTTCCACACACGTTAGCTCAGTGCTGTTGAGCTCCAGAAAAATTGGTAAGATACTTCGAATATGTATCATTATGCTTACTAATTACCAGAAGAACCATCCTGTGCCATGCACATCCACCTGCCGTTCTATCCGGCGATGTAATTGGCCGACCCGATTCCTCTGCCATGCTTTCTGTCTGTTGTGTATATGTTATAGTGGTCTTATTTATTACGACGTTAAACATGTATAACCTTTTATTTAGTATGGCATATTTGTTCATGGGGAATCAGAGAGTGCAAATGGGTGTGATGAGTCTATAGGGTGTTGGCAAAGATTGTCTGAAAAAAACACTTCATTTCTGCAATTCCATTTGGTGCCACTAGTAGCACAAAAATTACATACTTCACCTTTAAAAGATCGAATGTAACTGACCTTGCAAACTTTGTTAAATCCAGAGAGAAATTCCTTCTAAAAAGCTCTTAATAATTGAATTAATCCAGCAACATACACGAAGGTGCGATACACAATGTTTGTGGACATGATGGTAATTCTTACCTGCACAGGTGCCTTCCTCATCCTTATAGCCATCAGCGCAGGCGAGGCAGCTATCAGCTCCAGGTCCTTTGCAACCGGAGCATCTGGTATTGCATGCTGTGATATAAAATAATAACATATGGATTTTATGTACCGTGAATGATTATGGAGGGAATTCTAAATTTCTTGTTTAAACAAACCTTTACCGGAGAAAGAGCCATCTGTGTTAAAGCAGTATTGTTCATCTTTGCATGGCAATGCATGCAACTTTTGTAAAATACAATACAATTTCTTGTCCATTTATGCATGTATATGGTAAATAGCCATGGAATAAGATGCTTTGCATCAGAGTCCGGATCATCCAGTCAGGGTTTATTTTGTAATAATGGCAGAGTATTATCTCACATTCTAGTGAATTAAATATTTTAAAGTGGAACATACATACTGTATCTAGAAAAATTTATATTTACTATTAAAAAAAAATCAGGACTGCATATTAGAAAATGTATTCGAAAATAAAAAAAGGAACGCAAACAAACTAAGCTTTTAGCAGTCCTTTTCAATTGTTCTGTAGTGAACACACTTTTACATGTTGGCAAGTTAATAACTTGATAAATAAGATAAATTTCATTCTGATAATTTTTTTATCATGAAACCGAAGTCTAAATGGTTAAAGTAAATCTTCAGAGAAACCCACTACCAGTTGCCCCCCAAAAATGAGGCTTCTCTCTTTTTATTTGAACATAATTAGCAAGTGCTTTGATTCTGAAGGAAACTGCTGCATCACACATTATGTGCCTTAATACATCATTATATATACAATTATTGTTATTTGGGGGGTATTTCTCCACAAAAATTATATATATATATGCCATTAATTGCGATTAATTCAATGATTGAATCGGCATACCATGTAATAAATTTGATTAAAAATTTGAATCGATTGACAGCCCTAGTTCTTTCATTTAATTTTGTTCTAACCGGTTACCAATTGGAAAATTGCCCTGCAAGTTCCTTCAAAACAGAGTAACTAAATACTTTGTCAAAATTGAGTCATAACCAGATCGTGACTATGATCTGTCCTGTTAGAGACTGAATTAGTTCAAATATGCTCAGATTCAGAGAAAACTATGAAGACTTTGGCTATGTTCAGACTGCCACTAAAAATCAGATTTTTTGCATATCCAGATTGTATCCAGATGAGGTTTTGATAGTCTGGACAGAAAAAACAACATGAAATCAGATTTTTCTGAATTGGATTCAAACCACATCGGGAGGTGGTTTCAAATGTGATTGAAATCAGATTTTTTCAGATGCGTCTCAGTCCGGACAGAGCTCAGTCCGGCTGCTCAAATCGGATTTCAAATGGTCTTTTGCGTCACTCTTAACGCCACAAACAACGATGACATCAAAAATCGGTGACTGCAGCACGGAACATCACAATATTTACCAGTCTCCTGAGTTTTTCTTGTGCGATGGAGGAGTTCTGCACCGCGAATCTATGGCGCTTTGGAGAGCGAGATGATGCACCTCCATTTTTCCCGAATCTGTTTTGAAAGCATCGTCACGTGGGTACGCCTACGTTATTACCAAAGCAACCCATGCAGATAGGTTGGTTATGTCTGAACGCGCAAATCTGATTTGATCACTTGCAATTAATAGTGCGGACAGTCTGATTTGAGAAAAAATCTGATTTGCCTGCAGTCAGATCATAGCCTTTGATCCACATTTGGCTAGACAAGAAATAAAAATAATAATAATAAAAAAGACAGTTGAAGTCATTTCTCTCAGTTTTGGTGTTGGTGTATTTACAGGGTTTGGCTTTTGCAGAAAGATCCTCTATGAAATGCATCTGTCAGACCCAGATGACAATATAACAAACACCCATTATAAAACCGAAAGTTCTGATCCCGAATACTAAAGCAATCAGCCACGAAAGACTGTGCAGTGATTTTACCACGGGCAAGGGGTGTTCTTGTTCAGGAGAAAGCCTAACACCTCCACTCGAGTTGCTTATTGCTTTTATAAAACGGAGCCAAAAGCAATATGATGAAAGACACCAATTTTTAATAAGGAGTAAAATGTATTATTAATAATAGTAATCTGAATAAATATTCTTCTAAAAGAGTAACAGTTCATTTTCCTAAATGTAGGATGTTTGTGGCTGCTAGGCAACATAGGAACTTGCCAAATTAATATAGAATGTGCTATGCCAGGATGCATTTATAGTCATTTTACAGCTTTGAACAGGCTCATCCAATCAGAATTCAGGGTTGGAACTATCCATTTTATGCACCCTGTTCCTGAACGTGGAAGTGTTCCACGATTCATAATGGCAGCCTGTTTTCACTCTCCAGTCTACAGTGTTTTCACTTGCATTGGCATATGTTCTTAGCGGACAATGGGATGTTTATGGGACACACAATGAGGAAGGATACAACATAAGCAATTAATCTTAAAGGGATAGTTCACCCAAAAATGAAAATTCTCTCATTTACTCACCCTCGTGCCATCCCAGATGTGTATGACTTTCTTTCTTCTGCAGGACACAAATTAAGATTTTTACAAGTATATTTTAGCTCTGTAGCTCCATACAATACAAGTGAATGGATGCCAAAAATGTTATGCTCCAAAAAGCACATAAAGGCAGCATAAAAGTAATCCATAAGACTCCAGTGGTTAAATCCATATCTTCAGAAGCGATATGATAGGAGTGGGTCAAAAACAGATCAATATGCAAGTCAATTTTTGCTAGACATTTTTCTCCCTATCCAGTAGAGGGCATATGCATAAAGAATGTGAATCACCAAAAACAAAAGAAGAAGAATGTGAAAGTTAAAGTGGAGAATGACTGAGCAGGGAGGATAATTTATAGTAAAAAATGATCTATTTCTCACCCAACCTATCATATCTCTTCTGAAGACATGGATTTAACCACTGGATTACTTTTATGCTGAACTTTGTGATTTTGGGAGCTTCAAAATTGTAGCACCCATTCACTTGCATTGTATGGATCAAAAGAGCTGAGATGTTCTTCTAAAAATCTTAATTTGTGTTCTGCTGAAGAAAGAAAGTCATACACATCTGGGATGGCATAAGGATGAGTAAATGATAAGTAGTTTAATTTTTGGGTGAACTATTCCATTAAGGTAACACAGTAACAAGAAAAGTGTTGCATTACAAAGTTTCAAATGCAATAGAAAACTACTAGCCAAGACAGAGATTAGATGCAACAATATTAGAGTGCAACAATATATATCAGTATATTTTTGACATTTGAGTGTATGGTCAAGGGCTCGCGAAAAAGTTGTCTTTAGCCTTTTTTTTTTTTTTTTTTTTAAGACAGAGAGGGAGTCTGCTTCACGGATGGAGTTGGGAAGGTCGTTCCACCATCGAGGAACAGTGAAGCAGAAAGTCTGGGGAAAGTGATTTGGTGCCTTTTTGTGTTGGACTCTTATTTATTCTGTACTCCCAGCTCACACAAACACATAAGCCAAAACAAAATCTATCGCTGAACTCTCTTCACTGATTTTTGCTGATAACAAAAGTAGCTATCGGTGCAGATTAATCAGCAAAACTGTTTAATCGTCGACCTCTCATACATACTCAATTTTGCAAATATAAGATGATGCTGTATATAGGATACGTTCCCAATCAAGTTACCTTTGCACAGGGAGAAGGTATCATTTCTCAGTTCACTAAAATATCCATCGCTGCAGTCCAGACAAAACTCTCCTTCATATCCCTCATCACAACTGCATTTCCCATTTCCAGCCCGTGTTCCATCTCCGTCACATTTGCCGTTACCATGGCACGGTCTGTCCTCTCCTCCAACGCAAGCTTAAAATAATGCACAACAAATGACAAAGTTGCAAGAAAAGCTTTAATAATCACATGAGAAGTGAGTATTAAGGCACAAAACATTCTACACAAGTACATAAAGGCAAAGTCTTCTAGCTATGAAAGCTCAATTTCACACATCGTTGTATTCTGAATTGTGACAGTGTGATTCATAACGCAGTGCAAATACGTTTTGCATTCTGTGTTGCCAAAAGGGCCACTATAGCAGGCATCAGCACAAACATTCTTTTACAGTCGGTTTCTTCTTTCAGGTCAACTACTGTCAACAGTTTGAAGAGACCCTTGCGGATCAAGTTAGTTAAAGTTTATTAAAACACTGAGCTCTTTATTTATTGAATGGCTCTTAAAAGTAGAGGTCGACCAATGCGTTTTTTTTTCCTCCCCAATTTGGAATGCCCAATTCGCTCCAAGTCCTCTTTGTGGCGTAGTGACTCGCCTCAATCCGGGTGGCGGAGGACGAATCTCAGTTGCCTCTGCGTCTGGGACCTTCAATCCGCGCATCTTATCACGTGGCTTGTTCAGCACGTTACCGCGGAGACATAGCACGTGTGGAGGCTTCACGCTATTCTCCGCAGCATCCATGCACAACTCACCACGTGCCCCACCGAGAGCGAGAACCACATTATAGCGACCACGAGGAGGTTACCCCATATGACTCTACCTTACCTTGCCAATTTGGTTGCTTAGGAGACCTGGCTGGAGTCACTCAGCACGCCCTGGATTCGAACTTGCGAACTCCAGGGGTGGTAGTCAGCGTCAATACTCGCTGAGCTACCCAGGCCCCCTCGATAAGGTTTTTTTTTAATGGCCGATGTCAATACACAGAGTGCAGGGTGGCCGAAATATTAGAAGTCATCATTCCTATGCCCTATTCCATACGAAGACAATTGCCCTCAAATGTGAGGGCTTCAGAAGGCTGAAAGGTGATAATGGTAAGTCAAAACTAATTTTAAGCGATTCTTATCATAAAATATGTTTGGAATTGACCCTACAACATGGATTGTGCTCCTTTCGAAGTTCTCTGTGAAGGCACGATCCGCCCCAGTTAGAACACAGCCAGACACGCTAGGGGAGTGTTCTCGTTCTAGAAAGCATTTGACTGGACAAAGTTTCTCATGCTGTCAGTGTCCTTAAAGGGAATAAATATAGACTAAAAGCAGCAAAACTTTCATTTAGATTTCATGGCGACTTTAGAGAGGAATAAATAGGAGCGCTCCACAGGAAGAAAAATAATCGGTTTTGTGAGGTTTGTGAATTAAACCTGTTTAATCAAGATATCTGTATATTTGCATACAATATATACATTTGATTAATATTTGCCTTTTTATCATTAGACAAGACAGTTAAAAGTTACAGGGAACTGTGAAAAGAGAGAGAGAGAAAGAACTAAACACCAGAGCAAGCGGGAACATTTAAATGAGACTGTATTGGACACTGGTTTATTATTGTGGTAACATAATGGCAATTCACAACAAAAAGAACGGCGATTGGTCATTTACATGGCTCCTTCAAATGCAAGCATGTGATTCTTGGCGCCGTCACGGCTTAAGAAACGAAACGCCAGATGCCAATAATAGAAAATAAAAAAAGGCAAGAGAATTTCAAAAAACACCCCTAAAAAAAAAAAAAAACACCACTAGTTTTCATGACATAATTTTCCTGCAGCTCCAAAGTAATTTGTCACATGGGTTAGGTGATTGACTTCAAAAAAGGCTCTGCAATATTTCCATGTGCCAAGATGTTAGCATTCATGTTGGGTACTTCCAGGGCATTTGCCAGCCATGCAACTGCCACTAAAAGGAATGGAAAAGATAACGGAGCTCTCGCTACATGTAATCAAGACTTCCTTGGTTGGCAAAGCATTTGCAACTGAATACTTGCTTGAAGTATGTTTCTGGGCCAACACGTTGAGGAGCTGAATTATACTTACTATTGCAATCAGGACCAAATGAGCCTTTAGGGCAGCACACTTTGATGGTCTCAATACAAAACCACTTAAAAAGATCCGGATGTTTAGCTTTCCTGCATCCAAAATGCAAAAATAAAATGAGATTTTTAGCAGTTTTAGATTTCTAGAATATAAAAATGAGACTGAGAATGACAAGTAAGGTTTTCAGTTATTACGGCACAAGTTCCTCATGTGAGGTCCTGACCTCTTGAACCACCAGGTCTCAAAGTGTTCCTCATGTTCTTCCACCATGTGGTTGCACTCATAACTGCTGCTGTCACACAAGCTCTCCAGTATCTCCATCAGCCGAATCTCACTGAAGAAACCACACATTTGAGTGGATATCAAGATCGCATTACATCAGCTCATACAAACAAATGTTGCTCTTTGAGGTTTAAGATTGCGTCAAATGATTCATTTTCTTCTCACCTTGATTTATATTTAGAGAGTTTTCTTTCTTCCCATGCTGTGTTTCCACCACCAAAATTTTTCTTTGCCGTTTTTTCTAAACCCTGGAAGAAGAGTAGTAGGATGACATTCAACATCCAGCACCAAAAAGTAGCCTATCTGGACACTTAATAATGCAATTTGATTTGAGTAAATAACGACTTTCACTCTTTTCATCCTTTTTAGCTCGACAGACCAGAGTCCCTATTCACTGGCATTACATGGCAAATAAACCCTGTAAGCCTTTTTTTTTTTTTTTTTTTTTTAAATCACCTTTTGTTTCACAGAAGTCATGAGTTTGGAGTGACATGAGGGTGAGTAAATAATGACAGAATTTTTGTGTGAACTATTCCTTTAATCTACTGATTTTATTGGATGTATTTAGTCAGTTCCCCTCAAGATCACTGGTGTTCTATTGGAGTAATCACATGTGTAGTTCACCACATTAACTTTATGGATGTTTCACTAACTAACCACCAAGTGTTTACCTTTTGTCATCGTTCTGATCTTTTGATTTATCATGAAAAACATTACACTTTTTTAAAAAATGTTTTGCTTTAAAAGTGTGCTTATCTTTTTTTTTTTTTTAACCTTCCTGCTATGTTATTTTGTCATCTAGTGCACTGACATTTATACATTTAAGAGTGACTTAACCCTTAGACTCAGAGGTCCTTAGAGGACAAAAATTTCTTAATATTATATATTAATATTATTTTCCACTTTCAATGAGTTAATTTTTTTTTAACCAACATAAGTCCTGATCATATCTACCAAATATTCATTCATTTTCAGGATTATCACAGTCTGGGATATGTCAGTGATTAGCAACAACATTGATTTTTATGCATTATTATTTTTTGTGCAGTGTCAGATAAAAAACACATTTAAAAAAAAAAAAAAACAAACAAACAAAAAAAAAACCCTCACACTCAGTACCATAAAGGATAAAAATGTCTGCATCAAAAAACTGCCATAAAAATATGATATATTCATATTATTTTCCAATTTGAATTAATGAATTAATTTAACCAACATCAGTCCTGATCATAACTACCAAATATTCATTAATTTTCAGGATTTTAACCCTTTAAATACCAGTTTGTTTACATAATGCCACTGTTGTTTTTTAAACACACACACACACACACACACACACACACACACACACACACACACACACTTCTCAATACACACTTACAAAACACACTCCATATACACACACACACACACACACACACACTCACTCACACACTATTTTAGCTGCATCATTTATTCAATTGTCCTGCAGTGCTCTATAATACAGCAATCAGAAAATAGGAAAAAAGCATGTAGTTGCTCCATAGGCTAAACATGATACAAATGGCACCATATGGTGGAAAATATTAGAAATTTACATTTTGAAGCCAGGGCTCCAGAATGAAAGCATAATATCATAGAATTCATGATTTTATACTTTAATGGCACTGGGATCAAATATTGCAGTTTTAATGGGTTTCAATGTAACTATGGGTTGAGTGTACCTATTTTGCGTACACAGTGTGTAATAGATGTATTATAGGAACTGAGGTTGAAATATCAAAATTCCCCCCAAAATACACACCTTTGGTCAAATTTAAGCCGTTGGCATTAACACGGTCAAAATGATCGAAAAAAACAAAAATGAAAAAGACAAGAATGTCCCGAAGATCGCACAAGGGTTAAATTATTTTAAAACATTGTTCAAATAATAGACGATGATAAACATCTTAAATAAAGATACATACCTTGTCAAAATTGCTGGTTATTTGACTGCATGTTGAACATAATGCTTTAAAGTCCTTTGTGTAGACAGGTCTAAATGGAAAAAGCAAAACAATACATATCAACTGACAAACACTATATACGACTACCATGTTTCCCATCCAAGTTATTATCTAACTCAAAGCTTCATGTCCGCTAAGAAAACAATGTTTTTCTGGGTTGCCTCCAACTGGTTAAGATGCCCTGAATCAACGTCTAATACCGAAAATTATGACACATTTATGCAGATTCCATGCCGGCTCTCTAAAGCTCCACATTCGTGTTTCCGCCTCAGCCGCTTTATGTGATTGTAAAGTGCTCCTGTCAGTCAACTTATGAGCCAATGAAATTAAGCCACGCGCGGGACATTCAAAGAAAGATACTTGCATGAGAATTTCCTACACCGTTTTGCTAGATGTAGTAGGTGTACCTCTGAACGAACGAATGAATGAACGTTATTTTTTGAATGAAACTTTTTAGGAATTTCAAATAAATAAACAAATAAATAAAATTTTATATATATATATATATATATATATATATATATATATATATATATATATATATATATATATATATATATATAACTAAACAAGGCTTCATTTTGTTTATCTTGAAAAAATAAAATAAAAATAAAAAATAAACAAGGCTTAATTTGTTTATAAAAAATGAAGCCTTGTTTATTTTTTTTAAATGTTTTTCTTTTTAATTTTATAAAATGACTAAATATATAAATGAATAATAGTATGCTAATTTCAAGCTGATGCAGCTGCTTGAAATGAGCACTTAAGAATCACAACTCTGTCAGAAAATAAGAAAAAAGTGAGAATAGGCCCTAAACTTGTCATCAGGCAGTGATAGATATAATATCGTTGTATATAAAAAATATGCTTTATTTTTAAATGTAATTATTTATGTTAAACGCTTATTGGTTCCTCCTTTTCGCGCAAAGAATTGAACAGCTTGCATGTACAGTGTCCTATGAGATCTTCCTCCAGAGGGCGCTCGACGGCTCAGACAGTCGACTCCTCCATTGAGTCGCATTCAAATCACTAAAACATATAATCTTTCAAATCTATTAATTCGAATGAATAATGATTGGCATACAAATTGAAACGTGCCCCGATATATGAAAATGACTTAAAAAACAAAAACAAAAAAATAAACTCATCCAATAATCATGGACGACTGTGATTGGCCCATGCTGACCTGCACTGTGAACTATTATTAACATCTGAATAATGACAATGAGAAACTTTAATAGCAATTGACCTGAAAATACACCGCAAAAAGTTAAAACAGACGATTATTTAGACCCATCGTATCTGACCAGTTAGAGAAAACGCCCATTTCAGCCACCGTTTATGATCAATGCCCATTCTACTCGCTATTTCTATTTATTTGGCGCAGATTTGTGCGCATGCGGAAGAATAATCTCGCGTTATGATGGCTCAGAAAGGAGCAATAAATGATCGTCTTCTCTTATTTTTAATCATTGGTGTTGTATTTTTACATTTGTTTATGTGTCCCTACACCAAAGTTGAGGAAAGTTTTAATTTACAAGCGATTCATGATGTTCTCTACCACAGGTTTGATTTTGAAAAGGTAAGATCATATTCTGAAGAAGTTAAGAGATTACAGTTTATTTTTAAAATGTGAAAATTATTTTCCGCATCTTTATTATGTAATTAAGAGACCACTCCAAATGTTTCTTAAATCAGCATTTCTATGGCAGCCATTCCATTCCAGTGTCTGTTGATTTCCTGCTTGAGTGGCATAAAGTCACCCAACAGCAATGTGAAAGACTGGTGGAAAGATTGAAAATCGGGGTTATTCCACCAAATATTGATTAAAATATTAGTATTGTGTTGTTTATAAATGAATATGAACTTGTTTTCTTTGCATTATTCGAGGTCTGAAAACACTGCATCTTTTTTGTTATTTTCTGCAAATAAATACTCTAAATGACAGTATTTTTATTTGGAATTTGCGAGAAATGTTGTCAGTAGTTTATAGAATAAAACATCTCAAACACATACCTATAAATATTAAATCCAGAGAAACTGATCATTTGGAGTGGTCTCAATGTTTAGAGCTGTATACACAATGCATATTTGTTCTCTTTGATACACTTGAATTGCAGTTTGTAAAAATGATCTTTTACTAAATGAGTTTAGATGGATTTTGGACAGTTTAATAAAAGCATTACCATGGGACTTTAATTTAAATGGTACTGAATAATTGGCATTTTCTTATATCATGGTATTTACATGGAACTCTAAGGTTCTTTCAAGAATACCATGGTATTGCACGTCAAAAGGTGAATAAATGAATACACATGGTCGTACAACCGAAGTACCATGTCGACCAAAACGTGATAGTATAACATGATAGTATCATAGTAAATTACCAAAAAACATGGTAATACCATAGTACTTGTGTTATCCAGAACTGGAACAGTAAGTCTTAGTTTAATCATTTTTCTTCCTGTTTCTCCAGTATGATCATCATGAGTTTCCTGGTGTGGTTCCCCGCACTTTTCTTGGACCACTGTTCATTTCAGCGCTCAGTGCACCAGTGAATTGTGTTCTCACCTTCCTTCAAGCACCAAAGTTTTACACTCAGATCCTTGGTATGTCTCAATACTTGACTAGTAGTTTTATATTAAATCAGAATACTTTTTTCATGAAATATAACTTCAAGAAGCAATTATTGAAGTCCAAGAACAATAACTCTTTTAACACACAAGCTCACAATATTATTTGTTTTCTAAAAGAAGAACTGTTGACTTTTTTTACTGATATTTCTTAACACAAATTCATGCACATTCATCATTATCCTACTACGGTACAGGTATTTTCATAATTTTACTGTTATAGTGCCACCTTCTGTCCAGACTGTATGAAGTTTCATGTGCTTCTTCAGACTAAGCCCTTAAAGAGAGAAATTTTGGATAAATAATTCTTATATACTAGAATAGGTTTACATGCTTTAATGTTCAAAAAACACATTGTTTTTCTCATACTGTACATTGCTGCACAATCTCTTTCCACCCTCTGTCTGAAACGCTCTTGTCTCTTTAAAGCCCCCCTTTCCGAAAAGCACAGTCTGCTCTGATTGGTCAGCTGGCCCAGTCTGTTGTGATTGGTCAACCGCTTAGAGCTTTTGGAAATGTAAAGCCCCTTACCATAATCAAAGTAGCCCTTAGACAGGCATTATGCAAATGTGTTACATAGTGACATAGCTAAGACATGGAAGTAATGGCTGGACTGCAAACCAGGGGTTTCAGGCAGTTCAGGAGGAATGTTTTCTGTGGGAGAGAGTAACTTCTTTTTGCGTGGACTTTGTGCTTTGTAACTTTGCAGACCTTTTACATGCACAAACAGCTATATTACACACTAAAGGAAAGGTAAAATCCCAAAAAGCATAATAGGGCCTCTTTAAATAAGTAGGAGAGGGGGTAAAATCTTTGCCAATCTTTGACCTGCCACCGCCACAGGCAGCTCTCACTCGACCTGTCACCACCTGTCACTCGTGCGGTCACAGTCATAAGCATCTCCCTCGTGATCTGTCACCGTTAATATATAAACAATAAACATTTGGATATATACACCGATCAGCCACAACATTAAAATCACCTGCCTAATATTGTGTAGGTCCCCCTCGTGCTGCCAAAACATAGCATTCTGAGATGATATCCTTCTCACCACAATTGTACAGAGCGGTTATCTGAGTTACCATAGACTTTGTCAGCTCAAACCAGTCTGGCAATTCTCTGTTGTCCTCTCTCATCAACAAGGCATTTCCGTCCACAGAACTGCCGCTCACTGGATGTTTTTTGTATTTGGCACCATTCGGAGGGAATTCTAGAGACTGTTGTGTGTGAAAATCCCAGGAGATCAGCAGTTACAGAAATACTCAAACCAGCCCATCTGGCACCAACAATCATGCCATGGTCCAAATCACTGAGATCACATTTTTTCTCCATTCTGATGGTTGATGTGAACATTAACTCATGAGCTGTATCTGCATGATTTTATGCACTGCACTGCTGCCATACGATTGGATGATTAGATAATCACATGGATGATCTCCTGGGATTTTCACACACAACAGTCTCTAGAATTTACTCAGAATGGTGCCAGAAACAAAAAACATCCAGTGAGCGGCAATTCTGTGGACGGAAATGCCTTGTTGATGAGAGAGGTCAACAGAGAATGGCCAGACTGGTTTGAACTGACAAAGTCTACAGTAACTCAGATAACCGCTTTGTACAATTGTGGTGAGAAGAATATCATCTCAGAATGCTATTCTGAGATGCGGGTTGGCGCTGTTTTGGCAGTACGGGGGGGACCTACACAATATTAGGCTGGTGATTTTAATGTTGTGGCTGATCGGTGTATATACAGTGTGTGTGTATGTGTGTGTATATATATATATATATATATATATATAATATACACTATATTGCCAAATGTATTCGCTCACCCATCCAAATAATTGAATTCAGGTGTTCCAATCACTTCCATAGCCACAGGTGTATAAAATGAAGCACCTAGGCATGCAGACTGCTTCCACAAACATTTGTGAAAGAATGGGCCGCTCTCAGGAGCTCAGTGAATTCCAGCGTGGTAATGTGATAGGATGCCACCTGTGCAACAAGTCCAGTCGTGAAATTTCCTCGCTACTAAATATTCCACAGTCAACTGTCAGTGGTATTATAACAAAGTGGAAGCGATTGGGAATGACAGCAACTCAGCCACGAAGTGGTAGGCCACGTAAAATGACAGAGCGGGGTCAGCGGATGCTGAGGCGCATAGTGCGCAGAGGTCGCCAACTTTCTGCAGAGTCAATCGCTACAGACCTCCAAAGTTCATGTGGCCTTCAGATTAGCTCAAGAAGAGTGCGTAGAGAGCTTCATGGAATGGGTTTCCATGGCCGAGCAGCTGCATCCAAGCCATACATCACCAAGTGCAATGCAAAGCGTCGGATGCAGTGGTGTAAAGCTGCCGCCACTGGACTCTAGAGCAGTGGAGACGCGTTCTCTGGAGTGACGAATCACGCTTCTCCATCTGGCAATCTGATGGACGAGTCTGGGTTTGGTGGTTGCCAGGAGAACGGTACTTGTCTGACTGCATTGTGCCAACTGTGAAGTTTGGTGGAGGGGGGATTATGGTGTGGGGTTGTTTTTCAGGAGCTGGGCTTGGCCCCTTAGTTCCAGTGAAAGGAACTCTGAATGCTTCAGCATACCAAGAGATTTTGGACAATTCCATGCTCCCAACTTTGTGGGAACAGTTTGGGGATGGCCCCTTCCTGTTCCAACATGACTGCGCACCAGTGCACAAAGCAAGGTCCATAAAGACATGGATGAGCGAGTTTGGTGTGGAAGAACTTGACTGGCCTGCACAGAGTCCTGACCTCAACCTGATAGAGCACCTTTGGGATGAATTAGAGCGAAGACTGGGAGCCAGGCCTTCTCGTCCAACATCAGTGTCTGACCTCACAAATGCGCTTCTGGAAGAATGGTCAAAAATTCCCATAAACACACTCCTAAACCTTGTGGAAAGCCTTCCCAGAAGAGTTGAAGCTGTTATAGCTGCAAAGGGTGGGCCGACGTCATATTAAACCCTATGGATTAAGAATGGGATGTCACTTAAGTTCATATGCGTGTAAAGGCAGATGAGCGAATACTTTTGGCAATATAGTGTATATCAGTTTCATAATATTTCAAAATGCACATATGTATACTGTCCTATGCGCTACTACTTAATACATATATATGCACTTCTCTTGCCTCTACAATCCATATGTATTCTGCCTGTCTTTTGCACAAGACAACTTACTGCAACCTCACAATGTAAAGCCTGCATCACTGCAGTATTTGCAGATGTTGCACAACAGTACTACAGAGAGTAAGATGTGGGTACCACTTTCCCATATGTGTAGCTCACTGTAAATGACCCCTAATTGTAAATGTTCTGTATTTATTGATTGTTTTTTGTTTTTTTTTCTGTGAAGAGTTCTATTGTTATTTGTACTAATACATAGGTCTACTGGTCATGTATGTCATCTGTGCCAAGTTGGTCTTGTAAGATATGTCATATGTTTATTACTTTTTTCAATTCAAGATGGCGCTGCAGATGGCAGCCTCATGTGGAGCTCTCCAATTCTTGTTGTTTTTGTTTGTTTATCCTGTGTTTAGTAATTCTTTTCCAATTAGTTTTACCAGGGACAAACTGCTGAACATTTGGCAGCACATACCAGACAATCTTTTCTGGGTTTTGGATCATTTGGACATTTTGCTGGACTTTGTAGTTGGAGGTGCAGATTTGTTGTTCCAGCGTGCCATGAGACGCAAGCGAGGGAAGCGAGCTGGCGTGCTGGTCAAGCTCCGTCAGCACGGATTTCGAACAGCACTGCCGAGTATTGAATCTCCACTCTCTCCCTAACAAAACAGATGAACAGCATCTCCTCACCCATACAAACAAGGACTTTTCAAACTCTGCTGCCTTCTGCTTCACAGACACCTGGCTGAGTGAAGCTATTCCGGACAGCGTGTTACATCTGCCGGGCTTTCAGCTGTTCAGAGCGGATCGCATGGCAGAGTTAACGGGGAAAACGAGAGGCGGTGGAACATGCTTTTACATCAATGAAAGTTGGTGTACAAATGTAACAACGTTAAAGAAGATGTGCTGTTCTAATTTGGAAGCGCTTTTCATCAACTTTAAGCCTTTCTACTCACTGCGGGAGTTTCCCTCATTTATTCTGGTGAGTATTTATATCCCGCCAAAAGCATGCGTGAACACAGCGTTGCAACAGCTGGCTGATCACATCACAGACACGGAGCAACAACACCTGGATACTTATTATCATTCTGGGAGATTTTAATAAAGCTAACCTCACCCATGAACTGCCAAAATACAAATAACACATCACATGCCCCACCAGAGAAAGAAATATATTGAACCACTGCTGCACCACTGTAAAGGATGCATATCGCTCTGTCCCACATGCAGCTTTAGGACTCTCTGATCATTGTCTGGTTCATCCGAACTACAAGCAGAAACTAAAATCAGCTAAGCCTGTAATAAAGACTGTAACGTTATGGACCAATGAAGCAGAGCTGTAACTACAAGTCTGCACTGATTGGAGTGTTTTTGAGGCTGCAGCCACAGACCTGGACGAGCTCACAGATACTGTAACATCATATATCGTTTTTTGTGAGGAAATGTGCATCCCTACTAGGACATTTATCATTCAATAACAATAAACCATGGTTTACAGGAAAACTCAGACAGCTTCGTCATGCCAAAGAGGATGCTTACAGAAGTGGGATAAAACATTGTACAACCAGGCCAAGAACACACTTACTAAGGAAATCAGAGTGGCTAAAAGAAGCTACTCTGACAAGCCGAGAAAACAGTATTCAGCCAATGATCCTGCATCTGTGTGGAAAGGCCTAAAAGCATCACCAAGTACAAGACACCTTCCCCTCGCTCTGTAGAGAGTCAACTAATGGCTGATAAACTGAATGTTTTTTATGCAGCTTTGAAAAGCCCAGTCTCACACCCCTCCCCCGCTCTGATCTTCACTTCACACACACACCAACACCTCCTGGCAACCCCCTCCTGCTACTCAATCTGCACTCATGATCTGTGAGGAGGATGTGTGCCAGGGCTTTTGGAAACAAAAGACTTGGAAAGCTTCAGGCCCAGACGGTGTTTCACCTGCCTGTCTGAAAGTCTGCGCTGACCAACTGGCCCACATCTTCACACAGATCTTCAATAGATCACTGGAGCAGTGTGAAGTTCTCTGCTGCTTCAAATGCTCCACCATCATTCCAGTCCCCCAAAAAAACTTAATGACTACAGACTTGTCACTCTCACTTCTGTGGTCATGAAGTCGTTTGAGAGACTGGTTTTGGCCTACCTGAAGGACATCACTGGACCCCCTTCAGTTTGCTTACCGAACAAACAGGTCTGTGGATGATGCTCTCAATATGGGACTGCATTATATCCTGCAACACCTTGACAGACGTGGGACTTATGCAATGATCCTATTTGTGGACAGTTCAGCCTTCAACACCATCATGCCTGATCTTCTCTCAACCAAACTGACCCAGCTCTCTGTGCCCAGCCCAATCTGTCAATGGATCACCAGCTTTCTGACAGATAGGCAGCAGCTAGTGAGACTGGGAAAACTCACATCCAGGACCCTCACTATTAGAACTGGTGCTCCTCAGGAATGCGTTCTCTTTCCACTGCTCTTCTCACTGTACACAAATGACTGCACTGCAAAAAACCCCACTGTCAAGCTCCTGAAGTTGAGACGCATCGAGAGGGAGACGCAAAGAACGGTGACGCATCGAGAGGGAGACGCAAAGAACGGTGACGCATCGAGAGGGAGACGCAAAGAACGGTGACGCATCGAGAGGGAGACGCAAAGAACGGTGACTCATCGAGAGGGAGACGCAAAGAACGGTGACTCATCGAGAGGGAGACGCAAAGAACGGTGACGCATCGAGAGGGAGACGCAAAGAACGGTGATGTAGAGCTGGGCTTTTTTCTATAAATTCTAATTTACGTTCTTGACACTTTTTTTTTTTAATTGTGGAATCAAGGTTTTGCATAAAATATTAGCAGATGCTGTAGTTACAGTTGAAGTCAGAAGTTTACATACACTTAGGCTGAAGTCATTAAAACTCATTTTTTAACCACTCCACTGATTTCATATTAGCAAACTATTGTTTTGGCAAGTTGTTTAGGACATCTACTTTGTGCATGACATGAGTAATTTTTCCAACAATTGTTTACAGACAGATTGTTTCCCTTTTAATTGACTATATCACAATTCCAGTGGGTCAGAAGTTTACATACACCAAGTTAACTGTGCTTTAAGCAGCAAATTATGTCAAGCCTTTAGGCAACTAGCTTCTGATAGGAGGTGTACTGAATTGGAGGTGTACCTGTGGATGTATTTTAAGGCCTACCTTCAAACTCAGTGCCTCTTTGCTTGACATCATGTGAAAATCAAAAGAAATCAGCCAAGATCTCAGAAAAGAAATTGTGGACCTCCACAAGTGTGGTTCATCCTTGGGAGCAATTTCCAAATGCCTGAAGGTACCACATTCATCTGTACAAACAATAATACGCAAGTATAAACACCATGGGACCACGCAGCCATCATACTGCTCAGGAAAGAGACGCATTCTGTCTCCAAGAGATGAACATAGTTTGGTGCGAAAATTGCAAATCAATCCCAGAAGAACAGCAAACGACCTTGTGAAGATGCTGGAGAAAAGGGGTAGACAAGTATCTATATCCACAGGAAAACAAGTCTTATATCGACATAACCTGAAAGGCTGCTCAGCAAGGAAGATGCCACTGCTCCAAAACCGCCTTTAAAAAGCCACACTACAGTTTGCAAGTGCACATGGGGTCAAAGATCTAAAAAGACATTTCTTTTTGAGAAATGTCAAAAATTGAACTTTTTGGCCATAATGACCATCGTTATGTTTGGAGGAAAAAGGGTGAGGCTTGCAAGCTGAAGCACATCATCCCAACTGTGAAGCATGGGGGTGGCAGCATCATGTTGTGGGGGTGCTTTGCTGCAGGAGAGACTGGTCCACTTCACAAAATAGATGGCATCATGAGGATGGAAAATTATGTGGATATATTGAAACAACATCTCAAGACATCAGCTAGGAAGTTAAAGCTCTGTCGCAAATGAGTCTTCCAAATGGACATTGACCCCAAGCATACCTCCAAAGTTGTGGCAAAATGGCTTAAGGACAACAAAGTCAAGGTATTGGAGTGTCCATCACAAAGCCCTGACCTCAATCTGATAGAAAATTTGTGGGCAGAACTGAAAAAGCATGTGCAAGCAAGGAGGCCTACAAACCTGACTCAGTTACACCAGTTCTGTCTGGAGGAATGGGCCAAAATTCCAGCAACTTATTGTGAGAAGCTTGTGGAAGGCTACCCAAACTGTTTTAAAAACAATTTAAAGGCAGTGCTACCAAATATTAACAAAGTGTATGCAAACTTCTGACCCTCTGGGAATGTGATGAAAGAAATAAAAGCTGAAATAAATCATTCTCTCTACTATTATTCTGACATTTCACGTTCTTAAAATAAAGTAGTGATCCTAACTTGCTTAAGACAGGGAATGCTTTCTACGATTAAACCTCAGTTTAAATGTATTTGGCTAAGGTGTATGTGAACTTCTGACTTCAACTTTAGATACACTGTCAATCCACCAATGGCTGAATGTAAAAGAAAAAAACAAATGTTCACAGCACTTGGCTTGATGCTGCCCTCAATCTGATAAGCTGAACGTGTGGAAATATGCATGGCTGGGTTCTCCAACGTAACATAGGTTAACAACACGGAGACCAATGTAAAAGCCAGTAATATTTCCAGTACGATTGTACAGTGTGATTGTACGTAGACTTTGTCCATCATGCATGTTTACACCGGCTTAATCAAACAATAACTATGTTTTTTGTAAGTCATGAAGCACTAAGCTACATTTTCTGAGATGTCAACAAAAATGTATGTGTTTATAATAAAGTTTTAGAACATATGTGGCAGTTATGGGCCCTTCATATCAAATCATATAATGGATAGACTATAAACGGGAGAATCATCCACATCTCCTTTTACCATGATGATTCAGATAGATTGCTAATTATTGCTTTGTTCTGTGACATGTTTCAAATGTACTGTATTTTTAGCCAACATTTAGGAAGTGAAATGATCATTTTGACAAACAGCGATATATATTATTTTGCTGCTCTGCTCAGCTTGTACCGCTAGAGGGCGCCACGTGCTCACATCACTGACTGACGTCATTATTTTAAACAGAGCTTTTTGCTTCTTGCATTTTCAGCTTCACAGAAATTCTTCTGATATCTGGGCCATATCTGCAACTGTTTATGGTTATACATACAAATTGATTGAAATACTAAAAACACTTTCTAGATAAACATGACTGTTTCTAGACATTGATTTCTAGACAACTAGATGGACTTGATTTAGATAAAAAATAATACCTAAATTGACTTTGAGGTATTTTGTAGTTTTCTTATTTTATACTATTATTTCTGAACATCAGTGTTATTTTAAATAAATTAGATTTTAATTTTACTTTTACGCTGTTGACAACTTTCTGTGTGTTGCACTTTTTTTGTGCATTTCTGTTACACACCTTTGTTTTCTATAATGAAAAAAACGTAGATTTTTCTAACCAGGTTGCCTTGCATTCTAATAAGAAACATGTTAATTGAATCATGTTGGAGTTACTTTTTTGAAAAATACCTTTTAAATGTAGGAAAATCGAATCGAGATTTAATCAAGAGGGAGATGCAAAGACCAGTGAAGCATTGAGAGGGAGATGCAACTGACTGTGGCGCATTGAGAGGGAGACATAAAGAACGGTGAGGCATTGAGAGGGAGACGCAAAGAACGGTGATGCATGGAGAGGGAGATTCAAAGAACGGTGAAGCATTGTGAAAGATGCAACTAACTGTGACTCATCGGGAGACGCAAAGAATGGTGAGGGATCGAGAGGGAGACACAAAGAATCCACCAATGGCTGAATATAAAACTGTGACACATCGAGAGGGAGATGCAACTAACTGTGACGCATCAACAGAGAGATGTAAAGAACGGTGATGCATCGAGAAGGAGACGCAAAGAATTGTGACGAATCGAGAGGGAGACATAAAGAACGGTGACTCGTCGAGTGTGAGCTGTAGTTCACCTAAAATGAGAAATGAGAATTCTCTCTTATGCCGTCACAAACTTGTATGACTTCGGTTCTTCCGTGGAACACAAATGAAGATGTTTTGATGGAGATATAATGTAAATATGTCCATACAATGCAAATAAATTGGGCCAAATTTTCAAGATCCAGAAAGGTCATAAAGGCAGCATGGAAGTAATCCATACGACTGAAGCGATCCAATCAGTTTTGGGTGAGAACAGACCGAAATGCAATACTTTTCACTATAAATCTTGACATCAACAGTCTCCTTGGCGATCATGATTTCAAGTTTGATTACAATTCCTAGCGCTCTGCGCATGCGTCAAGAGCATGGAAGTGTAATTGAATCCATGCATGGCACCTAGCCAACGTATTTCCGGTACAATCTCGGGGCAGATAACACGCTCGGGGTATCGTATTCAGCCATAGTAAAAGTGTCGAGAGTCACTGCAAACTACTCTTCTTTCATAAATAAAATGATTGATCACAATAAATGTTAAATTATTTTGTAAAAGTATACAAATAATTTCAGCAATGAGCTCCAATAAGTGTAAATACATATGATTTGAAGCTTGCAAAATGCCTAAGCATTGCTGTCCTGTTGTGTAATATTTGCCACTTTCAGACAGATGATATGATTAAAGTAACTGTGTTAGGAAACATAGTCATCATTCACTTGCTAACTTGATGTGAAGCTGGAGTATCGTACTGTAATTGTGAACTTATCACAGTGGTATACTTTATCTAGCAAGATGAATCATTAAATTACATGTATAAGTATATAGACCAATTCAAGGGCTATTCGTCTGTTTCCGGTTTCCAGCTAGTTGTTTGAAACTCATTCAAAACAAGAGCGGGAGGCGCTTCGCTCATAGTGACTTTGAAGTAACGTTAAAAACATTAATACGTTTGTAATAGAATGTCATTATTAAAATGTGGACCGTGTTGTTTGGCAGCTGGATGCTCCCTAGATGCCTGGAACTAACGGAAATTAAAGTGTTTAGATTTCTGAAAATGCAACCACAAATGGAAGCATGAACCGCTGCAGTGAAGTGAGATGCCTGGATAGATACGTGCAATACTAACAACTGTAGCACACATTTTATCTCTGTTAGGTGAACGACAGTTTTGCCAACTAATATTAAGTTTGATAGGTAGAGTTTAGCTGGCTAATTAAGTCAGTGTATTTCTTTACGGGCTCTAAAAGTGACTATAGATCGCCCCCATTATAATGATTGAAGCTGCACAAGTCATTTGCATTTACAGTCATATTTGGGGCCCAAGCACTGAAAGTGTGTTGGGGGGGCACTTTGAAAATGGACATGTATGGGGAGCTCTGTAGCACCCCCATTTTCACCTGAAGTTACCAAAATTGGTACATATATAGTTCTCATCAAGCCGAACAACTTTCATACTCAGTCATTAACTCTGCCCAACAGGAAGTCTGCCATTTTGGATTTTCTGAAAATCGCAGGCTCTGAACTTTTAAATACTACTTCTAGCGGATTCATGTGACTGGCACAAAATTTGAGCAATATCATGCCAAGACGTAGATGCTAAATTGCGAACGGATTTTCATGGTGTCGCCATGGCGAAGCAATACGTTTATGATGGAAAATGGGAAACAGGAAGTGCCTTATATCTTCTGTGTGCATTGTGTGATTTTGATAAAAATTCAGCTGTATGTTTGGTAATGGGGCTGATCACATGGAATCGGCTATTATGGGTCACGGTCATAGCGCCGCCAACTGGCAGCAGGAAATATGACACTTTTAACAGACTTTGAAATAACCCTCTTAATTTTACATAAATTGCTTCGAAATTCTTTAAAATAATGTCAAGACACTGCTGATAAAAAATTGTCAAGGGATATTTGATATTTTAAATAGTGTTGCCATGGCAACGCATTAATTGTTATCATTCCTTCCTTTATTTGGTTGCTTTTGAGGCATACTTAAAATTTCATGAAATTTTGCACACACATATCAGAGTCGTTGGCCATTAGGGCTGGGCAAATGTTCACGCATTGTTTAAAATAGTCAAATGCCAAACGCATGTGTTGACCTTGCATTGTTTTCCGAAAGGAATGGACCCATGGTGCTTGGGCCCGTCATAGCTGCTTGCAGCTATATTGCTATATTGCTATTGCTTTTATCCAAAGTGACTTACAAATGAGAAACCTAACAAGCAATTTGTCATACAAAAATCAACAATATCTGCAGTGTCACACTGCCAAGTTCTCAGAGTTGCTGGAGTAGGATAGAAGCTACCGCAGAAGAAAGAAAGTTTTTTTGTTTTTTTTTTACTATTAAAAAGAAAACCCTTTTCTTGTCTGCAAGTCACATGCTTGCAGAGTTAACAGCTTTATTGATTATAACAGGAACGATCCAATATTCCCGAACTTGCCACTGAGGAAATAATTGTGAACATCTAAACTATGATACACTTTTATCGCCTCTCTCGTGTAGATGCTCTCAATATCAACAACACGTCTGGAAAAGTCACTTCAGGTAACTCTTTGATGTTCTTTGAGAAAATTTGTTTATAAGATCTGATAATGACACATCATTGTTTATTTTTTTCACACATCTCGTTTTTTCTGTTTTAGCTAGACTATAAAAGTATACGCTAGTAATTTTAATTTGACAGTTCTGGTTTATAAAAATGCTTCTACCAGAAATGCTTCAGGGTCAGACATGCACAGTAGCGTTCTGAATCCTTTGTTATTGTTTACGTCCTTGAAATGGTCTATAGAGTCAGAAACGAGGACCTTGCTAAGCCAGTGCTGGTCAGCTATGGCTTGTGAAAATTCACCCTCATTGTTGTTGACATAACTTAAAATTTTACTGGATGAAGAAACAGCGATGTGTCTCAATGTATGATAGATATTATTCAGTGTCATCCTCAGAAACTTCTGTTAATAATGCGTGTAAAGATCAATTTCCCCAAAGTCATATTGACAGCAGTTATCAGCATAGGAAGAAATAGTTTTCTGTGCTTCGTAGGATGTAAGTGCGCCCCCTGAGGCAAAATGTGGAAGTGACTGTGCAAAGACTCCATTGAGCTTGAAACCATGGTGTGCTTAGAGACTGCAATGGTAAGATGTACAGTGGAATAGAAGTTACATTTTGGTCTGTTCTCACCCTAAACCAATTTGGTCCCTTCAGAATACATGAATTAAACCAGTGGAGCCTTATGGATTACCTTTATGTTGCCTTTTTGCCCTTTTTGGAGCTTGAAAGTTTAGTCCCCATTCACTTGCATTGTATGGATATATTCACATCATATTTCCATCAAAATATCTTAATTTGTGTTCTGCGGAAGAAAGTAAGTCACACGAGTTTGAGATGACATAAAGGTGAGTAAAAAATTATAATTCTGTTCTAATTTACTCACCCTCATGTCATTCCATACTCTGTATGAGTATTTTTTATATGGAACACAAAAGGAGATGTTTTCGTGAATATCACTGGCCCTTTCAATACAATGGTGATGGATAGATCCTCACTTTAAAGCTTAAAAAAAACACCCCAAAAGTTTCATAAAGGTAGCCCAATGCAAATCCTGCATCATATTCCAAGTCATCTGAAGACATTAAATAGGTTTTGGTGAGAAACAACATGAAATTTAAAGGAATAGTAAGATTTAAAAATTTAAATTTAAAATGTATTTTACTAGATTCTGTCATTATTTAGGACCTTACAGCAGTAATGTGGCAGAACCATGGTACAATGATGGTATCAGGATAGTAATACCATGGTTCTGAATGGTTACCATGGTAGCCTACATGTCCAAAAAAAAAAAAAAAGGGATTCCATTGAACTTTTTTTTGAAAGTGTGGCACAATGAATGAGGCACGGAGACAGAAGTAGATTAAGTTCAACAAAATTACCCCCATGGGGCCCCTTTTATTAACCACAGTGCTTCAAATATGAATTGGTGTGAGTTGGTATCGGTGATAGGGAAGGTCGCTGTGGTAGTGCTGAGTAAAATTGTCTCTTGGTTGCGGCTGGCTTTTCCAGGTTTTAATCGCTTTGTATTGAGGAGAGGTTAGTTTCTATCTGGAATCACTGCTCCACTGCCTCTTGGGCAGAGCTGCTTAAATCCTTGCTTGTTAATTAGCTTGATCAGCTGCTGGTGGGCCTGGTTAAGCCGATCCGCACTGTATACCTCCTTATTCATGCATGTTTAAATGGGTGTACGCATGTCATGCGTACATTCTAGAAATTACAGATGACAGCATAGCAGAAATATGTGATAAACATAATAGCAGAATCAGTACAAACAGTTGCTTTGTACTTTACGAGATAGAAGCATAAGAAGAATGACATTTATTCATTGAAGGACATTCTGGGGCCACAACACAAAGGCTACAAGTTTGTATCAGTTCCAGCCTCCCTTTTGTCGGCCCAGGCTTGCCCAATTCAAGGACACAGGTGGCCCGTACAGGGAATGTGTGTGCAGAACACTGCATGCCATATGCTGTCCCATAACAGTGCAGAACACTGCTCGCTGTATAATGTGTGTGTTGTCCCATAACACTGCCTCCACCTAGTCGCCTAATGAAATTTCAAGCTGTGTCTTCATCCCTACTCTCTGAAATAATTTTCCATCTGAAACACTCTGCCTGTCAGTTGGATGTCTTACCTCGACGCCTTCTGAAGGATGTTTATGAGACTGTTAGTTCTGTAGTTACTGCAATAGTTAACAGTTTGTTAGTTAATGGAGTGTTACCAGTCAGTTTCATGCATGCCATAGTTCAGCCCTTGCTGAAAAAACTCATCTTGACCCCACTGTGCATGGCCATTATAGGCCTATATCAAAGCTGCCCTTCATTTCAAAGATTCTTGAAAAGGTACTTTTTTCCCCCCAGCTTATTATGTACTTAAATACTTTTAACATCAATGATAAATTATAATCAGGTTTTAGAGCATTACACAGCACTGAATCCGCTTTACTCAAAGTCACCCATGATATTCTGCTTTCTCTTGATTCAGGATCTTGTGACAGTTTTCCTGTCTTTCTTGTTTATAGAATATTTTATAGACTCAAAATAAATAAGGGCTGTTTGAAAATGTGAAAAATTGGGTTTAAATCAATTCACTTAGTCTGATGTATAGAATTTTTTCAAAGTAACACAAACAAATCAATAATCTAGATTTTTCTTTTTGATATATCGTATTAAACAATAAAGTACAACTTAGAAACTGAGACATTTCATGCCAAAAGGAAATTGATATTTTCAAAATAGTTTCATTTTCACCATTACAAAATGAACAACTAAAATCTATGTCCAATTGATACCTCTTACATAAAACATACTGTTTACATGTCTTTCTAATATATCAGATTATTAGTATTCAAACATTAATACATAAATGCAATAAATGTAGTTGAAACATAATCAATAAATGAATTTCTCTCACAGTTCCCTCTTTTTGATTATATTATTCAACACACAGTATATGAAAATTCATTTTGGAACCTGTAAGAGAAAAAAATATTCAATCAATGAAATCACAATCAGTAAAATCAGAAATTGGTTATGTGGTTATAATATTTCAGTATTCAAACTACTCATTCAAAACTACTAATTTATCATATGGTTATATATGGGAATATGGAAACATGATTAGTACAAATTATTCCAAACACTCAACGTTGAAATGGTGAAGTACCCATGAAATCAATAATTTCTATAATTAATTTGTATTCCCCTAATTTTTTGCAATTCCATCTCTTTACTAGCCTCACACATGTAGAGTGGTTCTCTCACAACCACTTTCTCCCTCGATCACCTCTACATGCTTCTTTCATTCCCTCTATGCAACAACACATGATTATCTTGATCAGAACAAAAATCAACCAAATAGCAAATGCAATTGCACCTAAAATGCTCAAAATATGTTTCAAACCACCACCTACTGAACTAAAAATACTAATAAACCAAGAATCCCATGGTCCATCCAACCTTGTGTATCTGAGTAACTTCATGGTGCAGCACTTTCGTCAAATCTTCTACTTCTGAGCTTGCATCTGAAATGAACGTGCAACATTCTGTCCCTATCAGCTCACACAATCTAGCAGTCATACTTTTCATGTGTTCCGGTTTTACTAATCTTACTGGAGGCAGTAAGTGTCCCAGAAAACAAGGACATGTCCAATTTGCTGTTAAATACTGAAAAGCCTCATTCTCACATATGAAAGCCAAATTCGCTGGTACTATTGTAGATGGAGTCTGCTCTAAAGGAATCAATCTGTTATAGCCTTTAACTACTGATTCCTTGTGTCCTTTGCCTATCCTACAGCTTTGGGTAGGTATCATCGAAGTACCTATTACCTGTGATGGATCATTTACTGGTAGCACTTTATGTTACAGTACTGTTCTACATTTACATACTATATAATTACAACTACTATAGTAATAACTATGTACTAACCCTAACCTTAAGCCATATTAAGTACATGTAGTTACCTAATATTACTCAGTACTTTCTTTGGTAAGTACACTGTAAGTATTCTGAAAGTACATGCACTGTAAAATAAAGTGCAACCCATTTAATTGGGTTAGCAAAGGGCATTGTCTGGTATTTCTCCTACAAATGTGGGATTACATACATGGGCCAACCTGATGCAGAATCTGTTGGAAAATAATGACACACCCAACAATTTGTTTGGTAAGTTCTTTCAACACTTTTTTTGGACAGCCTAACCATCAAATTTCCCTTGTCCACCTTTTTTCCCTTGTTTTTTCTAACTCATTCTTATACTTCCTGCACTCTTCAGAGATCTGCATTCATGTTGGATTGTAATCTGGTACTCTAAAACATCCCAAATTCACTGTCCCTGCACTCAGTCCTGCTGTCTGATCTTTCTTAATACAGCACCAATGTTTTAGGTCTGATGCATATTCACCATCTAGAGAAATCACAACCATTCTTCATGAAGTTGCACTTCGGACAGTCATGTGATTCTTGTTCAGCATTACAAAAGTACTTCCTCCTTCAATACCCTCACATCGTGCTAGCATACAATTTCCCTCATCACAATCACCTTGATAGCACACAAATGTCATCTTATCATACTGTGGTCTTGTTGTTTCCCTTCTTACTCTAATCTGTCTTTCAGACATAAAATAACTGGAACCTTGAAAACTTTTCTTCTTCACAATCCTTCCAGGTTCCAGGCATTCCCAGCCAAGGGTGATTGTTCCCATGTTTATATCTTTGCTGGGGTGGTCTCTTTACGAGCCTTTTCAGCAGTAACTTAGGTGAACCAGGGAGCAGGTAATAGCACTTCTACCTGGACACTCAATTGCGTTGGTTATTCCTTGTCACCTTTTTACAATGTGACACGTGTATCCAAGTGTCTCTCTCTGCCACTCGTACTGCAGTTGAAGTGGTCAGTATCTTCTCCTCAGGTCCTTGGTGAGAATACAATCACCAATGTTAGGCTCATGAATCAGTCCTTTTTCCTGGTTCCGGTAGGGCAGCTTTCACCTTTGAATGCTGAATTTTCGACATGGTTACAGTTCAGACATATATTTTTATCATTCCATCATCTAGTGCTCCGCATTCTCCCAACAGCTGCTTCCTTCCCATTCCTGCCAGGATGCGCATTGGTCTTCCCATTAACACCTCATGTGGGCTCCAACCTGTGAGTCTGTGAGCCCTTGCACCCATGTACATAAGCACTAAGGGTAGTGCTTGCACCCATGTCAGCCCTGTTTCAGCCATCCCTTTCACCAATTTCATTTTAATTGTCTGATTAGCTCTCTTGACTGCACCTCCACTCTGTGGATGATAGGCTTGTGTTTTCAAATGAATACCTACAGACTCAGAGGCACTGTACCACTTTAATTACAAAATGTGTCCCATTGTCGCTTGATAAGTTTTTAGGTATTCCCCATCTTGGAATCACCTTTCACCAAATGTTTTGCCACTGATGCAGCATCTGTGCATATACATGGGAAATATTCTATCCATTTTGAAAACATGTCAATCAAATCAAAGTAGTATTTGTAATTTTGACAAGGCATTAACTCAATGAAATTCATCATTAAATGCTCAAAAGGTTCAACTGGCTGAGGGTGAGCTGATCATCAGTGGTTTGCACTGTACCTAGAATTTAAAACTGTAAAATAGGAGAGGACAGAGAAAGAGTGGTTACTTTAGCTAGTGTGTCTGCCATCGCATTTCCTCTGGAAACAAAATCATCTGAGTTAGTGTGAGCTTGACATTTGCAAATAGCTATAGATTTTGGAAGTAAAATGGCATCCAAAAGTCTTGAAACCAATTGGTGATGTGCAGTAGTTTTCCCTGCAGATGTAAAATAACCAATTACACCAGATGGTACCATTGTCATGACAAACCCCAAAAGCATAATGTGAATCAGTATACACAGTTACTGTAGCATCTTTAGCTAATTTGCATGCCCTCAAAAGTGCATACAATTCAGCTGCCTGAGCAGACCAATTTGATGGTAAACAATTTGTTTCTATTGTAGAATGGAGTGTGCACACTGCGTATGCAACACTTGGGGATCCATCAGATAACCGTAGAGAAGAACCATCAACAATGAAAACATTCGTTTTGTGGTACCATGAGTCAATCCAAGCAGTGTTTTTTTAATTTCAGCTTAATCCTGGATCCAGGTACAGCAATAGCCAGCCATACCCAAAAATGACTTGTTGCTTTGTAATTGGTTTTGGTGTGTTTACAATAGCTTTAAACCGGCCTAGTCCTAATGACCGGCCCTGTGGAGTAATTGTGTGGCTTAAATAACAAGTCAAGTCAAGTAATTTTTATTTGAATAGCGCCTTTCACAACACACATTGTTTCAAAGCAGCTTTACAGAAGATCAGGCATTAACAGAAGATAAAACTGTAATATCTATAATGTCTTAGTCATCATTGTGTAGTTTGATAAAATACGATTGTGAATTGTGTTTAAAAATAAGTAATTAAATAATAATTGTATTTATAACCCCAGTGAGCAAGCCGAAGGCGACTGTGGCGAGGAACACAAAACTCCATAAGATGTTGGTTAATGGACAAAAATAACCTTGGGAGAAACCAGACTCACTGTGGGGACCAGTTCCCCTCTGGCTAACATCATGAATATAATGCCAATATTAATATGTATAGTGCAAGTCATGGTTTAAAATTATTAAACTAAGTAAGTATTAAGGGTCAGTGTTTAAACAAAGATTTTGTATGAAGTGTAAGATTAATGACTAATGTCTTTGAAGACCATCCTGGATTAACTGCAGAAGTTCACATAGATACAGTTGTCCTTATTAGTTGGCTGATGAAGGGTTTTGTTGGCAATTAATTGATAGTCTATGTATTCCATTTCAAGAGTGTAGTCCATCATTAGACCGAGGTGATGCAGGCAGAGATCAGTTAGGTGCATCACAGTTCAACCTGGCCAGTAATTTTGGTGAGGTCTATCCTAAATCCAAGGTTCAGGCAGTGGCATATGAAGTATCCCATGTCTTATGGTTGGAGTTGGCATCAGTTCATCCTCTGAAGTCCATCGTAATAGATTGAAGTGATGTTTGGCTGGCACCGGCTGCTATTAGTCATCAGTTAAGTATTCATAACATGCTTCCTGTTTCACTAATTGTAGTCTCTTTCTGCTGACCTTGTGACCATTCTCAGCCTGGAAGAAGAGCAATGCCAATGTGTCCTCCTCACATGCTTCTCTGGAATTGGAACAGAGTAGTAAATCATCAACATATTGAACAAGTGCGCTTCCGTTTTCTGGCATAAATCCTTCTAAATTTTTTGACGGTTCTTCAGAAAATACAGTTGGAGTTTATGTATAGCCCTGTCGCATAACAGTCCATGTCTATCTTTTACCCTTAAATGTGAAAACAAACCAAAATTGTGAGTCTTCGTCTACAGGTATGCTTAAGAAATTTTTAGCTAGGTCAATGACGAAAAACGAAGATGCAGTACTAGGAATTGATGATAATATTGTGGTAGGGTTAGGCACTATTTATGACCTTTGATGAATTGCATTATTTACTAACCTTAAGTCTTGCACAAAATGCCACTCCCCAGAAGCCTTTCTCACCAGCAGAATGAAAGAGTTCACAGGGGAAGCTTCACAAGAGATTATGGCCCCTCGCTCAACAAGTTTTGCATGATCCGAGGCTATCCCTTGCTCCACCTCCTCGCTCAGAGGGTATTGTGGTCTGTAAGGGCAATAAGTACTCTTTGGATGGACTATTAATGCATGTTATCATAAACAACTCTCCTAACCCTACTGTTACATGTCATTCTAATATCAGATGATTAGTATTCAAACATTAATACATAAATGCAATAAATGTAGTTCAAACATGATCAATAAATGAATTTCTCCCACAAGAAGTATCAGTGTAACCATGTTACAGGTGATCATCTTACCAAAGCAAATGTCACAAAAATAAAAATAAAAAATATATTAAAAAAAAATAAATAACGAAAGAAAGAAGAAGACGGATATCTGAAAACTGTCTTATAAACAGGTAAGTAGCATATCTTCTGCTGTTGTTTTGACTTATTGAAAACAGTTGTTTTAAAATAAATAGCTTTACAAAAGTTAGGCAACTATGACATTAGACATAATGGTTGCTAGTCATATCAGATCGAATCAAATGGTGGAAACTATTGTAACTTAGCTAGCAGGCAAATAGACCAGTTTAGAGATTTGCATTGTTACCAGCATAAAAGTCAATTTTTTTAGCACTGCAGTACCACAATCTATAATGAAATGCCCCATTAGAGTGGCTAACGCTATCTAATGAACTACCATGCTAAGAGAGCTACCTGGCTAACTATCGGTCCAATAAAATGTCCAGCAAGAAAAACTCCATCTCTGGGATGGTTTTCAATCCTTTAAGATCTCTGAGTTGTCGCCACCTCTGAAAAGTTAATTCGATGTTTTGTGTTTTATTGCGGGTTCTGTCGCTTCCCCTTTTTGCTTGCACACTCTTCTCGGTTTCTTTATTTTGAAAACGGGTGATTCCCCAAAGGGTTGCCTTGCTAAATGATCCATGGTCAGTGTTACTTAATCAGGAGGCCTGGGTAGCTCAGCGACTATTGACGCTGACTACCACCCCTGGAGTCACGAGTTCGAATTCAGGGTGTGCTGAGTGACTCCAGCCAGGTCTTCTAAGCAACCAAATTGGCCCGGTTGCTAGGGAGGGTAGAGTCACATGGGGTAACCTTGTGGTCACGATTAGTGGTTCTCGCTCACAATGGGGCGCATGGAAAGTTGTGCGTGGATCGCGGAGAGTAGCATGTGCCTCCACATGCGGAGTCTCCACGGTGTCATGCACAACAAGCCACGTGATAAGATGCGTGGATTCACGGTCTCAGAAGCGGAGGCAACTCCCCCGCCACCCGGATTGAGGTGAGTAACCTTGGGAATTGGGCATTCTAGATTGGGAGTAAAGGGGATAAAAAAAAATTGTAGCTTAATCAGTTGTGGCTACAAGCTTTCAACTTCAAACTACTACCACACCTTTCACCATATACATGCATTGTAGTAGCTGGACCTTCTTTTCTTTATTTACGGACATGATGTAAACACTCACTGACCAATGATGTAAGTATGCAATTTCCCGCCAAATCTGTCCCGACAGTCCTGACAAAATATCTTATATAGTGTAGCTTTAATGAAGTTCTTTAGCCAATTGACCTTAAGTGTTATTTGCGTTGTGAAATCCAAAACATTCAAACCACCCTGATTATGGGGTTTGCATATAATGGTTTTCTTTAAATAATTAGGCTTATTTTTGCCACACAAAATTTTATAATAATCTGTCAAACTCTTTGATAAATGCCTTTTGGGACGAATAGAGCCTGGGAGATACAGTAAATGCAGACCTTGACAAACCTTCAGATTTAGACAGTAAAACACAGCCATAAATGGACAAATTTGGACAAATTCTCATCCAAGAATTACATTTACTTTTAGTATAATCAGAATGGGAAGTTAACCACAGAATGCTTTACATTTACGTTTAACGCTAAGGTATGTAAAAACCTTAACGGGGATCCCTCAATTTTATTAAAATTAACACTTTAGAAAAACTCATACTTGCTAATATGTGGACCAGTTAGCTGTGGAAAAAAAAATGTATGGTACAAATTGACTTACTAACCTCTGCAGCATTTTGCAGCAACCTCTGACTTTTATTTGTTCCCAAAAATGTTAATGCCCTGGAAGAAAATCATATGCACATAACAAGAAAGAATGTGTGTTACAAGCATTAAAATAAAAGGTGCAATTGGAATGCTCTGTCTACATGGGCGCATTAAGGCTTACACGGCTGAAGCCCAGGGGCCCACAACTCCCAGGAAGGCCACTTTTGCTGCGTCCGCCACACCATTATCCCCTGTCGACGTTCATGGGAGGAACGCATTGTAATTGCTCAGCGGGGAGACACTGTTGTAAAAACTGGGATGGTGTGCAACCGTGAAAGCACTCTGTCTAGCACAGAGGTGTCCAAACTTTTTCTACTGGGGGCCAGATGCAAAAAGAAAGAAGGTGTGGCGGGCTGCACCGTTGTAATAATAAAAATAATAATAATTATTATTATTATTATTATTATTATTATAAAAATGCTAGATGCCACTATTACATCATCTTTATATTGTATACTTAATATTATGCATGTTTTAATCACATTTTGGGTTAATATAGGATATTTGTCTCACGCTTGTAATAGAACAGTGATGCAGGGTCAGAAATTAAGGGGCTCAGGGCAAAAATACCCCCAAAAGTGAAAAAAAAAAAAAAGGCCTAAAGTTCAAAATGTGGGGTTTGCCCTAGTTTCTGTTTTTTTTTTTATTTATTTATTTTTTTTTATTATTATTAATACTATCTGATTTAGTTCAGCTTTAAGAGTAGCATTGCACACCATCACATAAAATATGTCTTGAATAAAAGAATGACACTAATAATGAATTTAGAACAAATGCCCTCATAAACATAAAAATTTCCCTGACAATTATATATATACAATTGGCAATTATTGGCCCTTTATGGAAAAGTTAATTTCTGACAGTGCAGTAAAATGTAACAAATATTATACTTGGTAAGAACTTGTTACTTTCAGTGCCTTTGGATTTTGCATTTTTATTTACTGATGTCCATTCAGTGTCACTGCAAAGCACAAACAGTTTTTGGTGTGAAGCATAACAATAATCAGAATATGATACATATTTCTGCTATTACTTGATGCAAGAATTACTCTTTATTTATTAGTAATTCAATCATAGTTTCTGTTCTGTTCAGTTACTTGTGTTACAGATATGATTTTAATTTGATCAAAATGATTGCTCTCCCTTTTATTTAGTTGATACTCAAGTGCGAGCTGAGCATGCAGTACAGCAGTACAGGCAGAGATATGCAAGTGTTTTGAGCGCTCTCTGTTATGTCCTTATTCTCAAATGGCGCTGAGAAGTCCATGAATAATTTTTCTTGTTTCAATGAAACATCAAAATGAACCAATTCACAACAATTAAAAAAACTTCCCAGTGCTGCAGAAGACATTCTAGGAGAGTGTGTTGGGATATTTTATGGAGAACGAGTACTTGAGCAAAGTATCTAACCCGATACCAGTCCTATAACAGATGCATCATTCTTTTTTGGTGGTGCTTCATCCATGGAAATCTGGAGGATTCCAAACTCCTGAACTCTTCTAATGGATGAAGCTGGTGGCAACTAAAGAGAATGCATTAGTGAAGACAAATGCACTGTGAAATGTGACTGTACTCGATAGCAACACCCAGTGTTCAGAATACGAATTTCATATTTTCTCAATAGCGGGCCAAATTATGTTGTATTTCCAAAATCATCAGAGTTGTTGGCTGGCCGCAGATGGCCCGCGGGCTGTAGTTTGGACAACCCTTGTGTAGCGCATGTTCATAGAATAACAGTTCTGCCCCTGCCCCAATCATAGCACACATGTGCAATAACCAATCACCTCTTTCCTTGGCAATCACAAGGAAACCAAAACTAATCCAGAAATCTTAAAATGCCTTGGAATCTAATCTGAAATCAGTTTCCTTAACGCCATACCTTTACACGAAAATGCTGTCTGGTAAGCCACTGATGAGGCAGCTGTCTTTGGTTTCAGATAATACTGGAACACTGTGTTGTTTCAACTGCGTGTTCTTGTGTATGGGTTCCTCCTTTTTATGTATCTATTAAATCGTTTGACAGTCTTTTATTGTTTGTGTCTGCATTCAACAACGTTACGGAAGCACAATATGCTCTGTGTTTTATGCCTTTTTTAAAACAGCATATTGCATTCGACATTGTGTGACTGAAGAGGTAGGGTTTAAGTAATTTTCTCATCCCCAATAATAGGGTACAAAGCAATATTTGTTCATTATCCTACTTTGTCTAATGCTTCTGACTTTATAACTTACTTCAATCTTTTCTTGCAGTGAATTAAGACAGATTTCTCTCTTAAAAGAAGAATAAACACGAAACCCGCATAGAATGTAAAACATTATTTTATTAGCTTGTTAATATTGAACAAACAGCATATAGTCATTCTACAACTATCACGAAAGTTATAACTACTTGCATAAACATCTAGACTTATAAATGTTTATAACAGAACATCTTATGGTTCTACACACATCTAGAAACTACATAGAATGGCAGTGACAACTAGCTAGCGAGCGCGCCCTCATCCACGAAAGTTAGCCACAGTTAGTCTGGGGCTTTTGTAGATCAGTGGTTGGATGGACCGATCAGCCGACTGCATTTTTTCACTTTTCTTAGTGCAAAGGGAAAAATGGCATATTTTCCTATTTAAATGAATGACAGGTGTTAAAACTACATTGAATTATAGTCCTTACCAGGAAAATACTTTTAATGTCAACCGAAGTTCAGTTGAGGTGTGGGCTAAAAGCCCCCTGCACCCCTTAGCTATGTGTATAATTACAAACACTTTATTTTTAAACCTTTCCATTAGATAATATATTATATTTAGTGCTGTCTGTCGATTCATGTTTTTAATTGCAATTAATCGCATAATTTTTTGTAGTTAATCGCATATTTTGAAAGTGCTAAAATTTGACACTATGTATGTGTCTATATACAGGTGCATCTCAATAAATTAGAATGTCGTGGAAAAGTTCATTTATTTCAGTAATTCAACTCAAATTGTGATACTCGTGTATTAAATAAATTCAGTGCACACAGACTGAAGTAGTTTAAGTCTTTGGTTCTTTTAATTGTGATGATTTTGGCTCACATTTAACAAAAACCCACCAATTCACTATCTCAAAAAATTAGAATATGGTGACATGCCAATCAGCTAATCAACTCAAAACACCTGCAAAGATTTCCTGAGCCTTCAAAATGGTCTCTCAGTTTGGTTCACTAGGCTACACAATCATGGGGAAGACTGCTGATCTGACAGTTGTCCAGAAGACAATCATTGACACCTTTCACAAGGAGGGTAAGCCACAAACATTCATTGCCAAAGAAGCTGGCTGTTCACAGAGTGCTGTATCCAAGCATGTTAACAGAAAGTTGAGTGGAAGGAAAAAGTGTGGAAGAAAAAGATGCACAACCAACCGAGAGAACCGCAGCCTTATGAGGATTGTCAAGCAAAATCAATTCAAGAATTTGGGTGAACTTCACAAGGAATGGACTGAGGCTGGGGTCAAGGCATCAAGAGCCACCACACACAGACGTGTCAAGGAATTTGGCTACAGTTGTCGTATTCCTCTTGTTAAGCCACTCCTGAACCACAGACAACGTCAGAGGCGTCTTACCTGGGCTAAGGAGAAGAAGAACTGGACTGCTGCCCAGTGGTCCAAAGTCCTCTTTTCAGATGAGAGCAAGTTTTGTATTTCATTTGGAAACCAAGGTCCTAGAGTCTGGAGGAAGGGTGGAGAAGCTCATGGCCCAAGTTGCTTGAAGTCCAGTGTTAAGTTTCCACAGTCTGTGATGATTTGGGGTGCAATGTCATCTGCTGGTGTTGGTCCATTGTGTTTTTTGAAAACCAAAGTCACTGCACCCGTTTACCAAGAAATTTTGGAGCACTTCATGCTTCCTTCTGCTGACCAGCTTTTTAAAGATGCTGATTTCATTTCCCAGCAGGATTTGGCACCTGCCCACACTGCCAAAAGCACCAAAAGTTGGTTAAATGACCATGGTGTCGGTGTGCTTGACTGGCCAGCAAACTCGCCAGACCTGAACCCCATAGAGAATCTATTGGGTATTGTCAAGAGGAAAATGAGAAACAAGAGACCAAAAAATGCAGATGAGCTGAAGGCCACTGTCAAAGAAACCTGGGCTTCCATACCACCTCGGCAGTGCTACAAACTGATCACCTCCATGCCACGCCAAATTGAGGCAGTAATTAAAGCAAAAGGAGCCCCTACCAAGTATTGAGTACATATACAGTAAATGAACATACTTTCCAGAAGGCCAACAATTCACTAAAAATGTTTTTTTTATTGGTCTTATGATGTATTCTAATTTTTTGAGATAGTGAATTGGTGGGTTTTTGTTAAATGTGAGCCAAAATCATCACAATTAAAAGAACCAAAGACTTAAACTACTTCAGTCTGTGTGCATTGAATTTATTTAATACACGAGTTTCACAATTTGAGTTGAATTACTGAAATAAATGAACTTTTCCACAACATTCTAATTTATTGAGATGCACCTGTATATTCTTTTACTATGAAAAGGCATTTATTTCCATCTAAGGAAAGAAAACAAAGCAAAATGTAACAATATAGTGCTTTATTAACATTTTCCAAACAAAGCCTTCAAATCAAATCAAATCAAATCACTTTATTGTCACACAGCCATATACACAAGTGCAATGGTGTGTGAAATTCTTGGGTGCAGTTCCAATCAACATAGCAGTCGTGACAGTGATGAGACATATACCAATTTACAATAACATCAAATTAACACAACACAATTTAAACATCTAATATACACATAATTACACACAACAATATACAAATAATAACATACACTGTACAGTATACAATACGCTGTTTTTGTTTTTTTGTTTTTTACTATATAGATACACATTATTCAATAAAAATTAAAATATATATTAAAAAAAAAAAGTATATATATATATATATATATATATATATATATATATATATAGAATGTACAGTATTGTACTGTATTGACATTCAGGCTGTCGGTTGATAGTCAGTTGTTAAGAGAGACATAATATAATAATAATATAATTTATGACAGTCCGGTGTGAGATATAAGAGTAATAAAGTGCAGTGCTGATGTATATTGATCATGAGAGATCAAGAGTTCAGAAGTCTGATTGCTTGGGGGAAGAAGCTATCATGGAGTCGGCTGGTGCGGGTCCTGATCCTGCGATACCACCTACCTGATGGTAGCAGTGAGAACAGCCCATGGTTCGGGTGGCTGGAGTCTCTGATGATCCTCCGAGCTTTTTTCACACACCGCCTTGTATATATTTCCTGGAGGGAGGGAAGCTCACCTCCGATGATGTGTTTGGCAGTTCGCACCACCCTTTGCAGTGCTTTGCGGTTGTGGGCGGTGCTATTGCCGTACCAGGCGGAGATACAGCTAGTCAGGATGCTCTCTACAGTGCAGGTGTAGAACCGTGTGAGGATGTGGCGGTTCATTCCAAACTTCCTCAGCCGTCTCATGAAGAAGAGGCGCTGATGAGCCTTCTTCACAACGACTTCAGTGTGGATGGACCATGTGAGTTCCTCAGTGATGTGGACACCCAGGAACTTGAAGCTGCTGACTCTCTCCACTGGTGCTCCATTGATGGTGATGGGACTGTGTTCTCTGTCTTTTCTTCTGAAGTCCACCACAAGCTCCTTTGTCTTACTGACATTGAGGGAGAGGTTGTGCTCCTGACACCAGTGTGTCAGAGTGTGCACCTCCTCTCTGTAGGCTGTTTCATCATTGTCAGTGATCAGACCTACCACCGTCGTGTCATCAGCAAACTTAATGATGGCATTGGAGCTATGTGTTGCCACACAGTCATGTGTGTACAAGGAACTTCCACAGTATAAAGATAGAAATGCACTAAAATAGCACCAATTCAAGTAACATTAAACATTTCCCAAAGTCTAACTGGGAGGTTGATTAATTGAAAGAACTAGTCCTCCTATAGGTTGCATTTTCATTGCAATGGGCATTAAATCTCTTAAACTCAAATCCTCCATAATCTGCCATTAGACTGCGGCTATCTACCTTCCTACAGCAATCGCGAAGCTGCGTTCATGATTCGCGTCAGGGCAACAAAGCTAGTGGCGCTTTGAACTCCACATGAAGAGCGCTTGCAGACAAAAATGTCTCGTTCTGTGTTTTGGTGATAGTTAAGACATGACGTGCTTCTGTGGTAATTCAAATGTGCCTTAAACAGGCTGAAAAATACTTGATTTCCCATTTGGGCTTGTTTTGTGCATCAAATAGCATTAAGAGGTCCTTTCTCCATAATTTTATCACAAAGTGCTGTTGTGTGTGTCTGCAGAGATTCTTTTATTTACTGAGATAACCTCTGCAGCTCTATCATAGGAGAGAGCGTTATGGTCAACTAGCGTGTTATGACAGTAACGCACATAGAATGTCTTTGGGACTACCCTTCCAACAAGTGTTAATGCTGGTTTATTTTGTATTAACGGTAAATGCGTTAATCATAATTAAGAAAAATGAACACATTAAAAAAAAAATATTAATCCTTTGTGTTAAAACGTTAATTCTGACAGCTCTAATTTATTATATTAAATAGGCTATATATCCCGCTGTCTATTTATAATAAATTTGGCGACAAATAGCGGGTCCTTGTCTGCCAATCAATTTGGGTGATTTAAGAAAGCGCGCTCATAGAATGTCATCCACAGCAACAAGGTCAACGCCGCCTCACTCTTACCTTAAGATTTCCTTAGTAAAATTTGCTCTAAGCAGGTTTGTGAATAGGGTTTAAGCAAAAACTCTTAGGAGGACTCCTAGTGGTAAGATACAAATCTTTGTGAATACGGCCCCAGGTCTCTTAAAAAGGAATCCATCAATGAGTAATTAATTCCAGAGCTAGAAATTAAATATTAATAAATGAAAATCAGTCCTTTGTTTTAAGAACAAAAAATAGCCTTTCTTTTGTTTATATTGTGGATGCCCCTAACATTAAGAGAAAGTGATGTAAAAGTTAGAATTAGAAAACACTGGTAAACAACTATATACCGTACCTTGGCTGACTTATACAAGTAGACCGTCACTCCCTGGCCACCACTCCCAAAACATATAACCAGTAACATAATTTAAAAAAGAATCAAAGTAACTAGGTGGGAAAAATCTATCAGTTCATATGAAATGCTGTGAGAAGAGCTGTCCATGGACATGTTGGACATGTTTAAACACAATCCAAAACAGACATTAATAACCTCAGATAACATTTATCACATGAAAATAGCAACTTCATCATTACTACATTCTGTCATCTTTCAGTCGAATATGGACTCTGTCCACATATGGCTTCGGTCCAACATAGTAGGCTGTCTTTACCGCTCTCCTGGCATACTCCACCTCTGGCTACAACTGCTGTCTTCCTTTTCTGTCAGCGGGCATCAGGTCATCCTTGAATTGCAAACTGTTAGTCTTCAGGTACTCGCTGTATTTTGCCGCCCTCAAAAGGATTTGGAGTATTTCTCAAAACATGAAATGAACTGAATTATTACAGGCCTGGTTCGCTGTTTATCATTAGCTGCATTTCCACTATCTGGCCAAATGAGAGCTTGCTAGTGCATGCCAGGGCCAGTTGCGTTCCCAATGACACTTCCGGGGCTTCATCATACCACCTCGAGGCCAACGGCCCTCCGCCATCTGAGAATTGAGGCAGGGTCAATGTCAAAGGCGGAGTTTCGCAGAGTCAGGTCAGAGGTTTCATAGTACTCCGCTGCTTTCTTTAAACATAAAGAAAAGAGAATGAAAAGACGTCACAAATTCTGTCAAATGCATTTCAGCACCTAAGTAAATGAACAGCAACCAATCAAACAAAAACATAAATACTGTATAATCTATATTAAGTAGACTATATGTAAAAAAACTGATTGACTGTTCCACAGAGATAAGACATAGTTGGCAAACTTTAACTGCACAGAAGTTGATGCAATAAAACGTTTTTATTACCATAACACCGCTTTCTCCCTTGGTGTTCGACCTTCCCTGTGAGCACGATTTAGACAGGTGAATAAAGATTTCTGCCACAGAAATTCTTTTTTTACATGAAATAATCATTTAATTTAACTATCCAAGGTACAAATAAGTTTTTGGAAGTTCAAATAATTCATTCATAATCCGCTTGATTCAAAAATCTTCAAAGTAATGGCATACAATTAATTTAAATGATGAACGGTGCACATTATCTAAGCCAACCAGCAGCACATTAGAATAAAATGAGCTTTAAAAATTTACCAATGAAGTTCACTACCCAGGTCTGCACTCGAGCGGTCATTTCCGAGGACCTGTGAGCTTGACATACATATTATCAAAGCTTTTTATTGGCTATGGGGCAAAGGCAAACGTGCCCCTCAGGCTATCATTGAATGCTCATTGCACATGAAATGAGAACGATTAAATGGCTTTAAAGCAACATATCTTAATAATTATAGAATTTCTCAAAAGAACATATACTGTTGTCTGGTATTATGGACATAAAACAAGTTTAAGATGTGGAAATTATATTATTTCTTAAAATACATTTATGATTATGTAGTGCATTTTGCACAACAGCGCCACATCTGGTGGGGCTCAGCCCCACTTGCACTAATGTAGAGACGCCACTGGATGTCACTGAAACAGGTCAATAGATGAACATTATTTTTACTACATAAACTGTCATAGTGTGTTAAAGTAGAACATGACAACAAGCATGGTTGATCCGCAGGTCCCCCTGTATCATCTGCACCGAAAATCTTGTCAGTTCTTGCTGGAAGAGCATGCAGGTTTGAATTCACAAATTCATACTATACACAGCCTGACTAATTAAAAGTACACAAAACTGAAAATATCCATATTCACATTGTGTATTTATTTAAATGATTTTTAAACAGTAGGCTACATGCACACTTTCGATGGCTGTTTCATGTTTCCTTTTACAGTAAGACATTTTTCTCTAATATTGAGATTTTAAAGTTTTGCATTATTACAGTTGATCAGTTAAAAATCAAACTGTATAAATAAATCTTTGAAGAAAAATGAGTCTTGTATTTTTTTAGTTTCAAGATGTTCATCACTTGCAGTTTATTATTGTTATTGTTAATTATTAATCGATTTTCATTCATTAACATTAACAATTGGCGATTAGGACCTGGAGTCGCGAGTTCAAATCCAGGGTGTGCTGAGTGACTCCAGTCAGGCTTCCTAAGCAACCAATTGGTTCGGTTGCTAGGGTGGGTAGAGTCACGTTGGGGTAACCTCCTTGTGGTCGCTATAATGTGGTTCTCACTCTCGGTGGGGTACGTGGTGAGTTGTGTGTGGATGCCATGGAGAATAGCGTGAAGCCTCGACACATGATAAGATGCGCGGATTGACGGTCTCAGACACGGCGGTAACTGAGATTCGTCCTTCACCACCTGGATTGAGGCGAGTCACTACACCACCACGAGGACCTAGAGCGCACTGGGAATTGGGCATTACAAATTGGGGAAAAAGAAAAAAAACAATTTGCTGATTAGGAAAATGTACTAAGATTTGCAACCTTAGTTTTATGTATTAATGTACCAGAGAACGTATACAGAAAATAACAGAACAATGTAGTCCTTATGTGTAATTTTTCAGTAAAAAATTAACAGCTGAAAGAACCCTTTTTAAAAAAATGTTTTATATAAAACATTTTTGTGACCATGAATGCAAAAATACAGTTTATCTTTTAAAAGCATTTTTTAAATAAAAACAATGTGGAAATAAAATTCCCCCGATCATTTTTCTATCAGATTAAGGGGTTCCATTTGTTCCATTACACTATCATATTATACTGACAAAAAAAAAGACAAAATTTGTCTTTTGTGTTTCATGGGAAAAAAAACCCAGCATATTGGTTTGGAATGACATGGCAAAATTAAGAGTAAATAATGACAAAGTTTTATTTTTTAGGTTAACTATTGCTTTAAGTGACAAGCAATAATGACCTTGTGGTGTTCTGTATTTTGCAGTGCGAGGAGTTCTTGGACTGTGTGTGGTTCTGACACTCTGGCGGATGCAGAGAGAGGTGTGGAGACAGTTTGGGTCACTGGTGGCCTGTTTGTTTTGCTTCATCTGCACCTCACAGTTCCACCTGATGTTCTACAGCACCAGAACTCTCCCTAATGTCTTCGCTCTGCCTATAGGTACAAGCTGCTTGCCAAACGAAACAGTAAAACAAGAATGTAGTTCATATTGGAACATTGGCTTGTAGGAGGACATTATACCTTAAATGATCTCTGTACAAGTTTAAAACAACATTTTCTATTTTAATATTTGCTAACATAATGCTATTTTTTGAAGACTCCCAAAGTTTTACCAACCAAATTTGAGGGAAAAAATGATGAAAATTAATGAACAAAAAGGCTCATGTAAAATGTCATACACCTAACATTTGGGGTTTACCTGCAATTTTTAAGCCAAGTTGCCATGTTGTTCTTTTAGAATGACAAATGAATTTAAGCAGTATAAGCAACGTGTACAGGTCTTGTAAGTGGTCACCATTTCTAACCTCATTTTAAGCACATTTTTAACTGGTCATTTCAAATGGTCCAGCAGTGTAACAAATGAAATTTTAAAAGTTAAAATTGTATTCAATGATTTATTTCAATTACTATGAGTTTATAAAAACTGCATGGATAATAATTAAACAAAATTAGAAAATGCGGTTTAAAAAGTGGAGGATGGCATGTGACACCACAGGACTTCATCTACCCCTATAAACTAAAAAGTGTAGACCTACTGATCATATTATCTGCATTGTACAGTGCAAAACATGAAATTAATTCAAATTTATTCAAAAATTACCTCACATTATAACATTATTCTGTTGTATGTTGTTTTATAAATAAAAACCAGACAAACGTACACATTCTAAAATATTTCCTCTACTTTAAACCATGAACGCTTGCCAAGATAAGATATACTGTATCTTTAGTTGGGCTCAGATGCATTCAATAGGGCAGAAAATCTGATACGGATCTGCTTTTGTGTTAATAACATAGAAAATCATGCTATTAAAGGTGCTGCAAGCGATTTCAGCCGTTCTGCTTCCACAAGACTAAGCCATTGGATTAGCCACGCCTCCTCTTTCCAAAGCCTCAAGCTCCAAAGGTACCAAAATGAGCTTTATTGAGAGCAGAAATGGTTGTTAAAAACAAACGTAGTAAAATAGCGCCCTCAACTGACAACTGTTATGAACAACATGGCATAAAAATGCATTATGCCTCAATAATTTGCTGCAACTAAAATACTATGAGAACACGCAAAATGATTGACAGGCAGAAAGCGTCATTGTCCGTGGACCACGGACACATTTTTGTTTGCTGTTCACAGAATCTAGAATTTAAATCTTTCAGGGAGTAGGACATTTTTTTTGCATAACCTTCCATGAAAAAAATACCTTACAGCACCTTTAAAGTTATCTTAATAAAAAAACCTGTTTCCCAAACCAGCACATAGAACACACATTTAAAGGGATTGTTCACCCAAAAATTAATATTCTCTCATTATTTACTCACCTTCATGTCATCCCAGATGTGTGTGACTGCTGAACACAAAGTGTTTTAGAGTACTTCAGCTCTGTAGGTCCTCACAATGCAAGTGACTGGGTACCAAAAATTTGAAGCTCCAAAAAGCACATAAAGGAAGCATAAAAGTAATCTATAAGATTCCAGTGATTTAAATTTATATCTTAAGAAGCGACATGAAAGGTGTGGGTAAAAAAAAGATCCTTTTTTTACTATAATTTCTCCTTCCTGCCCAGCAGGTGCTGATATGCACAAAGAATGCGAATCGCCAAAAACAAAAAAGGAATGTAAGAGTGAAAGTGGAGATTGATCCCACACTAATCATATCGCTGTAGAACACATGGATTATACCACTGGAGACTTATGGATTACTTTTATGCTGCCTTATGTGCTTTTGGAGCTTCAAAGTTTTGGTACCCATTCACTTGCATTGAATGGACCAACAGAGATGATACATTCTTATAAAAATCTTTGTTTGTGATCAGCAGAAGAAAGTCATTGTGATACACATCTGGGATGGCATGAGGGTGAGTAAATAATGACAGAATTTTCATTTTTGGGTGAAATATTCCTCCAAGTAGGACTGAAAGCAGGAGCTGTCAAGGTCCAAAGATGCTGAATGCAAACTTACACCATTATGTCCAGATGTTAATTGTAGGTGTGAAATTTGTTTGACATTTGGTTTGTCCTACCCGAGCTCTCTTGAGGTGACAATCGCACAATTAGGTTGAATAATATATAACTACCATGTGGGAAAATGCCCTAGTGTATGTAAAGGACAGTCTGAAAATTCCACCCACCACACAAACAATCGGTGGTATCCAAGCATTGGTTCAATTAAAGTGTAAGTTATACATAAAAACTACAACATTTAGAATGTGGAAATATTTTTAATAACAGTGTTTAAGATGAATGCTTGGATGCCAATGAAGTTTTTGTTGTGTCTGGATTTTCAGACAGTCCCTTATGCACCGTAGGCGAATTTTCAACGAATATCAAACCTGAAACTAAATTTCCCCCTTCCAAAAACTATTATGCATTCATTATCATGGGGGGGGGGCTTATTGACACAAGGACACTGCCCCAACTCCCATTAGAACCGCCCCTGCTCTGACCATAAGCTAATTGAGTTTAGTTTTATGCTCCCAAAATATATTCAATTAAAATTATAAAAAATAAATATATAATAGCCAATCTTATCACAACCTGAAGACCATTAATGGTTCAGATTTCTCTGCTGCTATCTCTGCCTCCTATTCATCTGCCTTGCCCTAAAAATTCTATCTATCTCTATTATCTCTATCTATAATGATACTATTTCTAGTGTTCTAGATGAGCTTGCCCCAATAAGGACCATGATAGTTACTTCCTCTCAATCCTATACATGGTTTACCCCCTTGAACTTCATGCTCTTAAAGCAAATGGCCATCGTCTTGAGCCTTTATATAAGAAGACTCGCCTTTGTGTTCACAATACTGCTTTTACTGATCATGTTAAAATATACAGGAAATTTGCTCTTAATACCACACGCTCCACTTACCTATCCTCTGTCATCAAAAACTCTAATGCCCCAATTTACTAAAATCTCGATTAACTGGTGCTGATTTGCTTGTGCAATCTATGAAATTGCGTGTGCATGTCATTGGCGTTTTGTGGGTGAAGAAAAATCACGCAAATAACTACACGTGCAAATAAGTTGGACACACCCCCCAAAAGGAGGCTTTTGCATGTGATACTTGCACCAAATGCATTTACAGTACAGCTCTCACTAAATACAATTTTATTTTTTTTAATTTAATATGGCATTTATGTTTATTTATATGATTGTATGAGAGCATCATAAAATCCCTGCTATTTAACAAGATTAAAAGTCATTGATGAGAATGCACGACACTCTTCACTTGAAATGTTCATAATTCACAAAGAAAATACAATATTATGTAAACGTTAAGCCAATGTACCACTGATGTATACTTAAATGAAATCTGAATTTCAAACCGCTATTATCTTGACCATGGCAAAGTTAGCTGCGCACCAGAGAGACACAGGACGCTGCACTGTACAGAACTTACAGAACTTGCACTCCCTGTTCATTTCACAGGATCAAGACGAAATCTGTTTGGCATACAGGTGCGTATCGGCCGGTCTGCTGGAAAGAACCACCACTTAAAATATTTCGCAATAGTTCAGCAGTTCAAAATTACAATGTAATTTGGGCATAAATTGTTAGTAGGTGTATTATGTTATTAGTTATGATTTCGAGTTTTAAAATAATATAATAAAACAGTTTTTTCATGAGTATTTAATTTCACATTAATGTGTCAATAAAGGTTGCTCTACGTATTATCTGTTCTCAAAGTCTTCTTTTTGTCACAATGACAGCATAATGCACAGCGTAAATCAGATTAATACCTGCCTTTCGTATTAATCTGCTTTCGTAGTTTCCAATTCTGAAATGACTTTCAGGTTTGATAAATCACTTTGCGGGTGCAATTTGATTCATTTGTATCTAGACCGCACTTCATTATGTGCAATGGGAGGCACGCCTCTAAATTGCATATTCATGTCTGGATAAAATGCAAAAATTGCCAAGATGTACTATATTGCGCAACTGAAAAGCTCAATCTTTAAAAGACTACGTTAATAGATCAGCTCGGCCCTTTTTTTTTTTAGCGTGCTATCAAGTTTGCACGTTTCGACGGACTATGTGTCGACGTAGAACACTTTTCTTTATTAACTGATATTAACAAAATTATTCAGCTTATTCAAAAAATGTGTACCATCTGTAAGGCTTTCTCTTCCTCTGACATCTGTTTTTTTTCTCCTGCTACACCTATCAACCCCCTCAAAATAAACTTCATGAATCCTTTCAACCTGGCTTTCGTCCCCTTCATAGTACAGAGGTGGCCCTCCTAAGAGTAGTACATGACCTTTTTCTTTCATCTGACTCAGGGGCACACAGTGCTTTAGTTCTTTTAGACCTTAGTGCAATTTTTGATACTGTTTGCCATTCCATATTCCTCACTCGTTTATCTACTATTGGTATTACTGGTACTGATTAACAGTGGCAGACAACAATTCATCAGTATTAACAAACAAATCACGCCCTGTCTTTGTCTCACATGGTGTTCCACTAGAATCGGTTCTTGGTCCTCTTTTCTTTTTCTGATTTACATGCTACCACTTGGCCAAATCATTCATCTTCATGGTCTTCATTTTCATAGTTATGCCGACGACACGCAAATGTATATCACCTCCAAGTCCAGGTCTGCTTTTCCATCTACCTCTATTAATGCCTGCATCTATGTCCTTAAAGTCTGGATGATTAGATAACTTCCTCAAATTAAATGCAGACAAAACAAAAACATTTTTGGTTGGCCCCAAATCTTTGGTTTCTTCACATCATGAACTTTGCCTAAACATTGGTGTTCTGGTTTTAGGCCTTCACTTGGGATGTAAACAAATATTGTATTGTACGATACAATGCTCACGATGTAATACCATATGTATCATACGATACATAAACACATGATAGTGTAATTTAAACCAAGCAGCGTAACACTGTAAGCTGCGAAACAATCTCCTTTGCGGTGAGTGCACACAGGAAAAACGGAGCAACATATCTACGGTACATAGGCAAGAAGATCGATGGCAAATGGCAAGTAGATTGTAGCGTTACAGCTTGTTGAATTTGCCAAACAATGATGTCATGTCCCGGCGCTACAGTACATCAAACATGTCGTTTTATTTACACCGACATCACCAGAAACACAGCAGCAGCAAAGTTGCATTTAACAGCCAGCCTCTTGTAGCAAATTAGCTTAAAAAGGGAAGTTATAAAAAGTTATAATTAATTATAACTGGTTATAATTAATAACAAATATTTAGATTAGATCTTAGAATTAACTGTAGCAGAATCGATATTACAATTACTTGATCTGTCCGTCCAACGAGCAGACAATATAATTATTTATCAATTCTAGGAAGATTACTTTCCTGGCCAAGGAACGATAGCCTTCCTACTTATACAGTGCTAGCAGCAGTTTAGCATTTAGCAAGGAGCAACATTCAGTGATTTTGAATTGTGAGCGGAACACAGAGACAATCAATTGTGAATATAAGGGATTTAATAAATGAAACTATAACTAACATACAAACAAACAAAGCAAAACATACATATATAGAATGAAGGAAAGTAAGGAAAGGAGAGAGAAGAGCAGAGAATGGCAGTGTTCACATCAATTAACCACAACCTATATGAGAATCATCAGAGGCACAATTCACCTTAAAAGGGGTTCAAACTTAAACACGCATCTAATCCATTGTAAATGGTTACTTGCATTGGTTTGTTGCTGAATAAGAGTCTTGATGTGGTAGACGAGGTTCTCGACGATTTCTTTAGGAGTGAGTTGAAGAAGTCCACAGCAAATCCACAAAGTTACTTGAAGGTAAACACTGCCAGAAGGTTAAACTCAAGAGGAGAGTTTTGGAGTGTGTTGGTCTCAAGAAGAAGAGTTTTTTTGAGCGATGATTAGTCTGCGTTCTGGAGTTTTACTAGTTCATTGCCGCACCCATTTTGTGGGTGGAGTGGCCAATCAGAGGCATGCATTTTGAGCGGGAGAGACATCCTTTGTCTCCGTTTATGGCCCATTCGCATTTTATTGCTGATCTGGACCGCTAGTGCATCTTTTAATTCAAAACATAGTAAGAATTGTTCGATGCATTTCACGATCACATGGTGTACATTATTGTGTGAGAAATAAAGAGAAGATCATTTTGATACCAAGAAGGTAACCTCCAGACGATATTAAAGCAGAGATACACTCATACACTTGAATATAGGCATTTAACGTCTAACTAATACAAGTAAAGGGTTTTAACTAAGTTAATATAATAGGGGAATATACATACAACACATGCATATAGCAGATACATTTATAACTGCTTACTATGGCCTAAATAGAGAAAATGTCTTTAGGTGTGTGTGTGACGTGTATTGGAATTACTGGAGGCAGACAACTGCTCTGGTGCCTGGCACGGGGGTCACCCCCCTTTCTGTGGAATGTGTTTGAAGCTTGATGGAGACACTCCAGAGGCGGCCTGTTTTAGCATCCTTTTGATAGTGATAAAGACCATCTGCAATTTAGCACCCATATAAATGTAAACGCAGAGGCCAGATCAGTAATTTATATGCAAATGTCAAAAGGCTAAAAGGGTTTTTTTCAAACAAAGTGTAATTAGCCATCACTGATCTTACACAGACGTTACACTCTCCCAGACGACACAGGGCAAGATTCTCATAAGTAACAAAAACAAGCTTATTCAAAAATCTGACAACGTAAGGAACCCACAATTACATGTGACTTATTATTGATGTTGAAATGTAAAGTTTACATGCAAAGTGAAACGGGGGAAGAGGCCAAAATATTATGTGTGCCGATCGGTTTGCTCAAGCTGCTAAAAAATATTGGATTATGTACATACTGTATATGTAAAACCAGAGGTCAGGTTCATCTAGAGTTTTTTTTAAACAACTAAACATTGAAATGTTTTTTTCCTTGTTACAGTCACTTTAGCTTGATCACTGGGGGCTTTAAGACATTAAGGCATGATTTTCTGTAAAGCTGCTTTGAAACGACGTGTATTGTGAAAAGTGCTGTACAAAAATTAAACTTGAGTGTAGACAAACACATCTTTTCTCATTACAATCAAACAAAATAGATGCAGTGCTGTTGTTTAAGTTACTTCATTATAGATTTCTGCATTTTGTTGCCAATGTCAGACACTGTTGTGTCATTTATGTTGGGGGCCTGGGTAGATCAGCGAGTATTGATGCTGACTACCACCCCTGGAGTTGTGAGTTCGAATCCAGGGTGTGCTGAGTGACTCCAGCCAGGTCTCCTAAGCAAACAAATTGGCCTGGTTGTTAGGGAGGGTAGCGTCAGATGGGGTAACCTCCTTGTGGTCTCGGTTAGTGGTTCTCGCTCTCAATGGGGCACGTGGTAAGTTGTGCGTGGATCGCAGAGATTAGCATGAGCCTCCACATGCTGTGAGTCTCCGTGGTGTCATGCACAACGAGTCACGTGATAAGATGCGTGGATTGACGGTCTCAGAAGCGGAGGCAACTGAGACTCGTCCTCCGCCATCTGGATTGAGGCGAGTAACCACGCCACCAGGAGGACCCACTAAGTAGTGGGAATTGGGCATTCCAAATTGGGGAGAAAAGGGGAAAAGAAATAATAAAAATACATTTGTTATACATCCTTGAATAAGTTAATAAGTACTAAATAGGTAAATTTGTTAAACACTGTTTATTTCAGCTATGCAATATTGCAGGATTACGCTACTCTTTAAGCATTAAAGATGCTGAAACAGTTATTATGCCCTTCGTTTAGACTATTGTAACTCTCTTTACTGGTTACCTTGCAAAAGTGCTTCATTGTTTACAACTTATTCAAAACCCTGCTGCTCGTGTTCTCACACATAACAGGAAATCAGCTCACATCACTTTATCCTTCACCAACTGCACTGGCTCATCCATCCTGATGAATTAATGTTTTCCACCCTAACTGACAGTGCTAGGAATGTTAAAACCAGTCTCCAACTAGAAATCTCTGTCAGAAGATATTAACAAAGTTTTGTCTGATATCCAAAACCCAGTCAAAATAAACAGCGTGTTATGTTAACTCTACCAGCCCAAGAGCTAGGCATAGGAAGCAGGGGAATATATCAGAGGGTAAGAGACCAAGTGATGGTAAAAAAAAGTTAGCAGAGTTTATTGAATACATTTAGTTGCAGATTTGCCAATGCTCAGTCTGACTTCGTCTTACCAATACAAGTTTAACAAGTGTAATTATACCAAGCAAAGACAATCATCCTGTGATTTTAAAGACTTTGAAATGGAGACAACTCTTTATCTCTAACTCACTTATATCATTAGATCAATCAATGGAGAGCTTCTCTGGCATGATTATGTTTACAGCAGAAAATAATTTCAACTTGCCTCTCATTTTGTAAAAAGAAATAAAGAAGAGCTTAAGTTGTATTTAACCCAGAATATTCCTTTAATTAATGGAGGTGTTTCTGTTAAACTTTCTATTCTGTTTTAAATAATTTTTGTTTCTGGTAAAATTATGGCGTAGCCATGTGAATTTTAGTGGACATGTTTAAAGGACATGTTTTTGTCTTTGCATCATCTTGGACTTATACTGACACCTAGCGTCTTGGAAAAATGACTGATTGCACCTTTAACTGTTACTCACAAAAACCTGTCAAAAACATGTCACATATCAACCCAAAAAAAAAAAAAATCTGTGTGTGTGTGTATGTGTGTGTGTGTATATATATATATATATATATATATATATATATATATATATATATATATATATATATACAGTATATACAGCTCTGGAGACCACTCCAAATGTTCAGTTTCTCTGGATTTACTATTTATAGGTATGTGTTTGAGTAAAATGAATATTTTTGTTTTATTCTATAACCTACTGACAACATTTCTCCCAAATTCCAAAAAAAATATTGTCATTTAGAGTATTTATTTGCAGAAAATAACAGTTATAAACGTTCATATTCATTTATAAACAACACAATACTAATGTTTTAACTTAGAGTTCAGAAATCAATATTTGGTGGAATAACCCTGATTTTCAATCACAGCTTTCATGCGTCTTGGCACGCTTTCCACCAGTCTTTCACATTGCTGTTGGGTGACATTATGCCACTCAAGCAGGAATTCAACAGACACTGGAATGGAATGGCTGCCATAGAAATGCTGATTTAAGAAACATTTGGAGTGGTCTCTTAATTTTTTTCCAGAGCTATATATATATATATATATATATATATATATACACTATATTGCCAAAAGTATTCGCTCACCCATCCAAATAATTGAATTCAGGTGTTCCATTCACTTCCATGGCCACAGGTGTATAAAATGAAGCACCTAGGCATGCAGACTGCTTCTACAAACATTTGTGAAAGAATGGGCCGCTCTCAGGAGCTCAGTGAATTCCAGCGTGGTACTGTGATAGGATGCCACCTGTGCAACAAGTCCAGTCGTGAAATTTCCTTGCTACTAAATATTCCACAGTCAACTTTCAGTGGTATTATAACAAAGTGGAAGCGATTGGGAATGACAGCAACTCAGCCACGAAGTGGTAGGCCACGTAAAATGACAGAGCGGGGTCAGCGGATGCTGATGCGCATAGTGCGCAGAGGTCACCAACTTTCTGCAGAGTCAATTGCTGCAGACCTCCAAAGTTCATGTGGCCTTCAGATTAGCTCAATAACAGTGCGTAGAGAGCTTCATGGAATGGGTTTCCATGGCCGAGCAGCTGCATCCAAGCCATACATCACCAAGTGCAATGCAAAGCGTCGGATACAGTGGTGTAAAGCATGCCGCCACTGGACTCTAGAGCAGTGGAGACGCGCTCTCTGGAGTGATGAATCACGCTTCTCCATCTGGCAATCTGATGGACGAGTCTGGGTTTGGCGGTTGCCAGGAGTACGGTACTTGTCTGACTGCATTGTGCCAACTGTGAAGTTTGGTGGAGGGGGGATTATGGTGTGGGGTTGTTTTTCAGGAGCTGGGCTTGGCCCCTTAGTTCCAGTGAAAGGAACTCTGAATGCTTAAGCATACTAAGAGATTTTGGACAATTTCATGCTCCCAACTTTGTGGGAACAGTTTGGGGATGGCCCCTTCCTGTTCCAACATGACTGCGCACCAGTGCACAAAGCAAGGTCCATAAAGACATGGATGAGTGAGTTTGGTGTGGAAGAACCTGACTGGCCTGCACAGAGTCCTGACCTCAACCCGATAGAGCACCTTTGGGATGAATTAGAGCGAAGACTGCGAGCCAGGCCATCTCGTCCAACATCAGTGTCTGACCTCACAAATGCGCTTCTGGAAGAATGGTCAAAAATTCCCATAAACACACTCCTAAACCTTGTGGAAAGCCTTCCCAGAAGAGTTGAAGCTGTTATAGTTGCAAAGGGTGGGCCGACGTCATATTAAACCCTATGGATTAAGAATGGGATGTCACTTAAATTCATATGCGTCTAAAGGCAGGTGAGCGAATACTTTTGGCAATATAGTGTATATATATATATACACACACACACACACACACACACACACACACACACACACACACATACTTTATATACTGCATACACTGATGGGCCCAAAACATTATGACCACTCATAGGTGAAGCGAGTAATGTTGATAATCTCCTAACAAGGCCACATGTCAAGGTGTGGGTAGATTAGATGGTAAGCAAACAATCAGTTCTCGTAGTCAACGTTTTGAATGCAGGAGAAGTGGGCAGGAGTAAAGACCTGAGCGACTTTGACTTTGACAAATGATATGGCCAGACGACTGGGTCAGAGCATCTCTGAAATGGCAAGGCTTGTGGGGTGCTCCCAGACAGCAGTGGTGAGTACTTAACAACACTGGTCCGAGGAGGGATAAACCACAAACCGGCGACAGGGTATTGGGTGCCCAAGGCTCATCGATGTGCAAGGGCTACGAAGGCTATCCTGTCTGGTCCAAAACGACAGAAGGTCTACGGTGGCACTAGTCACAGAAAATTGTAATGATGGTTATGGGAGGAATGTGCATAGCGCCCTGCTGCTTATGGGGCTGTGTAGCCGCAGTACGGTCAGAGTGTTCATGATGAACCCTGTCCACCCCTGAAAGCACCAACAATGAGCACGTGAGCGCCGGAACTGGACCTTGGAGCAGTGGAAGAAGGTCGCTTGGTCATGTTTTCTTTTACATCACATGGATGGAAGTGTACGTGTGTGCTGTTTACCTGGGGAAGTTATGGCACCTGAATGCACTGCAGGAAGATGACAAGCTGGTGGAAGGAGTGTGATACTGTGGGTCAATTTGACATCCACATGAATGGACCTAAACATCATTGCAGACCAGGTACACCCCTTCATGGCAATGGTATTTACTGATTAAAGTGGTCTTTAAGCAGGGTAATGTGCCCTGCCACACTGTACACATTGTTCGGGAATGGTTTGAGGAACATGATCAAGTGTTCAATGTGTCGCCCTGGCCTCCAAATTCCCCAGATCTCAATCCGATTGAGCATCTGTGGGATGTGCTGGACCAACAAGTCGGATTCATGGTGGCTCCACCTCAACTTACAGGACTTGAAAGATATGCTGCTAATATCTTGGTGCCAGATACCACAGGACACCTTCAGGGGGTCTTGTAGAGTCCATGCTTCAGTGGGTCGGCACTGTTTTGGCGGCACGCGGAGGACCAACAGCATATTAGGCAGGAGGTGGTCATAATGTTATGGCTCATCAGTGTATATACTGTGTGTGTGTGTGTGTGTGTGTGTGTGTGTGTGATATATATATATATATATATATATTATTGCATTTTGACATTGTTTCCATGACAATTAGAGCTCTTCTTACCTCCAATTCTCATTACCGTAATGCATCATTTGACCTTGACATGTTTTTGTGATTAATCCTTTTGGTAATTTTAGCATACAGTGTTTCACCAGACTGTGTTTTTTTTTGTGTAGTTCTGCTGGCGTTCACGTCCTGGATGGCTCAGAGACACTGCCCCTTCATTTGGCTCTCGGCTTTGGTCATTATTGTGTTCCGATCTGAACTGTGCCTTTTCCTCGGTCTGATGTTGTTGATGTCACTCATGAGCAGAAAACTCAATTTTCTACAGTTGCTTTACCATGCCATACCAGCTGGCATTTTATCATTGGGTTAGTGATGCATACAATGTATTTGTTCTTCTCTTTTTTTTTTTTTCTTAACCCTTTTTGCAAAATTTTGACTTATCCACTTGTTTGAGATGTTTTGCCTGTCATCCAAGTATGAAATGGAAAACATTGTCCTGATGTTATTAAAATCCCACCAGTCTTTCTAAAATAATGAATGAGAAACCTACATATACCCATAAGTGTATTTGCTGTCTTTTATAGGTCTCACTGTGATGGTTGACACAGTATTCTGGAATAAGCTGCTCTGGCCTGAGGGTCAGGTACTCTGGTACAACACAGTCTTGAATAAAAGCTCCAACTGGGGAATATCCTTTTAAGAAAGGTCCATAGTTTGGAGTAGTTCACCCAAAAATGAAAATTCTGTCATCATTTACTTACCTTTATGTGATTCCAAACTGGTATGACTTCCTTTCTTCCATCTGTAAAGTGGTTATTCAGTGATAGATATATATATATATATATATATATATATATATATATATATATATGGTTCTTTCAATGTGTTGCACCAGGTTTGATGTCAGTAGTTGGGTTTCCATCTTGGCATTTTTTATGCACATTTTGGGATATCACATAAAAAATGCTGGATGGATTTTAGCATACAGCAAGATGCAAATACATTTTCCAAAATGTGCATAAAAACGTTGTCAGTTAGAAAACATGCGCATAAACTATGAAGGAAACAAATTAGCTGAAAATATTCCTAAAGTTTTTATATAGGATATTATATATTATAAAGGAATAAAGATGTGCATCAGAGAATATCATCACATAGCATCTGAAATGTTGCTCTGGTTTTTCTGAAACACCGAACACAAAGCCTGTCATCAAAATGATTGGCTACTATTACCTCCCTCAACAGTCTGACATGCTTTCGAATGTAGACACAAATGATATTTGAGAGCTACAGCGGAAGAGGACAATAAACCATTTCCACAATAAAAACCTACATTTCGGAGAGTTCCTCACACAAAGCTATCTTTTGGCTTCAGATGACTTGTAACATTACAGTGCACATTATAAGGATATAATTTATCTTGTCAAAATTTCACCTGCCATATTTCCTTGACTTCCTCTGTGCCTTAAACCTCCCCTTTCCTGTGGTACTTCTACTCTGCCTTGCCTCGTGCTCTAGGCAGCACAATACTATTTATCCCGCCTGGCCTAATGGACAGACGGACAAGAAAACTGCTCATCCCAGCTGTAGGCTTCATTCTGCTGTACTCCTTTCTGCCCCACAAGGAGCTCCGCTTCATAATCTACACATTTCCTGTGTTTAACTTAATCGCTGCCCGCGGCTGTTCTTTAATGTAAGCTGAACACATTTTGAGTCATAATTGGCAATTTTCTCGAATGATCCTCCCTGTCAACACGTTTTATTATGTTTAAAGTAAAAATGACACCCAAATGAACCCTAGTTACTTTCTTAATACATGTTCCTGGTCTTATTGTGCACAATACATCAGTTCACATTATTTCAAAGAAAAGTATGTTTATCTTCATCATCTTTGAGCATAATGTAAAAACTTCCTCAACGTCTGAAATTTCCTTTTCGGATGACGTCAGCCACCTCAATGCATCACATTACAAAAATAACAAAAAATATATTTTTTATAAAACGGATATTTCAGATTCTGAAGTCTGAATGGACGAGCCACATTCACCGCCTTTAAATGCAGATAAACACCTATTGAATGTGCACCTAGAGCACATTCAGTATTACTATTGTACAGTATTAATACAGCCTACAGATAGTATAATAAACTACTGTATATTACTGTGTAAAATAATTGTTTATTTCAATTATCATAATTAACTATTGGGTGAAACCTGTAAAGAAAATGTCCTGGTCCTATTTTATTCCAAAATAATTAAAAAAACATGCATATAGAAAATGAAGCCTGTTTTAGGGCCATAAAGAATGCTTTTTGTTAAAGTTTTATTTACGTTAATGAGAATCATCAAGGGAAAAGTAAAACATCCAGTCACATTATGGTAATGAGAATTGGAGGGTCAAATTTGCAGAAAAGTGTTCTGTAAATAATAACGTTACTACATTTAACTTGATTTGTTTTTTTTTATTATTATTATTATTTGGTGTTAAATATGACCAGGTAATCTTCTTGACAAGTTTTATGGGAATCATCCTATTATTAAAACATGAATTTTTTGAACATTGGTGTCTTTTATCATATTGCTGTTCCACGGCTTATTGCTTTAGCGAATGCCATATCGTGTTGACTATTGTTTTTGGAGGCAGTTGGATGATTTTAATGTATAATGACTTTTTACTTCTGTTTTTGTTACAGTTTGAACAATTACCACAAGTCACAGATGTATAAAATTTGGTCCGTATTTGTGATAGGACATTTGATGTTAAATGCCGTATACTCTAGTATTTCACTGTATGTTTCGCATCACAATTACCCTGGAGGGAAAGCAATGCAAGAGCTACATAGATTAACGCCAGTAGCAGCAGGTGTGTTGAATTCATTGTTTTAATAATGCATTGTTATTGAAACATGCAAGCGTTCTGATTAAGTTGCATACATGTTGCACAGATGTATCATTACACATCAACGTACTTGCTGCACAAACGGGAGTCTCACGCTTCTTGGAGCTCAACAGTAACTGGAGGTGAGTGACCTTATTAATATCAAAGATAATAGCTTCATGTAATAGGACAGATTTATCTAAATGTTTTCTTTCATTTCCTAGATATGACAAACGTGAGGATTTGACTCTTGAAGATCCAATTCTGAAAACGTATACCCATCTATTAATGGAAGCAAATGCAACCAAGATATCACTGCTCCAAGACTCTCACAAACCTTTGATCTTCATCCCAGGATACCAAAGCATTACATTGGAATTGTCTAAGTTTCCACCTCTCAGGATAAAGCTAAAAAACAAGCTTGTGCTTCTAGAAAGACTCTGAAAGACTATTGAAGACTAGACTATTAATTCTATTATTCTATGTGGCCAACCAAAACGGGAACCAATAAACATTTCCCAATTATTTTTTTTATTCTGTTAAACAAGGATCTGTTTAATTGACAATGGGTTTATCTAGAGCAGAGGGAGGGGGGGATTTCTCGATGTGTTTTAATAAATGTAAAATAATACAAAATGTAAAAATGCAATAATTCTTTCAGAGCAAGATGTAAGGTTCTTCATCTGTGGAAAAATGTTAGGAAGATAGTTGAGAATGTATGTAAAAGTGATTAAGCAGATACAAGTGAGTTCTGTTTAGGATAAGTGAGTTGCTTACAAATAATACATTTGTATAATTCACAAATGTAAGTATTGGGACTTTGTAGTCATAGGATTTAGTTTGCATCAGGCTTTTCCCTTATTTTACCATGGTACTTTCTGCCACAGCACCATATTACTACAACTGTAGGCCTACTATAAAACCATAAAGTTCATGATAACACTTTCAAGTATAAAGAAGCCTTCAGAATCTTTTTTTTTTTTTTTTTTTTTTTGACAGTTGGGAACATGTGACTAATAGTAAGTAACACAGTTTTATTATACTAGTAACAATAACTGTAGTAACTATGGCTTTTTTGCCAAAAACTACTGTATGGTTACCAGTATACAAGGACTTAAAAAAATGACCATGCTTTATATTAAGTGATATTTTATTGTGGTTCCAATTGCATATGTTTATCAGACTATTATCAGTTCCAACATAGACTTTATTTATAATTGCAATTTGAGATTGTGCAGTAAAAAAATGTTCTAAAATGTGAAAAAAAAAAAAAGTTTTTCTATACTGCAGGATTTTTTTTTGTTTTGTTTGTTTTTCATAAAGAGTAAAGAAATTAACTGATATACACCAAGCATTTTATGTCAGGGTAACCTACAAAGTGATTAATGTGGTAATTTTAAGAGTCACATGAGGTAGAAATAAAATTTTTACAGTGAAGCAAATATAGCATATTGTATAGTTTTATAAGTGTGGGTCAACACAAGGGCAGTTTAACACTTCTTTAGTGGGTCATCATACCACACCAGATTCCCTCACTCATGGATTTAGAAATTAGTCATGGGAAGTTTTATAGTGGTTATATAACTCACTGAGCACTTTCTTAGGAACACTCTGGTCCTAATGAAGTGCCAGACATGGTATTCTGCTGTTGTATCTTCCTCAAGGTTTAACATGTTATGCATTCTGAGATGCTATTGTGCCTACTACAGTTGTACAGAATGGTTATCTGAGTTACCGTAGCCTTTCTGTCAGCGCGAACCAGTATGGCCATACTCCGTTCACCTCTCATCATCATCAAGGAGAACTGCCGCACACTGGATGTTTTTTATTTTTGGCACCATTCCAAGCAAACTCTAGAGACTGTTGTGCATGAAAATCCCAAGAGATCAGCAGTTACAGAAATGATTGTTGTCTGGCACCAACAATCATGCCACGGTCAAAATCACTGAGATCACATTTTTTTCCCCATTCTGATGGTTGATGTGAACATTAACTAAAGCTCCTGAATCCTATCTGAATGATTTTATGCATTGCACTACTGTCACGTGATTGGCTGATTAGATAATCGCATGAATAAGTAGGTGTACAGGTGTTCCTAATAAAGTGCTCAGTGAGTGTGTATAGAAGATTGGTAATGCTCAGCTAGGCAATATTGAATAGTCTAGAAATTATGGTTTTATAAACATCTTAACAAGTAATCACAAACAACTGGAAAAGTCATGAAAATTCATTGGTCAAAAGATGTTGGAACCTCTGCCATTTGTGACTGGTTTGTAGCCTCTTTATTGCAGCTTTGCCAGCTGGTGTGGCCATTTTCTTGCCACCACTTTTTGTAAAGAGTGTAAAAATGCTATTATTGTGGCTCACAACATTTGCTGTGTCAACACTGCAAAAAACAAAAAAAAAATTGCATGAATAATATTGTTGCTTTGGTTTTAGACTTTATAATTATACTTTTGTGTCTTTGCATAAGATAAAAAAAAAAAGAATCAGTGTTCAGCATATTAAAGTATGGTGTAGGGGAATGCATTCCATACAGTATGTTCAATGAAGACCAGGAGTAAAAACTGAGTTTCAGTCAGTTGAGAGAGTGTTTACTGAAGACAAAGTTCTTCACATTTCCAAAGGCAGAAGCCAGAAAAAGAGTTGAGGATCTAACCTCGAACTAACTTGGCTACTGAAACAACAATCATTATAGGCATTTGCAAATTAATTGACATCATTATTTCTTATAAGTTTAGAGTTCTGATAGGGGAACAGTACAGATAATTCTAGAAATGTTCAAACATGGTGTTCTGTGCAACTGTGTGAATGCAATCATTCAAAAGATGATATTTTTAAAGCACTAAATCAAGTCCATCAGCCGATATGGGTCAGAGGTGAGATTGGGAGGTCTCTTCAAAACCCCAAACAATCCCTGCAATGACATTATAAGACAGAACAAAACAGAGGGCTATCTTCACTGGAACACAGGCCTTATACAGCTTAAACAAACATGACGGTAGAACAATATGTCCAAACACAACAGAGCAAAGTTAGACCCCTCAGAGACCAAGTACACACATGACCTGCAACATTCATGACTATAACATAACCTGAATAGTATAAACTAATTGAGAAGACGGTGATTACCTTTTGATTATAACAATTGCTAGTGAATGTGTTCAACTAATCAATAGGCCAAAGAGTTAACCTTACCCCTTCACTACAGGGGATGAAAGTGCTTACGCAAGCTTCCCTGGTGGGTCACACTTGTCTCTTTACCTCCCCATGGACATGCCGGAACTGAGAAATTCCGGTCACCATGGAAGACGCTCTTTACATCTCCCATTCATAACAGGGCACAGACAGAACATCTTTCATTTTAGACCAATATGCTTGACTGATAAAAATCATCCAAACAATTAGGCATCATTTCTTTCTTTTCGACACCGACTTTCGTCTTAGACTTCAGTTTAAGATTATACACTATTAGATATTATTTATATAATAGAAGTTCAACACATTCATTCCTGTGTTTAACAGTTTAATGGGTAATATTTTTCATTTTAATAAATTTTTTTTATGGAATTAATGCAGTATCCATTGAACTTCCTGAAACTTTACTAAGATTTTTTCCCACATCTTGTGGATAAAGTTGGCATATATAAACTTCCAGGAGGTACACGCTCGACTCAACTGCATATAGTAGCAAAGAAACTGAATTTGTGAAGCAGTGCATGCTTACTCTTTGCGTGTGATGTATGTACCGGGCATAATAAATACGGGAGCGGATTAACCGTATGGAGAATGGAGGCTTCACCCACTAGTGGTGAGCCAGGTGTAGGAGAGATATGAGCAAGCTGCAGTATCTCTTTGCAACACACACTCGATTTCATCTGCAACACTGCCAAAAACAAAACTGCACAAGAGAGACCCAGCATATGCACGACAGATACTCAGAAGGACATGACCGTTAAGAAAGCTGCAGCCAGATAAAATAATAGTTTTGAGATTTTAAACTTCAGCATTCAATTTGTTTTATATCTGTAATGTATAGTGTCTAATAATGCATTGGCAATGTACACTTAAGTTTCTCCTGCCAATAAAGCTTGATTTGAATTAAATCTGCCCATTTGATCCTATTATTAAAAAAAAAGTTCACTGTAAAAATGGCAGAAGATTATGAAATTACAGCATGTCCACTGATTTTATGTATATATAAATGTGTACATATATACAGTACTTGTACATATACATTATACTTTATATCAAAGATTAATACCTGTAAAAATGTTAACTCTATCCGAAAAAGAAAAAACAAATAAGGGATGACTAACCAATTTCTTGCAAGTTCTTCGAGACAAAGTATAAATATATTTATGATTATATTTTTGTAATGTTTGTTGCAATTATTATGCATTATTATAATTAAGTATTATGTACCATGATTAATGGCGCTTAGTCAAAGAAAACTGTGATTAAGTAGTTTAAAAAATGTAAACAATTCACAGCCCTAATATTTATATATATATTCTCTAAATTTGCTATGTAAGAATCAGTTTCCTCTTAGAACAAAAAATCCTTTAATTTCTGGTTCTTAATAAACTTTTACAAAAGCCCTCAAATAAAACCTGCATCCTAATCCGGACCCTATACGCCCTAAATAGTAACCGAGATTAGAACTAGGGTGTCACAAATCATAGTATGTGGAAATTGGTGTCCCAAAGTTGCCCAGGATGGCCTACTATTTCCAGAATTTTTTCAAAGTGCGAATCCGTGTGGCTGTGTCTCGTTTCAGGTCGCATTTGTCAGCCACATACTTCATGCATTTTTTATTTTGGGATATGGAGCTGCCTGAAGTGTACATCAGAGTAGGCTTGCTCCCTCGGTCAAAATCGAGGGGTTGAAGGTCTGTAAACAGAAACTTCCCTTGCACACTTAAGGAAGTGGAATGGACTTCCAAAATGGCGGTGGGGATTCCCCCGAGGGGAAATGCTTAGGGGAGTTAGGGAGTGGATGTTAAAAGTGAAGTGGAACGCAGTTGAGGAGAGGTGCATCTTTATGAGCCTTGGCAGTGGATGATGAGGCATTCATCAATGCTGCCATTAAAATGCAGAGCGTGCCTCTCTTCGGGAAGCCAGCTTCAATCTCCCTTGTGTGACAAGGACCCTGTACACTTTCTGCAAGAGCGCTTGGATGCGGGTCTTACCCAATCTATGCTTAAAATGTATGCTGCTGATAGCAACTGGACACATCCCACTGGGCGGTCTGTCAGTAGGCAGACATCTTTTGATTGTGATTCAGATAGCAAGGTGACACTGATACAGTGTTGTTGTTTTTTTTTTTTTTTTGTCCAACCCATCATTTTGGTTGAGATTGAAATTTCAGTGTTTAAAGTATGTTGGATCATCATTGAAATACCGATGGAAGCCAACAGCACATATGGGTAGTGACACTGAACTAATTTTGATTTGTAGTTGCTGACCACAAGCCCATGTGTACTTCTCAATACTCTTATTGTTGCTTTTTTGTAAGCGAGAAAATACAGGCGCATCCTGTACAGAATTCTTGTTTGTTAAAGCACCTGATGCACTCATTAATTCTCTGGCACAAATTTCAAACAAGGGTGTTCATTAGTGGGCCAAGCAGCGAAGCTGCTGGAACCCTGTTGTAATTGTACAGATTTTCTTCTTTTTCTTTTTTTCTGTCCTAAAAGTGTCTGGGCATCAGAGACCGTAAGTTGTGGAGACACCGAACTTGGCAAGATGGTCCCAAATCCCCCACTACTCATGTGCACATACGAACACCCATCTGACCCTAGGTGGCGCTATATTAAACAATTTTACGGTTGTAGAGATATGAGCCAAAACGTAATGGCTAGAATCGAGATTCCTTTTTCCTCAGATTCCTTGATTCAAACCCGTATCATATAACTCTGATTTCATTTCCATTTTTTATTTTTTTCCACCATTTTGAATTTTTTGAGAAACCTACTTTTTCGAACTCCTCCTAGACCGTTAGTCTGATTGGCATGCAATTTGGTATACATCATCTACAGACCCTCCTGACAAAATTTATCAAATGAATTTTGATATGTGAAATCGTTCCAAAGATATTAACGATACAATTCCTTCTGTTTAATGAAATTTGAGTAATTAATCAATATCTACTCATCGCAAACTCCAAATGTAACCAAACTTGGTGCACATAGTCAACAGGAAGTTTAGAAGACGTCAGCAAAGTTTAGTACAATTCCACCCCTAGGGGGCGCTACAACTAAAACAAAAACGGTCATAACTTTGCAGCCGTTTGAGCAACAAAGTTCAAATTAAATACACATCTTCTTTGGTTCAAATAATTAACATGTTCTTTGAAAATCTATTTGACAAATTAACAAAAATGGCCGCCACCAGCCAATAAAATTTCAGCACCTTATAACTCGTATTGAGAATGGACGAGGGTTATGGAAATGACTATAAACAAGCAGGGTGTTAATTTGAAGCCGCATACAAAATTGTGACAATCACGGTGGCGGTATAATTAGCTAATTTGCGTTTTTGCGCATAACTCCAGAACTGTATAGGCTACAATACAAATTTGTAGCTTCTTTAAATCCACCAGTGCCCCACATTGAGATGGTCACATTAATTTTCATTCCCGCAAGAAAACTTTATTACAAATATATTTTGAAAACCCTACTTTTTCGAACTCGTCCTAGGTCATTTTCCCAATTCGCATGAAACTTGGCATACATAATCTACTTACCCTCCTGACAAAAAGTTATCAAAAGAATTTTGATATGTCGAATCGTTCCGAAGATATAAGCAAATATATTTTGGGGTGTGGCTTACAATGATGTATTAGGTTGTATCTTGTGAGTGCAATTTTCAAACTTAACAAAACTTTGTACACATAGACAAGAGAAATCTCTAAGTTTACATGCTGAGTTTAATCCCTTTTTGAAGCTAGGGGGCGCTATAACGTAAGAAAATACTAATTGTGCAACTGCTCAAAGCAGTTGAATTAACTCCAGAATCGTTTATGATAAAAAAATTTTTGTTGTTGTTGTTGTATTTCTGTGAATCTATTAGTGCCTCCAAATCATTTGGTTACATGAATTTCCAATTTTCACAAAAAACTTTGAGAAAAACCTACTTTTTCGAACTCGTCCTTGGCTGTTTGCCTGATTCACATGAAACTTCGTACACATTATCTACAGACATTTCTGACAAAAAGTAATCAAAAGAATTTTGATATGTCAAATCGTTCAGAAGATATTAGCCGATAGGTTTTTGCATGTGGCTTGTTATGACTAATTGGCCCATATCTTGTGAGCACAATTTTTAAACTTAACAAAACTTAATATTCATGCACAAAAGAACATTGAGGTAACATGCAAAATTTTCATCAATTTGGCAGTGCTATAACGGAAGAAATAGCTATTTTTACAACCGCATTTTTAAGCAGTTAGAAATATGGAGATTGACAGGTTGTTTTACTGTTTGTCCACCAGAGGGAGCCACAAGACAAAGAAATTGTAAATTGTCCACAGAATATTCCACAGAAATTCTAAAATACTGTATTTTGCCACAGCCACTGTAAATCAGATAATCTTTTGATGTCCATAATTACCACTGTCTGGCTGTCATAATTTTTTTCAGGGAATACATAATGGTTAAACATTCCGTGCATCTGAATTCAGCTAATTTTTATCATGCGAAGTGATTTAACACTGATTTAACATTTAAATCTCAGTTATGATTAACTCTAAACTTGCAGCTGAGGTCGTGTAAATATTAAATTGACCTACAATTAAACATGAATAACTTTGTAAGAGAACAGTGAATATGACAGTGAAAAACATTTATCATATTATTTATATTTATTATGGCCCGAAATCTTTGGCCATAAGCCGCAATGTATGCTTTCAAATCTGGGGTGCGAGTGCGATATCTGTTCATTTCAAGTTGGACATCTTAGGAAAGTAATGATAACTTGACATCTTTTTAAGTCAGAGTCAGATCATGTTTATACACTGTGGATTCAGTGAAGAATTTGCTAGAATGACTCAGTGACAACTGTTTGTGAGTATTTCTGAACAATTCATTAAATGAACTGAAGATTAATACATTTGTAAACTGGACTGATGTGTTTATCATTGCGTGCACAGCAGTTGGATCGCACCAATGGAGTGGGTGAGTAAATGATGAGAGGATTTTCATTTTTGGGTAACATACGGTAATATGTTTCTTTTGACTAATTGTGTTTGGATTTCAAGAAGAGGGTTTCAGACTTTTTTATACTTTATACATCAAACATTACATAAGTGTGTTACTGCACGATTATTGTGTTGCTTAAAGCACAAACTTAAAGTATTATAACAAAATAAAAGCGTGAAAAAAGCAGCACAATAAAAATATTTTAAAATGTCTGTTTTGATAAATAGTCATGGATGTCAAATAATAATAATAAAAAGGGTTATGGTTTATATCAGCAGTCACCAATTAAGTCATTTTTATTTGTATAGCACCTTTCACAACACATCGTTTCAAAGCAGCTTTGCAGAAGATCAGACATTAACAGAAGATAAAACTGTAATATCTATAATGTCTTAGAGTCATCATTGTGTAGTTTGATAAAATACGATTGTGAATTGTGTTTAAAAATAAGTAATTAAATAATAATTGTATTTATAACCCCAGTGAGCAAGCCGAAGGCGACTGTGGCGAGGAATACAAAACTCCATAAGATGTTGGTTAATGGACAAAAATAACCTTGGGAGAAACCAGACTCAGTGTGGGGGCCAGTTCTCCTCTGGCTAACATCATGAATATAATGCCAATATTAATATGTATAGTGCAAGTCATGGTTTAAAATTATTAAACCAAGTAAGTGTTAAGGGTCAGTGTTTAAACAAAGATTTTGTATGAAGTGTAAGATTAATGACTAATGTCTTTGAAGTTCATCCTGGATTAACTGCAGAAGTTCACATAGATGCACTGTCCTTTGTTAGTTGGCTGATGAAGGGTTTTGTTGGCAATTAATTGATAGTCTATGTATTCCATTTCAAGAGTGTAGTCCATCATTAGACCGAGGTGATGCAGGCAGAGATCAGTTAGGTGCATCACAGTTCAACCTGGCCGGTAATTTCGGTGAGGTCTATCCTAAATCCAAGGTTCAGGCAGTGGCATATGAAGTATCCCATGTCTTATGGTTGGAGTTGGCATCAGTTCATCCTCTGAAGTCCATCGTAATAGACTGAAGTGATGTTTGGCTGCCACCAGCTGCTATTAGTCATCATCACACAGCTGGGTGCAGCCGGTTCTGGTGACCTCAGTATAGGAGTCCCGAGGTTGAGACAGGGAAACAAATAAAATAATATTAGCATAGATGCCATTCAATTTATTGCAGACTTAATAGATCATGATTATTGTTTCTGGTTCCGGCAGACCTAACTAAAGCAGCCTAATTGTGAGTCGAAGGATAAATTAGGTGTATGCCTGCCTAAATAGATGAGTCTTTAGTCTAGACTTAAACTGAGTGAGTGTGTCTGAGTCCCGAACAGTGTTAGGGAGACTATGCCATAGTTAAGAGCCAAATATGAAAAGGATCTACCTCCTTTTGTGGATTTTGATATTCTAGGAACTATTAACACACCAGAATTTTGTGATTGTAATGAACGTGATGGAATATAGCATGTCAGAAGGTCACTTAAGTACTGCAGAGCTAGACCATTCAAATCTTTGTACGTAGTTAACAGAATTTTAAAATGAATACGAAATTTAAAAGGTAGCCAATGTAACAATGATAAAATGGGGCTAATGTGATCATATTTCTTAGTTCTAGTCAGCACTCTGGCTGCTGCATAATTAGTGGACCATGGTCAGGGTCAGCTGGGTTCCATTCGGACCATGAGACATCATGACATCGGCTGACCCATCTCTCCGTTTCTGCACTTCAAGTGATCAGCGTGACAAAACAACAGAGCTGTGTATAGCGCAAGTGCTTGGGTATATTAGCACTGATCTTTCAGTGCTGTATCCTCAAATATTTTTTGACCATGAGGACGTACTTAGGACCTACTAAGTAGTGGGAATTGGGCATTCCAATTTGGGAGAAAAGGGGAGAAAAAAAATGACTGTAGGCAGTAGCAGAAAAATACAGTGAGCAGCAATTTATATACTGGCATCTTTCACTAAAACACACTGCAGAAAACAAGAATGAAGCAAAGTGAACTTCATGAATCCGACTGTTCAGCTAAACCAGGTTTGTGATAGGACAACGTGCTTCCAGAGCACCTTTAAACAATTACGTTTTTTTACGTCTAAAATTGCCTTTATTATGATCAGCATGTTTAAAGTCTTCAACAAACGTATTATTTTTGTGAACATTAATCAAAGATGTCGTCATCTCTGGCATATATGGCAAGGAAAAACAGAAATTGTATATTTTAAAACCAATTTTATATTACTAGTAGTACAGTGGAGTTCTCATGAGAATGTTTCCATTGTTTGATATTCATAATCCATTTATAGTCCTACTTTAGCTAACAGTATTTTAAGCTTTTCTATTGTGGTGTACATTGTTTGTTGTTGGTAGATTTTCACTTTATGGAAAATATAAAAACGGTCCATTCAGACTTTTACATTTTTCCACATTTTCTCTCAGAGGGTACCCCTGAAACCCCATAATGCATCTTTCTTTAGTCACAAGGCCTGCTATGCCCCTTAGGTATCTAAAAAATATTCAAACACAATTACTGGACTGCTGTCATTCAGCTTCAAAACAAATAGTTGATTTTATCTTTTAATATTCATATCAAAGTGCACTCGGTTGATGAACTTACTGAAATATTTTAATCTTTAAATAGTAGAATATTCCCCATACCCCACCACTTTGGCTTTGTCTCTGGGGCCCCAATGTCATAATCCTTGCCTAATTTTGAAGAGACTGTTTTGACTTTATGATTTTTTTTTTCTATTACAAAGTACTATTGCTGCCAACTTGTACATTTATAATAACTATTTCATATAACTATGTGGAGCGGGATGTTGTCATGTGTCTGTCACTGGGGAGAGAGGAAGAGGTAAGGGCCATCACCTGGTGATTAATGATGCGTAACACCTTTGTCTCGTTACAGTGATGAAGGAGATGGTCTTGAATAGGCCACCGAGAACGCCACTGAGGTAGAGAGAGTCCCAGTCACACAGACCTGCCAGATCGTGAAGCTAAATGCTGCAAAGTAAAAAAAAATAAAATTTTTATGAGTTTGTCTCTTATGACTAAAGCTAAAGTAGATACCTTGTTGTGAAGCTGAAGAGTAAATGCACGGTTGTGAAGCTGAAAAGCCAAAGACTGTTTGTTAGACTGGGAAAAACCATTAAAGCATGATTTATCTGGACTGCCACCCCGCTTCCCTTATTGTTGAATCCTCTACACTGGTGCCGAAACCCAGGAATAAAGAAGACTGGTCGCCATGGACACCACCGCTGGACGAAGTCATCCATGCCCTGGCCAGCACCCAGGAGTCCCACCACCAAGCCCTCCTCGTGCAAGAATGGCGCCTCCAGGAGCTCCTCCAAGCCCAAGCCAAGGATCAGCAGGCCTTGCGGAGCTGGTTAGCTCCAGGCGGTTCCTCCACCGTGGCCCTGGAAGCAGCGACGAAGCCACAGCTGTTCTTCCAAAAGATGGGCTCCCAGGACAAGCCGGAGGAATACCCGAGTTTCTTTGAGCAGTCGGCCACCGTCTCCGGCTGGCCGCGAACCCAATGGGCCCTCCACCTGCTGCCGCTGCTTTCCAGGGAGGCCCAGCTCACGGCGAAGCAACTACCAGCTGAGGAACGCCTGGACTACGTCAAGATGAAGACCACTGTCCTGAAGCACCAACAGCTCCGTGATGCCTGCCGCAGATGGGTGCTGGCCAAGAAAGGGTGCAGCATGGAGGATCTTATCGACCTGATGGTGCTGGAGCAGCTAACCGTTCGCCTGCCCCGAGGAACAGCAGAATGGGTCCAGTGCCATCGGCCCACGTCGGTGGATGACGCCATCCAGAACTCTCTCACTCTCTCTCTTGCTTCTCCTCCCCCTCCTCTTGCCCCTTACTCTCCTCCCTTTCACCCTATACCCGCTCCTCGGAAACAGGGAATGGTGCTGCCCAAACCGGCGCCCCTCCTTCGCGGGCTGCACGATGCACCGGCCCCCTCCCCTACCCTTCCCAGGTTGATGCCTCCGCCGCCACGTGTGCAGCTGGGAAGCCTGGGCCGGACTGTCATACCGGTAAAATTAAGGGCCTTGCATACCAAGCCCTGTTGGATTCTGGCTGTAATCAAACCTTGATCCACCACGGCTTGGTTCAAGAGGTGTGTGCATGGGGATGTTCACATATACCCGGTAGTGACTACCGTTATTCAATTTTGGGGAGTAAAGCATAGAGTGGAGGCCACGGTTAATTGCCGCCTCACCCATCCACTAATTCTGGGAACCAATTGACCGGGGTTTAAACGATTATTAAAAGCATTGTGTGTGGATGGGTCCTGCAAACCAAAAACATGGTGTGTGACACGATGGCTGGGGAGGCGGAGCTGGGGCCGTCCGCGTCTGCTCAGCATCAGAATGACGCAGGAGGGGAATACTCCGGCATTCCCGCTGTAGGGTTTTACTGGTTGTTTAGATCAGTGTTACTATCAGAAATAATTAATAATTATTTCTTCAGTTATTAACATTTAAATTAATTAATTGAATCTAACTCATTAAAACCTCATATGGGGCTCCAGTAAATGTAGTGTGCTACGTTTAGGAGCAAGTTTGGTTATTAGCAATAATTAATAATTATCAAAGATAATTATGAAAATCAAAAGAACATTAATGAGAATCAATGTTAGCTTTTTTAATCCTTTAAATCAACAATTATCAAAGATAATCGTTAATTGTTAACATCAATGAAACATTAGTTAAAATTAACACTAGCTTATTGATCATTCAAATTCAACAATCAAAGATAATTATCAATTATCAAAAATCAATAGAATATTAATAAGGATTAACATTGATGGGGCACCACCCTGGAATCAGGGACTAATAACCAGATAGTAAAACAGTCTCAATATTAGATTGTTTTCTTAGGAAAATCGACATCCGAAGAATATAGATTTTCGGGAAAAAAAAACAATGAATGAAGGTTTGAATCCGAGCACTGACATCCCGTCAGCATGACACAGGCGTATGCAAAACAAACCAAAACACTTCTCTTTGTAATATAAACAAAGTTTATTTATGCAGTAATATCAATTATTAATAATTAATACAATGCAGTCAATAAACTTCCGACTTACAACTACAAACTAAACAGTGATATGATTAGATATGGAAATAAAAATAATCCTATAACACATAAGGTGTGTGTGTGTGACAGTGTGTGTGTGTGTGTGACAGTGTGTGTGTGTGTGTGTGTGTGTGTGTGTGTGTGTGTGTGTGTGTGTGTGTGTAAGGAGGGACGCGCACAAAATGGCGGACATGACTCTCGTGGCGAGGATGTCACGCGAGACTTCCGGCCAGGGAATATGACCGCGAATGTGGGCGGAGAGAAACCAGTCAATGGCGTCTACCAGTTACCGCGTGTATTCGCTTGTATGATAGCTTAGGGACAAAGCTGGGCTTTAGCATTTAAGCTATCTACGAGCCAAAAATGTGTGTCAGAATGTTTGTGAGGGGTCGCGTGCATGTATGTGTGTGGTTAGTACGAGAGAGAGAAGTGACGGCCCTAAAGCCGATTTCGCGATCGTGGGAGAGAAAGCAGCTGTTAGTTCATCGCTCGTAAACAGTCCCGCGTTCTTTGACTCTTTAATGGATGAACTCAGTTTACCTGTCTCACCCGCGATGGCGAAATTGCACAACAGTCCAATTTGGTTGGAGCACAATACAGCAAATCAAATTCGTGATAATTAATACCCTGAGTATTAATAATGAGCGGACATGGCAGTCTGTAAACTGTACAAGCAAAAATCTTGAAACACAAGAATAACACACTATAATATTCTATCTCTGCCCAGACGTAACCTCTTACTTGAATCGCATGAGGACACAGGTAGAATGTGTTTTCCTCCATCAATTAACTCCGACACGGTTCCTTGAGGCTCGGGTGATGACGGGAGGCCGTTTCCTCGCTCTGTCGGCGGGCGGTACAGCTGTTGATTCTCGGCGGGCTGGTGGAGAAATCAGAAATGTCGACTTGATTCAAGATGGAAGAGAAATCTTTAATCTCTTCACTTCTGCAGGCAAACGGGTGAAGATGCAGATTGCTCAGCTGTCTCCTTCGGATCCGTTAGAGTGTTCGGTGGAACACGGAGTAATCTCAACTTGTCCAGCGAGATGGAGATTGTATGGCCACGGTTTCAATTTGGACGTTACTTCCTTGTGCCACGAGGTTGCACATGAAAGCAGCGATGAGCTGCGTCTACACAATGCAAACAAAGTTGCTGGAAGCAAATCCCAGAAGCATTTCAGAGGTATTTCAACTCCTGATGATGTCATGTTTGAGGGACGTTCTGTTGTGTGCCTCATCCAATAGGAGTTGAGAGATCGATCCTTTAGTGGATCCGCCATTGCGCCCATTACTGTTAATCATGGCCCCCTTCGAAAGAATTGGTATAGACCTCGTCGGGCCATTAGAATGGCCAGCATGCGGATATCGGTTTGTATAAGTCCTGGTGGATTATGCAACACGGTATCCAGAAGCAGTGCCTTTACGCAACATCTCAGCACGCAGTGTTGCAGAGGCACTCTTCAAAATTGTCTCCCTGGTGGGGATTCCGAAAGAAATCCTCACCGAACAAGGCAAAACGTTTATGTCACGAACACTACACAAACTTTATGAATTGCTGGGGATTAAATCTATTCGCACCAGCTTTATCACCCGCAAACTGACGGGCAGGTGGAACTATTTAAGCGCACCCTGAAAAACATGATTCGTAAGTGCATACACGAGGACGCTAGAAACTGGGACAAATGGCTGGACCCCCTATTATTTGCAGTCAGGGAGGTCCTGCTAGCCTCCACGGAGTTTTCCCCCTTTGAGCTCCTGTATGGACGTTGGCCCCATGGGGTGCTTGACGTCATACGGGAGGCGTGGGAGGAAGGACCTTCCCAGAGCAAAAATTAAATTCAGTATGTCCTTGATCTTTGAGCAAATCTACACACACTGGGACAGTTGTCACAACAGAATTTGCTCCAAGCTCAAGAGACACAAAGCCGGCTGTATAATAGGGGTGCCCAGCTACGGGAATTTGCACCGGGAGACCAAGTGCTTGTATTACTCCCCACATCGAGCTCAAAATTACTCGCCAAGTGGCAAGGACCCTTTGAGGTTACACGGCGAGTCGGGGACCTCGATTATGAAGTTAAACGAATGGATAGAGGCAGGGCACGTCAAATTTACCACCTCAATCTCCTTAAATTATGGAGAGAGGCGGTCCCCATGTCCATGGCAACAGTAGTCTGGAGGGGGTGGAGCTCGGGCCAGAGGTGAAGTTCAAAGCTGATCCATTCTCCCCGGTCCCTTGTGGAGACCACCACTCCCCATTACAGCTCATGGAGGTGGCCAGGTTGCAAAGAGAGTTTGCAGATGTGTTCTCTCCTCTTCCCAGTCGTACTAACCTCATACAGCACCATATCGAGACCCCCACCGGGCGAACCCGAACACAAGAAAAAGGTGATTCGGGATGAATTAGAGGCAATGCTTGAGATGGGGGTAATAGAAGAATCGCACAGTGACTGGGCATTCCCAGTTGTTCTTGTGCCTAAGTGTGACGGGTCAGTCCGGTTCTGTGTTGATTACCGGATAGTCAACACGGTGTCTAAATTTGACATGTACCCAATGTCCCGAATTGATGAACTGCTCGATCGGTTGGGTGCGGCTCAATTTTATTCGACACTGGATTTAACTAAGGGATATTGGCAGATCCCCTTAACTCCATTATCCCAAGAAAAAACAGCCTTTTTGTTCAGTTTTGTTCATGGTTAAATTGTTTTATGGTGAAATAATGGGTATACAAAAGCAACATTACACACTCAATGGATTTCCCATTTATTTATCATCAAAGGTGTTTCTTGTCTTCAAGTTTATTATTTGTTTTAGATCTGCAAATGAAAAGGTTAATTAGGGTTTGACTAAGAAATGCTTGGTGCAGATGTAACCTGACACCAGTACTCGCTCGCACTGCAAAGCTTAATAAACAGATCCTATCTGATCATATCCTAATTTTTTATGTCTCGCCTGTTTTCACTTAAGACATACTTGACTGTGTTTACAGACTTTTTACAGAGTGTGCGTTCCCGCGCTGGAAAAAAAAATGCAGTGTTTTATTTGCTTACTATAAACCGCCCTGTAATAATTAACTTGAATTTATTGCTGCTTATTATTTTTATTTATGCAGACTAAAATATCATAAATATCATAAAATAAATAAAAATAATTCCACCTCCCTACTATGAAAGGTGCAGTGGCACACTACATGATGTTAGACTTCCAACTTGGAAATTCCTACAAAATATTGCACTCCACTTTTGCCAAAACGCAGAGGCCTGTCGTCACACAAACATTCCAATACCAGAAAGATGCACAAACTTGGTAATATATATAAAAATATTACTCTGTGAAGCAAAGGTTCTGCATTACATGATGAAAACACTTGTTTAACAAACATTTGCAAAGACACGTGTTCTAATCATGCTACATTGTACTCTTTCTATAAGTACCTGTAACGCAAATGTGAGCATTGCAGCATCATTTATAATATGGTTGCTCTGACATGTCTCTAATAACAGTCTAACACCTGCTAGGCTAACAGTATCGTTCCAATTTTGTTTTCTTATAATATTATGACCATCATGCAATTAAATGCCATTATGATCAAACATCAAAGATATCAAATAGAAATATCCCACATCCAAGTTTCATGTAACACAGCATAATGACTAGACTTTCATTTTGATAACAGTTACATCATGGCAACCAAAAATAAATAAATAAAATAAAATACAATTCCTGCATTAATCTCCAAAACATCACATTTATGTTAGTTTGTCCCTCACACTCTCATTTTCATCCTGTCAAAAACCAAATATGGGGCTACTGTGAATAAGGTATATAAGACCATAATGGCTCCCTATTTCTGTGATTAGGTCAATGTAGCTAGTCTTTTAAAAAATAAATTATTGTATTTATGAATACAATAGTACCATAAATACTTTAAAAACATTATAACAAAACAGTCTCAATACACAAAAGTATAATAGATTTCACCTAAAAGGATAGCCTTTGTTATAAGATACTAGCATTTTTGTCAATATACCTCAGTTAATGTTACTACTGTAAAATCATAATACATTTTAGTAAGGGAGGGTGAATATTTGTAAAACATGATAATTGCACCTTCTATGGGACTGTTGTTGAATTCCTAGATCAATTTGGTAAAGGGAAATTTTTTCCATTACCATAATTTGAATGTGGAAAAATGTCAGTAATAATATCGATATTTGGCATGCAAATATTGATACAATATCACAAGGACAAATATCACGATACTTTAACATATCAATATTTTTTCCTACCTCTAGTTGTAAAATAAATTCAGCAAAAAAAGAAACGTCCTCTCACTTTCAACTGCTTTTATTTTCAGCAAACTTAACGTGTAAATATTTGGATGAACATAAAAAGATTCAACAACTAAGACATAAACTGAACAAGTTTCACAGACATGTGACTAAAAGAAATGGAATAATGTGTCCCTGAACAAAGTAACAGTCAGTACCTGGTGTGGCCACCAGCTGCATTAAGTACTGCAGTGCATCTCCTCCTCCTGGACTGCACCTGATTTACCAGTTCTTGCTGTGAGATGTTACCCCACTTTTCCACCAAGGCACTTTGCAAGTTCCCGGATATTTCTGGGGGGAATGGCACTATCCCTCACCCTCCAATCCAATAGGTCCCAGACGTGCTCAATGGGATTGAGATCCAGGCTCTTCGCTAGCCATGGCAGAACACTGACATTCCTGTCTTGCAGGAAATCACGCACAGAACGAGCAGTATGGCTGGTGGAATTGTCATGCTGGAGGGTCATGTCAGGATGAGCCTGCAGGAAGGGAACCACATGAGGGAGGAGGATGTCTTCCCTGTAATGCACAGCGTTGAGATTGCCTGCAATGACAAGAAGCTCAGTCCGATGATGCTGTGACACACCGCCCCAGAACACGACAGACCCTCCACCTCCAAATCGATCTCGCTCCAGAGTACAGGCCTCAGTGTAACGCTCATTCCTTCGACCATAAACATGAGTCCGACCATCACCCCTGGTGAGACAAAACCGCGACTCGTCAGTGAAGAGCACTTTTTGCCAGTCCTGTCTGGTCCAGCGAAGGTGGGTTTGTGCCCATAGGCGACATTGTTGCCGGTGATGTCTGGTAAGGACCTGCCTTACAACAGGCCTACATGCCCTTAGTCCAGTCTCTCTCAGCCTATTGTGGACAGTCTGAGCACTGACGGAAGGATTGTGTGTTCCTGGTATAACTCGGGCAGTTGTTGTTGCCATCCTGTACCTGTCCGACAGGTGAGATATTCGGATGTACCGATCCTGTGCAGGTGTTGTTACACGTGGTCTGCCATTGCGAAGATGATCAGCTGTCCATCCTGTCTCCCTGCAGCACCGTCTTAGGCATCTCACAGTACGGACATTGCAATTTATTGCCCTGGCCACATCTGCAGTCCTCATGCCTCCATGCAGCATGCCTAAGGCACGTTCACGCACATGAGCAGGGACCCTTGGCATCTTTCTTTTGGTGTTTTTCAGAGTCAGTAGAAAGGTCTCTTTAGTGTCCTAAGTTTTTATAACTGTGACCTTAATTGCCTACCGTCTGTAAGCTGTTAGTGTCTTAACGACTGTTCCACAGGTGCATGTTCATTAATTGTTTATGGTTCATTGAACAAGCATGGAAAATATTGTTTAAACCCTTTACAATAAAGATCTGTAAAGTTATTTGGATTTTTACAAAATTATCTTTAAATACAGTGTCCTGAAAAAGGGACGTTTCTTTTTTTGAGTTTACTTATGGATATCAAGGAATTCTGGATCGTAGGGAATTATTGCAATGGGGTAAACATTTTCTATGTTTTTTGGTCTTGGATTCTATTACTGACAATTAAATACATTAATTTAAGTGTGTACATTTTTTAAGAAACATTTCCACTAAAAAGTGCATCTTGTTTTATCAAGATTTATTAGGAACGTCTTCATTAAAAAAATTCAAACAACATTAGGCAGATCCCTGTAAGTACAGTGGTAATGCATTCTGTGCAAAATCATCAGAAACTGACGTCACTCAGAATTGACACTTGAGACAGCACACGTTCTGAGCATTGTTTCATTGAATTGACCAGCGAGTCTTCACATAATGACAAAATATTATACATAATATTTCGATTATGCCCTCTTACTGTACTTACGAGTACTCGAGTAGACAAAATCACCAAAATGCCCATCTCTAATAAAAAGAAATACTATTATAACAATTGAAAGAGGTGCGACTTCAAAACATTTTTGTAGCTCACTAAAGCAATTTTATTTTTTATTCAGTCACTGTATATAAATGTACACAACTTATATAGTATTTGTTCACTCACATTTAACCTATTACCAATCTTTTCTTGATTAAATCAAATAAATATTTTAGGACTTGTTACATTCCTCCTGACTGCCAGAGATGGTGTAACAGTAATGGATGACCAATACCAACAAAGTCACGAGGAATTGACTCACCAGACATCAGGGGTTATCACAGGAGAACAGCTGAGCTTACATCATGGGATGAGGCAACACTGACGTTGTAGAATCTTGCGAAAGTGCATGGGGAGAACCAGGTGGCCGCAGCACAAATGTCAATGAGGAAAACACCCCTGAAGGCAGCCCATGAAGAGGAGACCACCCTGGTGGAATGGCAAGTGACTGTCTCAGGCAAGGGTCGTTGAGCCTTCTTGTATGCCATGGTGATAACCTCCACAACCCACCATGACAGCCTCTGTTTGGATAGGGGGGCACCCGTTTTAATGCCCCCCAAAACAGACAAACAACTGATTAGATTGTCTCCACTGTACAGTAACCTCTACATAACATCTGAAAGCCTGCACGGGGCACAAGGAAAGAAAATGTCCATCATCATTAGACTCGAGCGCTGTTGATTGTAAAGAACACAGCTCAATGGACTGCTTAATGAACTGGTGCAGGAGCACCTTAGGAAGGAAAGTCAGGTTGGGCCAGAGGGTAACACCAGTGCCTTCTGGTGCAGGACTGACTCATAGACAATGCATGAAGCTCGCTAACCCTCTCAATGGAAGCAACGGCCAGGAGGAAGGCTGCTTTCAAAGACTTCCACTTAAGGTCTGCTTTCTCCAACAGTTCAAAGGGAGGTAGACAAAGAAATTCCAACACCAAAGGTAAGTCCCACACTGGGGAATGGGGAGTGCGAACAGGATTAAGACGTCTTGCACCCTTAAGAAGCTGCTAATCAAACTGTGGGAATCCAGAGACAAGCCCCCAATGGGTGAGTGGTGTGCAGAAATGGCTGCCACATAGACCCTCATGGTGGAGGACGCCCTACCACTTTCCAAAAGACCTTGTAGGAAACTCCAATCTGCTGTAACTGTGCAATGCACAGGGTCAAGGTCATGACTCTCACACCATGAACGGAAAAGCTTCCAGCGATGAGCATAAAGCAGTCATGTAGAAGTAGCCCTCGCATTGAGAACAGTGTGAACAACTGAGGGCTCACAGTCTGTTAGAAGGGAGTCGATCCAAAGGGCCAAACCCATAACTGCAGATGGCCCAGTTCTGGGTGCCAAATATGGCCGCCCAGCTGGGATAACAGGTCCTTCCAGGGGGGAAGCTGTCTCAGTCTGCCCACTAATAGAGTTAGAAGTAGGGGAAATCATGGTCTGGACAGCCACCGTGGTGCTACCAGAAGCACCCTGTGTCTTCCCTGAGCAATTCTGTGAAGTGTCTTCCAAAATAGAGGGATCAGGGGAAAAGCATACAGGAGACAATCTGGCCTGCTGTGCGACAGTGCGTCTTGTCCCAACAGATTGGACATCTCCATCTGGGCAAACCACTGTGGGCAGTTGGTTGTGCCCTCCAAAGCAAAGAGGTTCACCTCCGCTGTACTGAATCCTGTGGAATACATCTGGGTGAAGCCTCCATTCTACTGGATGCAACCAATTTCTGGACAGAGAATCTGTAGTCTGATTGGCTACCCCTGGCAGGTGGACAGCCCTCAATGATGCAAAACAGGGAAGTGACCAGGTGAGAATGATGTGAGTGAGCCTTAACAAGCTCCTTGACTTCATGCCCACTTGATGGTTCAGATTAAAAACAGTTGAAGTATTGTCTGAATGTACAAGCACATGGCGGCCCGCCAGCACTGGAGAGAAGTACTTCAAGGCCAGAAAAGCTTCATGCATCTCCAGAAGGTTGATGTGGTTCATAGAATGGGCTTCCAACCACTGGCCACTGATGCCTCTGTGGTTCCAAACTGCACCTCAACCTGTGAGGGATGCATTGGTTGTGAGGGATTCCTCTCCTGATGGGAGGAAACAACACCTAATGGAACGCCCGCTAAACAATATGTGCAGCAGTGAGGCACCACAATCAACCGATGACAGGATGGATCCAGCCGAAGGCTGTTGTTACACATCTGCAGGGGACATAAGTGAAGCAGCCCTAGGGGAATCATGGAAGTGGCTGCCATCAACATCCCAATCAGCCTTAGCAAAATCCCATACTAAAGGGTCGAGCCCACACGAAATTGAACAAGGAGCTTCAGTATGTCCACTGTCCGGGACTGAGAAAGAGAGGCACACGTCGTGACAGAATAGATTGTCATACCGAAGAACGTGATGGACTGTGCCGGAGAAAGAATGCTATTTTTCTATTCACTGAGAGACCCAGCCTGGCAACATGATCCAGCAACCACTGAGTGTTGTGCGCAGCTTGAACATTCGTCCAAGCACATAAGAGCCAGTCGACCATGTAGGGTAGGTAGGGCACTAGGGCACTGGACGTTCCCTCGCAATGCTTCATCCGGAGACACCACCAAGGCGGTGACCGGCTGTTCAACTTCTGGCACATTTCGCACCCCAGTTGACTCTGCCTCAGCCATAGAAGCTAAGGTATGTGCAGTTTTGGATCGCCTCTTGGCCGTCCCTGATCCTTTCAGGGCGCTAGAAAATCCTGCCACAAAGTCTTTACATGCTGGCACAGTAAAAGTATCTATAGGTAGAGACTTGCGAAAGAACACATTGGACTGAACAGGATGAGCAGGGCAATCATTAATCCGAGACGAGCCACTGCCATCTGAAGCACTGTCAATGTGTCATCCACCAGAGGTGGAACAGTCCCTGAAGAATGTCGTGAGCCTTCAGAGCCACCCAAGTCGGATCCAGCTGGCATGTCCAGCGGATCATCAAACCCGGCAGTTTCAGAGCCAAGGTGCTGCTGAAATTGTGTATCAGAAGTGCACATGGACATAGTGTCAAGGTGGGGGCTATGAGAGGCGGTAACCTCTTTGTTTGATAAACGTGATAGAGCATACTCAGTGGAGCCCGTAGTAGCTGTAGAGACCAAGCCAGCTGGTTGAAGGGACTGCACAGTACGTACACAGTACCTCCATATCTGAGGAAAGGCCATCAACCTTTTTTGACAACAGATGCTCTTCCAAACAACTGCCTTTAGAAGAGGATATATTCTTAGCCAGAGTTGTGCCAGCAGTTGCAGTGTCACAGTGCTTTTGAGGTCTCTCAAAACCGGTTCCAGCTCTACATGATTAGCTTCCCGGTTGTGGCCCAGATTGGCCAAACACAACTGCCTCTCAGACAAAGGCAGCAAGCTATAGTGGGCATGGATCCGTAAGCACTTCACGCAGGTGCTGAAGTCCCAGGCGTGATGGGCAGTGATCATGCACATCATCAGGAAGGAGACCATTAGGAAAGAGTCTACAATTCAGGGCATAGGCAGGAGAAATTGATCTGTAAGTCATTTCGACTGTCAAGCAGCCCTTTGGATAGAACCACAAGGAGTGATTGCTATACGCAAATGCACAACCTCCGGATGAACCACAAGGCTCTGTAGAGGAAGGATACCAGAGCAATAGTACCGTGTAATTGGCTCAATCACACCCACGAATAGGACCGACAGACGTAAAGAGAAAGAAAAATAAACACGAAATAGCATGAACAATGCGTGATAAACACGAACACGGCAGCTCAAATCCAATGGCTCATTAATTCAACAGATAGCAATACACTAACAAAGATACTGGCTAAAGGGGAACCTAGCCCAAAGCGCAGATGACACTCCCCCGGATAGAACCGAGAGGCACAGTGACACTGACAATATAAAATGAGCTCCGTATGAATAAAAAAATGTCACCGATTGAAGTCTGTAGAAAACAAACTTCACCAAATCAAAACCGTATCGTCACAACTTGGGAGGACGAGTCTTTGCTGCTCCGAGAAAAAAGCTGTACTAGATGATGTGATGAACAGTATATGATCTAATCCGAAGGCGAAAAAGTGAAAGAGGCTGGGTGCCAAGCTACAGTGGTTTATATTCCCTCAGCTCGGCTTACGTCACTACCTGACTTCGTTGGTATACTTTTTTTTTTTTCGACCTATCTGGTTGGCTCTGTGATCATCCATTACTGCAACACCATCTCTGGTGGTCAGTAGGAATGTAACAGAACAACTTTCCCTTTCACAAACTTTGCTATTATAATCACCTCACTCAGATACTATTATACATTAAAGTGGTAGAAGCCAAATAAACAATTAAACAGATGATGTTTACTGCCAAGTGCATCAAAGTTTTTTATAAAAACTGGCAATCATCCATAGACACATTTATGGGCAGATAACTGATTATGCTACTATTCGGAGCCGGATGTGACGACACGCGGACTGTGATAAAGGCCTATTCTAAATATCTCTCTCAGCTGCCCGTATCTTCTAAGACTGAGTTTGGGATCCCTTTTCTGCATGGAAACACAAAACAGGTGCTCCAGAGTTCCAAAGGTCAACAGGGTTGGGAGTAGTGTTGTCACAGTACCAAAATTTCAGTAGTCAGTACAGATACCAGCGAAATTTCACGGTTCTCTACCAATTTCGATGCCACAGAAAAAATGTGCTAATATGATAATGTGCTATTGAACACACTCCTTTAGCCTATTTAAAGTTAAATTTCGAAGTAAATAATACATTATAAGATATGCATGTTTCCTTCAAGTGTTTCTAACACTTGTTTGTTTTTAAGCAGGGCCCTGCTGAAATCTATTTTATTTTTTCCCAAAATCCTTTTTTCCTTTTATTTTTATATATATATTTTTTTTATTATTATTTTTACAGAACTCCATGTTTTAAAGTTTAATTTTATTTCATTATCAAAATGGTGTCTAATAAAAACATTTTCCTTAAACTTTTAAAAACTTTTCACAATTAAAAAAATAGACCAATTACTTAACAACAAACCATTGCATTTTTTAACAAACTTTTATTCAATACAAAAGCACTCTTGCTTGTTATATATTGTTTAATTATTGTTATTACAAACATTATTCATTAATCATTATTTATTTATTTATTATTTTTCCCCTTTTCTCCCCATTTTGGAATGCCCAATTCCCACTACTTAGTAGGTCCTCTTGGTGCCACGGTTACTCGCCTCAATCCGGGTGGCGGAGGACAAGTCTCAGTTGCCTCCACTTCTGAGACAGTCAATCCGTGCATCTTACCACGGAGACTCATGCTACTCTCTGCGATCCACACACAACTTACCATGTGCCCCATTGAGAGCGAGAACCACTAATCATGACCACGAGGAGGTTACCCCATGTGACTCTACCCTCCCTAGTACTCGGGCCAATTTGGTTGCTTAGGAGACCTGGCTGGAGTCACTCGGCACACCCTGTATTCGAACTTGCAACTCCAGGGGTGGTAGTCAGCGTCAATACTCGCTGAGCTACCCAGGCCCCCAATATTTATTATTATTAAGATTATTATTATTATTATTTCTACAGTAAGGATTATATTTTACTATAGAGTTATAATACACTATATTGCCAAAAGTATTCGCTCATCTGCCTTTAGACGCATATGAACTTAAGTGACATCCCATTCTTAATCCATAGGGTTTAATATGACGTCGGCCCACCCTTTGCAGCTATAACAGCTTCAACTCTTCTGGGAAGGCTTTCCACAAGGTTTAGGAGTGTGTTTATGGGAATTTTTGACCATTCTTCCAGAAGCGTATTTGTGAGGTCAGACACTGATGTTGGACGAGAAGGCCTGGTTCGCAGTCTTCGCTCTAATTCATCCCAAAGGTGCTCTATCGGGTTGAGGTCAGGACTCTGTGCAGGCCAGTCAAGTTCTTCCACACCAAACTCGCTCATCCATGTCTTTATGGACCTTGCTTTGTGCACTGGTGCGCAGTCATGTTGGAACAGGAAGGGGCCATCCCCAAACTGTTCCCACAAAGTTGGAATTGTCCAAAATCGCTTGGTATGCTGAAGCATTCAGAGTTCCTTTCACTGGAACTAAGGGGCCAAGCCCAGCTCCTGAAAAACAACCCCACACCATAATCCCCCCTCCACCAAACTTCACAGTTGGCACAATGCAGTCAGACAAGTACCGTTCTCCTGGCAACCACCAAACCCAGACTCGTCCATCAGATTGCCAGATGGAGAAGCGTGATTCGTCACTCCAGAGAACGCGTCTCCACTGCTCTAGATTCCAGTGGCGGCGTGCTTTACACCACTGCATCCGACGCTTTGCATTGCACTTGGTGATGTATGGCTTGGATGCAGCTGCTCGGCCATGGAAACCCATTCCATGAAGCTCTCTACGCACTCTTCTTGAGCTAATCTGAAGGCCACATGAACTTTGGAGGTCTGTAGCGATTGACTCTGCAGAAAGTTGCGACCTCTGCGCACTATGCGCCTCAGCATCCGCTGACCCCGCTCTGCCATTTTACGTGGCCTACCACTTCATGGCTGAGTTGCTGTCATTCCCAATCGCTTCCACATTGTTATAATACCACTGACAGTTGACTGTGGAATATTTAGTAGCGAGGAAATTTCACGACTGGACTTGTTGCACAGGTGGCATCCTATCACAGTACCACGCTGGAATTCACTGAGCTCCTGAGAGCGGCCCATTCTTTCACAAATGTTTGTAGAAGCAGTCTGCATGCCTAGGTGCTTCATTTTATACACCTGTGGCCATGGAAGTGATTGGAACACCTGAATTCAATTATTTGGATGGGTGAGCGAATACTTTTTGCAATATAGTGTATATTTCTGTTGCAATTTCTTCAATTTCAGGTGTTTAGCTTTTATTATGAATCGTGTTTTTATTTTGATGTGTATTTTTGACGGAAGTTTAACCTCTCCAGATAAACAGTTCGCTAAATGGCCCAGTGTGATCGATAAAGCGCAAATGCTGTGATTTAATTATATAAATTACATAAAAATAATGCTTCTGAGTGGATTAGTGCTCTGCTGTCATCTCTCATACAACGCAAATGATTCTCATAGTCTGTGGCGTTTCCAGTGTATGAGTGGTCTGCGTCACACATTCATTTAAAGCTCATGCAGCTCGAATGCAGACTAAGATTGCAGCATTTTGCGGTTTAAAAATCACACTGGGACATAACACTATTTTAATTTGATTAGTTGTGCATTTCAGTGTAAAAGGAGTAACAGAGCACAGGCTCAAATAAGCAAGTGAGCATTTGAAAGCAGTCGTGTGTCAGTAAGACAATGTGCGGGTACCGAATTAATTCGGTGCTCTGTTCTACCGGTACTGTAGAAACACTGGTATCGTTACATCTTTTTTTATTTTAGTACCGACTTGGTACCGAAGTACCAGTACTTTTGACAACACTAGTTGGGAAGTTTAATTTTTAAATGTAGTCCGTTGAATTATGATTAAAAAATGATCTGTAACTTAATCCAGTTTCCCCAGTAATAAAGTAATGTAATCATATTACCTCAAGGTCGCATATGTGAATAAAGTCAAGAGAAAAGCAATATGATCTCGAAGACTTTTAATTATGCCTTCTGAATGCAAACAAAATATGTTTAAATAATGGTATCAGTGTAGCTGTTATTATAATAAAAATTCATTAACACCATTCATTAACTTTCGACTGCAATGGGTAGATCACAGGCTATTTTCTTCATCATCATCATCATCATTATTATTATTAATGCAATGTCTTCAGTGTGTCATCTGCTTGCTCATGATCCACAGTCAAACATCACTGGCTAATGTTTATGGGTGATTCTGTTTTAAATTATAGATCAAAAGTAGATTTAAAGAAACGCTGCCCCTATTGCTGTTGTCAATACATCAGTAAAGCATTTCAGAGAACAACTTTAGAGTTTAAACTTAAGTTAAGATGAAAATGAAGTGACAGTGAAGTTTCGACAAGGCGTCCCAAATACAGGCCGTTTGCCCTCGCTCGTTTCTCCGCTTTATTATGGAATATATTCCTTTTTTTTCTGCTACCATCAATCATGCGCAATTCGTGACACAGTACTGGCATCGTGGTCCCGCAAAAACGATCGGTCGAACGGACGCTCATACGGCAAATTTATCATGGAAAATATAGCTAATAATGGCAGAAACAAAGCTTTCTGAAACTTCGAGTCATCTGAACCAATTGCTTCGGAAAATGACTGACTGTTTCGAAGCGCTTGAACGCTGAGGTCATCTGCTGGTCACAGGTGTGTAAATGCAATGAGAAGACTCGAGTCAAAGCAGCTACAACGACACAATGCATTGGAAATTATTTACTGCCCTGTGTTTTTCATATATTTTTTATGGTTGTCTACAATATTCTGGAATAAACAGATCTGAATCTTTGCAGAATATGTAGGCCTTCATATATAAATTGACCTTTTTATGATATTTTTTTAAATAAACACTATTTTTTGTTTTGTTTTTATTCTAAAACAGCACTTTGTTTCATATAAACAAATTTAAAAAAAAATATTTATGCTTTGACAGATTGTGCAATAAACATTTGAAAACAAAATGTTATGTATGGGAAGAAGCAGTGGCGGGCCGTGCATTTACAGTCTAGGCCTTCAGTGTGATTCATGCCATTAAGAAAACACTGTTTCACAATGAATAAGACATCCTATGCCTTTGGGCATCATAAATTATGTCACAGCTAACTAGTAATACCAATTGACATTTTAAAAACATGTCCACGTATGAAAGCCATAACTTAAAACGACACTTAATTCTCAAGCAAGCCTAATTTTGTGAAATGAACGTCTCCCGAACAGACATTCAAAAATCATAATTTTTCATATGAATCTACCAAGGAGGTCTAGAATACCTGGAAAAATCTATCTAATAATATTTGCGATTTAAATGTTGCTTGCAATAAATTTCGTTTTGTCAGGGTACACGGTTATACTGCGTTCCATTCAAGTTGGATGTGGGATATTCCTACATGATATCTCCGACCATAAATGCATTCCATTCCCCGATATTCAGAAGATGACATTTACGGAAACAAAACTGCAACGCTCACGTTAGCTTAGTAGGGGTTTGACTCACAATAGAGATGTCTCTACTTCTCTTACTGTTTCTGTTATACCTGTGTTTGGCAAAAACATTGAGAGTAGTATGGATAGTATGCCATTGTAAACACGGCCATAGACTCATGAGCGCGGGGCTCGTGAATCGAAGTGATGCCCGATGTGTGAATTAATCAGTCTTTTGAGTCGGTTCTTCTCAATTAATTTGTCTAACGTGCGGCCTGAATCGTTTGAAGCTCTTTGTCATGCAGTAAAACAGTAACAGGATGCTTTAGAAGACAGAACAAAAACAACACTGAATGAAGTGCATATTTACTTACAATACATTGAAACAAAACCTGCAGCTGCATTCAATTGTTTGCCAGTGATGAAGATCATGTGCGAGTGCAGTCTGTGAATGACTGTCTACTCCAGGTAAAGATACACTTTTATTTAGAAAGTATCAAAACACTTACATTACATGAAACCGCTTAAAAGTACCAAAACCAAACCAATACCATGTTTTTGGACATGTTCTTTGGAGTAAACTTCCACATAAATACCATGATATAGGCCTACTGTATATAATAAAAATACCAAGGTTTTACCATATTGTACCATCATTGTTCCATGTAGGGCCGTTTCTAGGCATAGAAACCTGCTGGGAGGGCGCCAAAGAGGAGGCCTCTGCCATACCAACACCTCTCCCACCCCCCCCACCAAACCCAGATGGGGGCGCCAGAATGGTCTGAAACGGTACTGGTACCATGATACTGCCACAGCAGGCTTTTGAGAAAGGTAACTTTGATAAACTTCATCTTGTGCTAATGTGAAAAGGTGACAATATATTTTTAGTCCATTCATTAATGCTACACAATATACAGATTGTAGGCTACTAAAGAAAATTTTCAAATGATGCTCTTAAAATCACCAGAAATGAATGCTTTGGCACTGTTTTTGCAAAATGTTTAACTAAAATAAACCATTTTAACCCCCCTACAACATCATAGTACAATAGACTGTGCCTTGATGGGCCCCAGACTCCTCAGTGCTGCTGGAGGGTCTGGCCTAGGGTGCCAAATGGGGTAGGACCAGCACTGAGTCAAGCACTTTGATGTTTCAGACTAGAGTGTTAACTACTATGCTATGTAACAATTCCCCAATTAAGGCCAAATTCTATCAACAATACAAAGACAAGGGCCATGGCCCGCGATGTAATGACAAAGTGTTTGTGCTGCGGCTATTATTATTATTATTATTATAAATATTCTGATTTTTTTTTTTTATTTATTTTTTTATTAGTTCTTTTTCTCAGTATTAGTAGCCTGTTTTATTTATTCAAACAATGAACATTTTGTTTGTATACAGAAACAAAACTACACAACTTTGCCTGATGAAAAAAAAAAAAACCTTAAATGAACAATCTGGATCCCCATGTCCTCCATGCGAGTCTGTTCCTGCTCATCTCCAAACGGAATCTACTCCCTGCACACTTTCCCTAATTGCAGATTCAGTTATTAGAACTATAAGTATTATTGTTATTGTTCTTAAGGATAATATAACAAAGTGTTGCAATAATTTCAATAAATAAAAGACTGTGAGCCAATGTTTTCTTATAAATTATTTTTTATATTAGGCTGTGCATCATATTTTTACTGTACAATGTTATTCTTAATGTGCACTATTCCATGTGTATTTGTACCACAGTACCTTGTGTTATATTATCCAGGCATTTATACAGACATTATAAAAAGAGTAGTTGGCTTCGGAAGTCCGTTTGGGATATACTCATAGCAAAATACATGTGCAAATATAAATAGGATGTTTATTTTTGTCAAAATGCTTTTTTATTCATTTTACTCACATAAAAACACAGTTTATATACTCCTCAGAATGCATCGACACCATGGAAAGAACATAAAGAAACAGTTATGCCAAATTAGGTAAATGAATGCTTTAACAGCGTTCAGTATATTAATCTCATAATAAATGTTTGTAGAACAGCAACAGCGCCGCCAACTTTACAGGGTGAAATTGGTTTTCATTTGTATTTTTTACGCACTCTGTGTGTATAGACCTGTCGTCGGAAGTTTGTCTCTCAAAATCGTCACGGATTTGGTGTGAACAGGCCTTTTGCACGGGCCAAACATTTGCCGCAGTTCGCCTATTGAGGAACCCTGCCTTAGTTAATACTGAACTGACTCGAATTACAGAATGCGTTTAACACCGATTCAGGGTTTCACTGTGGGACCATTTCAAAACAGTGTGATGTAAGGAAGCCTCGTTTGCTGAAATCAAGTGATTTGGCCAGTTTGATACGCGCTCCGAAAGGATTGGTTTGAAACAAACGATTCGTAAAAGTTTCGAAGCTTTATGAAGCGTGTTTCGAAAACGCCCATCACTACTAACCAATAGCTAACCAATAGCTAATGTGATTTTCGTGTGGGTCTTACCTGCAAATGCTTCTTTAAATTATTTGTCTGGTCCTTGGAAAATTGGAAGGCATAAATTGCACTGAACTGTAATGTTGTTTCCCTTTTCTCCATTGAAGAGACAAGAATGTCGGAATATCCACGAAAATAATACAATTTCTCCAGTGGCCATTGTGATGAAACAGCCCTGTTAAATGGTTTGACCTCATTTGCCTCGAGAGCACACGGTTGATGTAAGACGGATGTTATTTTCGCATGTGACAGTGAGTGGCGCCAGATTCACCACGTGCACAAGAGAGAACCAGAAGAGATCTAGAGCGTGCGTCTGATCATAACTGTACCACTCTAGAGCAAGCAAAGGTCTTTAACATTTTATGTCAGGAGGATCTTTTTTTTTATTTTGTTATCAATTAAAATTGTAATCCTGCTAGTAATCCCAATATCTACCAAATGTAACTAATCTGAATAATTTTTTTTTTATGTAAGTGTAATGGATTAATTACAAATTTTTTGTATTCTGATTATGTAACACCTTAAGTATTCCGTTACTCCCCAAGCATGAAGGTCAATCACCCCATATTTATTTAACCTTCCACCTGTCCTTGTTCAGATGTTTCCACCAGATAAACAATTAAAAAAATAATCTACCTACCTTAATTCAATATGGTGGATCAAAGGCTGCGTTACAGTTGCCCATATACAGGGTTGGGAGGGTTACTTTCGAAATGTATTCCATTACAGATTACAGGATACATGCTGTAAAATGTAATTTGTAACATATTCCGTTAGATTACTCAAGGTCAGTAACGTATTCTAAATACTTTGGATTACTTCTTCAGCACTGGTAGATTTTTTTCACTTGTTTTGACTATAAAAACTCTGCCAGTACAGTAAGACAAAATACACGTCAAAAATACATTCTCTGAAAAACCGAAATATCTTATGCAGTGTTGTTTCTAAAACAAGATAAATCAAATTGATCTTGTTTTAAGGATTTTTACAGGAAAACAATACAAAAATTATCAAGAATAAAATTTTTGCCCTAATATCAAAGGTCTTACTAGAAAAAGGAAATTATGATCTAATGTGAATTTTCTTGATAAAAAAAATATGATCGTGCATGGTAACATGCATGTAAAATGGCTAGAAATAGCATTTTAGCTTAGCGTAAAGCTGACAATTTACACAAGATTTATTTCTATTTCTTCTTCTCCAAACTTCAAACGTACTTCTCTGTCTGCTCGTATGAATGTAACACATCATAAGAAAGTGTTTCACCGCTGTTCAGATGCACTTTGGATTGCATCATTTATATGTATAAATGTTTGAAAGGACTAAATATTAAATGAAACAAATGACAATAAAATGCAAAGTAATCTCTTCAGTAATCAAAATACTTTTTGAATGTAACTGTATTCTAATTACCAATGATTTCAATTGTAACTGTAGTGGAAATACATAATCCCGTTACATGTATTTCGTTACTCCCCAACCCTGCCTGTATCCCCCACCATAAAACTGTAGGGGCTTGACCCCTTAGAGAGAGACCAGTATGTTCATTAAAGACCAGGAATCAAGGCTGAGCAATCAGTTGAGCGTTTACTGAAAACAAAGTTCTTCATTTCCAAAGGCAGGAGACAGAAATGGAAAATGAGTACAGGATCTAACCTCGAACTAACGTACACTACTGAAACAATAGTAATTATAGGCATATGCAAATGAATTGACATCATCTCTTAAAAGTTCAGATTTCTGATAGGGGAACAGTACAGATAATTCTAGGAACGTCCAAACATGGTGTTCTGTTCAACCATGTGAATGCAATCATTCAAAAGATGATATTTTTAAAACACTAAGTCAAGTCGGTCAGCCGATAAGGGTCAGAGGTGAGTCAAAGATTGATAGGGCTCTTCTACATTTAAATTCTCTTGGAGTTCAGTTCCTCTGGCTTTGTCACATGACTCTCAAAACCCCAAACAATATTTGCTATGACATTAGACAGAATAAAACAGAGGGTTATCTTTCCCTCAAGGCTGAAGCAAACTTCACTGGAACACAGGCCTTATCCTGCTGAAACAAACTTGATGATTGAACAACACATCCAAACACAACACAGCAAAGTTAGGCTGAAATATACTTTGTTACGAATGCCAAGAATGCATTTGTGTCATTAAATGATTGAAGAATTAACTACAACTCACATTTACATACATGTCCTCTGGGAACTGGGCTTAATGAGCAAGCACTCTTACTGCATTCCTGACATGGGTCAGACCCCCACTCAGAGACCAAATACACACATGATCAGCAACATTCATGATTATAACAACCTGAATTACTGCACATGATTAAAAAGACAGTGATTCCTTTTGATTATAACAATTGCTAGTTAAAGCTGCACCATGTAAGATTTTTTTGGTTAAAAAATAACAAATTGCTATTATTTTTTTTATTATGGATTTTTCCCCTTTTTCACCCAATTTAGAATGCTCAATTCCCAGTGCGCTTTTTAAGTCCTCGTGGTCGCGTAGTGATTCGCCTCAATCCGGGTGGCGGAGGACGAATCTCAGTTGCCTCCGCTTCTGAGACCATCAACCCGCGCATCTTATCACGTGGCTTGTTGAGCGCGTTGCCACGGAGACATAGCGAGTGTAGAGGCTTCACACCATCCACCGCGGCATCCGCGCTCAACTCACCACGTGCCCCACCGAGAACGAACCACATTATAGCGACCAAGAGGAGGTTACCCCATGTGACTCTACCCTCCCTAGCAACCGGGCCAATTTGGTTGCTTAGGAGACCTGGCTGGAGTCACTCAGCATACCCTGAGATTCGAACTAGCGAACTCCAGAGGTGGTAGCCAGCATATTTTACACAAATTGCTATTATTGATTGAGTACATAAACAATCAGTGTTAAAAACAATGTTCTTACCTTGCTTATACCATTTACTATGGTAAGCCTATACAAATTATTTGTATTTTGAGCTGTCGGGTCGGATTTGGCTCGAAATCACTGGCTTAAGACCTACCTCTTTGCGTCATTACGTCATGTCCATAAACGCAGGAAAGAAGAAGGTGTTCTGGCTGGGGAAACTACGCTGTTCAGTTCAGTCAGTCACACACAGTTCAGGACAGCATTGCTGCAGTCTGGATGGATGTTTATCTGTTATCCATTTGGCGAAGTTATTTACCTGATATAATGCTTGGATATGTTTTCTGGTAGGGTTGTTAAAGCTAATATTGCTTGTCATGCTTGTATGAATCAAACATTACTCGTGTCAACCAAACGCGATGTATCTACGTTGTCGGGGGAAGTTACTGTGACATGCTTACAAATATTAATGACTTCTGAAACAGACTTCTTGTAACCGTTATATTGCATGTTTAATAAAGTATATTCTATCCCCATCATTATTGAAGCCTCATTTTCTGTTTTTAGTTTATGGTGTTATTATGTGTATAGCATATACATACTATTGTAGTATTACGGTTCACTTGCATTATCAACTGAGACTTTACAATATAAAAATAATAATGTCTTCCATTGAACTCGTATCAGCCATTTCACAAGTTTCACCTTTTAAATTGATATGTGTAGTACAATACAAACATAAATAGTAGATAAAACACTTGAACATTCATATTAAAATATACTGGAAGTGATTGAGTCACCTGTTCTCTATGTAAAAGCGCTTTGAGTGTAGTGTCAGAAGAGCACTATAAGTGTAATAGTCATTTATTCAAAATAAGTAAATGAGAGAGCTTCAAAGGAAGTAATACTTCAGTTTTAAATGTTTAATTGTATAACATATCAAAATGAAAATAGCACATAATGACTCCTGCTCTGAATATCTGTCATAATCACACAGAGGCAATGTCCAGGTAAGCTCAAATCATGAGACTCATCCGCCAGAAGAGAAGTGCCAAAACACGACTCGCATAATGTGTTGTTCTTCCGCAATTGTTTGCGGTTTTAAGTTTCAACCACAGATATTGCTAGAGAGAAGTAGTGCATCGTTAATGTATTCAACTTATCAATAGGCTGAACAGGGTAAAATCACCCCTTCCCTGGCAACGTCACGTACCACAAATCCCATGAAAACCGTAAACCTCTTTTCCCACATTTTCTCAGTTTGGATTAGAATTAGAATAGATTTATTTATCTTTGTGATTACTGTCAATATTGTTGATATAACACACACAATTGAAAGAGCATACCTTTTATTTACAAATAACCACAGAAATTAAATCGTTCCAGTCTGAATACTTCCTCTATCAAATTATATTAAATGATTATAAAATGTACAATACATTTACTTGTTGTCCCATAATTTAGTCCCTTAGATATAAAGAGTTGTGCTTAAGAGACAAATGTCTTTTCAAACAGATTACTCAACCTGAAAGTACATTATTTACATTATCTGTAAAAAAGAAAAACAATCATCAGCAAAGAAACTAATTAAAACAGTACCATTAACCACAAAATCACAATGAAAAAATTAAATAAACATTTAAACATCTCTGTCACAGCATTTATTTTGGGCCATGTGCTCATTAAAAACAGTTTTCAGCATGTAGATTCAACTTTACAAAATCATTTCTATCAGAAGACTATGACTTTCTTTGAACATTAGATCATATTTAGAGCATGTTGACCTGAAGTAGTTTGTATAAGGCACAAGGAGAGAGAAGACAAAGACGTGTCATTTAAAAATAAATAGTACAAAACAGTTCAGCAACAAACAACTACCCCTACAGCTAGCTAACCCTCCCTCCCTGAAAACACTTTTTACCAGAAATAAGACAAACTCCAGTTATCAAGTGTTCAACAGTAGTACTCACAAAGCAATTGAATATTATCCAAATAATCAAAATGTGTATTGAATATAAACCTCAGTTTAAAATATTATGGATAAACGGGCCTTCTCAGAAAAGTGATTTGGTCCTTGGTTGGGGCTCATCGGACTTTAAAAAACAGTTTTGCAAATATAACTATGTAATCAGTATTGAAAATATATCAAAGGAAGGTTGACCTTTAAAAACAGGAGTCCTTCAAGATTTTCTAGCAATGGTCGGGATTGATTCAGGGTACAGTTGACACTGGATGTGCTGAACAGAGTGTCTGCTGGTACAATGCTGGGTGGGCAACCCACATAGCGTACAGCTACTTTGGCAAGGTCAGGCCACAACAATTTTTTCAGGTTCCAATAATCTAGAGGATCAGAGCTCTGGTCAAGAATGTCCTCCTCCAAATACTCCAGCACTGCAAGCTCTAATGATTTTGGTTTCTCCTCTTGCTTGATTTTCTGTCTGATGTCGTCCATCAGCGCCCAGAGGTTGTCTTTGTTTGTGGCCGAGCTATTTAATGGAGCTGGTATCTCACTGCATCCATTGGACAGTGGTGGTTTATTCTCTGCAGTGGTAGATGAAGACATCTCAAGCTCTTGTATGAGGCCCTGCTTGCACTGCTCGGCCTCCTCCTCAGTAAAGAGGGAGGTCTTATACCTAGGGTCCAACATAGTTGCCCATATGTACCTTGGGTCATGAAGAGTAGGAGACATTCTCATCACCATGGCCTCCTTTAAGGACTTGAGCATGTTATCAATACCCATGGTTTCATCAAAAAGCATGTCTATCTTTCGATTGAGAATGTGAATGAGTGGAATGACCTGACCTAGTGTTGCAGTGCGGTTGCTCATCTCCCTGCAGGCTACCTCGAAAGGCTTAAGGGCATTGCAAACTGACTGCATGACTTCCCATTGGTCACAGCTTATCAGTTCCCTGTAATTGCACTCGAATGACATCTCATCGATGGCTTTTTTTTGTTCTACTAATCGCTCAAGCATGAAATAGGACGTCTTCCACTTAGAGGGAACGTCCTGGACCAGCTGATTTTCAGGCAACTGATAAGCTTTCTGCAGTTCCGCCAACTTCTCCTTTGCTTTCACAGAACGATGTACTCGCTCACAGATTTTTCGAGCAATGCTGAGCAAGTTCTGCACCATCCTCTGACTTTTTATGGCTTCATTGACAATGAGGTCTATGTTGTGACCAAAACACTGCATGGTGGCATGGTGATTGCTCTCTAGTATGCTTCCAATAGTTTGATTATCTGTTACAGTGAATCCAGTTTTAAGGCCTGAGGAACCAATCCAGGTGTCCCAAAAATCTTCAAGCTGCTTCTGTACGCTCAGCATATTGAAGTCACAGTCAATTGAGGAAACACCAAGAAGGGCTGAGCAGTGGAAATCATGCCCTTGTGGAACAACCTGTGACTCAAATGTTACCCAGTGGGCTGTAAGAATCAAGTACTCTTGGGTTTGGCTGCTCACCCATACAGTTGTGGTGAAATGGATGATTCCTCCTTCAGCCTCCTTGAGGTGTTTCAGAACAACCTCTTTCACACTTCTGTACATGTCTGGAATTGCAGTGCTGGTGAAGTAGGATGATGAAGGTAGAGAATACTGTGGCTGGAGGTATTCAAGTAACCGGTTCAGGCCAACATTCTCCACTACGGTTGATGGCTGAAGATCCAGTGCAAGCATTTCTGCTATGAGTTTGGTGATTTTTTTGGCAACTGGGTGGCATTCGCTGAATTTCTCTGCATTCTCCCCATAAGTAGAAATGTCTATGAGCTCCTGCTTCAATTGAATTTCAGCAGATGACACATCACCTGAGATATTACTATTGTTTTCAAGCACATGTCCATGAAATCTCTGCATGTGCCTAAATAAGCAACTAGTGCCTAAATTGGTTGTCTTTTTGCCCCTGCTAATTGTGCGACTACAGTGCAAACAGACCACTTTTGTTGGGTCTGCAGAGGAAATAGAAAAGTGATTCCACAGCTTTGAAGTCTTTTTGCTGAAACCAGGCAGAGCATGGGGTTTGTTCTCAACGGCAGGGCTGTCCATTGCATTTGATAGCATGCTTTCCTCTGCAGCAGGAGTAGATTGTGGTGACTGGGGTGAGATTTCTTTGTCACTTGTGCTTTTTGGGGTCTTGAGGACATCAGGATGCCGTCGCATCAAATGTCTCATTAAACAGCTTGTGCCAAAGTCCCCACGTTTACCGCGACTAATTACACAGGGACAGTACCGACACAATGCTTTAAGTTGGTCAACAGGAGATACAATGAAATGATGCCACACTTCTGATTTAACCCGTTTCATTATTTTCTTGTTTTGCTGGAAAATTGAGCTCGGATCTTGGGATAGACTCTGCCCCTCTGTGTGCTCCTCTGGAGAGAATAACAAAGGTATGCTTTCCCCTTTCAGTCCAAAAGATGCATCAAGTGTGGACTCTTGTAAAGATTGATATGTAGCATTGTTTGCCGCCGTCTCAATCATCATGTGCTCACTGTCATCATTGGGCACATCATCTGATATGGTTTGAGGGGGATATGGGGTACAGAAGAGTTCCTTTTTGATCTCTGTGGAGTCCTGGACCTGTGTGCGTGACAGAAGTGTTGGCGGAGTGGTGTAAGGTGGAGGAATGCTTGAGCCCTGTCCGTTTTCTTCAATGACTATGTCTCTATGGGCCCGCCACATGTGACGAATAAGGCAGCTCGTTCCCAAGTCTTTCCCGTTTTTACCCCGACTGAACTCATTCATGCAGTGAATACACACAGCTTTCGAGCTGTCAGCAGGCGATAAATAAAAGTGTTTCCACACTGCTGAGCGCCGCCGAGAATTTGAGCTCTTGGGTGCAGATCCAGGGCTTTCAGACCCTAGGTCTATGGTATCCTCATTATGGTTGTTAAAGGAATGTGGGGATGGAACTGTACTAGAGTCACCCTCGACACTCTTTTCTGCATTTGGTTTGACCTTTTGTAAAGACTCTTTGGACATTACGTCTGTGGCCTCCGCTAAAAAGGTGGGTAGTGAAGTATGGTTGTCTATGGTGGGCTTGATGCTTCCAGACAAGTCTCCATTGTTTGCTGATATATTAGGAGGTATTAAAGATGAGGAAGTATTGGAACAATTATTTAATGGGTCGCCATCTTGCAGAAGAACAGTGGGGTGAGCCCTTCGCACATGCCTCATTAAACAACTAGTACTGAGGTCTTTCTCGTTTTTACCCCGACTGAACTCTTTCATACAGTACATACAGATTGCTTTGGTACTATCACGTGGTGATATGAAAAAATGGTTCCAGGCAGGAGATTTTTTTCTAGGGTTAAGGGGACTTCTAATGGATGACAGAAGGCTTTGTGTAACTGCATCCATTGCAACATCATAAAGTGTACTTGAGTAGCCACTAAACAAGCTACCATACTCATCATCATAACCTCTGGTGGCAAAAGGGCCAAAGGCCCCATCAAAAGATAACTTTTCATCATCCTGAGCAGTTTCACCAATTTCATTTGGTTCTGCTTTGATACATACACTTGTTTTGCTTTCTGATGAATGATTTATTTCTGTGTTCTGGGTCTTATTTGAAATAGCTGGAGAGTCATGCTTTTCATAAGTTTCAACTGTTGAATCCTCAGTTGAAACCCCGTCAACCTGAGACGATAGATCTTCCTCTGTGCCTTCAAATGGCAAAGGCACCAAAGAAGAGTCTTTAGCCAGTGTCTCTGAAGGACAGGGAGGGGGTTGTGCATCCGAAATCTCACGAGGAGTAATGCTGTATGATTTGAACACATAGCCATCTTTCCCTTCGATTTTTAAACAGGTTCCTTTGGCCTCTATCCTCTTGTAATTATCTTTGGAGCCGTTATGTTCGTGGCTTGCATCCTCAGCCTTTTGTGAGAGGCCGTCCTCTCCATCCATTATTGCAGGAAGAATTTCTGCAGGGAAAGAAATCTTTCTCTATTGAAAGCAGCTTTTTAAGTGTTCAAGTGTCATGGGTTAAGCTTTTTCCACTATCTTCCATGCAGATGTTTACATTTGCATTATTTCTAAAGCCAGATGCAGCAGATATATTGACCTCCATTTAGGGCAGTGTAGAAAGCTTGTTCATTTGTAGAATCAATCTGCAAAATTAGATAAGAGATGGAAAGATAATTAACAAAACAATTCATAATATAAAGCAGTGTTTCCCAACTTTTTTGCCTTAAGTATACCCCACAGCACCATAAGTAAGGCTGAAGAACCCCTTCATCCATACAAAACCAAAGATGTGCACCAAAGACTATAATTTAACATAGTTGCTAATAATAATCAATTATATTTTAAAGTATAATGTCCATTTTGCTAATGCTGTAGCTAATGCTGTTAATTATGCAGGGGAATTTCTGAGTACATTACAAAATATTAATTTGACAAATTTTAATCGTTCTTTTTTTTAATATATATATAATTTGTTACATTTAGCTTTTAAAAATTTACAAATTCCATGTATTCCATCAATAAACATGATGTCTTGGAAATGCATATTTTATATTGCATACGTATGTTTTACTACATGTTTCTTGTTTACATGCAGTACTGGGTAGTAAAGATTACAAATTTTTGTTCATGTAATGTTTCTATTGTTTTATGCACTTAAAACAAACTAGATATGCTTTTTTTGTTGGTGCCAGATGGGCTGGTTTGAGAATTTCTGTAACTGCTGATCTCCTGGAATTTGTACACACAACAGTCTCTAGAATTTACTCCGAATGGTGCGAAAAACAAAAAACATCCAGTGAGCGGCAGTTCTCTGGACGGAAATACCTTGTTGATGAGAGGTCAACAGAGAATGGCCAGACTGGTTCAAACTGACAAAGTCTACGGTAAATCAGATAACCGCTCTGTACAACTGTGGTGAGAAGAATAGCATCTCAGAATGCTATTCCGAGATGCGGGTTGGCGCTGTTTTGGCAGCACGACGGGGACCTACACAATATTAGGCAGGTGGTTTTAATGTTGTGGCTTATCAGTGTATACAGTTTTAACAAGGCATCCCTCAGTAGATTAGAGCAGAAGGGAAAAAAAAATCACTGCCTAACAGTTTATGCGCTGAAATTTTGCTTGGTGGAAAACAATCTGGAAATATAGCTGCAAGCAGTGATGATGGGCCCAAGCACCATGGGTCCATTTCCACCCAGTATCTTTCAGAAAACAATGCAAGGTGGACACATGCATTTGGCTTTTGACAATATTCTAAACAATTTTGAAGCAATTTGGGTAAATATAAGAGGACTATTTTAAAGTCTGTTGTAAGAGCCATAATTCCTGCTACCAAGTGGTAGTGCCATGACCATGATCCAAAATAGTCACATCCATTTGATTAGCCCCCAAGACTAAACATACATCTCAATTTTGATCTAAATCACACAATGCACACAGACGATATGAGACACTTCCTGTTTCCCATTTTTCTGCATTAATTTAAAGCCTCGCCATGGCAACACCATTCGATATATAAAAAAACCTGTTCACAATTTAGCATCTTCAATGTCTTGGCATAATGTAGTCTAAATGTGGTGACAGTCTCATGAATCCCCTAGGAGGAGTATTTAAAAGTTCAGAGACTGCAATATTCCAAAAATCCAAAATGTCCGACTTCTGTTGGGCAGACCTAATGACTATAATTATGAAAGTTGTCTGGCTTGATGAGAACTACATATGTACCAAGTTTGGTGACTGTAGGTGAAAGTGGGGGTGCTACAGAGGCCGTCTTACACGCCCATTTTCAAGGGGGCGCTACAGGGCACCCCGCAAATTTGCCCAGCCCACTCTGATGTGTGTGCAAATTTTCAAGAGTTTTCACGCATGTTAAGTACCCCAAAAGTACCGAAAAATTTAAAAAGAAGAATCCTTAGAAGAACTATAGGGCCTCCACACTTTCAGTGCTTGGGCCCTAATAATATGAAACAATGCAACAGTCCCCTCTATGCAACCTGAACTTGTTCAGAACATTGTTTTTAGCACAGGTGTCCCAAAGATTCAATCTAGACACAGGTGTCTCGACATGCATTTATGAAAATTTGAAGTTCTTTTTAACTTGGCACGGTTTTCAAAAAGTGCTGGTCCTGCACGAGAAGCTGAAGAAACAGTGAGACGCGATGCAACAAAGACATTCGTCCAGCATGAGTTTACATAGGAAAACAATGGGAAAACAGAACAGATGCATGCAAAAACACGTTCGGTGTGAACGGCCCCTAATTTGTCCTTTCGTGTGTCTGCGAGCGTGTGCGCGAAACAAGTTTGGTAGGCCCGTTTATTTTTTCATTAATTACAAATCCGAACCCGACCAGAACCCGAAGTCCTACTTGAAAAACTGACCCGAACCTGGCCCGAAACCCGTCGGGTTCTCGGGTCCCATCAGGCCTGGGTGGGGCTGCAGACTTCTAGTACACGTATCTTCGATTGGGAATAACTGATATTAAAATACTCAAAGTTCCTTTCAACTGGATATATGAACCTCTATTTCCTCCACCCAAGCGGTTGAAGTCTGTGGTGTGGAAATACATTGTATATTTAAAGACCCATGAGACACCATTAATATACTTAAAAAATGCAAGTATTGGCATTTGATTTAGTTCACTGTACAGAAGGGCCCTTAGCTAGTTTCCCCACTGCTCATTGATAGCCTCAGTTATCAGTAAATCTAGAAGCAAGATGAAGGCAATGTTCAGGACCATTCATGCCATCGTCAAGAAGGGAAGACCACTCTCAGATTTTAAGTTTTACTTAGTGAATTAGTGCATTCATGCTATTCATATTACTGGATCAGAGGGATTTTCATGACGTTCAGTTCCGTTAACAGCTCTTAAAACTAGGGATGGGCACAAGTTCGTGAGTACTCAGAAGTGACAGCAATGATTGATCATGAAAATGATGATCGATAATGAAAATGTGTGACGTTTTGAAATTCAGTGACAACTATATAAAGAGGGGCATAATTTGTAATTTTGAGAATGATTACATTGTGATTTTCTGCTGTACCTTGATTGTCAACAGTGACGTCCCATAGTAACCAAACTGATAAATGATGCTGCAATGCTAGCATTTGTTCTACAGGTTTACAAAACTTTAAAAGGGAGAATAATTCACAGGTCTTTAAACACCCTTCTATGCAAACATTTGCTAAACAAGTTTTATTATCATGTAATGTGGAAACTCATTTATTTATATTATTTAATAAAAGTGAATGTTTATCATTGACTGTAAATGTCCTCGGGTGCTGACATGTTTGCATTATGTCACACTCCTGCATCTTGGCGAAACTGGAGTAGGGTTGGGCGATACGACCAAAATCTTATTTCACAATATGAATAATTTCATATCATGATGGTGATATACACTCACTGAGCACTTTATTAGGAACACCTGTACACTTACTTATTCATGCAATTATCAAATCTGCTAATCGTGTGGCAGCAGTGCAATGCATAAAATAATGCAGATACGGTTCAGGAGCTTCAGTTAAAGTTCACATCAACCATTAGAACGTAATGAAATATGATAATTTTCCACCCTGTCTCTGGCCCTGTGTCTGAAACGCTCGGTTTTGGCCTAAGTGCCTTCTTTAAACTTCAACGTAATGCCCTTGTCGCTTCACCTTCCGTCCGATCATTTTGGGTGGGCAGACGAACCTTCAGGGTGGACAATGCCCACCCGTAGACATGCCCCAGAGTATATAGGCTTAAACATTCAACTGAAGGGTGCTTAGCACCATAAAGCATCCCCGTAGAACCGGGCCTGGTTTCTTATAGTGTTACCCTAAACTACACTTCACGCATTTGTTAAAAATCTCACTTGAGCATGAATGGTTGTTACGTTGAATAAAGTTTATTAATTTAAGCAACATATTGCAAAAGCAAGTTACTTTACCTGTGAACAAAGTATTGTTTCCTCTCACACTCAGAGCTGTAATGACGGTCTTGAGAGCAATTTTTGAAACCAGATTGCACCATTTATAACATTATCCAATTAAGGAAAGCATTGGTCATAGCATGCACCTGTTACACTCATTGTATTTAATGTTGGAATTCATGAAAATAGTCCACGTAAGATCATGTTTTTTTTTTTATATAGTTTTTTTTTCCATTAAGAAAGACATTTGATGCTACTGCAAAGGGCAAGGGAGGGAGAAGGGAGAACAATCATAATAGCCACACTAACTTTCTTGGCACTTCTGTTTCTAAGAGCGTGCGCATAACGCCGGGACAATTGTGGTCCAATTGACATGTGGGTTGGGGAGTAACGGAATACATGTAAAGGCGTTCCTTATCAATTCAGTTCACTCGACATTGCAGTGAAATACTTTGGGGAATTCCTTTTCCACGACCTAGTTGAAATTAGTTTTTCGCCTGACTCTTGGCGCCTGCAGCGAAAGATTCACCCACCCCCTCTAGTGTTCCGGCGAAGAGTTTCTCCACCTCGCCGCAGGCATCGGGTTCTTCGCTTTGCTTCAGCAAGACATCTAACTGCTTCCTGCAGCATCCAGGCACGAGCTGTATCCTTTGAGATATAAAATAAACGTCCCTTGTTCAGGACATTGTATTTTAAGATCCAAATAACTTTACAGATCTTTATTGTAAAGGGTTTAAACAATGTTTTCCATGCTTGTTCAATGAACCATAAACAATTAATGAAAACGCACCTGTGGAATGGTCGTTAAGACACTAACAGCTTGTTAGGCAATTAAGGTCACAGTTAGAAAAACAGGACACTAAAGAGACCTTTCTACTGACTCCGAAAAACACACACAAAAAAAAGATGCCCAGGGTCTCTGCTCATCTGTGTGAACGTACCTTAGGCATGCTGCATGCAGACATGAGGACTGCAGATGTGGCCAGGGCAATAAATTGCAATATCCATACTGTGAGACGCCTAAGACAGCGCTACAGGGAGACAGGAAGGACAGCTGATCATCCTCGCAGTAGCAGACCACGTGTAACATCTACACAGGATCGGTACATCCGAATATCACACCTGCGGGACAGGTACAGGATGGCAACAACAACTGCCCGAGTTACACCAGGAATGCACAATCCCTCCAACAGTGCTCAGACTGTCCACAATAGCCTGAGAGAGGCCTGACTGAGGGCTTGTAGGCCTATTGTAAGGCAGATCCTTACCAGACATTACCGGCAACAACGTCACCTATGGGCACAAACCCACCTTCGCTGGAACAGACAGGACTGGCAAAAAGTGCTCTTCACTGACGAGTCACTGTTTTGTCTCACATGGGGTGATGGTCGGACTCAGTTTATGGTCGAAGGAATGAGCATTACATTGAGGCCTGTACTCTGGAGTGTGATTGATTTGGAGGTGGAGGACCCATCATGGTCTGGGGCAGTGTCACAGCATCATCGGACTGAGCTTGTTGTCATTGCAGGCAATCTCAACTGTGCGTTACAGGGAAGACATCCTCCTACCTCATGTGGTACCCTTCCAACAGGCTCATCCTGACATGACCCTCCAGCATGACAATGCCACAAGCCATATTGCTCGTTCTGTGCGTAATTTCCTGCAATACAGGAATGTCAGTGTTCTGCCATGGCCAGCGAAGATATAAAGAGATATATATATATATATTAGATGTGTGTGTGTGTGTGTGTGTGTGTGTGTGTGTGTATATATATATATATATATATATATATATATACACACACACACATACATACACACACACACACACACACACACACATACATATAAATACAATATGTGTGTGTGTGTGTGTGTGTGTGTGTAATATTCCATCCAAGTGACATAAAACACTCTATAAGAGCTGCTTGTGTGTCGTATCACAAGTGTTCCTGTAAGCGACACATCAATCCATGAGACCAACATACCCACGCCAAAGCAGCTCTCATGGGGACAGACTGCCCTCACTGTGAGGACATGAGTCTCAATGCTTCAGGGTTACCCTCATTCTGAGGGACGATTCCGCCTCCCAATCGCTTCCTCAGTGTTAAGTCTCGAGGGACCACGAGGAATCACAGAGATGGAGGAATCCAAGGAGGATCTCGTGCCGGCATAAGCCGGCACAAAAATGCAAATTGGCATTATTATTTTTAGACATTTCTGTTGAAGCAAAGAATTGTGGGTTGTGAGTGCCCACGAAGGATACACCTCATGCATCCTGCGAATTCCTGTGAAAGAACGTCACATTCGAAGGCTGCATTCGAAGTGTCCTACTCGCTTTTATGAAACGAGACAGCCTCGATGACGTATGCGGCCGACAAATGCGACCTCCGGAGGACGCAGCCTTCCAAACAAGACACAGCCATAGATTTTGGACATACTTCATCCGTGGAAGTAGGCATTGTCTCGTGACCCGAATATATGATGTAAGAACAACTACCGTAAAAACTATCTGCTCTAGTTAAACAAGCACCATTTAAGCACAGGGACCAATTATCTTGGCATATGGAGCACTTACAGTTGAGAAGAGCTGTCTGACTCGCGATTCACCGGCGTTCTTTTAAATCCAGCGTTTTGAACGTGACGTTGCCTCAGCTCCCGAGGGATTATGAGATTAAGTGTCCAGTCAATCCGCACTTCAGAATCTCACCAGAAATAGTATGTCATCTGGGTACTTCTCTCTCACTGCTTCATGAATACTGTGGATTCTGACATACTACTCAATTAGCATACTGTTTTTGACATACTATATAGTAGGGAAGTATGGATATTCGGATGCAGCGACATTGTTGGCCTGCTGTTGCGCTGCACTTAGGCAACTGAACAAACAGTTGGCACATCATAATGTTGAACGAGTGCTTAAACCTGTTTGCTGCATTTGTGAATGTGACAAAGCATAAACATAACTTTAGCCTACCTAGTCATTACAAATGATATACTGTAAAACTACACTGAATCTGGTGTTATTATGAAACAGGGGCTATAAGTTACTATCCTGTATACTGTATTTCCACTTACATTCATCTCCGCAAATTCTGTGGGATCACGGAGATGGTGCTTAAGTTTAAAGTGTTGCCCGCCTGACCCGATACTTTTTGGAGACAACCTTCACAGACTGGGTAACCATCAACACTGATGGTGCCTCCTGGGTCTTTAACATACCCAAAGTAATCCCAGATAGTGGACTTCAACTGCTTTGGCGGCGGAAATAAAAGGTTCAGGCTCGGACATGTCTGTATGATGCGCTCGTGCTGCTCCGCTCATGCTGCACGTCTGATGTGCTCATGATGCGCTGCACTCTCGAAACCTGCATGTCACCTTTAAAATTGAGTGACAGTCGAATGTAACATGAGGAAAGCGCAATTAAAAAATTTATTTTATCTCGCCAAGTTAATATGATGCCGATTCTGTCTTAATTAAACTGATTTGGGTTTTAGAAAAGTTCTGAAAAAAATCTCTATTCATGCAATACTGTCTATGAGAAGATTTCAACGGTATGATCCATTTTAAAACCGAGGTATATTGTGAAACCTTAAAATCATTGCATCCCTACTTGGGATCGATGCCTTTTTCAAGCATCGATAATCAGAATATATTCCAGATGATTTTCAAATATATATCGTGATCCCCCCCCCCCCGATATAAATAAGGCTGCTCGTTGCACAACAGTCTTTGTCTCTTCAGATATATTTCTCAACACAACTTTGGTAAAGTGAAAGCGGCAGGGTAAGTCAAAGGGGGTCGCACACCAGACGCATCTAGCAGACGCCATGGCGCATTCTAAAATTCGAACAATTCACAGTTACAATATGTTGTTTTGTGGTTTGACAGCATGAATGAAAGACCTATTAACGGTTCCTGTACATACAGAGAAATTGCATGATAAACGTCACCATTTCTAATCATTCAGTTTGCGCAGTTTCACCAGATTCACTAACCTTCAGCAAACTCATCAACGTCACTTTGTTAATTCTTGAACAAAAACCTTCATAACGCAAATTAGGCTTCTAATTTAAAGGTTGGCTAATTTTAAAATATTGATGCCTCAAAAATATATATATAAAGTGCAGATCAATAATCAATATTTTATGACATCCTTACAGCTAACTGAGACTATCTTTAAGCAGAAGTAATAGCTTCTAAGTAAGAGTAGTTCTATGTAAACACCTGCAACTTACTGGTTGTAGGCCTACAGAGCCCCCTTGAGGACAAAACTGGAACATGTTACATTATTTATTTTACAAGCTGACAAACTGATAGAATAATTCAGAGGTAATTCACACTTCTTTCCACTATAACCTCAGGTATTACATCTAATATGGCAACATCTGGGTCAAAAGGCACATCAACCTGGAATATATCTCTAAGGACTCTGTAAACATCTTCCCAGAATGATTTTAACCTTGGGCATGACCAGAACATGTGGGTGTGGTTACCTATTTGTGCCCTATATTCCCTCCAGCATTTATTTGCTTGTGCACTTTGCTCCCATCTTTGCTGTTATCTGTGGGGTATGGAAATATCTTGTGATAATTTTCCTCATAAATTTCCTCAAAGTGTTTGAATTAGTCACTCTATGGGCCTCAGAACATATGTCTGCCCAGTCCTCCTGTGAAATCTCCTTCTGCATCTCAGCCTCCCATCTCTCTTTGTAGACAAGCAAATTACCTGGATGAAGTGTCGACAGTCCTTGATATAGTTTTGAGATGATTCTCTTATCTGTGTTTCCCATTTGTATATTTATCAGTAATATCTCCATTTCATTTGAGTTAGTGATTCCCTTCCAGTCTTTGTGCTTTGTAAGGAAGTCCCTTATTTGTAAATACCTAAAGTCTGTTTTTGGTAGCTCAAATTCCCTTTGCAATTTTTTCAAATGATTTAAAATTACCTTTGCTGATGAGTTAGTGTATGAAATTAAGCCCGTAATGTGACCATGGTTTAAAACCTATGTCCAGATTGGACGTCAGGAGTTCACTTGCTGGATAAAGGAGCGATAGAGTGAGTACATTTTATTGACGATTGTATTTTATTTAATCTTCTTAGAGTGGCCCTTGTCCATTTACCCATTTCAATACTTTTAAGGGGGGTGTCTACAAAGGGTAGTGATGACATGGGCTGCTGGCAAAAAATGTTCTCCATGTTTAGCTAGCGTGTATCAACATTTTCCTTCATCCATGTCCCAGTGGGTTTTAATTGTGCTGCCCAGTAGTAATACACTGCCTGGCCAAAAAAAAAAAAAGTCGTCGTTTGGATTTAAATAAGCAGATACTAAAGAGCCTATGATTGGGTCATTTTTCCAGTGATTAATAAGTTTCAGCTGGCAACAATTCTTTTAACTCTTAACTGATGCAGTGTGTAGCTTCTCATTTCTTAAACCACCATGTTGGAAGATGTATCCCGTGATCGTGGAAAAGATGTTACTGTGTTTTAGAAGGGGCAAAATATTGGCCTGCATCAAGCAAAAACAACTAAGAAGATTACTGAAATAACTGGAATTGGGTTAAGAACTGTCCAACGCATTATTAAAACCTGGAAGGATAGTAGTGAACCATCAGCTTCACAGAAGAAATGTGGTCGAAAAAAAGAATCTTGAATGATAATGAATGATCATGATCGGAGATCACTAAAATGCTTGAAGTCACATCATTCACAAAAAAAGAAAAAAACAAAAAACAAAATCAACAGTAGAACTCACAGCTATGTTTAATAGTGAAAGTAATAGCATTACCACACGCACAATGTGACGAGAACTTACAGGGTTGTGACTAAACAGCTGTGTGGCCACAAGAAAGCCTCTTTTTAGTGAGGCTAATAAAAAATACAATTTCTAGGGAGCATAAAGATTGGACTGTGGAGCAATGAAAAAATGTCATGTGGTCTAATGAGTCCAGATTTACCCTATTCCAAAGCGATGGGCATGTCAGGGTAAGTAAAGAAGTGCATGAAGCGATGCATGCGTCATGCATAGTGCCCACTGTACAAGCCACTGGAGGCTGTGTAATGATCTGGGATTGCTTCAATTAGTCAGGTCTAGGCTCAGCAACGTTATGCAGCAATAAAATGAAGTCAGCTGACTACCTGAATGTACTGAATGACCAGGTTATCTCATCAATGGATTTTGTCTTCCCTGATGGCATGGGCATATTCCAGGACAACAATGCTAAGATTAATCGGGTTCAAATTGTGAAAGAGTGGTTCAGGGAGCATGAGGAATCATTTTCACACATGAATTGGCCACCACAGAGTCCTGACCTTAACCCCATTGAAAGTCTTTGGGATGTACTGAAAGACTTTACAGAGTGGTATCAAAGCTAAAGGCGGTCCAAACAAAATATCAGAGTATGTGACTTTTTTTTTGGGCCAGGTAGTGTACTTAAGATTTGGGAGACCTATCCCTCCTTCAGTCCTCATAAGCTGTAGAGTTTTGTATATAATGAATTCTTGGCATCTGTCCTGGCCAAAAAAAAAAAATAGGATATCAATTTATCTAATGAATGTACTTTTGGGATTTCCACAGGCAGCATCTGAAAGGGGTTGAAAAGTCTTGGTAGCACATTTATACGTATGCTTTCTATATGGCCTAGAGAAGATAGGGGGAGTGCTGATCATCGCTGCAGGTCTTTACAAATGTCTTAAGGCACTTTTCCACTGCACGTTATGGTTCGACTCGACTCTGCTCGCTTTACTTTTCTGAGCTTGCTTTTCCACTGCAGTTTAGTGCCGACTCAACGTGGATGGGATCATAGGCTGATCGTCATAGTTGCGCCGCCTCTACTGCCGTGACATCATCTTAAACGCGACACAAACATTACTGACCATAAACAATAACACGACCGCTAGCTGTTAGCTATTAGCTCATTGTGCTGCATAAAGCAGTTGTTGCATGGTGATTTTACACAAGTGTAACAGTTAAATTGGCCTGGTTGTTTCAGAAGCAAGCTTTCCAGTAGCTGTTCAACTAAATAAAGTGAAGCTTTCAAACAGAATATAGAGTTAACGTAACAAAACGTACCATCCTCCATCGTGGACTCCAATAACGCAGAGTCCAGGGCACTCTCCCTCCCATTGCTCACCAGTCTATTGCCATAGATAGCGTCCATTTGGTCGAACCACTCCCACTTTCTTCTGTTTGAACCACTCCAGCTGTTGTGGTCCTTGATGGTTCTGTAGTCACTTTTACGTTTTTTTTACTTTTCCCTACACTGTTGGTAGGTCCGGTGGTAGCCGTGTGCGGCCAACAGCTGAGACACTTCCTGAAAGACTTTTTCGTTTCACATCGTTTTGTTCGTCGCTAACGAGAGAAACGTCTGCACCTCGTTTTTTGACCACGCCGTGGTTTTGCGCACAGCCATTTCTTTTTACAATTTGAAAGTCGCGTGAACAAATTATATTGCTGTCGCTGTTGCTAACTTTAAAACTAGCGGGTTGATGTCCCGTGTTGCAAATCCAGTGATGGTGGTAGTGATGATTCTCTCTGACCAATCAGTGATCTGCAGGGTTTTGACATCACATTTAGTATCGGCTCGGCTCGCTTGGAACCTCGACCGAGGTGGTACTAAAAAATAAATAAATAAAAAAAAAAAAAAAAAAAAAAAAATTATCAGGTACCAGGTACTATCCACAGTGGAAAACCCCAAAAAAGCGAGCAGAGTCGAGTTGAGCTGTACTGTGCAGTGGAAAAGCCCCATTAGATTAACTTATAGCTGACTTCATTAAGTTTTTCTAATGATGGGGGTATGTGGATCCCCAGGTATTTGATGCACTATTTGTTATAACCTGTTCAGAAATTTGGCCTCCCATGTTCATTGCCTCAATTTTGTCTACATTTACTCTATACCCTGAGTAGTATCCAAACTCAGAAATTAGCTTTTTAAGTTGGGGTTGTTGATGTTGGATTTGATAAGCAAGACATCATCTGCATATAATGAGATTTTGTGCTCCTCACCTTCTATCACTATGCCTTTTATGTCAATAATTTCTCTTATGAGCTGAACAAGAGGCTCTATGCTTATGACAGTAAGGGGGACATCGCAAAGCCCTGTCTACATCCTCGCTCTAATCTGAATGCATCTGATTTGTACATGTTAACTCTGTACTCCAATCCACAAACATCACCCAGAGTTTGCATCCATTTAAAAAATTAGGTCCAAAGTTGAATCCTCTCATGGTATGGAAAAGAAACTTGCAGAACACTCGGTCAAATCATTTATGTGCATCTAGTGATACAACTGTTGCCTCAATTTTATATAGTGAGTGTTTAGCTATATTTAATAATCTGCGAATATTATCACCATAGTACCTTCCCTTTATAAATCATGTTTGATCTGGATGTACGATATAGGTAATAACTTCATTTAATCGTCGAGCTAAAATAGTTATTATACGGAGATCCCTGATTAATAATGAGATCTATATTACTGACTAAATGTTGGATATGTGCCCTCCTAAGGGATAACTACTATTGTTGAATCATTTAATGAAGGGGCCAAGACTCCTGTCTCTAAGGCTATGTGATATGTATCTAATAACAGTGGGGAGATAATCTCTTTGAATGTCTTACAGAATTAATTTGAGTAGCCATCAGGGCCAGGGCTTTTGTTATTTTTAAGTCTTAAAATTGTCTTCATTATTCATGCATGTATCAGCATTTTTGTACAGGGCCTTGTAAATGTCAGCAACTAATGGAAATCTCATCTGGTTTTGTAAGAAAAGTAGATATTTTCCTAGATGTTAGCTTTTGTACTGTATTTGTGGATTTTTGTTTTCTCAGATGAAATGCTAGTAGTCTGCATGCCCTATTGCCAGGTTCATAATATCTTTGCTTAGCAAATCTCAACTTGCCTTCAATCTTGCTGGAGAGTAATGTATTTTAGGGCTGGGAAACAATACATTTTTCGATTGTTTCTTTTAATTTGGTCAATTCGATATCGATTTTCAAAAGCCATGGATCTTTCTTTTACTCTATAAGCAACCGTCTACTACAATGAGAGGAAGTCAATCGCATTTGCAACCAAAGCTTGCGCTACATGACTAAAAATGTTTATATGTGGCAACTGGCTGGTAAATGTTTAGATTTCACTCACCAGTAATTGTGTAGTATAGTTGTGAAGTATTCAGCAGCTAGATCCTTTCACTGCGTATTAAAAGGAAAATATGTTCTGTGGTTGTCCAAAGACGAAATCCACGCAACCGATTTGTCATTGAATAATGTATTTTTTCATTTCTGTTCTTTACAGTCAGTTGTTGATCAAAAACAACAAAAATAAACATTTAATTGTAATCTGACATAGCACAGATGAGATAAAGCTATTAGAGTCTCTCTCGTTAACTTGCGCTCATTTACAGATGCTGTTTACAGAAATGCCGGATTCCCTTAAAGAGACTGTACTGGTTTTTAGCACATGTTCACCAAAACTACAAATTATGCAATTAAATGATAAAAATGTAACAAAATATAATATACACAGATCAGCCACAACATTAAAACCACCTGCTTAATATCATGTAGGTCCTCCTCGTGCCGCCAAAATAGCTCTGACCCTTCGAGGCATGGACTCCACAAGACCTCTGAAGGTGTCCTGTGGTATCTGGCACCAAGACGTTGACAGATAGATAGACAGACAGACAGACCCTGTCCATGTAGAATGAAACAACTTTTATCAGCATACTAATACGGAGTTCTTCATCTCATGTAAGTGATCAAGTATACATATATTTTACAACAACTGAATTTCTTTAAGAGTAAAACTTGACTGAGTGCACCTTTAATTATATTGTTTTGAGTCACCATCTTGTGTGTGTGGAACGTTAAGGACCGTGTATACGCCAGCTGATAATCTCAGCAGTAACTATTTATTTAGCCTACACCAGGCAAGTAGGCTTTTGTTCTGAAAGCAAAAAGCAACTAATAATAAAAGAAACTGTAAGCTGGCATTTGCTCAATCGCAAAGCAGAGACCAGTTTCTTTAAGAGTTCCATTCATCCTAAAAAGAAAGTCGGTTAAGCCATTAACTGATTAGGCAGCAAGTCAGTTGTCTATGTTTTAAAGCGCAGCCTTTGCGATGCCATTGCTGAAATAAAATGCTGTCATTGTGGTGAAATAATGGAATTTGTGTCTAGTAAAATATGGAATACTTTTGTAGTTACGCTTGGCTCTAAAATATTTTAGCGGCACATTGCACTGTTGTATTCCAAGATGTACGTGTATTTAATGTGTTTTCTTTCAAGCTGCTTTTGGTGCAGTAAACTATCTTAAGTAGGGCTGGGCAATAAAACAATATTGATATTTATTGAAAAAATAATCATTTTCATATTGATGATAGGCTAAATATCGTAATTATCACTCAAAAGTTTATGTTCTACATTCTAGACAATAGAATCAGGTATGTCTCAATAAAAACGCAAGTAGTTCAGCAAAGGTATACATACAACTGAATCACAGTCAGGAAATCAGCCAGTCAGGAAGTTTTAGCAGGCAGCCCTGCTGTCATGGAAACTGGCAATGAGGCTCGGTAGACTCTAGCTAGCAGCTAGTTATCCGGCTAATTTAACATCATAGTGTACCGAACAAGACAGCACTGACAATGCAATAGAATCATGAACTGAACACAACAACTACGAAAACACCACCATTGCTGTAGGGGTGTAATGGTTCAAAATTCTCACGGTTCGGTTTATATCACGGTTTTGGGTCACGGTTTCAGTACGGTATTTAACATGTTCAGGAAAAAAATATATTACTGCCAAATCCAAAGTAAGAGTACTCTATTTGGTAAACACTCCAACAGGTTTGCCCTTAATAAAAATCATGGTTTTAGTACTACAATAACCAAAGTTTAATCATGGTATTTGTAGTACAATCATAGTAACCACAAAATCGACATGGTTACAACATTTAGTAAAACCATGGTTACTATATGGAAACAGTATTACGGTTGTAAAACCATGGTTAATTGTATCATAACCATGATTTCTGTTAAGAAAACCATGGTGACAGTCATTGTTATTACAGTCATGGTTACTAAAATATTACTATAGTAAAACCATGGTTAATTTTCATTAGGGTCCTTAACTAAAAAAAAAAAACCTTCTCTTATTACTTAATCAACATTTTAACGTAATACCTGCACTATTACATACGTAACAAACAAAGTGCATTTTAAACAACTCAAATTATATTCAACATTCAGAAGCTGTAGCCTACATCACTATTGAAGGAATAAGCAATTAAAATGGATATTAGAAGTGATGTTGTGATGCAGCTCGAGTGTTTTAATCATACGCTGACATAGGAGAAGGGCAACATATCGTTGGCAATGAACAGCCCAAGCGCTTTCATTATTATTTCATATCTGTCAGAATTAGCACTGTGCTTGATTAAAAACAGAAGGGAGTTGGTACAGTTTCGGCTCACCTCTGTGCATGCCTTGTGCTATCTTTCCCTGGGCGATGTTGGCGTAAATTATTAATTATATTGATGTATTACCAGTATACAACACTCGCATCGAGAGATGTCTGCAAACAGTGCCTGTTTTGTAAACATTTTTTGACCATCACTGTTGTAATTGACTGCAAAAAGAAAATATTCCCAAACAGGAGACTTGATTAATGCAGGGGCTTCTCTATCAGAGGCTCATTTTATCCACTTGCCATTTTCAACTACACACAACGTGTGCAGAAATGTGATGTCATCAAGTTGACCCAGTGAAAAACAGGTGGAGCGTATCCATTTACAGATCCATTCAGGGGTATTAGTGGAGGTTGGAACTATACTTGTCTTTTTGACGTTTTGTTTTCTTCGCCAAACCTTGTGCTTCAGATGAATCGTTAAACCTGAAGTGAACCACGATGCCAGTGCTTACTGAACCGTGGGTGGTGAACCATACGGTTTGTTTTTTTTTTACCAAGAACTGTTACATCCCTACATTGCTGTTTATTTATGTACTATTAAGTTAAATGTTTTTTTATGATCCATAGTGTACAAAGGCAAGAAAGTGTTTCTTCTTCTTGTGCTGTTTATTGGCAGTTGGCAATCCAGCTTATGGTGCATTACCACCACCTACAGAGCTGGACTATGGAGCGTCACAAGAAAGTCTTTAAGTGGAGTCAAACATCAGCTGAAGATGATGAAATTGGATTAATTTGATTAAAAAGGTCACACACCTTACATAGGATTAAATCCTAAACTGAGTATACTTTAAAGGTAGCATACCCTCTGAAGTATACTTGTAAACAAACAAGTTATGTTTAATTAATTCTTAAGGTCTAACAAACATTTAAAATGCAGTTTTGCCCCATAATGGTATGAAATGCATATCATGCTAAATATCTATATCCAACATATGAAAAAAATATAGCGATAATTTTTTTTTTTTTGCCATATCACCCAGCCCTAATCTTAAGTATTTTGTCTTTCTTTTCCTTGCCCAAGACACATTGGGGAGAATGTTAAAAATCCTGTAAATGCATTTAAAAAAATGCAAAATCGAAATGTTAATCGAATCATTCTGAATTTTCAAAAAATAAAAAATACGTGTAATCGACAATGTATGAATCATGAATTGAGACTATTCGCTTTTAACCCAAATATTCACACCCCTAGATTTGGGAGATAGTGAGGAACATCTCTTAACTAAAAAGAAGGTTTAAGCCATACAGTGTAACTGGGAGTTTTCTCAGGCTTTGAAGCCTGTACCTAAAATGAAGACTTGATGGGCAGTTTTTGAATTCCTATTACAAATGTCACTTGCATAGTCTGATGAAAGAGTTAGATTTAAGTACCCTTAAACTCCAGTAGAAACATGTTTTATGTAAAGTAAATCTAAAAAAAAATTAAATAAATAAAAAAAAAGGTCTGTTATAAATAACCACAAACATTAACAGTGGGTTAATGGCTATGATTATGTAAACTAGGCTGATATATGATTCAGTTATTCCCTCACTTTCAAGTCTCTATGTGCTTGTTATGATGGTGTTTGTTACAAAGTCCATGGCTTTGTCCGGGCCAAGGAATTCTCTTCACCATTAAACGTGATCCGAAGTTTGGCAGGGTAGGCCAAGCCTTTGTGGATATGCTTTTTCACCTCCTTGAACACCGCTCTGGCCTTTGCTACACTTGACATGAAATCGTGGTAAATGGCTATCAACTAATCTTTTACCGCAATGGCGCCGGTTGTCATGCTTTCTTCAGAATCTCCTCAAGGTCTTGGTAGTAACGTGCAAGGGAAATGATGGCTTGTGGGTTCCCTCCTGGTCGTTTGGGTGCGAGACTGCAATGAGACCGATCTATTTGTATCTCCCTTTCAATTGCAGCATTTCTCGAAGTAGCTTAGATCAGTTTCCCAACCACTGTGCCGCGGCACACTAGTGCAACCATTTTTCCTAACAGTGTGATTAAATATTGCAAGGGATCGCACTGGTGCAACTACAAAGTTGGCTGACTCTCTTGATTGTGCATTATCGTTTTTTGTTACGTACAAGAAATATCAAATGGCAAATGTTCCAAACGCGAAAGGAAACAGCTTTACCCGGATCAGTCAGTGCTGCTCAATGGACAGATCATTGCAGAGACGTGCATTTACACGTGGACCGGTCTCGAGCGCTCAGCTGTGCAGATCATTGTAAACAGAGCTGCGAGAAGCGCGGGCTGAGTCACGGATTCGGCATTGATTATTTGTTTAAAACCTCTATGAGAACCCATAATGTGTCGATGATTAAACCAGTTTAAAATGATATTAAACGGCCCCAACATTCTAAACAGCACTGAAAAGGAATAAAGGAGAAATCTGCACAATGAGCAGACAGAGATGGTAAGGTTTCAATCCACACATCACAGATATTAAAAAATATTTTCCATGAATTTATATCAATATATCAGTGTATTGAGGAAATACAATTTAATTTCTGTTTTTTTTTATTTTATTTTTTTTAAGAAATATTTCAATAATTCCATAATTTGTTTTATGGTTACTGCTAATCATGGTTTTACTTTGTTTACTATGATCATATTGCACAGTTAAAACTATGGATACAATGGAACTTTCCTTCTGTGTAAAATCTTTTCTAATGCCCTCTGATTGTAGAAAAAATGCTTTGTTTGTCTTCAGATGACTGTATTTAAATCAGATAAGATCCTGATAAAAAGAAACCATGAAAGAAAGCTCAATCCCATTGTCAGAGTATTTTAATTAAAAAAAAAAAAAAAAATGCTTGTTTTTTCATTACCCAATTAGTGCTCTAGCCACCTGTGACCTCATTATACAGCATGCCTACATGACTTGCGTTTTTTGCATAGCCGAATTTCAAACTTTACTAAGACAGACAGAAAACATGGACAAGTTCTTGAAAAGGAAAACTATTGACGATGGTTATGTGGGATAGTGGGGTGCCGTGGGATTTTTTTATTCGTAAAAAGTGTGCCGTGGCAGAAAAAAGGTTGGGAAACACTGGCTTAGACAGCTGCAGTAGTGCTGCTCGAGCCCAGTGTTTCGGCTACCTCACGATCCGCACATTATTTCTTCTCATTCTTCCCTCCATATACTCACAGTACCTTCAATTCCGGGTACTTTAACTGGCTTTCGAGGTTGGTCACCATTGTTTGGAGCGTTACAATTTTGTCTGACCGTGTTGACAGCCCTCCCATGTCCTTGATATTACCATTCACACTGTCAAGTTCAGTGCATATTGCAGATGTATTATTAGCTATTTCAGTTTTAATTTTCTGTAACACACTTTTGAGCTGATCGAAATCCACAGCCAGCACCGCCCTCATTTCTGATCGTATAATTGAGCCTATCTTTGTCCTCAGGGAGGCAAGGATTTAGGATTTTAGTGCCTCCATTTCCATTCACCAACCCCAAACCAATTATACATTGTCAACAAATTCTAGAAATGAACACTGAGAAAATAAAGAATAAATAAAAATACAATATATAGCTTAATAAACATTAGTACTGTGTGTTCAGTATCAGTCAGTTGCTGACCATTAAAATAAAGAATAAAAATATAATAAATAGCTAAATAAACATCAGTACTGTTTAGTATCAATCAAATGCTGACCATTAAAATAAAGAATAAATAAAAATAAAAATAAGAGAGCTAAATAAACATCAGTACTGTTTAGTATCAGTCAAATGCTGACCATTTAAATAAAGAAAATAATACGGTGTTACACCGTATTCTGCTATACAATTCAGGGGAAATTTTTAACGGTGGAAAATCAGACTCTTAAATATTACATTTTGTAAATGCAACGACTGGAATTGTTCGGCTGAAGGGGGTACCAAACTGCGAATCCTGAACAAAACAGTTTGGTGAATACAAGTTTACATAACAACGTAGCGTGAAATCAACACTCAACAGACACAATCCACCACCGCACTGTTGTCTGCTGATCTGTAAAAATATGCTGTGATGTTTACCTTTCAATCTGCTACATTACTGACTGCACTGACAAACTATAGCTGGCTAACAGCAAACAGACATGAGTGACATGGTTGTCAGGGACAGGGTTAACGTTATATTAGATATATTGAAAAGGGAAATTGATTGGATCATTGTTTATTAACTTTCCAATATGTATTTCACAAACTAGTTAGCGACTTACCGAAAAAACACTGCTTAACTCCGCCCTGTCTGCAGAGCCACTGTCAGCTCAGCAAACAATGGAGTCAGAGCACACTCTGCTGGACAAACTATGTTATGACACCAACTCAAGCACTTTTCTGCATTATATGTTCTGAAAAAAGTTTTCATATCTGCGCATATCGGTAAACATATACGCCAATAACGATATATCGGTGAAAGGCTAATATCAGCTGACAATATCAGCTGACAGATAAATCAGTCGGGCACTAATTTGGATTAAAGTGTGCAACATCATACCACGATTTCAGTTTCAATGTAATCAATTGTGCAGCTCATGTAATACAGTGAGCACTGGGATTAGATTTTTTAGCATGAGAGTAAATCTCCACAGGGTTTAGATGATTGTACTATATTAAACTGTAAATAATGCTGAATATAATGTATAATAATGCTAACGGTCCTGATATTTTGAGCCAGCTCGTCTTTGTTCAATTATGCAGTATATTATTTTTATATATATATATATATATATATATATATATATATATATATATATATATATATATATATAAAATAGTAATGATTAGCAGTTAAATGATTAGTTCAATAAAAAAAAAAAAAACATGATGGAAGCTCTTTACACCAATTTCTTTACGTATGTACATTTTACATCTTACGTAATAAATGACGTCATCACGTAATTTAGCTACCTTTCAGCAAGCCTTTGGCGACTTCCCATGAGAAATAGAATTTACTGAAGACTGTCCGATTTAGATCGGTGGCCAATTGATCAGTGCACCCCTACATGGCAGCATCCATTTTCCCTTCAATTCCTGACCAACTGCCCCGCTGAAGAGAAACACCACCACACCATAATGTTGCCACCACCATGCTTCACAGTAGGTAAGGGTATTTTCTGGGTGGTGTGCAGTGTTTGGTTCAGTCCAAAAAGTCCCATTTATGTCTCATCTGACCATGGAGGTTTCTAAAGACATGTGGCAAAACGTTTTATTGTCAGATGAGACAAAAAATGAACTTTTTGGACTGAACTCCAAGCACTGTATATGGAGAAAACCAAACACAGCACATCACCCAGAACATACCACAGCATGGTATGGCAACATTATTTTGTGGGGATGTTTCTCTTCTGCAGGGACTGCACAAATGGTCAGGATTGAAAAGAAAATGGGTGCTGCAATGTACACCTAAATCCTTGAGGAAAATCTGTGGCCCTCTGCTCGACAACTAAAGATGGGCAGGCAGTTTACCTTTTAGCATGTCAATGACCCTAAACACACTGGCCAAAAAAAAAACAAATTAAACAATGTAGTGGCTTAAGGATAGGACGGTCAATGTCCTTGAGAGGACAAGTCAGAGCCCTGACCTAAATCCAGTCCATCGCCACTCACCCACAATTTCACTGAACTTGAACAATACTGCAAGGAAGAATGGGCAAATATTCCCCAATCTAAGTGTACGAAGCTAGTAGAGAGAGACATATCCAAACTGATTGATAGCTATAATTAAAGTAAAAGGTAGCTCTAAAAAGTATTAAATCCAGGGGTATGATCACTTTTCAAACCATTATTCTAGTTTTTCATCTTTTATACATTTTCGGAACTACCTTTTTTTCTCAATACTTGAATGTTGTAAGGCAACATTTTTAATTTAAGTTGGTAAAAAAATTTATTGTGTTTTGATTTCAGGCTGTAAGACAAAAAGATACTATTTCAAAGAAGTATGATGATTTTCTATTGACACTGTATGACAGCTGCAAATATGTACAGTAAGCGATCCCATGATATTCATACAAAAACTAGAGTAATTCAAGAAACGTACATTTTTATATTCTGCCAGTTGTCAAATTCATGAAACTCACGCTGTAACAATCTATTACTACATTAATAAAACGAATAGACAAAAACACCGGACAAGCTAAACTTAAGGCAGAAACATACTTCACGTAAGTACGCAAACGCGAGCGCTTGGCCAATGCTTGGTCCCATTGTGCATACATTATGTCAGCTCTTGCATTGCTCTGGGTTACAAACCTCAGACCACAAGAGGGCAATAGATTTTTTTTAGATGTGACCACGAAACCGGTGTTGCATCCGAAACCGGTGCTGCATCCAAAACCAGGACATTGCTACCTTTGGAGGCTGTATACAGAGGCAGGATAAAAATAAGGTGCTTTTCAAACTGTTCGGAGACCAGTTTCAAGAGTTCCATTCATTCAAAACAGCTGTCAGTTAAGCCATTAACTGATTAGGCAGCAAGTCAGCTGCCTATGTTTTCGGATTCTGCCCTGATGTGGTAGATGAGTCTATAGTTGAGGACTGGGTTGAGACACGGAGAAAAAACCAGTTTGTTTGAATGGACTGCGGATAAAAAGTTGTGTATATTTTTCGAAAAGATTTAACTCAAATTGCTGCCCGCCATGACAGTTGTTGATTGAAATAAGGAAATCCGCTCTAGCGCCCCTTGTGGCAACGCTGAGAACGCAGCGCATACTTGCGATGTGTTATGAATTGAGCGCTGACACATTTCTCAACTCAACGACGCGTGAAATCGAGCTTGCATAGCAAGGTGCGTCTGCATTCACGTACTTGCATAGAGTATGTTTGGGCCTTTAGCCATAAGAGTTCCTAGTTAATTTCGTTATTTGTATATTTAGAGCGAACAATCAGATAACGTTAAAATGTATCTGTCAGTTGTTAAATTCAAGAAAAGCACAGTGACATTACACTGGGATAACGAAACTATTACAAAATAGTCGAGGAAAGTAATCTTTTATACGTATATTTAGAGAAAATAATCCAATTAATAAAGTTAAAATTATCGGTCAGCTCTCAACCAAATACACACAATGACGATTTTTTTTTTTTTTACAGCAGAAATACAATGAATAAACAAAAATATACACTGGACAAGAAAAACTAAGCCAAAATATTTCAGAGTGTACTTATAAGTATATTTAGATAAAATAATCAAATAAATAACGTAAAATTGATCTGAGGTGTTTCTAGTTATCAAATTGTGCTGCTGCACGAGACCGCACGAGACTACACAGGCGCTAGCTCGCGCGACACATGCTAATGCGTTAGCTTGCAGACAAAAACAACCGGAAAACACTTTACGCTTCCCATATGCCATATGGATATAAGTGACTCGTTTAACTTCGTAATTCTTATGATTTAATTTGTAATACTTTTTTCATATGGCTTTAAATGTCTGTATGGAGTCATTTACAGTCTTAAAATGAAGACACTGGGCTTAGTGACAACTCAATGGTGTGGTTACGTTAGGCCACACGGGACATAAACTGATGAGGCAGAACCGGATCCTGGTAGCACAAAACAGATAAACTCGTAGAACCAGCCGGGTCACTAGATCTAAACTAAAAATCATGCATGTGTTTGTCTGAGACAGAGTAAATTAAGAGATATCATTGCTTACCTTTGTGTCATGAGGTTTACTTAAACGAGTTTCGGTTGCGAAATAGTTAAATAAAGCGTATGGTTTATCCAGTGGGGTAATTGAGTTGGTTGCTTTGTCTCCTGTGCAGTAAATAGTGTGCTGTAGTAGCGCCACACGGCGTAAGACGGAAGCAATGGGCTCTATGACGTCATAGGGCTTTCGGTATGGTTGGCGGAATTAATAAACAAAACGGTTAAAAGACCACCGGATGTCGTGGTATTCCATGGTTGAATAAATGCAAGGTTTTAATCGTATCAATGAAGACACGAAGCATTTGAATCTGGATGCGCATTCGTCCAAACCACAAATAACGAAAACAACAAGGCAGTATGGACTCTGCACAGTCACTTCCGCATTGTGTCTCAGCCAACACATGTCGCTTACATGCGGTGCGGTGCGGTGCAGCGCCGGAAGTCGTTTTTCCCTGTTGGCGAAATCTGCGAACATGGCGCAGAAGAGGATGTCGTTTTACACTCGATGTTTACAGGAGCTTCCCCAGGTTACTGGTAACGATGTTAATAGCATTGTGAGGAGGAGAATGGCTTTAAATGACAAGTTTCGAGTTACATCGACAACTTTTAGGGTGAGTATTCTCATGCTAAGTCTCAGTTTCTGACAGTTCATACCTATGTTTTCGTTATTTTATTTATCTGTCTAGTTAGAATTTGTAGTTATACTGTTTTTCTATTTTGACTAATGTGCTTGTTTATGTAACGTATACGATTTTTGGACTATGAATGTCACTAACTATGCGTAACTTCTCCGTTTCCAGTAAGGATCAAGGTGACAGGAGAGATAAGCGTGAGGGTGACATGTTTCCGGTCGACGAGGAACTCAGAGAAGCCACAAAGTTGGAGAGTTGGAGGACACTCAAAAAGAAAAAAGATGCCTTTGAGCTTAAATCTGAATTACACGCTCATTACATACAGAAGTTTTTGAGGGTTCCTACATCTATAAGAAGATAGGCATAGTGAAACTATTCATCAGAAAGGTTCATAAGTGCTTTAGTTTTTAAATTTAGGGATATAACTCATTACAGTGTATGGTATGATTAAATATATTCACATAGATTATTAATTCATAACTCTTGCTATGGTTTAATTTACTTATCTTCACAGACTGTATTAAAGGACTGCCATCCTGAAATAATGTCCCAAAGCAGTTGTTCCTGTGTTGTTGGAACAGCATTGTGCAACCACATTGTTGCACTACTGTACTATACAGCACACTACTCATAGCTTGGCATCAGTGCAGTTCCTCCTGTTCATAGCTGTACTGAAAGGGAGCAGAGCTGGCACAAACCCAGAACAATGGTAAGATGATGTGAATTATCGGATGCTTTTAAGAATTATATAAATAAACTTTATTAAGGGATCATGTAATATAGCAATAAATACATGGACATGATTTGAGTTGAAATTATTTTATTAGCTTACTTGAGACGAGCATTAATGAGAGACAGAACACAAGTACCACTCTGTAGGATACATAGGTTTTCTAGATGATCGGTCAGTTATACAACATTTCTATGGAAAACGGTCATTATTCAGAAATATTTGACCTACTAGAATCAAGTATCCCAGATTATTTCCTGTAATAATGAAATTAACATGGCCCCTTTGTATTCCTAGGGAGTCAAGCCAGGTCCTGTCAGTGGAATGGTGGTCCTGTCTGTAAGACCCAAGAGAGGAAACTTGCTGAGGGGTTAAGGAGCAACATCCCCACATTCATCAATGTAGCATTTTACATAAACTCCACCTTTTTTTTACTATACTCATAATTTACAAAAGACTTACTGGATGAGATCAGCCCTAGAGATAAAAATGGACTTTCCCAATACCAGTGTCAAAAATTAATGTTTTATTAGGAGCAATATTTGCCTGGAATTGTTTTTCAGGGGCATTTGAGAGCAATATGAGGGCATGTTTTTTCTAACCTTATAAAAACGCAGCAATACTTCAAACCCATACTAGGGATGCACCGATCTGATACCTGGAACGGTATTGGCTCCGATACTGAAGCTTTTAAACGATCGGGTATCGGTCCAACGAGCCCGATCGAAATCTGATACTGTGTGTTAGTCATGTTCGTTACTGTCAAGCTTAATAAATGACATAAAAGAACCATAAAAACACAAAGTTGTTCATATAACTCGTGCATTTTATTCAAAGCCACTTGAAGATGTACAATAGCTCTGTGAATCACAAAAGGCTGTGTTTAATAATAAATGTATAAAATACACGCACAACTCCAGCGCGTCAGTGAATGGCGCTGCTCTGTTTACACACACTCGCGGCTATTTTTAGCCTTCACGCGGTGCGCAATATTTGAGTGCTACTCACGAACAACATCTCAGATGTAGATGCTCAATCGTTCGGTTCACTTATAATATGCATTTAGAATGGCACTGGAGGTGCTTTTTTTTTTTTTTTACATTTTTTTTATACCAGAATTTGAATAAGAAGTGAATTAAACTACTGTGAACTTGCCTACAAACAGACACACAGGACTTCCTGGAGAGTTCAGAATGTCAAAATAAAAGCGTGAGGGTTTAAAAATTAAAGGTGCACGATTGAGATATATTACTATTATAATTTATTATTATTATTATTATTATTATTATTATTATCATTTGTTTACAAATAATAATAATATTTAAGTTGAATGGGTTTCAAAAATCACTGAATGAAAAGTGAGCTGATATCTTACAACTAAATTGAACAAAAAAAAAAGAGATCTGAATCCTTTAAAGTCCAGATTACAAGGACTTTGTTACTGATGACTTATACTGGAATTACTGTTAATTTTGCTGCTACATTATCCAGTATACTAGTTAACAAAGTTTTTCTTAAGCAATACATTTATATTGAAATAATGTGTAGTTAGAGGTTTGTGTTTCTTTACATATTAAAGAGCACACCCAATTAGTTCCACACAATAATGTAAAGATATTCTAAATTGATTATGCAAAAAAAACAACAACACTGGTATCGGATCGGTATCGCCGATACTGAGATTTCCGATATCGGAATCAGATCGGAAGAGAAAAAGTGGTATCGGTGCATCCCTAACCCATACTATACCATACCCATACTAAGGAATGAAAATAGACTATAATGAAAAATATCAAAGGTCAGACAACAAATTAAACTAAGGAAACTTTGCTCAGTTTCTGACCCTGCCTAATACTTTTTTCTGTATTACTGCAGTGCAGGTAACACTGTATTGAAGTTATTTAAATTTACATGTTTACATTACAGCATTGCAGGTAACACTGTAACAAAGTTATTTATATTTACATGTTTACATTATTAACATTTGTACAAATAAAAGCAAATTTATCCATCCCAACAACAAGTGTTGTGTCTAGGTTTACTTTAATCCTTAGCCCATGCTTTTACTAGGGGTCCATTTTGATAGTTGACAAGGAGGCAAGTAACTGCATAGCTGGATGATGCTGCCAGTGATGAAGAGAGGGATGACCATGTCAAATAGCTTGTGTTGTTTCACCCTGTGTATGACATCGGAACACAGCAATGTTTGCCGATCTACTGTTTTCCCGTCGTTGATATTGAAACTTTCTGGAAGTCATTACTATAATGAGATATTATATATGTTTATATTTATAACAACACCTAACTATATAATACTTAAATAATTAATTGTTGTTTGCGATTCAGTTTGTCAGCTATACAGGAAGTAAAGTAGCTAGCTGAGATTTTAGTGGAAATACTAGGCTGCGTGCCGTGCATAGAGTCCATTGCTCATCCACTAAAGTAAACATACTGGGGTTTCTTGCCCCGAGGGTCTCTCCCAGGGGCAACCAGGCCCCAGCAGGGGTGGGGCAAAATATACAAGTCCTTTTGGTATTTAAATGTATGTTTAGGTCAGTTGAAAAGGTTAGTTATTTTTGTGTATTTGCTATTAAAGCTTTTTAATTAATGCATATTTTCAGTTTGTTGTTATGAAAATAAGAAGTAATTATCTTACAACAAGAAATGTGTATGACATTGGAATTTTGAACACATTGTTTTTCCTTTTTTATTGTTATGCTTAAAATCATTACTGTACTGTATAATTAAAAAACGTTTTTATTAAAAATGCGTAATATTACAATCAACAGTAATGTCAATAAATAGTATACAAAACATCAATAATATAAATAGGCCTATAAATAAGTATAAAAAAGTATATACAGAAATGGAATAAAAATAAATAAGTAAATGGAAATGCAAAATTTGTTGAATTCATAAGGCAAAGATAATGTCTGTCAGTCTGTCTTGTATAATTTTGATAGACTGAAAATACTTAAAATTGATGTCTAGAATGGGTGATTAGACTTTTAAAACACTTCATTTTGTCTGATAAATATAACATTTTCCTAGTAACAGAAGCAAATGTTCAGTTGCCTTTATGAAAAAAAAAACACGTTTATAACAATGGAGTATTACAAGTACAACGAATTAAGTATTTAGGTATGGCACATTAAAGTATAGGGGTATCCTGTATGACCCATGAGTGAGCATCATAACATCGTGCGTAGCGAGTGGCATGCTCATTCTGTTTTGAACCGCTGGCATTGTTGTTGATCCAAGGCCAAGCTCAAAGCAGTAAAGGAAACAGCAGTGTGTTTGAATGGCGATCAAGTCAATCATTTTCTAATGCATGTTACTCCAACATTATACCATTATCCTGGCGGCCGCTGAGGATAAGCTTTCATTGCATTCCAGATTTATCCAAGCAGAAATAATCTGTGGTCTTTGGATGAGAATGTTGTGTACGGAATTACTGCAGGCTATCGCAGTGGAAAGCTGCTTCTGTCTTTAACTTTAAAGATCAGAGGTATTATGTTCTTTAAAAATCGGTGGTTGTTTTGCAATTTGTCAATTTAAACTTTTTTTTTTTTTTTTCATAAATGGGAATACAAAGGGTAGCAGCGGGCTCCTTCACCTCCTGGTGGAAGGCAGCGCCTCCTCCGCCTCCTGGCGAACCGCTCCAATACCACCGGATCGTGTATCCTCGGCGTCACGATCCTCCGTCAGCGGCGAGGTGTCTCTGACAGCGCGTCTTCCTCCAATCCCGGGTTTCTGCACCAGTGTGGCAGACAAGGTCTCTTGCTTAAGGGAAAGGAGGAGGCGGGAACCAGATTAACAATCACAAAGACTTTTAATACAAAACTTTGACGAAATCTTTAGAGTCAACATAAACACTGACGCACAAACACACAGCTGCGTGTCTCTCTCTCTCTCTCTCTGGTGTCTCCGGCCCCTCCTTATCTCTCTCTCCCACTGATTGGGGCAACTCAACGCCAGTCGTGCATCTGTCACATCCAGACAACACATAGCTGCTGTATGGCCCCAGAAATCTTGGAATATAGTGCACTTGTCATATGGACTACTGTTATGACGTCTTTATACTGAACTTTTAATTGTGCTTTATAGTATTTGTCCTTTTTGAAGCTTGACAGCTCCTGCTCACTATAAACTGTTATTCTATGGAATACAGCTGCTTAAAATATTTATTATGTTCCAAGAAAAAGTAACAGCATGTGGGTTTTGAACAACATAAGGGTGAGTAAATGAGTGCGTATAAGTACATTTTCTGTTTTTAGGTGAACTACTTTAACTGGTGGCTCCTCCTCAAAATAAATTGGTCTCTTTTAAATGAAGACTTAGGAGATGCTGTACAAAATTCAGAATTAATTAAAGACATAAATAAATTATTTAGAAAATCTTAAATTGATTTTTAAATTATTACCTAATAATATTTGCATTAAGAATATACACTATATTGCCTAAAGTATTCGCTCACCCAGCCAAATAATTGAATTCAGGTGTGCCAATCACTTCCATGGCCACAGGTGTATAAAATGAAGCACCTAGGCATGCAGACTGCTTCTACAAACATCTGTGAAAGAATGGGCCGCTCTCAGGAGCTCAGTGAATTCCAGCGTGGTACTGTGATAGGATGCCACCTGTGCAACAAGTCCAGTCGTGAAATTTCCTCGCTACTAAATATTCCACAGTCAACTGTCAGTGGTATTATAACAATGTGGAAGCGATTGGGAATGACAGCAACTCAGCCACGAAGTGGTAGGCCACATAAAATGGCAGAGCGGGGTCAGCGGATGCTGAGGCGCATAGTGCGCAGAGGTCGCCAACTTTCTGCAGAGTCAATCGCTACAGACCTCCAAAGTTCATGTGGCCTTCAGATTAGCTCAAGAAGAGTGCCTAGAGAGCTTCATGGAATGGGTTTCCATGGCCGAGCAGCTGCATCCAAGCCATACATCACCAAGTGCAATGCAAAGCGTCAGATGCAGTGGTGTAAAGCACGCCGCCACTGGACTCTAGAGCAGTGGAGACGTGTTCTCTGGAGTGACGAATCACGCTTCTCCATCTGGCAATCTGATGGACGAGTCTGGGTTTGGCAGTTGCCAGGAGAACGGTACTTGTCTGACTGCATTGTGCCAACTGTGAAGTTTGGTGGAGGGGGGATTATGGTGTGGGGTTGTTTTTCAGGAGCTGGGCTTGGCCCCTTAGTTCCAGTGAAAGGAATGCTTCAGCATACCAAGAGATTTTGGACAATTCCATGCTCCCAATTTTGTGGGAACAGTTTGGGGATGGCCCCTTCCTGTTCCAACATGACTGCACACCAGTGCACAAAGCAAGGTCCATAAAGACATGGATGAGCGAGTTTGGTGTGGAAGAACTTGACTGGCCTGCACAGAGTCCTGACCTCAACCCGATAGAGCACCTTTGGGATGAATTAGAGCGAAGACTGCAAGCCAGGCCTTCTCGTCCAACATCAGTGTCTGACCTCACAAATGCGCTTCTGGAAGAATGGTCAAAAATTCCCATAAACACACTCCTAAACCTTGTGGAAAGCCTTCCCAGAAGAGTTGAAGCTGTTATAGCTGCAAAGGGTGGGCCGACGTCATATTAAACCCTATGGAATAAGAATGGGATGTCACTTAAGTTCATATGCGTCTAAAGGCAGATGAGCGAATACTTTTGGCAATATAGTGTATGACACTGTCCTTGCCAAAACCTAAAAGCACAATAGAAGTCACAAGTCATTGGTCTTACCATGTTCTAGTTCTAATCTGGGTGATGATAACGCTCTACTTTGTGTTTTTTTATAGATAATTTTCTTAGACAATGTCAAGAGAATTTTTTAAAATGCTACTACAAAAGCCTGCCAGATTACCACATTCATTCAGTTCCTTAACAACATGCACACATTCGCTCTTTGTCTTAAGTCTCACATGCTGAAAACTGCTCTATTAATGTTTTCACATTCATGATTATGAATATATGAATCACGTACTGTACGTGACATATTTTAAATTCAAAATGGTGAATTTAGCCAAATGGTGAATAGTTTGCGCCCTTGGAAATTAATGTCGGTCAGTACAACATTTCAATCATAAAACAGTGGTCAAATATTGCATGTTTAGTTAGATACTGACATCTCACATAACACAAACACTCTTAACCTTAACTGCTTGCTGATGCATGGCGCTGGGATAATCCACGAGGTTCCCGCTTAGCATCTTGATAAACTTGAGTCCCCCCTTCATCGATCTGACATTGACGAGCGGTGTTACACTACTGAGTGAAAAATTTTACTTTTTTAAACCATTATGTCATTCCTGCAACAACTTAATGACAATTAGACAGTGGTGCCTAATGGAATGCAGCAGAACAGCTTCAAGGTAATCAATTATTTAGGGGGAAAATCTGGCAATATCTGATTATTGAGGTGGACTTGTCCCCCACAAAGTGTATTGTGGTTATGGCCCTGGCCAGAAGACCATTCAATTTCACCATTCTTTGACATCCATATTTCTTCTCCTGCAGGCTGCTGATGAGCTGGTTGAAGATGGACTGGTCCTGGTTGCGGATGGGCTGGTCCTGGGGCTGACTGAGGGTCAATCTCATCCTCTTCTTCCAACTCATTCTCGGACTCAGAATGGACAGGGGCATGGCACTGGTCTCGTGCCTCTATCTCCTTGAACAAAAAAGCTCTTGCAAAAAGAAAGAAAATTGTGGACATGAGGTTCCCTATTCAATCAGTAGGGGTAAAATGAAAGGTTGTGAAAGTTGCTCACTGTCCTCCTGTATTGAATGACGCTGGTTTCGTGTCTCTATCTCCTTCAACAAAAAAGCTATTACAAAAAGGTTAATTTTGGACATGCAGTTCCCTATTCAACCAGTAGGAGTAAAATGAAAGGTTGTGAAAGTTTCCCACTGAACTCCTCCTTTGAATGACACTGGTTTGGAGCCTCTATGTCCTAAAAAAAAAAAAAAAGCCATTACAAAAACAAGGCTATTTTTGGACATGTAGTTCCCTATTCAACCAGTAGGAGTAAAATGAAAGGTTGTGAAAGTTTCCCACTGTCCTCTTTTGAATGACACTGGTTTTGTGTCTCTATCTCCTTCAACAAAAAAGCTATTACAGAAACAAGGTTAATTTTGGACATACAGTTCCCTATTCAACCAATAAGTGTAAAATGAAAGGTTGTGAAAGTTGCCCACTGTCCTACTCTTATGACGCTAGTTTTGTGCCTCTATGTCCTTCAACAAAAAAGCTATTAAAAGGTTTAGATTGGACATGCAGTTCATACACCAAGCTATTAAAAAAAAAAAAGAAAAGAAAGAAAATTGCACTTTCTCCACGATCCCTTACTTACCGCTACGCCAAGAGGAACTATTCCCTGGGTAACTCACATTGCGATGGATTTTGCAGGTCAGTGCTCATAATATCGAGTGAAAATAATGAAAACAAGCTTGTGGAATATTATTAGCTTTCCAGATTTTACAGTGATACTATTTTGGGAAGTATTTGCTAAGCCGTTTAGGAGTTAAAGCCGTTTATCGCTGAATGTGTCTGTAACATACCTGTTACTTGAACACCCCAAAACGTCTTCATGAGATTTTCAATATCCAAGGTCAGGTGTCAATGAGCGCGACAAAACACAGGAACACTAAAGCTCTAACCTGTTATAATTTTAAAGGATTACCTTACACATGAGTAAAGCACAATGTTCTTCTGAAGAAAAAAATTAAGATTGAGGATTGATTAATTTAATATTCATATAAACTGTAATATTACACTACAATATTTATTATTAAACAACATTAATGATACAGTAACACAATTTAATCGTTATTTATTGTCAAATTACTGTTTCATTGTGAATCACTTTTTGCTTTTCTGCAAATAAAAGGAAAAAAGGAGAATAACAATTTCACTTGTGATCCATCACAAGGGCTCTCTTCAGTTCAGCAGAGCTCTGCCCACAAGCATGACAAATCATGCAAGACGCGATTTTATTAACATAAATGACAGATATACTGAAAACTGTATTATATATACTGCATAAATGCAATGAAATATATGAAATCTCGATGATACTGTTTTCCAGTCTTGCTCACTATGGGGTGCTTCAGCTACCTCAGCACCTGCCCAAAACTGCTTTGATTCAACTGCTCAGAAAGGCACCTGTGATGTCCAAAATGCATTGATTCAAACGTTCGAAAAGCACCTGTAATGGCTAAAATGCTTCGATTCTAATGTTCGGAATGTGCCTATGCTACCATTAAAATGATACTGTGGTATTTGTCGAAATACCTTTGGAGTACCATACAAAGACCATAGTACATGAATATAGTATTCAATCAGTGCTATAATACGCATCAAAGTATCATGGTATTCCTATCAGATAACTGTTCCATGGTACCACTGCAGTACTTTTGATTAATCAATGTAATTACCTCCGAAGTGAAATGGCCTGTTTATAAGTTTATGTCATGTAAGAAGTTTTGATTTAAAAATCCAACTAGTTTGGTGGTTGAGCTTCTCTTATGGAATGAATCTACTGTACTGTATAATAAACCAATGGTTCTGTTCTCTTTGCAGATTTCTAAAATTCACAATGTAAAGAAAATCTCGGCCTCATAAAGAACATGTCTCCCAGTGGCTGCCTTCTCCCATCAAACCCTCCCCAAACCGGGAGACACTCACCTACGCCCAAGCCCAGAGAACTGTGGAGCTGGAGGTCGACGACCGGCTACACCAGATCAGCATCATCACAGATGACGATCCCACCGCACCAGTAATAAGGAAAACACAGAAAAACACCACCATGTTTTGGTATGTTCCGCCCACCTCAAAACAACCAGCAGAAAAGAATGCGGCTGTCACCACACAAAAACCTCCATTGCAAAACAGCACCCTCCCTGAGCCCAAATTCCGCACAGTAGAGTACAACCTCCAAGCGGTCCCATGCAGACCTCCAACGTACTACCAGAATGAGCTGGATGAGGAAGTGGAGCATGATATAGATGAAGAAGACTATGCCTGGCTTGAGCTGGTCAACAAGAAAATAAATGGCGAAGGTCTCAGCAAGGTCTCCCCAATGTTTTCGAGTTCCTCATCAGTAGTTTAGAAAAAGAATCATTCTTAGAGATTCAGGGCCAAGAAAACCTCCAGACGCAGTCTGCTGTATATGCATGGATGGCGAGTGTCAGGACAGCAACGGCATCCTCTTCTGCGACATGTGCAACCTGGCTGTTCACCAGGTTGCACAGCCTACAGCCTACTGTGGGGCCCACACCCCAAACGGCTCCATTAAGGGACTACTCACAATATACAGTGTCACCAAGACCAAAAACGGAGTTTGTCAAACCACTGACAAAAAGAACAACAGGACGAGATCGAAGAAGCATAATAGAAGGAAAAACAATGAGACAGAAGTTGTATCCCCAGTTCCGTTCGTGTCTATGCCCAGTTTTTCACTTGAGAGGTAATTTTAGCTCACGAGAGCAGGGCCTTTCCTGCGTTGAACATTTTTTGGCTGCCGCACAAGTGAAATTTCAGCTGCCAAAATGAAATGAATTATATTCATCTCGCTTTCGACACTTTATACATACAAAATATGCTTCTCATCTGAGACATGCATTTGTGCAGTGTGACTGAGGCCTGGTTCTCAGTGGCGTGATTCGCGTGAACCATCACATAAGTACTTGCGCAAGGGATCTGCATTGCTTTTTTGATGCATGCTGATCACGATTTTACAGCAGTAACAGTAACTGTGGTATTTTTTCTTTTTTTAAAGAAAACTTTGTCTTAATTTGTTGATAAGTCTTTGAGGTCCAGACTTTAATCCTCTTTATGTATTTGTCCTTATGCAATGCCATTAGCATAAGTAAGACCATGGATGGCTCCTAATTTCTGTGGTTGTTCAATGTAGCTAGTCTTTCTAATAAAATAATTATAAAAATAAGGTGTTAAATTTAATTTGATTTCACATTTCACCTTAAAGTAAAAAAATCTGCATCTAATTCAAAAGGTTCCATAAACGTAGTGAAAAATAACTAATATCCAATGTAAACATGAAATGCAATTAAGTAATTATGTTATATATTAATTAAATGCAATTATGTAATAAACCAACTTCGAGCATGTGGATGATCATATACATCAGTCACCAAGAACATTTTTGACCCAGGAAAAACCTTTAAGAGGTTAACATGGTACTTACGCAGATGCAGTGTTAATCTTGTCACTGAAATTACTCAAGAAAATGTTAGTTTATGATAGGACTGGGCGATATGTAAAAAATATTTTATCAATAATTGCCTTAAAAAAATATCACAGTATCCGATTATATCATCGACGCCCCTGACGAGGGTCATTGAATATGTTTGTTTTATTGATTTTGCTTTAATTGTAAATTCATTTATTGAAACAAGTCAAACTTAAACACAAGATATTTCTAAATTAAAACTGCACTTTAAATAAAATGAAAAAAGCAATTACAATAACGAAGTGATAAAAAAAAAAATCTTATATAATCACCTTCCCAAATTCAAACATTTCCCAACTCCAATGGCCCCGTTTGCCGTCACTCAAGTATTCGTCTATGACAACAGGTGGGAAATTACTAATAGCCTAAAAACTAAGAACTAAATGTAAATGTAAAGATAATAATAATAATTATTATTATTATAACAGTAATATAAAAAAACCAAAACATCACCTATAGAAAGTTCAGCATATTACAGTTTCAAATTAAGCGTAAGCCTAATACATTTCCATGTGTTCCCAAAATAATGATGCCTAAAGACAATAAAATAGAACTCAATTTTAGGTTCAAAGTGAACGTGGTCTTGTATTATTTTATGATTTAATCACTTTCTTCTTTGCTTCTTAAATACAAAGTTATATTTGAGCAAACCTGCAGAGTTCACAATACCTGTTAAGTGCGAACTGCTCCATGGAAATAAAGCAAAGTAAATTTCAAGCACCTCCCGAGATCAAGTGTGTGTCTTTGTGTTACTCTGAAACGTCTTAAGCTGGCTCTACACTAGCAGACTCAAAAGAACTCATTTTGGCCAAGGGTGTCACACATGCAGACTGTTTTGCTCAGATCTCCTTCTCTTTGGTCAGAGGTATGACACATTTGCCAAATAAAAATGGTGGAGGGGTGACACATAACGACTCACCGCAACTATCTCTCTCTGATCCCTGTCACGTGGGGTTTGCCAAAATAACAACATGAGTAAAACTGCAATTGCAATAGTGTGATTTGTGATTGATAGTGCAATAGTGTGAACTGTAGCTTGCTTGATTGTTCTGAAACAGGGGCTAAAATAGTTACATTATGTTGCATTCTCTTCATGGTTCTGTTGGCTTTCACAAGGTTATATTTTAAAATGCACCAAAACTGTAAAAAAGTTTGTCAAGCGGTAAGAAAGCGGTAAGGGCGCTTACATCTGAGCTAAATTATGTCTAACACCTGTCTCTAATTTCAGTGAGCACGGGGAGAGCGGCATAAATAGAGCGACACAACACTTAGTCGAGAGAGAGACTGGATACGACAGAGCCGAGCCAGAGCAAGGATTTTCTCATAGTGAAAGTTTATTTGTGGAAGCAGTGTGTGTTAGTGTTTTGCATAAAGGTAAACTGTAAAGTGGTGTCGAGGAAGAGGGGAAATAAAGCCTCACCTGAAGAAGGAAAACTGCTTCTCGCTTCATCTTTTACAGCATTATTTCTGCAGAATGATAGAATCACTATATATTTTAATCAGTGTTTGTGATATGCAGCTGATTGTGATAAAAAAAAAAAGTTCCGATCAGCTTGTCATCTTGTCAGTTATTCTCAGTGACAGAATTATTTTTCAAACAAAACAAATATATTTTTTTCAATTTTTGAAGCCATTAACTCAGCAGGGAGTCCTGATGGCCAAGTGATTAACACCTCCTGCAGAGAGGTGCTAATGGGCGTTCTGTCTCCCTCTGCCTGGCCGGTAATTATGTTAATGAAGCTAACACCTGAATATAATTGGAAAAATCAGCTAATGTAGAGCCAGTTTACAGGTCGCACACCTGATGTGGGTAGATGAACAAACTTACACGCTCATGTAATACTTGCATTTTTTGGACGAGGATTTTGCGAATAAGGAGATGGATTCAGCCTGATCACATTTAGCGGGTTGCGGGTGCAAATATAACACCCTGGGCTACTGTTTCTGCCGACTTACCAGATCCATGGTTTTGCCATTTACTGATATTGTCGTTCATCGTCTGTCAATGAGTGTCGTAACTGGCATCAGGAGTAGAGGTGACCGACATGGATGCCGATATCCAGAGAGCAAGGTGGCCGATATAATGGCGATATATGACACAATTTAATATTGTAAATAATATAAAATTGCTATAAAAAAAAAACAATTATACATTCATATTTAGCACTATATTTACTCAAATTTCACACAAAACTTTAACTTTATAAAAAAGAATCTTAAAAAAAAAATAGATTGTGTTTTAAATGGTAGAGTGCAGTTTCTTCTGCTTTCTGTTTAGTCATCCAATTTAAGTAATTTATTTGAACATAAAAATATATTGTGTAATATATTAGAAAGAAGGAAATAGTGCACACTGTAGTCTAGCAATCAAAAGACCAAATCAAACCAATTGTACATAAAGAGCACAGTGAAAATGACATTTATTTATAGCACACGTGATGCACTTTTACTTTGAAGTTGCTCTCACATGCTAGTGTTAATGCAGCGAGCAGCAATCTCCTGACAACTCTCAGTTAACACGGCTCAGATTGCCTGCTTGTATTGTCACGGACTGACCATTACGTGACATTCGTAAATAAGAGGAACTGAGTTTTTATCCAGTCTGACCGAACGCACTTCATTTCAGAGGAAGATATTATGAGCACTTGTCAGGAAGAAAGAAAATGCTGGATTTTTGAGAGGTTCGTGAATTACATCCGTTTAAATGAGATATCTGCATATTTGCAGACGGTATATGATAGAAGAATGATATTTGCCTTTTTATCATTAGACAAGACAGTTAAAAGTCACAGGGAACTGTTGAAAAGATGCTGATAGAATACATGCTTTAGAGGAAGAAATATGAGCGCTCAACAGGACGTTGGATTTGCGCAAGTTTTGAGGTTTGTGAATTACATCTGTTAAAACAAGATATTTGCAGACAATTTTATTGATTCATAGAGATGATAAAGAAAAACAAAACATATATACAATGAATCAACCTTTAACTCCCACTACCCCCCCACCCCATCAACAACCCCACCCTGACCCCCCCAACGAACATCCCTGTGGTCTCACATAAGTACACACACACAAAAAAATGAAATAAAAATAAATAATAATCATACACATCTAAAACTATGCCTCTCTCTCCACAGTCCCTCCCGAGAGTCCCCCAAAAATGTCAAATAACTTCCCCATTTCCCATCAAATGAATCCCAGATCCCCAGCCATCTACAAGACACCTCCTCGAAAGCTGCCACCTTCCCCATCTCCTCGCACCACTCCCAAATTGAGGGCGCTCCAGCCGACTTCCATCCCCTTAAAACATCTGCCTGCCTGTCATAACACTGGTTAAGACCCAGTTTTTTATGTATTTATCTCCTATATCAATGACCGCCCCATCGCCCAAAACACAGAGACTGGTGCAAAACAAAACCCAAGTGCCCAACACATCACACAAAACTCTGAACCTTCAACCAAAATTCCTGGATCTCAACACACCACCAAAAAACATGGGCAGTGTCTCCATCCTCCAATTGGCATCGCCAGCAGGTGGGTGTGTCTTTAAGACTAAGCCTATACAATCTAGAGGGGGTCCAATAGAATCTATGTAAAATCTTGAATTGTATAAGGTGCACCCTTGCATCTCTAGATACAGACTTGATGTTTTTTAGAATCCTAGCCCACACTCTCTCCTCCAATACCAAGTTAAAATCTTTCTCCCATAATCTCTTGATAGAAGTTAAAGCTCTGTCCCCCAGACTCTGAATTAGCAGGGAGTAATACACTGATGCCTCATGACCTTTTCCAAAAGCAGTAATCACCACTTTAGAGTCAGAAACCAGAAAGTCTGCCACTTTAGTGGGGTGTATTCTACTCCCAAAAATAGTACAGAGCAGGTGGTGCAGCTGTAAATACCTAAAAAACTGAGATCTGGGAATTTTCAAAGGATCTCAATACTCCACTCTCATATAGGTCACCGAGTGTAGCAACCCACTCTGATCAGCAGAAAGGGGACTTATTAATACAGAATTTTGGGTTCAGCCATATGCTTGAGGCAACATTTAAATAAATGTCTGAATTTTACACTCTGGACACTTTTGTCCATGCCGAGTGCAAATGCGAGATAATGGGGTGTAAGTTAACTTCTCCGGTTAGTTTGATAGAAAGGCTTTGCAATGGTGAAATAAGGGCAAGAACTTCATGTTCAATACAAAACCAAGGAGGGGCTCTCTCAGGTGGAAGCGACCAATGAGCCAAATATCTGAGACCGAATGCATACTAATAAAACAAAATCTTGGGTAGGCCTAGCCTACCTTTGTCAATCGGCCTATGCAACTTATTGAAATGTAATCTGGGACGCTTACCAATCCAAATGAAGGACTTCGCTATGCTATCAAATTGCTTGAAATAAGAGAGGGAAACATCGCCAGGAAAAGATTGTAGCAGGTAGTTGAATTTTGGAATACAATTCATTTTAATAACATTAACCTTTTCCAATCATAGATAAATGTAATGAAGCCTACCTGCCCACATCACTCGAAAACCTTTTTATTAAGGGGTCAAAATTAACTCTAACTAAATCACATAAATTTGCTGGTATTAAAATGCCCAAATACTTCATGCCCTGTTTGGGTCACTGGAAGACACCCAGCTAGAAAGCCGTCGCTGGACAGTATGCTGTCAGAGCCAAAGCTTTGGATTTAGACCAACTGACTCTGTATCCTGAGAACTTAGAAAAGGAATTAATAATTCTGTGGAGGCAAGGCATAGATCTAGTGGGGTTGGAGACGAATAGGTAAAGCATCTGCGTAAAGCAAAAGCTTATGCGCCATACCTCCCGCCACCACCCCTGGAAAATAATCTTCCTTTCTTATTGCAGCTGCTAATGGTTCCAGAGCAAGACAGAACAATAATGGGGAAAGAGGGAAACCCTGCCAGGTGCCCCTATCCAGAGTAAAACAATCTGAAATAAATCCATTTGTTTGTACCACCGCTACCGGGTGTCTATAAAGTAATTTAATCCATCCAATAAAAGTATTCCCGAACCCATATATTCCCAAAATCTTAAAAAGATAATCCCATTCTACCATATCAAACGCCTTTTCGGCATCAAGTGAGATGGCAGCGACTGGAATCTGATCATTCACCAATGACCACATAATATTGATGAAATGCCTAATGTTATCAGAAGAGCTGTGGCCCCGAATAAACCCCACCTGATCTATATGTATAAAAGATGTCATAACTTTACTTAATCAGTTAGCCAAAATTGTTGACCATATTTTTACATCTAGCTGGATCAGGGAAATTGGATGATAACTCTTACTCTCACTTGGATCTTTGTCCTTTTTAAGAATCAGACTGATCTGGGCTTGTGTCATGATTGGCAGAAGCTTTCCATTCTTTAATGATTCCGTATAAACTTTTAACAAAAGTGGAGCCAGTTCTGTAGCATAAGATCTAAAAAATCTTACTGGCCCCGGAGCCTTGCCTGTAGGCAAGGCCTTAATTACCTCACCAAGCTCCTCCAAGGTTATCTCAGAATCAAGAGAATTTTTTTGCTCAGTTGTCAGTTTAGGGAGTTCTAATGGTTCCACAAAATTTCAAATATCTTCATCAGTAGACAAAGACGTGGAGCTACAGAGATCAAGATAGAATTCTTTAAAAGCATTATTAATTTCAATGGCCGTGGTAAAAATTTCACCACCAGCAGATTTCACTGAAGGAATGGTAGGCATCTGTCATGGCTTTGATATGCGGGACCATTTAAATGAGGAGTTGTTGCATGCCGGTCTATTGTAGTTAAACATTGGAACACAACAACAAAATGAACTATGATTGGTTGTTTAAATGTCTCCAACGGCTTCTTCACGTGCAAGCAGGCGATTCTCTGCGGCTTAAGAAATGAATTGGCAAAAGTAAACGCAACATAAACGCAACGGAAATAATTCAACATTTCTTGGAGTAGAGTGGGAAAAGCAAATACACTATAAACTATACCATTTAAACACACCAATGTAAAATATCGACTGTCCCTCATGTTCACGTATATGCGCTGGTACACTGGGGAAATCCCAGAGTTTTATGTAAGAGGGAAACCCCACTATAGCAAAGGCCCCAATATACTTCAGAGAAGTTCTTCTTCATTCTTCATTCAGAGGTAAAAAGAAGTTCTAAACAGCTGAGCAATGGTATACTGTTTGCGAACATTCAGACACCTGCCACGCTGCTGTGGGAGGCATTTAGAAATACATTTAAATATGAGAATGCATGTAAAACCTTAACTAGTGTGACATTGAAATGTTCTATCAATGACTTTATGCCTCATTCTATGAGTAGAATTCACATGAGGTCAGTAAAAGAAATTGTTTTAACCACACGATGATTTAAAGTAATATATATGCAGTAGCAAATGTTTCATTTGTCTTGTTTATATTCTGAATTCATGACACTAATGCGCTAAAACGCTATATGTGGTAATAATATGCGGCGGTTACACTCTGTTATTGTAATTTATGATGACACTAACTTTGGTTCCATCCAAGGATTTTTTGAGAAAAAAGGTTTAGCACATCAAAATTAAGCTGATGGAAACACAAATTATCGATAAAATTTAACAAGTGTCAACATAATATTTTTCTGTTTAACTTTAGTACATACATCCTATGTCGACATGTCAAATGTTCGAGAGAAACTAGTCTGGAAACAGTTTTTGTCAAGAAAAATGACATTAACACGAACAAATTTAGTGTTACATGACATAATTTACATCACATCTGTCCTCACAACAAACAGCATAGCGACAAGGAACACTTTGATTGATGAGGAGACTTGAGTTTTCCTCAATTTATTTAAAGTCAACGGCATTACCTTTATTCTTGATAGAAGTTTTTCCAGAATTTTTATGGACTGCACGTTCCTGAGCCAGTAAAGATTATGGCGTCTTTTACCAAAACGCCTGTTAAAAATAACACCAGGATATATTAATCCTTTATATATATTATTTATATATATTACGCCTTTCTGTTCCACATATCAGTGCACAACCCCCTGCACCACACAGCCACAATGTTGAGTCACCAAAGGAACATACCAAGCTTAGAGGAATCACAGCCAACCATAGCAGTCACCATTATCAACTATATTCATGTGACTTTTCAACAAAGATTAAAATCTAAATTTGACTGGGGAAAAGCCCATCAACTATTCAGTGAGCACAATACAAAAATCTCAAGAACTATAGAAAACAGACCACATCCCAATGCATTAACTGTTGGGCCACTTGGTTGACTTATTGTATCTCAACAGTGCCAAAGAGACATTCCAAGCTCAGAGTATAAAACAATTGCTGAGAAAATCTCTATGTGCTATGTGGTTTTAAATTCTAGCAATAATTATACAATGTAGTACAGCCTATGTAGTAGTATGCACAACAAAAAGACTCAGAGGTCAACATAAGTACAAATTATAAAACCATCTCACAATCATTTGAACCATAATCCAATTATTTAACCACTGGGCAACTCCATTGACATCTCAAAACTCCCAAAGAGACATTACAAGTTTAGAGTGAACACCCAAAAGTGTTGTATAGCATGCTAACCAATTAGCATACTAAGCTAATGTTTCCTACGGAACAGCATTATGATCAAATAGCCTTAAAAGATAGGATACCCTATAGTTAGCATGCTAACCAATTATCATGCTTAGCTATTAAAGCATGTAGCATGATAACCATGCTAAACAGATGATTTTTTTTAAACTACAGGTGACTCTGTCTTCAAACTACTCAGGTGCCCTCAGGAAAAGATGTGGATGAACCATACACATTTCAATTTCAATTCAACAACGTGTTCAAAAGACATATAACTTTATATGATTTGAAATAGCTCATAATTTTAAGACATATATTTCAAAAGTTATGCTTCATTGTGCTGCCTTAAAGTTCCATTGGGGTGAAAAAGAACAATAATTATATCTGCAAGCAGAAATAATCAGGGATAAGCACTGCAATTATTCACACAAAGTACAACACAAAAACCTCCAGAACAAAATTCAGCTGAAATACTGGTCGAGATGGTGATCAAACCCACAACTTTTGGAACTATAGTCCAATACTCTATAGACTGTGCCACTCAATTGACGTAGCTCAAACATGGCCAAGAGACATCCAGAGTTTAGAGTCAGCACACGAGTGTGGGTTATATTTTGAACTATAGGTGACACTGTCTTTAAACTGCACAGTAAAAAAGTTTGACATCATTCTTTGCTGGACTTGAACTCACAACCTTTAGAGCATAGTCCAATGATCTAACCACAGTGTCACTCAGCTGACATAACATAGATTATGTTCAGACTGCAGGCAAATCAGATTTTTTCTCAAATCAGATCTTTTCAGGCAGACTGTCCGCACTATTAATTGCAAGTGATCAAATCAGATTTGCGCGTTCAGAGATAACCAACCTATCTGCATGGGTTGCGTTGGTAATGACGTAGGCGTACCCATGCGACGATGCTTTCAAAACAGATGCGGGAAAAATGGAAGTGCATCATCTCCCTCTCCAAATAAGCACCCTGTCCAGTCGTGGTGCAGAACTCTTCCGTCGCACAAGAAAAACTCAGGAGACTGGTAAATATTGTGATGTTCTGTGCTGCAGTCACTGATTTTTGACGTCATCGTTGTGTGTCGCGTTAAGAGTGACGCAAAAGACCATTTGAAATCCGATTTGAGCAGCCAGAGCGTCCAGACTGAGATGCATCTGAAAAAATCTGATTTTAATCACATTTGAAACCACCTCCTGATGTGGTTTGAATCAGATTTCGGAAAAATCAGATTTCATGTGTTTTTTTGCTAACCAGACTATCAAAAACTCATCTGGATACAATCTGGATATGCAAAAAATCTGATTTTTAGTGGCTGTCTGAACAAGGCCTAAGAGTCAGCACACAAGTGTGGATTTTTTTTTATTTTTTTTTTTTAACAATAGGTGGCACTGTCTCCAAACATTTAAGGTATCCTCAAGCCATAACGTTGAAGACGTATAAAAATTTTCTTTTACATTCTACAATGCATTCAAAAGATATGTATCAGTTTTAAACAAAACATATGTATCAGAAGAACAATAAAAATAATAATAAGTAAAGGAATACCTGCAAGCAGAAATCAGGGTCAAGCCCTGAAACCATTCAGTAAGCAAAATACAAAAATCTCCAGTACAACAGAAATCAATCTAAATGACTTGCTTAGGTGGGATTTCAAACACAGCACCTTTTGAACTACAGTCCAGTGCACACAGTTAACACACTGTGCCACTCAGCTGACATGCTCAATGAGTGGCAAAGAGACATTTCAAGGTTAGAGTCAGCACACTAGTATGGATTATCTGTTGAACTATAGGTGGCGCTAGGGCTGCACAATTAATTGAAATAAAATCGATTATTTATTATTAAATCACAAAGGGCTGCAATTTAATTAATTAAATAAATAGTCTGCTCACTTCAAATTTTATCTGCTATGTCCAGTCTATATTAAGTTAGAGCATTATTACAGTGTTTTCAGAGTGGTTCTGTGCTCCACAACTCCATCTCATGCTTACAGTAACAAAGCTCAGTTCCGTTTGCTTACGTGCGCTAAGCGCATTATTTACACTAAACCGGAACATCCTCCGTGAAGCGGTTTTTATTATCATCTGCGGTAACAGCATGAGCATCTCAGTCTCTGCCAGGCACATGTATCATAATAATAACACGGAATACAAGATGGGTATAATTCAGGCATCTGTATTAAATGATTGCTGAGCAAACAGCAATAACAGTAGCACCTGTATAATCCAGAAACATGCGCTCTTCGTTCATTCTCCTGTCGTTTGTGTACCTCACGTGTGTCGCCTTTATTACACTCCTAGCGGCCAACAAGTACTAAGAACTAATATTACCAATATCCAACAAAATGAAAAGGAACGTACATATAATAAATCTATATAAAATATTTAGATACTATAATATAATGCATTGCTAAATGAAATATAATAAAATAATGAACAAAAATAATAAAATGAAATGGTGACAAACTAACTAAAACTTTCACTTTAAGTTTAATTTCACCAATGGGTTATCAGATCAACTTCAGTTTGACATAAAGCCTCGTTCTTTAGGGCAATTGTATATACAGTAGAGAATAGTCTGTATAATCCTACTTGTTTTTAAGGCCTAGAGTAAAGATTAAAATGGAATATTTTGAGTTTAATTATTAAAGCAACCAACAGTAGGCCTATTTTTGATAGCAAAACCTAGGCAACAACTATGGTTTTACCAACAGGGAAACACAGATAACAGTGACATTGATCAGGAAGCTTACATTTAACCAGTTTTGACAGAGCTGCTGATAAAAAGTAAAATGATTGACATCGGACAGTTAGAAGAAAAGAAAATTGGAGATTGGTAGCAGATGTTAAAATCCTGATTGGGGGCCTGGGTAGCTCAGCAAGTATTGACGCTGACTACCACCCCTGGAGTCGCAAGTTCGGATCCAGGGTGTGCTGAGTGACTCCAGCCAGGTCTCCTAAGCAACCAAATTGGCCCGGTTGCTAGGGAGGATAGCGTCAGATGGGGTAACCTCCTCGTGGTCGCGATTAGTGGTTCTCGCTCTCAATGGGGCGCGTGGTAAGTTGTGCGTGGATCGCAGAGAGTAGCATGAGCCTCCACGAGCGGAATCTCCGCAGTTTCGTGCACAACGAGCCACGTGATAAGATGCGTGGATTGGCGGTCTCAGAAGCGGAGGCAACTGAGACTTGTCCTCCGCCACCCAGATTGAGGTGAGTAACCGCGCCACCACGAGGACCTACTAAGTAGTCCAAAGACATCAACCTCATGATTTTAGGAAATATGGTGGTGACCCATAGGTGGCGCTGTATGTGCCCTCCATGGCATGTGCAGACCATGGTCCTCATGAAGCATACCAAGTTTTGTTTCGATAGGACAAAGGGTTACCGAGATACAGCCTCAAATCTGTTTTCACGGCCACCTCATTAACGTCATGGTTACTTGTGTAACCTCCATTCCCTGATGGAGGGAACGAGACATTGTGTCGATGTAGTGACACTAGGGGTCACTCTTGGGAGCCCGAGACACCTCTGATCTTTGATAAAAGGCCAATGAAAATTTCCATGAAATTTTGTATTTGCATGCCACTCCCCCGGACATACGGGTATAAAAGGAGCTGGTATGCAACCACTCATTCAGGTTTTATGCTGAGGAGCCGATATAAGGTCCGGCCATTTCAGCGGGTAGTTCAGCATTGTGGCAGGAGGGACACAATGTCTCGTTCCCTCCATCAGGGAACGGAGGTTACACAAGTAACCATGACGTTCCCTATCTGTCACTCACTCGATGTTGTGTTGATGTAGTGACACTAGGGGTCCCTATACGAAATGCCACAATTGGCTGAACTGTGTTACTTGAACTGGCGGTGTGTGGTGGGCAGACTACTGTGTGCCTCATAGCCAGCACACCAGGTCGACACATAACCTCCCCCAACATAGTTATGAGTGTCGAACGACCCTTTGGGGACAAGTCGACTACCCAAAAGATAGAGACAGGCTTAACCCAGTCGTGGCCTCTTTTCCTCTTCTCTTTTTCCACTCCCTAAAAAAGAAGGGGGATTATCCGACTGGGCCGCCAGGTTTAGTCGGGGGGTGTCCCTCCCAAGGGGAAGACACCGTGGAGGCCACACCTCACCCAAAGAGAGGGGGGGATATTTAAGTGGAAGAATACGTCACATGGTCTTTCCGACCATGTGGAGAGTCTTCAAGGTAGATCCTACCCAACGGGGGAGGAGTTACTACAAACATGGAGACTGGGGCAGAGGGGCTCTGCCCTAAGAAGACGCAGTTTGCCAACAGGGAAACAAACTAGCGGTAGATATATATCACATGGGGTTAGCCTTACAGGGAACCGCCACATGCGGAGCACATACCCCAGAACAGGACTCTTAGTTAGCACGTGTACTGGGCCGGCACTTTTTTGAACACTTTTTTGAACACGTTTGTGAACACTACTGGGAATTAATGGTGCACATCTTCAGCTCCAAGGGAGGTGGAAGGCGCTATGTGCAAGCGATACACCCGGCCAGCTATCCCGGGCTTATCCGCTTGTGTTGCGTGCCACTACCTGGGACGAAACCGGTTCCACCCGGAGGTTGTAGAACCTTGCAAAGGTGTTGGGTGTTGCCCAACCTGCTGCTCTGCAAATGTCTGTTAGAGAGGCACCTCTGGCCAGGGCCCAGGAAGCCGCTACGCCTCTGGTAGAATGGGCTCGTAGCCCTACCGGGGGCAGCATGTCCTGGGCGAGATATGCCATAGTTATGGCATCGATGAGCCAGTGGGCGATCCAAATAGATGTGTAAAGCGCGCACCGGACACAGCAACGACAGGGCTGGGTCTGCCTCCTCCTGGGGCAGCGCTTGCAGGTTCACCACCTGGTCCCTAAAAGGGGTGGTGGGAACCTTGGGCACGTAGCCCAGTCAGGGTCTCAGGATCACGTGAGAGTAACCCGGACCGAACTCCAGGCACATTTCGCTGACAGAGAATGCTTGCAGGTCACCTACCCTCTTGGTGGAAGTGAGCGCAGTCAGGAGGGCAGTCTTCAAGGAGAGTGCCTTAAGCTCGGCTGACTGCAAATGCTCAAAGGGGGCTCTCTGTAGACCCTGAAGAACTGCAGAGAGGTCCCATGAGGGAACAAGGCACGGTCTGGAGGGATTCAGCCTCCTGGCGCCTCCTAGGAACCTGATGATCAGGTCATGCTTCCCTAAGGACTTACTGTCGACTGCGTCGTGGTGTGCTGCTATGGCAGCAATTTACACCTTCAAGGTGGAAGGGGACAGCCTCCCTTCCAACCTCTCCTGCAGGAAGGAAAGCACTGATCCGACTGCGCATCTTTGGGGGTCTTCACGTCGGGAAGAACACCACTTAGTGAACAGATGCCACTTAAAGGCATACAGGCGCCTCGTAGAGGGGGCCCTAGCCTGAGTGATCGTGTCTACCACCGTGGGTGGTAGACCGCTTAGGTCTTCCGCATCCTGTCCAGGGGCCAGACATGGAGATTCCAGAGGTCTGGGTGCCAGAGGGTACCCTATCCCTGAGAGAGAGGGTCCTTCCTCAGGGGAATTCACCAGGGGGGAGCTGTCGCGAGGAGCGTGAGGTCTGAGAACCACATCTGGGTGGGCCAGTAGGGTGCTACCAGGACGACCTGCTCCTCGTCCTCCCTGACCTTGCACAGGGTCTGTGCAAGCAGGCTCACTGGGGGAAACGCATATTTGCGTAGGCCAGGGGGCCAGCTGTGTGCCAGCGCGTCTATGCCGAGGGGAGCCTCGGTGAGGGCGTACCAGAGCGGGCAGTGGGAGGATTCTTGGAAGGCGAACAAGTCCACCTGTGCCCATCTGAATCGACTCCAAATCAGCTGGACCACCAGAGGGTGGAGTCTCCACTCTCCCCTGAGGGTAACCTGCCATGACAGCATGTCCGCTGTAGTGTTGAGGTTGCCCGGGATGTGAGTGGCTCGCAGCGACTTGAAGTGCTGCTGACTCCAGAGGAGAAGACGGCGGGTGAGTTGTGACATACAACGAGAGCGCAGACCACCTTGGCGGTTGACATATGCTACCGTTGCCGTGCTGTCTGTCCGAACTAACACGTGCTTGCCCTGGATCAATGGCCGGAACCTCCGCAGGGCGAGCAGAATTGTCAACAACTCGAGGTAGTTGATGTGCCAATGCGGTCGTGGGCCCGTCCAGAGGCCGGCGGCTGTGTGCCCATTGCAAACAGCGCCCCAGCCCATTTTGGAGGCATCTGTCATGACCACGACGCACCTGGAGACCATTTCTAAAGGAACACCTGCTCGTAGAAACAAGAGGTTGGTCCAAAGGCTGAAAAGATGGTGACAGACCGGCGTGATGGCCACCTGATGTGTCCCGCGGTGCCATGCCCATATCGGGACTCGAGTCTGGAGCCAGTGCTGAAGCGGCCTCATATGCATCAACCCGAGTGGGGTGGCCACCGCTGAGGACGCCATATGCCCCAGGAGCCTCTGAAAAAGTTTCAGTGGAACCGCTGTTTTCTGTTTGAACGCCTTCAAACAGGCCAGCAACGACTGGGCGCGCTTGTTCGTAAGGCACGCCATCAAGGAGACTGAGTCCAACTCCGATCCGAGAAAAGAGATGCTCTGAACCGGGAGGAGCTTGCTCTTTTCCCAGTTGACCCGAAGCCCTAGTCAGCTGAGGTGTGAGAGCACCAGGTCCCTGTGTGCGCACAACATGTCTCGAGAGTGAGCTAGGATTAGCCAGTCATCGAGATTGAGAATGCGAATGCGAATGCCCACCTCCCTTAACGGGGCAAGGGCAGCCTCTGCGATCTTTGTAAAGACACAAGGACAGGCCGAAAGGGAGGACTTTGTACTGATACACCTGACCCTCGAATGCAAACCGCAGGAAGGGTCTGTGTCGAGGAAGGATCGAGACGTGGAAGTACGCATCCTTCAGGTCTATCGCCGCGAACCAATCTTGATGCCGGACGCTTGCCAGAATGCGTTTTTGCGTCAGCATCTTGAACGGGAGTCTGTGTAAAGCCTGGTTCAGTACTCGCAGGTCCAAGATTGGCCGCAACCCACCGCCTTTTTTCGGTACGATGAAGCAGGGGCTGTAAAACCCTTTCTTCATCTCGGCTGGAGGGACAAGTTCTATCGCGTCCTTCCGTAGGAGGGTAGCGATCTCCGTGCGCAGAGTGGCAGCGTTTTCACCCTTGACCAAGGTGAAATGAATGCCGCTGAACCTGGGCGGGCGCATGGTGAACTGAATCACATAGCCGAGTCGGACGGACTGGATCAGCCATCGCGACAGATTGGAAAGTGTGAGCCACGCATCCAAGTTCCGCGTGAGGGGGACCAAGGGGACAACGTCGTTGGACATACCGGCAGGTGGGGCCTCGCAGCGGGGCGGAGCGCGAGGTGCCATACCACGTCGTGGCCGTGCTGAGTCTAGGGACATCGAAGCACTTACCTGGCTCCTTGTGACCACCCCCAGAACAGACTGGGAGGGGGGAGGAAGAGGCCTGTCCTCGTAACCCATGGAGACTGCCACATCGGGGGTGGCTGTGTGCCACAGCTGGGCGCTCAGGGGCGGAAAGGCCACCACTGGAGCGCCAATCCTGCAAGAAAAAGCCCATGGACGGTAGTCGTGGTGACGACCGTACACACCGGGTATGTGACCCAGGGAGGAAGGAAGCCGCTTTTTTGCTGAACTGTTGGGTACCGCAGCCACTTGGGCATGCGGCGAAATCATACAAAAAGGACCTTTGAGGGTTCTTCGTGGGTTCTTCGGTGCCAGCTGTGAGACGGGTTGCGTCTGCTTCCTGCGGTGGGCTCCACGGCGGGGCCGGGCTGAAGGGGCGGGCTGCGGTGGAGCCGGTGCAGTCACCGCAGGGGGACGTCCTTGGTGACAAGCAGACAGGGTGTGGGATCTTGAGCTGCACTGGGACAGGATGTGCCGGATTGCCTCCATCTGCTGCTTCACCACCGAGAACTGCTGGGCAAAGTCCTCGACGGTGTCGCCGAATAGGCCCGCCTGGGAAATGGGGGCAGCAAGGAACTGTGTCTTGTCGGCCTCGCCCATCTCGACCAGGTTGAGCCAAAGTGGCACTCCTGGACCACTAGTGTGGCCATCGTCCGCCCGAGAGACCATGACCTTCGTCGCTCGGAGAGCGAGGTTGGTCGCCGAGCGCAGTTCCTGCATCAAATCTGTGGCGGAACTACCCTCGTGCAGTTCTTTCAGCGCCTTGGCTTGGTGGACCTGCAGGAGAGCCATGGCATGCAGGGCAAAGGCGGCTTGTCCAGCAGCGCTGTAGGCTTTAGCCGTCAGGGACGACGTGAGCCTACAGGGTTTGGATGGGATCTTAGGTCGTCCGTGCCAGGTGGCGGAGCTCTGCGGGCATAGGTGCACCGTGAGCGCCTTATCCACCGGGGGAATCGCTGTATAGCCCCTAGCCGCCCTGCCATCGGGGTAGTGAGAGCGGGGGAACTGCGGAATCGGGGCCGGGCAGTAAAAGGTGCCTCCCACGACTTCGTCAGCTCCTCGTGCACTTCCGGGAAGAATGGCACTTGAGTGGGGCGTGGCTGCTTTGAGCGGCGCCATGAGCCCAGAAACCAATCATCAAGCTGCGAGGGTTCAGGGGAGAGTGGAGGGTTCCACTCTAACCCGACGCTCGTGGCCGCCCGGGAAAGCATGTCCGTCATTTCGGCATCTGCCTGTGACTAGGCAATCGTCCCAGAAGGGGGAATCCCAGCTGAGGCTTCTGCATCCGACTGGATAAGCCCGCTCTCCGATGCTGCGCTCGAGAGCTCATCACCTTCATGGGCTCCGAACAAGAAGCCAGACTCGCCGTGAAAAGAAAGCAAGCCGCTTACGAAAGCAAGCCCCGACTGCAACGTTGCTATGGTCATGTTCTCGCAGTGAGAACATGAACCATCCACAAATGCCGACTCTGTGTGGGTCGCGCCCAGACACGAAAGACAGCAATCATGACCATCCGAAGTTGAGAGATAACGACCGCAACCAGGAATAACACACAATCGGAAAGGCATCTTTAAAAAGACGCGTCTTTAAAAAGATGTTCCGTGTGTGCCGCTCTTTTAGAGAAATATATACTCTTTTAAAGGTGTTGGGCCTCATGTATTCAGATAGAAGACAAAGGCAGGCCTAACACAGTCGTAAAAACCTAACTCAGGCCCCCACATACCAGGTCATAAATTATACTGATAAAAATCATGCCAAAATCAAACAAAGGGAGTCCAAAACAGACTACTAATCCCATGAAGCCATGCTCACTAATGGATCGAACTCTCAACTCCTATTGGATGAGGCACACAACAGAACATCCCTCAAACCATGACATCATCAGGAGTAGAAATACCTCTGAAATGCTTCCGGGATTTGCTTTCAGCAACTTTGTTCGCCCTGTATAGACGTAGCTCTCAGGTGCAACCTCGTGGCACAAGGAAGTAACGTCCGACTTGAAACTGTGGCCATACAATCTCCATCTCGCTGGACGAGTTGAGATTACTCTGTGTTCAACCGAACACTCTAACAGATCCGAAGGAGACCGCCAAGCAATCCGCATCTTCATCCGTTTGCCTGCAGAAGTGAAGAGATTAAAGATTTCTCTTCCATCTTCAATCAAGTCGAAATTTCTGAGTTCTCCGCCAGCCCGCCGAGAATCAGCAGCTGTGCCCACCAACAGAGCGAGGAAACGGCCTCCCGTCATCACCCGAGCCTCAAGGAACCGGGTCGGAGCATAAGGACGGATGAACACACATTCTACGTCCTTATGCGATTCAAGTAAGAGGTTTACGTCTGGGCAGAGATAGAATATTATAGTGTGTTATTCTTGTGTTTCAAGGTTTTTGCTTGTACAGTTTACGGAACGCCATGTCTGCTCATTATTAATACTCAGGGTATTAATTATCACAAATTTGTTTTGCTGTATTGTGGTCCAACCAAATTGGACTGTTGTGCAATTTCGCCATCGCAGGTGAGACCGGTAAACTGAGTTTATCCATTAAAGAGTCAAAGAACGCCGGACTGTTTTACGAGCCGTCCACCGCGTCTCTGAGCGATAAACTAACAGCTGCTTTCTCTCCCACGATCGCGAAATCGGCTTTAGGGCCGTCACTTTATTCTCTCTCTTTCTCTCGTACTAAACACACACACACACACACACACACACACACACACACACTCGCTCACACACACACACACACACACACACACACACACCCTCATGTGTTATAGGATTATTTTGATTTCCATATCTAATCATATCACTGTTTAGTTTGTAGTTGTAAGTCGGAAGTTTATTGACTGCATTGTATTAATTATTAATTTATATTACTGCATAAATAAACTTTGTTTATATTACAAAGAGAAGTGTTTTGGTTTGTTTTGCATACGCCTGCATCATGCTGACGGGATGTCAGTGCTCGGATTCAAGCCATCATTCATTGTTTTTGTTGCTGAAGATCGATATTCTTCGGATATTGATTTTCCTAAGAAAACAATCTAATATTGAGACTGTTATACTATCTGGTTATTAGTCCCTGATTCCAGGGTGGTGCCTCGTCAATGTTAATCCTTATTAATATTCTGTTGATTTTTGATAATTGATAATTATCTTTGATAATTGTTGAATTTGAATAATCAATAAGCTAGTGTTAATTTTAATTAATGTCTCATCGATGTTAACAATTAACGATTATCTTTGATAATTGTTGATTTAAAGGATTAAAAAAGCTAACATTGATTCTCATCAATGTTCTATTGATTTTAATAATTAATATTTATCTTTTATAATGATTAAATATTGCTAATAACCAAACCCGCTCCTAAACGTAGCGCACTACATTTACTGGAGCCCCATATGAGGTTTTAATGAGTTAGATTCAATTAATTAATTTAAATATTAATTAATAACTACAGAAATAATTATTAATTATTTCTGATAGTAACACTGATCTAAACAACCGGTAAAGCCCTACAGAGGGGAAAAAGCTCTTTCAGAAAATTTACTCTCTAGTTTTTCTGCTGAAGTGCCCAGGGGCGTTCTCTGCAGGGCACCAGTGCAGAGGAGGGAGAAGCCACTGAAATGCGCCGTCAGATCCAGCAGAGGTGAATGAACAGTAGTATTCAGCTCAATGAGCATGACCGTTCGGCTCCAAACAAAAAATCTGAATGAGTGGTTGCATACCAGCTCCTTTTATACCCGTATGTCCAGGGGAGTGGCATGCAAATACCACTCGCCAATTTTCATTGGCCTTTTATCAAAGACCAGAGGTGTCTCGGGCTCCCAAGTGTGACCCCTAGTGTCACTACATTGACGCAACGTCGAGTGAGTGACAGATAGGGAACTATGTGTTTGCATAACTTTTCAACAATGTCGAAGATCAAAATTTTTTATTATAATTTCTGTGCAGCTGGAGAATATTTCAAGACATTGTTTGGACAAATCGGACAAAGTTTGAAGGACATGAAACTTTTAAACTGAAAAATATATTATCCATAATGGCAGCCACTTCAATGGGAGGCACTTTAATGTAAGGCGTCCATTTGAATCATCAAGAGGAGAGTAATCAGACAAAAAAAAAGAATGGTGTTTCTGGGACAGACGGTTTAGAAGATGCATGAAATAGAACATTTTTGAATTTTTGAACTGGTGGTGGTGCTATGGAGTTTGTCCTAGATGTCCCAAAATTGAATTTTCATGACCACCCCTATCAGTGTGCCAAATTTCATCATTTTCCTACAAACGGTTCTATGGGCTGCCATAGACTCCCATTGTGAGGAATAATACAAATAATAATACTAACGGATACAACAGAGTCTATGCACCTTCGGTGCTTGGCCCCTAAATATAGCTGCTAGCAGCAATTACGGGGCCAAGCACCAACATGGCAAGCATTGCACAACCCAAAGATCACACAGAGCGCATATGACTTATAGAGCAATCGCACACCACTTTACAAGTCACCCTTGTTTGGATTTGAACCTGCACCTTTATGTTACACAAGTCAGTGCACATCCACTGCACCACAACAAAAAATTGCATGGGGAAAAGCCCAGGAACCATTCACATACCTGCAAACTCGCCAGTCACATACCTGTAAAAGGTATGTGACTGGCGTTTAGTATTATTATTATTATTCCTCACAAGGAGAGTCTATGGCAGCCCATAGAACCGTTTGTAGGAAAATTATGAAATTTGGCACGCTGATAGGGGTGGTCATGAAAAATAAATTTGCTGTTTTTACACTGAAATGGGCATTCATGTGATTCATGCAACTCCGAGGAGTTTTTTTAAAGGGGGGTGGGGGAGAGGGGGTGTGCACCAATGATATGATGAGCTGAAGGATCCTACCCTCTCCAGGTCAACATACTGTCATCTCTTCAGTGGAATAATTCTGTGGTCCAGTCAAAAGTATACTGATGTTGTTTGAGCCACTCGCAACTCAGACTTCATCTGCAAAGTCTCAAAGACAAATTGCTTTCTCTGCGGGAATGTCAAAGTCAGCAAACTGAAATTGAGTAAGCTTTTTATGTTGCTTCTTACTACTAGGTTATAGCTTGCTAACATCGCATAAAATTCAACTATGTCACTAATTGTCTAGGTCTAGGATATCTGAATTGCTAGATGTGGGTGTAACAAAGAAGGACACCGGGAACTGGATTCTTCAAACACAGGTAGTGAACTTTTAATTGACCACTTCTCTGGTTTACAGCTTTACAATAACTCGTCAGTTTCACAATAACTCATCAGCTTCACAATAACTCATCAGCTTCACAGTAAAGTTCTCGACCCAGTCTATCTCTCCCAATCTGGTGCTGGCATGGTCCTTTTATGCCGCACTCCCCAATCTCACTACAATTAGAGACAGGTGTTAGTCATAATTTGGCTCAGAAGTATGCACCCTTACCACTCTCTCTCTTGACGGACGCTCGACCACGCCCCCGCTGCCACATACCCCACCACCCGACTCAGGCCAGGGAGACATCCGGACTGCCATCTGCGCTCCCGGTCTGTGGACCACCTTGAATTTAAAGGGCTGGAGTGCCAGATACCACCGGGTGATCTGCGCGTTGGTATCCTTCATGCGATGGAGCCATTGGAGTGGGGCGTGATCTGATCAGAGAGTGAAGGCCCGCCCCAGCAGGTAGTAACGGAGAGTGAGGACCACCCAATTGATGGCCAGACACTCCTTTTCTACAGTGCTGTACTTTGTTTCCCTCAAGGAGAGCTTGCGGCTGATGTACAGCACCGGTTGCTCCTCCCCCTCCACCACTTGCGAGAGTACAGCGCCCAGCCCCCTGTCTGTAGCGTCTGTCTGCAATAAAAAAGTGTTGGCACTGCTCCGTCCACTGGACCAGGTCTGGAGCTCCCTTTTTAGTGAGATCAGTCAGCGGGCTGGTGACGTCCGAATAGTTAGGCACAAATCTTCTATAATAGCCAGCCAGCCCCAGGAACTGTCTCACCCCCTTTTTGGTCTTGGGTCTTGGACAGGACGCAATTGCATCCGTCTTGTCAATTTGGGGACACACCTGCCCGTGGCCCAAGTGGAACCCGAGAAACCGTACCTCCACCCGCCCAATCACGCACTTCTTAGGCTTTGCTGTGAGCCCCGCCCGCCGCAGTGACCTCAGAACCGCCCTCAGATGCTGCATATGCTGCTGCCAGTCATTGCTATAAATGATGATGTCATCCAAATAGGCAGCGGCGTAAGCCGAATGCAGTCTGAAGATTCTGTCCATGAGGCGCTGAAATGTGGCCAGAGCCCCAAACAAGTCGAATGGAAGGGTCACAAATTGGTGTAATCCGAATGGAGTGGAGAAAGCCATTTTTCACAGGAAATTGGTGTCAAGGGGATCTGGTTATTGGGGATCTGCCAATAACTCTTTGTCAAATCCAGTGTTGATTAGAAGCGAGCAGTGCCCAACTGATCGAGCAACTCATCAATACGAGGCATTGGGTAGGCATCAAATTTAGACACCGCTTTGACTTTTCTATAATACACACAGAACCGTACAGACCCGTCACTCTTAGGCACCAGAACAACTGGGCTGGACCAGTCGCTGTGGGATTCCTCTATTACTCCCATATCGAGCACTGCATCCAATTCTTTTTTATGTTTGGGCAATCAGTAGGGATGGGTATGTACCACCACCTCCGGCTCGGTCTCTATGTGGTTTTGGATGAGGTTTGTGTGACCCGGTAGAGGGGAAAACACATCTGCAAATTCTTGTTGTAGTTTTGCAACCTCTGCGAGTTGGTATGGTGAGTCTCCGCAAGGGTGACGTGATTGTGTTTTGTATTTACCTCCGGCCTGAGCTCCGCCCTCTCAGGAACTACCATAGCCAACATCACATGGGCCGCCTCCCTCCACAATTTCAGGAGGTTAAGGTGATACATTTTACGTGTCGGTTCGCTTTACCTCATAATCCCCCACTCACTGTGTGACCTCAAAGGGTCCTTGCCACTTGGTGAGTAATTTGGAGCTTGATGTGGGGAGTAATACGAGAACCTTATCTCCTGGTGCAAATTCCCTTAGCCGAGTTCCCCTGTTGTACAGTCGGCTCTGTCGTTCTTAAGCTTGGAGCAAATTCTCCTGTGTTAGTTGCCCCAAGGTGTGGAGTTCTCTAAGATCAAGAATGTATTGAATTTCATTCTTACTGGTTGAAGATCCCTCCTCCCAAGCTTCATGTATGACATCAAGCACACCACGCGGGCGCCACCCATACAGCAGCTCAAATAGGGAAAACCCAGTGGAGGATTGCGGGACCTCTCATACTGCGAATAACAGGGGATCGAGCCATTTGTCCCAATTTCTAGCATCCTTGTGCACGAATTTAAGAATCATGTTTTTAAGGGTTTTATTAAATCGCTCCACCAGGCCATCTGTTTGTGGATGGTAAATGCTGGTGCGAATTTACTTAATGCCCAATAATTCGTAAAGCTTGCGTAGTGTCCGTGACACAAAGGTTGTGCCCTGATCGGTGAGGATTTCTTTTGGAATCCCCACCTGGGAGATTATTTTGAAGAGTACCTCCGCAACACTATGTGCTGAGATGTTGCGCAGAGACACTGCTTCTGGATATCATGTTGCATAGTCCACTAGGACTAGTACAAAGCGATGTCTGCGTGCTGACCACACTAATGGCCTGAAAAGGTCCATGTCAATTCTCTCGAAGGGGACCTCAATCAGCGGAAGGGGGCACAATGGCACTTTTGGGGTGGCCGATGGATTCACCAGCTGATATTCGCAGCATTCCGCACACCACCTGCAAACATTGCCGCCAATGCCCGGCCAATAAAAATGGCTATTAGTCGGTTCAATGTTTTCCTTTCCCCTAAGTGACCCACCATGGATTATAATGAGCCGCCTGGAAAACCATTTCCCGGCGGCTCCATGGTATTAAGAGCTGGGTTGTATCTTCCTTGGTTTGAGCATCCTGAGTCACTTTATACAACCGCTCAATTATAATTGCGAAATAGGGATATGAAAGTGTGACATTCGGCTGGAGGTGTTGACCATTGATCACTCTCACTTGGTCGAAGGCGTGCTTGAGGGTTTCGTCTCACGACTGCTCCAGAGGGAAATCCCCTTTGGGAAATCCCCATGGGAAAATCCCCCGAGGATGGGAGGGGCTGCTGCCTCTCCCCCCCTCATGTCATCCTGACGTGGAGCTGACAAAGACGGCCCCGGTTCCGCCTCCCCTGCCAGAGCATCGCACATTTCACATCTTGTCGCTTTTGTGCAGGACCCATCCGCGCATATTCCCTTTAACACATTTCTGAAATCAGGCCAATTAGTCCCCAAAATCAGCGGATGGGTGAGGCGGGAACTAACCGCGGCCTCCACTCTATGCTTTGTTCCCCGAAATTTAATAACGAGGGTCACCACAGGGTAGTTGTGAATATCCCCATGTACACATTTCACCCTCACTCTTTTAGTTGTGCCCAAAGCCTTGTGTTGAACCAAGCATTGGTGGATAGTGGTCTGGTTACAACCTGTGTCCACCAAGGCTTGGTGTGTACTCCCCTTGATTCTTACCGGTATCATGTACCCTCCAGCCCCATCGGGGTCAGACTGTGGTGTGTCGGGGATCCGGACTACAGTTCCCAGCTCCATCACAGGACACTGATCCCGGAAGTGTTCCAGATCCCCGCAACGCCAGCGGGCCGGCCCAGGCGCTACACTCACACTTGTGGGGGCGGGTACATCCGCCTGAGGGGGAAAGCGTGTAGACCCTGAAGTTGCAGGGAAAGGGATAAACCAGCGCAAGCAAGGAGCCGGCTTCGGCAGTGGGTTTCCACGCCTCCGGGGTGCAGGATGTTTGTTTGTTTGTTTGTTTTTAACACCATGCCAGCTTCTATGGCTATTTCCATGGCGAGAAATGTGTAAGGAATTCTATAAAAGGTTTTTAAAGAGATTTGAACTAACGAACTAGCGAATTCAAGGGGTGGTAGCCAGTGTCTTTTACCACTGAGCTTCCCAGGCCCCCAATTTGACTTTGTTAAAAATTTCTTCCAGAGTGCTGACTGAATAAAAAAGGTTTCTCACGGGGTTAAGACCAGTACAGTCTAATAAAACATGTTTCAGGGATTATAGATTTTGTCAGAAGGTACATGTTGGTGAATCTTCTCCTAATATTAAAAACTTGTGTGTCATCCTGGAGTGACCTATTCGACAGCGGGTGTAGACGATCTGGTCCCTGCGATTTGAAAACAGAGAGGAACTTCTTTTGCCAACAATAGGGATGATTTCATGGAGTTTGTTCATGGTGCATTGATCCCACTCAGTTTGCCATTTGTTTTTAATATATTAATTTATTAAGGTTTTTAGGTCAGTGGGAGGTATTGGACACTTTTTGAAATCCGCAGATAAAGCCTCTTTTGCAGCAGTGTCTGCTTCCTCATTTCCTGGGATTCCATAGTGTCCTACTTATTTACATAACAGATTGTATTTGCACTGTACATAACAGATTTATATTAGATTTGCACTACGTATGTGTATGTTTGTATGTATGTATGTGTGGGCAGGTTTAAGTGGCTTACAAGGACTTTTTTAGGTTACAAACTGGTAATTACAAGGGTATTATGCTATAAATGTGGTTTATGAGGACATTTCTAGTGTCCTCATAATTCAAATCACTTAAAAAACATACTAAACGATGTTTTATTAAAAATGTAAAAATGCAGAAAGTTTTTTGTGACGGTATGTGTAAGCATACTTGGCAATAAAGCTGATTCTGATTCTGATTCTGATTTTAAACTTAACAAGATTTTCATATGTTGGTCTTCTGAAGAATAATCTTTCCGCTTTCTTCCGTTCTTTTATAGCTGTCTTGCATTTATCATCAAACCATGGCATCCGTTTGCATTTTGCATTTGATGATGTTTTTGGAATGGTCTCATTTGCTATGGAGATGAGTGTGCTGGTGAACTGTTTTAATAGCATCTAGATCATCTTCAGAGACTTCATTAAACCTTTCATATCAAAGCGTTTGAAAATGATACCAGTTTACTTTTTTAAACTGCCGTCTTGTTATTCTTAGAGCTTCTTCTTTTCCTTTTAGGGTTAGTATTAATGGAAAGTGGTCACTACCACATAGGTCCTGCCATACTTTCCATGAAAGGTCTAAAAATAATTCGGGTTCGCAAATTGTTAGGTCAGTTGCCGAGTATGTTCCGTGCCCTGGGTGTAGGTAAGTGCTGGATCCATCATATAGAAGACATAAGGCAGGATTGTATAGGAATTCTTCTATCCTCTTCCCCTTGGTGTCACAATGGGTATTTCCCCATTGAGTGTTGTGACTATTAAAGTCTCCCATGAGTATATATGGAGAAGGGAGTTGGGCTACTAGGCCATCCAGGTCCTTGTGTGTTACAGTAAGATTTGGAGGAATGTATATGGGACATAATGTAACAGTTCTCTGCAGGGTGAAACGCACTGCTGTTACCTGTAAATTACTGTTCGCATTGATGTGACTATGAATCACATTGTTTCTGATTAAAATGACTGTACCACCAGAAGTCTATCTATTAGTAGGACCAAAGTATTTAAAATTGTAAAATTTTTAAAAGAGAAGGTAAAATTTGGTGGTAGTTTTGTCTCCTGAAGTCAAAAACCAAGGGTGTTGAGAATTGTAGCTAGGCGTTGCAACTCCACGACAGTTCCATTGGATAAAAATATTTCCATTCTCATGTAGGAAAAATAGGAATATTTCCCCTGATTTCTCCTTTTGGGGATGGACTTCTACTCCAACTATCCCTTTCTTTCATTTCGACATCTTTGGTTTGTTTTGTCTTTGCTATTTCATCTTTTGCTTGCGAACAACTCAATCTTCTTGTATTTCTATTTGTAGTTTGATTTTCTATTGAGTTCTGATTAGACTGAGTATTGATTGAGATAGATTCACATTGGGCTCTTGTATTCTTGGTCCTTTTGAGAGATTTATTGCTTTACATTTTGAGGTTTATCTTTGTGCATCCAGGTCTGTCTGGCATTGCGTGGTCTTCACAGATTTCTTGACAACAGAAGCATATGTTTTACTCAGTCTAAAAGAAGGGACAGCGTCTACCATTTTCCTTGCCTCGGGGTAGCTGATCTTCTTTGTGCATCTGATTCTCTGTATTTCCTTCTCCTTGATCCATGTAGGACATTCTTTTGATGCAGCTGGTCTCCTGTGCAATTACAGCATTTTTGTCATTTTTGACAGCTCTCCATGTTGTGGTCTTCTTCACCACACTTGCAACAGATGCTTTTATTTTTGCAACTGTTTTACCCATGTCCATATTTTTGACATTTAAAACATTGTAATGACTTGACTTGACTTGACATTTATGTAGCACAACTTGAGTCAGGGGTTGTCATGGCTTGTGGTAGTGAAGATGAAGATGAAAGAGAGGCAATGGATCTATTTGTAGGCTTTTTAATGAAGATGATATAAAACAATACAGAGTGCCATAAACCAAAACAACAAACTAACAAGCATAACACGGATGAGAACTGACAAACACTGAACAAAACTGGAGTGTATATATATACACACAAGAACTAATGAGGAGATTGAAGACAGGTGAGGATGATGTGGAACAGATGAAGGTGATGAGGGCAGTGCACTGTTGGAAATGGAGTCCAGAGCAAAACTTCAAAATAAGAGTCCAGGGTAAACATGATGGAGACAGAACGTGACAGGGGTGAGGTGTAAGTTGAGCGGGGAATAGCCAAAATTGGAGAGAAAAGTTGAGGTGAAGGGAGTACAGCACAGCTTCTCCCTTTCTCAATATATATATATAAAAAATGACAAACCGTCAGCATGCTTAGTGTACCCTCTGTACCAAGGAAATAAACTTTGGCAACAAGGGCTCACATGCCCTTTTTTCACATTGTCAGACAGAAATACATAAAGAGAAAGTATACAGTACACTATAATGACAACTATGAGTGTTCTACCTGTCCTGAGCCAAAGTGCAACACCCAAAGGACCAGATGTCATGAGAGAGTTCAAGGGCCTGTGCTAATATTTCAGCGTGTTACCAATGCAGAAGTTTGTGTAGACAAATATGCTAGGCTTGACAACCTACAGCAAACTTTACTGGCTATATAGCATAATATCAAGAAAATAATAAGATATGCGTTTGCATGGATGTGATAAAGTGGAAAAGTTTCTATCCCTTTCACTATGGCACGTGTGATTGTGGACTTAGTCCAGACATTGGCTGTAGACAAAGTTGCACTAAGCAGAATAAAGTTCTCACTCACTCACACATAATCATCCTACAAAATGGTCCATTGATTGGGGCGAACCTTTTCAGAGAGAATCTTCATTAAAACACAAAAACACCCTTTTTCAATTAATTTTGATGAAAGGACCTGCAATGGTGATAAAAACAATTTCCTTTCCATCCTGGTTAGCTATTATAACCCAGAGAGGATGGATGTTGATGTGGAGCACCTTGGGTCTATAGAAATCTTGAAAGTAACCGCAGGCAGTCTAGAGAAAGCTCTGGATAATTTCTTCAGTGCCAGCAATATCTCATGGATCAACCTTGTGAGCATGATGATGGATTCCTGTAATGTCATGCTGTCATGCGAGTCAGCAAGATGGGGTTAGAAATAATAGAATGACAGAACCACTGCCCAAAACTTCTAGACATTGATGGTGATTCCTGCCATCATATACATAATGCAGCACAAATATTTTCATCTCCTTTCAGTAATCATCTTGAGCAGCTCTTCTGTGATCATGCAGATCATCAGTGGGCTTCAGACCAGGTTATATCTCATCTTTTGTCATCTCCATTTATTCTTATTATATTAATCAATTTTCTATTTTCCTTTAACCATAAGGTGCAAGTAACATGTGTCATCTGAGGGGTGACTGATGGTCTGGCCCCATGCCAGGAATACAATAACAGTGATTATTTATTTAGCCCAGCTCCTGGAGGATATGCATTTATATTGTACTTCATTTATTCACAAAAATATACATCCGTTATAATTATTACATAATTAATCAACTATATATATATATATATATATATATATATATATATATATATATATATATATATATATATATACTATATAGAACCATTTGATTCCATGTTAATCCAAACATTATTAATTGAATGAGAGAGATTTTAATTATGATTTTATTATTATCCATGTTTTTATGTAGTTCGTAAAAGTAACCATTACATACAATATATCTACCTCATATAATCACTGAGCTGAAACTTTTAGCTTCTTTATGTGATTTTATTATCATATTAGGTGACTATGTGCTGCGTTTGGCCTTATGTGTGCTTTGTTTTTCTCAGTATTATGTCTTGCTTTTTGCAGATGCGGAGGCCCCACATTCCATCAAGATTTATGAGAAGGCCTCCAGTCCTAGAGGAGATAGTGCCTACCCATGGCAATGTCTAACTCATTAAATGTTTGGAATGATTGTGGTGCCTATAACATGTGACTCTGCCATAGTCAAAAACCACAAAGGATATTAATTACTTTCCTTGGTATCTTCTGGATAGAGAAAAAGGGGTGGTCAAAACTTATAGCTAACCTGTGACATCTGCACATAAGTTCTGTAAAACCAATGATGGGAACTGATTAATGGTATGGCTATCAAATTATTGTTTGTACAAAGGTGAAAACAGGCCATATTTGTAAGTGTTAGGATGTTTGAAGTAAGTGATCTATCGTAATCTTAGAAATTGTTGTACTGTGACACCTCTAATTCAATTAGCAAATGACTATAATTTCTTGTGAATATTTTTGAATGAGTACTTTCCTTTTTGTCTTGTGTTTCTTTCTCTTTTGGCTTCTTTTTCTTCTGTATTTCTGAACTACTGAATCCCATTGACTTGTGATGCTAATTGGAACTGCAGAGAAAAATCAGTACACTCTCTCTCAATTGATTGCAAACCTGAGTCATGTTTTTATTCTTCAGTATTCATATTGGGGACCCAACTGTTACCCCCAACAGTTTATGGTGGAGGCAATGTGGGCAACTACTTCGGTGTAACCTTGATCAACCAATATTAAGGTAGGCAGATTTTAATTTTATGTTAGAGACTGTCTGGTGGAGATATTGAGGAAGAGTTATGTGGACGGGAAACACCCTGAAATATAGCTGCAAGCAGCGATGACGGGCCCTAGCACAATTGGTCCATTTCCACCCGGTGGCTTTCGGAAAATAATGCAAGGTGGACACATTATTCTAAACCATTTTGAAGCAATCTGGGTAAATATAAGAGGTCTATTTTAAAGTCTGTTGTAAGAGCCACACTTCCTGCTGCCAGGTGGTGGCGCTATGACCCAAAATAGTCAAATCCATGGGATTAGCCCCCAAGACTAAACATACATCTCAATTTTGATCTCAATCAGATTGCACACAGAAGATTTGAGACACTTCCTGTTCCCTATCTGTCACTCACTCGACGTTGTGTCGATGTAGTGACACTAGGGGTCACTCTTGGGAGCCCGAAACACCTCTGGTCTTTGAAAAAAGGCCAATGAAAATTGGCGAGTGGTATTTGCATAGCACTCCCCGGAACATATGGGTATAAAAGGAGCTGGTATGCAACCACTCATTCAGATTTTCTCTTCGGAGCCGAACGGTCAATGCTCACTGAGCTGAATTCCCACGGCTGTTCATTCACCTCTGCTGGATCTGACGGTGCATTTCAGTGGCTTCTACCCCCTCTGCACTGGTGCACTGCAGAGAACGCCCCTGGGTGCTTCGGCAGAAATAAGAGAGTATATTCTAAAAAAGAGTATATTTCTCTAAAAGAGCGGCACACACGGAATGTCTTTTTAAAGATGCGCCTTTTTAAAGATGCCTTTTCGTTTGTGTGTTATTCCTGGTTGCGGTCGTTATCTCTCGCCTTCTGACTCGTCTTTCGTGTCTGGGCGCTACCCGTGTGGAGACAGCGTTCGTGGATGGATCATGTATTCATTGTGAGAACATGACCATGGCAACTTTGCGGTCGTGGCTTGCCTTCGTGAGAAAGCAAGCCACCCCAGCGGCTCCCTGCCTCGGTCCTTCTACCTACGGGTATGAGGCCAGCGCGGCTAGCACTGGGGGCAATTTGGGGACCCCAATGGGACCACCTCCACCAGGTATCCCCCCACAGACCTCCCATTCCCCAGCACACTTGTCTGCCCCGATCGGGCTTCCTGAAGAGTCCACCAGCTCGTCTCACGGCGAGTTCGACCTCTTGTTCGGAGCCCGCGAAGGTGATGAGCTCTCGAGTGCAGCATCGGAGAGCGGACTTGTCCAGTCGGACGCGGAAGCCTCAGCTGGGCTCCCCCCCTTGGGTACGGTTGCCCAGTCACAGGCGGGCAGCCGCAAGCGTCGGGCTAGAGTGGAACCCTCCGCTTTCCCCTGAACCCTCGCGGCTTGATGATTGGTTCCTGGGCTCACAGCCGCTCACAGCCACGCCCTGGCCCAGTTCCATTCTTCCCGGAAGTGCACGAGGAGCTGACAAGGTTGTGGGAGGCACCTTTTACTGCCCGTTCCCGATCATTCAGCTCCCCCGCCCTCACTACCCTCAATGGTGGGGCAGCCAAGGGCTATTCAGCAATCCCCCGGTGGATAAGGCGCTCACGGTACACCTATGCCCGCAGAGCGCCGATACCTGGTGCGGGCACCCAAAGCTCCCGTCCAAGGCCTGTAGGTTTAAATCATCCCTGATGGCCAAAGCCTAACGCGATGGCTGGTCCGGACCATCCAACTTGGCTACGCGATTCAGTTCACCAGGCATCCGCCCAGGTTCGGTGGCATCCACTTCACCTCGGTGAAGGGCGAGAACACTTCTACCTTGCGTGCAGAAATCGCTACCCTCCTACGGAAGGGTGCGATAGAGCCTGTCCCTCCGGCCGAGATGAAGACAGGGTTTTATTGCCCCTACTTCATTGTACCGAAGAAAGACATGGGTTGCGGTCAATCTTGGACCTGCGAGTACTGAACCGGGCTTTACACAGACTCCCGTTCAAGATGCTGATGCAAAAACGCATTCTAGCGAGCGTCCGGCATCAAGATTGGTTCACGGCGGTAGACCTGAAGGACGCGTACTTTCATGTCTCGATTCTACCTCAACACAGACCCTTCCTGCGGTTTGCATTCAAGGGTCGGGCGGATCAGTACAAGGTCCTCCCTTTTGGCCTGTCCTTGTCCCCTCGCGTCTTCACGAAGGTCGCAGAGGCAGCCCTTGCCCCATTAAGGGAAGTGGACATTCGCATCCTCAACTATCTCGATGAATGGCTAATCCTAGCTCACTCTCGGGATGTGTTGTGTGCACACAGGGACCTGGTGCTCTCGCACCTCAGCCGACTAGGGCTTCGGGTCTACTGGGAAAGAGCAAGCTCCTCCTGGTTCAGAGCATCTCTTTTCTCGGCTTGGAGTTGGACTCAGACTCGATGACGGCGCGCCTCACGAAGAACACGCACAGTCTGGGCTGACCTGTTTGAAGGTGTTCAGACAGAAGACAGCGGTCCCACAGAAACTGTTTCTGAGGCTCCTTGGGCATATGGCATCCTCAACAGTGGCCACTCCGCTCGGGTTGATGCATATGAGACCGCTTTAGCACTGGCTCCAGACTCGAGTCCCGAGATGGGCATGGCACGGCGAGACACATCGCGTGGCCATCATGCCGGTCTGTTGCCACCTCTTCAGCCCTTGGACCAACCTCATATTTCTACGGGCAGGCGTTCCTCTAGACCAGGTGTGTCGTGGTTACGACAGATGCCTCCAAAACGGGCTGGGGCGCTGTATGCAATGGGCACGCAGCCACCGGCTCCTGGACGGGCCTGTGGCTATGTTGGCACATCAACTGCCTCGAGTTGTTGGCAGTTCTGCTTGCCCTGCGGAGGTTTCGGCCATTGATCCAGGGCAAGCATGTGTTAGTTCGGACAGACAACACAGCAACGGTAGCATACATCAACCGTCGAGGCAGTTTATGCTCCTGTTGTATGTCACAACTCGCCCGCCATCTCCTCCTCTGGAGTCAGCAGCACCTCAAGTCGCTGCGAGCCACTCATATCCCAGGCGACCTCAACACTGCAGCGGATGCGCTGTCATGACAGGTTACCCTCAGGGGAGAGTGGAGACTCCACCCTCAGGTGGTCCAGCTGATTTGGAGTCGATTCGGGCAGGCATAGGTAGACCTGTTCGCTTCCCAAGAATCCTCCCACTGCCCGCTCTGGTACGCCTTGACCAAGGCACCTCTCGGTATCGATGCGCTGGCACACAGCTGGCCCCCTGGACTACGCAAATATGCGTTTCCCACAGTGAGCCTACTTGCACAGACCCTGTGCAAGGTCAGGGAGGATGAGGAGCAGGTCGTCCTGGTAGCACCCTACTGGCCCACCCAGACGTGGTTCTCGGACCTCACGCTCCTCGCGACAGCCCCCACCCCCAACGAATTCCCCTGAGGAAGGACCTTCTTTCTCAGGGGCGGGGCACCATCTGGAACCCGCGACCAGACCTCTGGAATCTCCATGTCTGGCCCCTGGACAGGACATGGAAGACTTAAGCGGCCTACTACCCGATCACTCAGGCTAGGGCCCCCTCTACAAGGCGCCTGTATGCCTTGAAGTGGCGTCTGTTCGCTAAGTGGTGTTCTTCCCGACGCAAAGACCCCCAGAGATGCGCAGTCGGATCGGTGCTTTCCTTCCTGCAGGAGAGGTTGGAAGGGCGGCTGTCCCCCTCCACCTTGAAGGTGTATGTAGCCGCTATAGCGGCACACCATGACACAGTGGATGGTAAGTCCTTAGGGAAGCACGGCCTGATCATCAGGTTCCTGAGAGGTGCCAGGAGGTTGAATCCCTTCAGACCACACCTCATTCCCTCATGGGACCTCTCTGTAGTTCTTCATGGTCTACAGGGAGCCCCCTTTGAGCCCCTGCAGTCAGCTGAGCTTAAGGCACTCTCTTTGAAGACTGCCCTCCTGACTGCGCTCACTTCCATCAAGAGGGTAGGAGACCTGTAAGCATTCTCTGTCAGGGAAACGTGCCTGGAGTTCGGTCCGGGCAACTCTCACATGATCCTGAGACCCCGACTGGGCTATGTGCCCAAGGTTCCCACGACCCCTTTTAGGGATCAGGTGGTGAACCTGCAAGCGCTGCCCCAGGAGGAGGCAGACCCAGCCCTGATGTTGCTGTGTCTGGTGCGCGCTTGCCTACAGAAGTGAAGAGATTAAAGATTTCTCTTCCATCTTCAATCAAGTCGACATTTCTGAAGTTCTCCGCCAGCCCACCGAGAATCAACAGCCGTACTGCCCGCCGACAGAGCGAGGAAACGGCCTCCCGTCATCACACGAGCCTCAAGGAACCGGGTCAAAGTTAAAGGATGGAGGAAAACACATTCTACCTGTGTCCTCATGCAATACAAGTAAGAGGTTAGGGCAGAGATAAAATATTATAGCGTGTTATTCTTGTGTTTCAAGGTTTTTGTTTGTACAGTTTACAGACCGCCATGTCCGCTCATTATTAATACTCAGGGTATTAATTATCACAAATTTGTTTTGCTGTATTGTGGTCCAACCAAATTGGATTGTGCAATTTCGCCATTGCGGGTGAGACAGAAACTGAGTTCATCCATTAAAGAGTCAAATAACGCAGGACTTTTACGAGCCCCGCTCGTAAAACCACATCTCTGAGTGATGAACACAGCTGCTTTCTCTCCCGCTATCGTGAAATCAGCTTTAGGGCTGTCACTTAATTATCTCTCTCTCTCTCTCTCTCTCTCTCTCTCTCTTACTAATCACACACACACACACACACTGTCACACACACACACCTTATGTGTTATAGGATTCTTTTGATTTCCATATCTAATCATATCATTGTTTAGTTTGTAGTTGTAAGTCGGAAGTTTATTGACTGCATTGTATTAATTATTAATTGATATTACTGCATAAATAAACTTTGTTTATATTACAAAGAGAAGTGTTTTGGTTTGTTTTGCATACGCCTGTGTCATGCTGACGGGATGTCAGTGCTCGGATTCAAACCTTCATTCATTGTTTTTTTTCCCGAAAATTGATATTCTTCGGATGCCGATTTTCCTAAGAAAACAATCTAATATTGAGACTGTTTTACTATTTGGTTATTAGTCCCTAATTCCAGGGTGGTGCCCCGTCAATGTTAATCCTTATTAATATACTATTGATTTTTGATAATTGATAATTATCTTTGATGATTGTTGAATTTGAATGATCAATAAGCTAGTGTTAATTTTAATTAATGTTTCATCGATGTTAACAATTAACGATTATCTCTGATAATTGTTGATTTTAAAGGATTAAAAAAAGCTAACATTTATTCTCATCAATGTTCTATTGATTTTAATAATTTGTAATTATCTTTGATAATTATTAATTATTGCTAATAACCAAACTTGCTCCTAAACGTAGCACACTACATTTACTGGAGCCCCATATGAGGTTTTAATGAGTTAGATCCAATTAATTCATTTAAATATTAATTAATAACTACAGAAATAATTATTAATTATTTCTGATGGTAACACTGATCTAAACAACCGGTAAAGCCTGACATTTACCACTTAGTTCACTCATCATCCAGACCATAAAAGAAAGAGTGCCCTTGTTACTGGATCAGTATTTGTTTTTTATTATATGTCATTATTTTTCATGATTACTTGGTAAGTTTCATCAAAAATTTAAATGATGTTGTTTTTGTTGATGGTGATGATGATGTGGACATTTATGAATGTAAATCAACACATCATTTGTTGAACTTCATCCAAAGCGAGTGCCGTTAGCTAACTTTCTGCTCGAAACTACAGTATGTGGAGAGTTTGTTTCTGGTGGGTCACTTATAAGCGGCGCACTCTACTGATGGGCTGCGTTCCACTTCACTTTTAACATCCACTCTCTAACTCCCCTAAGCACTTCCCCTCAGGGGAATCCCCGCCACCATTTTGTAAGTCTGTTCCAATTCGTTCAGTGTGCGAGGGAAGTTTCTGTTGACAGACCCTCAACCCCTCGATTCTGACCGTGGGAGCGAGCCTATTCTGATGTACGCTTCAGGCAGCTCCATATCCCACAGTGCAACTCAATTGTGATGTGACAGCAGATTGCACTTCATAAACCTCACCGCCACACAATTCTAATGTATGATGGAAGTGAAGTTAGGTCAATTAAGCAGAAAAGTTAATTGACGAAAAGTTTAGAAAAGTTATATTTAGATTTAACAGCATAATATTTGTAGCTACCTTAAAGGTGCAGTATGGAAGATTCAGAAACCCTTGTTATTAATGACACCTGTGGCCGTTAAGTGAACTGCAGCCTGTTGCACGTGATCGCGCGTACACACTGTATAGGGACACGAGCGAGCATGACTCCACAGGGAAGCAAGACTGAACATGATTCACCATGATGACAGATGAGGTAGCATAATTAAAATTACACAGTTATGATTGTTTTACTACAAACTTGGAGACTGTATATTATATTTGACTCTCCAGTACTGGAACAGGGCTAAAACAAAGTGTGGATATAGGTCTGACTATGTGAGACTGTAGTTTGAAGTAATCACTTTTCTTTGCATGATACTTTGACTGCATTTATACGATAGCCTATGTCAGCGTTAGCTAGCTAGCCAGCTTTATCAATAGCTGTTAGCTAAATTTGGTGGATGATGACAGTAGCTGTTTATAAAATAAACTGTACATTATAAATATGTTGACACAATTCAGTATTGATGTGATTCCATCACAACTGTCATTTTGATATATCGATGTGCTATTGTTATATAATAATACATTGGATATATTTTCTGTATAACTATAATTATAGTGTTACGTTACACTAATGAATGGAGCTTTTTGCATTATCTTGAACATTGTCTAGCATTCATTTCATGTGTTATTGTAGTTTACCTTGCTGAATAATTACAGATTAACATTATGTCAGTTACTGTGAATCAGCATACCTGACTTTTAGTATAAAGAGAAGATCGTTGAAATTATTTGAAAGTTACGAAGCAAGGTAGCTTGCAATTCATCAGCGTTAGCAGGCAAGGTCAAGTTAGCTAAAATTACACAGATCAATCCTTATGGCACTATATTTCACATGCTTTGCAATTATGTAAGCTTACCTGTCCAATAAGAAGAACGCCAGTTCAGGGTCAGTTTTGATCCCCAAAATTAAACGAAGGTCCCTCCAGGAATCAAATGTCCTGCTGATGTTCTCTCTAGTTTTCACTCGACCACGATCACGTTCCCGCTTAGCCAGACGGGATCCAGTAAATGTTTTTTTGTTTTTTTGGCTTACTTAGAGTTTGTGTAGGAGTCGGTGTTGTGCTGAGAGCCGGACGTTTGCTGGATTTCATCTCTAAGTTAATGTTACCTAGTGTTGCAGTTTGTTGTCGCTGTTGAATAGCGGAAGAGAAGCACTGAGGCAAGGCCTTTGGGAGCGCGCATAAACGTCACATCCTTTGGATTTTCCCAGCAAAAGCGACCCGCTCCCTTCCCATGAAAATCAGACTACAGGCTTTAATAGGCACCCTAGGAAGTCCGGGAAGGGTTAATTTCTTAAGTTGCGTTACAAGCCGATCACACGTTGGCAAAAAAAAGGTGAATATTACATGAAAAATGTTACATATTGCACTTTTAAACTGTTTATCACACAGTTATAGCCTATGTGTTAATTGTTATGTTAACATTTTCATTTGTGTAAATCTTATTAATCCTTTCTAACAATTTATTCTAATGAAAAAAAATTAAACATACGAGATTTATACATAAGCCTCTGAAATCAGTCTCCGAAAACATTGTTTTCTCAGGTGCAAAAATCACTGAATAATTCCACAGTTTGACATCAGCCTTCAACATGCTCCAAGTGATCAAGGGTTAAGGGAGTTCCATTTAAACCCATTGCATGTCTTCCGCCAGTAGTGGACACTCACGCAACATAAGCAGTGATGTACATCTGAGTCCATGAGATGGAATGAAGTTTGCGAGGGAAGGAGATAAAAATTTGAAATAGAATGCAGCCCCGGTGTTACCTGTTTGCCACGCTTCTCTGTAATGGCATTTTTAATCTGAAAATATTGATTGTTTTGTTAGACCGAATTAATGACTAAAGTAAGGGTCACACACATCATGTTATGTGCAATGTTTAAATGTATTTTGTTATTTGAACATTTTATGTAATAACATTAGCCTATTATCATTGACATCCAGTGATATGGGGAGAGATGAAACGAACATTATCTAAATGTGTATTATTTACAGCTAAGCTTCATGTTTCCTTTGAGTCTGTATATGTTTAAAATCAGATTTAATTCAATATAGTTTACTTGCATTTCATATTTCTTTCATAAATCAAAGAGATTTGATTTAATTCATCTAGTTTACACACAATATTTAATTTTTGCCTTTTTTATGTTTAATAATATTACCATTTACTAATAAGAAATTAGTGATTAAAAAGAAAATTCTACTTTTATTTTATTTTTTTGAGATGGGAAAATATATATAGGCCTATTTATTTTCTTTAACCTATATTCTGTCTGCATAATTGAAATACTTTTTTAATCATAGAAAAGCATGGCTGATGCACATAGGGTCATTCATCAAAAATGCCTGAAATATCTCTTCACAGAATTGTTCCTGGGAAATATAAAAGAACAGATCTCAATTCCTGGTGTCTGTCATTCATTCATCATTAAAGTTCCATCAAAAACATCTGGAGTCTAACTGCAACACTTCCTGGCCCCATTCTTACATTGAAACAATGACAAGTACATTCTTCAGTAAATTTCTCCTTTTTTGTTCCACAGAAGCAAGAACGTATGAATACATGTTTGGAATGATATGACAAAAAGATTAACTTGAGAAGCATTTCAAAACACATCTTGATGAAAGATGAACTCTTGTCTTTCAGTATTGTTTTGTCACATTAAAGGTGTTTTTTCCCCCCTTTGAACTGTTTTTTTAATCACTTTTTAACACTTTCTTAATGCATGTGTATTAAATGTTTTGTTAATGCAACATAATGTCATGACTTTACTTGGAGGGGCACATCATTATTAACTAATTATTAACTAGTCATATACTGTAACAGGTCAAGGACGGGCAAGGAGGAGGCGGGAACCGGCTGAACAATCGATATAAACTTTTAATGCATAAATGAACTTAAAACAGCATAAAACATAAGGACACAGACACACATGCAACACGGCTGCGTGCGTCACTCTCTCTCGAACTGGCGTCTCCAGCTGCCCCTTATCTCGCTCTCCCACTGATCAGCTGATTCAGCACCGGACGTGCTCCATCACGGCCCGGCCACGCCCTCCTCCTCGTCACATATACTTATTATGAACATATGACTGGTTAATGCAGCATCATGTCATGACTTTACTTGAGGGGCACATCATTATTAACTACTCATATACTTATCATGAACTCGTGATTTGTTAATGCAGCATTATGTCATGACTTTACTTGAAGGGGCACATCATTATTGATTCATAGTTAACTACACAAGTACTACACTTAGTATTCATGTCAGTTAAATCACATATCTTTTATAATCTTTTGGTGGTTTGTCATGAAGGTGTAGTCATAGCATGCGTGTGTATGGTGAGTAAAATGAGTTGTGGGACCAACAGTGGTAGGGTGAGGGAATGGGATGGAGAATCGTGCAAAATGGGTTAAGATAGAATTATTTGTGGCAATTATTATTATATTTCTTTTATTAATAAGTTTGATAAGGACGATGCATGTAAATAATGGCAGAATAATCCTGTCATTTTATGATGTTTGTGGAGAAACTGTAGACAGCAAAAGTTAGTATAAAATTATGAAATATTAAATAATGCATGTTTAATTCAAGGTTTAAGTAATGCATATTCTTTCTGATAAAGCCTGTTTACATTTTAAAACATGAATTATATAAACACATTTAAATGTGTCTGTTTATTTGTCCATTGATAAATTGGTATATTTATTCACATTTTTATTTTCAAATTAATAGATTGATCATTTATTCCTTCATTCTTTTGTAAATGGCACTCCTTGGCTTCCATAGTAAATAAAGTGCATTAATTTGAACAGTCTGCTAAACTATTTCCTTTGCCAACTCATTCAAGGGACAGGCAGGTGGTGTGTTTGAATTAAAGTATGACACTGAAAGAATATTACAAAACGATAATAAATCAGAACATGTTGGTTACTGCAGATTACAGTAGGTCTATCAGTAAGTATATTACTATATAGGATGAAAGTATTATCCTTAATGAACAATGAAAATGGTCAAAAAACATCAATTCAAAATCTAAACAGCAAACAGCAAACAGTAAACAGTGTACTCTAAAAAGAAAATCAATCATAGCACAAATTTGTTATTTAACAAATCTTATTTTTACGAAAACATTGCTTAGTCGTTTACAAGTAATAACAAGTTATCTTAGAAATTTAAAATGTTATGTTGTTGGCATTAAAGCAGAAATTATGGGCTATTATTTAATTTGTCTGTCAAAATGTGAGTGAACTGCTGTACATTTTCAAAATAATGCAACTGAAAAACTGCAAAATATTATATATGGGCCATTATACCAAATAAGTTTAAACTTTGGACTTAAAAAAAAAAAAACTATTGAGAAGTCAGACATTGGATGTTTCATAACAATATGTTATGATCTATTTAAACCCAAGGCATTAATTGAGATAATAATATAATATGCTAAATATATACAAAATAATAATTTATAGAGTACTTTTTATTAGGAAGTGGCTTTCCCAAACCCTGACCCCTAAATTTCAGCTTATGAAAATAATACTTTTTTTCAGTGCTGTTTTTTTAAAAGATCGATTTTATTTATTTTTAAAGTGAAAGGAAAATATTTAGATTCTATTAAGGGTTTAATTTTTAAATTTCCCACATGTTTATGTCTACTGAAACACAAAAAGTTTTAGTCTATTGGCTGAGCCTGATTTTAGCCACACCCCTGCATTTCTGATCAGGAAGTGAGACTGCATCCTCCTGTCCATGTTTGGACGAGTAGTTAGAGCTCATCTTTTTGAAGTAAATGTGCTCCAAAGTCTGAAAATAAGTGTGGAACTGAAACAGTCACTAACGAAACATATGATAAAGTTTCAAACTTTAGCAAATGGCTGCGACACACATCTTTTTAATTTTATTTTTTGTCATGTTGTGATTTCATTAGCTTTTATACAACTTATTATTACAATTATTACAAATATTATTATCTAATAGTATAAAAATCTATTAATGATTTTTTTTTTCTCCTGCAGAACACTTTAGGGGAGCTTTTCAGGACTTTTATTTCAAATAATCATAAAAAATCACAAACATGTACTATAAAGGGGCTGGTTTGCTCAGCGATTTAAGATGCTGACTAAATCCAGGGCGTGCTGAGTGACTCCAACCAGGTCTCTGTAGGTTCTACTGGTTGTTTAGATCAGTGTTACTATCAGAAATAATTAATAATTATTTCTTTAGTTATTAATGAATATTTAAATTAAATAATAGAATCTAACTCATTAAAACCTCACACGGCGCACCATTAAATGTAGTGCGCCACATTCAGGAGCGGGATTGGTTATTAGCAATAATTAATAATTATCAAACATAATTATTCATTATTAAAATCAATAGAACATTAATGAGAATCAGTGTTAGCTTTTTTAATCCTTTAAATCAACAATTATCAAAGATAATCATTAATTATTCACATTGATGAAACATTGATTAGGATGTCGATTCTTAAGAAAATCGACATCCGAAGAGTATCGACCTTTGAAAAGAAACAACGAAGGCTTGAATCCGAGCACTGACATCCCCTGTCAGCATTTGACACAGGTGTATGCAAAACAAACCAAAACACTTCTCTATGAAATATAACAAAGTTTATTTATGCAGTAATATCAATTAATAATCAATACAATGCAGTCAATAAACTTCTGATTTACAACTGCAAACTAAACAGTGATATGATTAGATATGGTAACCAAAATAATCCTATAACACATGAGAGGAAGGTAGGTGTGTGTGTGTGTGTGTGAATGTGTGTGTGTGTGTAAGGTGTAACGCGCACAAAATGTTGGACGTGACTCTCGTGGAGAGTACGTCACGCAAGATTTCCAGCCAGAGAATATGGCCGCGAATGTGGGCGGAGAGAAGCCAGTCAATGGCGTCTGCCCGTTTACTGCGTGTCTCCACTTGTACGATAACTTAGGGACAAAGCTGAGCTTTATCACGAAGTTATCTACTAGCCAAAAGTGTGTGCGAGAATGTTTGTGAGGGGTCGAGCATGTGTGTGTGTGTGTGTGTGGTTAGTACGAGAGAGAGAGTATAAAGTGGTGGCACCAAAGCTGGTTTCACGATCGTAGGAGAGAAAGGTGGACGGCTCGTAAACCGTCCCGCGGTCTTTGGTTCTTTAATGGATAAACTCAGTTTGCCGGTCTCACCCGCGATGGCGAAAATACACAACAGTCCAATGTGGTTGGACTACAACACAGCAGATCTCATTCCTGATAACAGTACATTACAGTAATACCTTGAGTGTTATTAGCAGCAATGAGCGGACTCGGCGGTCCGTAAACTGTACAAGCAATAACCTTGATACACAAGAATAACACACTATAATATTCTATCTCTGCCCAGACGTAAACCTCTTACTTGAATCGCACGAGGACACAGACGAATGTGTGTTCATCCGTCCTTTAACTCCGACTCGGTTCCTCGAGGCACAGGTGATGTGCCTGTTGGCAGGCGGTACGGCTGCTGATTCTCGGCGGGCTGGCGGAGAAATCAGCGACATCGACTTGATTGAAGATGGAAGAGAAATCTTTTTCTCTACACTTCTGCAGGCAAACGGATGAAGATGCGGATTGCTCGGCGGTCTCCTTCGGATCCATTAGAGTGTTCGGTGGAACACAGAGTAATCTCAACTTGTCCAGGGAGATGGAGATTGTATGGCCACAGTTTCAAGTCGGACGTTACTTCCTTGTGCCACGTGGCTACACCTGAGAGCAGCGATGAGCTGCGTCTATGCACGGCGAGCAAAGTTGCTGGAAGCAATTCCCGGAAGCATCTCAGAGGTATTTCTACTCCTGATGATGTCATAGTTGAGGGCCGTTCTATCTGAATACATGAGACTCAACATCTCCTAAGCAACCAAATTGGCCTGGTTGCTAGGGAGGGTAGAGTCACATGGGCTAACCTCCTCATGGTCACTATAATGTGTGCGTGGATGCCGCAGAGAATAATGTGTGCCTCCACACGCTCTACATCTCCATGGTAACGTGCACAACAAACCACGTGATAAGGTGCGCAGATTGACGGTCTCAGACGCGGAGGCAACTGAGATTGAGGTGAGTCACTACGCCGCCACGAGGACTTAGAGCGCATTGGGAATTGGGCAAAAAAACGTACTAAAATCTAATTAGTTGAATTTACTTAATAAGTAAATAAATAAGTTTGTATGCTTTTTCAAATTTAACATACTTTTTTGGCTCAAGTACAATTAACTTAATTACAAGTAAACTTAACTCATCTGTGATTAAAGTATCATTGTTCTTATTTATTTAGTTATATAAAGGTGCTGTTGGCGATTTTAGCCATTCTACTTCCACGAGACTAAGCCGTTGGATTAGCCACTGCCTCTCTTTCCAAAACCCCGCACTCCAAAGGTACCAAATGAGCTTTATTGAGACCAACATCATGCAGAAACGGTTGTTCAAAACAACAGCAGAAAAATAGCGCCCTCATTTGACAACTGTTATGAACAAGATGGCTTAAAAATGGCAATAAGTCTCAATAATTCGCTGCAACTACAACACTATGAGAATGCGCAAAATGATTGTCAGGTCGAAAGCGTCATTGTCTGTGGTCTGCAGACACAATATTGTTGAGTCTAGAGCTGTCACAGAGACAGGTGATATATCTTACAACAATTATTTCAGCAGGGAGTAGGAACATTTTTTGCATACCTTTCCATAAAAAATCACTTACACGGTCTCAGACATTTGGCTCATTGGTCGCTTCCACCTGAGAGAGCCCCTCCCTGGTTCTGCATTGAACAAGAACTCCTTGCCCCTATTTTGCCATTGCACAGCCTTTCCATCAAACTAAATAGAGAAGTTAAATCACACCCCATTATTTCACATTTACACTCAGTAAATGAGTTAATTCAGATATTTATCTAAATGTTGCCTCGAGCCTATGGCTAAACCCCAAACTATGCATTAATAAGTCCCCTTTTTGTTGGTCAGAGTGGATTGTGAGGGGGGTTCACTCGATAATCTTTACGAGAGCAGTGTGATGAGATCCTTTGAAAATCTGGTTCAATATTTTGGGATCCCCAGATCTCAGTTTTTTAGGTATCCTCAGTTACGCCATTTGCTCTGTACTATTTTTGGGAGTAGCATACACCCCCCTAAAGCAGCAGATACTCTAGGAGTGGTGATTTCTGCTTTTGGAAAGGGCCATGAGGCATCAGTGTATTACTCCTTATTAATTCAGAGTCTGGGGGACGGAGTCTCAACCACTCTCAAGAGATTATGGGAGAAAGATTTAAACCTGGAATTGGAGGAGAGAGAATGGGCTAGGATTTTAAAAAACATAAAAACTGCATCGAGAGATGCAAGGGTGCGCCTTATACAATTCAAGATTTTACATCGGTTCTATTGGACCCCCTCTAAATTGTATAGGCTTGGTCTTAAAGACACACCCACCTGCTGGCGATGGCAATCAGAGGAAGGAGACATGGCCCATGTTTTTTGGTGGTGCGCTGAGATTCAGGAATTTTGGTTGAAGGTACAGAGTGTTCTGTGTGACGTGTTGGGCATTCTGATTTCGTTTTGCCCCAGACTCTGTGTTTTGGGTGATGGGGAATTGGGTCCTCACCAGTGTGATAATAGGCAGGCAGATTGTTTTAAGGGGTTGGAAGTCGGTGGGAGCACCCTCAATTCGGGAGTGTTGCGAAGAGATGGGAAGGGTGGCAGCCTTCGATGAGGTATCATGTAGAAGGCTGGGGATATGGGATTCTTTTATTGGGAAATGGGGTAGATATTTGATGTTTTTGGGGGGCTCTCGCAGTGTTTCTGTGGAGAGAGAGAGGTATAGTTTAGAGTTGTATGTTTATTATAGGTGTATGTATATATATGTGTGTGTGTGTGTGTGTATGTTTATGTATGTATTTGTATGTGTGTATGTATATATATATGTATATATTTATTTATTATTTTATTCTCTGTAAATGTGTGTACTTATGTAAGACCACTGGGATGTTCGTTTGGGGTGGGGTTCTTGATCGTGGAGGGGAAGTAGTGGGTGTTAATGTTGATTCACTGTATATATGTTTTGTTTTTCTTTCTTTTGAAAATTAATAAAATGTTAATCACAAAAAAAAATAATAACTTACAGCAGGGGCCTGGGTAGCTCAGTGGTAAAGATGCTGGCTACCACCCCTGGAGTTTGCTCCAGCTGGGTCTCCTAAGCCTACCAAATTGGCCCGGTTGCTAGGGAGGGTAGAGTCACATGGGGTAACCTCCTTGTGATCGCTATAATGTGGTTCACTCTCGGTGGGGCGTGTGGTGAGTTGTGCGTGGATGCCGCAGTAGATGGCATGCAGCCTCCACACACGGTATCTCTCTGCAGTAACGCGCTCAACAAGCCACGTGATAAGATGCGCAGATTGACGTCTCAGACGCGGAGGCAACTGAGATTCGTCCTCTGCCACCCGGATTGAGGCAAGTCACTACGCCACCACAAGGACTTAGAGCAATTGGGCATTTCAAATTGGGAGAAAAAGGGGAGAAAATCAGTCAATCAATCAATAAATAAATAAATCACTTACATCACTTTTAAAATGAGTTATTGCATGTCTTATATAGTATAAGGGAAATTATTTCTGGACTCTCGGTTAGCCATATGGCACATTCTTCTCAGTACTTCTCAGTGCACATAAATCTGCACTTTGGTAAAGTACAATTATATAGAGAAAAATGACTTACATTTAACAGGCTCCAAGTTCACCAGAGGTGACACTAATTACTCTAATGGTGACTTCACACAAAAATGTCAGCAAGCTACAACAAAACATCAACAATACTCATAAGGATTAAAACAATATATATATATATATATATATATATATATATATATATATATATATATATATATATATAAACAACAATTATTATATTTCTCCCTAAGTTCCCTTGTCTTGACCAAACATACGTAATTTATTCAAGGGTTTATGGGTATCCCACACAGCCACAATTTTTTACTTGATAATTTTGAGTTAGTTGCACTCAAAGCCAAAGTTTAAAGAACTTATGTATTTGAGTATTTACAGTGTGACCAAAACACCCATGTACACACATTCATACATGTAAGGAGAAAGAAGCCAAGTGCAGATATGCTAAAAAACATATGATAGTTTTCTTATAGTATTATATAAAGTTTTTACAAAATGTTTATTAAGGCCTCTGATTATGGTTTACAGGACTCTGGAGGCATGTTGTAGCCCTTAGGAGCCGAGAAGAGGCCTAGGGAGAGATAATTTGGCTGGCACACATTAAAGCACTGCGGGCCTGTCAGCCTGAGGGCCCCCGAGGCTCCAGATAGTCAGAGGTCCCATTGGACCGGTTCACAATTTATTCTTGGGTTCTGAGGTCTGTGAAAATCAAATGGCAGCAGATATTCAGTTATACCTCAAAGGTAAATAGTGATGGAATACTCTGTTACTATAGATAAAAAAGCATAAAAGATATAGATGCAACAGATTCAAGAACAAGATTCCAATACAGAAGCTCTTGAGTATTTTCTTGTTTTTCTTTATATTGATTTACCAAACGTGAGAATTTACCTTTGCTTTGCATATACTGTGATCTTATCAGTAGAATTATTCATTACAGTACTAAAGGTGATTATTGATTAAGTGTTGCAGTCAAAGGTCATTATGAATCTAATTCAGGAAGAGAGTTTGAAAGTTTCTCTGATGGTCACTATAGACAGTCATGCATACTTTAAAGAAAAATGTAAGTAATACTCAATATGTTTTGCTATTGATGTTTTATGTATTGATGTTTTCATGGATTTTAGCAAATATTTACAACAGTTATTGTTACTACAATGAAGCTTTGGTGACTTGTTATTATCCACCACTGCCATTCAAAAACAAAAAGAATTTGAAATGCCTGAAATATTCTGAAAGGTATGTAATGCCAAAGTTTGAAGGACATCCCATTTTACTTTATCATGGTTTCACAGTAGTAATAAGGTGTTTTGGTCTAAACTATAATTACCAAGGTTTTTTGTAAGGAACAGAATAAATCAGTTATTTTCTCATGTGTTTTTCATGATAAGAGGATAAGAGATTAAATTTTTTATTCTTATTATATTTATATATTTATTTTACTGTTTTATTATGACATAATGACACACACACACACACACGCACACACACACACACACACACACACACACACTATGTTTATATATTTATAGTTTCATATTTATTAGGCATCTGTCTTTTTATTAGACATGGACTTCTTTAAATAACATAATAAAATACAAATAATAATATAATATAAAATTATGGTTTAAGCTTATAGAGGTCTGCTTACATGTTATTGTGCGATATGCTATGCTCCATCTAAAACTATTTTAATTTTCTATTAACTACTTTACTTTTGTTACTACATTTTTTATATTCTTTTAATCAGTTCTATAAAATAATAATAATAATAATAATAATAATAATAATAATAATAATAAATTCTATAATAATTTTGCACGCTATTTTTTTTGGTTTTATATTATTTGAGAGACTCCATAGAATATTTGTACTTTAAAAAAAAATTATAAATCACACTGCCCCAATTTAGCGTGAGTCTGACAGAGATGAGCTGTTTTGTACAGTAGACTGTGCTGCGGGCCCTTTAAGGGATCAGCAAACGCGTTTAGAAGATCTGCCCGTCTACTGTGTTTGTGAGTTCTGTGACATCAACAAGACACACGCAGATATGGTGTGTTCTCTCGAGGGATTGACATTAACTAAATAATCATCAAGACTCCCGGGAGATAAAAACAGCAGAGAGAAAGAGAGGTCGTGCTGCTGATCGGAGATCTAGTGAATATTTGCAGCAGTTTTCCAGCAGGTGGATTTATAGCACACTATTAGCAGGGTTCATGAAACTTTGCTCCGATTTACGAGCTGGGTAAGATATTTCTATTTAGATATGAGAAGAATGTATTCAAGAAGGCAACATTTGATTTAAAAAATGTGTCCACAGGACTGACATAATTCATAGATTCATTTCCATTCTTATAAATAAAGCAATTCATATCACTCGTTGTGTCGCACTAAGCTCGCTGATTTAAATGGGCGGCTATACGTCATAATAACATGTCTCTTGGCTCTTTGTGTTATTATGTTTAAATGCGTTACAGGAATGTGACCTTCAGTCGATCATTGTAATATCAGGGACACAATATATGTATAGAACATCAGGTCTGGATACATTGTAACACATTGTAACACACACACACACACACACACTGAAATGATACATATGGCGAAGTGAATGTGGCTACATGTGTTGTTATGTTGTTGCGTGGACGGTCACGAATAGGTGCGTTGATCCGTTCATTAATTTATCTGTTGATCCATTGTTCCATTTATATGTCGATCCTTTTATTATTTAGTCTACTGTGTCATTGATTAATTGTTCCATTGATCCACTAATCTGTTGATCCAACAATTAATTTAAATGTTGATCGATTGGTTCATATATATATATATATATATATATATATATATATATATATATATATATATATACAACGATCAGCCACAATATTAAAACCACCTGCCTAATATTGTGTAGGTCCCCCTCGTGCCCCCAAAACAGCGCCAACCCGCTTCTCAGAATAGCATTAGCATTCTGAGATGATATTCTTCTTTCCACAATTTTACAGAGTGGTTATCTGAGTTACCGTAGACTTTGTCAGTTCAAACCAGTCTGGCCATTCTCTGTTGACCTCTCTCATCAACAAGGCATTTCTGTCCACAGAACTGCCGCTCACTGGATGTTTTTTGTTTTTGGCACCATTCTGAGTCAATTCTAGAGACTGTTGTGTGTGAAAATCCCAGGAGATCAGCAGTTACAGAAATACTCAAACCAGCCCATCTGGCACCAACAATTATGCCACGGTCCAAATCACTGAGATCACATTTTTCCCCCATTCTGATGGTTGATGTGAACATTAACTGAAGCTCCTGACCCGTATCTGCATGATTTTATGCACTGCACTGCTGCCATACGATTGGATGATTAGATAATCGCATGGATGATTGTTGGTGCCAGACGGGCTGGTTTGAGTATTTCTGTAACTGCTGATCTCCTGGGATTTTCACACACAACAGTCTCTAGAATTTACTCCGAATGGTGCCAAAAACAAAAAACATCCAGTGAGCGGCAGTTCTGTGGACCGAAACACCTTGTTGATGAGAGAGGTCAACAGAGAATGGCCAGAATGGTTCAAACTGACAAAGTCTGCGGTAACTCAGATAACCGCTCTGTACAATTGTTCTAATGTTGTTGCTGATCGGTGTATATATGTGTATATATATATATAAAAATCAATTTATTTTTTAATGTACTGATTCATTGATCCATTGATTAATTGTTCCATTGTTTCTTTGATCCACTGAATCATTGATCTATTAATTCACCTATCTGTTGATTTGTTGATTAATTTATCTGTAGATTCATTGATCCATTAATAATATATCAATCCATTTTTAATTAGTCTACTGATTTATGGATCTATTGATTAATTGTTCCATTGATTCATTGATCCTTTGAATCATTGATTAATTTGTTCAATGATCGGCTGATACGTTCATATATTTATCTGTTCATTTATATAGCGATCACTATTAATTAGTCCACTGAATATATTATCCATTGATTAAATATTCCATTGATACTTTGATCCACTGAATCATTGATCCGTTGATTCATTTATCTGTTGATTCATTGATCCATTCATATATTGACCTGTTTATTAATTAGTCTACTGATTTATTGAACCATTTATTAATTGTTCCACTGATTCCTCCATACACTGAATCATTGATCCTTTGATTCACTGATCTGTTGATCCATTCAGTAATTCATCTGTTGATTCGTTGATCCATTTTTAATATCAGTAATTTTTTTAATTAGTCTACTGATTTATTGATCCATTATATATTGATCCATCTATTTTCTATCCCGAGTCACTGATTCATTGATTCATCTGTTGTTCCATTGACTCATTTTTTTGTTGAATCATTGATCCAGTTATTATATATTGATCCATCTTTTAATTAGTCTACTGATTCATGGATCCATTGATTAATTGTTCCATTAATTCTTTCATCCACTGAAAAATCGATCCATCTTTTCACTGATTTTATGATCCGTTGACTCATTTATCTGTTAATTCAATTATCCATTTATATATCAATCCATTTATTAATCAGTCCACTGATTCATTGATCCATGTATTAGTTGTTCCAATGAATCATTGGTCTATTGATTCACTGAACTGTTGATCCGTTGATTCACTTACATGTTGATTCATTGATCGATTTATTATATACCGATCCATTTTTTAATTAGTCTGTTGATCAGTTGATTTATTTATCTGTTGGTTCATTGATTTATTTATATATCTATTTGGTTATTAATTAGCATACTGATTCATTGATCCATTGATTGATTGTTCTATTGATTCATTCATCTACTGAATAATTGATCAATTTATCCTTTGTTCTATTCATTTGTTGATACATTGAATACATAATATCCTTGATCAGTATTCCTGTATGTGTATGTAGGCAGCACCTGTAGTTCTGAACTCTGAATATGCTTCAGGCAGAACTCCAGTAATTTTTGTATTTGTACAGTATGTTAGTGTGATGTATAGCATTGATTTAAAGGGATAGTTCACCCAAAAGTGAAAATTCTCTCATCATTTATACACCCTCATGCCATCCCAGATGTGAATGAAACACAAACAAAGATTTTTAGTAGAATAACTCTGCTCTGTAGGTTCATACAATGCAAGTGAATTGTGGCCAGAACTTATATATACTCCAGTGGTTAAATCCATATCTTCAGAAGTGGTATGATAGGTGTGAGTGAGAAACAGATCAATGTTTAAGTTGTTTTTTACTATTTATTACTATCCTCCCTGACCAGTAGGTGGCGATATGCACAAAGAATGCGAATTGCCAAAAACAATAGAAGAAGAATGTGAAAGTGGAGTTTTATAGTAAAAAGGACTTAAATATTGATCTGTTTCTAACCCACTCCTATAATATCACTTCTGAAGATATGGATTAAACCACTGGAATCGTATGGATTACTTTTATGCTGCCTTAATATGCTTTTTGGACCTTCAAATCCTAGCCACTTGCATTGTATGGACCTACAGAGCTGAGATAGTCTTCTAAAAATCTCCATTTGTGTTCAGCAGAAGGAAGAAAGTCATACACATCTGGGATGGCATGAGGGTGAGTAAATGATGAGAGATTTTTTATTTTTGGGTGAACTATCCCTTTATCATGAATGGACTGAATACACTGTCTGTCTCACAGATTTCAATGTCCGTTTGCTGTTGAGTCATGATGTATTCTCACAGTCCTACCTCAGTGCTGTTCAGTTAGAAGTGAATCAGGAAACGTAAGTGATGGTTAGTCATGCAGAGGTGTGGGCAGTATCTGTAGGTTATGTGGGTGGACACATTAAGTTTTACCTTGTGTAGTTGACTAGAGACTTTAAGAAAGGTGTTACAAAAAGGAATTGCAAAATAGTGATTTTCAAACAGGTTTCCTGAACACTCGGCATGTCTTCCATTGGTTCGACAAACAGATAGTCTCGCTCCAAACTCACACCATTGGTTGAACCAATGTTGCTGTGCTGGCAGGGTCATTACACATTGCTTTTTAAAGTAATTAGTAATTCAGCTGGTTTCCTAAACTACAAAACTCATTGCATGTGAACAATCTAGAACACATTACAAAAGCCATTTATTCTGTACAAATTTCACAATATTTGAAACCCCTGATGTACATTATGATGAATTATTTAAAACCTGTTTACGAAAGAAGTGTCATGGCCAAATATTTCATCTTAAGCTCTGTGGGGAAAATCCATACATGGCACTCATATAATTATTATTATTCCTTATTTTATTTCTATTTTATTTTTGCATTATAATTATTTCATTATACTGTGGTATCTTAATATTGTAAAAATAATAATTATATTTATAAATTCCTTCCCTGCCTTTTCATTTAGGATGATTTTATTAATAGTTCATTTCTCACTTGTTCCTGATTGAACTTTAATTAAGGGAACCTGTGCTCTTTCGTGTCATGAGGGCAAGAGGTGAAAGGAAAGCAGAGAAAGAGTGCATGTTTCTGTACTCTACAGGTGCTACTATTGTTAATGCTGTTTAATTGGGAGATATTTAATAAAGATGTTTGAATTACACCACATCTTGTAACTTGCGTTATTATTGAGATGCCTATGTCTGGCGGAGACTGAGAAGCTGCTGCCATGAACGATAATAAGGACAGTTTCATCTTGCGCTGTTTTCCCTTTGCCTTGTCGTGTCTGAAATGCCACATTAACCGTACAGTACACAAACTTTTCATATTCGCTATACCTCTCCCACTTCATCGTTCTTAACCGCTGTATCAAGTTTGTTGTCTTACAACACTGTGCCAGTATTCCCCACACTCCGTGATACCAGTGACAGTGCTGCTGATGTCTTAAAGGAGCTGCGCGTCTTTTGCAACATTTTCAATCACCGATTGAGTCATAGGACATGAATATCGGCCGATACCGATTGGTGGCTGATCGATCGGAGCAACCCTATTTCTGTCTTTCCATTTTGCATTTACGTTCATTATAACAGTTTCAGGTTGTTAATTATTTATATCAGCCAATCTTAAAATGTCAAGTAAATGAAATGGAAGTAAACTCATTTTTCTCCGGCAGGTTGGCAGAGTAACACCTGTGTTCTCTCAGTGTTAGTTCTACCTGTAAATTTCGGTCTTTTTAAGCCCTAAAACTTTGTTCTACTTTTTTGTTCCTGCAGGACTGCCATACACAATGTTAAGGTAAAGCCTAAAGCTGCGTTTTTGAACATGCTAAAGCGGCTGGACAAAATACGATTCCGTGGTCCAAAACGAGATGATTTCATGGATCTACCCGAATCCCCCACAGGCTCGGATACTGAATGTAGTGATGACATGCTGGTGAGACCTCGACCTTCAATACGAGACAATGATGAGCAAAGGGACCCTGTAAGTCATTGCCAACTCTTCACATTTTTTTTTTTAAGGTTGTCTGTAAGTTAGTGTTCTATAGCAGGGGTTCCCAAAGGTTTTGTCAGCTGAACCCCTTTGACCTAACGATTTACTTGAAGTACATTTTATATCTTGATATGATATAGCCATTATTTACATTTTCAATAATTAAAAATTAATTTTCATAGAAGTAAAAAAGCCAGGGCTGTAGCAAACAAAATAACCTGGGGTGAGGGGACATGCCCAAGGTGGTACAGCTGTCACATATTGCTTTTCAGGACTACAGAGCAAACAATGTCAGGTTAAAGAAGGTAATTTTTAAAACATGATTGCGTTGCTGATAATAAAAGTAATTATGTTATGTCATGACATTGAATGGAGAGTAGAGTGTAATTTACTTCAGCATGAAAAAGTGTAATTTTCTCAGCATCATTTGCATGAGAGCACCTTCTCTCGCTATCTCTCTCTCTCTCTCTCTCACACACACACACGTACGCGACGCATGCAGGGAAAGAGAGAGTGAAGCCATAGACACAAGGTTGGTAAAAGGAAAATTGAGGTGCTTGGTTTAAGTTCTTTCTTGTTTTTTTATTTGTCAAATGACAGACGACATTTAAAGGTTCACTCAGTAATTTTGTTCCTCATTTAAAAAGTTTTACTTCTAAAGAAATTAATTGTAATTGTATGTGAAACATATGTATAAAATCATGACCTCTTATGTGAGGTGAAGAGTTCAGTCATATCAGTAACCTAATAAAAGCTCTTTTATTCTACAGGGGCACCTCATGGGGGCAGCTGAATACTACTTGCTTAATTTCAGTAACTGCCCTGTTATTGTACACTTTCATTCATGGATTAAATTAATTTTGGCCTACTGTGCATAGTGAAGTTCCACAATGGCATTAGTAACTGAAAAGTACTGTATTTGAATGATGCAGCATCCAGGCCACTAGGTGTCAGTGCAAGCCATGTAAGCCATTTCGACATACTTCAAAAAATTACTGAGTGCACCTTTAAAATTATCCGTCAATGTTTTTAAAATTCTGTTAATGAAGTTCCCTCACGAACCCTCGTTTGTGAAACCCTGTTCTGTAGTTTAGCTGTATACAGTATATGTGTTATAGAAGATCTGTTCCAAAACCTAGTGAGTAGCCTACCTAGACATTATTTTAAAGCATCTTAGGCATGGCTCTTAACACGAAGGCTGTTCCACAAGGTAGGCAGCAACGTTATGCTGCCCTCTAAAATAACTTGTTTTGTATGAATTCGAAGGCAGTATTGCATGTATCAAAGCCAGAATATACAGTTGAAGTCAGAAGTTTACATATACCTTAGCCAAATACATTTAAACGACTGAGCTTTAACTTCCTGGCTGATGTCTTGAGATGTTGCTTCAATATATCCACATAAATTTCCTTCCTCATGATGCCATCTATTTTGTGAAGTGCACCAGTCCCACCTGCAGCAAAACACCCCTACAACATGATGCTACCTCCCCCATGCTTCACGGTTGGGATGGTGTTCTTTGACTTACAAGCCTCACCCTTTTTCCTCCAAACATAACGATGGTCATTATGGCCAAACAGTTCAATTTTTGTTTCATCAGACCAGAGGACATTTCTCCAAAAGTAAGATCTTTGTCCCCATGTGCACTTGCAAACTGTAGTCTGGCTTTTTTATTGTGGTTTTGGAGCAGTGACTTCTTTCTTGCTGAGCAGCCTGTCAGGTTATATTGATATAGGACTCGTTTACTGTGGATATAGATACTTGTCTACCTGTTTCCTCCAGTATCTTCACATGGTCCTTTGCTGTTGTTCTGGGATTGATTTGCACTTTTCGCACCAAACTACATTCATCTCTAGGAGACAGAATGCCTCTCCTTCCTGAGTGGTATGATGGGTGCGTGGTCCCATGGTAGTTTATACTTGCGTACTATTGTTTGTACAGATGAACGTGGTACCTTCATGCATTTGGAAATTGCTCCCAAGCATGAACCAGACCTTTGGAGGTCCACAATTTTTTTTCTGAGGTCTTGGCTGATTTCTTTTGGATTTTCCCATGATGTCAAGCTAAGAGGCACTGAGTTTGAAGGTAGGCCTTAAAATACATCCACAGGTATACCTCCAATTCAGTATATCTCCTATCAGAAGCTAATTGTCTAAAGGATTGACATCATTTTCTGGAATTTTCCAAGCTGCTTAAAGGTACAGTTAACTTGGTGTATGTAAACTTCTGACCCACTGGAAATGTGATAGTCAATTAAAAATGAAACAGTCTGTCTGTAAACAATTGTTAAATTTAACTCATGTCATGCACAAAGTAGATGTCCTAAACGACTTGCCAAAACTATAGTTTGCTAATATTAAATCTGTGCAATGGCTAAAAAAAATTAGTTTTAATGTCTTCTACCTAAGTGAATGTAAACTTCTGACTTCAACTGTATATTGATGAGCTCAGTGAAAAAATAAATCCAAAATGGCGGACAATTTGAGACGATACAAGAAATGTTGATTAATAAATATACCTGCGTATATTCCATTCAGTACTGAAAAGTATGAATAAACTGGCTCATCCGAATTTTAAATGGACTTCCATTTGTGTGCACAATGTGTTTTTAGTAGTGCTGTCATTAGAAAAGTTAATGCATTAAAGAGCCCATATTATGCTAATTTACACTAGAATAGGTTTACATGCTTTAACGTTCAAAAAACACATAATTTTTCTCATACTGTACTATTCTGCTAAACCTATTTTCATCATCTGGCTCAAACGCTCTGATTTAGGTCCTGTCTCTTTAAAGCTCCCCTTTCTGAAAAGCCCAGTCTGCTCTGATTGGTCAGCTGGCATAGTCTGTTGTGATTGGTCAACCGCGTAGAGCGTGTGTCGGAAATGTAACGCCCTTACCATAATAGAGTTTCAGGCTTCCTTAACAGCTGTAAACACTATTGTAACTATGGTATCAATGGCGTCAGTTTTTGCCGTACCAGTTTGAGTCCGAATCTGATAATGAAAGTTTGGAAGAACAGGCTGACTGACCGAGAACAGAGGCTTACTCCCTCATTACCGGGTTTATTAGAGAGTTAGTGAGCAAGTTAGCCATGGACTACTGTGGATAGCGGCCGTAACATTACAGCTTGTAATTATATAATTATATAAGACTCTTGAGATCGACCATTTTGTTACACAAGTTTTAAGTAAAAGCCAGCCCACAGCTGTAATAGGAAACCCTTACCAAAACAATAACATTACATAGCAAGTTAGCTGAGCACTACCATAGATTGCAGAAGTAAAATTTCGGTTTGTAAAAATAAATCCATTCATGATAGTAAGAACGATAAACAATCTGCATAATTCTACACAATTGTAGGTAAAAGTGGCGCTGCAGCTGATTAGCAAAACTATTTCAACACAAAAACATTAGTTAGCAGGTTAGTAGAAGCATACAGCTGTGCACTGGGTGTACACAAAACAATGCATTTGAACTCTCAGTAGCAGATAAATCCACAAATAATCAAGCATAGTTACAGGTTATGATCCTGAAGCGCCAGATTGTACCAACAAAGTGGGAACTGCACCATCTTTCAGGAGTAACCGTCTTGAAAATCCGGCATTGGTTGTGGTTGTACCGCTAAATAATAAAATTTAATTTTAACCATTGATTCTTCAATTTGTCTGCCTTTGGAAGTCCAAACAAAGATGTTTTGCTTTTGCAGTGAAGAAAACAGCATCTTCTCTACATGGTGACAACACTAACCCAACTCATCCTGGCCTCGGCTATAACTACGTTTGTTTGAAGGTGGCCCAAAGTAGCCCTTAGGTGGGCATTAAGCAAATGTGTTACATAGTGATGTAGATACTTTACTGAAGAAATGGCTGGACTACAATCCATCCGTTTCCTGTAGTTCTTGAGCAGTGTTGTCTGTGGGAGAGAATAACTCCCTTTTTGACTTTGTGCTTTGTAACTTTGCAGACCTTTTACAAAAACTGGTTTTAATCGCTTGTGTTAAAGGTGCTATATGTAAGATTGACAACAAGCGTTTGAAATGGGTACTGCAGTCTAAATTCAAAATATTGGAGCGTTGTCTGCCCTGCCCCAGACTCGAAGCTCATGCGGGTTGCCAGAATATTTTAAAGGATTTCTGGGCTTTAAGCTGTCTCCATCTTCCAAAGGCATCTCCAGTATTTATCCTTGTTTTACTATGCCTCTGGTCATGGTGGTTTTTAGTTGGATGAAGAGGCTTTTTAGGTCGGGTGGAATCTGTTATCTCTGATCCAGTTCGTTTGCTGGCTTCCATGGCTGCAGCATGCAGTGTTGTTTGCCTGCAAACTTGTTCAAATCTGGCAAACCCAGCAGTGTCTAAATACTATTGGTGAGTGGGCATTGGGCGGGATCACACAGGCCAAAACATAAACAGAAATTCCAGCCCAGAATGGACACTTCAAAGTAGAATATACTGGCTGTAGCATTGTTATCGGAGAAACCAGTATTTCAACTTAGCATGTTTCCTAATTCTCTAATGACATATTATGGTAATTTTATGATTTAGTACAGTAAAAATATTACATATAGCACCTTTAATTAATTCATCATGATGGCGCCGCGGATGGCCACCTCGCTGTGGAGCGCTCCTATTGTTTTGTTGTTTTTGTTTGTTTGTCCTGTGTTCAATAATAGTTTTCCAGTCAGTTTTACCAGAGACGAACTGCTGAACATTCGACAGCTTATACCAGACAGTCTTCTCCCGGTTTTTGAATATTCATACGTTTTGCTGGACATTTTAGTTGGAGGTGCAGCTTTGCTGTTCAAGAGACGCAGGTAAGGGAGACGAGCAGGCACGCTGGTCAAACTCCGTCGGCACGACTTTCGAACAGCCCTGCCGAGCATTCATCTTGTGAATCTCCGCTCTCTTCCTAACAAAATGGACGAACTACATCTCCTCACCTGCACAAACAAGGACTTTTCAACCTCTGCTGCCTTGTGCTTCACAGAAACCTGGCTGAGTGAAGCCATCCGGACAGCGCGTTACATCTGCCGGGCTTTCAGCTGTTCAGAGCGGATCACATCGCTGAGTTAATGGGGAAAACGAGAGGCGGTGGAACATGCTTTTACATCAATGAAAGTTGGTGTACAGATGTAACAACGTTAAAGAGGATGTGCTGTACTAATTTGGAAGCGCTCTTTATTAACTGTAAGCCGTTCTACTCGCCAGGGGAGTTTTCCTAGTTTATTCTGGTGTGTGTATATCGCACCAAATGCGTGTGTGAACACAGCGCTGCAACAGCTGGCTGATCAAATCACAGACAAAGAACAACAATACCCGGACTCCGTTATTATTATTCTTGGGGATTTTAACAAAGCAAATCCCACACGTGAACTGCCCAAATACAAACAGCATATTACATGCCCCACCAGAGGCAGGAACATACTGGATCAATGCTACACAACAATAAAGGATGCATATTGCTCTGTCCCTAAAGCAGCTTTGGGACTCTCTGATCACTGTCTGGTTCATCTTCTTCCAACCTACAGGCAGAAATTAAAATCAACCAAGCCAGGACTGTAAAGAGATGGACCAATGAAGCAGAGCGAGAACTACAAGCCTGCTTCGATTGCATGGATTGGAGTGTTTTTGAAGCTGCAGCCACAGACCTGGACGAGCTCACAGATACTGTTACATCATATATCGGTTTCTGTGAGGATATGTGCATTCCTACTAGAACTTATTTAAAGTTCAACAATGACAAACCGTGGTTTACAGCAGAGCTCAGGCAGCTTCGTCAGGCCAAAGAGGATGCTTACTGGGGTGGGGATAAAATCAGGCCAGGAACACACTGAACAAGGAAATCAGAGTGGCTAAAAGAAGATACTCTGAGAAGCTGAAAAACAAGTTTTCAGCTAACGACCCTGCATCAGTGTGGAGTGGCATGAAACAACTCCTCCCCCCTCCTGCTACTCAGCCTGCACTTAAGATCTGTGAAGGTGATGTGAGCTGGGTCTTTTGGAAACAAAAGACGAGGAAAGCTTCAGGCCCAGATGGCGTCTCACCAGTGTGTCTTAGATACTGTGCTAACCAGCTGGCCCCCATCTTCACACAGATCTTCAATAGATCACTGGAGCAGTGTGAAGTCCCATGCTGCTTCAAATGCTCAATCATTATTCCTGTCTCAAAGAAACCAAAAATCACAGGACTTAATGACTACAGACCTGTCGCCCTGACGTCTGTGTTCATGAAGTCATTTGAGAGACTGGTGTTGGCCCACCTGAAGAACATCACTGGACCCTTTCTAGATCCCCTTCAATTTGCTTATCATGCAAACAGGTCTGTGGATGATGCAGTCAACATGGGATTGCATCATGTCCCGCAACATCTGGACAGACCAGGGACATATGCAAGGATCCTTTTTGTGGACTTCAGTTCAGCTTTCAACACCATCATCCCAGCTATACTCCAGAATAAATTACACCAACTCTCTGTTCCTATGTCTATCTGTCAGTGGATTACCAGCTTTCTGACAGACAGGCAGCAGCTTGTGAGACAGGGGAAACTCACTTCCAGCACCTGTACAATCAGCACTGGTGCCCCCCAGGGATGTGTGCTCTCCCCACTACTCTTCTTCCTCTACACCAATGACTGCATCGCCAAGGACCCCTCTGTCAAGCTCCTGAAGTTTGCAGACGACACCACTGTCATCGGCCTCATCCGAGATGATGCTGAGTCTGCATACAGAAGGGAGTTAAACGGCTGGCTGTCTGGTGCAGTCAAAACAACCTTGAGCTGAACACGCTCAAAACGTTGGAGATGATTGTGGACTTTAGGAGGAACACCCCAACACTGACCCCCCTCACCATTGTAGGGCTTTACTGGTTGTTTAGATCATTGTTACTATCAGAAATAATTAATAATTATTTCTTTAGTTATTAATTAATATTTAAATTAAATAATAGAATCTAATTCATTAAAACCTCATATGGGGCTCCAGTAAATGTAGTGCACTACGTTTAGGAGCGGGTTTGGTTATTAGCAATAATTAACAATTATCAAAGATAATTATTAATTATTAAAATCAGTAGAACATTGATTTGAATCAATGTTAGCTTTTTCTTTAATCCTTTAAATCAACAATTATCAAAGATAATCATTAATTGTTAACATCGATGAAACATTGATTAAAATTAACAATAGCTTATTGATCCTTCAAATTTAACAATCATCAAAGATAATTATCAATTATTAAAAATCAATAGAATATTAATAAGGATTAATATCGCCGGGGCACCACCCTGGAATCAGGGACTAATAACCAGATAGTATAACAGTCTCAATATTAGATTGTTCTCTTAGGAAAATCGACATTGATTTTCGAAAAAAAAAACAATGAAGGCTTGAATCCAAGCACTGACATCCCGTCAGCATTTGACAAAGGTGTATGCTAAACAAACCAAAACACTTCTCTTTGAAATATAACGCAGTAATATCAATTAATAATCAATACAATGCAGTCAATAAACTTCCAACTACAAACTAAACAGTGATATGAATAGATATGGTAAACAAAATAATCCTATAACACATGAGGAAGGTGTGTGTGTGTGTGTGTGTGTGTGTGAAAATGGCGGACGTGATTCTCGTGGAGAGTATGTCACGCGAGATTTCTGGCCAGAGAATATGGCCGCGTATATGGGCGGAGAGAAACCAGTCAATGGCGTCTGCCAGTTTACCGCGTGTATCCACTTGTACGATAGCTTAGTGACAAAGCTGAGCTTTATCACGAAGCTATCTACTAGCCAAAAATATGTGCGAGAATGTTTGTGAGGGGTCACGTGTGCGTGTGTGCGTGTGTGCGCGTGTGTGTGTGTGTGTGTATGCGTGTGCGTGTGGTTAGTGAGAGAGAATATAGTGACGGCCCCAAAGCCGGTTTCGCGATCGTGGGAGAGAAAGCAGCTGTTAGTTTATCACTCAGAGACGCGGTGGATGGCTCGTAAACCGTCCCGTGGTCTTTGATTCTTTAATGGATAAACTCAGTGTGCCGGTCTCACCCGCAATGGCGAAAATACACAACAGTCCAATGTGGTTGGACTACAACACAGCAGATCTCATTGGTAATATCCGTACATTAAAGTAATACCTTGAGTATTATTATTAGCAATGAGCGGACTCGGCGGTCCGTAAACTGTACAAGCAATAACCTTGATACACAAGAATAACACACTATAATATTCTATCTCTGCCCAGACATAAACCTCTTACTTGAATTGCATAAGGATGCAGCTAGAATGTGTGTTCATCCGTCCTTTAACTCCAACTCGGTTAATCAAGGCTCGGGTGATGAGCTGTTTTCTCGCTCTGTCGGCGGGCGGTACGGCTGCTGATTCTCTGCGGGCTGGCGGAGAATTCAGCGACGTCGACTTGATTGAAGATGGAAGAGAAATCTTTTCTCTCTTCACTTCTGCAGGCAAACGGATGAAGATGCGGATTGCTCAGCGGTCTCCTTCGGATCCGTTAGAGTGTTTGGTGGAACACAGAGTAATCTCAACTTGTCCAGCAAGATGGATTGTATGGCCACAGTTTCAAGTTGGACGTTACTTCCTTGTGCCACGTGGCTACACCTGAGAGCAGCGATGAGCTGCGTCTACACATGGCGAACAATGTTGCTGGAAGCAAATCCCGGAAGCATCTCCGAGGTATTTCTACTCCCGATGACGTCATGGTTGAGGGACGTTCTGTTGTGTGCCTCATCCAATAGGGGTTGAGAGTTCGATCCTTTAGAGAGCAAGGCTTCATGGGATTTGTAGTCTGTTTTGGACTCCCTTTGTTTGATTTTGGCGTGGTTTTTATCAGTAAGATTTATGACGGAGTGTGTGGTCAGGCTTTTACAACTGTTAGGCCTGCCTTTGTCTTCTATCTGAATACACCATTCTAAACAGCACTGTGGCAGCAGTGGAGTCATTCAGGTTCCTGGGCACTACCATCTCACAAGACCTGAAGTGGGAGACACACATTGACTCCACTGTGAAAAAGGCCCAGCAGAGGTTGTACTTCTTTCGCCAGCTGAGGAAGTTCTGCTCAGCAGTCACTGAGTCTGTCCTCTGCACTTCAGTAACTGTCTGGTTTGGTTCAGCTACGAAATCAGACATCAGAAGACTACAAAGGACAGTTCGGACTGCTGAGAGGATTATTGGTTGCCCCCTGCCCCCCCCCCTTCAAGGACTATACACTTCCAGAATGAAGAAAAAAGCTGGAAAAATCACTCTGGACCCCACTCACCCTGCCCATTACCTTTTTGAACTATTGCCTTCTGGCCGACGCTTCAGAGCTCTGAGCACCAGAACCGTCAGGCACAGGAACAGTTTTTTCCCTCAGGCTATCCATCTCATGAACAGTTAAATTGCCCATTGAGCAATAACTATGTGCAATACACTGTTTAGTCTTTTTTATATTTATCCAACACATCCAACCTCTTCTGCCATTTCATTTAATTTCTCTGAAAAACAAAAACAAAAAAACATTTGCACTGTACATAACAGATTTGTATTTGCACTGTACATAACAGATAACAAATTTGTATTAGATTGCACTACGTATGTTTATATTTATACCCAATGTATTTTTAGGCTCATTAGATTATCACGCTGTTAGCTTAGCAACATGCTAAAGTCAGAATGAGTTGAGAGAAATATACTCACTATAAATATCCTCCTGTTTCATTCAATACTGAGAAGTATCAGTAAAAACAGTTCAATGTTTAAATGGAATATTTTATCCAGTATTTGTCTGTGTTATGTATTTTTAGGCTCATTTGAGTATTACCAAAGTCCCTTTCAAGTCAGTCCATTCAGGCCATCTTGGGAACGCTTCCAGCTATTTACAAGCAGCATAAAAGTACAGCTAATATCTACTTAAATGGGGAAATCTCCAAAACTGTTGGTCAAGATTACGATCAAAGAACATTATTTAAATTAGCAGTGAAATCGGACAACAGTTGTATGAAAAACTGTGCTGCTTTAGCTCAGATCATGCTAAAAAATTATATTTTTCAGGCTGGTCCAACTAATGTGCATGCCCTTTCTCAAGTTAACTGACAGGTGATGTCTGTATCTGAAAGGTGATTGGCTCTTTAACCTGTAAGGCGGGGATTCCTTTGCCACATTTTAATAAAAGTGCTCTGTCTCAGGCGAAATGGTATCATGTTATTAGCTTAGCAATATGCTGAGGTCAACATAAGTCAAGAAAAATACTGACTAAATATACTTGTATTTCATTCAATTATGTGTCCAATCTAATTAAAAGTGCACTATTTTACCAAATATTTGTGTACACCGTTCAGTTAGGATGCTGCCTGTATAGACAGTAGATACCAAGGCAGCTGACTAGGTTTTGGAATAGATTTATAACGCATCAAATGTGCATGTAATAAATTCTTTAGAGTTTGACCTTTTCACTTCAACTCCCTCTTTATCCATTATAATGGAGCAAAGCAGAAAGAGCTTGTTTAATGTTCTGTCAAGCCATGATCTCATTGGCCTGCTTAAAAGGATACATATCCATAACACAATATTTTCAGTCCTGCTAAAAACAAACAAACAAACAAAAAAACAGCTTAAACCAGCCTAAGCATATTTTAGACTACTCAGGCTAGTCAGTTGGCTGGTTTTAGAGGGGTTTTGGGCACTTTTCAGCTGGTCAGACTGGTTGAACCAACTAAGACCAGCAAACCACCCTAGGCTAGTTTTTTTTTTTTTTTTTTTTTTTTTTAAGCAGGGAGGAAGGCCTCTGTCCATCAGCTCTAGCCAAATTATCCTTTAATGCACTTTACCATGCTTTTTACATCAGACACCATATACAGTAGCTTCAGTCTTTTACCTTCTCATTCACAGATAGTTTAATGGAAGAGTTCTTGCTATAATCAAGTTGGAGATGTTTTCTGTATCCCTGAGAGGTTTCTCTTCCCATCTGTGTGATTTGCTGTTCTGTTTATTTTAAGTCTTTTCCCATAATGATGGAAACATTAGATTAGCCATCATGTTGCTTAAGTGTCTCGCAGAGGAGGCGACTTTCTCATGCTTCCATCTGCAAAATGAGCTGTTGAGCGGCAGGCCTGTGGGTTTATTCTCCGACCTGATTGTTTTCACACATCTCTTGGACACTGTAGGGTGTCCAACTCTTTCATTTTGTCACTCTGGCTCTGTCCCAAAACCATGAGAGCTGCCCACTCAGGCAGCATTTTTAGGCATCACAGGCATGCTGCTGACATGAAGGTAGTTCCAAAAAGTAGGCAACACCAATTATGCTGCCTTTTAAGAGACCATATTTTGTCCAAAATGTTAAGGCTATGTTTGGAATTAATGTAAGACTTTGTTTTGGTAAATGTTGTAGGTCATCCAGGTATTCATGTAGGGCTGGGAAAAGTAGATTTTCCGATTAATCGTGATCTTCATTTGAACGATCCCACTATCGATTCTCAATGTCACATGATCTTTTTTTGTTTTTTTGTTTTTACTCTATGCTTGCGGAGTTGCGGTAAAACAGATTTGCGCATAAACGGTGAAAATACCATTCTTGGTGAGGTATTAATGTAAACACCTATCACTTTAGTCATATATGTCTAACATGAACTTAAGAAGCAGGACAAAAAAGTGTATTTGTATCAAAAATATTGGACTTTAAGTGCAAATGGATCCTAATAGACCTGCCACTGTCTAGTATGTCATAATTCAAACAGCAATAAGAAAGTCACTTACTGCTCTTGGCTGAATAACTTAACTGTACTGTATAATCATACAGTGAAGACCAGTAATTTAAGTAGTTTTATGTTACATTTTATTACTTTTTTTCAATTTCAGAATTTTTCTGGAAATGTACATGATACTGCTTTTAAACAGCACTGTTTTCTTCATTTGTATCTTTGTTCTATTGTTTTTATTTGTTCTATTGCTTGTAATTTCTTCTTTGAACTTACTATATACTGACTGTTTACTTCTCTTGAATAATTACTTTACTTTAAAGCAATGTTTACACAATGTAGTCAGTATTTGTCATCGAAATTGGTATCCAGAATCGTCAAATTGCTTTCATATGTAAACAAAATTGACTTTATAATTGAAATATACCCAAATAAATCAGAATCTAATCGAGAGCTTGTGAATCGGATTGGGAAATCTGTATCGATACCAGCCCTAATTTCATGGATACAGAAAATGATGAGTGTCAAATTGTTAGCTTAGCAACATGCTAACACCAGACTTAAATGAAATCAACTATGATGTTATTTGAATCCTGTGTGCTACCAGTGAGAAATAATATTTACATTTATGCATTTGGCAGACACTTTTATCCAAAGCGACTTATAGTGCCCTGATTACAGGGACAATCCCCCTGGAACAACCTGGAGTTAAGTGCCTTGCTCAAGGACACAATGGTGGTGTCTGTGGGGATCGAACCAACAACCTTCTGCTTACCAGTTCAGTGCTTTAGTCCACTACACCACCACCACTCCATAATATTTATGTAATATTAATATACATAATTTTTGGCGCATGAGATTCAGTCACTTTTGTGGTTCCATTTTTCAAATTCTTCCATGTAAATCTTAATTTTTGTACTAAACAGCTTTGACAGCAACGAGTGACAGCCATGCTGGCAAGCCCCGCCCACAGTGAAATCTCATTGGTCCAAAATGCTTTACATAGCTGTAGATTAAACATGAAATATTTTGCGATTGGCTGTTATTTTGTCATGTCACACAGCATTTTCACTAGTGTAGATAAACATATTGCTTCTCTGGGTTTATAGCTGATAGCAAGGTCTTTGGAGAGACTTATGTCCCTGCAGAACAAAAATGGGCTTTTCCCAATCAGTGGGTGTTTTCAAACCATAGAGATTCCCTACTTTCATTGGGTAGTTCAGAAACGCTCATCTTGGTTTGGAAACGCCCACTAATTACTACATTGAGATTCCCTACTTTCATTGAATAGTTTAGGAATACTCATCCCGGTTTGAAAATGCCCACAGATTTGAAAACACCCATTATTGTTCCACAGAGACCTATAATTGTCTTTGGATGTGAGCGTTCTTGTAGGAAAAGCAAAAAAGAGACTAAGTACAACCTTTCATGTTTTGTAGTGTCTAATTTGCATTTTTTCTGTACATTTTATAGCCTGTGAAAATAAAACACTGATGAACATAACATAACATGACATTTATTACACTGATGTTTTTACAAGTGTTAACGTTAAAGCTGAAGTATGTAACTTTTTCAGTGTTAAATACTTTTTTCTAGCCCAGCTTAATATGCAGAGTCAACTATAAGTAAGCCATTAATAGGTACATTTTCTTGAAAATGGTAAAAACTGTGTTTCTGTGGCATTATAAAAATTCCTGTGTTTGTTTTGATAGACCTGCTTAGACCCCACCCAACAACGTTACTCAACCAATGCTAGAGTTGGTGGCGGGACTATCTGACTGTTTGAACAACTGCAGATGAGGGGCATATTCGGAAAGCTGTTTTGAAAACATTGTTAATTTTTGCAATTCCATTCGGTGGTGCAAGTGTCCCAGAAATGACATACTTTAGCTTTAAAGCAATAGGCTTAAAAACTAAAAATTCTATTTACTCACCTTCACATTGTTAGAATCCCGTATGACTTACTTTCTCCTGTGGAACACAAAAGGTAATTTTTTAGGAATATCCTTGCGAATGGAGACTGGGTCCGTGGAGCCCCAAAATAACAAATTAAAAGTAAATGTACACAACATAATTTTTATTTTTGCATGAACTGTTCCTTTAACAATGTTGACTGGTTATAAACCAGCCTGATCTCATTAAAATTATATGACTGTGGTGACATTTTTGCAAAATGATATTACATGGTTCATTACATGTATCACAACAGTTCCGAGGTGAAATGTCCACTATGTGGCGCTAAAAGCGAGTTAAATATTCTCCCAAACAGATGAGATTTTTAAGGTTAATGCTTTATCAAGTTTTAAATCAACAAAACCTAACTCCCTAGCTTAAACTTAAACCTAAATCGAACCTAAAGCAAACGTGAGATGAATAATACAAATGCTGAAGCAACCTAGTTATTTTGTGGTGTTTCTATGACACTTTTGGCTCACGAAATAAGGCTGGTTGAAAATTTTGTTTTAGAAATGGTGCAACCCTCATTTGAAGTGGATAAACAACAACAACAAAAATCATTTAAACATAAACAATTATAGCACTATAATACAGTACAATTTGGAATTCCCCAAATGCAGTTGGTTACTTTATGTAATACAAATGTGAAAATGCATCACCTTACAAGACATGCGCTAAAGTAAAAGTCTTCTAATTTCATAAGATAGCATTGTATGAGAAACAGAGCGAAAGAAAGTGTTTATGAATTTATAATCTGTCGTTTTCCTGGTAATTTGTGTGAAAGTGAATAAAAGTCATTGTTGTTGTAGCCTCTAATGTTCATTTCACCAGGAAACTGCCACAACATGTACAACAAGGCACATAAAAATTATTTTGCAAAAATGTAGGTATAGTAACGTGATTCCACGAGACTAGGTTGTAATAAACTGTGAATCACCTGATACCTACCTGAAACTACTAGACAAAACAAAAATCTATTCAAATTTAGGCTGATAACAATGCTAGCATGATAGATTAATTTTCTGTACTTTCAGCAGTAGAGAAAATGTGTGGAGATCAGACGTAAGCAATCATACACATTACGAGGCAAGAGTCACATCTTGTTATCCTCTCAAGTTATAATCATATCAAATTGGCACATATGGTCATGAGTTTAAATGCCAGAAATCCCAAAGGCATTCGCTGACTTGAGGTCAGGTTAAGGGTGTGGCAGGGAATTCTGGGAGTGACTGTGAACTGTAAATTCACATGTGATCTTCAAAACCCTGGGTGGGTGTGTTTACCCCGGCCTTCATATTGGAATCTGCTCCCGATTCCGGTTACATGCTTTCAAGTGTGATGTCTGATTGAGATGCACATTTGAGTGTTTTTGATTGGCTGCCCATGGAATGACTTGCATACCTGATTTTTATCCTTGTGGGTAAGGGTCTGATTTTAGAAAAAAAAATGTAGCCCTGTATAAGTCAAAATGATAGTTTGATGATTTTAAATGGCTTTGTACAGACATTGAACTGCTCCTAACATAAATCTGTTTTGGCAATAACACATTTTGAGAGATAAAAATCAATATGCCTCTGTGATGGCTTTCAGGAAGCATGTAACCACACTGTATTCACATGCTGGTAGGCTGGCCAGAGTCTCAACACAGAATTTGCATATGTTTGCATTGGTTATTTCCTGCATCACAGGCAGATTTAATGTTGAATGCAATAGCCTTCTAACAGAGATTGTGACCGGTGGTACTTAGCTGTTAGGGAAGCAGTGAGGAGTGAGTCATCATCGCTCACATGCTGATCGCCATAGCCCAGTCTCTCTTTCTCTCTGTCACACACAGACAAACAATTGCTATGTTCGGAAAAGCATACAAACATGCTACTTTTACTATTGCTTTCAGTATACACTGTGCACCGTATGCAGATTTTCTGTATGTATGTAGTACCCGGATGACCAACTACAGTACATTTGGCAAAATGTGTAGTACACCACAGAGCACACTGCACTGAAAACTGTATCTAGCCACGATTTTTAATACTTAACACAATTTGATCAAACTTAGACATTTTAACACAAAAATGATGGAAAAATGGAAAACAACAATATTTATTTCCTAGATGGAAGCCACTCACTGAATTAAAGATGCAACTTGAATGAATCATAGGCAATATACAGTGTATACTGTGCGGTATTAGGTAAGTAGTATTTTATGTAAAAAAATCGTAGGCAGTATACAGTGTTTTCTGCGCAGTATTCAGAAAGTAGTTTGCTAGTATTTTCAAGTTTTAAAACCATAGGCTATATACAGTGTATGTTGTTAGCTAGTATTACATGTTTTAAAATCGTAGGCAGTATACTGCGCAGTATTCAGTAAGTTGTTAGCAAGTATTTCATGTTTAAAAATCGTAGGCAATATACAGTGTATACTGCGCAGTATTCAGTAAGTAGTTAGCTAGTATTTTTGTGTTTTAAAATCGTAGACAATATACAGTGCAGTATTCAGTAAGTAGTTAGCTAGTATTTTTGTGTTTTAAAATCGTAGACAATATACAGTGCAGTATTCAGTAAGTAGTTATCTAGAATGTTCATGTTTTAAAATCGTAGGCAGTATACAGTGTATGTTGTTAGCAAGTATTAAATGTTTTTAAATTGTAGGCAGTATACTGTGCAGTATTCAGTAAGTTGTTAGCAAGTATTTCATGTTTTAAAATCGTAGGCAGTATAAGGAATGGTATTCAGTAAGTAGTTAGCTAGTATTTTGGGGTTTTAAAATCGTAGTCAGTATACAGTGTATGTTGTTAGCTAGTATTACGTGTTTTTAAATTGTAGGCAGTATACTGTGCAGTATTCAGTAAGTTGTTAGCAAGTTTTTCACGTTTAAAAATCTTAGACAGTATACAGTTTATACTGCGCAGTATTCAGTTAGTAGTTAGCTAGTATTTTCGTATTTTAAAATCGTAGGCAGTATGCAGCGTATACTGCACAGTATTCAGTAAGTAGTTGGCTAGTATGTTCATGTTTTAAAATAGTAGGCAGTATACTGCGCAGTATTCAGTAAGTAGTTAGCTAGTATTTTTGTATTTTAAAATTGTAGGCAATATACAGTGTAGTATTCGGTAAGTAGTTAGCTAGTATGTTCGTGTTTTAAAACCGTAGGCAGTATACAGCGTATACTGCGCAGTATTCAGTAAGTAGTTGGCTAGTATTTTCGTGTTTTAAAATAGTAGGCAGTATACTGCACAGTATTCAGCAAATAGGTAGCTAATATTTCATGTTTAAAAACCTTAGGTACTCAGTAAACAGTGTAAACTGTGTGGTATTTAGTAAATAGTTAGCTAGTATTTCATGTATAAAAATCGTAGGCAGTATACAGTGTATACTGTGCAGTATTCGGTAAGAAGTAAGCTAGTATTCCATGTATAAAAATCATAGGCAGTATACAGTGTATACCGTGCGGTATTTGGTAAGTAGTTACAGTAGCTAGTATTACATGTTTTCAAATTGTAGACAGTATACTGTGTATGTTGTTAGCTAGTATTACATGTTTTAAAATCTTAGGCTGTATACTGCGCAGTATTTAGTAAGTAGTTAGCTAGTATTTTGTGTTTAAAAATCGTTGTCATTCAGTATACAGTGTAAACTGTGTGGTGTTTGATGGTTAGCTAGGATTACATGTTTCAAAATTGTAGGCAGTATACTGTGTGGTATTCGGTAAATAGTTAGCTAGTTTTTCATGTATAAAAATCGTAGGCAGTGTACAGTGTATGTTAGCTAGTATTACATTTGTAGGCTGTATGCTGTGCAGTATTTAGTAAGTAGTTATCTAGTATTGTGTGTTTAAAAATCATAGGCACTGAATTTACAGTGTTAACTGTGTGGTATTCAGTAAATAGTTGGCTAGGATTACATGTTTCAAAATCGTAGGCAGTATACTGTGTGGTATTCAGTAAGTAGTTAGCTAGTATTTCATGTATAAAAACGTAGGCAGTATAGAGTGTATACTGTTTGGTAAGTAGTTACAGTAGCTAGTATTACGTTTTAAAATTGTAGGCAGTATACATTGTATGTTGATAGCTAGTATTACATGTTTTAAAATCGTAGGTTGTATACTTTGCAGTATTTAGTCATTTGTTAGCTAATATTTTGTGTTTGAAAATCGTAGGCACTCAGTATACAGTGTAAACTGTTCGGTATTCTGTAAATAGTTATCTAGGATTACATGTTTTAAAATTGTAGGCAGTATACTGCACAGTATTTTGTAAGTAGTTAGCTAGTATTTTGTGTTTAAAAATCGTAGGCAATATACAGTGTATACTGTGCGGTATTTGGTAAGTAGTTAGCTAGTATTTTATTTTAATAAAACGTAGGCAGTATACAATGTATACCGTGCAGCATTCAGTTAGCAGTAAGCTATTTTTCCATTCTGAATATCAGTCACATGTAAAGTCATAGGTCTGGTCAGATATCTTGCCTGATTGCTCTCAGATAATCAGGTTGTATCTGTGTAATTTAGACTGCGTCTTCACAGCAATACATTTTGATTCATGCACAAATGAGTTTTTAAAGGCCGGAGGTAATGAAATAAATTTTTCACTGTTGAGCACAAGCAGGAGTTAGATTGACTCTGAATAGTGCGTTTATGAGAGCCGGTCGCCTGCGGTCACACCCCCTACAGGAAGCTCTTTGTCTCTAACCCTCCCTCGTGCTGTGCCGATGACTCTTTTGACTTCTCTGTTTCTTTTGACTACTCAGTGTTGCTTTGTGTAGAATGAGGTGCAAGACACAGATGGTCGATGAAAATTCACATGTAAACACTCTTGCCAATCAAAGCTGGCAGAACGTGCTATTTACATTATGAATCAAAGCCCTCCTAGTTTTTGCTGCCTTGTGGCTGTGTTTGCTTTTTGCTATATTGTGGTTCTTTGCTTAAAAATGAATGAGAACATTTTCTCCAGGACTCTCAGCTGCACTTTCTCTGCTGCACACATCCTTAATTTGCTCTCATATTTCCCCTTTTTGTTTTCCCTTTTGCTTATGTTTGCGTCTTACCAGCTTGGATTTTAACATGCCATAAATTGCTAGGCGCATGCAGCATGCTATCGTCAAATGTTTGCTGCAGTGTGTGTCTGAGACCGAGCATGTGCATGTGTGTCAGAGAGAGAGAGCATGTCAGTCGCATTGTCCTCTTAAAGAGACACCTCTGCTTTTAGACTGTCTCTTTCTGCAGTGCCACCCTCTCCTAATCTCTCACTCACCTACTTTCTCTGGCTCTCTCTCACTGCGGTTAGGCTTTCTGTGGATCTTGTGTCTTTCGGCCTGTGTGTGTGGCGAGATGGAGTCAGGGGTGCATGTTGTGAGTCAGAATTTTACAGTCCATGCTCAGCACTGACGTTGGCCTCCAGACTGACGTTCATATTTGTGTAGCAAACTAAAACAGGAGGACAACAGCATACAGAGGACTGGCATTTTGTAAGTCACTTCTCTGAGATGAGTGTGTGTGTGTGTTTGTGTTTGTGTGTGTCTTTGTTTGGGGATGCGTTGTCTCGCATAACCAGGTCTGGTCGACATTGCAGCCTTTACTGGCTAGGAACCAATCAATTGGACAGGAAGGGACCATCTGAGTAAAGTGACCAACCACAGATCATTTTGTTTTTATGCAGCATTTAGGAGCATGTTGATCTGTAATCTACCACAATAATACTGTTGTGTAAAGGCAAACGCAGCAACTACAAATTTTGTCAAAATTGAGTTACTTTCTAGTTTTTTGTGAGTGATATATATCAAAAGGGTTTGAGACTAAAGATTGTGTAATGCCTATCCCTGTCTATAACAATTTTTTTTTTCTAGGCTGGTTCAGGGACTCTTAACCTTGCTGTCATGCAAGATCTGAGGAGCGAATCAGAACGTCTCAACGAGGTGAAAGGTCATTTGGAAATTGCCTTACTGGAGAAGCACTTCCTGCGTGAGTATTCAAAGGATGTCTGCTGTCCTTCTTTTTATACTGTCTGTTTATGAATGTGAGGGGATGAAGGAAAAGTGGGTTGGGTGTAGGGCTGGGCAATATGGCCAAAATTATTATCACAGTGTTCTTTTTCATATAGTTCGATATCGATATTTATCACAGTACACATTCACATTTGCACATTTTTCTGGATTTACAAGTTGGCAGAAGAAAATAAAAAAATAAATCCAAAACAGTCAAAATAGTCAACATCTCTAGGGCCCAGAGACAGGTGTCTGAGGGATCTTATATTAAATATTAAAATATTTTATAGAGTTTATCAATCAAGTACAGTTGGATATGAATGTTAATATACCATCTGTCTGTTTTGAAGCATAATGACAGCATATAATTTTTACATTCAAATTATTTTATATTTTGTTACATTCAGATAGCAAGTATGGGGGCGTAGAAGCCCTTGTGACTGAGGAATGATACAATATGGGGGTTCAGGGGTATCCCCTGAGAGAACATTTAGAAAATGTAAAAGTCTGAAAGGACCATTTTTATATTTTCATTAAAGTGTCAAAGACTAGACTACAAACTAGTAATTTTATTGTCTTTCCTTGTCATCCATGCCAGAGATAATGACATCTGATTATTTCTCAAAATTAGAACAGAAATCTATTTGTTTATTATTAAAGGCTCATAACATGCTGATTAATAAATCAAAATTTAGAAGGAAAAGACGTTATGGTCTAAAGGCGCTCTGGAACCGTGTTAACTTATGTGGCGCCTCATTTCTTCTTGCATGCGGAGAAAAGATGCAACGCGTGCAGAGCGGGACAGGGCATAAGTGAAGCATGTTCAGTGCAAGAGAAAAAAATTCAAGAATACAGCGCAGAAAGACCAGATCTGCTGTACACAGCACTGTTGTTTTGTCGCGCTGCTCACTAGAGACGATGAGAGGGCACAACCGCTGTCATGATATCTTGCTGTCTGGATGGAATCAATCCGGGGTCTGGATCCGGACTGCTGTATCCTAATCGTTAGCAAGGCAGCTAACGTTAGCAACTTCATACAGTCTGAGAAAGCCGAACTGCTTGTGTTTTTAGCGACACGCACCTGATCGTCTAGATATAGAACACAGGCTAAATATCGAAAATTACTCAAAAGCTTATCATCGATTTCGTGGATTTTTTTTATTGCGATAATACACAATATAGTAACAGTTATGACATGAAATGTCTGTTCACTTGCAATAGTATATCACTGACAGCACCCATAGAGACTAACTATTAACTTATATCAGGGCCTGAAATTTGGTGCGGGATTGCGGGTATAGCGCACAATTTTAATCATTCCCGCAAGTTCCATGTTCATAGCGTGGGAAATTCCCGCACACTTTTATTCACTTTACAGTGCAGCTGCGAATTATTAAACCTAATAGATACAGATGAACAAATCAAATCAATGAACTTGTTTTTCGTATCAATCTGTAATTCCAGAAGATGTGCGAGTAAATCTGCTCTGTCACTCCCTATCTTTCAAGAGCAGCTGTCAGCAGTGCGTTGAGCAGTTTACCGCAAACATGCGCAGTGAGGGAGCGCTTTGTCGCATAGTTACTGAACTTAAGATAATACAGATGTATAAACCTTTCTAACACCTGCTAATTCAGCATTCAAATGGCCTTATACTGTGTCAACGTTAGCGAGCGACGCAATAAAACTATCGCTTCTGTTTATAATTATCAAAACTGCAACATTGCAAGCGCGTGACGTTGGAGCTATCTATAGTTTTGACGCAGCACATTTGACAAGAAAGGCAGAAATAGAAAAACATTTTGTGTACCAGCTGCATGGTTACATCTCTCATCTCCATCTCTCTAGTGTTCTATCCAGGGTCGGAAATTAATGGGGGCTCTGTGCAAAAATGCCCCCTAAATTTAAAATATGGTGGCAATAAATTCCCCTACATAGAGTTCCTGTTGTTTTATTAATAAAATCTGATATAGGCCTAGTCCAAATAAATATACCGCAATCTTCATTTGAATTTTCACTGAACTTTATTTGTTTTGTGCCTTCCATTGTGCAGATGTCGGCGAGTCATTGGCGGATGCTTGTGCCATAAATGCGCACAGATGGGCAATGTGCTTCTCACGCTCAGCATCAGTTCAATGTCATGCTCACGCACTTTATTACATAACAGTTCGGTCTTTTTGTTCAAAATATACTGCCCTAGTGAGTAACACCGTCGCTCCCTGTGCTGTAGCCTACTCACCTACCTTAACTTATCTGACTGTCAAAAGTGTGGGACAGATAGATGTTATATATTTATTAAGTTAATCAGGTCTGAGAGAACACAAAATATAATGCAACCCAAATGCTACAATGTAGTTAATAATAATATTAAAAATAATAATATCTGGATAAATATTCTAAATAAATAGTTAAATAAAACATTATTAATGATAAAATAATAATTTTACGTTAACCACTTCAAGTGTATGAATCATATCTTTGACTAATTTTCATTGTGAAATGTTTATTTTTGCATTATTTTATTCAACTGGCTTGATGATGTTGCTAAATATTTTTTAAGCTTCTCATTCCAAATCTGGAGAAATGCTGTCATCTCCTCCTCTATGTCGGTGCATTAGTTTTGTAGGCTATGTTAATTTAATAGCCAAAATATTTGGAATTATGTGAATGAGAAAAAAAAAAAAGTTTTGTTTCAGGAACAATGCTCAAATGCAATGTACAGATCATGTAATTTTTTAATTATTGAAACATGCCATTTTCCAAATTGAATTAATTGTTTAAATTATAACATAAAAGGATGGCAGCATCATTTTATAAGGTTAGAATAGAAAAAAGTGCCCTTGTAAAGTGCCCCCCCCACCATTTTCAGAAATGAATTTCAGGCTTTGTATATCTTCAAGTGGAAGAATGCCAAATAATGAATTTGCTTTAAAAAAATAACATTTTAATGAATTTCATTAAATTTAATAGAAATTCAAGTTCAAGTAAACATGTTCAAATTCAAGTCCTAAAATTAAAGTTCAAGTCCGAATGGCACCTATTTCATTCCATACTAATATTCTTAATTCTACATACCTTAGGGACTGTTATTAATTTTCCATGTTTTAGCCAGTTTAGTATTCTGTGTAGCGTGTTTTATGGAAGCAACGCAAGTTATGCATTCTTACTAGCGCATAACTTTGTTCAAATTCACCTGTTCGTTTGCTTCATTGTCTGTGCAGAAGTTGTCATATTACGGCTCTGGTAATCTCGGGATGTTGAGACAGGGAAACAAATAGAAATATAGCTGCAAGCAGCAAATAAGGGGCCAAGCACATCAACCATTATTAGGCACAACAATGGCAAAAAATAAATAAATAAAATAAATAAAAATAAATAAAGCAATCTGGTCATGATTTTAGGCAAAATGGTTGAAAAACCATGAATATTATCAATTGCAATGGGACATAAAAGCTTATTACTTTTGACCAACAGGTGGCGCTGTCAACAAATTGATATGGTGTGGTGAAGGTGCGGTCATGATGACACATATAAAGTTTCATGTCAATACGCCAAAGCGCTGCCGAGAGCCTGAAAACCATTCTGGCACCGTGCCATCAAATTTATTGTTAATAGTAATAATAATTGATAATAAGCTGATAATAATAAAAAGAACACTAACAGTTACAATATGTGCATACGCACTTTCAGTGCTTGGCCCCTAATAATATTAGTGTAGATGCCATTAAATTTTTTGTTATAGATCAAGTTATAGATCAAGATCACTGTTTCTGGTTCCGGCAGACCTAACTAAAGCAGCCTTGTCATGGGTTGATGGATAAATTAGGTGTATGCCTGGCTAAACAGATGAGTCTTTAGTCTAAACTTAAAGTGAGTGAGTGTGTCTGCATCTCAAACAGTGTTAGGGAGACTATTCCATAGTTTAGGAGCCAAATAGGAAAAGGATCTCAAATCAAATCACTTTTATTGTCACACAACCATATATACGAGTGCAATAGTGTGTGAAATTCTTGGGTGCAGTTCAGAGCAACATAGCAGTCGTGACAGTGATGAGACATATACCAATTTACAATAAACATCAAATTAACACAACACAATTTAAAATCTAATATACACATAATTACACACAACACAATATACAAATAATAACATACAATGTACATTATACAATACACACAATATAGAATACATATTATACAAAAAAAAAAAATAGTATATATAAAATGTACAGTAGGTTGTATTGTACTGTATTGACATTCAGGCTGTGTCGATTGATAGTCAGTTGCCAGTGTGTTGTTAAGAGAGTATAATTTATGACAGTCCAGTGTGAGATAATAAGATTAATAAAGTGCAGTGCTGATGTATATTGATCATGAGAGATCAAGAGTTCAAAAGTCTGATTGCTTGGGGGAAGAAGCTGTCATGAAGTCGGCTGGTGCGGGTCCTGATGCTGCGATACCACCTGCCTGATGGTAGCAGTGAGAGCAGCCCATGGCTCGGGTGGCTGGAGTCTCTGATGATCCTCTGAGCTTTTTTCACACACAGCCTGGTGTATATGTCCTGGAGGGAGGGAAGCTCACCTCCGATGATGTGCCTGGCAGTTCGCATCACCCTTTGCAGGGCTTTGCGGTTGTGGGCGGTGCTATTGCCGTACCAGGCGGAGATGCAGCCAGTCAGGATGCTCTCTACAGTGTTGGTGTAGAACCGTGTGAGAATGTGGTGGTTCATTCCAAACTTCCTCAGCCGTCTCAGGAAGAAGAGGCACTGATGAGCCTTCTTCACAACGGCCTCAGTGTGGACGGACCATGTGAGTTCCTCAGTGATGTGGATACCCAGGAACTTGAAGCTGCTGACTCTCTCCACTAGTGCTCCATTGATGGTGATGGGGCTGTGTTCTCTTTCTCTTGTCCTGAAGTCCACCACAAGCTCCTTTGTCTTACTGATGTTGAGGGAGAGGTTGTGCTCCTGACACCAGCGTGTCAGAGTGTGCACCTCCTCTCTGTAGGCTGTTTCATCATTATCAGTGATCAGACCTACCACCGTTGTATCATCAGCAAACTTAATGATGGCATTTGAGCTATGTGTTGCCACACAGTCATGTGTGTACAGGGAATACAGGAGTGGGCTGAGAACACAGCCCTGCGGGGCTCCAGTGTTGAGGGTCAGTGTTGAGGAGATGTTGCTGCCCATTCTAACCACCTGGCGTCTGCTTGACTGGAAGTCCAGGATCCAGCTGCACAGCGAGCTGTTTAAGCCCAGAGCCCAGAGTTTCTCATCTAGCTTGGAGGGCACTATGGTGTTGAATGCTGAGCTGTAGTCAACAAACAGCATTCTCACATAAGTGTTCCTTTTTTCCAGGTGGGAGAGAGCAGTGTGTATTGTAGATGCAATGGCATCATCAGTGGAGTGGTTGTTACGGTAAGCAAACTGCAGTGGATCCAGTGATGGAGGCAGCACAGAGCAGATGTAATCTCTGATTAGTCTTTCAAAGCATTTGCTGATGATGGGGGTCAGAGCAACAGGATGCCAGTCATTTAAGCAAGTGATTTTGGATTGCTTTGGTACAGGCACAATGGTGGACATTTTAAAGCATGTGGGGACTACAGACAAGGAGAGGGAAAGGTTGAAAATGTCCGTAAAAACACCATCCAGTTGGTTCACGCATGCTTTGAAGACGCGGCCCGGAATGCCGTCTGGACCCGCGGCTTTACAGATATTCACCCGTCGGAAGGATCGGGTTACATCCGCTACAGAGACGGAGAGTGAACTAACCTCTGTAGGTTCGGCCGTGAGAGCTCTCTCTGTGAGGGCTGTGTTATTTCCCTCAAACCGTGCATAAAATGTATTTAGCTCATCCGGGAGAGAGGCAGCGGTGTTCATGGCGGAGTTTTTATTCCCTTTAAAGTCCGTGATGATATGAATTCCCTGCCACATGCTTCTAGATTTGGTGGTGTTAAACTGTCCTTCAATCTTGTTCCTGTACTGGCATTTTGCTGCTCTGATAGTTTTTCGGAGGGCATAACTGGCTTGTTTATGCTCCTCTGCGTTCCCGGAATTAAAAGCTGAGGTCCGCGCATTAAGTGCCGTGCGAACATCGCTATTAATCCAAGGTCTCTGGTTCAGGTAGATCTGTATTGTTTTGGATGGAACAACATCCTCTACTCACTTTCTGATGAAACACTTTACTCTATCAGCGTAAACCTTGATGTCGTCATCAGAGGTGGACCGGAACATCTCCTGGTCCGCGTGATCAAAACAGTCTTGTAGTATAGAGTCTGATTGGTCCAACCAACACTGGATCGTTCTGAGGGTGGGTGCTTCCTGTTTCAGTTTCTGCCTGTAAGTGGGCAGAAGCAGAATGGAAGAGTGGTCTGATTTGCCAAATGGTGGGCGGGGGAGGGATTTGCAGCCGTCCCGGAAGGGAGAGTAGCAATGGTCCAAAACCCAGTCCCCTAGTGTGTTAAAACTGATGTGTTGGTGGTATTTTGGTGCAATTGATTTAAAATTGGCTTTGTTAAAGTCCCCGGTCACAATGAACACGGCCTCAGACTGCGCGGTTTCCTGCTTGCTTATAATCCCGTACAGTTGCTTGAGAGCCCGGTCTGTGTCGGCTTGTGGGGAGGATGTACACAGCTGTGATAATGACTGCTATGAATTCCCTCGGTAGCCAGAATGGTCGACACAGAAGCATGAAAAATTCCAGATCAGGAGAGCAGAAAGACTTGATAGAATGTACGTTCCTCTGATCACACCAGGATTTGTTGATCATAAAACATACACCACCACCTCTGCTTGTACCTGAGAGGTCTTTCGCTCTGTCCGCTCAGTGCACGGAGAGTCTGGAATCTCCGCAGACATCCAAGTTTCTGTAAGGCAGATAATGCAGCAGTCCCTTGTCTCTCGTTGGAAAGAGATCCGCGCTCTCAGCTCGCAGAGCTTGTTGTCCAGAGACTGAACATTTGCCAGTAGAATACTGGGTAGCGGGGGTCGATTTGCACGACGTCTTGCGCCGGCTCTGTTTCCCCTTTTCCTTCTGCGTTTTCACAGCCGGGCAGCCCAGACAAAGGGCTCCGCTGGCGTGTTTGTAAACAGCATTGAGGAATATGAAGTCCGCTTTATGGTGTGTAATTGCAGAACCAATGTCCAAAAGTGTTTATCTGTCATAGACAATAAGGCAGACAACATCCAAGACAAAAAACATAAGAATTGTAAACAAAACAAAAAACTACAATATTGTTTCGGAGCTCGCAACGCAGCAGCCATACTCGACGCCATCTTGAGTCCTACCTCCTTTTGTAGATTTTTATATTTTAGGAACTATTAACAGGCCAGAATTTTGTGATCGTAATGAACGTGATGGAATATAGCTTGGTAGAAGGTCACTTAAGTACAGTGGAGCTAGACCATTCAAATCTTTGTACATAGTTCAAATGTACATTTGTACATTTTTAAATTAATACGAAATTTAACAGGTAGCCAATGTAACAATGATAAAATGGGGCTAATATGATCATATTACTTGGTTCTAGTCAGCACTCTGGCTGCTGCATTTTGAACCAATTGAAGTGTATTTATTGATCTTGCAGGACATTCTCCCAGTTATGCATTACAATAATCTAGTCTTGAGAGGTCATGAATGCATTAATTAATTTTTTGGCATCAGCAACAGAGAGCATGTGTCATAATTTAGCAATATTTCTGAGGTGGAATAATGCTGTTCTACAAACACTGGAAATTTTATTATCAAAGGACAGATTGCAGGGCTTGACATTAAGCATTGTCATGTGCTTGTCCTTCAGACAAGTAAATTGGTCATTCACTTGTCCGAGTAAAGAATTTACTTGTCTGGAGACAAAAACAAAAGAAAGAAAAGATAAGTCTCCATCGTCATCATTTACACCTAATAGGGATGAAGAACACAGTGCAGAAAGATGGTAAATCATTACTCACCCTCAAGCCTGTATGAATTTCTCTCTTCTGAGGAACACAAAATTAGATTTTTGGCAAAATGTTAGTCACAGTCACGATTCAGTGTCACTGCATCTTTTTTCCATAAAATAAAAGTGGATTGAGACTGAAACTAACATTCTCCCTAACATCTCCTTTTGAGTTCCACGGAAGATAGAAAGTCAGACTGGTTTAGAACAACATAAAGACGAGTAATGATGACAGAATTTACAATACATTTCCATTCATTAACATCAGATAATGCGTTAGCTATCATGAACTAACAATGAACAATATTTTACAGCATTTATCAATCTTAGTAAATGTTAGTTACAAAAAAAAACATTTGTTCATTGTTAGTTCATAGTGCATGAACTAATGTTAACATATTCAACTTTTTATTTTAATGTATGAAAATGTATTAATATACTGTATGTTGGAATTAACATTAACCAAGATTAATTAATTATATAAAAGTGGTGTTTTTGTTAGTTCATGTTAACTGATGTAGTTAACTAACATTAACAAATGGAACCTTTTTGTAGTGTTACCAAATTTTCATTTTTGGGTCAATTCTCACCAGTTACATTAAAAACGGCTGTTTAATATTGACAAAATGCATTAAAAATGTTAACAGAATAAATCCTGAGAGAACCTTGCTGCTAAATCAGTTATGTTGTATATTCAAAACAGATATGCATATTAAAGATAGATAATATGTTTTCATTGTGTGTAATCTATTAATGTTATATTATTAATATTATTATAATGTATGTTGTTATATACTTATTAAAATTGATTGATTCACATGGCAGAGAAAATACCTCGGATACATACATTAGATGGAGCCAGGGGCGGACTGGCCATAGGGAGAAACGGGGCCGAACGTGCGGCGATAATCTGAATCGGGCCTAGATCTCTCCAATGTTGCGCACTTGCGATGAAGGCAGCTTTGTTGATTATAAACAGGAGCAATAGTTTTATCACATCGCTCGCTTATAAAGATGTGGTACAACACCTTGTATGTCCAATTAACAGGTTTATACCCTTTTATATATGTAAAATCTAAAGTTCAGTAAATATGCGCTTCCCCACTGCTCGCACTCACAAGCTGCTGAAAGCTGTCTACTTGTCTGGTCGGGCAGATAAAATTCTCTTTAACTTGCCCGTTCAAAATTCTGACCATGGATTGGTCAAATACTGTATAACACCTAAATTCTTCATTGTAGATGACGATGTAACAGTACATTCATCGAGAGTCAAATTATATTTTAGCAGCTTATTTTTAGAGGTTTTTGGTCCAATAATTAGTACCTCTGTTTTGTCGGAATTGAGTAGAACTCATTGATACTTCATTGATATATTCTGCTAATTTGGGGAATTGTGAAATTCTGTCGGGTTTCAAAGAAATATAAAGTTGGTTATCATCGGCATAACAGTTAACTTTCATTTTTGTTGATGAGTTTAACATACTAAAATACTTTTCATTATGTATTATTACATTGGTATATTTGATTATATGGTGCTACCACCAGTTTCCATAAGTAATAAGTCACTCGAAGCCATGCATTGCAATGATTTAACCACAGTCTAGTCCATTTTAGTGATTCGCATGGCTTATTGATTTAGTAGCCATCATTAACTGTCACAAATTAACATAGGTCCTCGGTGATTTTTATTGGTTTTGGTTTGAATTTTTGCCAGTTTGAATTTTTGCTTGGTAGCTTTTTTAGGACTTTGGTTTCTTTGGTCTACTAGATTAAATGGTTCAATTTAAATCCTACAATCATTTTTGGTTCAGAACTCTGGTTTGGTCTTTTCATGAATTCAGCATTTTGATTAAAATGTTTGTTCACACAGACATTCACCGAGAATAATCACTCTCTGTGTGAATACAAGCCTTGAGTTAGCGCCAAAACATTGTTGCAGACAAATTGCAGTTTTTAGTCAGTTTTATGCCAATAATAGCATACTACCAAAAGGTAAGCAATTATATTTACAATTAAATAATATTCACGATAATAATGATAATAGCAGTTTCTCTTTTGCATTCTTTAAATTGCTCTTTAAATCAGTACACTGTGTGTGTGAATGTTGAATGTGATGAAGTTTCTAAAAGCCAGTGAGATGGTATATTGCTATGGTATGTCCCAATTCAGATGGCTCAGTAAACCTGTGTGTGTGTGGTGTTGATCTGATTATCATTTCCATCACAGCTACAGTAAATGCTCGACTAACTCCGTGTGACTTGAGAATGGCATCTAGAACAGTAACTGAACGTCATTAGTGAATGACTGCATTAAAAAACACTGTTACATAACCCAAAACATGCCACTGTCACTCACACACTGCAGTGAGACATGAGCTGGTGTTAAATGAATGGAGAGAGAGAGAGAAATAAAAAATGAAACAGGAAAGGGATTATGGGGTGGAGTTGCTAGAGCATCAGGACTCTTTGTTACTCAGGAAACACAGGGTTTATGACCTCTGATGTGTTTCCTTCAAGACCTGGAGCACCAGTCTTTCTCTCTCTTTGTCTAATCTATCTATTTTTATTAACATCTTATTCTCTGTATCCTTTCTGAAAGGGATAGTTCACCCAAAATTGAAAATTCTGTCATCATTTACTCACCTTATTTTGTTTCAAACCCATTTGACTTTCTTTCTTCTGTGGAACAGAAAATGAGATGTTTAGAAGACTGTCCAAGCTGCTCTTTTACATACAACAAAAGTGGATGGTGATTTATACGGGGAGTCAGCATGTTATTTCCAAGAGTTCCATTACCCTAGGATCAGCCATATTATGCCTACTCACTGACAAGCGGCATCTCCCATCTGACATTTTTGCATCAGCGCCTGCATGTTTACCTTCCCTTGTGGCGTGACCGGAAGCACATTACGTTCATTTAACCAGGAAGTAATTGCATTCGCATAATCAGTGACTAGCACGATTTGGAGGTTGCATTTTTCCTCCTAACATAAAATTTTTACTCCATTGATGGTTAGGTTTGGGTTTGGGGATTCAGTTTCTAAAATATATGCATTCCTCTTTACTGTATTACAGCCTGTACAGCTGAAAAGCAACTCGCTTCACAACTCGCTTTTGGTGCCCCTCTGTGGACATTTTACTTGGAAAATGGAGCTCACACATGCCCATCTGCCCAACAACACTTACCGCTTTACCCACTTGGGCAGTGTTTCGAAATTCGGTAAGCACAGATCGAATTTAGCTAAAGAAAAGTCAACCGATTGTTTCTGATTTCACTGTGAGATCAGTCTGTTTATACTGTCAAGCTCCAAATAGGACAAAAAATCACTATAAAAGTAATCCATATGACACGTGGCCTATAGTTCAATTCAGAAATTTAATTTGTGGTTGCATATATTCAGTCTTGCCACATCAAGAAGTTTTTTGAAGGAGAACCAGTGGCACTTGGCGTCCATGCCACAGCACATCTAAAGGCAGCATTTTTTAATTGAACGCAAGTGCAGATGAGATTTTCAGTGAAATAGCTTAAGTTTCTGTCTATTACTTACACAAAGCTATCACATGGCTTCAGAAGACTTGCAATATTGTGCAATAAGTTGTATGGACTACTTCTATAATACTTAAATGGTGCATTTATGTCCTTTTCAGAGCCTGACAGTATAAATCACCATTCACTTTCTTTGGATGGAAAAGATCAGCGTGAACATTCTACAAAATATCTTCTTTTGTGTTCCGCATAAGAAAGTAAGTCATATAAGTCATATAAGAATGACAGGAGAGTGATTAAATGATGAGAGATTTTTCATTTTTGTGTGAACTTTCCCTTTAACACTTTTTTCTGTTCATTAATGCTGTATGTAGAGTGTGTGTAGGATTATTACATGTACATTTGACAAACACATTTTTAGTTTTTTTTTTTGTGTGTTCCTTGGGAATCAAACCCATAAACTTGACGGTGCTAGTGCTGTGCTCCACCATACAGGGACTACTGACAGGAGTGTGTTTGTGTAGAGGCTGGGTTTAACCTTCTGCTGACATTATTCCCACGTGTGTCTGAGTCTATTTTAAGTGTGTGTGTGTTTATCCTGTGTGTTCCTGTCTGTATAGCTCTGACCCATTTAACTGCATTAACTTTCACCACAAGTCACTTGTGCTGATATCACAGGTATTTCCCCTTACGCACGTCTCCGATAGCTACTAGATTGTATTTAGTCACAGTCACTATTGTGAACTTGGTGTAATTCCATTTCTCATGAATATTTCACCTTCGATAGACTTTTCAGTGTAAAGAAACATTTTTACTTAATATTCCAGGTCTATATTAGGAAAAAAGTAAATAAAGTTGGTGTAAAAATGTTAGAATGAGAGTTGTCCTGCCTGATCTCATGGAAATGATGTGACTGTGGTGACATCAACAGAATCAACAGAGCCTACCTCCCTACCCTAAACCTTAAACCTAAACCTAGCCAATAGTGTCATAAAAAGCAAAGTGCGATTAAAAAACGCAATTGCTGAAGCAACCACGTCATTTTGTGGTGCTTCTATGACACTATCGGCTCATGTGTTGTCTTGCATAGGCAGTGCTAGAATCTATTTAGTACAACATGGCACTATTTTTAAGCGCGAGACTGCCTTAGTGGCTTTTCCCACCTGTAAAGATTGACTGTAGTGCGAGCCAATAGCATTCGAGTGCGGGCTGTGAAAGAGCATATCATTGGTATGACACAATGAACAAATACGGCCTTCACTGAACCAGTCGGTCGGTCATTTGAGTTTCAACGAGAAGGTTCGTGAAGAAGCGAGGATCAGCGTCTGTTGACCGACTGAAGGAGTGGAGGAATGTAGTTTGTTTAGTTCAGTAATCTCTTTTAACAAGGAGTGAAAGTGGCATCATCTGGAAAGCAACAAAATCTAATTAAAATCTGCTAAACATCTTAAGGAGATCAGATTTAAAAACATTATAAATCATATATGTCTTAAAGACATCTGCTGACTTGACTACTGAAAGAAAACATCTTATACATGTATTGCAGATGAGCAAACAACCTAAAAAATATGTTTTCCAGATGAAAACACACAAATCAAAAAGTCATCTGGGTGATGTACATGTGCTATCAGGGATAATTATTGTTAAGGCAAGTTTTGTTGTCTTTTTTTTTTGTATAGCTTGAAAGGCATACACAGCAGTTCACAAAATGATAGATATGCTTTGTTGTCATCTGTGGAGAAACACTTATAATGCCCTTTCACACATACGATCATAACAGTTTGATTACACTAGGCTGGGCTCAGAGGCGTACGATCAAACCGGTGTGATCTGCATTCGTGCTGCTGTTTACCAGCAAAAGAGGGACTGACTGCTCAGATAGTCTTTTCAATATCACAATATCTTTATTTTTATATGTTACAAACATTCAAACAATCTCTAAATACAATTTTAAAGCTGTTACCATCGGAGCTGACTGTTTTGATGCAGCGATGCGACCGTGTTTTCTGACGTCGAACAAAGAATATACAAACTAGTCAGTCCACTCAAGCCTTCTTCCATTCCGTCTGTCACTCATTCTAAACACTTCTGTTGCTGGGAAAGTGGAAGGGCTAGGTTTTTAGAAACTTTTATGCTTCTATGCTTCTACGAAATCAGAATCCCATGCTGCATTGCAATATAAACAATATGGCAGTGCTCAGAGCTGGCAAGCGCATTCGTAATCTATCATAATCAATCATTATAAACATCTAAAAACCACATTATACAGTATGTTTGATAATACATAATCTGACCTTCAGTGCACCTGCTGTGAAGTGTAAGGTACTTTTTTTTATTTTTTTATTACAGCCGTATTAAAGAACTCACGCTGGGGGATACAGGAGAAACTCACGTACAAAAAAGTTAAACACTCTGCTGAAGTCTTATAGTAGATTTGTAGTTTTATTTAAGTATAATTAAATACAAAGTACGAAGATTTTAATGAAGTAGCTTTATTAGTGGTTTATTGACTAGCTCACTCAAAACACATAAAAGACTTTCATTTGTTGCCACCTACTGGCATAAAAATGGTCGCAGAACAAATTATGCGAAAATTAAACAATCTAAACTATTGGTAATCTTTTGAACGGATTCATAAGATTTAATTCACTTCACTAAACAACAACCAATTTAAATATGACATTTATTTTGATATCAGGTTTTTGTGGTGTTTGAAATAACTTGAATCTATAAAAGTTGTGAAATTATTGAATGATGTAAACAGTTTTAAAAAACACACTATGTAACAGAGTGGAATGCATAAAATTTGCACATATTATTGCACAATTGTCATTGGGGGCTGAACCCCCCTAAGATTGAAATCCTAAAATCGAACAAGCTTGTTGTTAAAATATTTCGCCTTACAAGTCATTCGCTATAGTAAAAGTGTTAAGATGTCATAAGATGGCATTGTGTGAGGAACAGGATGAAGAGTAAGTGTTTATGACTTGATAATCTGCCCTTTTGCCTGTAATTTGTGTAAAAGAGAATTAAACTTGTTGTTGTAGCTCCTCTAGTGTTCATTTCACCAGGAAACTGCCATGATACATACAATAATATAAGTCATTTTGCATGGTATAGTAACATGATACTATGAGAGCATGGCTGCATTTACCAAAAGTATTTTAAGCCTAAGAAGATCAGAGAAACCATTGGTGCCAACGGTCTCTACGATCAACTTAAGCTTGCGATGCTTTTGGGAAATGTAGCCCAGGTTGGGTTTTTAATATATATGGAATTGTTTTATCAGCACCTGCTATAGTACTCACCTTGGGAAGTTCTGTATACATGGAGAATCCCTTGAACAAAATTTTTAGAGAGTCTAAAGTACCATTATGTGTTTCTGAAAAGCATTTGAACACTTAAGACACTTACGTATGTGTTTCTTTGCATTAGATCCCAAAATCTGAAACCAAAGTGGCATTTGTTTCAAAGAATGTTAGCACAAGCACGTAGGACTGCCAACTTTCTACCGGCCAAATATGGGACATTCCAGCTTTAAATACGGGACATTTTTTTTTTCAGCGGGGATCCGGTGTGAGAGCTGCACAATGGTTAAAGAGGCCCACCTAGAGTTTGTTTCCATAGGAAAACATCTGAAAAATGGCGCGGACAACAGCAAAACGCGTTCGGTGTGAACGATGGGATGCTTAAAATGAAAACCGCTTTTAATCCAACAACCAGGAAGAATCAAAGTTCTATCAATCTTCACTTTTAATAAACATTACTTTTTTTCGGAATAGAACTAAGCTGCAATCAATGGAGAAAGACTATATTTATCTGTCAAGCATTTTCTGACCCCATAATTAAGCTTTAGTTGGTATAACATGTCCATAGTTTATGTGATGAACTAGCCCTGTGGTTACTTTATTAGGACACTTGTGTGAACTTGATGGGAACTGGTTTCAAACATCCACTAAAAATCAAAAATGGCTTGGAAAAGTTAATTTAGTTCTGAGAAAAGATGATCGAGCATCATTTGTTTGCAGATGCCGCTTATTTTGTAATGACATTCAGTAATTTTTTTTGTTTGACTCAAGTGTCCAAATACTTTTTGGGGCCAATGGATGTGTGTGTGTGTGTGTGTGTGTGTGTGTGTTGCAAAGTCAGAGTGCTATGCCAGTCAGGGTTTGGTAATGAGATTTAGACATTTAGAATTCATGGCCTTGTCTCTAGCACCATACAAAAAACACACTCATGAAAATGCTGACTCAATCACATTTGTTTGACGTTTTTCAATTCAATCTGAAAAATGCTAAATGCTAGCTAACATATTCAGGGTTGAAATGTTTATCACAACCGCACATTGATATTTAGATTCTTGTACCAAAGTACATGGAAGCTCATCCTCTCATACAAAAAGAAGAAGAAAAACCTTTATCTGAGGACACACAATATTCACAACTTCTGTGGGAAAAACACACACATAACAGCTTAGGTTTCCTTTTCCTGCATTATTTATTCTCATTCTCTGTGCTTAACCACCACTTTGCTCTGAAATTAGGCTAACTATTCTCTTTTCCTGCTGCATTTACAGTGTAGCCCCCATTCTTTTCCTCTCAGGAGACATATTTTTTAGCTCAGTTTACTGACCAAAATTAGAACAGGCCGCAAACAACCCTTATCAAACATTTTCTATGACCATAGTTTCCAAAATACCATAGTTAATAGGGATGTGCAAAACTACCAATTTTCATAATCGAATAGTCAGTCGGTTGTTTGAACAACTAGTTGACTAGTTGGTGTTAAGGATAACAAAACAATATCACACGAGCAAGAGTGCTGTATGTCCAGCAATCAGCACGGCTGTGATACGGCCATAGGCACAAGGCCGCAGGCTGAATGCAGCAGGTAATCACAGCCGTTCTGATAGATGGACAATACAGCATGATTACGAGTTGGTCTCCTTTCAACTCGCAAACTCAAGGAATCAAAATTATCTCTGCATTTCCCAGTCATAATTATGACATGAGGTGATGTTTAAATGTATCTTCCAAGTAAACTTTTATGATAACTCTGATAGCACATGAAGGTAGCATGAGAGAAAATGCCAATACTCTGAGTAAATCCTGACACCGATTCTATCTCTCACCAGAAACAGAATTAATTAAAATCTCTCCCATTACTCTTAAGAATGTCACGATCTCAAGCAGTGATGCGTACAGTAAGGCTTCCCAGTGCTCTTATGACTTCTTTACCAGCACTCTTGGAATGCCTCTCATCCAATCAGATTTGAGGAACGGATCTAACTGTTGTATATTATATACTCACCGGCCACTTTATTAGGTACACCTGTACATCTAAACTCAGCAAAAAAAGAAACATCCCTTTTTCAGGACACTGTATTTTAAAGATAATTTTGTAAAAATCCAAATAACTTTACAGATCTTTATTGTAAAGGGTTTAAACAATGTTTTCCATGCTTGTTCAATGAACCATAAACAATTAATGAACATGCACCTGTGGAACGGTCGTTAAGACACTAACAGCTTACAGACGGTAGGCAATTAAGGTCACAGTTATAAAAACTTAGGACGCTTAAGAGACCTTTCTACTGACTCTGAAAAACACCAAAAGAAAGATGCCATCATCTGCATGAACGTGCCTTAGATGTGGCCAGGGCAATAAATTGCAATGTCCGTACTGTGAGACACCTAAGACAGTGCTACAGGGTGACAGGAAGGACAGCTGATCATACTCGCAGTGGCAAACCACGTGTAACAACACCTGCACAGGATCGGTACATCCGAATATCATACCTGCGGGATAGGTACAGGATGACAACAACAACTGCCCGAGTTACACCAGGAACGCACAATCCCTCCATCAGTGCTCAGACTGTCCACAATAGGCTGAGAGAGGCTGGACTGAGGGCTCTGGCGCGGGATCGATTTGGAGGTGGAGGGTCCGTCATGGTCTGGGGCGGTGTGCCACAGCATCAACGGACTGAGCTTGTTGTCATTGCAGGCAGTCTCAATGCTGTGCGTTACCCTTCCTGCAGGCTCATCCTGACATGACCCTGCAGCATGACAATGGCACCAGCCATACTGCTCCTTCTGTGCGTGATTTCCTGCAAGACAGGAATGTCAGTGTTCTGCCATGGCCAGCGAAGAGCCCAGATCTCAATCCCATTGAGCACGTCTGGGACCTGTTGGATCGGAGAGCTAGGGTCATTCCCCCCATAAATGTTCGTGAACTTGCAAGTGCCTTTGTGAAAAAGTGGGGTAACATCTCACAGCAAGAACTGGCAAATCTGGTGCACATAATCATGGGACACATTATTCCATTTCTGTTAGTCACATGTCTGTGAAACTTATTCAGTTTATGTCTTAGTTGTTGAATCTTTTTATGTTCATACAAATATTTACATGTCAAGTTTGCTGAAAATAAAAGCAGTTGAAAGTGAGAGGACGTTTCTTTTTTCGCTGAGTTTTAATTATACATGCGATTGTCTAATCAGCCAATCATGTGGCAGCAGTGTAATGTATAAAATCATGCAGATATGGGTCAGAAGCTTTAGATAATGTTCACACTAACCATCAGAATGGGGAAAAATGTGATCTCAGTGATTTCGACTGTGGCATGATTGTTAGTGCCAGATGGGCTGGTTTGAGTATTTCTGTAACTGCTGATCTCCTGGGATTTTCACGCGCAACAGTCTCTAGAGTGTATTAGTCACATAAATAGGGGAACTGGCCCCCACAGTGAGCCTGGTTTCCCCCATGGTTATTTTTCTCCATTAACCAACATCTTATGGAGTTTTGTGTTCCTTGCCACAGTCGCCTTAAGCTTGCTCACTGGGGACCTAAATATAAATATAATTATTTTCTATTATTTATTTTAAGGCGCAGTTTACAATCATGATTTTATTTTATTTCTTTTTTTTAACCACACTATTATGACTCGAAAACATTACTATAATACAGCTTTTTCTGTTAAAGCATGATTTTCTGTAAAGCTGCTTTGAAATTATGTGTGTTGTGAAAAGTGCTATACAAATAAAAATTACTTGTATAGAGAATGGTGCGTAAAACAAAAAACAACCAGTGAGCGTCAGTTCTGTGGACGAAAATGCCTTGATGATGAGAGAGGTCAACAGAGAATGGCCAGACTGGTTCGAGCTGACAGAAAGGCTATGGTAACTCAGAGTACCCCTCTGTACAATTGTAGTGAGCAGAATAGCATCTCAGAATGCACAACATGTCGAACCTTGAAGTGGCTGTGTTACAACAGCAGAAGACCACGTTGGGTTCCACTTCTGTCAGCCAAAAACAGAAAACTGAGGCTGCTGTGGGCCTACCATTTGCGTACCTCAGCAGAAATCGTCATGGTTACTTGTGTAACCTCCGTTCCCTGATGGAGGGAATGAGATGTTGTGACGATGTAGTGACACTAGGGGTCACTCTTGGGAGCCCGAGACACCTCTTGTCTTTGATAAAAGGCCAATGACAATTGGCGAGTGATATTTGCATGCCACTCCCCCGGACATACGGGTATAAAAGGAGCTGGTATGCAACCACTCATTCAGGTTTTATGCTGAGGAGCCGATATAAGGTCCGGCCATTTCAGCGGGTAGTTCAGCATTGTGGCAGGAGGGACACAACATCTCGTTCCCTCCATCAGGGAACGGAGGTTACACAAGTAACCATGACATTCCCTATCTGTCACTCACTCGATGTAGTGACACTAGGGGTCCCTATACGAAACGCCACAATTGGCTGAACTGTGTTACGTGAACTGGCAGTGTGTGGTGGGCAGACTTCTGTGTGCCTCATAGCCAGCACACCAGGTCAACACGTAACCTCCCCCAACATAGTTATGAGTGTCGAATGGCCCTTTTTGGGGACAAGTCGACTACCCAAGAGATAGAGACAGGCTTAACCCAGTCGTGGCCTCTTTTCCTCTTCTCTTTTTCCACTCCCTAAAAAAGAAGGGGGATTATCTGACTGGGCTTCCAGGTCTAGTCGGGGGGTGTCCCTCCCAAGGGGAAGACACAGCAGAGACCACACCTCGCCCAAAGAGAGGAGGGATATTTAAGTGGAAGGATACATCACATGGTCTTTTCAACCATGTGGAGAGTCTTCAAGGTAGATCCTTGAGGGGCTCTGCCTCAGGAAGACACAGTTTGCCAACAGGGAAACGAATTAGTGGAAGATATTTATCGCATGGGTTTAGCCTTACAGGGAACCGCCACATGCGGAGCACATACCCCAGAACAGGACTCTTAGTTAGCACGTGTACTGGGCCAGCAGCGAATCTCTCCGAAAACTCGACTGCCACAGGACTCGGAGGAAGTCAACCAGGGAACAAACTTGTGAACACTACTGGGAATTAATGGCGCACGTCTTCAGCTCAAAAGGAGGTGGAAGGCGCTATGTGCAAGTGATACACCCGACCGGCTATCCCGGGCTTATCCGCTTGTGTTGCGTGCCACTACCTGGGACTAAACTGGTTCCACCCGGAGGTTGTAGAACCTTGCAAAGGTGTTGGGTGTTGCCCAGCCCGCTGCTCTGCAAATGTCTGTTAGAGAGCCACCACTGGCCAGGGCCCAGGAAGCCGCTACACCCCTGGTAGAATGGGCTCGTAACCCTACCGGGGGCGGCATGTCCTGGGCGAGATATGCTATAGTTATGGCATCAATGAGCCAGTGGGCGATCCTCTGCTTGGAGACAGTGCTTCCTTTCCGCTGTGCACCAAAGCAGACAAAGAGCTGCTCAGAGATTCTAAAGCTCTGCGTGCAATCCAAATAGATGCGTAAAGCGCGCACTGGACACAGCAATGACAGGGCTGGGTCTGCCTCCTCCTGGGGCAGCGCTTGCAGGTTCACCACCTGGTCCCTAAAAGGGGTGGTGGGAACCTTGGGCACATAGCCCGGTCGGGGTCTCAGGATCATGTGAGAGTAACCCGGACTGAACTCCAGGCACGTTTCGCTGACAGAAAACGCTTGCAGGTCACCTACCCTCTTGATGGAAGTGAGCGCAGTCAGGAGGGCAGTCTTCAAGGAGGGACAAGTTCTATCGCGCCCTTCCGTAGGAGGGTAGCAATCTCCGCACGCTAGGTGCCAGCGTTTTTGCTCTTGACCAAGGTGAAGTGAATACCACTGAACCTGGGCGGGCGCCTGGCGAACTGAATTGCGTAGCCACGTCGGACGGTCTGGATCAGCCATCGTGAAGGATTGGAAAGCGCGAGCCATGCGTCCAAGTTCCGCGCAAGGGGGACCAAGGGGACAACGTCGTCGGACATACCGGCAGGTGGGGCACTTACCTGGCTCCTTGTGACCACCCCCGGAACAGCCTGGGACGGGGAGGAAGAGGCCTGTCCTCGTAACCTGTGGAGACTGCCACATTGAGGCGGCTGTTTGCCATAGCTGGGCACTCCGGGGGCGGAAAGGCCACCGCTGGAGTGCCAATCCTGCAAGAACAAACCCGTGGACGGTAGTCATGGTGACGACAGTACAGACCGGGAATGTGACCCAGGGATGAAGGAAGCCACTCTTTTGCTGAACTGTTGGGTACCGCAGCCACTTGGGCATGCGGCGAAATCAAACAAAAAGGCAACAAAAGATTTTCCGCCCGGCCCTCCACCGGGGAAGGAGTGGTCTTTTTACCAGCTCCAAGTGAGTGGGTTCCTTCGTTCCTGAGTCGTTCGTCTCTGCTGTGAGACGGGTGGCATCTGCTTCCTGCGGTGGGCTCCATGCCGGGGCCGGGCTGAAGGGGTGTGCTGAGGTGGAGCCGGTCCAGTCACCGCAGGGGGACGGCCTTTGAGCAGCGCCACGAGCCCAGGAACCAATCATCAAGCCGCGAGGGTTCAGGGGAGAGTGGAGGGTTCCACTCTAACCCGACGCTCGCGGCTGCCTGGGAAAGCATGTCCATCATTTCGGCATCGGCCTGTGACTGGGCAATCGTCCCCGAAGGGGGAAGCCCAGCTGAGGCTTCTGCGTCTGACTGGACAAGCCCGCTCTCCGATGTTGTGCTCGAGAGCTCATCATCTTCACAGGCTCCGAACAAGAAGCTAGACTCGCCGTGAGACAAGCCGGCGAACTCATCCGGAAGCCCGATTGGGGCAGACGAGCGTGCTGGGGAATGAGAGGTCCGCGGGGGGATACCTGGCGGAGACGATCCCACTGGAGTCCCCAAATCGCCCCCAGTGCTAGCCGCGCTGACCTCATACCCGTAGGTAGAAGGACCGAGGCGGGGAGCCGCTGGGGTGGCTTGCTTTCTTACAAAAGCAAGCCGCGACCGCAACGTTGCCATGGTCATGTTCTCGCAGTGAGAACATGAACCATCCACAAACGCTGCCTCCGTGTGGGTCACGCCCAGACATGAAAGACAGCGATCATGACCATCCGAAGTTGAGAGATAACGACCGCAACCAGGAATAACACACAATCAGAAAGGCATCTTTAAAAAGACGCGTCTTTAAAAAGACGTTCCGTGTGTCGCTCTTTTAGAGAAATATATACTCTTTTAGAGGAGGAAAAGCTCTTTCAGAAAATATACTCTCTCGTTTTTCTGCTGAAGCACCCAGGGGTGTTTTCTGCAGTGCACCAGTACAGAGGAGGGAGAAGCTGCTGAAATACACCGTCAGATCCAGCAGAGGTGAATGAACAGTAATATTCAGCTCAATGAGCATGACCGTTCGGCTCCGAAGAGAAAATCTGAATGAGTGGTTGCATACCAGCTCCTTTTATACCCGTATGTCTGGGGGAGTGGCATGCTAATACCACTCGCCAATTTTCATTGGCCTTTTTTCAAAGACCAGAGGTGTCTCGGGCTCCCAAGAGTGACCCCTAGTGTCACTACATCAACACAACATCGAGTGAGTGACAGATAGGGAACCAGATTTGTCAGACCAGGCAATGTTTTATCAATAGTCTATTGTCCAGTTTTGGTGAGCCTGTGCCCACTACAGCCTCAGTTTCCTGTTCTAAGCTGACAGTAGTGGTACTCAGAGGGGTCTTTTGCTGCTGTAGCCTATCCGCCTTAATGTTCGATGTGTTGTATGTTCAGAAATCCTTTTCTGCATAAAACTGTTGTAACTTGTGGTTATTTGGGTTACTGTCACTTTCCTGTCAGTTTGGACCAGTCTGGCCATTCTCCTCTGACCTCTGTCATTAACAAGCCATTTTCACCCACAGAACAACCACTCACTGGATGTTTTTTTTTGTTTTTCGCACCATCCTCTTTACACTCTAGAGACTGTTGCGTGTGAAAATCCCAGGAGATCAGCAGTTACAGACATACTCAAACCAGCATGTCTGGCACCAACAATCATGCCACGGTCAAAATCACAGAGATCAAATTTTTTCCCCATTTTGATGGGGATCTGAAGCTCCTGACCCATATATGCATGTTTAAAGGGTTCCAGTAAGAAGAAAGCTGGAGCCGGGGTTGCAGTCCACGTGAGTGTGATTTTTATTCTAGAAGTTTAACTTAAGAAGGTGCTTTTCACTTTGCAGACACAGGTTCACTGGTAACAGTCAGAACAAACGTAAAATATAAAAATAAAAACAGCTTTGCAGCATACAGCTTCGAGGTGTGTGTCTGGCTTGGACTCTCTCTGCCTCTCTCTCGTTTCACCGGCCTTTTCAAGCCCGTTTCTGCCGTCACTGAAATGAGACACAGGTGTTTAGTATTAATAATCACCAGGTGATGGCTCTTACCGCTTCCTCTCTCCCCACTGACAGACATCTAGTTGGATCAGGGAAATTGGACGGTAACTTTTACACTCGTTTGGATCTTTGTCCTTTTTAAGAATCAGACTGATCTGGGCTTGTGTCATGGTTGGAGGAAGTTTTCCGTTCTTTAATGATTCAGTATAAACTTCTAACAAAAGTGGAGCCAGTTCTGTAGCATAGGATCTAAAAAATTCTGCGGCAAAACCATCTGGCCCCGGAGCCTCGCTAGTAGGTAGGGACTTAATTACCTTGTCAAGCTCCTCCAAGGTTATCTCGGAATCAAGAGAGTTTTTTTGCTCAATCGTCAGTTTAGGAAGATCTAATGGTTCCACAAAGTTTCTAATATCTTCATCAGTAGACGAAGACGTGGAACTATATTGATCTTTATAGAACTCTTTAAAGGCATTATTAATATCAATGGCTGAGGTAAATATTTCACCACCAGCAGATTTCACTGAGGGAATAGTAGAAAAAGACTCTCTCTGCTTTATATATCTAGCCAAAAACTTCCCTGCTGACTCAAAGTATGACTGTCTTGCCCTGAATAACCAAAACTCCACTTTCCGCTACAAAATAGTATTATATCTATATTTCAATCGGGTCAATTCTCTGAGGCCATCAGCTGACATACGGCGCTTCAGCTCTGCCTCTGCACTTTTAATATTTCCTTCCAACTCCACGAGTTCTGGTGCTTTGGATTTTTTGAAGAATGAGGCATACTATATGATCCAGCCCCTAAGAACCGCTTTAAGTGCCTCCCAAGCCACACCCACAGAGGATACTGAGGACCAGTTGGTCTCCATATAAACACTGATTTCAGTCTTTAACATTTGTTGGAAATCAGGATTTTGCAGAAGGGATACATTAAGGCGCCAACTATATGATTTCTTTTTCTCTATATGTGGCATCACCTCTAAACTCACCAGGGCATGATCTGAGACTAAAATGTTTCCAATTGAGCAATCAACAACAGATGAAATGAGGGATTTGGATATATAAAAAAAAAAATCTATTCTAGAATAAATCTTATGGACTGATGAAAAAAATGTATAGTCCCTACCGGACGGGTTCAAAAGTCTCCAAATATCCGAAAGACCAAGATTTTTACACATCCTGTGAAGCGTCAGTGTTGCTCTAGGGGGTTTACACACTTTTGCTTCACTGTGATCAAGGACTGAGTCCATCAATAAATTAAAGTCTCCTCCCAATATTATATCATGAGGGGTGCCAGCTGCTTGCAACATCCCTTCAAGATCTATAAAAAAAGCCCTGATCATCAGCGTTAGGTGCGTAAATATTAGCCAAAATCAACCTTTGCCCTTGAATTTCAGCTAAAACAATAATTACTCTTCCTAATTTATCTTTAATCTGCTTGAGACATTTGAATTGTAGATGTTTATTTACCAATATAATGACTCCCTTGCTCTTACTTGTGCCAGCACTAAAGAAAACATGTCCACCCCATATCTTCCCAAATTTTTCAGCTTCCTGCGGGGAGAGATGTGTTTCTTGAAGAAACACTATATCATTTTTGTTACGTTTAATAAAAGTAATAACCTTCCTTCTTTTTATGGGGTGCCCCAACCCATTTACATTCCATGTGGAGAGAGATAGAACACTTATATTAACAACTGACATATTGATATAATAGAAAAAATAAATTGTGTGCCAAAAACAAAATTATGAAGACCACATTCCCCATTAGTGAAACAATCAAACCCCGAACATCCCCCCGAACAAAACAAACAGAAAAAAGAAAAACGAGTGCATTAACCCCGCGCACGACAGCGACAATCCCTCTAAACTCAAAAGGTCCATGAATGCCCACGAGTCCCCACGACAACTTTGCCATCGGATTGCTCAATTTTGCCTCACAAATTTGTGAGGCAAAATCACATAACAGAAAATACTTTGTGAAATAAACCTAGTCAATAGGAAGAATGAACACAAAGAATGTGTATATTCATTCACAGAACTGTCTCAAAGGTGTGATCTTCCACAAAACAAATTCCAGCCGATATAAAGCCATTCAGATTCCTCGGACAGACAAACGAATGTTCAGTGAGCTGGCTGTTATGAGTTCAACGGATGACGTAATCATTTCAATGTCTCGTAAAAAAAAAAAAAAAAAAAATCAACAAAACAAACCACAGCCAGCAGGAGGAGTAAGCACGAAGAACGAACAGATGAATCAACAGCTGTTCCAAAGGAATGTTATTCAACAGAACAAGCTCCAGCCGCTAGGTGGAACCAATACAAAAAGAAACAAAACCGGCATCCCGTTTCCCTGGATGATCGAGTCAATTCACTCAGAGGCTGCATAAAAGTATATACCATGACTTCCACAATCCGTCAGCTTTATAAAAGACATCCTTTGTGTGAGCATGTAGATATTTTGCGGTCATCCATAGTGTCTATTCTCAATCTGTCCGGGAACTTAAATGCAAAAGTTTCTTTAAGGAAAGTGTTATTCACAAAACAAGCTCCAGCTGCACGGCGGAGCCAACGCAAAAACCTAAAATGTCGCCCAGCTTCCTCAAGAGTTAGTACAGCGAGTCAGGCCCACTCACATGAGAAACATCCAGTAGTTTACTCAGACATTGATTCTATAAAAGATATTGCCTGATTTGGACATGTAAATACATTGCGACCGACCTTCGTTTCTGTTCTCAGTTTGGCAGGAAACATTAGAGCAAACGAGATCTTTTTCTGATGTAAGAGTTTCTTGCATTCCTTGAACCGATCTCGTTTCTCTCTTGTTGAACTCGCCAAGTCCGGGAACAAGAAAATATTATGGTTCTTCCAAGAAAGCTTCCCTTTGCTCCTCGCCTGGCGCAACACAAGATCTTTATCAGATGATCTCAGAAATCTGGCCAGAATCGATCTGGGCCTATCTCCCTCAGCAGATCTGGGAGCTGGGACTCTGTGAGCTCGCTCGATTTCCAGCTTGTGGCCTGTTATGTCGAGCAGACTCGGGAAAAGCTCCTCTAGGAATTTCACCATATCTCTGCCCTCCTCATGCTCAGGAATTCCAACAATTCGAATGTTATTCCTGCAGTTTCTATTCTCAAGATCTTCAAGCTTTTCAAGGAGATGTTCCAAATCAACTTTGGTCGCGGGCGGATTAGCGGTTAATTTCCTCTCCGAAGATTCCAGAAAATCGATTTGTTTTTCAACATCAGTCACTCTTATAGCTAACTCAGAGAATTTTGTTTCCATCGCCATAATCGATTGCCATATTACAGCGAGATCCTCCAAGTCAGCAAGAGTCTTCGTCAACATCACCGACATGTTGGACAACTGACGCTGGATTCCTTCTCCCGCCGCGCCATCCAAATCGAGTCCCCGGTCTGTAGGCCTGTCGGGCTTTCATCCTGAACACGTAAGTGTCTTTTAATGTCTCCAGAGCCCGAGGATTTTGACTTCTTTGCCATGTTTTGCAACAAAGGGCAAATGTGCAACTGGGTGTATCAAATTTTACCAATTATAACATGAGAATAATCGAAAATTCAGCAAAGTGCGCAGAGCTCATCGCTCACACATCCGCTCCTTGCATGGCGTCACGTGACCCCCGGGCTTCTCCCATTTTTAAAAAGAATAGCCAATAGACTTTAGTTACGTCACAACCAGGAACCATAATTTGCTACTTGCTGGTAAGTTGCAGGGGAAGGGACATAGTTTATAGTTTAACATAAGTCATCAATTGTTTTGGTCTGTTATCTTGGAAGAGAAAGACTAAATTTAAATCAGTATATCTGCTAAAAGTGATTTTGTCAACGTTAAGGAGCACACTAGCATATAATGTAGATGACCTCATAGCTAATGGACATGGACTTAAAGCCATCAATTTTGATTTCATGGGATGTTAATTTATAAACATCCCGAGCCTATAAAATGAAAAATGCAAATATAGAAACTAATGATTAAAGTCATGTTATTGTTGTATTACAAAAATAAGTTCAATTACCAATAATATTGCATATTTTGTCCACTGGGACTTTGTCATTATTAAATTATGAACATTACAATATTAATTTCTGTAATGCTGCTTTGAAACTATTTGTAGATGACATATAAAAGGTAAAAAGTTGACACCTAATTTACATATGGCTGAATTATTCTGACAGTGTGACTGAGTCAGGACTCCTTTTATCAGGCTATTATTGTTTCAAGTTCAGTCATCTCTTGTAGAGGTCTGCGCAGGCCTTAAAATGTAAACCCGAAACAGTGTGATTTGACTCTAAAAGACTCACTCCTTTGTTCTTCTCCAAGCACATATTGTTGCAATAGGCAGTATTTTACTAAAGCATCATAGGCAACATTTCTAACAGTATAGTAACAGTAAACGTACACGGTTTAAATTATAAGAAGTGGCGGCCCCTCAGCACACTAGAGCAGAAGGGGAAAAAAACACTGGCTCACCGTTTATCAAGCACCGAAACTTTGGTTGGTGCAGAATAATCTGGAATCTGTCCTGCGAGAGATGCTGAAGAAACAGCAAGACGCAGTGCAACAGTGGAAGATGTTTGTCCAGAACATGTTTCATAGGAAAACAATGGAAAAACAAAGCAGATGTATGCAAAAACACGTTTGGTGTGAATGTTCCCTGACTCATCCGTTTGCGTGTGTCTGTGAGTGAGAGGGTGTGTGAAAAGTAATTTTTTCATTAATTCATTAATTACAACCCAACCCGAAGTTTCGAAAAACTGACCTGAACCCGGTCTGCAACATTTACAATGGGAGGCCTTAAATCTTGAGATTGAGATTTCTGTTATTGGTGCCTGACGGTGATTCCTGTCTGTCTGTGGGGTTGCTGTGGATCCACAGACATAGACGGATGTTATGAGACAGATTTTGAAGGGCTATTAACCTGAGACAGATAGAGAAAGTGATGGGAGGGACAGAAGAGATAGAGAGTTCTGTGGAATTTATGTTTCATGTCCTTCTGAGTATTCTCGCCCTGGGCAGCTTCATATTGCTCATCATTTCTATTTTAAGATACCCTTTGTCGAAATTAATACTAGGTGCTTTTATAGAGAATATATGTATATATACTTCGGTTCCAAACCCTAATGAGTTGCCTACCTAGACAGCATTTTAAGGCATCATATTTGTGCTTCTGACATATAGACTAATAAACAGTAGGTTGTTTAAGCCTAGCACACACTACACAGCTAAAACATGCCACCTTTGATGTTTTGTTGGTGACTAGTCTGCAATAAGAGGTCTCATTTTTCAACACATGCCCTTCTATACAGCCTGATCTCATGATAAAATAATGTGACAGTGGTGACATTTTTTACAAAATGATTACGTGGTATTCTTAAACGTATAGTGGCAGTTCTGAAATGAATTGTCTAAACTGCTAAAAGCAGGTAAAATTTTCTCCCAAACAGATAGGGTTTATAACGTAAAGCTCCATTTAGTTTTAAATCAACACAACCTATCTCCCTAACCTAAACCTAACTGATTGTGTCATTAAAAGTGAATGTGAGATGAAAAACGCAACTGCTGAAGCAACCACAGAATTTTGTGGTGCTTCATTTTTGGCTTAAAAAATAAATATTAGAAAATAAAAGACAACATCAAACTGCTTGACATGTCTCCCTACCAGCTGTCTCATGAATATTTTTTATGCAAATCAGTGCAAAAACAACCTCAAGCCCTTCCTTCATGTTGTTTGTGGACATGTCATCACGAATAAACTCTTCCATTGTTATGTGCTTGAGTTTGTGAAAATACATTTCGGTATCGAGTTTCCTGTCTGTAGCACAAACGGCGTGGGACGAGTTAAGCGACAAATGTAATACTTTGTCACAAAGGGGTTTGTCTTAGCAAACACCACTTAGGGCTGGGCGTTAGGATGATGTAATCGCATATTGACGATGTCTGACAAACATCCCAAAGCCAATTGCGAAAGTTGTCAGTCATTGACAGACGATGATCGACAATATCATGAAATGACAAAAACATGGAGCTGGGAAGTTGCAAAATATACAGTGCATTCAGAAAGTATTCAGATCCCTTTATTTTATTCATATTTTGTTATGTTGCAGCCTTATGCTAAACTGCTTTCAAATATTATAATTTTTTCACATCAATCTACACTCCATACCCCATAATGACAAAGCAAAAAACTGATTTTTGATAACTTTGCAAATTTCTTAAAAAGAAAAAACAGGACAGTGAGTATTGAAGCAGACTACCACCCCTGGAGTCACGAGTTCGAATCCAGGGTGTGCTGAGTGACTCCAGCCAGGTCTCCTAAGCAACCAAATTAGCCCGGTTGCTAGGGAGGGTAGAGTCACATGGGGTAAACTCTTCGTGGTCGCTATAATGTGTGGTTCTCGCTCTCGGTGGGGCGCGTGAGTTGTGCGTGGATGCCACGGAGAATAGCATGGGCCTCCACACGCGCTACATCTCCACGGTAATGCGCTCAACAAGCCATGTGAAAAGATGCGCAGATTGACGTCTCAGAGGCAGAGGCAACTGAGATTCGTCCTCCACCACCCGGATTGAGGCGAGTCACTACGCCACCACAAGCCTTAGAGTGCATTGGGAATTGGGCACTCCAAATTGGGGAGAAAAGGGAAGAAAATCAAAAGAAAAGAGAGAAAAAACTGAAATATCACATTGATTCAGACCCTTTGCTATGACATTTGAAATTTAGCTGAGGTGCATCCCATTTCTCTGGATCATCTTTGAGATGTTTCTACACTTTGATTGGAGTCCACCTGTGGCAGATTTAATTGATTGGACACAATTTGGAAAGGCACACACCTGTGTACGTATATAAGGTCTCACAGCTGAAAATGTATATCAGAGCAAAAACCAAGCCATGATGTCAAAGGAACTGCCTGCAGACAGTAGCGGATTTAGGCATGGGCGACATGTGCCATTGCCCAGGGCGGCATCTTGCGGGGGGCGGCACGAGGCACCCCCACCCCGGTCAACAACTTTGGGGGTGTGGTGAAGCGGGTTTCGCCCAAGGCACCATACAACCCCCCCCCATCAACAATTTTGGGGGCGTGTTGAAGCGGGTTTCACCCAGGGCGCCATACAAGCTAGAACCGCCACTGCCTGTAGAGCTCAGAAACAGGATTGTGTCAAGGCACAGATCTGGGGAAGGCTACAACAAATTTTGGCTACATTGAAGGCATAATTCTTAAATGGAAGAAGTTTGGAACAACCAGGACTCTTCCTAGAGCTGGCATCCGGCCAAACTGAGCAATTGGGGGAGAAGGGCCTTGGTAAGAGAGGTGACCAAGAGCCCAAAGGTCACTCTGGTTGAGCTCCAGTGATCGTGTTTGGAGATGGGAGAAACTTGCAGAATGAAAACCATCACTGCAACACTCCACCGATCTGGGCTTTATGGCAGAGTGGCCAGACGGAAGCCTCTCCTCAGTGCAAGACACATAAAAAATCATGTAAAGGACTCTCTGACTGTGAGAAACAAGATTGTCTGGTTGATGAAACGAAGACTGAACTGTTTGGCCTCAATTCCAAGTGTCATGTCTGGAGGAAACCAGGCACCGCTCATCACCTGCACAATACCATCCCAACGATGAAGCACGGCGGTGGTAACATCATGCTGTGGGCATGTTATTCAGCAGCAGGGACTGGGGGGACTGGTCAGGGTTGAAGGAAAGATGAAAGCAGCCAAATACAGAGATATGCTTAATGAAGACCTGGTCCAGAGCACTCAGGACCTCAGACTGGGCCGAAGGTTCACCTTCCAACAGGACAATGACCCTAAGGACAACACTGTGACTGTCCTTGAATGGCCCAGCCAGAGCCTGTATAATGTACTGTATGCATTGTATAATAGTAGCCCAATAGTTATCATGCACTTGTGTTTTTATATACTAATCAAAATATTCAAACATTAAAAGCATTACGTAATAAAGAAGTCAGCTGTGTCCATTTTCACTGCCGACATGTTCTCTGAATATAATTTTTCAGTTATAACCTACTCTGTAGACTCAGACATGACTTGTAACAAATATGCTATGGCTTAGAAACTAAATAAAAACAGCACATATATAAGAAATTTAATTAAGGAAATACAGCCTGTCGGGAAAAGACATTATTATGAAATGTCATTAAAGTGAAAATAATGAGAGTTTGAGATTGGGGTTTTATTCAATAGTTATTCAAAATGCCTTGCTTAGTGACATCAACATGTATTCATCATCCACTCCATAAAGAAAAGTTTTCTTTTAAAAATAAAATTATGGGGTGCGTAGGCCCCATAATTTTATTAAATTTTTTGCTGTTTTAGAAAAAATAAATTAAAGTGATTTAGGAAAAAATTTAAGTGATTAAATCATAAAATAATACAAAAACATGTTTACCTTGAACTCTAAATGTAGTTAGCCAGCATTAACTGCAAAAAAAAAAAAAAAAAAAAAAAATGCAATAAAAACACAAATTTGAATAGAACACAGTGAAAATTATTAGGCAGCATTATTTGGGGCACTAAAGGGAATTTATTAGGCTTACACCTGATAAGAAAACTCTTTTTTATTTTTATTTTTTTTTACTTTAAACAGACTAAGTGACATAAACAAACCGTTGCAGTCGTTTTATGAAAGTAGTTATGTGGGTTGTATTGAAGTTTCTAGAGGTAATGGTTTATTTATTTTTCAGTTATTATTATTAATATGTTTACATTTATAATTGTCTTTAGATCTTAATTTGAATTGGTAATTTTCAACCTGTTGTCATATACGAATTCTTGCATGATGGCAAATTGGGCCGGTGGTGGAAGTTGGAGATAGTAAATGTTTGGATTTGGGGAGGTGGCTATATATCCCTTTTTTGTGACCAAATCGTTATTTTAATAGCTTTTTCATTTGGTTTGAAATGCAATTTGAATTTAGAAATATCTCTGGTTTAAATTTTTCATGTTTCAATAAATGAATTTGATTTTTAAAGCAAAATCGACTGGTGGAAGTGAAGTGTGTGCATAAATATTCACCGATCCCTCTGCAGTTGGGGAAAGGAGGTTGACGATGCAATTGGATATCGCAATATTTTTTTTATGGAAATATCATGTAAATATTTCTAGCATATCATCCAGCCCTAACACAACTAATTATGCTGCCTTTTAAGGCCAAATCCACCCTTATCCGTTTTCATTTGAAAACTGTGTTTTCAGTTTCCTATTAGTGTGAACGTGGCCTAAGATACCAAATTTTTGTCAAATTCTAAGGCAGCATCACATGTACCCTTCATGGGTAGGGCAATTCTAGAATGCATGACGACGAGCTCAGCGAATACATTTTACCCAAGATGGCGGATAAGTCTAGAAAAAAGGTAATTATTAGGGCTGGTTATTGATACAGATTCCCCGAATCGATTCTGATTCACAAGCTCTCGATTCAATTTCGATTCGATATCAATTCATATGGGTATATTTTATTTATAATGTCCCTTTTGCTGCCATATGAAAGAAATTCCCAGCTAATGCTGTTAATTATACCGGGAACCTTCTGACTAGGTACATTATGAAAATATAAATTTTACTATTAGTTTTTCATCATTTTGGTCACGTTTAGCTTTTTAAAAATTAAGAAATCCGTGTATTTAATCAATATATAAGATATTATGTTTCATATATAATATTTTGTTACATGTTTATAATTTAATTGCGTAATTTGTAAGTATTTACATTGATTTGTTGAACTCGTTTAAAAGCGGTACTGTTTCTTTAACAAAAGTGGCATTTCTGTAAAGAGCATCTGTAAATGAGCACCTATTAACGAGAGACGACTCGAAAGGCTTTATCTCATCTGTGCCATGCATGATTAGATTTACATGCTTATTTTTTGTAGCTTTTGATCAACAACTGACTGTAAAGAATAGAAAGGGTTATTAAAAGAGACATTATTCAATGACAAATGAGTCGCGTGAATCTCGTCTTTGGACATGCATTACACGGAACAACTTTTACTCTCAACATGCAGTGAAAGGATCTCACTGCAGAATACTCCACCACTATACTACACAATTACTGGTGAGTGAAATCTAAACATTTACCAGCCAGTTGCCAAATATGTACATTTTAGTCCCATAGTGCGAAATTTGGTTGCAAATGCAAGTGATTTCCTCTCATTGTAATGGAGGGTTGCGCATAGAGTTAAAGATCCATCTTGGGATTTAAGAATCGATATCGAGATCGTTCAAATGAAGATCGTGATGCATTGGAAAAACACAGTTGTGAGTGTTAGTTGAGTCTGTTGTGTATTTTACATGAGGAATGCTGTTTGTGAGTTACCGTTATCAGAGTTGCCCATGAAGCATGTTTCAAATCAGTCAATTTTGAGGTTAATTTCAGTTAGGATGCTTCTTTATACGGTAGCGGCCTATGTAGTAGACCGTAAGGCAGTTAACTAGGGTTTGAAACAGAGCTTGCAATAAAGGAAATACAGCTGCAGCCACTGTGTGTAGGTGTGTATATGTGTATTTATGTACAGTATATCTTGAAGTTTGTTTTGCCAAGGTTCAATTACCACATCAATTTCTGGTAATATATATTAGTCTAAGTGACTCCAACACATAATCACAGGGCTCCTGTCAACATACAGCCCATAGCAGACTGATGTTAACCTTATGAATGATTCAAGTAGCATTTGAGTCAGATATACATGATTTTCATGTCTGAAAAGGCCAGTTCTTTTGTGGCATGAAGATCAATCGACAATATGAATTGTCGACAGAATGTTAATCCTGAAGCAGATTTACTGATTTCTGTAATATCTTAATCAGCCTGATGTCAGACTTGCCTGACTGTAGTGATGAAGAGATTGAAATGATTGGATACCCCATGAAACAGGAGATCATGTAATTTGACCATAAAAAAACAAACAAAAAAATCTTTAGAGAGGATCACAGATATTTATCTGAAGAATCCTCTCATGAACTAAAAACCTAATTCTCATTCTCAGTTTCACTTACATAAGCTAGACTTTTTGTGATGTAGTTTGTTTCAGTGCTAAACTCGCTGCCACTGTGCTGTGGCGTTTTGGGTGGATGTCAGGGCTTTGCTACGTGGGTGCTAGGGTGTTTCTTGAGGTTGCTGAGGTGTTCTGAGTGGTTTGTAGCATGTTGCTTTATAATTCTTATGGTTTTCTGGGCGGTTGCTCGGGCAGTGTTGCTATAAGCAATAATAACAGTAATGCTTACAATAGTTAGCACCAGCACAAGGGTTGCAGGCTATAATAGGATCACAGGGTTTTCTACTCTAGCAAAATCGATATTTTGTCAGTTCAGGCTTGTGAAAACCTAAATACTTTTAATACAAACAGTATATAGATTAATTGACTTACTGTTTAGTAGGGCTGAAACGATTATTCGATGTTATCGACAACATCGACAATAAAAAATTGTCGACAAAAATTTTCGTTGTTGAATAGTCGTTTGATCTTTATGTAACATAAGATCATATAAAACTCTAATGATTGCACACAAGAGCAGCACTGCTGCTCGCGCCTGACTGAGGAGAGGAAGAAAACACATCTCACAGTCCAGACGCACTCTAAACTTTCCAAACAGCTTCAGGTGATGTAGATCGCAAAGTATGAGGGAATTATACAAAAATACAGAAAGTAAATACAGAAGCACTCTTGTTGTGGAATAAGCAGAGCCAGAGATGACGCTCAGCTTAAGCAAAACTTGCGTGTCGAGCGTCTTTAAAGGAAACACCCCGGCGTTACATCTTTAATGCAGTTCTATTTAATGCGTTATAGCTTTATTAAAGTTAAAGTAATAAGTAAACTGGCATTTCTGTGTGCGGTCAGCACCTCTTCTATGAGTTGCACGAAGTGTCCCGATCTAAGGGGGAGAGATTGAAACTGTACCCGGCTGAGGTACACTCTGTTGCGGGGACACTCATCCCTCGAGTGTGCGTGCTTAATGCAGCTAGATTATAACGCAATGGCAACTTATTGAATCATAATATATGTCACTGTGCATTTCTTTTCATGAAGAAAATTGGCAAAACGCAGCTTTATTAATAAGAGAGAGTTTTTTTTTTTTTTTTTGTGAGTTAAAGATGGATTGAAGAGAACAAAAAGGTGAGAGAGGGATGTCTTCGCCCCATTATACACTGCAAAAAAAAATACATTTTTTATTTGTTTTTGTTTTGGTTTGTTTTCCAATATAAATATCTAAAACTCCTTTAAGACAACGTACATTTACTTTAGCAGCTATACTGCAGAAGAATGTTTAATTTTTTTATCTGAGAATGTTGAATATAATATAAAAAAATACAAATATTTTAAAATAACTAAAAATCCTTTAAAAAAGATGCATTCACCTGAGAAGCAGCATATAAGATATTTAGACTTGCTTTTAGAGAATAGATCTTGAATATAAGTGTATTTTGTCTTTACTGCACTCGCAGAAGTATAACCAAGTGAAAAAATACACTTATATACAAAATACACTTATATTTAAGATAAATTCTTATATGTTACTCCTCAAGTAAATGTATCTTGTTTTAAGGATTTTTAGACTATTTGAAATGGGAAAAAAGACAAATACACTTGATAACAATAGGATTTTTTTGTTGTGAAATTTTTACTGAATTAAACATAATAAAAAGTATTTTTTCCCTTTAATTCGGTGAATGTCATTTAGAGGTATTTTTAAAAGATGATTTTGTCCTCTTTATTGTTAGCAAGCACATTTAATACAACCTTTTAAGTCGGGGCACAAGCTGAATAGTTGGTTTAGAGCTAATGATTAATCCTTGCAACAATCGCCCGAATAGTCGAATATTCGTTCTAATAATCGTTAGATTAGTCGATTATCAAAATATTCGTTAGTTGCAGCCCTACTGTTTAGTGATGTACGTTTATACAGTTGAAAGCATTCATCTCAGGTGAACCACTTTATCTGAGCTTTAGGGCTCATACACTGGGGTTATACAGTGCTCTGTGGTTGTTTAGCACTTATTCTTTGCTTTTGAACTCTCTGTATGAGAGAAGCTCATATTAGCACTCAAATATTTATAAAGCTTAGCCAAGAACAAAGAACACATTGAGTATATTGCTGCAGGCTCATAGCGGGTCAACTGATGCTGGTACCTTGGTACACTGATGGTATCAGCCTATCATGGTGCATGCCTACATCCATACAGTACAGTGTGGTATTGACATTGTACTCCAAGGTACTTAAATGGCTAAAGGGTTGGTATCTAACAGTGTTTGGTAGAAATTAGAGCTGTCAAAGTAAACACGTTAACGCATGTGATTAATGAAAAAAGTTTAACGCGTTGTTTTTTTCTTGATCGTGATTAATGCATTTACCGTTAATACCGCATAAACCAGAGTCGCATGGCACCATGCGAGGTTCAGACGTGTGAAATGGCGAGCTCTGCACACTTTGCTAGTTTTAATACTTTTTGTGTCATAAACGGGTAAGATTCAGTACACCCTGATTCTTAACTGTTCTAGGAAGACAATATGTCAAAGAATTAAAAATCTTCGGGCCCTGGAGACATTAAAAGACACTTACGTGCTCAAGCTGAAGCCCCCGAGCAGCAGGCCGCATGCCCAGGAACCAATTTGGCCGGTGAGGTGAAGGAAATTCGGTGAGAATTGATGAACGTGTCAGCAGTGCTGACGAAGGTTGTTGCTGACTTGGAGGAGCTTGTTGTAATACGTCGATAGATCACTGCCATGGAGACGAAATTCACTGAGATGGTTACAAGAGTGGGGATGTCGAGAAACTAATCGATTATCTGGTGTCATCGGAGAGGGAATTAGCTGCTAATCCGCTAGCGACCAAGGCGGATTTGGAGTGTGTCTGGTAGAAGCTGGAAGATTTGGAGAATTTTGGGAATTCCTGAGGGAGCAGAGGGTCAGAATATGGTGGAATTCATGGGCGGGCTCTTTCCGAGTCAGTAACAGGCCATAAGCTGGAAATCGAGCGAGCTCACAGAGTTCCGGCTTGGTGATCCGCTGAGGGAGACAGGCCAAATCAATTCTGGCCAAATTTCTGAGATCATCCGATAAAGATCTTGTGTTACGCAAGGCGAGGAGTTTCTTGTCGCAAATTCGCCAAGAGAGAAACGTGATCGATTCAAGGAATGTAAGAAACTCTTACATTAACAGAAGGTCACTTTTGCACTGATTTTCCCGGCCAAATTGAAAATAGATGCTAAGGATGGCCGCAAAATGTTTGCATGTCCCCAGCAAGCCATGTCCTTCATAAAGTCAATGAACTGAGTAAGTTATTTTGTGGTACTCACGTTGCAGCCAAGTGAGCCTGACTCACTGAACATTCACTTGACTGTCCGAGGAAACTGGGCACCTTTTTTGTTTCTTTTTGTGCTGGTTCTGCCTAGCGGCTGGAGTTTGTTTTGTGGAATAACACTCCTTCGGGACAGTGTTGTGGATGAATCTGCATGTTCTTTGTGATTATGCCTCCCATTGGTAGTATGGAGTATTTCTTGCAGGACATTGGAGTGATTGGGTCATTTGTTGCACTCGTGTAGCAGTCGAATGGGCTGGCTCACTGAACATAAATTTTTTTTGTGCTTGTTCCGCTAGCAGCTGGAGTTTGTTTTATAGATTATCTTGTTGTGTAATTCTGTCTCACAAAATTTTTATAGAAACACCGAACTTGAGCAATCCAACGGCAAAGTTGTCATAGGGGCTGTCATAGGCGTACATGGACTGTTTTAGTTTAGAGGGATGGACGCCAGTTAGCGCTGTCATGCGCAGGGTTAATGCTTTTTTCTGTTTGATTGGTTGGGGGGAAGTTTGTGGTTTGATTGTTGCACTAATGTTGGAATGTGGTCTTTATAATTTTATTTTTTAAACACAATCTATATTATGTCAAAATGTCAAATGTTAAAATGAGCGGATTGTCTCTCTCCACATGGAATGTGAATGGGTTGGGACACCGCATAAAAAGAAGGAAGGTTATTTATTTTCTTAAACGTAAGAAATATGATATTGACATTCTGTCAAGTCTTTCTGCTCTCCTGATCTGGAATTTCTTACGCTTCTGTGTCAACCATTCTGGCTACCGAGGGAATTCAACAGCGGTCATTATCACAGCTGTGTACATTCCCCCACAAGCCGACACAGACCGGGCACTCAAGGAACTGTATGGGAGTATAAGTGAGCAGGAAACCGCGCACCCTGAGGCCACGTTCATTGTGACCGGGGACTTTAATAAAGCCAGTTTAAAATCAGTTGCACCAAAATACCACCAGCACATTAGTTTCAACACACGAGGGGACCGGGTTTTGGACCATTGCTACTCTCCCTTCCAGGATGGCTACAAATCCCTCCCCCGCCCACTATTTGGCAAATCGGACCACTCTTCCATTCTGCTTCTGCCCACTTACAGGCAGAAACTGAAACAGGAAGCACCCACCCTCAGAACGATCCAGTGCTGGTCGGACCAATCAGATTCCATGCTACAAGACTGTTTTGATTACACGGACTGGGAGATGTTCCAGTCCGCCTCTGATGACGACATCGAGGTTTACGCTGATAGCGTAATGTGTTTCATCAAAAAGTGTGTGGAGGACATGGTTCCGACCAGAACAATACAGATTTATCTGAATCAGAAACCATGGATAAATAACGATGTTCGCGTGGCACTTAATGTGCGGACCTCTGCTTTTAATTCCGGGAACGCGGAGGAGCATAAACAAGCCAGTTATGCCCTCCGAAAAACTATCAGAACCGCAAAACACCAGTACAGGAACAAGATTGAAGGACAGTTTAACACCACCAACTCTAGAAGCATGTGGCAGGGAATTAACATCATCACGGACTTTAAAGGGAATAAAAACTCCGCCATGAACACCGCTGCCTCTCTCCCGGACGAGCTAAATACTTTTTATGCTCGTTTTGAGGGAAATAACACCGCCCTTGTGGAGAGAGCTCTCGTGGCTGAAGCTACAAAGGTTAGTTCACTCTCCGTCTCTGTAGCGGATATAACCCGATCCTTCCGACGGGTGAATATTCGCAAAGCTGCGGGCCCAGACGGCATTCCGGGCCACGTCATCAGAGCGTGCACGAACCAGCTGGCTGGTGTTTTTACGGACATTTTCAACCTTTCCCTCTCTTTGTCTGTAGTCCCCACATGCTTTAAAACATCCACCATTGTGCCTGTTCCAAAGCAATCAAAAATAACTTGCTTAAATGACTGGCGTCCTGTTGCTCTGACCCCCATCATCAGCAAATGCTTTGAGAGACTAATCAGAGATTACATCTGCTCTGTGCTGCCTCTCTCTCTTGACCCGTTGCAGTTTGCTTAGCGCAACAACCACTCCACTGATGATGCCATTGCATCTACAATACACACTGCTCTCTCCCACCTGGAAAAAAAGAACACTTATGTGAGAATGCTGTTTGTAGACTACAGCTCAGCATTCAACACCATAGTGCCCTCCAAGCTAGATGAGAAACTCCGGGCTCTGGGCTTAAACAGCTCGCTGTGCAGCTGGATCCTGGACTTCCTGTCAAGCAGATGCCAGGTGGTTAGAATAGGCAGCAACATCTCCTCATCACTGACCCTCAACACTGGAGCCCCGCAGGGCTGTGTTCTCAGCCCACTACTGTATTCCTTGTACACACATGACTGTGTGGCAACACATAGCTCCAGCGCCATCATTAAGTTTGCTGATGACACGACGGTGGTAGGTCTGATCACTGACAATGATGAAACAGCCTACAGAGAGGAGGTGCACACTCTGACACACTGGTGTCAGGAGCACAACCTCTCCCTCAACGTCAGTAAGACGAAGGAGCTTGTGGTGGACTTCAGAAGAAAAGACAGAGAACACAGTCCCGTCACCATCAATGGAGCACCAGTGGAGAGAGTCTGCAGCTTCAAGTTCCTGGGTGTCCACATCACTGAGGAACTCACATGGTCCATCCACACTGAAGTCGTTGTGAAGAAGGCTCATCAGTGCCTCTTCTTCCTGAGACGGCTGAGGAAGTTTGGAATGAACCGCCACATCCTCACACGGTTCTACACCTGCACTGTAGAGAGCATCCTGACTGGCTGCATCTCCGCCTGGTACGGCAATAGCACCGTCCACAACCGCAAAGCACTACAAAGGGTGGTGCGAACTGCCAGACACATCATCGGAGGTGAGCTTCCCTCCCTCCAGGAAATATATACAAGGCGGTGTGTGAAAAAAGCTTGGATGATCATCAGAGACTCCAGCCACCCAAGCCATGGGCTGTTCTCACTGCTACCATCAGGTAGGTGGTATCGCAGCATCAGGACCCGCACCAGCCGACTCCATGACAGCTTCTTCCCCCAAGCAATCAGACTTCTGAACTCTTGATCTCCCACGATCAAAATACATCAGCACTGCACTTTATTACCCTTACTCTTATATCTCACACCAGACTGTCATAAATTATTTTATTATTATATTATATTCTCTCTTAACAACTGACTATCGACCGACAGCCTGAATGTCAGTACAGTACAATACTGTACATTATATATATATACTATATATACTTTTTTATATATTTTTATTTTTTATTTTTTTATTGAATAATGTGTATCTATATAGTGCATATTGTATACTGTACAGTGTATGTTATTATTTGTATATTGTTGAGTGTAATTATGTGTATATCAGATGTTTAAATTGTGCTGTGTTAATTTGATGTTATTGTAAATTGGTACTGTCTCATCACTGTCATGACTGCTATGTTGATCGGAACTGCACCCAAGAATTTCACACACCATTGCACTTGTGTATATGGCTGTGTGACAATAAAGTGATTTGATTTTTTTGATTTTTTTTTAGTGTTTCTTCAAGAAATGCATCTTTCCCCGCAGAAAGCTGAAAAATTTGGGAAGATATGGGATGGACATGTTTTCTTTAGTGCTGGCTCAAATAAGAGCAGGGGAGTCATTACACTGATAAGTAAGCATCTACAATTCAACTGTCTCAAACAGATTAAAGATAAATTAGGAAGAGTCATTATTGTTTTAGCAGAAATTCAGGGGCAATGGTTGATTCTGGCTAATATTTACGCACCTAACGCTGATGATCAGGGCTTTTTTATAGATCTTGAAGGGATATTGCAAGCTGCTGGCACCCCTCATGATATAATATTGGGAGGAGACTCAATCCTTGATCATTGTGAAGCAAAAGTGTGTAAGCCCCCTAGAGCAACATTGACGCTTCATAGGATGTGTAGAAATCTTGGTCTTACAGATATTTGGAGACTTTTGAACCCATCTGGTAGGGATTTATTCTAGAATATATATATATATATATATATATATATATATATATATATATATATATATATATCTAAGTCCCTCATTTAATCTGTTGTTGATTGCTCAACTGGAAACATCTTAGTCTCAGATCACACCCTGGTGAGTTTAGAGATGTTGCCACATACAGAGGAAAAGAAATCATATAGCTGGCACTTTAATATATCCCTTTTGCAAAATCCTGAATTCCAACAAATGTTAAAGGCTGAAATCAATGTATATGCAGACCAACTGGTCCTCAGTATTCTCTGTGGGCATGGCTTGGGAGGCACTTAAGGTGGTTCTTAGGGGTTGGATCATACAGTATGCCTCATTCATCAAAAAATCCAAAGCACAAGAACTCGTGGAGTTGGAAGGGAGTATTAAAAGTGCCGAGTCAGAGCTTAAGCACCTAATGTCGTCTGAAGGCCTCAGAGAATTGACCCGATTGAAGTACAGATATAATACTATTTTGTCGTGGAAGGTGGAGTTTTGGCTATTCAGGGCAAGACAGTCATACATTGAGTCGGGGAACAAAGCAGGAAAACTTTTCGCTAGATATATAAAGCAGAGAGAGTCTTTTTCTACCATTCCCTCAGTGAAATCTGCTGGTGGTAAAATATTTACCTTGGCCATTGATATTAATAATGCTTTTAAAGAATTCTATCTTGATCTCTATAATTCCACATCTTCGTCTACTGATGAAGATATTAGAAACTTTGTGAAACCATTAGAACTCCCTAAACTGATGACTGAACAAAAAACTTTTCTTGATTTTGAGATAACCTTGGAGGAGCTTGGCAAAATAATTATGGCCTTGCCTACAGGCAAGGCTCCAGGGCCAGATGGCTTTGCAGCCGAAATGCAACTGATTGGGTAAAGTTATGACATCTCTTATACATGTAGATCAGGTGGGGTATATTCGGGGCTGTAGCTCTTCCGATAACATTAGGCGTTTCATCTGTATCATGTGGTCAGTGGCAAATGATCGAACTCTTGTCGCTGCCATCTCACTTGACGTCGAAAAGGCATTTAATATGGTAGAATGGGATTATCTTTTTAAGATTTTGGAAATATATGGGTTTGGGAATACTTTTATTGGATGGATTAAGTTACTTTATAGACACCTGGTAGCGGTGGTACAAACAAATGGATTAATTTCAGATTATTTTACTCTGGATAGGGGCACCCGGCAGGGTTGCCCTCTTTCCCCATTATTGTTCTGTCTTGCCCTGGGACCATTAGCAACCACGATAGGAAAGGAGGATGATTTACCAGGGGTGGTGGCGGGAGATATGGCGCATAAGCTTTTGCTCTACGCAGATGATATTTTATTGTTCGTCTCTGACTTCACTAGATCTATGCCTTGCCTCAACATAATTATTAATTCCTTTTCTAAATTCTCAGGATACAGAGTCAATTGGTCTAAATCCAAAGCTTTGGCTCTGATAGCGTACTGCCTAGCGACGGCTTTTCCGCCGGGCGTCTTCCAGTGGCCCAAATGGGGCATTATGTATTTGGGCATATTATTCCCAGCAAATTTGTGTGATTTAGTTAGGTTTTCGAGCGATGTGGGCAGGTGGGCTTCATTACATTTATCTATGATTGGGAAGGTTCATGTTATTCAAATTAATTGCATTCCAAAATTCAGCTACCTGTTACAATCTCTCCCTGTAGATGTCCACCTCTTTTATTTCAAGCAATTTGATGGCATAGCGAAGTCCTTCATTTGGAATGGTAAACGTCCCAGATTACATTTCAATAAGTTACATAGGCCAATTGACAAAGGTGGGCTAGGCCTACCCAAGATTTTGTTTTATTATTATGCATTCGTTCTCAGACATTTGGCTCATTGGTCGCTTCCACCTGAGTGAGCCCCTCCCTGGTTTTGAAGTTCTTGCCTCTATTTCACCATTGCAAAACCTTTCTATCAAAATAATCTGAGAAGTTAAGTTACACCCCATTATCTCACATTTGCACTCGGTATGGACAAAAGTGTCCAGAGTGTTTAATTCAGACATTTATTTAAATGTTGCTTCGAGTATATGGTTATGTATTAATAATTCCCCTTTCTGCTGGTCAGAGTGGATTATGAAGGAGGTTAATACGCTCGGTGACCTATATGAGAGTGGAGTGTTGATATCCTTTGAAAATTTGGTTCAACATTTTGGGATCCACAGATCTCAGTTCTTTAGGTATTTACAGCTGCACCATCTGCTCTGTACTATTTTTGGAAGTAGCATACACCCCCTTAAAGCGGCAGATACTCTGGGAGTGGTGATTACTGCTTTTGGGAAAGGTCATGAGGCATCAGTGTATTACTCCCTGCTAACTCAGAGTCTGGGGGATGGAGCTTTATCTTCTATCAAGAGATTATGGGAGAAAGATTTAAACTTTTGGTATTGGTATTGGAGGAGGGAGTGTGGGCTAGGATTCTAAAAAATGTCAAGTGTGTATCTAGAGATGCAAGGGTGCACCTTATGCAATTCAAGATTTTACATAGATTCTATTGGACCCCCTCTAGATCGTATAGGCTTGGTCTTAAAGACACACCCACCTGCTGGTGATGCCAATCAGAAGATGGAGACACAACCCATGTTTTTTGGGGGTGTGTTAAGGTCCAAGAATTTTGGTTGAAGGTTCAGAGTTTTGTGTGTGACGTGTTGGGCACTCAAGTTTAGTGTTGCCCCAGACTCTGTATTTTAGGTGATGGGACGGTCATCAAAATAGGGGATAAACACATAAAAAAATTGGGTTCTGACCAGTGTTATGACAGGCAGACAGATTGTTTTAAGGGGATGGAAGTCGGCTGGAGCGCCCTCATTTAGGGAGTGGTGCATGGAGATGGGGAGGGTGGCAGCTTTTGAGGAGGTGTCATGTAGTAGGCTGGGGATCTGGGATTCATTTGATGGGAAATGGGGCAGTTATTTGGCATTTTGGGGGGACTCTCGGGGAGGGGCTGTGGAGAGAGAGGTGTAGTTTTAGATGTGTATGATTATTATATTCTTTTTATTATTATTATTATTATTATTTATAGATTTTTTTGTGTGTACTTATGTGTGACCGTGGGGATGTTCGTTGGGGGTCGGGGTGGGGTTGGTGATTGAGGAGGGGTAGTAGAGGGAGTTAAATGTTTATTCAATGTATATATGTTTTGTTTTTCTTTGTCAACTATATGAATCAATAAAAAATGTTAATAGGAAAAAATAACGCATAAACCAGCTTATACACCTATTAGAGCAGGGTGGAACCATTGCGATGTTCACCCGGAGTCATTACACTGACGCACACACCACAAACACACACACAACAGTCATGTCAGTGATGAACAGCTGTGATCAAATGATGGAGAAAGGACCTCTTAACGCTATGTGTTGTACAAAACAAGCCCAGATGGGACAAAAATCAAGTACTTTGCAGTCCCTGTAAGGTGAAATTTACTTACCACAAAAGCACGTCAGCTCTAAACTATCATGAAATTGCAGAAAGTGACGTTGTTTGCAAGCGCACTTCATGTGGAGTTCAAAGTTCTGCTTGACACTGGCGTTTATGCCCTGACGTGAATCGTGAATGCGGCTTCAGAATTGTTGCAGCAAAGCAGATAGCCACAGTCTGTGGAGTATGAGAGGTTATAGATTTAATATGCATTGCAATGAATATGAAACCTAAGGTTAATCTTTCAGTTAGTCAACCTCCCACTTTGTGAAAAAAATTTTCTTAATTGAATTGGTGCCATTTTAGTGCATTTCTATCTTTATGCTGTGGAAGACTTTGTTTGGAAAATGTTAATAAAGCATTATTGTTATAAATGTTTTGTTTTCTTTCCTAAGAAGGAAATAAGTGCATTTTGATGGGAAAAGAGGTATATATAGAGTCAAATTTCAGCACTTTCAAAATCTTTTAACTATGAAAAATTATACAATTCTCAACAGGAGTAATTGGGAAATAATAATGTAAATTGAATGCAGTTTTGAAAGTTGTAGAAGTTGAGATTGGCGCTGATGTTGAGCTTAACTCTGAAGCTTTCCTGAACAGTAACAGAAAAGCTATGCTCACTAAATCTTTGCGTCTTTGGAATAACATGCACCAATATGCACAGTAAGACAGTGAGGAATGTGTATTAAGGAAGTAAATAACCATGTTGACATTAAAGTCAACTTGATTCCATGTTGACTTTAATGTCTTCGTATAACACGTTCCTCAAAGCATGTGGTAATTGTTTTTTTTTTTATCTTGCAGAGGAAGAGTTACGGAAACTGCGAGAAGAAACCAATGTGGAGACCCTTAAGCAAGAGCTGGAGAGAGAACGCAGCAGAAGAATTGATCTGGAGCAGAAAATGAGTGAAGTGCTGAAGACCAGGTGAGCAAACTACTCAAATATAGACACACCAAAATAAACAAGCATTGAAAGAGTACATAGAGAATTTAAAACTATGTACTATGTAGTTTTTTGGGGTGTTCTATGGGGTTGCTAGGGTGTTATTAGTGGTTGCTTGGTGGATAATTACTGACCCAATTAAAAAGCTCAGTTGACCGTCCCAGATTATTTACAATTTTCAGGAAGTTAACATACGAACAGCTTGCTTATATTTGACTATGAGAAAGTATTTTTACATTAAAAAAGTTTTACTCCTCAACTTTGAAGTTGAGGAAGATTTATAGCATTCTTGACTTGAGAGCAAACTTCTAGTTTCCTGCTGTAAGTTGATGTGTGTTGGCAGTATTCAGTGACCCTGTGCTGCTCTCTGTGTGGCTGTGACAGCAGGGCGGACTGCAGTGGGCTGCTCATGCCACACGCTGAGCTTTATAAATAGCCTCTATAGCTCCTCACCAAATGACCTGTCAGCAGAACGTGAATGAGTATATGTACAAAGTGTTCTTTCCACTGAGCAAACAATGCCACGTCTGATTGATTCACAACTGATTGACAACATATGTTAGTGTGAGACAAATGTATGCTGAGGGATTGTTCGGATAATAATTCTGCAAATCCATGTAGAAGATCAAAATCAAGAGGCCATTCACTCAAACAGTTATAATGTTACTATTCCTACAATTTTGCAAAATTATTTTTATGTGGCTTTGTTGAAAGTATCATGGCAGTTTCCTGGTGAAATGAACACTAGAGGTGCGAAAACAACAATTAATTTTATTTACTTTCACACAAATCACGAGTAAAAAGACATATTAAAGGAATATTATAAAAGGCATATTATCTGTATATAAATCTGTATTACTTTTCGCTCTGTTCCTCACACAATGCTATCTTTTGACATCTAAACACTTTTACTTTAACGTGTGACTTGTAAGGTGATACCATTTAAAGTTTGCATTACATAGCAAACTACATTTACTGTACAAGTTTGTTTGAGCATGATCAAGTTGCACGGTAGCTTAGCAAACTTGCTATGCTTAGGACTGGGAGCTGAAAGGGTCACAGAAGCACCACAAAATGACTTGGTTGCTTCAGCAATTGGATTTTTTTATCTCGCACATGACACTGTTGGTTAGATTGAGGTTTAAGGTAGTGAGGTAGGTTTTGTTGATTTCAAACTTGGTAGACCATTAACCTTAACCTCATCTGTTAGGAGACAAATTTAACTCTCTTGTGGCGCCACACAGGTGACATTTCACCTCTGAACTGCCACAAAACATGTAATGAACCATGTAATATGATTTAGCAAAAATGTCGCCACAGTCACATCATTGTCATGAGATCAGGCTCTTCACAGATGTACAATAATTTATAAACATATACGCATCATTACTGGCATCTTGTATTAAAGCTTTGCATGAATTAAATGATAATCACCAATGTAATATAATTACAAATATAATGTAGTGTTTGTTTTCTGGTGCAGGTGCGAAGATTCTCCACCTCAACCTCCACACAAGCAGCAACCACCTGCAGCTAATGGCACAGGTAAAACAACACACAATGTGTGACATTAGAAACAGCAAACAGACTGTTGGTTTATAATGAAGACTTGGGGCCAGACTTTTGAAGCTGATGCAGCGTGTCTGATTTACTTCTTAGGGCTGGAGCTGAAAATGTGTGATTATATGTGGGTCAGAAAACTGGGATAGACAGTATTGTGTGAAAATATGGCAGCATCTGCTTCTTTGTGCTGAAAGCAATCCCAAAATATATTATGACAAGCTCAGTGAAAAAAATCAGTTTAAGATGGTGGTTGAGTGTACAGAAATGTTAATTATAATAACAAATTCAATACCTAAAAGTATCAATAAAAAGTTTAACCTAATTAAAAAAGGACACAGTTACACAATGTGTGCTCTTATATATTTTTATGCTTATTGGATTGATGCGTTGTTAGCTTGGCAACATGCTAACGTCAAACTCAGTAGCTGTATTTCCTCTATTGGGCCAAATGAGGGTGTTCTAGTGCATGCCAGGGCCAGTTGTGTTCCCACTGTCACTTCCGGGGCATTATCATGCCTCCTCTGGGCTTCCTCGGGGCCAACGGCCAAGCGCCTTTGGCCCGCTGATTACCCTTGGGCCAAAGAAGGCCAGCTGGGTATTTAGGCAAGGTCAATGTCAAAGGCGGAGTTTAGTCAGGTCAGAGAGTCAGCACCAAGGTAGTCATTTCTAAATTTTTCATATCTAGCTATCAGCATACCTCAACAGATCAATGGACAATGGAGAATCATTAGTACTGTTCAGTAGACAAAATCAGGGCTCTTCCGAATATTTGGGCTAATGAAAATGTGCAACGTCAAAGCGACACCGTCTGCCGACACGAAGACGTGTTTAGTATATTGTCACCAGACTTTCCATGTTGTGTATCTGCCACACAACAGTACAGGTTCGGGAAGAATAAAAAATTGGGGGCACAGTACAAATCTGTGTTCATATTGAGGACTAGCTAGTCTCCAGAGTTTGATACTTCATCTGGAGCTTCCCTCTAGCTTGTGAAATGGGCGTGTAATGTTAGCACCAGAGCGGCATATTAACAGCGGGGTTTAGGGCAACGCTGCAGGGCTATTGCCCCGATGGTGGGAATGCAAATTGATTTTGGTCTCACGGCTTGAGGTCCGAGGCTGTTGGCCCCGGCTGACCAGTTGATAGCCCTTACTCGCACTGCCGCGATGGTGGAAAAGTGGCTAATGAGGAGCAGTATTTTTGTGGTGTGTGGACTTGCTACCTATGTAGAGCATTATAAGGTTCCGTCTAAGTTAAGGCACAATATACTTCTAATGAAATCGAAGAAAGAACGGATGTGACATTATTTCAAATAAAATCTGGCCAAAAAGGTGGGGTTTTTTTTAGTTCGTTGCAGTGGTTCAAAATGGTTCGCCAGAGCGAACTTTCAAGAAAACTTCTTGGCTGTTAAACACTTTCTTACTGCCATTGGTCCACGTCATACTGACCCTGAGGCTCCAGCTACTTTGATCATCTTTTTTCAGTTGATTTCTTCTCAGTTGAGATCAGCCATCATGAACACACTGGAATGCAGAGTTGCCGAGCTGGTGGAAACTTACCTACATCTGTACCATCGTTCACAGACATTTTTCAAGACCATGTAATGTAGTGGCAGTGGCGTAGTGGGCTAAAGCACATAACTGGTAATCAGAAGGATGCTGGTTCAATCCCCACAGCCATCACCATTGTATCCTTGAGCAAGGCACTTAACTCCAGGTTGGTCCAGGGGGATTGTCCCTGTAATAAGTGCACTGTAAGTCGCTTTGGATAAAAGCATCTGCCAAATGTAAATGTAATGTGATTTAAAAAAAAAAATTTTTTAAGATGAAGTCTACAAAAGTCTATAAAATACAATAACAGATAGTAACTGGTGCATATTATGGTCACGTAAAGTGTGTTAATGTTAGAATTAGCACCATGAATGCAGAATGTAAACATAACAAATTACAAATTATATACTGTATATTATTTTTAATAATCATCAAGTGGTTAAAACAGCTTTTTACTGATCTCATGTGAATTTTATTCATTATATGTAGTAATTAATAGTACATTTTAATGTCACATTATTTAATGGTTTACATGTAGTCTGTTGACAGGACAGCATGTGTCTCATATTGAAATGCTCCTCTAAACACCGGCCCCAGCAGTGTGGGTGGTCTCCAAATGTTCACAAACCATTGCTCAGCTCTTTCAACCTTCTTTCTAGCTCTGAGCGAAGAACAAAGAAGAACTTTGCCACAAGTGTATCAGAGCCTTTATGATGCTGTCTTTGTAACCAGTAGACAACAAGGCAGCACACTAGGTTTTGGAACAGAGCCATAGTGTCTGAAATCCTTTCTTTGAAATGCTACTGAAACGTGGCATAGAATCAGTGCTACTGAACCAAAACTTTGCAATGGTACTCCATTATTTTGACATCCACCTTTACTATTTGATTAGTGCTTTTTTTCTGGCATTTTTTCAGAAAGTTAATGTGGATTTAAACCCATATTAAGGTTTCTTCAGGCTGGTTAGTGATTGGGAACTCTCTGCTTCAGGAAGCTTTCAGCTGTTATTTAAGTCACTTGTCTAAATTTGTAGACCATCTAGGCCAGGCCAAACTCTTTTGTGTGCTGTAGGAAATGAGAATGTGCAACATAAATGCGCCTCTCTCTCTCTTTCTCTCTCTCTCTCTCTCTCTCTCTCTCTCTCTCTCTCTCTCTCGGTGTATTATCAGTTTTGGGTTGATTATGAAATTGCTCATATGGTGATTTTGGTCATACTGCATACCACAGATTGTCTACTTGCCTTATTATTATAGAAGAATTACTAATAATTATTGTATCCCTTGAGGCTAAAGGGATCCTGCTTTGTGTTCCCTGAGCTTTCTGAAGTTTATTAGCCCTGATCTAATTCCTCTTTATACAGAAAAACAGCAGAAGGAGACGGTGTGTTCACGGCTTCAGAGCTGGCTGTATGACCGATTTGGGGAATATATTGAAGACTTCAGATTCCAGCCCGAAGAGAACACAGTCGAGGCAGAGGAGCCGCTAAGTGCTAAAAGGTCAGTGCAGAAAGATCTCCGGCGAACTCATAGGGTCTGTTCACATAGAGTGTTTTTGTATCCATCTGTGCTGTTCTTCATTATTTTTCTATATAAATGTGACAGATGAACGTCTCTGAACATTGCGCCACTTCTAAATGTTTTTTGCGCATGAGCCAAGTCAACACTAATACGTTTCCATTTAAAAAAGCATTAATAGCATTACATTTATGCCTCTCATCCACACTGGAATGCCGTTTTCCTCCACCAAAAACAGAGCATTTATAAAACATTCTCCATTACCATATACTGTGGAAAACGATGACGTTAGGGAACTGAAAACAGAGTTTTCAAATGAAAATGGATTAGTGTGGATGTGGCCTAAGGCATCATGTCAAGAACTTGAACTTTTCTCGAGACACCTGCGTTCTCTTCTATTTATTGCGCTGCGTCTTGCGTTTTTTAAAATGCAAGAATGCGTTCTGGGGGGTCTTTTGTGACGCCATGCAAGGCGTGGACGTGTGAGCGATAAGCTCTGCACACTTTGCTGAATTTTCGATTATTCTCATGTTATAATCTGGTGAAATTTGATATACCCAGTTACACATTTGCCCTTTGTTGCAAAACGTGGCAAAGAAGTCAAAATCCTCGGGCTCTGGAGACATTAAAAGACACTTACGTGTTCAGGATGAAAGCCCCGACAGGCCTATAGACCGGGGACTCGATTTGGATGGCGCAGCGGGAGAAGGAATCCAGCGTCAGTTGTCCAACATGTTGGTGATGTTGACGAAGATTCTTGCTGACTTGGAGGATCTCGCTGTAATATGTTGATCGATTACGGCGATGGAAACAAAAATATCTGAGTTAGCTACAAGAGTGACTAATGTTGAAAAACGAATCGATTTTCTGGAATCTTTGGAGAGGGAATTTACAGCTAATCCGCCCGCGACCAAAGTTGATTTGGAACATCTCCTTGAAAAGCTTGAAGATCTTGAGAATAGAAACCGCAGGAATAATGTTCGAATTGTTGGAGATTCTGAGCATGAGGAGGGCAGAGATATGGTGAAATTCCTAGACGAGTTTTTCCCGAGTCTGCTCGACATAACAGGCCACAAGCTGAAAATCGAGCGAGCTCACAGAGTCCCAGCTCACAGATCTGCTGAGGGAGACAGGCCCTGATCGATTCTGGCCAGATTTCTGAGATCATCCGATAAAGATCTTGTGTTGCACCAGGCGAGGAGCAAAGGGAAGCTTTCTTGGAAGAACCATAATATTTTCTCGTTCCCAGACTTTGCGAGTTCGACAAGAGAGAAACGCGATCGGTTCAAGGAATGCAAGAAACTCTTACATCAGAAAAAGATCTCGTTTGCTCTGATGTTTCCAGCAAAACTGAGAATAGAAACGAAGGTCGGTCGCAAAATATTTACATGTCCAAATCTGGCAATGTCTTTTATTGAATCAATGTCTGAGTAAACCATTGGATGTTTCTCATGTGAGTGGGCCTGACTCGCTGTACTTACTCTTGAGGAAGCTGGGTGACATTTTACGTTTTTTGCGTTGGCTCCGCCGTGCGGCTGGAGCTCGTTTTGTGAATAACATTTTCCTTAAAGAAAATTTTGCATTTAAGTTCCCGGACAGATTGAGAGTGGACACTATGGATGACCGCAAAATATCTACATGCTCACACAAAGGATGTCTTTTATAAAGCTGACGGATTGTGGAAGTCATGGTATATACTTTTATGCAGCCTCTGAGTGAATTGACTCGATCATCCGGGGAACTGGGATGCCGGTTTTGTTTCTATTTGTATTGGTTCCGCCTAGCGGCTGGAGCTTGTTCTGTTGAATAACATTCCTTTGGAACAGCTGTTGATTCATCTGTTTGTTCTTCGTGCTTACTCCTCCTGCTGGCTGTGGTTTGTTTTGATTTTTTTTTTTTTTTTTTTTTTTTTTTTTTTTTACGAGACATTGGAATGATTACGTCATCCGTTGAACTCATAACAGCCAGCTCACTGAACATTCGTTTGTCTGTCCGAGGAATCTGAATGGTTTTATATCAGCTGGAATGTGTTTTGTGGAAGATCACACCTTTGAGACAGTTCTGTGAATGAAGATACACATTCTTTGTGTTCATTCTTCCTATTGACTGGGTTTATTTCACAAAGTATTTTCTGTTATGTGATTTTGCCTCACAAATTTGTGAGGCAAAATTGAGCAATCCGATGGCAAAGTTGTCGTGGGGACTCGTGGGCGTTCATGGACCTTTTGAGTTTAGAGGGGTTGGCGCTGTCGTACGCGGGGTTAATGTGCACGTTTTTCTTTTTTCTGTTTGTTTTGTGCGGGGGGATGTTCGGGGGTTGATTGTTTCACTAATGGGGAATGTGGTCTTCATAATTTTGTTTTTGGCACACAATTAATTTTTTCTATTATATCAATATGTCAGTTGTTAGTATAAGTGTACTATCTCTCTCCACATGGAATGTGAAGGGGTTGGGGCACCCCATAAAAAGAAGGAAGGTTATTTCTTTTCTCAAACGTAACAAATATGATATAGTGTTTCGTCAAGAAACACATCTCTCCCCGCAGGAAGCTGAAAAATTTGGGAAGATATGGGGTGGACATGTTTTCTTTAGTGCTGGCACAAGAGCAAGGGAGTCATTATATTAGTAAATAAACATCTACAATTCAAATGTCTCAAGCAGATTAAAGATAAATTAGGAAGAGTAATTATTGTTTTAGCTGAAATTCAAGGGCAAAGGTTGATTTTGGCTAATATTTATGCACCTAACGCTGATGATCAGGGCTTTTTTATAGATCTTGAAGGGATGTTGCAAGCAGCTGGCACCCCTCATGATATAATATTGGGAGGAGACTTTAATCTTTTGATGGACTCAGTCCTTAATCATAGTGAAGCAAAAGTGTGTAAGCCCCCTAGAGCAACACTAACACTTCACAGGATGTGTAAAAATCTTGGTCTTTCGGATATTTGGAGACTTTTGAACCCGTCCGGTAGGGACTATACATTTTTTTCATCAGTCCATAAGATTTATTCTAGAATATATATATTTTTTTGATATCCAAATCCCTAATTTAATTTGTTGTTGATTGCTCAGTTGGAAACATTTTAGTCTCAGATCACACCCTGGTGAGTTTAGAGGTGAAGAAAAAGAAATCATATAGTTGGCGCCTTAATGTATCCCTTCTGCAAAATCCTGATTTCTAACAAATGTTAAAGACTGAAATCAGTGTTTATATGGAGACCAACTGGTCCTTAATATCCTCTGTGGGCGTGGCTTGGGAGGCACTTAAAGTGGTTCTTAGGGGCCGGATAATACAGTATGCCTCATTCATCAAAAAATCCAAAGCACGAGAACTCGTGGAGTTGGAAGGAAATATTAAAAGTGCAGAGGCAGAGCTGAAGCGCTGTATGTCAGCTGATGGCCTCAGAGAATTGACCCGATTGAAATATAGATATAATACTATTTTGTCACGGAAAGTGGAGTTTTGGTTATTCAGGGCAAGACAGTCATACTTTGAGTCTGGTGACAAAGCAGGGAAGCTTTTGGCTAGATATATAAAGAAGAGAGAGTCTTTTTCTACCATTCCCTCAGTGAAATCTGCTGGTGGTGAAATATTTACCTCAGCCATTGATATTAATTTAGAGAGTTCTATATTGATCTTTATAGTTCCACGTCTTCGTCTACTGATGAAGATATTAGAAACTTTGTGGAACCATTAGATCTTCCTAAACTGACGATTGAGCAAAAAAACTCTCTTGATTCTGAGATAACCTTGGAGGAGCTTGACGAGGTAATTAAGTCCCTACCTACTAGCAAGGCTCCAGGGCCAGATGGTTTTGCCGCAGATTTTTTTAGATCCTATGCTACAGAACTGGCTCCACTTTTGTTAGAAGTTTATACTGAATCATTAAAGAACGGAAAACTTCCTCCAACCATGACACAAGCCCGGATCAGTCTGATTCTTAAAAAGGACAAAGATCCAAGTGAGTGTAAAAGTTACCGTCCAATTTCCCTGATCCAACTAGATGTAAAAATATTGTCAAAAATTTTGGCTAATCGATTAAGTAAAGTTATGACATCACTTATACATATAGATCAGGTGGGGTTTATTCGGGGCCACAGCTCTTCTGATAACATTAGGCGTCTCATCAATATTATGTGGTCAGTAGCGAATGATCAATCTCCAATCGCTGCCATCTCACTTGATGCCGAAAAGGCGTTTGATATGGTAGAATGGGATTATCTTTTTAAGATTTTGGAAATGTACCGGTTCGGGAGTACATTTATTGGTTGGATTAATTTACTTTTATAGACACCCTGCAGCAGCGGTACAAACAAATGGATTAATCTCAGATTATTTTACTTTGAATAGGGGCACTCGGCAGGGTGCCCTCTTTCCCCATTATTGTTCTGTCTTGCCCTGGAACCATTAGCAGCTGCGATAAGAAAGGAGGATGATTTTCCAGGGGTGGTGGCGGGAGGTGTGCTTCTGCTTTACGCAGATGATATTTTATTATTTGCCTCTGAACCTACTAGATCTTTGCCTTGCCTCCACAGAATTATTAATTCCTTTTCCAAGTTCTCAGGATACAAAGTCAATTGGGCTAAATCCGAAGCTTTGGCTTTGACAGCGTACTGCCCAGTAACGGCTTTTCAGCCGGGCGCCTTCCAGTGGCCCAAACAGTATTAAGTATTTGGGGATTTTATTCCCAGCAAATTTGTCTGATTTAGTTTGTGTTAATTTTGACCCTTTAATAAAAAGGTGTTCGAGCGATGTCAGCAGGTGGGCTTCATTACATTTATCGATGATTGGGAAGGTTAATGTTAGTAAAATGAATTGTATTCCAAAATGTAACTACCTGCTACAATCTCTCCCTGTAGATGACCCCCTCTCTTATTTCAAGCAGTTTGATAGCATAGCGAAGTCCTTCATTTGGAATGGTAAACGTCCCAGATTGCATTTTAATAAGTTACATAGGCCGATAGACAAAGGTGGGCTAGGCCTACCCAAGATTTTGTTTTATTACTATGCGTTCAGTCTCAGACATTTGGCTCATTGGTCACTTCCACCTGAGAGAGCCCCTCCCTGGTTTGTTATTGAACAGGCAGTTCTTGACCTTATTTTGCCATTACAAAGCATCTCTATCAAACTAATCGGAAAAGTTAAGTTACACCCTTTTATTTCGCATTTACACTCGGTATGGAATAAAGTGTCCAGATTGTTTAAATTAGACACTTATTTACATGCTGCTTCGAGCATATGGCAGAACCCAAGGCTGTGTATTGGCAAGTCTCCTTTCTGCTGGTCAGAGTGGATTGTGAGGGGGGTTGCTACACTCGGTGACCTATATGAAAGTGGTGTGTTGAGATCGTTTGAAAACTTGGTCCAATATTTTGGGATCCCCAGACCTCAGTTTTATAGGTATTTACAACTGCGCCACCTGCTTTACACTATTTTTGGGAGTAGCACACATCCCCCTAAGGAGTCAGATGCTTTGGGAGAGGTGATTGCGGCTTTTGGAAAAGGTCATGAGGCATCAGTGTACTACTCCCTGTTAATTCAGAGTCTGGGGGACGGCACCTTAACTTCTCTCAAGAGAGTATGGGAGAAAGATTTCAACTTGGCATTGGAGGAAGGAGTGTGGGCTAAGATTCTTAAAAACATTAAGTCTGCATCTAGTGATGCATTTGTCTTATACAATTCAAAATTTTGCATAGATTTTATTGGACCCCGTCTAGACTGTATAGGCTTGGTCTTAAAGACACCTACCTGCTGGAGATGCCAGCCAGAGGATGGAGACATGGCCCATGTTTTTTGGTGGTGTGTCGAGATCCAGAAATTCTGGTCGAAGGTTCAGAATTTTGTGTGCGACGTGGTGGGCACCCAGGTTTCATTTTGCCCCAGACTTTGTGTTCTGGGCGATGGGACGGTCATCGATGTGGGGGATGGCCATATAGGGAACTGGGTTCTGACATGTGTGATGATCGCCAGGCAGGTTATTTTGAGGGGTTGGAGGTCAGCTGGTGCGCCCCCATATCTGGAGTGGTGCACAGAGGTGGGGAGGGTGGCAGCTTATGAGGAGGTGTCATTTGGAAGACGGGGTGGCTTGGATAAGTTTGTTCGGAAATGGGGCAGGTATTTGGAGTTTTTGGAGGGCTCACGGGTGGGGTGTGGAGAGAGTAGTGTATTATAGTTTGTATGATTATTATGTGTGTGTATGTATGTATGTATGTATGGGGGGGTTGTGGGGTTTAAATGCTGATTTTTTATATATATGTTTACATTTCATTGTAAAAAAATTTAAATAAAAAAAATAAATAAAAAAAAACAATTAAAAAAGGAAAGAGGGGGCATGGCTAATTCAATGGCTAAGTCTGGTGGAAGTTCCAGAATGGAAACATTTGTGACCAAAAAAAAAAAAGAATGCATTCTGAACAGGCCTTTACACATTTTGGGTGCGGTTATTTTACTTTACATGGCACTTTTAAAGTACATACAGGTTTGGAAGAAGCATTCAAAATGGAATGATATCAGAATGTTATCAGATCTAATAGTGATCTTCATTCTTGTGAAACACTGTTTGGATATCATTTCCCAGAGTTCTTCCTCTTTCCAGATCTGAAGTATTGAAAACTTCTGCCCCCCTGTGGTCAAGAGACTGCATAGACTGATGAACATCCTTGGACACTAAATTTTCCTTATTCACTAATCATCCAGAAAAGTAGAGGACCAGTTGGTGGGTCAGTGTTTGTAAGTTGGTATCTGTGAATGACTGAAGAAGTTACTTATTCAGTATTATTGTCTTGTTTTCCAGTAAAAATATTGAAACATCCTTAATACAAGCTAGAATTACTTAAGAATCAAGTAGTGTTTTCAGAGAAATCTGACAAAATGTGGTGAGATTTATGAAAAAGCTGTTTGCCAATGGGATAAGTAAAATAAACTTGTTTTCCCTTTGAATTGAGTGTTGTTTTTTTCTTGCCCAATTAGTGAATATTCTTGTTTTAAACATAAACCTTGCTAAGTTTTATTAGTTTGCTCTGAAAATAAGACTTAATTAATTTCTAATGTCATTTTGATTCTGAAATAAAACTTGTTTTCTTTTCTTTTTATAAACATGTTTTCTTGTTTTTATTTTTCTAAATCTTGTTTTAAGGATGTTTAGATATCAGGAAAGAAGACTTGCTAATGGGTAAGAAAAATAAATGTAAATGAAGATATGTTCTCTGACAACGAGTCTTACCTTATACAGTTTTGCAAAGTAAATTTATTTTGTTTTAAGAATGTCAAGCTGTTTTTACTGGAAAACAAGACAAGATCTTGAGGATTGGTGGTTTGTGGTAGAATTCACACATGCTAAGCAGGAGATCAGGCTCTGAAGTCCAGTCAATATATGTAGCTTCCTCAGTTATACATATGAGGCTGTTAATTCCATATCTCCTGAATTTCCCCTCAGGGTTCAACGAAGTTCATCTATCTGTCTCTGAAGAGAGTTATCGAGTGTGTGCTACCCACAGCTGTCTGCTTTCATTGATTTACAAGATCCAAGTGTCACTTTGCTGTAAAATGTACAAGACAGGCTGTGTTTGGTGGAAGAAAATTGCCATTAGTGGCATTTGCTAAGGCAAGCATCACTATTACTATTGCTATTAAAATTGTGTAACTCATCCTGCAACATTTGTGATATGGAGGAGAGGTGTGCAATTATTTGTGTTTGTATGTATCTAAAAGATACAATTTTTACCTGATCTAAAAACAAGCAATGCCCTGGCAACCACCCACAACACACGAGAGTGTGCACAGCCAAACACCACTAATATTTCCTTCAAAAAATGAAAATATCTAGTCTGATATGATTTTTTTTTCATCTTTCTTGCAGATTAACAGAAAATATGCGACGACTTAGTAAGTCCTTTTTTGTTCAATCTCTCCCCTTTTATTAAAGTGTTTCTGTAATGATGTTGAGGCATATATTTACACCATGCATTTGCAGATATCTTTTTGGCTTTCATTTTTTGGCTTTACTTGATCTTCATTTTTTTTACTTTATTTCTAGAACGTGGTGCCAGACCGGTGACAAATTTCTTACGGAATCTTTCCGCCTTATCCAACTGGCACTCAGTGTATACTTCAGGGATTGCCTTCATTGTGAGTATTTATATAAGTTTTCCATATACTAATCTTATCTTTCTTCCTTTTAGACACATAAAGGTTGTTTGAAATATAATTTACTGCTGAGAGACAGACATGCATTTTTTTTTTTTTAAATAAAATTTCTGTGCCATAAACATGGTATTCTTAACTAGTGTGATGCAGAAAATATTATCGTTTAATGAATATTAGTTCCACATTGTGAGTCTTTTATCTCACTTTGAGAAAAGGGTTCATTTATAAGGTTCAATAAATAGCTAATATCAAAATTTACTATATGTTATTACATGCATTTTTCTAAACAAATTAACAAAAATTTAGTAATTTGTATTGGTAATTCTATTTTTAATGTGGTGTGGTCTGTCTCTAGCTCTGTGTTTAAAACAAAATTTTAAGCACATTTTGATTAAAAACTAATTAAAATAAACAAAGGTAGTGTAATGTCTTCATTTTCTTTTTTTGAGATAGAAGCTAGCTTAATATAGTATTAAAAAAAAAACTTGTAGTTGTGACCCCAGGTTATGCATACATCCTGTTTATTAACAAAATAAATAATCTTATAAATATGCTTGCATTTTGAGTGGTGTAGTTATATATTTTTCTGTATATATTAAAGGTGTGCATTTACTTGAATGTCTTTTCATATCAATCCTGTTTCCATAATAAGTATACCTTATTACAATAATGGACTAATACTTAAAAAAAGAAAATCTGTTAAAATGACATCACCATCCCTTCTAGAATTAGCGAGGACATGCAAATGTCTCCACTCTTTCATCACTTTATTTATCTTATGTTTTGTTATGTTTGTCAGTGCGGGACAATATTAAAATGTCAACTCTGTTACCATGATTTTGTTTAGTATACACTTATGAGCCAAAACATTATGACCACTCACAGGTGAAGCAAATAACGTTGATAATCTCCTAACAAGGCCACATGTCAAGGTGTGGGTAGATTAGATGTAATCAAACAATCAGTTCTCGTAGTCAACGTTTTGAATGCAGGAGAAATGGGCAGGAGTAAAGACCTGAGCGACTTTGACAAGGGCCATACGAATGGGTCAGAGCATCTCTGAAACGGCAAGGCTTGTGGGGTGCTCCCAGTCAGCAGTGGTGAGTACCTACTGACAGTGGTCCAAAGAGGGGCAAACCAGCGTCAGGGTGTTGTGTGTCCAAGGCTCATCAATGCTCGAGGGCAATGAAGGCTATCCTGTCTGGTCCGAACCGACAGAAGGTCTACTGTGGCACAAGTCACAGAAAATTTTAATGATGATTATGGGAGGAATGTGTCACAACAGCATTGCACACTGCTGCATATGGGGCTGCGTAGCCGCAGACTGAGTTCCCATGATGACCTCTGTCCACCGTCGAAAGTGCCTACAATGGGCACACGAGTGTCAGAACTGCACCTTGGAGCAGTGGAAGAAGGTCACCTGGTCCGATGAGTCCTGTTTTCTTTTACATCATGTGGATGTCCGTGTACGTGTGCTCTGTAACCTGGGGAAGTGATGACACCAGGATGCACTGTGGGAAAACAACAAGCTGTTGTAGGGAGTGTGATGCTGTGGGCAATGTTCTGCTGGGAAACCCTGGGTCCGGCCATTCATGTGGACGTCAATTTGACATGTGCCACCTCCCTAAACATCATTGCAGACCAGGTACACCCCTTCATGGCAATGGTATTCCCTGATGGCAGTGGCCTCTTTCAGCAGCACTCTGCCACACTGCACACATTGTTCGGGAATGGTTTGAGGAACATGATGAAGATCTCAAGGTGTTGCCCAGGCCTCCAAATTCCCCAGATCTCAATCCGTTTGAGCATCTGTGGGATGTGCTGGACCAACAAGTCCGATCCACAGCGGCTCCACCTCGCAACTTACAGGACTTGAAGGATCTGCTGCTAATGTCTTGGTGCCAGATACCACAGGACACCCTCAGAAGTCTTGTAGAGTCCATGTGTCGGTGGGTTGGTGCTGTTTTGGTGCCACGCAGAGGACCAACAGCATATAATGGAGGTGGTCATAATGTTTGGCTCATCAGTGTACAACTGATTAACTGATCAGAAATATCAGCAATAATCTTTCTAATAAACACCTTATAGGGTAGTTGCATTGATATATTAGGCTAGTAATAGCTCATTTAACTTAAAAATATCAGGCCTGTTACTAGCAACCCTGCAACTTTTAAAAGTCGTAGTATGTATCCCAGCATGTTAATGCCGCTTGAAATGCAACCATGCAATTTAAAGTATTAACACCTCAGACCAGTCTTTGCCTGATAAAATGACAAAAAGATACCTTTAAAACCACCTTTTTTAAATGGAAAAGACTTCTGTCTCGAAGAATGATGTTGAATGATGTTGTTGAGACAGAAGTTTGATGTGTGTTTTTCTTCTGTTATCTCAGATCTATATGAATGCAGCATGGCATGGCTGGGCATTTCCTTTATTTCTATTTTTAGCCATTCTGAGGTTGTCGTTGAACTACCTCATAGCCAGGTAAAGCAGCATTTCCTCTTGTACTAGTAAGTCTTTGAAACAGGTGGCACTTTTACACAACAGAACAATTACACTTTGAACTTGCATTGAATTTGAATATGTGTGGGTGTTCTCAACATGTTTATGTATAAATGGGTGTTTCTTCAACTTTGGGCAAATGTCCCAGCGTTGATTTTTTATAAAAACAGATTTAAACTTTTTTCTTTTTGTTAAATGAAGGTCACATTAAAACTGACTTTAATGAAAACATTTTTACCAGGCCTTCATTATTTAGTCTGACATTTTATTTAAAAATTATTAAAAATGTCACTTGTATCAGCGTCATTTCCACCAGAATTCTATTAAAAACAAAACAGAATTTGAGATGTGGTAGAAATTACACTGTGTGGGAGTTTTCATGACTTTCTGAAAAAATGACAAAAAGGACATAAATCTCCTGTGCTGCATGTACCTGATGTTCTGTTGGACATCGTTAGTAGACAAATTAAATAAACTAGTGAGAAAAATAAAAAAAACAAATATATACATATATACACTACCGTTCAAAAGTTTGGGGTCACTTGTCTGAAATGTTTCTCATGATCTTAAAAACCTTTTGTTTTATATATATATATATATATAATATACACTGAACAAAATTATAAACGCAACACTTTTGTTTTTGCCCCCATTTTTCATGAGCTGAACTCAAAGATCTAAGACTTTTTCTATCTACACAAAAGGCCTATTTCTCTCAAATATTGTTCACAAATCTGTCTAAATCTGTGTTAGTGAGCACTTCTCCTTTGCCGAGATACTCCATCCACCTCACAGGTGTGGCATATCAAGATGCTGATTAGACAGCATGATTATTGCACAGGTGTGCCTTAGGCTGGCCACAATAAAAGGCCACTCTAAAATGTGCATATATATATATATATATATACACAGGTGCATCTCAATAAATTAGAATGTCGTGGAAAAGTTCATTTATTTCAGTAATTCAACTCAAATTGTGAAACTCGTGTATTAAATCAATTCAATGCACACAGACTGAAGTAGTTTAAGTCTTTGGTTCTTTTAATTGTGATGATTTTGGCTCACATTTAACAAAAACCCACCAATTCACTATCTCAAAAAATTAGAATATTTTGACATGCCATTCAGCTAATCAACTCAAAACACCTGCAAAGGTTTCCTGAGCCTTCAAAATGGTCTCTCAGTTTGGTTCACTAGGCTACACAATGGGGAAGACTGTTGATCTGACAGTTGTCCAGAAGACAATCATTGACACCCTTCACAAGGAGGGTAAGCCACAAACATTCATTGCCAAAGAAGCTGGCTGTTCACAGAGTGCTGTATCCAAGCATGTTAACAGAAAGTTGAGTGGAAGGAAAAAGTTTGGAAGAAAAAGATGCACAACCAACCGAGAGAACCGCAGCCTTATGATTGTCCAGCAAAATCGATTCAAGAATTTGGGTGAACTTCACAAGGAATGGACTGAGGCTGGGGTCAAGGCATCAAGAGCCACCACACACAGACATGTCAAGGAATTTGGCTACAGTTGTCGTATTCCTCTTGTTAAGCCACTCCTGAACCACAGACAACGTCAGAGGCGTCTTACCTGGGCTAAGGAGAAGAAGAACTGGACTGTTGCCCAGTGGTCCAAAGTCCTCTTTTCAGATGAGAGCAAGTTTTGTATTACATTTGGAAACCAAGGTCCTAGAGTCTGGAGGAAGGGTGGAGAATCTCATAGCCCAAGTTGCTTGAAGTCCAGTGTTAAGTTTCCACAGTCTGTGATGATTTGGGGTGCAATGTCATCTGCTGGTGTTGGTCCACTGTGTTTTTTGAAAACCAAAGTCACTGCACCCGTTTACCAAGAAATTTTGGAGCACTTCATGCTTCCTTCTGCTGACCAGCTTTTTAAAGATGCTGATTTCATTTTCCAGCAGGATTTGGCACCTGCCCACACTGCCAGAAGCACCAAAAGCTGGTTAAATGACCATGGTGTTGGTGTGCTTGACTGGCCAGCAAACTCACCAGACCTGAACCCCATAGAGAATCTATGGGGTATTGTCAAGAGGAAACTGAGAAACAAGAGACCAAAAAATGCAGATGAGCTGAAGGCCACTGTCAAAGAAACCTGGGCTTCCATACCACCTCAGCAGTGCCACAAACTGATCACCTCCATGCCACGCCGAATTGAGGCAGTAATTAAAGCAAAAGGAGCCCCTACCAAGTATTGAGTACATATACAGTAAATGAACATACTTTCCAGAAGGCCAACAATTCACTAAAAATGTTTTTTTTATTGGTCTTATGATGTATTCTAATTTTTTGAGATAGTGAATTGGTGGGTTTTTGTTAAATGTGAGCCAAAATCATCACAATTAAAAGAACCAAAGACTTAAACTACTTCAGTCTGTGTGCATTGAATTTATTTAATACACAAGTTTCACAATTTGAGTTGAATTACTGAAATAAATGAACTTTTCCACGACATTCTAATTTATTGAGATGCACCTGTATATACACATACACACACACACACACGCACACATATATATATATACACACTACCGTTCAAAAGTTCAGGGTCACTTACTCATTCCCATCTATGTTGGGCACTTATTGGCTGCTTTTCTTTATTATTTGGTCCAAGTCATCCATTTCAAAACCTTTTTTTTTATTTTTTAAAAAATTTTAGTTTTGTAATGAAATAAATGAATATGGTGGCACAATTATATTTTTGTCTACAAAACTAATTTCAAACATTTAAGCATACGCCTTCAGATCAAAAGATTTTTAAGATCATGAGAAAAGTTTCAGGCAAGTGACCCCAAACTTTTGAATGGGAGTATGTGTGTGTGTATATATATAATATGTTATATATACACTGTCGGCCAAAAGTTTGGAATAATGTTACTGATCACAATGTATAGTCAGAACATTAATAACGTGAAAAATTACTATTACAATTTGAAAAAAAAAAAAAAGTAAATAAATATATATATATATATATAAAATAAACGGAATGTTTGCCATTTAATAATTTTTCTATAGAGGATGGAGAATTCAGTGGAGTATTGTGCCTGAAGTTTCTGAACCTGTGGTAGGATATTTTATTTTATTTTTTCAGAGAATATTTGAACATTTGAAAATGTTTGAGTGTTTGTAGTGCATGACCTTAGTGTTTCTGTTGTGTGTATTTCAGAAGTGATTTTCTCTTGTGATTTCTCTTTCCAGGAACCTCCAAAGGAAGACTTGACTGTGTCTGAGAAGTTTCAGTTAGTTCTCGATGTTGCACAAAAAGCACAGGTGTCAGCTTTACTATGCTGTTATTTACAATCACAAACAAAGTATTTCCCTTTTTAAATCTAAATCTGTCCATAACATTTACACCAGTGATACCAAGTTTGGATATTGAATTTATTTTTTATAAACCATTTTTCTTAACACCTTTTCATGAAAGGCTTATGCTTGAAATTAGTTTTGTAGACAATTATAAGTTGTGCCTACAAATGAATTTCTTAACAGAACTAAAAATTCATTAAAAAAAAGGAGTTTGAGCAGATCATGCAGGGGAAAAAAAGCAGTCAACAAGTGGTCAGGACTTTTGATTTACATTTGTTTTGTTTTTGGTCACTACATTATTCCTATACACTCTCTGGAAAAAAAAAGGTACTGTTTAAGTTAAAAGGCAGTCACTGGTTTTGGGCACATACTGTATTTGTACTCTTAAGAAAATGTTATGTTAGATCATCCCAGATGTTAGATCATCCATCCTGCCAAATAAATGTTATATCATCCATCCTGACCGACAATGCCAGGAATGTTAGATCCAGTCTCCTTATAGACCTCTCTCTCTGTCAGAAGATATCCAAATATCAGAGTTTTGTCTGATATCAAAAACCCAGTCAACATCAACAGCTTGTTATGTTTACTCTTCTACCAGCCCAAGAGCTTGGCATAGGCAGCAGGGGAATATAGCAGAAGAGAGGAGAGAAAGTGATTATAAATGAGTAGAGTTTATTGAATAATCTTAGTTGCGTGTTTCTCAATGCTCAGTCTGACTATGTCTAAACAGTACAAATTCAACAAGTGTTATTATACCAAGCAAAGGTGATGGAAAATTACTGCTTCACAACATCATTCTGTGACGTTGAAGACCTTGAAATGGAGACAACTCTTTATATCTCTAACTCAGTACAGCACACAACATAAGATTAAACAGAAATAATAATGCATAGCAAGAGCAAGAAACAATATAAAAAGAAAAGTAATAAAGAAAAATTAATATATAAATTAATAAAAAGAAATAAGTAAATACATAAAGTAATATAAAAGAATTAAACAAACAAATCAAGTACAACACATATGTATGTTTGATCTTTTGAAGGTGCACACACTCAGGCTGCAATCAAAAACTCAAATTAGACCTTTAGGTCCTTCACAGAGGAATAATATATTGCTGCAAGCTGAGGGCTGCAAGCAATCACAGCTGTGCTGATATACTGACAAAATAGCACAATTGCGAGTGTGATATTGCCTTTATACAACATATCAACAAACAAGTAAATAAATAACAAAGGAAAAACTAAGGACTGTCCCAAAAAATGCAGTTGTGTTTGGAACTGCTTTCTTACACCATGGATCAAGATCTGCCATTGCTAGTTCAAAAGATGCTCCCAAGCCTTTGTTACTAATTCAGACACATCACTTTAGAACTAGTAACGATGGCTTGAGATATTTCTTAACAGGCTATAAGGACACGTGTGTGTGTGTGTGTGTGAGAGAGAGAGAGAGAGAGAGAGACTGAGCATGTCTGAGTACCTGCATCTGTTGCAACTCCCAAGCAGTGATGTACTTGCTGAAGCTGTTAGTTTTACTCTATTCCTCAGCTGTATTGTGGTAGTAATCCATTCCTAGCAATCGTGAAGTGTTACTGTCTATAGAACATACGATTGGAATTATCATACAAGTATTTCACTCATGTTCAAGTGTTTTGTTGTTGGAGATAAAACATGGAGTACGGCAGTTTCATTCTTGTATATTTCTTGGGGACTGTCTCAGTTACTGGTGTAACCTTGGTTTCCTTCTAGTCAGTCACTTTGACGCTGCATTGGCAGCTGATGCTGTGGGAGCTCCTCCTAGTGGCAATGATCATAAAACCCTATACCATCACGCCAGTTTGATGGCTGGTGACACTTGGCACTCCGCTGTATGCTTGAGTCATCACAGGCATATAAGCCGGAGCCCAGCGCTACACATTAGAATGTTTCAACTGAAGGGAGGAGAGCGCTTCTCTCAGAATCAAAATGAGCTTTATTGCCAAGTATGCTTACAAGGAATTTGTCTTGGTGATAGAAGCTTCCAGTACACAAACAATACAACAACAAGACATAGATAATAAAAAATAGAATAAAAATAAGTGAATAGAAATATAAAGTATATATAAAAATACACAATAAGTCAAAAAAATATACATACACTATATTGCCAAAAGTATTCGCTCACCCATCCAAATAATTGAATTCAGGTGTTCTAATCATTTCCATGGCCACAGGTGTATAAAATGAAGCACCTAGGCATGCAGACTGCTTCTACAAACATTTGTGAAAGAATGGGCCGCTCTCAGGAGCTCAGTGAATTCCAGCATGGTACTGTGATAGGATGCCACCTGTGCAACAAGTCCAGTCCTGAAATTTCCTCGCTACTAAATATTCCACAGTCAACTGTCAGTGGTATTATAACAAAGTGGAAGCGATTGGGAATGACAGCAACTCAGCCACGAAGTGGTAGGCCACATAAAATGACAGAGCGGGGCCAGCGGATGCTGAGGTGCATAGTGCGCAGAGGTCGCCAACTTTCTGCAGAGTCAATCGCTACAGACCTCCAAAGTTCATGTGGCCTTCTGATTAGCTCAAGAACAGTGCGTAGAGAGCTTCATGGAATGGGTTTCCATGGCCGAGCAGCTGCATCCAAGCCATACATCACCAAGTGCAATGCAAAGCGTTGGATGCAGTGGTGTAAAGCACGCTGCCACTGGACTCTAGAGCAGTGGAGACGCGTTCTCTGGAGTAAGGAATCACGCTTCTCCATCTGGCAATCTGATGGACGAGTCTGGGTTTGGCGGTTGCCAGGAGAACGGTACTTGTCTGACTGCATTATGCCAACTGTGAAGTTTTGTGGAGGGGGGATTATGGTGTGGAGTTGTTTTTCAGGAGCTGGGCTTGGCCCCTTAGTTCCAGTGAAAGGAACTCTGAATGCTTCAGCATACCAAGATATTTTGGACAATTCCATGCTCCCAACATTGTGGGAACAGTTTGGGGATGGCCCCTTCCTGTTCCAACATGACTGCGCACCAGTGCACAAAGCAAGGTCCATAAAGACATGGATGAGCGAGTTTGGTGTGGAAGAACTTGACTGGCCTGCACAGAGTCCTGACCTCAACCCAATAGAGCACCTTTGGGATGAATTAGAGTGAAGACTGCGAGCCAGGCCTTCTCATCCACATCAGTGTCTGACCTCACAAATGCGCTTCTGGAAGAATGGTCAACAATTCCCATAAAAACACTCCTAAACCTTGTGGAAAGCCTTCCCAGAAGAGTTGAAGCTGTTATAGCTGCAAAGGGTGGGCCGATGTCATATTAAACCCTATGGATTAAGAATGGGATGTCACTTAAGTTCATATGCGTCTAAAGGCAGATGAGCGAATACTTTTGGCAATATAGTGTATGTACATATACAATCTGTTATATACAGATTGTGCAAGGGAATGTATTGTGCAGAAGAGGTAGGATATGTTAAATAAATATGATAGACTAAGCTGGTTAATGCACATAACTATTGCTCAGTGGGGCAGTTTTAACTGTTCATGAGATGGATAGCCTGAGGGAAAAAACTGCTCTTGTGCCTGGCTGTTCTGGTGCTCAGTGCTCTGTAGCTCCGGCCAGAGGACAACAGTTCAAAGAGGTAGTGGGCTGGGTGAGTGGAGTCCAGGGTGATTTTTCCAGCCATTTTCATCAATCTGGATGTGTACAGTTCTTGGAGGGTGGGAAGGGGAGAACCAATAATCTGCTCAGCAGTCAGAACTGTCCTTTTTAGTGTTCTGATGTCTGATTTGGTAGCTGAACCAAATCTTAACAAGAAAAATCAGTAGTGCGGTACAGCTCTGCAGCGTCTCATTCTCTCCTTTTTAGGGAACCAAGGTTACACCAGTAACCGAGACATCCCCCTTTCAAGTCGGACACTTTGACGCTGCCTCAGTAGCTATGGGAGCAAACATTTTGTGACCAGAGGGTGTTTGCCTACAAACAAGCCCTCAGAGTTCATGAGTGTTCGTTATGTCAGTGACATACAGTTTGAGCCTGGATAGTGCCAGTCCTGCAGAATGCAGAGTATCATCTGCACAGGGCATTGCATTGGGTCCTCACCCCGTAAAGAACACCTATTAGCAAAAAGTCGCATTTTAAGAAATACAGCCACCCCATTGAGGGGGCCCTGGCCTGTAGAATGGTACCTAGCACCAGTTGCAACATCCCTATTATGTCAGAGTAGCCCCATTCAGGGGCCAGACATGAAGTCTACACAGTTCTGGCTGAGAACTTACACAGTACTTGAAATAGTAAACAGATGGGGGAAACGCATATCTGTGTTTCGCAGGCCATTTCTGAGCTAAGGCATCCATGCCTAGTGGAGAATGTGGTCTCCGGGGAGGCGAACCGGTCTACCTCAGCTTTCTTGAATACTTGCCAAGTCCTTTGAACTGTATGAGGATGAAGTCCATTCCCCTGGCCTGGCACCCTGATGCAAGAGTAAATCTGTTCTGCTGTTCACGTGCCTGGGAACATGCATCGCACGTATCAATAGGAGACATGTCTTCCTCCAGAGGAAAATTCAACTTGACAGGTTCAGCATTGGGCATGACCATACTCTTCCTTAGCACAACTGCGGTGCTGTCCATATGAACCAGAACATAAAACTTTTGAACATCTGACCAAAAGGCTTTCAGAGCCAAGAGGACTGCAAGAGGTTCCAGGTGATTTATATGACTGACAGTTTATTGCAACTGTCGAGGTGCCAATGAGTATTGAGTATGCTGGATAAGTATCACACCTCTCTGATAAAACTCTGCTCTCCTCCAAATAGCTAGTATGGCTAAACAGCATTGCGTCACTATGAGGCGAAAGTGACCGTGTCTCCAAGCATGATAAGGGACCCTCGATTTGAGTCATCACTGGAGATGTCTCCTGTGTAGCAAGCCTAGGTGGGTGATGGCGACTGTAGCAGCCATCAAACCAGTGCTGCCTGGAACTGACACAACAGTAGGGTTCTCCCCAGCTTGAAACTTGTCATGTCTAGGAGAATGGACTGAACACATTCATTGGTCAGGTGTGACAACATGGTTACCGAGTCGAGTTTCATTCTTAAGAAGAAAACTTGCTGACTGAACACCAACACGCTCTTTGTGCAGTTGATCCTGTGGTCCAAATGTGCGAGCAACAGCTGTTTGTGTTTGCTCACTTGTACCACCGATTGAGCTAGCAGCAACCAATTGTCGAGGTAACATGGATGCCTCTCAGCCTTAATGGAGCAAGCGCTGCATCGACATATTTAGTATATGTGCGAGGGGCCAGGGATAACTCGAAGGGTAGAACCTTGAACTGGAATGCAGTCCCCTTAATGGCCAATCTCAAGAATGGCCTGTAGCAAAGGTATCTACACATATGCGTCTTCCAAATTGATTGACACAAACCAGTCCAGCATACAAAAATAAGAAAAAATCTATCTCTGAGTAACCACCTTGAATGGAGACAAAGTATCAATTCAAATCCCATTATTGTCACTCAACCATATACACAAATGCAACAGTGGGTGAAAGTCTTGGGTGCAGTTCCAAGCAACATAGCAGTATGACAATTACAATAAACATCTGATTTACACATAACACAATTTACACATCTAGTTACACAACACAATATACAATATACACCTAATAATATACAATATACAGTATACACTGATATACATACCCCCCCCCCCCCCCACCCCCAATGTAATCAGTTGAAATAAATATGAAGTGTTGTGTTGACATTCAGCTGTCGGTTGATAGTCAGTTGCCAGTGTGTTATTAAGAGAAGTATAAAATGTGAGTCCAATCTGAGGCTAATAAAGTGTGGTGCTGATATATGTATCGTGAGCGATCAATAGTTCAAAAGTCAGATTGTCTGGGGGAAGAAGCTGTTGTGAAATCGGCTGATGCAGGTCCTGATGCTGCGATTCTGCCTGCCTGATGGTAGCAGTGAGAGCAGCCCATGGCTTGGGTGGCTGGAGTCTCTGATGATCCTCAGAGCTTTTTTCACACACCGCCTGGTATAGATGTCCTGAAGGGAGGGAAGCTCACCTCCGATGATGAGTCTGGCAGTTCGCACCACCCTTTGCAGGGCTTTGTGGTTCAGGACGGTGCTATTGCCGTACCAGGCAGTGATGCAGCCAGTCAGGATGCTCTCTACATTGCTGGTGTAGAACCATGAGAGGATGTTGTGATTCATTCCAGACTTCCTCAGCCATCTCAGGAAGAAGAGGCGCTGGTGAGCCTTCTTCACAACAGCCCCAGTGTGGACGGACCATGTGAGTTCCTCAGTGATGTGGACACTGAGGAACTTGAAGCTGCTGACTCTCTCCACCGGTGCTTCATTGATGGTGATGGGGCTGTGTTCTCTGTCTTCTGAAGTCCACCACAAGCTCCTTTGTCTTACTGACATTGAGGGAGAGGTTGTGCTCCTGACACCAGTGTGTCAGAGTGTGCACCTCCTCTCTGTAGGCTGTTTCATCATTGTCAGTGATCAGACCTACAACCGCTGTATCATCAGCAAACTTAATGATGGCATTGGAGCTGTGTGTTGCCACACAGTCATGTGTGTACAGGGAATACAGGTGTGGGCTGAGAACACAGCCCTGCGGGGTTCCAGTGTTGAGGATCAGCATTGAGGAGATGTTGCTGCCCATTCTAACCACCTGCTGTCTGCTTGACAGGAAGTCTAGGATCCAGCTGTACAGCAAGCTGTTTAAGCCCAGAGCCCGGAGTTTCACATCAAGCTTGGAGGGCACTATGCATCAACTCTTAGCTCCTTATGTAGCTGAAATAGACCATCTATTAATTTGGCATGTAATAAAATTATAGGGGGATTCCTTTACAGTGCCTATAGAAAATCATCATACTCCTTTGGAATAGTCTTTTTTTTTTTCTTATAGCCTGAAATCAAAACCCTTAAAAAATTTATGAATAGCTATGAATGCTGAGCTGTAGTCTACAAAAAGCATTCTCACGTATGTGTTCCTTTTTTCCAGGTGGGAGAGAGCAGTGTGTAGTGTAGATGCAATGGCATCATCAGTGGAGCGGTTGTTGCGGTAAGCAAACTGCAGTGAGTCCAGCGAGGCAGGCAGCACAGAGCAGATGTAATCTCTGATTAGCCTCTCAAAGCATTTGCTGATGATGGGGGTCAGAGCAACAGGACGCCAGTCATTTAAGCAAGTGATTTTGGATTGCTTTGGTACAGGCAACTATGGTGGATGTTTTAAAGCATGTGGGGACCACAGACAAGGAGAGGGAAAGGTTGAAAATGTCAGTGAAAACACCAGCCAGTTGGTTTTGAACACTCTGATGATGCGACCCAGAATGCCGTCTGGACCCATGGCTTTACGAATATTCACCCATCAGAAGGATAGGGTTACATCCGCTACAGAGACGGAGAGTGAACTAACCTCTGTAGCTTCGGCTGTGGGAGCTCTCTCCACGAGGGTGATGTTGTTTCCCTCGAAACAAGCATAAAAATATTAAGCTCATCCAGGAGAGAGGCAGCAGTTTTCACAGCGGAGTTTTTATTCCCTTTGAAGTCCGTGATGATATTAATTCCCTGCCACAAGCTTCTAGAGTCAGTGGTGTTGAACTGTCCTTCAATCTTGTTCCTGTATTGGCATTTGGCTGCTCTGATAGTTTTGCGGAGGGCTTAACTGGCTTGTTTATGCTCCTACGCATTCCTGCAATTAAAAGCGGAGGTCCATACATTAAGTGCCGCATGAACATCGCTATTAATCTATGGTTTCTGGTTAGGGTAGATCCATATTGTTTTAGTTGGCACTACATCATCTATGCACTTCCTGATGAAACACGTTACGGCATAAGCGTAGACCTCGATGTCATCATCAGAGGGGGACTGGAACATTTCCCAGTCCACGTGATCAGAACAGTCTTGTAGCGTAGATCTGATTGTTCTGACCAGCACTGGATTGTTCTGAGGGCGGGTGCTTCCTGTTTCCGTTTCTGCCTGTAAGAGTGGTCCGATTTGCCAAATGGTGGGGGGGGGTGGGGGGGGAGGGATTTGTAGCCATCCCGGAAGGGAGAGTAGCAATGGTCCAAAACCCAGTCCCCTCGTGTATCCAATTCAAGCGCTTCAAGTCTAGTATGTGACATAGCCCACTGTCCTACCTGGCAACAAGAAAATTAGCAGCTGTAGAAGCTGTTCTGTGCCTCGCATGCCAGTACCTTCTCTTTTGCATCTTTGGCAAGGAGGCACTGGAGACCCCTGGGAGAGTGCACCACACATGCAGGCAGTGAGTCAAAGAACCCAGGGACTCGTGTGTGGCCACCCACCATCGGGGGAGCGGTCACTCTAAGAAAAAATCCAGCTTGACTTGAAACTGACTTGGTTGCGCACTTTCATAAACATGTTTGTGCCTCTTGCAGCCACTGCAAGGACTGTCAGTTATGTTGGGGCATGGCAGACTTCTGGCACACTGCCTATGGCAAAGACTGGAATAGTGTTCTCATTCACTGCATACAAGGTCTGGAAAAGTGAGTGCGCAGTCCTGGAATGTGGAAGAAACTGCTCCACAGCTCTGTCCAATTTCCGGGGCAGAAATCATGGCATGCCACTTATAACAAGCACCGCAAAGGCAGCCAAGCATCACCAGCCAATCAAATTGGTGGTATAGGGTTTCAAGGTCATCGCCACTGGGAGGAACTCCCACAGCATCAGCTACTGACGCAGCATCAAAGTGACTGATGTGAAAGGGAACTTTTATTTTGTCACCGACACAGAAACCAGACTCTCCTCAGCCATGTTGAAAGTTTGCATCTCCTCCCACCTCGGAAATATGGGTATCAGGTAAGTGCATGGGTGAACACTCTGTCTGTTGTGACTCTCAACTGTGATCGGCAGTAATGCTGAAGATGTTAGTTTATCTCTATTTTTCAGCCGTAGTGTGTCAGTTATCCGAGCGATCATGGAATTAAAAAAGTTAGTGATGTCAATGAAACTCACTCTCTGACTGTCTCTCAACATCAACTCAACTCACTCATAACAGATAAAAGTCTTTTGTCACCAACTGCTGGCTAAAATCTTTAATGTCACAGGGATGAATCGAAATCCCCACATCCATCTGCACTGCTCTTACACTTTATTTTGGAATGCCACAAACACAAGCAGAGTGATATGAACAGTGAAGTGCAGATAAGACTCCTTTATCAGCACTCCTGAAATGCCTCTCGCTGAATCAGATTTGATGACCGGAACTAACTGTTGTAATAGTAAATGTATATTTAAAGGTACACAATAGGTCCTTATTTATAAAATTAGTTATACATAAAAAAAATAAATAAAAAAAAGGGTCCCCTTGAGGGTACCACCCCAGTGACGGCCATTGTACTTTAAACAGTACCTTTTTTTTCTAGGAGTTTACTTCCATTTTTTATTTTATAATTGTAGTGTCTTATTCTAAAATGTGGAAAATAGTTAAAAGTATAAGAATGAAGAATTATGAAGAATAAGTTAGCGTGTCCAAAACTTGTGATTTGAAATGTTACAAGCACGTCTCTGAAGAAGGACATATAATTTCATTTTGGATTCATTTTGACCCACATGTAATAAAAGTATTTCTCTGCAGAATCTATTCGGTAAGATGTCAGATGTTTTGGAGAAAATCAAAAAGTAAGTTTTTTTTTTATTTATTTTTTTTACTTTTGCTGCAGCTTACATAGCTATAGAGGTGATGAAAACAACCTCATTTAATGAAGGAAACTAATTAATGTTTATTATGTTTGTGTGTGTGTCAGTCTGTTCATGTGGGTTCAGCCTGAAATCACTCAGAAGTTGTACATCACTCTGTGGGTGGGCTTCATCTCCTCCTGTGTCCTTCCCTACAAGCTTATGGGCTTTATGATCGGTGAGAATCATTACTCATAATCTCCTCACTAAATCACAATAACAACAAAACACACTGCTAAATGGCTTCACTCTTTGAATGAACATAGCTGCAGGTTTTTGCATCTGTTTAGTAAATTCACCCCTCAGAGTTTGTTGTTTTATTAGTTTCATTGTGTGTGTCTTTTCTCTGGCAGGGCTTTATGCAGGCATCAAGTTCTTTATTATAGACTTCCTGTTTAAGAGTTGCCCGAAACTAAGAGACAAATACGACACGCCGCACATCATGTGGAACAGTCTGCCCACTGACCCGCAGCTGAAAGAACGTGGGATTGCCTCTGTGTCACGACGGGTGAGAGAAATAGAGACAACATTATATTCTAACACCAACCTGATAGCACACGTACATCACCCAGATGTCTATTTGATGTGTGTTGATATCTGGAAGACGTATTTTTTTGGTTATTTGTTCATCTGCAAGACATTTATTAGAGTTTCCTCTCGGATGTTAGTAAGACATTGAGCAGATGGCTTTGAGACTTTTATGATTTAGAATGTTTGTAAATCTGATCTTTTTAAGATGCTTTCCAGATAAAAAGCTCTAAAACAGACATCTTGAAGATGTAAGTGTTCTATTTGGGCAGTCTCCTGTTTTTAAATGTAATGCCTGTTTAAACTTTAATAATTGTTCCTTTCTCAAGCTATCTAAAGTCTAAAATCAAGATTATTTCTGTATAAATCTGATAGATTGGCCTCATCAGGCATTCCTCAAAAGATTGTAAAGTGTGTCAGGCATAGTGAGTATGTGTGTAAGTGTGATGGGTGTTGCTTCAAACAGTTAACATCAGCGTAGGTCGCTGATGTAATAGTCACATGATCTGTTGTCTCTCTCTCTCAGCTGTCTGGGTGTGAGAAGGTATGGACTGTAGTATGCTTCTGATTCCACCAGCTCACTTCACTTTTATACCTGTGTGTGTGTTTGTGTTTGAATTTATACGTCTTGTGACGTTTTAAATTCTGTGCGCAAATGGATCAAAATGGGCACATTGCCAAATTAATATTATTAGATGAATCACATAAAGAAATCTCTGGGTCATATTTCACCCCAAAATCAATAAAAAGAAAATTTAAATTAGGTTTTGCATTAAAAAAATGCAAAGATTTTTTGATTGTGACATTATTTCCATTACAATAAAACATCTCATTAATGTAAAAAAATAAAAATAATATATATATATATATATATATATATATATATATATATTATCCTGCCAGCAATCCTTTATTACATCATAATATATTTTGGACAATACTACCATGATGTTCTTACAAATGTAAACATTTTTCGCATAGCAGTAATGAGAATGAGATTTTTTCGCACAGGATACTAATAGCTGATGTACTAACATTATATGTACATTAGCTATTAGCTAACAATAGCTGTACATTTACCTATCATTATTTGTACAAGCTATTAGCTGTGCATTTACTAACATTGTTATGTAATAGCTGGTGTAGCGCTAATGTTAGCTTATATTTAATGTATACAGTATAAAATTATGTTTGGTACATGTTAACTAAAAGCTAATGTTAGCTAATAGCTATTTTACAGCTAATAGGTAAAAGCAAATGTATATGTTAGCTAATTAGCTTTGTTTGCATATAGCTAATGTACTGCGAATGTTGTGCCATTTTGGATCTGTTTTCACAGATATGTGATGAGTATTTGCTGTGTGTGTGTGTATAGATGATGTCATTTGAGATGACACAGAAATGATCACATTGGTAACTGAGTAGTGTCCACAGCAGTGCTACTGTAGTTGGGGTTCCTTACAGTTCAGTTAGATCATAGTAGAGGAACAGTAGAAGTAGTAGAATGTCTACCCTTAGGGCATGTTTGAAATGAAGTAGTTTGAGTTTGTATTCTCGTAGGAGACTGTACAAATGGATAACTGCCTTTTCTGCTCTTGTCTTGAGTATAAGCTCAAAGGTGGTTGCTGGCATGACCTTTATCATGCACTCGAGACTGTTATGCCATTAATAAAGTGACAAACTTATATGCCTATATATATATAAAAAAAAACAACTCACCCACATGAACTTGCAAACATATTAAAAATACTTTAATTCTACTGTACTATTAAGAAAGAACTGTTTTTTTTTTCATCTTAAAAATCAAATTTTATCTTATTTGTACATTCCTATTCTAATTCTGAATAATTTGTTAATGCACATTATAAAAAATGAAAAATAAATATTTGTCTTTACAATCTGTCATCAAAATCTTTAAAACTACTTTTCTTAGCTATAGAGTACATCAGTCTCGTTTTGAAAGTAATAATTCTACTCGTTTTTTCCATAGGGGAATTGATTATTAAAGGGGTCATTGTCAAGAAGAATGCATTTTCCTTGATATTTTGACATATAAGATGTCACTGTACTATAAAAACATACTGTAAATTTCAGAATTCCTAAAACTTTCTCTCTAGTCCATAAAGAGTATTTAATATTTCCACTCTGCAAAAAAACGACTTGTTTTTGAAATTGGCTACATCGTGACAAGCATGTGGTGTTCATTTGAAGAGTCCAACCTCCACAACACACGTAATCGTTAGGGGTGTAACGATTCATTGATCAGGATCAATGCATCGATCCGATAACCAACGATCCAATGTTATCGATACAACATGTAAATATCGATATAGAATTTTTTTTTAAGATGTACCTTTATTTTAATACTCTCATGTCTGCCACATCCGTACGCATTTCCGTCAGGTGATGAAGCAAACTTATTACATTATTTTCACTTTATGAGCGCTAAATACGCTTTTCATGTGGGACACGGATGTGCGCAGGGTCTGTGAAGCCAAATCGTGCTCTGCTATCTGTGCGCGCGCGTCAACCGAGCTTCCTGCAAAATGCGAGCTCCAGTGACAGGATCAGTATGAGCACATCAACCAGGCACTCCTTAAAATGCAAACTCTCGTGACAAACACAGAGCGGCTCACATGTGTGATTAATTCGGGCTTCCATCGATATCGTTGCGCATGTGACCCATTTGAATTTTACATGAGAATTTGCTGTTTTAAAGCACCGTGGAGAAGTTCAACCATGTGAAACGTCTTGACAACGCCGACATTCTGAACAGCACTAACGAGGGAACGAGAAACACCTGCTCAACTCCAGCATCAGTTATAAGACTTTACACATCTACACAGCAACACCCTTACTAACATCCCAGTTAACTGTAACAGAATTTTTCAGTACAACTGTGGAAGTTGTAGCCAAGAAAACCACGGAGAGCACAAATAGTTGGAAAAAAGTCAAGGGTATGCAAGTACTTTGAATTGGATTAAACTGAAAAATAAGCTGTAATCAAACGATTGATCACCTGTGTGTGAATTTTTTTTCAACATCTGAAGTACCTTATTTTGTTGTGGCTGTCCCAATGTGGATACTAAATTTGCACTTTTCAGAGAGCTCAATAAAATATTCAAATTATATTTTGGTTATATTTGAGGGCAAATAAAAAAATATATTGTGTAAAATAGGCACATAATATCGGAATATCGATCGCAGGGCCCTGAATCAAATCAAATCGAAATCGTATCGCGGCAGACTTTGAAGTAACGGCAAATATCGGATCGCAGGACAAGAGAATCGATATAAGATCGTATCATGATTAAATGTCCGATTTACACCCCTAGTAATCGTTGCGAAAGAGAGAGCTGCTGAAATATTCCAACTCTGGAAGTGGTACTGTTGTTAATGTAGTTTGCTTTTAACCAACAAAAAGATTAAGATGTCGAATAAGTGCCCCAAATTTTGTTGTGTTCCTGGTTGTGGAAAAACTGCATCTCTGCATAGCCTTCTGAAGGATCCCCACATTAGGAATGATTGGCTTATTCAAATGAAATTCTTGAATGTATCAATGTGGGATTGGCACATTTCTCTATGGATTCTTTTGAAAACCAAGATTCAGGCTTTGTAAAAACATTTATATTTAAAGATGGAGCAGTGCCAACTATATTGTACACAGTGAGTTGCAAATTTTATTTTAATGTTTCATCTGTCTGAAAGAAAGACAATGGTGAAGTATACTTAGCCAGGACCACCCGTATTTTGGCCGAAATGAACACAACACAACAGAGAGGAACCCCCGGTCCCTTACATACCTACAGTTGGATACAGATTTATTAACCCTTCACACTTGCACCTTGTATTAGTCTGCACTATTTTCACTGTTGTCAGCTTTATATAGCACCTTTTTATCACTAAATCTTGTATGCCTAATAATATAGTTTTTGGGGAGCAACAGTGCTGACTTTGTTCAGTTTTCTAGTGTTATTTCTGTCGAACATCTGTAGTAGTTTAATTTCGTGCTTCACATAAATTGGGACATACTGTATGGCTATTAACGATTGCCTGGATTGAGTGCTTTTTGGGGAATTAGTAAATCACTTGCATGTTATAATTCTTTCAGTCTTGGAAAAAACAGTTCCACGAGTGTAATGGCAGGGAGTGTTTGCGCTGCAAAGATTTAAACCAATCACAACAGTCGGCGTGTATGTTGACTTAAAGTCTTAAAGGGGAAGTACACACAAACCAGGTGTTTTAGACAGAGGGCCAGAGACAGGGTGGAAAAAGGTAATGTAATACTACATTATGACTGTTTTGTGGAAAAAAAAAAAAAAAAAAAAAAAAACTTTACTAACATTATATGTGAACCTCAAGAAAAAAAAAGCATGACATGACCCCTTTAACAATAACTTATAAAACATTTAAAAGATAGACTTACCATGGGCTCCGAGGTTGTTGATTGTTTGTATATGCTCCTGCTGAAGCCATCAGTCGGTGCTATTTCAGCTTTACAAGTCATGTTAAATACGGAATTTCTGGTTAAGAACGACATTATCCCTAAGGGGAAAATCCACCAATTAGAGTATTCTGGCAAACAAACCGCTGCAAAAGAGCTCTGCAGGGACTGCCCACTTCCATGACACACTGTGAATGGCACAATCTGAATATTTTGCAATAAATTAAAAAAATATTGGTTCTTTATTTGTAATCTACAACTTTAAAGTTTTATATTTTTCCATGTTTTTGTATTTCGATTATGTCATTTGCAGTGTTTCATGGGATTGTAGTTCATTCCCTCAAGACATTACGTACACAGTCTTTGTACATTTGTCTGTCTTTCTGATTTTCAAATACTTTTTTGCTTCAAAATTTGTAATCTCAGAGCCGGTTGGTTTGCTTCATGAACTCTTTTTTTAAAGGTTTTATGCAATCCCTATGGAAAAAAAAATATAATGGGAAAAATACTTCCATAACCAAGATGGCTGAAAGAGTGGGCGAGCACTGTTGCACTCTGTTTAACTATTTAAGCATGGTTTTAGGCTACTATTGTTGGGAATGTAGCCTTTCTAAAATTTTGCCAATATTTACACTCATTTTATGATGGTTAACATTAATGCATTGAAGGTTACGGCAATAATTGCAAATAATGATACATTTTAAATAAAGCGTTACTATTTAGATACAGTATGTGGAGATGTTCAGAAGGGTGAGCTTGACATTTAGCCATCACACACCAGTAAAAAAAGCCTCCTCAGAAAGGCATTTCACCAGGTGAGTACTGCTCCTCAATCACTGCAAACTCACATTCATGTCTGACTACATTGTGGTATGGAACGCCCACTTTACACCATCCAATTAAATCTAAATAATTCCTGAAAGTTCAGCTCAATTTTTTTTTTTCTCTTTGTATAACCTGTTTTACCCAGAAATGCATCACATTACGGAAGTAAAATGGGTTGCGAATTAATATTTCATGTCGACGTTTATGTTATGGCTGAGAGGGTCAGTTGATGTTTTTTCAAGTTGTTGTAGGATTAAGCTCCCTCTTTGTGTTCAGATTCAGCCGGTGGTGTCACGGAGCAGTTTAGCCACCATTCCGGCCGGAGTGACCCGTGAAGAGGAGAGCGCCCGTTCACACAACACAAAGAAAGGAGCGTTCCATGAGATCTTCAGCCTGCCAGAGAACGAGAGACCTCTGCCTGGTGAGAGCTCTCTAATGGACTAATAAAAGGAATGGTCACTTCTCTGTCTATTGTTGTAAAAGAAAGAAATTGTGTGGTTGATGGCTTGTCCTTTCAGTATGTGAGAATGGATGGAGATGTTGTCTGATAAACAGAGATAGGAAGATGCCCACCGACTACATTCGCAACGGGATGCTCTACGTCACGGAGAAGTAAGAAACTCATCAGCTTTATATCAATGGTGTCTGATTGTTGAAGATCATTAACATCATAATTTAACACGTTGAGAACTTTTGTAATGATCTATTTTAATGCAATAACAGTATAATTCTCCTTCCATAAGCTACCTTTGTTTTGAGAGCTCCAGCTCAAGATCAGGCTCTTCAAAGAAGAACAAAGTCATCAAACTGGTGGACATCACAGATATACAGAAGGTATTTGAGCACATAGACTCAGAAATACAAAATGTTACATAAGAAGGTTTACTTTAAATGTTATGTTAACATGCTTTCTTTTATACCAGCTTAATATGCAAAGTCAACTATAAGTAAGCCATTTGCAGGTTGATTTACTATAATTAAAATGTAATTTTGTAAAATAAGTAATTATGTTTGCACTAGTAAAACATGAATTCTTAATATCAAAAATTATGTAATTACTTACAGAAATACCCATTCTTGATATCAGAAATAGAATTTCAACTTGTAAAAAATGTTCTCTAATAGAATTTCACAATGATCTGTCATACACTCCTGTTCAAAACACAATTTGAGATTTCTATTATACATTTCTTAATTAAATGTTTTTTTTTGTTTTGTTTTTTTTACAAGCACAAATGTCCATTCCCAATATCAACAATGGAATTACTAGTAAAATAAAAAACTAGTAAAAATGCAAATTTTGTATATCTGGAATTTGGTTTTTACTAGTGGCAATGTTAATTTCAGGTATCTTTAATGTTACTGTACCAAGTAAGAACACGTTTTAATATGTCTTTAATTACTGATCAATTTATTGATTTCTGAAATACATTTCCAGATATTTAAAATTGAAAACTTGGTGCAACTTGGTGATCCCCATAGACACACAGCCTGCTTGGCTCCCCCCGATATGTCCCACGGCCAGTGGAGCTAGTAGTGGAATATGATATAGCTCCGCCTAAGTTGAGTAAGATCAGGCAGGTGGTAGAAAGAGCCAGTGGAACTTTAGCCCCAGGCCCGAATGGTACACCATATAGCCTGTATTTGAAGAGCTCCATGGTTCTTAAACCATTATGGAGACTTACGAGAGTTGCTTGGAAGAAGCAGTGTATACCTTTGGAGTGGCGAAGAGCAGTATACATCTTTATACCCAAGAAAATGGAATCCACCAACATTAGTCAGTTTAAGAGTATTGCTCTATTGAATTTGGAGGATGTGGAGCAAGGAGGATGTCTGACTACCTCCTGTAGAATGAATACATAGAAACAAGTTGTCAGAAGTCAGGTGTCCCAAGTTTTCCTGGGTGTGTGGAGCATGTGTCAGTATGGGAGCAGATCCAGTTTGTCAGCTGTGCACTGAAGTTTTTCATGTACCAGTGTGTATAAGGAGCTTGGACAATTACTCTAGCGACCTGAAGATATGTCACACCACACAGGAGTACACAACTGGTTGGCAGCAACTGAAAAAAGGAATAGTGATGGGGTGTTCTATCTCTCCCATCATGTTTACAGCTGCATTTAAGGCCATCCTAATTGGTGCAAGACAGATGGCCCGACAGACAGCCCTGTGAATCTGTGCACAGTCTGGGGTGAGATTGCCAGCTCTGCGCAGCTACAGTATATGGATGACATCATAAGCATCCTCCAGACAGATGCATGTACAAATCGACTCTTGAAAAGGCTGGAAGAGCTATTGGCATGGGCCAGAATGAAGACAAAGCCAACAAAATTGCAAAGCCTTTTTTAATCGTAGGGAGTGAGGAATGACCATATATCATTTGAGGTGGATGGGGAAAGAATCCTTGTGCTGTCAGAGCAGCTTATTCGAAGTTTAGGGAGACAGTGAATACACAGCAGATCTTTCAGACAAACACATGGCAGGGTTTGTCCTGAAGGTCTGGTGTTACCAATTTACACTGTATTATTGCCTGATGTGGCCCCTACAAATGTGTGAGATCACTGCAGTGGCAGTAGCAAGGATGGATACCAAGGCCAACAGTTACATCAGGAAGTAACATGCGTTGTCTTTAAGATTTTGCATTATTTGGAATAAATGGCTTACAGCTGCCACTAAAGTCCATCACCCTGGGCTACAAGCAGTAGAAGACCAGGCTGGTGTTAGAGCCATGGGAATCAACAGACCAGTCTTTGAGGACTGGTCAAGCCCAGGTCTGAACAGGCCATGCTTGGAAGACGGTGAAGGTTGTAAACTGAGCAGTTTCAAGGCTGAAATTATTGGAAGAACCCAGTCAGGAAGATCAGGCCTTGGATGGTGGGTGGCTCCCAAACTGTGGTCAGCAGCCTACAGAAAGCAGAGTAAAGCAATGGAAGTTACATAAGTATCTAGGATGGAAAAAGAAGGGTATATGATTAGAGCAGTCAACCAGCAGCAGCAAGGGCACCGGACAGCATGGGAGGGTACATCTGATAGAGCTTTAGGGTGGGCTGACATGTAACCCCAGGCCATGCCAAGTTTTCTAATAAGATCCACCTATAACACCCTTTCAAGCCTTGGAAATTTGGCTCTGTGGTATGGCACAAAGTAGAATTGTCCCATCTGTGAGACCCCAAGACTGAATATACGGCACATGTTGGCTGGTTGCAAGACTGCCTTGGTGCAAGGACAGGTGGTGGCATGATCCGGTAAAGGAAAACAAAGGCCAACGTGCTCCTCAGAGGCAGTTCATTGATTTTGTTAAAAGAGGAGAGGCCGTGCTAGGCAATGGGAAACCAGATCAATCCTGGCCCCTGGAAAAGGTTGAACAATGGAGGTCGACCTTGGCCAGCAACTGAAATTTCCTTCTGAGATTGCCATTAGCTCCTTGAGGCCAGACATAGTGTGATGGTTGACATCAGCTAGAACAGTAATGATAACTGAGCATACCATCACATGGGAAGAGGGACTGGAGGCAGCCCATGAAAGGAAGAAGTTAAAATATGCTGATCTGGCCGCCAAGTGCAGGGAAAATGGATGGAGGATTGCCACTTACCCCGTGGAGGTTGGGTGTCGATGATTTATGGGAACATTAATGCAGAGCCTACTAAAAGATGTTGGGATCTCTATATCAGCGTTGGAGAAGTCTGTGAAGGAAATGGCAGAGGAAGCTGAGAAAGGGGGCTTCTGGATATGGTTAAGAAGTGTAATGGTGGTGGCCCCCAAAATTATTTTAAACGAATTTTTCAATTCAGTAATATTAACTGAATTAATCAATTCAGGCGCAAGACAGAGGTGGGGTCTTTGAACCTTGTATGCATGTTATGACCTTTAAAGGATGAATGTCTTCATGGGAAGGCGAGAATGAGAGGAAATTGAAAAGGTCCAGTGTCCAGCTGCTGGGGGTGGCAGGGAGACATCCCTGACTGCTGCCCCACCATCAGGAGATGTTCTAACAGAAAGACTCGAGATTGTTGGAATAAATACGAACTAAAAGATACTTATATCATTTGGCGTTAGCCCCGTCCCATGGTTCAGTACTCCGATGCTTGCTTGAAACATCAGATCCTGCTGGAGGCAATGACTGCAGGGGAGCGGAGCTTACCCCCGCCCAGGACAGGAACCTAAACTGGTGGTGATGGAGTGGAGGGGGGTGAAAACACAGAAGTATGCAAACAGTGTGAGGCATCTGAGCAGGCTATGTAGCGGAGGCTGTATTGTGATTCGATGGATGCCTGATAGAACGAATCTAGAGATTTCCAGGATTAATTGCCAAAACATCTATGATGGGTGGCTCCCGGCTGATGACCCCACAGCTAAACTGAAGGCATTGGCGGCGGTGTGGCAGGCAATAATGTCCAGCAGGTTTTGACAGCTACCTGTGCACCTGATTTTGGCCACTAGTGAAAACCAAATTACAGATTTCAAAAGTTATCATTTTTGCTGATGGTAATTCCATTTTTGAAATCAGGAATGGGCATTTGCACTAGTAACAACATATTTATTGATATAAAAAAAATATCATATTTACTAGTAAGAAGTTCATTCCTTAAATATGAAATTGGAATTTCAACTAGTAAGAAATTAATTGCAGATATCTGTAATTACATTTTGAACAGGAGTGACGTATTTGTGAAGTTCTACTATTCATAATGCAGTTACAGATATCGATAATTATGTTATTTATTAGTTGAAATTCCATTTTTGATAACAAGAATGGGTATTTCTGCAGGTAATGATGTAATTCCCAATGCATCGACTAGTGGCAGATCTAACCAATAACTTATTTTCTTGTTTTCATAGTACAAGGTTTTATCAGTTCTGCCTGGGTCTGGAATGGGCATCTCTATCGCTACTCCATTAACACAGAAGGTACGTCATACATTCTTTTAGAGTGACATCACTCTCATTAAAACAATTAGGCTGTCTCACTTGTTGCTTTGTTGAATAATTGAGTGAATTCTGACGGTGAACTGTTTACACACGTCTTGCAGCCGCTGGTGTTTGGTGCCATGATTCACAGAGACGAGGCCTTTGAGACGATCTTCACCCAGTACATAAAGATCATGACCACAGCCAACCCTGAGACGTAATTCACACTTCCACCTTCTAAAGGATGTCTCATTTGGAGAAGGGTGGGACAAGTGTTTCCTGTCTCATTCACTTTAATCGACTGTGATTGGAAAATTGTCATCTTTTGATGTGATGGGCAACAGTTCCAGTACATTCCAGTGAGAGTGCTACATCTCAACAGGGACATTTACAACTTGTAGGGATGTGGGCGGCATCTCTGTGTCATCTGACTGTGACCGTTTACAAGATGAGCACACTAAACAGTGTACAGACTTTGTGTTTTGTACTTGTCTCTCGCAGTGATTTTGATTCCATGCCACTGTTTAGTTTTATCCTGTGAGATGTTACAGTGGTGATATACGAATCTTAAAGGAATAGCTCACCCCAAAATAAAAACAATAATTTACTAACCCTCATGTCTTTCCAAGCCATGTGTCTTTCTGCCAAGCTCCGAAAAGAATGAAAAAGCACCATAAAAGTCACTTAAAAGTAATACCATACATCTTGTGCACTATAAGTCTTCTGAAAACATACGATAGATTTGTGCGAGGAACTTTTACATTTGCTGAAAGTATTCCCCTCCGCTGTAGCTCTCAAATCTCATTTGTATTTGTGAATATTCAAATATGGTGCGTGAAAACCCATCCCTCCAGGTTTGACAAAAATAATGGCAACAGCATGAGGGTTAGTAAATAATGGTCAAATTTAAATTTTTGGGTCAACTATTTTTTAATGCAATTTACTAATAAACAAAGAAAAGCCTTTTTTATTTTACATTTGTTTACATTTTTTTGTGTTTGTGCACAAAACGTAAACTCATTTAATTTCACCTCTCATATCGCAAGCCCTTTTGACATTTAATCATTTGCAATGCATGAATTCCAGATATCTATAATTAGATATCCTCTTCCATAAAGACCTTCTCTCACAGAATCAACATCATATTGTGCATTTTCCAGTCGAACATACGGCTCAATGCTGATTAAAATCCACACACCTTAACCAATGTTACTGTCATTTACAACATTTATTTTGTTTAACATTTTCTTATATTTTCTGTATGGGTTAAAATTAAGTGATTGTCAACGTTTTGGTTGGCAACTTCATCTGCAAGAGTTAAAAGAAAATCTCTTATTGAACCAAGCTTATCCATAGTTGCGGTGTGAAAACGCCTAAACTCACTAACTAAAAAGTCCAAAGTCTACTTTCGTTGAGTGATGCGCCGATAACCGTAGCCCTGAAAATGAAAAGGTACAAAGCTTATGCTTAAATGAAAAATCAACCTAAAAATAATGCTAAAATGAAAATGGATGCAAACTAATGCTGAAATGAAATACAAGGAACAATTATTGATTTATTTAGTGATTTTATAGTGTCTTTTAACAATTTTATAAGGTATTTAATGATTTATTTAAACATACATATTTATTTAATGATTTCATTTTGAGTAATTCGGCCATCCATACTACACATGATTAAATATCGGAAAGGCTTGCTATACCTCTCAGCAAAGTGTGCTTCAGGTGTTTTTTAGCAGAAAATCTTCCCTTACTTTGTACTTTTAGTATGTGTAAGTTTCCAATGGTTTAAAATGCCTTTAGTTTAAATTGTTTCTAATTTGTGGCAGCCAACAGAATCAATGCTATCCGACTGATTGGTAATTGATTTGCTCAAGTTTGAAAACCCTAGTTTGATCTGGACAATGTCAAACACAGTTAAGAGAAGTTAAATGTCCCTTAGCTGCTTCTTCCAGAGGATTTCACATGTAACGCTTGTTATTCATTAATGCCTTTGCTGTAAAACTTAATTCAACTTTATGTAGTAACAGTTTAAAAATTGCAAAGTCATTAGAACATTTTATGCTCACAGTGTCAATACTGCTCACACAAAGACTATTTACAGTCTTGACAATCTTTTCACTCTTTACAACAATTGTTTGGGTGAGTTTCACAAAGAAATGTCTGCATATCAATAGCCCATTTGACATTTAATCGTGCAGGATATGTAATGCTAATTTTTGATATCTAAAATACGGTTTTCACTAGTAAGAAAGCCTTTTAAGATATCTTTAATTACTTTTCAATTAAATGATATGTGAAATACCAAATCTAACAAATTGTAATACTTTTACAGGTATCACATTTTTTATTTATTTATTAGTTGTTATCCAATTGTTTAAATCAGGAATGGATATTTGTTCTAGTAGCAATGTAATTATTGATATAAAAAAATGAGAATTTGTACTAATAAGAAGTACATTGCTAATGTGTGAAATTGTTAACTAGTAACATAAACTAGTAAGAAATTAATTATAGATATCTGTAATTGCATTTTGAACAGCAGTGAATGACATTTTGAAATTCTACTAGTGAAAATGCAGTTACAGGTATCAATCAATTTATTTTTTACTAGTTGAAATTCCATTTTTCCTGTCATATTTTATATCATTAAGTTTTACTTAGTAATTTACAAATGTAATTACTGAAAAAATAAGCACTTTTACTTGTAGTAATTTCATTGCTGATATCATGAATTAGCATTTTAACTAGAGAAATCTAAATTGTTGAATGCCAAAAGGGCTTGTGATAGTCTGTCATATTTCACCCTAAAATAAATATAAAACTTAATTATATATATATTTTAAATATATTTAGCATAAAAGAAATGAAGCCTATTTTCATGCTAATTAAGCATAGTTAAATTAAGCATAAATTAAATTACCATAATGCAAACAAAATGTACTTTACAATTTGAATAATATATTTCAATAGTTATTTTTTCCATTACATGTAGTCATGAGAATAAGATGTTTTCTCATAACGATTCTTCTTTTTTTTCATAGCTGATGCGCTTAAATGTTATACATCTTATACATGTTATATATCTCTTGGTTTTGAGGTGTAATATGACCTGTACTGTACATTTCTTGACAGGTTTATGAGATTTACCCCTTCACACTTATGTGAACAGTCACAATGAGCATAAAACCTTTAACTGCTTTGGTGTTGAATAAACACTTGCTAAAAGCTTGACTTTTTTCGTAAATGGTTTCAGATAAGCAAATTTAAAAACCTTCTTAAACATCCTTGCCACAAAGGAGCAGAACATCTGCTATATGGCTGTAAAGGTAAATGCAATACAATACCATATATGAAGGAAATATTTTACAATATTTGAACTTGTCCATATTTTTGTTCTTCTACCCTAAACTGAAGAACTGCATTCGTTTTTCACAACGATTGTGGCACTTTCTATGAATAGGGTGCACTTTGGTGTCCTGTTACCAGATTAGCGTAGTATGAAAAGCGTAGCCTGGTTTTGACCTTGACTGTATACAACAACTTTCGAACAATCATTTAGACCCTTTCTACAGCTTGGCAGGAAGACAAGTACATACTTTTGTTAGGGCTGTTTACACAAACTGTGTCTTCAGGTTACAGTTCTTACATTGGGTACTTGAGCCGCAGTGAGAGGAGAGATGAGGCACATCGCTGATTTTAACCACGCTGAACTCTGTGGAAAACATGTTGAAAATGCACTTTTTAACTTTTAAATCAACACAGTCTTTTACAATAAAGGTTTTATGACAACATAGAATGCTGTACTGAACTACTCACCCATTGACTGAAAAAAATAAGTCTTGCTGCAAGTTAACCTCGCAGTAACAGGCACGCAAGTATGTATAACAGGCGATACTCTTTGGATACTTTGTTGGTTTGTGTTATTTCTGTTAGGGAACTGGAAAATAATCACAGTCCTCTAAGTACATGTTTGTTTACTCATGGCGGCTGTCCACTCTTCACATTTCTCATTGATTTGTGCATCATATGTGCTTGACCAATCACAGGCTGCAGCACCTCCCAGTCCCTCTTCTCCCAAAAAGTACCTACCCCGAAGTAGGAGCTAATAACTGTCTTTCTAAATGGCTAAGAGGATTTATAGTTCCTCGTGCAAAAACGCCAAGGAGTAGTAGTACCAACACACTCTCATGGTGAAATCGCCAGGATTCCTACGACTTTTCTAAATTTGGCTAATTCGTATGATATCATGCCGCTGCACTCGTTTGAAATCCTATGACATTCACTACAGCCAATGATGTCGCTGGACATCGTTTCCATCTAATACATGACAATTACTTGCTTCTATCACACACAACAGCTTCCTATCATGTTTACACACTCTACTGATCGGTTAAGTTTAGATAAGGGGTTTGGGTAAGGGCATAATATTAATAAGTATGTCCTTAACGACTCGTGTGCGGAACTCGTGCTTCTGCATTAGACATCCGGGAATTTGCACGTGATAAAGTCGTACAAGTTTATGCGAACAACATCGTGCGAGACCATACGAAATAGCCAACTCGTAAATTATGTAGATATTTGTGTTATATGAAAATTTATAAAAAATAAAGCTCATATAATCCTTGACAATGAATTTTCTGAAATGTAACTTCCTCATTTCACAGACCATTGTCTAAAAAAGAAAAGAGAAAAAGACTTTGTTTAATAGTTCATAACCCTTTTTCATGGATATTCTATTCATAGAAAGTGCCTGTTATAACCTTAGTGTTGATTTAAATTGGTTTTATGGCCACATTTGTATCTAAGACATTTCCAAAGATCATCATCTTCTAAGAAAATACTGTTCATGGTTGTCTTCCCATCTGTCTATTAGTTTGTTCTCAGTTTATTTAGGGACTGTTGAATGATTTTAACTTCCAAACATCAGAGTATTTTACCAAAGGTCCTGATTAGCTTTGGATTGGATTTGGAGCTTTGGATAGCCTTGGATTGCACTAAGGAAGCACAGAATGTGTCTGGTGCCAAATATTGTTTGTTTAACTTCTCTGTTTAAAACTGTGATGTTGGATCTCTGCCAACCAGCCCGGCCCAGGAGTGTTAAAACTGGAAAAATATTATTTCAAATTCAAGATACTTAAAAAAACAAAAAAATTTAATTCTTTTTTTTTTTTTTTTTTTTTTAAATCTGGGTAACCTAAAGAATTCCAGTAACCGTATTTTCTCATGAATCGTTAATGTATTGGGCATAAATGCTATTGGAAAATATATTAAATCTATGAGTATAATAGTACAGTACATGGCTGAATCTTACAAAATGTTAGCATTTCACCCTAAAAATTCATTAAATTTTCATTACAGTAATGTGAAAAAAATTTCCATTGATCCTCATTACTGTAATGCAAAATGTGAAATTGTGAAGTTCTTCTATAAAAAAAAAAAAAAAAATAGTGTATTACAGTAATGAGAATCTATTGAGAATCACCTCTGAGAATATTGAGAATTACTAAAAAAAACAAACAAAAAAAAAAGAGTAAAAAATTATGGAAATGAGAATGAGATTTTTTTTCATGACTCTTATGACAATTTTGGGGGGAAATTTGTTTAACAATGTCACAGTGTAAACATCTTAGTCCTAATTAAAGGAGTTTTTGAATATATTTGCATAAGAAAATGTTGATTATGAACATTTTCATGATAATTAAGCACATTTCTTAATTCTTATCACTGTAATGTGAAAACATTTAAAATCTAAAGTTCTTATACAAAATAAATAAATAAAACCATATTGTATTACAGTAATGGTAATCTAATGAGAATTACCATTTAGAATAGTAAAAAAGAAGAAAACATTCAGATGCATTATGGTAATTATTATTATTATTATTATTTGTCTTTACTGTTATGAGAATTTTGGGGAAAATGTGTTTAATTGTCATGAAAATAATGTCATGATATAAAAAATCTTAAAAAATTAGGCTTACATTTTTTTTCCAACTTCATTATTGTAATAAAATCTCATTCTTATTAATGTAATGCAAAAAAAAAAAAAAAAAAAAAAGAACAATTATACAAATTATTTATTATACATATTATAATCACCTTTGAGAAGAGAGAGAATAAAAAAAATAAATTTAAAAAAACAACAACTTCAGATGCATTACAGTAAGGAGAATGAGATTTATTTGCATTGCCGTAATGGGAAATTGTTGTCAAGAAAATAATGTCACAGCTCCACAGTCTTAATGGTCTTAAAACTAGGCTTAATTCTGTATGCAATACAGAATTTCTTTTTATTTTGGAGTGAAATACGACCTTGACATTTCTTCATTTCTTTCAAACTGTGTGTCGGGCTGTTAAAATGAGCATAAACTGTCAAGCTGGATTTTTCATGTGGCACTAGATGATAATTGAAGTATTTGTTAACTAATGGTGTAAATGTTTGCTTACTATTTTTTATATATTTTCATGCAGTGAGTAGATCGCTGCAATATCATTGACAGAGCTCATCTAACAGATGTAAAATATTGATAATATTTGTTTTCCATTTCTCTGATGGTCTGAAGACAAATGACTAAAAAAATGATTTATATACAAAATGAAGTGTAATATAAGAAAAGCTCTGTTCTGATTAAAAGGAACAATGTATATTGTTCAAGCATAATGTGTTGTACACTTTTTTTAAGTAATGAATTGTATACATTTCTGTCTGTTTTTCTAATGTCTTGGGGAAGATACCTCTCATTTTACTTGTCATATATGTAAAATTATGTTTTAGGCCTGTAATTCAGTGATGAATCAGTAAAATGATATTTAATAAGGTTTGATTGCATATTTGAGTTTATTTGGTTAGTTTGATTATACCTTTAGCGGGTGCATTTCTTCCAAACTCACTGGCACAACCATGGGCGGACTGGGAAGAGAAATCGGCCCCGTATTTTACATAGAAACCGGCCCAAACGTTTGGCATAACGCGGCAGCCCGTTTCAGCTTATCGCTGTCTGTTCGGCCCCCATTCGGCCCCGTTTCATGGGCGGCCCACTGGGAAAAGTCCCGGTTCTCCACCACTGGGCACAACCATAAGATTTTATATTTTGCTCAAGAAAACAATGGTGTTAAAGCATGAAATATAAAGCATTTCACTTACAGTAGCATTTACAGTTACTGTACCTGCCATTAGAGGACATTGAAGTCAAGGGTTTGAAGACAGCAGCTGTAGCCTACATCACACAATCCTTCTATATGATGTAAATAAATGCTTTTATTATGGTGATTTTGAAAGGCTTTCTGGAAAATGTGTGTGGGTTAAATGAGGTCAATGTGCGTCTGTAAATGAAATAAATGATTTTAATTCATATAAACTCGAGAAGCTGCTTTCATAGCGTGATGCATTAAAAAGAAATATCATAAAATATAATTTGTTAGGTTCCAGTAGATCCAAATTGTTTATGCAAAGTTTATGTAAAGAGGAAGATTTTTATCTTCGCGTCGAAAGTTCCAGTTTGCTCATTGATTATGACCTAGCTCGTGCGCGATGTGCTTGTGTGCTTGTTGTCAGTTTGATCATAAATGTGTTGAGATCGCTGCTCAGTTTTACAGATAACTGACTCTGACTCTAGCAGCACAGTGGTAGGGGTGTTTGTTTCCACTGCAAACTGGCATTCAGATATGCCTCTGTTCCGCTTGCAACGCCCATATTTTCACAATCCAATCAACAACCAATGGATAAACTCAAATAAAATAATATTAGCATAGATGCCATTCAATTTTTTTGCAAAGTTATAGATCATGATCACTGTTTCTGGTTCCGGCAGACCTAACTAAAGCAGCCTAATTGTGAGCTGAAGGATAAATTAGGTGTATGCCTGGCTAAATAGATGAGTCTTTAGTCTAGACTTAAAGTGAGTGAGTGTGTCTGCATCTCGATCAGGGTTAGGGAGACTATTCCATAGTTTAGGAGCCAAGTATGAAAAGGATCTACCTCCTTTTGTGGATTTTGATATTCTAGGAACAGGCCAGACTTTTGCAATCATAATGAACATGATGGAATATAGTGTGGTAGAAGGTCACTTAAGTACTGTGGAGCTAGACCATTCAAAGCTTTGTACATAGTTAACAGAATTTTAACATTTATACAAAATTTAACAGGTAGCCAATGTAATGATGATGTGTGGGAAGGTGTGCTTTACAAGGTGGGTATTTCTTAATTGAATAATTGACATTTTATTGAGATTATTAAATTAGTTATTATTGAATTATTATTGAGACTATTAAATTTAGGGTGTCCTCCCTGCAAGGTTGTGGTGGGTGGGATACAGAGCGGGGTGGGGCAGCAAGTTCACCCTAGGGAATCGCTTGGAGCTAGAAGTAGGGTGTCCTGCAAGGTGGTAGGTGGGACGCAGGGTGGGCTCAAAGTTTTTTAAGATCTAAAGTATCTAATGGTGACCAGCTCATTTTTGCACATCAGTGCTTTCACTTTTCACTAGAGCTGTCAATTGAAATTCACCCTTAAACGCATACCTTAGGTCTTTAGAGACACAGGACCTCATTCCACCCCAGTTGTGCCCAAACCTTGAGGAATCTTTACTATTCCTCAATCTATCTCTTATAAATAGTGTAAAAAAAGAAAAAAAAGAAAAGGTACCAAAAGTGTATAGGCTCTTTAGAGACCCGAGGTATGTAAGAGTGTCTGTTTTATATTCGCACTTCCATAAATTATATTTTTTATGATTATTTCATATCTATATTCATATCTAGTTTTTTTTTATCACATGATATCTATTTCTTTGTTTATTACAACAGAATTTAGTACTATATTTATACAAATAAACACATCACTTTGATTTTCTGTGCAACAATGAATTATCAACAATGGTGAATTATCAGTATCCCATATGTGTGTACACATACTGTACATATTGTACTTGTTATTTCTTATTCGAGGTGGTGCTGATGTTTCAGTGACTGATTTGATTTACATTTGACATCTATGCTAGCTGATGTAGAAACAACACTGAAGTAAACTATAGCAAGTGTAACACATGAACAGTATGATACAGACTTTTGTCATTTTTTCATACTACTGAAATAATGTAAGTTCTTCATCTATTTAGACTCAATAAGTGCCTGAGAAAATGTGTAACGTATGTGTAACTTCGGTTTAGCTGATGTGTGTCTAATGTGGAGATTATGTATTATGTGTAGCTCAATATGTGTTTGACAGCCAGTTTCATCTCATGCAATTTCTGTTTGAAAATAATGAATCCTGTTCAAGATTATTCCTGATTTGTTGCTTTATCTCTTTAATTTTATTTAAAAATAAAACATCAAAATATATCAAAATATAATTTATTTTTATTATTTTCTAATTGTCTTGAAAATGTTTTGAAAATTTGTCACTATCTGGGCATTATCTGGTACATCCATTTTTGATAGATATAAGTGTCGGAATAAGACCCGAATATGTGTTTGGGAAAAAAAATGACCATGCATTTAAGGGTTAAGTACTTGATGTGCCAGTGAATTAATCAAATTAATCACAATTAATATAATATAATATAATTATATACAATTAATCATTATTAATATAATTAATATAATAATCTATATATATATATATATATATATATATATATATATATATATATATATATATATATATATATATATTCTATAATTAAATTAATAATTACAAATATATTTATAAGAAAATAGATTAATACTGTATACAATAAAAATAATCGTATAAATGTTTATTTAACATCAACTTAATAAATATATTTCATTATTCAATACATATTAATTCTAATAATTCAAATATATAACATTATTGTGACGATATGGTGAAGCATTAATTAGACAATACAAAAAGTGCTTTAGATATTCAAAGTAGTATTTTATTTCTTTGTCATTAAACATACTGTAATATCACTGGCCTAGAGTCCACAGCAATCCATACTGCAATTGAGTTTTTCAATTTGTCCGAGGTAGACTTTAGCACTGTTCTCACTGGATACGTTTAAAGCTTTCTGCGTATATATTAAACCACTGGAGTCGTATGGATAACTTTTATGCTGCCTTTATGTGATTTTTGGAACTTCAAAGGTCTGGTCACCATTCAATTGCATTGAAAGGACCTACAGAGCTGAGATATTCTTCTAAAAATCTTAATTTGTGTTCAGCAGAAGAAAGAAAGTCATACACATCTGGGATGGCACGAGGGTAGGTAAATGATGAATTTTCATTTTTGGGTGAACTATCCCTTTAAATGGTGATTGTTTAACAAATCCATTGTAGATTATTATGGTGGTGGTTGTTGTTATTACTTCATATGCAAGGCTAATGCCCATGTTTCCAGATGAAGTATGTCTGTAATCTATTAATACTTATTACTCACCTGCATACTGTACCTCAAGAACGTGCTCTTTTAGCAGCCGAAATGTGATTCCTTCATCAAATGCAGTTGCCTACACGTTCTGATAGTACTCCATTTAGGACGCAGGGTTGGTGTGACAAAACTTGTGGGAACCAATGTTTCACATCACTAAAGATGCACTCAGTATTATCTTTTCTCATTAAAAATGTTACCCCTACTTTTGAAAAAATATATGTAAAATAATATGCAACCACTTTAGAGCTTGACAAATTTTGGGTTTTGCTAATACTGATAAGTAAAGTGGTGTAAAATGCTGATAACCGATTAATCAGCTGATACATTTAAAATCAGTTTATTGAATGTTTAAAATAAAATTCTCAGTATTACTTTGTGACTGGCACAGACATATAGGCACAAAGTGAATAAATTACCAGATGTAGTTTATTATGCAACAAAAATCCCTATAATAACCAGAAAAAATATATAAAAATGATTTGGTGCATAACATGGGACTTTTAACTGTAAACAAGCTCGAAATGCACGAATGCTCGAAATCCAGCTCAGAAAAACACATAAGAGAAACAAATTATGCACTCTTACAATCATCTACAATGTAGCTACTAAAACACTTTAAAGTAAACATTGTCATATAAGCTAATAAAAAATAATATGAATAGTAGACCATCATTCATCAACAGTAGATCATAAGAGATCATTTGTCAATTTTTTGCTAAATTGGGTAGCCTATTGTATACAGACTGTTTTCCATTTCTCTAGGTACACCATCAGTCAGTAATTGTTTATATTTTATCTCCGAAGACTGCGGTCTTACTCCAGGACCCTTCAACGCCATCCATGGGGAAAACTATCAGCGAACTATTGTCACAAATAATGCTGATAACCAATAGTTCCAAAAGAAATAGTTCTACTTTTGGGTGCAGAATAAATTTGTATTTCTATTTCTTTTGAAAAATAAAAATGCCATTTTTTATTATTGTCTAATGCTGAATCCATGCCTATAGGTGTCAGTAAAAGGTCAAAGACCTCCGTTGGATCCGCCAGCAAAAATAAAAAATAAAAATCACTGACGCCGAGTTCAGAATGGCATACTACCATACTACTCAAAGTTGTTAAAAGTAGTATGTCATTCCGAACTCAGCCTGTGTGCATCTGTAACACCAGACCTGGCACAATTTGTCTTCACTTGTTTAGTTTTTATATGCACAAGCGAGAATGAGATTTGAGATATTTGAGACAAATCTATCATTTGATATAACTTGAAGAAATCTTGAAATATAGTGTTTATGGACTACTTTTGTGGTGCTTTTTTGTCCTTTCTGGAGACCCTGGTCACTATATAAAAATGTAGAGCATGAGCATTCATCAAATAATTCCCCATTTGTATTCCACAGAAGAATACATCTTTACTAGCTGTCATTTACAGTATATCAGTTGCCTGCCACTTGATGGCACTAAAGTCAAGGGATTGAAGACAGAAGGCACACACACACACACACACACACACACACAGAGAGAAACTTTATGCAGCGATAAATGCGTTTATTGTGTTGATTTTAAGGCTGTGTGGAGAATATAATGCACATAATCACAAATGTTATTTCCAGCAGAGGTTAAAGTGCTTTTAAACAGCAGAGACTTAAAGTGCTCTAAACAGGCTCGAAATGCCTTTGTGTGTGTGTGTGTGTGTGTGTATGTGTGCTGGATGAGAATTCCTCCATGCAGTCACATTATTCTCTCAGTGATAAAAGTTTGTTTAGTGACAATATTTACTTCAGGCACAGTCTTTACAGGAACATGACGTAGAAATTCACATCTTTTATGTTGCATTCCACTAAACCAGGGGTTGGGAACCTAGTGGCTCTTTGTTAAAAATCAAGTGGCTCGCGGGGTGTCTCACCATTTACCAACACATGATCGTTTAAAACTTTCTAGAGATAATTTTCCTGCAGAAAGTGTGGGTGCGACTGCAAAGCTTGAAGTCAATGACACTGTTTTGATTTCCTTTCTCCCGAATTTGTCGTACAGCCTAATCCTGGTGAACAAGGTTCACATCCGCTACATGCTGATTTTTCATGCGCAGTGTTGGGTAATTTTGCTGATGTACCTGTAACACGTCTCGGAGTGATATATGAGAAGAAATTAGACACAAAGACACGCTTTGAAGAAAAATGTGTTATTATATTTTGAAGAACCAAATGCAGGTATTTCATGCATGGGTAATTTTGCTCATCTACCCACAACAGGCGGGTGACCCGTAAGACGTCTTGGAGTAACACATGATGTTAGAAACAAGACACGTGCTTGAAGAGATGTTATTATATTTTATTATATAAAAACAGACAAAAGAAAAGTAATCACTGCTCGTGTCTGATTCGCTGTTTGTTCAGAGGCATGCAGCGGGACCCTGTCTTGTAGAACACGCGCATGTAAAGAGTTATCACTCCTTTTTGTCTGTTTCATTCATTTGAAAACTGTTTGCGAGAATAATGTCATCTATGAGAATACTGCAAATGATCTCCAGTCATCTCAGGAGGTGCTGTGAGTTTTGTTCACTGTATTTCCACTGAGCAGTTTATTCTTACGCATTGTGAACGCAACTCTGCAGGTTCAGAAATATATATACACTGGTGGCCAAAAGTTTGGAATAATGTACAGATTTTGCTCTTATGGAAAGAAATTGGTACTTTTATTCACTAAAGTAGCACTCAACTGATCACAATGAATGAACAGTCAGGACATTAAGAATGTGAAAAATTGGGAGGCCTGGGTAGCTCAGTGGTAAAATACGCTGGCTACCACCCCTGGAGTTCGCGAGCTTGCTAGTTCAAATCCCAGTGTGTGCTGAGTGACACCAGCCAGGTTTCCTAAGCAACCAAATTGGCCCAGTTGCTAGGGAGGGTAGAGTCACATGGGGTAAACTCCTCATGGTTGCTACAATGCAGTTTGTTCTTGGTGGGGCATGTGGTGAGTTGAGCATGGTTGCTGCAGTGGATGGCATGAAGCCTCCACACACACTATGTCTCCGTGGCAACACACTCAACAAGCCACATGGTAAGATGTGTGGGTTGACAGTCTCAGACGTGGAGGCAACTGGGATTCATCCTCCACCACCCAGACTGAGGCAAATCACTATGCAACCACAAGGACCTAAAAGCACATTGGGAATTGGGCATTCCAAATTGAAAAAAAAAAAAAGAAAGAAAGAATGTGAAAAATTACTATTACAATTAGAATTTTTTCCTTAAACTACTTCAAAGAGTTCTCATCAAAAAATCCTCCACATGCAGCAATGTCAGCTTTGCAGATCCTTGGCATTCTAGCTGTCAGTTTGTCCAGATACTCAGGTGACATTTCACCCCACACTTCCATAGATGTGGCTGTCTTTTCGGGCACTTCTCACGCACCTTACAGTCTAGCTGATCCCACAAAAGCTCAATGGGGTTAAGATCCATAACACTCTTTTCCAATTATCTGTTGTCCAGTGTCTGTGTTTCTTTGCCCACTCGAACCTTTTCTTTTTGTTTTTCTGTTTCAAAAGTGGCTTTTTCTTTGCAATTCTTCCCATAAGACCTGCACCCCTGAGTCTTCTCTTTACTGTTGTACATGAAACTGGTGTTGAGCGGGTAGAATTCAATGAAGCTGTCAGCTGAGGACATGTGAGGCGTCTATTTCTCAAACTAGAGACTCTGATGTACTTATCCTCTAGTTTAGTTGTACATCTGGCCTTCCACATCTCTTTCTGTCCTTGTTAGAGCCAGTTGTCCTTTGTCTTTGAAGACTGTAGTGTACACCTTTGTATGAAATCTTCAGTTTTTTGGCAGTTTCAAGTATTGAACAGCCTTCATTCCTCAAAACAATGATTGACTGACGAGTTTCTAGAGAAAGCCGTTTCTTTTTTGCCATTTTTGACCTAATATTGACCTTAAGACATGCCAGTCTATTGCATACTGTGGCAACTCAAACAAACACAAAGACAATGTTAAGCTTCATTTAACGGACCAAATAGCTTTCAGCTGTGTTTGATATAATGGCAAGTGATTTTCTAGTACCAAATTAGCAATTTAGCATGATTACTCAAGGATAAGGTGTTGGAGTGATGGCTGCTGTCTAGATTTTATCAAAAATGACTTTTTTCAAATAGTGATGGTGCTGTTTTTTTACATCAGTAATGTCCTGACTATATTTTGTGATCAGCTGAATGCCACTTTGGTGAATTAAAGTACCAATTTTCTTCCAAAACAGCAAAATCTGTACATTATTCCAAACTTTTGGCCGCCAGTATATATCTTTCTATTAAAGAAACAAAGACAAAAGTGATTGTATGTCATGTGTATTGGGTTGATTCATGTCTTTTATTTTGAAATTCTAGTTCCTGGTTCATGTCATGTGTTCCTGTTTCCCTTGTCATGTGATTTCTGTTTTCCCTCCATGTTCTTGTGTCATGTTTTCATTGGGTTATTGTTTAATTAGCTTGTTATGAGTTCTGTTTCTTCATTGGTTTATGTTCTCCCATGTCTTGTATTTAAGCCCTCATGTTTGCATCGTTTGGTTGTCAAGTATTGAATGTGATGGTATGTTGTTCCTGGCAAGCTAAGTTTATGTCAAGTTTATGTCAAGTTTATGTCAAGTTTATGTCAAGTTTATGTCAAGTTTATGTCAAGTTTATGTCAAGTTTATGTCAAGCCAAGTTTCAAGTTTATGATTGTTCATGTTTGTAGTTAGGGTGTTTCACGTTTATTAATAAACTGCACTTGGGTTCTCATCTTCATCATCGTCTTCGTCATTGTCAGCAGTTCCAGCAACGTTACATTAAATCATAAAGTAATACAAGACACATTCACCTTGAACCTAAAATTGAGTTCTTTTTTTTTTTTAGGCAGCATTAACTGTTTTACCAAAACACAATGCAAACACATTCGATAAGAACACACATTTGGCAGCATTATTTTGGGAACACAAGGGAATTTATTAGGCTTAATTATTATGATGATTATTATTATCTTTAAATTTAGAATTGTCTTTTTGTAGCCTATTAGTAATTTTTCACCTGTTGTCGTTGACGGATGCTTGGGTGATGACAAATGGGGCGGTTGGAGATGGTAAATGTTTGGATTTGGGGAGGTGGTTACATAAGATTATTTATTATCTATTATTTTAATTGCTTTTTCATTTTGTTTAAAGTGCAATTAGAATTTTAAAAAGTCTTAAGTTTTTCACGTTTCAATTAATTAAACTTTTTAAGCAAAATCAATAAAGCAAAAACATTCACTGACCCTCGGCAGGGGTGTTGACAATATAATTGGATATCTTTAAAATATTTTTTACATATCGCCCAGCCCTATAGGGAAGTGAACTTTTCATGAACGAATGTAAAATAGTAATTTAATAAAAAAGTAATTTTATGGAGACCCCCACAAATACATGTACTCAATTCCATATTGCAACATGTTACTTTTAATTGTTGCATATTTGTTTGTTTTTAAGTAGTCTATGGGCATAATAAACATTTAATTTTATTGAAAACTTTGTTTTTTGAAAATAGTAAATTGTTAGTTTTTGCTATGGCTCTGTCGAAAGAATGCATCAACCAAAAATGTAAAAATTGTCTCCTTATTGAAAAAAGGTTCCCGACACCTGTACTAAACATTATATGCCCTAAATTTTGATTAAAATAACTTAATGTGTATACGTTTATAGCTCAGCTCAAGTTTTTATAGTTTTTTTTTTTTTTTTTTTATGTTACTGGTGAACTTTCAAGAATTGACATTTTTCCACATGAGGCCTGAAGTACAATGGTTGTAACCAGCTTTGATATTGGAGAACCACAACCACCGGATGTTAAAAGTCCTAATGAAATACTTTCAGGAACACAAAATCTTGGAACCAGAAGTATTTTTCCCATTCATTTTCTTCCATAGGGATTTCATCAACATTACAAACTTTGATTAGAAGCAAAAAGTATTTGAAAATCAGACAAAAGACAAAGGTACAAGACTGTGTACTTAACGTCTTTCATGGGGGAATGCACTACAATCTCATGAAGCACTGATAATGACGTTATCGAATTAAAGGTGATGGAAAAATATAAAAGTTGATGATTATACATATAGAATCAATATATTTTATGTATATTGCAAAATATTCATATAGATACAAATGTATACTTTAAGCAGTTTGAGAGTGTAGGGAGACCAACTCGATTCTGTCTTTTGCTGCAGTTTGTTGATAGGTGAATCTTTCTCTTCAGGATCGGAAATTGTACTATAAAACATGATTTTTGAAAATGAAGTTGAAATAACGTGAACTGATGGCTTTAACAGAAACATATACCATAGATTCTTGTCCCTTTAAAATACCATCAAAATCATGATTAGATTAGCAAAATCATCAGTCAGTGGCAGGTGGTATTAGGTATCCTGGTATCCTGGCATTTATTATTAGACAAGCATTTGTACATGTCCCCTGCACACCAGATGTCATCAATATTTTTTGTCTATTTTCATTTTTTTTTTATTTTTTTTTTTAGTTCGTTGGTTCTTTTAATTTTCAATAGGGGAGTAATACGAGTCCTACATTTTTGTAAGAGCCAGCTCATACGGTTTTATTACGACTTGTCATGAGACTGCGTTGGAAATAAAACTGTCAATTAATTATCAATATATTTACCTATTCATTTAATTTACAGTAACATAGCAACACTAGGAGCACTAAACAGAAATTAGTTCAGAGATGAGTGGAAACACTTAACTAAAATGTATCACCCTGCTTGTAAAATTCTCCTGATAGGAACATTTTTTGACCTTTTGATTAAAAATACACTGCCTCCATCATCAGCCAGATGATATTTTTTCGTCACTCTGTTTTGACAGACCTGACCCTCTGTTGCTTTTGACAGGGCAGTTTGTAAACGGTGAGGAACATAATGATTCCCTGTGATGTTCATATCCATCATGATCCAACAGAGAGGCAGGGAGGCCATGAAGAGAGGTCGAGGGATATGGGGAAAGAGAAAAAGGACGTGCCACGGAGGGTTTGGTAGTCTCTGGAAGGCAATAACAGAAGCACAGATTGATGCCGAGCTGCTGAGTGATGCGGCCATCATCTTCTATGTGGCAGAGGTGACCTGCTATTGCATTAGGGCTCATATCACAGTCATTTGACACCTTATGATCTGCACATATTTTATGGGTAAATGTTAAAAGTGGCAATAACATCACAGGGATGTGACCTTAAGCAATCACTCTCTCAATCACTCTGCCTCCGTGCTGGATACAATATCATTCCAAATTCAGAGAGCGGAGCATATACAAACCATTCAGAAGCTTTAAAATGTTTGATAAAAGTCAAACCCTCCGTGATAATAAATAGTATGGTAGCTTATATAACCTCATTGAGCATTTTATAAGGAACACCTTACACCAACATATTCATGCAATTATCTAATCAGCCAATCGTGTGGCAGCAGTGCAATGCATAACATCATGCAGATACGGGTCAGAAGCTTCAGTTAATATTCACATCAACCATCAGAATGGGAAAAAATGTGATCTCAGTGATTTTGGCCATGGTCAAACATTAGAAACCTATTTACATAAAGTTCAGTATGGTTTGTTGGTCATTAGGCTATATTATGATATATGCTGTGAATGAGCCTGAAGACCTAAAGAGTGATTTTGCAGAGGATTTTAGGTAACTAGGACTAAACACCACTCACACGCTTTTGACATCAATGTGACGAGAAAAGTGACAACACAAGTGAGTCGAGACATTACAGTAATTAATATATTACCAAAGGCTTGGTTTAAAGTGACATTGCGGGGGCTAAACAATATTGAGAGTAACAAAGTGAAGGCAAACTTCAAAAAGGAGGGAATATAACATATGAAAATGTACTTATGTGAGGCTAGCTGTGTAATCAGTTGAAGTATGTTGTCTGCTGTGGATATAGATACTGCTAAATTTACAATCAAAAGGAATTCTAGATGGTAGAACCTCATATAGAATGTGTTTGAATTGAAAAAGGTAAAAAACAAACAAACAAAAATCTGGACTTTTGAAATATTATTGAGAGAGATGAAAGGCATCTAAAAGGCCCATACAAGAGATCAGAAAAATTAAAATTGTATATATTTATATAAAAAATAAAAATGTTGTTGCCCATTTAAAGGACTGTAGTTTTTGTGGAGATTCAGAGTCTGTGATGTAAAATTCTGTTTATTGAACTCCAGGTTTAAAGCTTGCTAAGTTCTTTGCATCAAAGAAAGCTTAAAAGCTATTGTGGAGGTCATCAATCTTACATTATTAAAGTTAAGTGAAGTTCTGAGAACCACAAAGGACAATTTATACTCATTCCTAAATTTGAAAAAACAGAAATCACAGTTACAGAGATACACTTACAAAGGAGTTCTATAGGGAAAACCATTACTCTAGGATAAACGTTAAGATACACATTAAAACATAGTTTTAAGCCACAAGAATTAAACATTACTCGTGTTGACATGCAGACTGAATGCACTGTGAATTTGGCAAAAATAGGTTGAAAGTTCATCTGCTAAAATCGGTCTATACTTACCAAAAGTTGAATCGCTGCCCCCAGTGGTCGAAGCTGGAAGTACTGTTGAACATATGGTCACGTGTGAGCTCCAGTTTCGGGTAAAGTGTCCACACAAAATGTATTTTAAGCCATAAATACAGGAACAGGAATGCATATATAATTAACCTTACTCACTAACCAGTGGAGTAAAAAAGTAATTTCAAAGCAAAAACGCAAACTCCATATTGCACTTACCATTGTTTATGTGAACATGATTACTTCCTGGTTTCCATGGGACCAGAACCCATGTCTCAGAAGTCTCACGCAATCTTTCGCACACTATCAGTATCACCAAATAGAAAGATGAACACAATTTAATTGATTGATGTAATTATCAGTAATCGGCATAATGGGGTAAATTTCATGATCCATAAACTTTTGGAAGCAACATGTCGATTTCCCATGTGATCATGTTGTAACATGGCTAGTGTGATAAAAACCACTAACGTTTTTTGTGGAACAACAACAAGACAAATTGAAGCCTATAGACTTGCAGAAGAAACAAGCATGTTAGCATAGTTTTTGCTAAGGTTTTTATAATTATATTCTCTAATATAAATCTCTCTTTCTTTGTATTCTCTCTCAGACAGGTTATGAGTGGATGTAGGGACAGCTAGTAAGCAAATCTTCCATCAGTTGGTTTATTATCCCACTGTCACCTCATGGCATGCATTGAAGGTTACTTCTGCATAAATTAATCGTATTCTGACACCAGTTTTCAGAATTAATTCCGCTGTTGACTTCGATCCTGGAATAAATCTTATTGCTTTCACATTCTCTGTGGCGGCTTTAAGCTGAAGCTGTCTGCATTGTCAATTGCTAATGAGCTAGCATACTGTTTCCCTGTCATGCATGCTGCACTATTGCACACAGGGTAACAGCTGCCTGTTTTTAATGATCTTGTGTGCCGTACACATTGCAGGCAAGGAACTACTAGGTGCTAATCGACAGATGTTTAAGTAAAAAAGGAAATAAAAGGCACAGCTGTTATCAGAGTTGAGCTGAAAGAGCAGCTTACTTTCTCTCAGACATCTTCTGGCCTCAAGTGTAAAACTAGCATGAGGTGGATGAATTGTAGTTTTGTATTTAGTAGGGGTGGGAATCTGCAGGGACCTAGGGTGATATAGGGAGTTTCCACTTGAGCATTTTGTTGCTGTCACCCAAACAGAGGTTTTATTATTTGTTTGTGTAATGGTGAAATGTGTCAGAGCAAACTGGAGGAGTTTATCAGTGAAATCTTTCTGGAGGCAGACCAGTGTCACAGCATGTCAGAACGGTAGATGTAAGACTTAAGTAAAGGGTCAGAGGACTGCTAGAATTGCTTTTGTTTTTACCAGATGCTACCCAGTGGCCTCTGATGCAACTTTAGGGGAGAAAATTCTTTTGTCGAATGGCTGTGTAAACTGATAGACTAAATGCATGTTAGACCAGAGGATCAGTAGGAAACAACCTAGTCTCAGCCTCAAGTGGTACCAGACTGATCTCACTGTGAATTCTGCAACAGTAGTTTGAAAGTTCTTTAGCTAAAATCGATCAGTGCTTATGGGAAGCACTGCCCCAAGTGGCCGAAGCCAGAAATGTTGTTGAACGTTTGGGCATGTGTGAGCTCCAGTTTCAGAGTGAGATGTCCACAGAGGGGCACCAAAAGCGAGTTAAATGTTCTCTCAAACAGATGAGGTTTTTAAGGTGCTCTATCAAGTTCTAAATCAACAAAGCCTACACTGCATGCCCAATTATTAGGCAAGTGAGTATTCTGATCTTATCATTATTTCCATGCATATTTTCCAACTCCAAACCATATAAACTTGAATGCTTATCGGATTCAATCATTTTCAGGTGGTATGTATTTGTGTAATGAGGGAGGGTATGGCGAAATTGACTAACACCTTATATGAAGGTGTGTATATGGGCCAAAAAAGAGATTTAACTGACACTGAAAAGTCAATTATTGTAAAATGCCTTTCAGACGGATGCAACACTCTTGAAATAGCTAAAGTATTGAGGCGTGACCACCGGACAATCAAACCTTTTGTTGCGAATAGTCAAATGGGGTGAAAAAAATGCATGGAGAAGAAAAGGTGCAAATAAACTGCAAAAGACTTAAAAAGAATTAAACGTGAAGCTACCAGGAACCCATTATCCTCCAATGCTACCATATTCCAGAACTGCAACCTACCTGGAGTGTCCAGAAGTACAAGGTGTCAAATGCTCAGAGACATGGCCAAGGTCAAGAAGGCTAAAACACGACCACCACTGAATATATTCACAAGTTGAAGCATCAAGATTGGGCAAAGAAATACATAGAAGACAGATTTTTAAAAGGTTTTATGGACAGATTAAATGAGAGTGACTCTTGATGGACCAGATGGATGGGCCCCACTTTGAGTCAGGTGCAAGCAAGGTGGAGGAGGGGTACTGGTATGGGCTGCTATCATTAAGGATGAGGTAGTTGGACCTTTTCAAGTTGAAGATGGACTGACACTCAACTCTCAAACCTACTGCCAGTCTCTGGAAAGTACTTTCTTCAAGTAGTGGTACAGGAAGAAGTCCTCAGCATTCAAGAAGGCCATGATCTTTATGCAGGACAATGCTCCATCACATGCATCCAAGTACTCCACTGCTTGGCTAGCCAGCAAGGGCCTCAAAGATGCCCAAATAATGACTTGGCCCCCTTCCTCACCTGACTTAAATCCTACTGAGAACTTGTGGGCCCTTCTCAAATGTGAGATTTACAGTGACGGAAGACAATACACCTCTTTGAACAGCATTTGGGTGGCTGTGGTTGCTGCTTCAGCGAAAGCTGATCGTGAACAGATCAAGAAACTGACAGACTACATGGATGGAAGTCTCATGGCAGTTATTGAAAAGAAGGGTGGCTATATTGGTCACTGAATATTTTTGAAAGGCCAAAATTTTTATTTAATTGTCATTTTGTGTTACTTATTTGTTGCACCTACACTAAAAATTGAGAATAAACAATTGAGTTGGGAGAAATTCTTTTTGTAATTTAGTTGCCTAATAATTGTGCCCACTAATAGTTGCCTAATAATTGTGCACACATATATTCCCCTGAGAAAGACAAAACTCACTTCTTTGTTAAACATTCAGGTTTGAGGTTCAATAACATTTTGGATTGACTGAGAGCATTGTATTTGTTCAACAATAAAATTAGTCCTGAGGAATACAGTTTGCCTAATAATTGGGTACGCAGTGTATCTACCTCCCTAACCTAAACTTTAAACCTAAACCTAACCGATAGTGCCAGAAAAAGTAAATGTGAGATAAAAAGTGCAATTGCTGAAGCAACTACATCATTTTGTGATTCTTCTATGTTTTTTTGCTCAAGTTTCGACTCCCATGCTCTTCACAACTCATACCCAGGTCCTTTGCATTGCAAGTGCAATGCAATATGATCACTCTCGAACAAGCTTTTGAATGTAGTTGATTATGTAATGCAAACATTAAAATGTTTCGCCTTACAAGTCATGTGCTATGTCATGTAGCAAAAGTGTTTAGAAGTCATAAGATATCATTGTGAGGAACAGGGTGAAAAGTTTTTATGAACTGATAATCTGTCATTTTACTGTATGAAAGGGAATAAATGTAATTGTTGTTGTAGCGCCTCTAGTGTTTATTTCACCAGGAAACTGCCGCGATATGTAAAACAAGCTATGTAAAAATTATTTTGCAAAAAGAATTAGGTATTGTAACATGATTCTATGAGACCAGTTAAGTGTTTGCACTCTTCAGGAAGTCATCCTATCAGTGGCTTACTAATAGTTGTGTTACTACATTTGGAAATGGCCAGAATGGTGTGGATACACTGCCATTGCTACTGGCCGCAGGCGAGTGGGACTGTGGACCAGTTAAAGGTGCTGTAGGGTTGACATCTGCTGCATTGGCACATTCCTCCTAAATGAATCAAGCCTGGGTGTAATGAAACGTACACTCGCCCTCTTCTGCCATTAAATCTTAATATTAGCTGTCTGTCAGGAAGCAGAGAGGTGAGCAGGCATGGGTTAAAGCTTCCTTCGTGTAAAAGCCAAGCTTGTCATTCCCAAAGGACAAGTCCTGCTTTCTCTTTCCTGCATCCCAATGGACTTGCTTGACTGTCTTGGATGCCCGGGGGTCTCTTTTTGCCATTGAATAATGAAGAGGGCCAATGCTATGCATGGCCTCTGACACTAGCACACTGTGATGGTACATTAGTTCTACAGAGTAACCAAAAGATCAAGGCCATTTAATCAATGCTCAGGTACCAAACTCCATAAAGAGTCATTAAACACTTGACTTCTTGATGGATCCATTGACCCTTGCTTTTGTGCGGAGATTTAGGAAGGGGTTAGGATGTGTAAAATATTCTTTAAGCTCTTCCTTGTCTTTTTTGGTTGGTTGCCAATTAGCGAATGTGTTTCGTCTAAATCAACGTACTGTTATTGTAGGAATAATACTACTGAAGGAACCTCTTGACTATTGCCTTTTTTTCTTTGGGTTGCCACCTTGCAGTTGTGGAAAGGGTTTTATGTTACAAAGAAGAACAATGACATCTGGAGAAATACTCCCAGCAGGGTCACCAATGGGTGTAAAGTCTAAGGAGAGGTTCCAGACAAAGAGTGATCCATACTGTAATAAGTGCCCATATCTGCCTGTTTTAGTACAAACAAAATGTCAGTCTGATTGCTTTTTAGAGCTGGTATTAACATGCATCTCAAATGTATCTCCTGTGACTACTTGTGCTCTGATTTCATTGAGGGAAAGATGTTTGATTTCATGGCTACATACATCACTTACAACATCAGCATGTCATTGCATCTTTAAAAAATGTATAGCTCAAGTTGCACTCTCAGCGTTGCAAATTCATAGCACAAGTTAGGTAAAGTTAAACTGTTTATATTTTTATTGCTAGCTACCTGAATCACATCTGTTTGATTGCACAGACATTTGAAGGGTAACTCTTTTGCAGTCCATTGTGGTCTGATTTCATCAAGGGAAAGATCAACCAACTTCTTTTTAAAACCCTTCTTTTGGTTCAATGATTGTGTGCAAGGTGTTGTAGTTGGAGTTAGGTGCTATAATGTTGCCCAGGACAAACTGAGAGTTATAGTGTGTTCACTACATATGTGATGTGATTGAATGTGGTTTCAGTGATCAGATCACCAAATGATTTGGGCCCCATTTTCACCTATATTTAGTGCTGAGCGCTTGTGATGGGATCATCCGAAACGGATGTTAATACTCAGTGTAAACAGGGTGTAGGATTAAATGCCTCTCTGATATTCACAGAGGTATAAGAGGAGCAGAAATTGTGGGTCACTGTTACCTGACACCTAAACTGTCACCTTTTTATCAGCAGTCCAGTTCCTAAACCATTACGTTATCATTACCACAGCAATTTTGATCAATTGAAACGCCATGACCAAAGAATCAAGGGATTCTGTGGGACTCAAACTGATGTCAACCTGGGGTCTTACAGATTTTAACCATGTGCAACCCCAGGTACACATGCTTAGATGTTGTATTTCGACTTTGCTATACGCAACACATAATTTAATTCCATTTTGACTGATCTCAGTTCAAGAGACTCTATGCTGTCAGTAAAGAGTTCAACTTTTGATGCATGAGTCATGTGACAAAATAAAATGACACCGACCAGAGCAAAGTTTGTCTTTGGGAGAAACGCCTGCAAAACCTAATTAAGTTTTTACATTGAAACCTGTTTGAGTCAAAAGATTAGAGTCTGTAGTTTCATCTGATATGGCATTTTAAAAATGTGAGCGATTTATTGTGAAACGCCACGCTGCTAAACACAATGTACACTAATGTGTACTTTAGCAAATTTTTTCCTTAGAAATCCTATATTTACTGTGCATTATCACAGATAATCAAAGTGTTCATCCAAAAGCTGAACATTTTTTGCTTTCAAAGGCTTAGGATGAAAATAAGGTACATTTCAGTCAGGACCACTTTCGTCAAACAATACTAGCTTGAGGGGGGCCTGGGTAGCTCAGCGAGTATTGACGCTGACTACCACCCCTGGAGTCGCGAGTTCGAATCCAGGGTGTGCTGAGTGACTCCAGCCAGGACTCCTAAGCAACCAAATTGGCCTGGTTGCTAGGGAGGGTAGAGTCACATGGGGTAACCTCCTCGTTGTTGCGATTAGTGGTTCTCGGTCTCAGTGGGGCACCATGGTAAGTTGTGCGTGGATCGCAGAGAGTAGCATGAGCCTCCACATACAGAGTCTCCGTGGTGTCATGCACAATGAGCCATGTGATAAGATGCACGGATTGACTGTCTCAGAAGCAGAGGCAGCTGAGACTTGTCTTCCACCACCCGGATTGAGGTGAGTAAACGCGCCACCACGAGGACCTACTAAGTAGTGGGAATTGGGCATTCCAAATTGTGAGAAAAGGGGATTAAAAAAAGAATACTAGCTTGAATACAGAATGAATTGATAGTACACAAATTAAGCATCTGTTGGTATTGCCGGTAAGGTTCTGCTCTGGGCAAATTCCCCGAGCAGGGACAGCAGCGAATAAAACCCCTCCAGGGGTAACAGAACAGATCCAGCAGAAATGTTACCACATTGGACAAATTATTTTTTAAACATTCTGACAGTACAAAATGGTACAATCCTTCACTGCATTGTAGATTAAATGAACACTTAATAGAACTTCAAATACTTTATATCATGTTGATAATTAAAGAACATGGCACAATAATACACTGAAGATAGGAATTCCAATTGGCAATCAATTGAAGTCTTAGAGCACAGAAAAACAGACACAGATGTAGAGAAAACCAAAAGGCAAAGCTGCCATGCAAGAGGTGGTGATGGAGGAGGGTGTTAAGTGCAGCTTGCATCCATGCAATGGAAAGACGGCTAAAGCATTGAATTAAAATATAGAAATTAAATAGGACCGCTCTGATAAGCATCTGAATTGTATTAGTAGATGTCTTAATCAGCTGAGCGTCAGCTGATTGTGAGCTTACTATCGTGACCTGCCTGAACTGGCGCTACAGTTGATATAGAACTGTTTTGAGACCAGGCAGACAACACACTGAAGTTAAGTCATTCACTAATTAGAGAGCAAGGGAACATCCTATAGCTCTCTATCCAGCTAAGTGCCTTCAAACCAAACTTCCTATTAAAAGTTCAGTTTCAGGCTGCAGATGATGTTTGAACCACTCATCATCTTTGGCAGACATGGGAATCAGTACATAGATTCAGAATTTATAATGTATCATTTTATTTTAACATGGTTGACAGTGATTGAATGATGCTGGCCTTTACTTTGAATCAGAATCAGTTATGTTCATTTCTGATTTAATGTCTGTAACATCTCAAAACATGAGTTACGAACACTCCTGGAAACATAATAAATAATTTGATTTAAAAATAATTTGTGTAATTTTTTTATTTTTATTTCTCTTAGCTTAGTCCCTCTGCCCACACATTTGCCATACATTTTTAGGAAAACTATTTGCTCTCAAATATTTTTACATTTTTATTTTTATTTTTCGTGTTTATTAAGTGCTACAAGTTACAAATAAAAAAAGGAAATGGAAAATGCTCACAGCAGTTATGCACGGGTCTCAGGAGTTTCAACATGGTTTACAATCTTCAGCCTTCAACCTTCAGGCATATCGTATAATATCTTCATCCAATACATGGCCGAAAAGGAAATCTGTGTCACCCTTTACAGTGAATGTTTTGCCTCTTGTCAGGCTCAGATTAAATTGGTAAGATTTCTTAATTTTTGGAATGTTCTTAACTCATATTAACTGAATTGTGAATGATAAAGCTTATCCTTTTTTTAGCTGAAGCAGGCTAAAGTTTGAACATCAGCATTTATGGCATATTATCGAAACTTTCAACGACTGATCCACAGACTCCTATTGTAATTGCATTTCTGTCAACACATTTTTAAAAACAATTAATTAATTATTTTTTTATTTCACAACCTGAGGGACAATTTTGAATTATCTTCTTTGCTAATTGACACCATCCGTGTGTCTCCCGTTTTGTAAAAAAATGAAGAAACCAGAAATGCACTTCAGCTTCAGATAGATTTAACGCTTAATATTCCTTTAAAAAGAAAAATATATATTTTTTGTTGTTATTGCATTTTTTCTTTTCACCAATTTCCAAAGTATTTTTATTATAATTGGTGTCTGAATACTTTCCATGCAGAGCGGCTTATATAAACAGTTTGTGGTTTGTGACATCATACATTGTAACTGACAGGTGAAGTCAATTAAATACATGGCTGCAGAAAAACACATCACTGCAGTTTTGCAAGTGGCCACAAAATGGCACTCTTGAAGCATCAAATGTTCATGCGGTGATAACACAGACCTGCACGCTGCTGATTCTCGCTTTCACTAGCCATGGTTGCTCCAAAGACCATGAGTGTGCTTTTACTGCAATGCCAAGCAAAAGAAACACTGCTTATCTCCCTACTGGCACACTAAGAGATTACCATTGTTCACAGTCACATCCTTGCACCGTGATGGCCTCCCAGCCCAGATCTTGCGCATTTTTTCCCTGTAAGCTCTACTAGACAATTAGGCTGTAACAACTCCCATTGGACAGCTCTTTGCTGTCACAGCTACAGATACAAAGGACCATGGAGGCAGATGTAGTTTTATTTAGTTTTTATTTTATCTTATTTTCAACTTGTCCTTAGAATTTAGTTTTTATCAGTTTTCACTCTATGACTGTTAGGCCATGTCACTATATGTTTAGAAAAATGTAAACATTTTAATCAAATTAATCGCATATATCAACATTTGCTGAGAATGGCCCCCAAATAGGAATAATTCAATAGAAAGAATAGATAATAATTTAAATAAGTATTAATAATTAATCATGGTTACTTAATGCTTTACTCATCTGCCACAATAATGCAATTTATTTCAATCTGAATATCAGAATTAAAGTATATACAGTAGTGGTTCTAACTTGTATGGCGCCCTGGACGAAACCCCCATTCAGCACCCCAGACTGCTGACACGGCTTGTAAAAAACTTTTATTATGAAATTTACGTACAGGTCAAGAGGCATGGTTAGTTTTTTATATATAATTAATCACACTAAATTTACATGTTAAATCAACATCCTTATTGAAGATGCATTGGTTTCGCTGCGTTTACACCTCTTATTCACACTAGAACGGCACTTTCCTCCATGGAAAACGGAGCATTTAGAAAACACTCTCCATGACTGCGTACTTTGGAAAACGATGACGTAAGGAAAATGAAAACTGATTAGTGCATTAACAACTACTAAAACGAAAACTAAATGGAAATATTTTCTTTAACTGAAATATAGTTGGGAAAACTGAAATAAATAAAAAAATTAAATAAAAAAAGAGTTAATAATGTGGTGAAAAATGTAAACTAAACAGAAACTAGAAAAGTATTATCCCCCTTGGATGTTTGCTGGCTGACTGGGAGATAAATAATCACTGGATTTGCCAAAGTTTGCCAGGTAATTTACATTAAATCTTTTAAATATATTCAAATGTCCATTTTAGGCACGTATTAGCAAGTAAAGCAGATATCCACAAGATATCCACAGAATTCTTCTTTGTTTTAGCTATGTCTGTGAAAGTTTGTGTACTAAGGTTTTTTGGTGATCTGAACTAAAGAAGCACAGTTTATGATACCATTGTTGTCAGGTTTACTACTGATTTAAAATATGCTCTTTGAACATAATCTAGACCAAAAGATTTGAAGATTTTGTTTCCCCATTCAAATAGACAGGAACTATACTTGCCACTTGTATTCATAGAAAATAGCTACCCAGGAGCATTCCCAAAATGGCCGCCTACAGTACTGACTTGCCTTGAAATGGACTTGATTTGGTGCCACTAGAGTCACAGAAATGATTCTGATTGGAAAGGAAGCTGCTTCTCTAAATGGTTATTCACACTGGATGTGTTGGACCCTCTAACCTAGCTGTGGTTGTTCTTTAGCTGAAGACCCCCTGCCGGTTAAATATGTGCTTTCTGGGCCGTGAGGAAGCTGGAAAAAGCACTTTAAGTCTCAGTATTTACATATATACTTTTCTGCTCTTGAACACTTTTTAGTACATTCAGTTTTTATTTTAGTTTTAGTATTTTAGGGCTGCTACATTGTTAATCACCATGTAAAAGTTTTAGTTTATGTTTTTCCAATTTTGTTTTACATTTTTATTTCAGTTAACAAAATGTAGTTTTCGTTTCAGTTTTAGTTAATGAAAATAACATTGGCCCAGAGTTACATGTACCACAGGCCTTCACAGCTACTTAATGGCTGTTGTATTTCACTGAGCGTGTGAACCTGCGGTTCTTATCTTTGGAAGTGATGGATTAGGCTGACTGTTGTGTGGACTCTATCTCTCCTGCTAAAATGTATTTGTATTGTTGGCGAGAGCTTTTAAGTTGGAGATCTGGTTGGAAAGGGAGCTGCTTCTCTGAAGGGGTGAATCACTTTGGATGTGTTTATCCTCTACTCTCGCTGTGGTTGTTCTTTATGTGAAGCTGAAAACCCCCTCCTGTGTGAATGTGTGCTTCCTGTGGTGACAAGAAGCAGTAAAAAGCACTTTAAGTTTTCTAATTACATACTTACTCTACTGTTCCATTCTGGGAATTAAAGGTCCTAGGAGAGACTGTTCAATTGTTTTTCTTTGATTCTGGAATTCTGGTTAACCAAAAAAAAAAAAAAGATTTAAATAATAATTATTATATACTGTATATATATATATATATATATAGTGAGAGAGAGAGAGAGGGAGAGAGAGAGAGGGAGAGAGAGAGGTTTACAGTAACTCTATGTGCCCACAACCACCACCATTGTGTCCTTGAGCAAGGCACTTAACTCCAGGTGGCTCTGGGGGGATTGTCCCTGTAATAAGTGCACTGTAAGTCGCTTTGGATAAAAGCGTCTGCCAAATGCATAAATATAAATGTAAATGTAATGATGGGTTATGCCATCGGACATGAACTTACATATGTTAGTGAAATATGTAAGTGAGTGAAATATTAGTTTACTTACAGTACAACAAGGATAACTGTGCTTTGTGCAGTAAATTATTGCAACTCAAGAGACATAAAATAAATTTAAAAAAAGATTTTTTTTAAACTATATAGACTACACACGTGTGCTCTATTTTTATGCATTTAGAAAAGTTTGATAATGATAATATATATATATATATATATATATATATATATATATATATATATATATATATATATATTTATATGTATATATATATATAGAGGGAGAGAGAGAGAGGTTTACAGTAACTATGTGCTGATGGGTTGTGTATGCCATCGGACATGAATGCACAGAAAGTTAAAAGAGATTTAATGAGGGAGCTAGTGTAATCTACCTCCCTGACAAAAAAGGCATGTAAAAAAATTATGTATTGTACTTGTTAAACCATCAACATACAGTCATGAAGATACATACTCAAATTTTTATTAAATTTGATTAACTCCACCCAAATATTAGCGAACTTGGCCACCTACCTAGAAACAACAAAGTTACCTTGGCATTGGCAATTGACAAGTGACCAATCATGTGTCGCCACAAAGTAAAGCCATTACACCAGCACTGATGAGTATGACTAGAACCGTTCCTCATCATGCTCAGAACCATTCAGCTGATGGTGAAAAAGCACTTTTAGTTTTATTTTTATTTTTATAAATTTTTTTACCATAACATTTCATGCATATGTGAGTTAAATAGTTCATTTAGAAACAGTTGAAGTCAGAAGTTTACATACACCTTAGCCAAATACATTTAAACTCATAGAAAACATTACCTGTCTTAGGTCAGTTAGGATCACTACTTTATTTTAAGAATGTGAAATGCCAGAATAATAGTAGAGAGAATGACTTATTTCAGTTTTTATTTATTTCGTCACATTCCTAGTGGGTCAGAAGTTTACATACACTTTGTTAGTATTTGGTAGAATTGCCTTTAAATTGTTTAACTTGAGTCAAACTTTTTGGGTAGCCTTCCACAAGCTTCTCACAATAAGTTGCTGGAATTTTGGCCCATTCCTCCAGACAGAACTGGTGTAACTGAGTCAGGTTTGTAGGCCTCCTTGCTTGCACATGCTTTTTCAGTTCTGCCCACAACTTTTCTATCAGATTGAGGTCATGGCTTTGTGTTTGCCACTCTAATACCTTGACTTTGTTGTCCTTAAGTCATTTTGCCACAACTTTGTAGGTATGCTTGCGGTCATTGTCCATTTGGAAGACCCATTTGCGACCAAGCTTTAACTTCATGGCTGATGTCTTGAGATGTTGCTTCAATATATACACATAAATTTCATTCCTCATAATGCCATCTATTTTGTGAAGTGCACCAGTCCCTCCTGCAACAAAGCACCCCACAACATGATGCTGCCACCCTCATGCTTCACGGTTGGGATGGTGTTCTTTGGCTCGCAAGCCTGACCTTTTTTCCTCCAAACATAACGATGGTCATTATGGCCAAAAAGTAAGATCTTTGTCCCCATGTGCACTTGCAAACTGTAGTCTGGTTTTTTATGGTGGTTTTGGAGCATTGGCTTCTTTCTTGCTGAGCAGCCTTTCAGGTTATGCAATATAGGACTCGTTTTACTGTGGATATAGATACTTGTCTACCTGTTTCCTCCAGCATCTTCACAAGGTCATTTGCTGTTGCTCTGGGATTGATTTGCACTTTTTTCGCACCAAACTACATTCATCTCTAGGAGACAGAATGTGTCTCCTTACTGAGCGTTATGATGGCTGCGTGGTCCCATGGTATTTATACTTGCATATTATTGTTTATACAGATGAGCGTGGTACCTTCAGGCATTTAGAAATTGTTCCAAAGGATGAACCAGACTTCTGGAGGTCCACAATTTTTTTCTGAGGTCTTGGCTGATTTCTATTGATTTTTCCCATGATGTCAAGCAAAGAGGCACTGAGTTCGAAGACCTTAAAATACATCCATATGTACACCTCCAATTCAGTACACTTCCTATCAGAAGCTAATTGGCTAAAGTCTTGACATCATTTTCTGGAATTTTCCAAGCTGCTTAAAGGCACAGTTAACTTAGTGTATGTAAACTTCTGACCCACTGGAATTGTGATATAGTCAATTAAAAGTGAAACAATGTGTCTGTTAACAATTGTTGGAAAATTACTTGTGTCATGCACAAAGTAGATGTCCTAAATTACTTGCCACAACTATAGTTTGCTAATATTAAATCTGTGGAGTGGGTAAAAAATGAGTTTTAATGACTTCAGCCTAAGTGTATGGAAACTTCTGATTTTAACTGTACTACATCATTATAAGAAATCGAAATAGCCATAGGCATTATTTAGTAAAGCACTTTTAATGGTCTGTATTTACAAATGACACAAGCAATAAATCACATAAAATTCATAATGTGCTAAGAATTATTATACAACAGTTCCCTATCTGTCACTCACTCGACGTTGTGTCGATGTTGTGACAATAGGGGTCACTCTTGGGAGCTCCAAACACCTAAAAGTTACCGTCCAATTTCCCTGATCCAGCTAGATGTAAAATTTTGTCAAAGATTCTGGCTAACCAATTAAGTAAGTTTATGACATCTCTTATACATATATATCAGGTGGGTTTTATTCGGGGCCGTAACTCTTCTGATAACATTAGGCGTTTCATCAATATCATGTGGTCAGTAGCGAATGATCAATCTCCGGTTGCTGCCATCTCACTTGACGCCGAAAAGGTGTTTGATATGGTAGAATGGGATTATCTTTTAAAGATTTTGGAAATGTATGGGTTCGGGAGTACATTTATTGGTTGGATTAAGTTACTTTATAGACACCCTGTAGCAGCAGTACAAACAAATGGATTAATTTCAGATTATTTTACTCTGGATAGGGGCACTCAGCAGGGTTGCCCTCTTTCCCCATTATTGTTCTGTCTTGCCTAGACTGCATTATTGCTAGCATAGCGAAATCCTTCATTTGGAATGGTAAGCGTGCCAGGTTACATTTTAATAAGTTACATAGGCCAATGGACAAAGGTGGGTTAGGCTTACCCAAGATTCTGTTTTATTATTTGCATTCGGTCTCAGACATTTGGCTCATTGGTCGCTTCCACCTGAAAGAATCCCTCCCTGGTTTTGCACTGAACAAGAATTTCTTGCCCCTATTTTGCCATTGCAAAGCCTTTCCATCAAACTAACCAGAGAAGTTAAATCACACCCCGTTATTTCACATTTGCACTCAGTATGGACAAAAGTGTCCAGAATGTTTAATTCAGATATTTATCTAAATGTTGCCTCGAGCCTATGGCTAAACCCCAAACTATGCATTCATAAGTCCCCTTTTTGTTGGTCTGAGTGGATTGTGAGGGGGTTTAATACACTCAGTGATCTTTATGAGAGTGGTGTGATGAGATCCTTTGAAAATTTGGTTAAATATTTTGGGATCCCCAGATCTCAGTTTTTTAGGTATCTTCAGCTACGACACTTGCTCTGTACTATTTTTGGAAATAGCATACACCCCCCTAGAGCAGCATATACTCTGGGAGAGGTAATTTCTGCTTTTGGAAAAGGTCATGAGGCATCAGTGTATTACTCCTTATTAATTCAGAGTCTGGGGGACGGAGTCTCAACTACTCTCAAGAGATTATGGGAGAAAGATTTAGACCTGGAATTGGAGGAGGGAGAATGGGCTAGGATTTAAAAAAACATAAAGACTGCATCTAGAGATGCGCCTTATACAATTCAAGATTTTGCATCGGTTCTACTGGACCCCCTCTAAATTGTATAGGCTTGATTTTAAAGACACACCCACCTGCTGGAGATGCCAATCAGAGTATGGATATTTAACCCATGTCTTTTGGGGGTGTGTGGAAATTCTAAAGTTTTGTTTAAAGGTGCAGAGTCTGGTATGCAAGGTGTTAGGTATTCAGGTATTATTCTGCCCCAGACTCTGTATCTTGGGTGATGGGGTGGTCATTGACATTGTAAGTAGACATATAAAGAATTGGGTCTTAACCAGTGTCATGATTGCCAGGCAGATCATTTTGAGGGGCTGGAGGTTGGCTGGAGCACCCTCCTTTCAGGAGTGCTGCTCAGAGATGGGAAGGGTGGCGGCCTTTGAGGAAGTTACTTTCAGAGGAACGGGGAGGTATAAAGTGTTCCTGGAGAAATGGGGCGGGTATTTGTCATTTGTGGATGTGTGATTATTGTTGTTGTGTTTTTTATTTTTTTATTTTATTTGTTATTTATTGTTATGTATTTTTTTTCTTTTTTTTTTTTTTATGTGTGCACATGTGTCTATGTCATTTAAGACCACTTTTAAGTTGCTGGGGTTAGGGTGGGATTGGGAGGGGGAGCAGTAATAGTTGGGGTTAAGTTTGATTCTATGTATATATGTTTTGTTCTATGAGGTACATTTATGTGAATCAATACAAATTGTTAATCAGAAAAAAGAAACATATTTAGCCTATATATATATATATATATATATATATATATATATATATATATATATATATATATATATATTCTTTTTTTTATGCTATAAGTCTGTCTTCATTTACTCAACCTAATTTTGTCCAAACCTGTATATCTTTAAAATGATGATATAATTTTTTACTTTTGGTTTAAATATTGTTATAAACTATATTATTAAAGGGATAGTTCACCCAAAAATGAAAATTCTGTCACCATTTACTTACCCTCATGCCATCCCAGATGTGTATAACTTTCCTACTTCTGCTGAACACAAATGAAGAGTTTTAGAAAGATGTCTCAGCTCTGTAGGTCCATACAATGCAAGTGAATGGTGACCAGAACTTTGAAGGTCCAAAAAGCATATTAAGGCCGCATAGAAGAAATCCAAATGACTCCAGTGGTTAAATCCATATCTTTAAGTTTCTCACTCACACCTATCGTATCGCTTCTGAAGATATAGATTTAACCACTAGAGTCGTATGGATTACTTTTATGCTGCCTTTATAATTTTCATTTTTATGTGAACTATCCCTCAAAGGTGAACTCAGTCATTTTTACTCATGAAAATTTTTTAACTAAAAGTCTACCTAAATACATGAATTTTAATTTTGAAACATATGTATAAAATCATGAGCACTCACATGAGAGGAAGACTCCAGTCATATCAGTAACCTTATAAAAGCTGTTTTATTCTACATGGAGAGGTTCCGCTCATGTGGGCTGCCATTTTAGAATCACATGACCAGCAGAATACTACTCACTTATTCTCAGTAACAGTCCTGTTATTTGACACTTTCACTCATTGATTAAAGTAATCATGGCTGACTGTGAATACTACATTTCTACATGGCATCTGAAACTGAGAACTATTGATTTTAAATGATGCTCTATCCAAGCCACTAGGTGTCAGTGTAAGTCCAAGATGACACAAAGACAAAAGTTACTGAATGCACCTTTAAAGTACTGAGTTATGGTCTCTGTGTCACTAGAAACCTTTAGCTGTAAAACCAAGGGCGTAGATTTGGCTTGAACATTGGGAGTTGTACTTGATTGTTTTGATTCCCCCCGGAATCTAAGCCCCTGTGTAAAACTACTGCTTTGCACTTGCACTCTCTTCCTCCATCTCGCATAAACACACACTCGCACACTCACTCTGTGTGTCGGAGGAACTACATCTCCCATCTGTGTAACATAGCAAAGTTTATCCCCATGGTACGAGTTTCCTGTGAGCTGAATTTATTGTGTGGTGTGGCATTCCCTCACCACCAGCCTTTTAGAAATTAATTTAGTGCGGGCTGTACAGGTGTTCCCAATAAAACGGCAGTGCCCACAGCAGGGACATGAAGAGAAAGGGAGAAAGATGTTGTAAACATAAGCAGGTGTTATATGTGAACATCAATTCCATGCTGTTTCTGTAGACCAAAGGGCTCTTAAATAATGCTGTAGTGATTGAGCATATTATTAAACAGCAACTACACAAGAACACACATATAGTTTCAGGACATGGCATAGAAATGTTTAACTTGAGTAATGTTGCATATTTCTGACATTATTTTATCTACAGGGAATTGTTTGGATGGATAAAGTAGTCTCTATACAGGTGTTACAGGTGGGAAAGAATGAAAAATAAGAACAGCTGGTGATGTCAACTTGGTGAAACTACATATGTAAGTGAAATATTAGTTTACTTACGGTACAACGAGGATAAATGTGCTTTGTGCAGTAAATTATTGCAATTCAAGAGACATTTAAAAAAAAAAACATTTAAACTATATAGACTACACACATGTGTGCTCTTTTTTTATGCATTTAGAAAATGGTCAGTTTTACTATTCAGCCTATTACATGTAAATAATGTTGTATATTGTTGGCCCATGGTAATATTACTACATATCAATGTTTGATTTTAAGTATGTCTGTATATTTTTGTATGTGTTGTATTGTGTTGGGTTTCCATTCAATGTCCAATGTAAAATATGGACCCTGAAGCCAAATCAGTTGTGAACCACTGTTCTAGGACATTCAGTTGAATTTAGATATCATGTGATATTCCCTGTCAAAATAACCAGAAGATGGACAGAGGTTCGGCATGGAAAAAAGGAATCTGAAACATATCAAGACAATAATCTTAATGATGGATATGCAGAGAAACCTTGACAATCCCTAATGATGTTGGGAGCAGTTGGAGAGATATAGCCATCCCAAGAATAATTCAAGAGGAGGTTCAGTGTTCTCGGCTGCATCAGTTTGACCTTATAATGTGCAACATTCCATTTGAAAAAGCTCTAAAATATAGTCAAGAGACACATTAGAGTTTTTTTGTTTTTTTTTATCTTTGACAAATAGAGAAGTATATTACAAGCATGCAATGACAGACTGTGCCATTGACCATGTATTATCAGAATCAGAATCAGAATGAGCTTTATTGCCAAGTGTGCTCACATACACAATTTTTATTTTATTTTTTTTGGTGATAGGAGAAAAATAGGACATATAACATAGAATGGCATATGTACACGTGCAACTGGTAATACAGTATATGTGCAAGGTAGGGGTATGTATACAGTTATTGAATTAAATATGAGTGAATTTACATATGTACAAGAGATATTTATTTACATTATTGCACCATAGGGAGTCCTGAAGGCAGTTTAATTGTTCATGTGGTAAATGGCCTGAGGGTAAAAACTGTTCTTGTGCCTGATTGTCCTGGCGCTGAATGCTCTGTTGCGCCGGCCAGAGGGCAACAGTTCAAAAAGGGAGTATGGAGGGTGTGTGGGGTCCAGAGTGATTCTATCAGCACGTTTCCTCACTCTGAAGACATACAGGTCTTGGAGGGTGGGCAGGGGGGCACCAATAATCCTCTCAGCAGTCCTGACTGTCCGTTGTAGTTTCCTTGTTATAGATGTACACAGTTCTACTCAGCCGTCATTGAGTCTGTGCTGAGTCAGCAGCTCCAGTGGCAGGTTGAACTTCCTCAGCTAGTGAAGGAAGTACAACCTCTGCTGAGCCTTCTTCACAATGGAGTCTATGTGGGTGTCCCACTTCAGGTCCTGAGAGGTGGTAGAGCCCAGGAACCTGAATGACTTCACTGCTGCCACAGTGCTGGATGGTGAGGGAGAGGGAGTGCGGGGGGATTTCTCCTGAAGTCCACTATCATCTCCACTGTTTTGAGTGTGTTCAGCTCAAGGTTGTTGTGACTGCACCAGACAGCCAGCTGTTCCACCTCCTGTCTGTATGCAGACTCATCACCATCACGGATGAGGCCAATGACTGTGGTGTCATCTGCAAACTTCAGGAGCTTGACAGAGGGGTCCTTAGCAGTGCAGTCATTCGTGTACAGAGAGAAGAGCAGTGGAGAGAGAATGCATCCCTGAGGAGCACCAGTGCTAACAGTGAGGGTCCCGGATGTGATTTTCCCCAGTCTCACTAGCTGCTACCTATCTGTCAGAAAGCTGTTGATCCACCGACAGATTGTAGCTGGCACGGAGAGCTGGGACAGTTTGGTTGAAAGAAGATCAAGCATGATGGTACTGAAGGCTGAACTGATGTCCACAAATAGGATCCTTGCATAAGTCCCAGGTCTGTCGAGGTGTTGCAGGATATAATGCAGTCCCATGTTGACAGCATCATCCACAGACTTGTTTGCTCAGTAAGCAAACTGAAGAGGGTCTAGCAGGGGTCCAGTGATGTCCTTCAGGTAGGTTATAATTGAATATATGAGGGATAAGACTCATACAACCAGTGTAAGAGGTTTTACTGAAAGAACATGGCGCATAGAACCAGCTCTGCTGACTGTATATACTGTATTTTATATACTGTATTGTAGTATCCATATATTATTTATTGGTCTAATGAGAAAGTATAAGCTGAATGGCAAATAAGAATGTCCAGGATATGAAAAATCTAGTAACAACACATGTGCTAAGTTCTTAGAAAAGTAGTGATTGTATTAATGCTGGATTTTATACATTTCGGAACAACCCGTTTATACCATTTTCAACAACATAAGCAATGTAGGCAAATTAAGTGGCCACTTACGCCACTTAAGAGCATGTTATTTCAGTGCAAACCGGTGTCGTATTGACAAATCACTTGCAATCCTAGCCTGATCTCATGAAAATAATGTGACTGTGACAACATTTTTGCAAAATGACATTACGTGGTTCATTATACGTAACGTGGCAGTTCCGAGGTGAAATGTCCACTGTGTGGTGCTAAAAGCAAGTAAAATATTCTCCCAAACAAATTTAAGTTAATAAGTAATTAACATTAAGTAAAGTTAATGCTCTATCGAGTTTTAAAATCAACAAAACCTTCCTCCCTACCCTAAACCTTAAACCTAATCCAACTGATAATGTGTCATAAAAGCAAAAGTGAGATGAAAAATACAGTTGCTGAATCAACCATGTCATTTTGTGGTGCTTCTATGACCCTTTCAGCTCACGTGTTGACTCACATGTTCTTTAGGACTCGTACCTCTGTCCTTTGCATCGCATTTAGAATTCTATGTGTTGTGCTACCGCCAGTGTTGGGTTAATAAAAAGAAGTATTCTACTACAAATTACTAACTACATTTCTAAAATTATAATCAGATTATTTTACTGATTACTTCAATGAAAAAGTAATCATGTTACTAATTACTTTAATTTTAAGTTACTTAAAACACTTGTCACAAAATTTATTTTGTTCAAACTTTCCACTCAACAAATTCAAAATAATGCCTATTTTCTCACTGTTGCACTCCCCCAGCTGTCACAAAAATTCAAACAGATGTACATATGAACATATTAATTCACATTTTAATTGTATTACACATAAATAATATTTTAAATATTTGTAACCCAAGTAATGTACTTTAAAGTAATTTAAAATGTAAATACATACAAATATTTGTGCCTAAAAGTAATTAGATTACAGTAACTAATTACTTTGTAATCCAAATATAACCAACACTGACTACCGCACAATTTGATCGCAGTCGACAAGCTTGTAAATGTTGGTTATGTAATGCAATTGTTAAAATGTATCGCACGCTCTATAGCAAAACTGTTTTGATGTCATAAGATAGCATTGTGTGAGGAACAGAGCAAAAACTAAGCATTTATAAACTGATAATCTGCCGTTTAACTCATGCTTTATGTGCAAGTGAATAAAAGCTGTTGTTGTAACACCTCTAGTGTTCATTTCACCAGAAAACTGCTGTGATACGTACAATGAGTCATGTAAAAATTAATGTGAAATAATGTAGGTATAGTATCATGATTCTATAGCACCAGGTTGGAAATATCCCACCCATCATTTAACGGGAGTATAGCAAATCATTTCTACTAATTCTACTAATTGCTCATTCATAACAACTGGACTTTTTCACCACACTCTTCTCTGTGTAACAATACTACTTTTGAATTCCATACTATTACTACAATGCAACCCACAAAAATACATGTTGTTGTCATTTATCGCCCTCCAGGTCAGCTGGCAAACTTTCTCGAGGAGTTGGACGTCCTGCTGTCCTCCTTCCCAGAGGATGGTAAGCCACTTGTGGTTCTTGGTGATTTCAACATACACTAAGACAAGCCCCATGCCACTGAACTTAATGCTCTTCTGGCCTTATTTGACTTGGAAAGACTAAGCACCACAGCAACTCACCGATCAGACAACCAGCTGGACCTCATTTTTACACGTAATTGTACCAACTCAAATATTCTTGTTACTCATTTACATGTCTCTGATCACTACTTTGTTCAATTCAACATGACTCTCCCATCTACATTAAAACAGACTCCACCTTTGGTTTCCTTTCGCCGTAACCTCCGTTCTCTTTCACCCTCTTGCCTCTCCATTGCTATCTCTACCTCTCTTCCCACACAAAATATACTTTCCACCCTTGATGTAAACACTGCCACAGACAGTGCTCTACTTTAACAACCTGTCTAGACAACATCTGTCCTCTCTCCTCAAGGCCAGCACGTACTACACCACCCAGCCCCTGGCTCTCTGACGTCCTTCGTGAACATTGGACTGACCTCAGGTTCAGCTGAGAGGAGATGGCAGAAATCTAATGATCCAGCAGATGTCTGCTTGCAACTTTTTCAGATAATGTTAAATCTGCAAAAACTTCCTACTACCAGAACAAGATCAACAGCACCACAGACACTCGCAACTTGTTTAGAACATTCAACACACTTCTCTGTCCTCCCCCTCCACCACCTGACACATCACTGACAGCAGATGTCTTTGCCACATTTTTGACTAATAAGGTTACAACCATCAGCAACATTCTCAGCACCTCACCCTGTCAAACACCCATCTCCTGTATGCAACTCCTCTGTCTCTATGTTCTCTCCTCTGACAGACACTGAGGTCTCTAAACTCCTCCCCTCCAACCACCCTACCACCTGTTCCCTTGACCCCATTCCTTCTCACCTTCTCCAGGCCATCTCTCCGTCCATCTTACCTGCACTCACTCACATAATTAACACATCTCTACTTACAGGCACTTTTCCCACTACATTTAAGCAGGCTCGAGTAACCACGCTTCTTAAGAAACCCGCACTTAACCCCACACAAAGTGTTCTGTAGAACACTACAGACCAGTCTTTCTCATCCTGTTCATGGCAAAAACACTTGAAAGGGCAGTTTTCAATCAAATCTCTGCCTATCTCTCACAGAACAAGCTTCTGGATGACAATCAGTCAGCTTCAAAAGTGGACAATCCACTTTCACTGAGTCGCTGAGACAGGCGAAAGCTGAATCCAGATCATCCGTCCTGATTCTACTGGACCTTTCTGCAGCCTTCGACACAGTCAACAATCAGATCTTACTCTCCAACCTCTCTTTGCTGAGCATCACAGGAACTGTGCTTGACTGGTTTAATTCCTATCTCTCAGGTAGGTCCTTCAAGGTAACCTGGAGAGGTGAGGTGTCAAAGTCACATTAGCTACTTACTGGGGTACCTCAGGGCTCAGTGCTTGGGCCACTTCTCTTCTCTATATACACAACATCACTGGGACCCATCATTCAGGCACATGGTTTCTCTTACCACTGCTATGCTGATGACACGCAACTCTACTTGTCTTTCCAGCCCAACGACACCACAGTGACTGCTCAAATCTCTGCCTGCCTGGCAGACATCTAGGCCTGGATGAAGGAACACCACCTGCAACTTAACCCAGCCAAGACTGAACTCCTTGTCTTTCCAGCCAACCCTGCTTTTGAACACAACATCACTGTGCAGCTGGGTGCAACTACAGTAACGCCTTTCCAAACGGTCAGAAATCTAGGGGTAACCATCGATAACAAACTAAATTTCACAGACCACATCTCAAAGACCGCAAGATCATGTAGATTTACACTCTACAATATCAGGAAGATAAAACCCTTCCTCTCTGAACATGCCACACAACTTCTTGTTCAGTCACTTGTCATAACTAGACTGGACTACTGTAACGCTCTCATTGCAGGCCTCCCTGCATGTGCAATTAGACTCCTGCAAATGATCCAGAATGCAGCAGCACGTCTGGTCTTTAATCAACTAAAGAGAGCGCATGTTACACCACTCCTTGTCTCTCTTCACTGGCTGCCGGTTGATGCACGTATCAAGTTCAAGGCTCTGATGCTGGCATACAAAACAGTCACTGGGTCTGCTCCAGCATACCTAAAATCATTTCTGCAGAGCTACATGCCCACTAGAAGCCTGCAGTTGGCTAAGGAACGTCGCTTTGTTGTACCAACACAAAGAGGCAAAAAAACACTTTCCCGGACTTTTGGCTTCATCATACCACGTTGGTGGAATGACCTTCCCAACTCCATCTGTGAAGCTGACTCCCTTTCTGTCTTCAAAAAACGTCTGCAAACACATCTTTTCCATGTGCACTTAACCAGTCACAAAAATGTCCTTGTTGCACTTTAATCTGTTTTGAATGCTATTCTGATGCTAGTGAAACTTTGTAATATGGCACTTTTCGTACCACTGTCTCCTAATGATTCGCTTATGTGTTCCTCTTTTGTAAGTCACTTTGGATAAAAGCGTCTGCCAAATGAATAAATAATAAGTAATTCTTCATTCTTCTACTACAGTAATTCAAACCATTAAAGGTGCAGTATGTAACAATTTTCATGTAATATTTACTTTTTTTTTTTTGCCAATGTGTGATCGGCTTGTAACGCAACTTAAAAAATGAGCCCTTCCCAGACTTCCTAGGTTGCCTATTAAAGCCTGTAGTCTGATTTTCATGCAATGGGAGCGGGTTGCTTTTGCCGGGAAAATCCAAAGGATGTGACATTTATGCGCACTCCTGAGAGCCTTGCCTCAGGAATAGCTTCTCTTCTGCGTCAACAGACAGTCTGCAACACTAGGTAACATTATCTTAGAGATGGAATCCAGCAAACGGCCGGCTCCCAGCACAACACCGACACCGAAAAAAACAAAAACATTTATCTACTGAATCCCATCTGGCTAAGCGGGAACATGATCGTGGTCGTGCGAAAACTAGAGTGAACATCGGCAGGGCATTTGATTCCTGGAGGGACCTTCGTTCGGTTTTGGGGATCAAAACCGACCCTGAATTGGCATTCTTCTTATTGGACAGGTAAGCTTACATAACTGCAAAACATGTGAAATATAGTGCCATAAGGATTGATCTTTGTAATTTTAGCTAACTTGAACTTGCCTGCACAGTAACTGTCATAAACAATGTTAATCTGTAATTATTCAGCAAGGTAAACTACAATAACACATGAAATGAATGCTAGACAATGTTCAAGATAATGCAAAAAGACCCATTCATTAGTGTAACGTAACTTGGTTATACAGAAAATATATACATTCTATTGTTATAAAACAAATGACAGTTGTGATGAAATCACATCAATACTGAATTGTGTCAACATATTTATAATGTGCAGTCTATTTTATAAACAGCTACTGTCATCATCCACCAAATTTAGCTAACAGCTATTGATAAAGCTGGCTAGCTAACTAACGCCAACATAGGCTATCGTATAAATGCAGTCAATGTATCATGCAAAGAAAAGTGATTACTTCAAACTACAGTCTCACATAGTCAGACCTATATACACACTTTGTTTTAGCCTGGTTCCAGCTCTGGAGAGTCAAATATAATATACAGTCTCAAGGTTTATAGTAAAACAATCATAATTGTGTGATTTTAATTATGCTACCTCATCTGTCAGCATGATGCCGGTGAATCACATTGTCTCGTGTACGTTATGTCATTGTTTTGGCCGATGCTCGTGTTCGAGCAACAGGAAGCTGGCTACAGTTCACTTAACGGCCACAGGTGTCATTAATAACAAGGGTTTCTGAATCTTACAAACTGCACCTTTAAGAAAACCATTTAAGGGCAAATTATATAAACAGTTGCACCACGTAAGTGCATGTTATTTCAGTGCAAACCACTGCCATATTTACAAATCACCCGCAATCCAGTTTAAGCAAGCACAAAATGCGTTGTAATAGCGTTGTGTGGTTAGTGTCACAATTGTTTCTGTGCCAATTGTTATATGTGCCACAATTTTTCCTGACACGGTTAACATTGCTATAACCATCCATTTAAAGCAAGTGGTAAAATTTATTTTATTAAGTGACATTTGTGCACATTTTCTATTGGTGACAGCAGTAATAATTCATTAAATAATGATCAAATGCTGGAGAAGAGAGTTATAATCAGTCATAAAGGCACTGGTATACTTCATACGAAATCAAAGAATGAACGGGTCTGGCCAAAGAGAAGGTGTTTTTGCAATCGTTTTTGGTGGTTTGTAACAGCTCCCCTGTGTGAACTTTTAGGAAAAATCCTTACCGGCTGCTAAACAACTTCTTACTGCCATTGGTCCACGTCATCGGTAGGTGTGACCTGGAGCTCCACCTATGTTGAGGCCAGCAGCTAATTCTGTTTATATTGTTCAGTCAGTCAAAATTAGTCAACATGAACACACCGGCATGCAGAGTTATTAGCAAGCTGGTGCAAACTTACCTACATCTGTACGATTGTTTGCTTTGAGACAATTTCCAAGACCATGTCATGCGATTTTCTGTTTGTTTAATTAGTCTACAAAAGGAATCAAATCTACTCAAATACTCTCAAGTGTCCATTCACTTATGTACCATCTGCAGCGAAAGCCATTCAAACATCTGCACAAAGTAAGATATGCCTCTCTTATCATCAATCGTTTGTCTTTATTCTGCACATTAACAATTTTATACACTCATCTTTGGAATAGTATCAGTGTCATCATAAATTACAATAATAGTGTAACCAGCGCATATTATGGCCATGTATTTAGTGCATTAGCGTCATGAATTCAAAATGTAAATGAGACAAATTAAAAAAAATTCTACTACATATATATTACTTTAAATCATCATTGAGTGGTTAAAACAACTTCTTTTACTGACTTTGTGTGAATTCTACCCATAGAATGATGGATAAAGTCATTGATAACACATTTTAATGTCACATTAGTTAAGGTTTTACTGAGTGTCCTCATATTTAAATGTACTTCTAAACGCCACCCACAGCAGTGTGGCAGGTGTCTGTATGTTCGCAAACAGTAAACCATTGATCGGCTGTTTAGAACTTATTTTTACTACTAAACGAAGAACAAATAAGAACTTCTCCAGAAGTACACTATATGGCCAAAAAATATGTGGACACCCCCTTCTAATTAAAGAGTTTGGTTACTCCGTTAATACCAGTGAAAATAAATCATAATTCTACTCCAAACAATGGAATTCTAGGGCATTCAGTGCTTCCAACTTTATGGCAACAGTTTGGGGAGAGCCCTTTTCTATTCCAGCATGAAAATGCCCCTGTGCAAAGTCCATAAAGAAATGGTTTACTGTGTCTGATGTGGAAGAAATTGACTGGCCTGCACAAAGTCCAGACCTGAACCCCACTGAAAACCTTTGGGGTGAACTGGAATGCCAGTTGAAAGCCAGGCCCCATTGCCCAACATCAGTGCCGGTCCTCAGTGATGCACTTGTGTCTGAATGGGAGCAAATCCCTGCAGCCATGTCACTACATACAGTATAGTGGAAAGCCTTCCCAGAAGAGTGGAAGTTGTTATTGCACCAAAGGGGGAAATTGATGCCTATGGTTTTGAAATTGAAGGTTCATCAAGCACATATGGTGTCCACAAACATTTGGCCACATAGTGTATATTGGTGCCTTAAATCCAGATGCACAGTGTAGCCTAACCCTTACGAAAATCGAAAGTACACAGCAAATTTGCAGCAAATTCACCACTGATCATTTTCACATGCAAATGAGCTTTGCTGCAAACTTGTGGAAAATTGTCCATTGTTGCCAAAGGTTTGCCAGAGGTTCACCACTAAGAGCAATGAGGTGCAAACTTCAAAAGTTCATTTGCAGGTGAAAATATGAGCGGCAAATTTTCTGCAAATTTGCGGCAAGTTTGCGGCTAGTTTAGATTTTTTGTAAGGGAGTTGAGTGCACTATCAACATTTTAAAGATTGATAGATTAAAGACTGATTAAAGATTGACTGAGAAACATTCAGTAAAGATGTTTTAGGCCTGTTTGAGGCATTGCCTGATTTGCATACATTTGTTTAGTGTAACGGATCCAAGAAAAATAGCATGTGTAAATAAATGTAGCTACCTGTGGATGTAATTCATTCTTAGTGAATCCCTCCTAGTGTGTGTATTTCTGACTGGTAGAAGTAATACAATTGGTTAAGGACATTATTAACAGCATATCGGTCCTTGAGGTACTTGCTGACCTTGTCTCTTGTTGCAGTAATGGAAGATTTTGACTTCAAAAAGGTTCAGTCTTGCAGTCAGCATCGCATTGCAGCCCGAGTCAATGAAGTGTTCAAGGCACACTTATCAAGCTGCCACAACTGACATTATAGTCATCCAGCTGAGCAGAAATAAGACAAGACACTCTGGCTAGTTTCCTATACCGTATGTAAGTCAATCTCTCATGGTCCTGCTGCCTAAGCATGACGTATATCTCTGCATCCCATCCGGTCCCAGGCCTCTTCAGGCCTTGGGTAAAGGTAACAGTAACTGCATTGGAGTAAGTGTTGAAGAAAAGCTGTCTTTTTTATCTGGTAGTGGGGTGATCTCAATACTCTAAACCACAGAGGGTGAAGATGACATTTTTTCCTGTCAAAGGGCACTTTTACAAGCTCTGATGGCACGTTTGATGGATAAGAGTATGAAAGATGCATTTTGAGGATCTCTAAATAGCCAGGTCAGTTTGAAATCCAGCAGGAACAGAGGGAATTGGATTTCTGAAAGCTTGAAACGCCTCTCTCTGAAATTTAAAAACAGACTGATCACACTGTGAATTCAGCAACAGGAGGTCAAAAGTTCTGCTACTGAAATAGTTCCATTCTTACAGAAATTTTAACCGATGGCCCCCCAGTGCCTGAAGCTGTAAGTGTTGTTGAGGTGAAATTTTCACAGAGTGGCACCAAAACCAAGTTGTATTTTTAGTTGTAAATGTTGAATTGTCTGCAGAAATGCATATTTTATTAACCATCTGCCCCAACCAAAACCCCAAACCTAAACCTAACCATCAGTGGAGTAAAAATTAAATTTTAGAGCAAAAATGCAGCCTCTGAATCATGCTCACCATTGTTTATATGAGTGTGATTACCTTTGGTTTCCACAGGAGCATAACCCATGTGACAGAGTTCACAGAATTACTTCCTGGTTTCCATGGGACCAGAACCCATGCCTCAGAGTTTGCGCTTGCAAAGTGCTATCAGTACCGCCACAGGGATCTGGAACACATTTTAATTGATGCAAAAATGCCTGATGGAGGATGGTGTTTGTCAGTAATTTGGGAAATGGGGTTGATTTCAGGGTACATAAACATTCAGAAGCAGCATGTCGATTTCTTTTGTGATCATGTTGAGCAAAACTTTTGGTCACCTGTCAGAGAATCACATGGCAAACCCTTGCATTTTTAATGTACATCCTTGTGATGCTCCATCCCCATTAAAATCAATGGATTTGCATTATTCTCTGATATAACATAAGCTCTAGTGTATGCACACTATTATACACCGTGTGCTCTCTTGATAATTTTCCTGTTAGCTAGTAATAGTATCCACACTGGAAGGTTCTGTTGCTTCTCTTGCAAGTTGGTAAGCTGCATATTGTTCCACCTACTTGTATCTTCTAGACTAGCCATACTATCTCTTTACATTTGCACAATCTTTTTAACTCTTGCCTTTCATAGTGTGTCAATGCTGGTAAGATATATACTCAACTGAAGTGATTTATGTTGGTCACTGAAGTTTGTGGAACATGGTCTCTGTGGTCTGCTCAACTTCATACAGCAGAGCATTGATCTATGGAAAAGGAGTAGAAGCAATCACATCTTTCACTGCTTTACTCAAGAGTGAGTCAATAACCTGTTAATGCACCTGCAGTGACGTGTGTTCCATGAAAAATGCCATCCTTCAAGCCTTCCTGAAAAGTTGATAACCCAAGGTAAATTACGTTAATATAATTGACTACTTCAAGTTTTTATGACAGCCTGCACAAGTTGCACAGGTGTTCTCCATCTGGATCGCTCACTACAGTAGATTTTACATTGCTTCTTATGGAGACTGGAACCAGACAACAGGTCAGCAGTTCAGAATCATCATGGCGCTGCCCAGTGGTTGGTCAGGGGAGCAACCTAGCCCAGTGATTTTAATGGGAGCAAACTAGTTTTGTTGCATCACTTTGCACCACACTGGTTGCCTGCAGTGTTTACTGTGTCTTAAATATGCTCTTTTTCAAATTCCCCAATTAGCAAGTAACGTCACCAGTCCTTGTTCTGGGACCTCGTAATTTACAAATGAATCACTGCTATCAAGTAAAACTTTGGTATGTAACCATGGTTATGTTCCAGGTAGTCCAAACTTTTAATTGATGAAGTTGTAATTTCTGCCTCTGGAAATAACAAGACTAATGTACAATTTCCACAGTCATCCAAAAGAAATGTGCTACCTGGTCTCATAGTAAAACGTGACTATACAGTACCTACACTTTTGCAAAATGATTTTTACGTTGCTCGTTGTGTGTATCGTGGCAGTTTCCCGGTGAAATAAACACTCAGCGCTAAAAAAAAAAAAACATTACTTTTCTTCCCTTTCACAAAAACCACTGGTAAAACAGCAAATTAGCAGTTCATGAACACTTATTTTTCACTGTCTTATCACCTCAAATTTTTTTTACTATAGTGCATGACTAGTAAGGTGGTAGTTTTAATGTTTGTGTTACATAACCCTCTCCACTTAAAGGTTGTTTAGGTGCAATATAATTGCGAGGTAGTTCAACTGGTAGAACATTTTACTTGCAATGCAAAGTACACGGGGTATGGGTCCTGAAGAACATGTCGAAAACTGAGCCGAAAGTGTCGTAGAAGCACAAAATGGCATGTTTCTTCATTTGGCAATTTTTACAAATGTAATGCACTAAATATAATTTTATCCTTAAAAAACATACAATGATGTGACTGAAAACACTGGAGATCGGAAAATGAAAACAAGCTTCCATTATGAATTGTGGAACACTTCCACATTCAGGTAAACGGTGAATCTGTTTTTGTTTGAAAACGCATTGATTTCGCTACGTTTACCCTTACAAAAAATCTAGAGTTCTGGCAGACTTATTAAATTTGCCACTTATTATTTTTACATGCAAATGTTTGCCAGAAGTTTGCAGCACTTCACCAGTAGTGGTGAACCTACAACAATGGAAAATTTTTCGCAAATTTGCCGCAAAGCTTATTTGCATGTGAAAATAATCAGTGCCAAATTTGCGGCAAGTTTGCAGCAAATTTGCCATGAACTCTCGATGTTTTGGAAAACAATTACGTGAGGAAACTGAAAAAGGAGTTTTCAAACGAAAACGAGTTCGCTACGTATTCACCTCTCATCCACTTTAGAAAGTTTTTCTCGAACGGGAGTAGAGTGTTTCGAAAACACTCTCCATTACTGCATACTTTGGAAAAAGATAATGTAAGTAAATTGAAAATGGGTCAACTAAAACTGAGCTCTCCAACACCAGTGGTTGCTGTTGCTTATTTCACTGGAAATCGGCAACTCTTGTTGATTATGATTGCCTTCAGGTCACTTTGTTGCAGCAAATCACTGACAGTGTGAACACCCTTTTTAGAGAAACTCAACAGCATGCATGTTGTGACATATGTACCATGACATGATGTGACTAAACATACAATTAATAAAGATAAGCAAAGGTAAAGATAACGTTATTATTATTATTATTGGGGATCCACTAAAAAGGTGCCCAATCTAATTTCGAGGGTTTCAGCTTGTTATGGAGAAAATTGTATCTTGCATTCTAGCCAGGGTTATGTAAATGTTATTCATCCCACAAACTTAGTAATGATGATAAAAGATTTCAAACCATTCCCCTGAGCCATCATCATAACCTCAACCTTGCTGTTGTTGTTTTTGTTGGTGAGTGCATGGGGTTCCCCCCATCCCTGTGGCACTGGGCCTTGGTGTGGTGGAATGAAGATGGAAGGCCATGGTGTGGTGTAATCAGATTGGCTCCTGTGATTGGCTCTCGTATTCATCTTCTCTTGGCATCCCACTGCTCCACAAACTCTGGCTGACATAAATCACAATTTGGACCAAGTCTTATTCGCACTGAACCACAAAGAGCCCAAACTCAGACCAGCAGAACAGTGAGCTCGGGTCACAGTCAGCTCAGTATGATCTCTATATATAATGGCAAAAGTGTTTTTTGTAATTAAAGAAAACCTAAATTAAGATGGATTACTTGTTACAATTGCCATGATGTTGTCTTCAGGGGAATCATAGTGATTTTTTTGGTTGGATTCCCTAGTACAGTTTTTCTCAATTATTTTCCTGGATTCCCACTAACACTACACATTTTGGTAGTCTCCTTTATCTAATACATCTGATTCTACTGATTAGCTAATTAGTAGAGTGCTCCATGATCTGAACTGAGTGTGTCAAATAAGGAAGACATACTGTATAAAATGTGTAGTATTAGTGGTACTTTAGAAAAGGATTGAGAAACACTGCCCTTGTTGAAGCCAAAAATAGACACACAATGGATCTTCATGGTTTCTTTCAGGTTGTATGTCATGTTCTACAACTTCAACTGAAGTGAGTTTGACTCATAACTCTTAAAATGCACAATGATAACTAGGTTTATGGCTTATTGGAGGTGTTTGATAAGGCAAACATCACTATTACTATTCAGTTTGTTACATTTGTCATTTGAAATTCAAAGCTATAGCCTTATCTATGCCAGTTGAACATATACAGCAGCTTTTTAATATGCTATTCCATATGTGGTTTGCCATTTGGGCCGCACACATGACCACACATCTCCTTGTCTAAGTGCATGGAAAGCAAGAAGAGACATCTGCCACACCGTCTGACCAAGTTGGGTCTATAAACAAATTCAGCACACCTTGGTCCCAGCTCAATTGGGCACTCATGGACCGTGAGCAAATCCACACTGACTCGTTTTTGTTGAACCAACTGTTTTCCATATGGTGTATCACTATACACCGATCAGCCACAACATTAAAATCACCTGCCTAATATTATGTAGGTCTTCCTCATGCTGCCAAAACAGCGCCAACCTGTTCTTCTCACCACAATTGTACAAAGCAGTTATCTGAGTTACCTTAGACTTTGTCAGTTCAAACCGTCTGGCCATTCTCTGTTGACTGTCTCTCTCACTAGATGTCTATTGTTTTTGGTACTATTCGGAGGAAATTGTAGAGACTGTTTTGTGTGAAAATCCCAGGAGGTCAGCAGTTACAAAAATACTCAAACCAGCCCGTCTGGGACCAACAATCATGCCACGGCCCAAATCACTGAGATCACTTTTTCCCCATTCTGATGGTTGATGTGAACATTAACTGAAGCTCCTGACCAGTATCTGCATGATTTTATGCACTGCACTGCTGCCACATGATTGGCTGATTAGATAATTTCATGGATGATTAATGGTACCAGACAGGCTGGTTTGAGTATTTCTGTAACTGCTGATCTCCTGGGATTTTCACACACAACAGTTTCTAGAATTAATTACGAATGGTGTCAAAAACAAAAAACATCCAGTTCTGTGGACGGAAATGCCTTGTTGATGAGAGAGGTCAACACAGAATGGCCAGACTGGCACAAAGTCTATGGTTACTCTGTGCCATTGTGGTGAGAAGAATAGCATCTCAGAATGCTATTCTGAGATGCAGGTTGGCGCTCTTTTGGCGGCACGAGGGGGACCAACACAATATTAGGCAGGCTGTTTTAATGTTGTGGCTGATCGGTGTATATCAAATATGCCCGCAATCCATTGAAGAATGGATCACAGATATTTTTCAGACATCAAGCTTTGAGAGACAGATGTTCCTGTTTACATATATCTCACATGTTCATATAATCTACAAAAGTCATTTGGCTTGCGGTCTGAAATGGGGGATGGGGTTGCGATTTGTGGGATGAACTTTCCTGAACTTTTGTTAAGAACTCCAGTTAAGATAAGTGTAATTGAAATGCTTTTACCTGCTTTGTATTATGAATCTAAAGGCTCTGTTATTACTGTGTAATTATAGTCTCCTGGTATGTACACAAACCATGCATGAATAAACAAGTGAAAATAAACTCCATATAAGCCAGAAACACAGTGACATTAGAAGTGTTTATACTGTATGTATGTTACGTTCTAGATTTTAACATTTTGTGCAAAATTCACCTCCACGATATAGAAATGTTCTGGATGATTGCTGGGGTGTTTGCTATACGGTTGCTAAGGTGTTCTGAGTGTTTTTTTGTTTTTTTTCGTTTGCTGGGGTGTTCTGGGTGGTTTCCAGGACATTTCTTTGCAGTTGCTTGGGTGTCCTGGGAGGTTGCCAGGTTGATGCTAGGGTGTTCTGAATGGTTGCCTGGGCGTTGTTATCCAGCTGCTAAGGTGAGCTGAGTGTTTTTGTTGCATGCTGCTATGTGGTAGCTATGGTGTCCTAGGGCTCTTCAATTACTTCCTTTGAGGGGGCCAGATTCTCCAAGTGAAAACTTAATTGGGGCCATACATTTTTCTGTTTTTATATTGGCTAGCACTTTCATTGTAAGTAACAATTTAACATGAAAAACAAAACTAAACAATATTAATACTGAGTGTTGCTGAATTTGACTTTAACTGATTGCTGAGTGTTGTTAAACTCACCGCTGAGAAAGCGCTCTGATGATCAGACAGCAAGGCGATTTTATCAAAATCAGACAGAACACTAGATACAAATTATTGCTGGGCCGGATTTGGCCCACGGGCCGCCAGTTGAACAGCCCTACAACAGCCCTTGTTGTTATGGTTGTTCTTGATAAGCGGTGCTTTGTGATTGATGCAATAATCCGTGTAACACAGAGGAGAAAACAGGTGCGCATGGTAAAATGCACACAGTTTAATTGCAATAAAAATAGAAAGCGGATGCATGCGGAAAAATGCACGCAGTTGAATCGCGATAAGAGAATAATGCAGAAAAAAGATGCATGCTGAAAAATGGCAGAGATTAAAGATTAAATGCTTAAAACAGAAAGATAAGCAATGCTAAGAAAGCTAGCAGGCTACAAACACAGACTCGAGCTAAGCACCAGCAGCAACAGGAACAGGAAGTCCAGCAACAGGAAACAGCACTGAGAACAGAGCTCCAGATGTCAACTGCCCATTGCAATTCATTGTAGATGAGTTTAATGATTTGCATTATACTGTTTTAATTGGAAAATCTCAGCATATAATGTATTGATGCGTCTACTGCTAGTACAGCTAGTTTTTTCTCTCGTTTTATTGGCTGAACCTTTAGAAATGATTGGAGGGCTGAGAGAAGAAATGGAAATGAGGGATTAAAGACGGCAGAAGGGAGTTGGTGGGGGGGGCGGGGGGGCAAGATAGGCCTATTGAATGGACACGTCTGTAATTAACAGCTGCTTTTGCTCTGGCTCCATTTATTATGCAGTAATCTTAGCGGTCCTGCCCCATGACAACCCACAAAATGAGATCAGTTCCCTGCAGATGCTCCACATCTGAATAGGGCTCTTTCAGTTTCCTCTCACTCATTAGTGTGTATGTGTTGCTGTGAAAGTGTTTCGGCCTCAATAGTCTGCATGTGCCATACAGATATGCTTAATTTTTTGTATACCATGTAAGTACTTGAAAATAACAAAGGTGGAAATAGTATTGATTTGACTGATTGCGCAGAACACTTCATGAAAGAGAGGAGAGAGAAAATAAGGTGTTCATGAAAAACGTAAGATTCAACCCCAGAGTGTTCTCTGGGGTTTTTATGTTGGGTGCTAAAGAGGGTGTACAACAGGGTTTGGCAAAATTCTGAATTTTAGAATTGGCTCCGTATCAATTATTGAGTTGAAATATGAGTATGCTGAATTGGAAATGGAATAGAATTGGCCACGCCCCACAGGATGTTGGAGTGGAATTTAAAATTGGCCATGTCCCACAGGATAATGAACTGGATTTTGAATTAAATTGGCCAAGCCCCACAGGATGTTGAATTGGAACTTGAATGGAATTGGCCACGCACCATGATGTTGAATTATAAATTGAATTGGCCACGCCCCACAGGATAATGAACTGGAATTTGAATGGAATTGGCCGTGCCCCTCAGAATTTTGTACTGGCTACATCCCACAGGATAATGAATTGTAATTTGAATAGAATTGGCCACACCCCACAGGACGTTGAATTGGAATTTAAATTGGCCACGCCACACAGAATATTGAAATTGAATGGAATCGGTCACACCCCACAGGATGTGGAATTGGAAATTGAATTCACACCCTAAAGGATAATAAATTTGAATTTGAATTGAATTGGCCATGCCCCACGCGATGTTGGATTGGAATTTGAATTGGCCATGTCTCACAGTATAACGAACTGGAATTTAAATGAAATTTGCCACAGCCAACAAGAAGTTGAATTGGAACTTGAAATAATCCCACCCCACAGTATAATGACCTGGAATTTGAATGGAATTGGCCACGCCCTACAGGATTTTGTATTGGACATTCCCCACAGGATAATGAATTGGAATTTGAAAATAACTGGCCACACTTTACAGTACATTGAATTAGAACTTAAATTGACCATTCCACACAGGATATTGAATTTGAATTGAACTGGCCACGGCGCATAGGATGTTGAATTGGAACTTAAATTGGCCACGCCACACAGGATATTGAAATTTATGGAATCAGCCACACCCCACAGGATGTGGAATTGGAACTTGAATTGGCCACGCCCTACAGGATAATAAATTAGAATTTGAATTGAATTGGCCATGCCCCACTCGATGTTGGATTGGAATTTGTATTGGCCATGTCCCACAGGATAATGAACTGGAATTTAAATGGAATTGGCCACGTCCAACAGGATGTTGAATTGGAACTTGAATTAGTCCCACCCCACAGTATAATGAACTGGAATTTGAGTGGAATTGGCCATGGACGACAGGATGCGAGAATGAGTGCGAGAAACGTTCAGAATAACTTTCAAATTATTCAAATTTATTACACAGGAACGGTGATGATTTTGACCAAAAAATATTGATAAGTGATTTCTTGAGAGTTTTCTAATTTGCCAATTTGCTTACAATGGGTTTAAGTTTAAACTAGGTTGGCTTGAACATTCAGTGTCATGTCATGTTTTTGCTGGGGGCTTTCATGTCTAAATTCGTGAGCATTGTTGACAAATGAATAGCCTATTTGGTTCTGTATAATATCCAGAGGGTGTTATATTCATTGTAAAGGAGTTTAAATCCTTAGATGTAAAATTCATGGGCTGCCAATGCTCACAATTTCGCTTTCATATGCTAAGGTCTATGTCTATTGCAGTCATGACACTGGTACTTTGGGCCTGAGGTGGGAAAATACAAATTCTTGAAAGTTCAGCAGTAACCTTTTCAAATGAAATGATAAAAAAATAACAAAAATAAAAAAATAAAGAAAAATCCTGAAATGTTCAGGCACAAATGGCACAATTTCTTGAGAATGACCCAGGTACTGTAGACAAAGAATGAGAAAAACACTCAAGAGGCAGAAGTGAGAGCAAGAAAGGAGACAGGTAGAATGGAAGACAGTTGAGAGAGACCTAAGGGTCCAGTTGAACCATTTCTGTTCCTAAAAATAAATCTGTATGAATCCTTCCCTGCGGTCAAGCTGAACAAATGGTTCTTATTACCCACGTAACTACCACTGCATTTGTCACTTCCTCAAACAAAAAAAGCTCCTCCAACATCACTCACACCTTGATTGATGTGCCCGTCACAGGGTTTGCTGGTCGATTTGTTTGGACATGACCCATGCAGCATGATCACAAAGGGCTGGTGTCCCTGAGACTTGTACTGAGGCTTAAAGGATTGAAAGTAAAGCTGGGATCTGTTCACTTAACACAGAGTAGAGAAAGTATTGAAAGTACTGGCTTTCAGTGTCTCTGTAATAGTTTATATCCTGTTCTTTGAAGGGGATAAAGTATATAGTGTTTGAGATATCTTATTAAGACATGTAGTCATAAATGTATAGCCTAATTTATGTGGTTGAAGACACCTTGAATCTTAATTAAGGATACCTCTGAAAGTCACTTTTAATTACTATTACCTGGTTCAATATGTAAACAGACTTGGGACATGCTTGTTAGTTTCTAGGTTGTTCTCTGTGTTTTTTTCACCTGATTTATTGCCTGCCACGCAAAAATCACAAGTCTGATCTCTTAGGAATAGCACAACTATTTTCAAAAAGCCACACAAATTGAGGCATCATTCATGTCTGTACAAATGGTGGTTACATGGTTACATACCTAATTAATATGTAGGATTATGGGTTTATGGGATTATGGGATGCTGTTTGCCAATGTTTGTTGGAACTATGCTTAAACAGCTTTCCTTAAAGGTCACAAACAGGTAAGCGCAAACTGATCAGCACACATAGATTTTTGCCTATTACTTTGATTTAGAATTGCGTTTAAACACCTTTACTGCCGTTCTTTGTTGTGTTGTGCACATAGCTATGTATACATTTTGACAACAAAAGCTGAGAATAACCTGATGATTTCAAATCTCATTTAAACATAGTTTTCTTGCATTGTCAGATTGTTTTTTAAAAAGATGATTTTCTGTAGTAACAGCATATTGGTGCGCATGTTGATGCACTCAATCTATCACTTGTGTTTTTAGCATTCAGCTGCCAATGTCTCTAAAAATTTGGGGACAAATTAATAAAAAATCACCCTGTCAAAGAGTACATCCATTTCTCACACAAGTTTAGAGCTTAACCAATGACTTCTCCATGAGATTCTATTTGAGTTAGAAATGAGGTCTTTTCTGTGTTGCCAAGTAGCTAATGTTGGCTGCGCTTCATTGGTTTACCTCTGTAAAACGTTCACCATTGGTTAAGATCAGACAGAGCGGGTGGATAAGTCATGTCCACCTGACAGGCCGAGGTGAGACGGGATCTTGATTGCATCCACAACATTCGGAGGTAAAGGAGATGGGCTTTTGATTGGCTGGGGGCCGGCGAAGATGGAGTTTTGATTGGGTGAGAGGGTGCACAAGGTTCGTTCGGTCAGCCTTGAAGAGAGCGTGTCCCAGCGGAGCCCGTCATGATCAATGTGGTCATTACACCTCTTCTTGAGCTCGACTGGAGCTCTGCTCCCGCTTGGATGTATGGAATAAATTAGGGGGAAATGGTCTATAAAGAGAAGAGATCAGTTAGGCAGCAAAGGTCAGTCTATTCTATATACCAGCAGGTTGTCTATTACTCAGCTTACTGGCTGTGACATACCACTAAGAAACAGTATGTTTTACATTACAAATTAAGAGACACTGGACATCCCAAAATATGTTACCAGCAAGCACAAAATGTCTTTGTATTTCACAACATTGCATTTTGATTGTAGTTAGTTTACATCATGTAACAAAATGTTTAAAACATTCCAGAAACCATTTCTATAGTTAAAAAAAATAAAATAAGGATATGCAGTTTACATATTTGTATAACCAAAAATTATAGTATCAAACTCATATTTAAGTCACAATTACTGTCATAATTCTATACAAAAATAAACAAATGTTTTGTAAACGTTGTCAAAAAAAACCCTACCTGGTTGGTTTTCTGTAAGTAGCCTCAAAACAGCAGTATAACATATTTTTAAAATATTGTATATCCATGAAACGTTTAAAAAAGATACTGAAAATAATTGTATTTATGTAATATATATTTATGACCAAAATACAACCAGACGACATAACATTGTATGCCAAATGTAATACAAGACTGGACATGTATGCTTACAAAGCCAGAATGGCGAGTTGCATCCAACCTGCATCCATATCTGACTGCTAGTTTGAGTTTGGATGATATAGATTAATGTTTTTCTGAGATCTCCCAGAGGAAAAACACCACCATCTTTCACACCTAACAGGGAACGTTCCAACAACATTGGCTAACATTATTTAAAGGTTTGGAACAAATGTTGTAAATAAAATGTTAATGGGACATCCTTATAACATTATTAACCTTAAATAACTTTCTACTAATGTTAAGAAAACTGGACATTTTCATGTTCCCACAACTGCAATGTAACGTTTGGAAAATGTTCTAAGAACATAAATATGTTAGCTGGGTTGTTCCTTTTACAAGCTCATCTGACACTCGCACCCTCAGCCTGAACCATATTTGGATATGAGAATGACTGTTTGCTTCTTTTAATTGATCTGCTGTGTGGAAAAAACTCCAGAGATACTTAACAGTGACTGAAAGAGAATGCATAAGAAAGAGAGAGAGAGAGAGAGAGAGAGAGAGAGAGAGAGAGAGAGAGCACCAATTGGGGGAGCTGTGGGACTGAGCACCAGAAGGCTTATCGAACAGAAGCGCTTCAAGGATTTATAAATAATATGAAAAAACGCCAAGGTGACATTTCACCACAAAACCAAAATAAAGAAATTCTATTTTACATAATGAAAGTTGAGTCGATATGAAAGAGCCCATATTATGCTAACTTACAGGTTAATGATTTTTTGGGGGGGTCAACTAGAATTTACATGCTTTAATGTCCAAAAAATACATTATTTTTCTCATACTGTACATTTCTGCTAAACCTATTTTCATCCTCTGGCTCAAACGCTCTGACTTAGGTCCTGTCTCTTTAAAGCCCTCCTTTCTGAAAAGCCCAGTCTGCTCTGATTGGTCAGCTGGCCTAGTCTGTTGTGATTGGTCAACCACGTAGAGCGTGTGTCGGAAATGTAACGCCCCTTACCATAATAGAGTTTCAGGCTTCCTTAACAGCTGTAAACACTATTGTAACTATGGTAACAATGGCGTCGGTTTTTGCCGTACCAGTTTGAGTCCGATAATGAAAGTTTGGAAGAACAAGCTGATCGACCCGAACCACATTCGCAAGCACAAATTGAGCAGGACGTTTCACAGTGCTAAGTTTTAATTTTGTAGCTTTCTTACAAGTACACTGTTGATTATTGTGAACCTAACAAAGCTTCAAGTAAAAGACACATAGTGCATTTAAGTTAGTCATCTTTTGCTGGAATGGGTATAGCCAAACTTTTGTCACCTGAGATATGAATGGAGAACAGAGGCTTACTCCCTGTTAGTGAGCAAGTTAGCCATGGACTACCGTGGATAGCGGCCATAACATTACAGCTTGTAACTAATTATATAATTATATAATTATATAAGACTCTTAAGATCTACCATTTTGTTACACAGTTTTAGTTAAAAGCTGGCCTACAGCTGAATAGTAAACCCTTACCAAAACAATAGAGCACTACCGTGGATTGCAGACGTAAAATTACCATTTGTAAAATAAATCTATCTCCACACTTGATCACTATTCATGATAGTAAGAACGACAAACAATCTGCATAATTCTACACAATTGTAGGTAAAAGTGGGTCCGAAGCTGATTAGCAAAACTATTTCAACACAATAACATTAGCTAGCAGGTTAACAGAGGCCTACAGCTGTGCACCGTAGCTACAACACAACTCTGCATTTGAACTCTCGGTTGCAGATAAATCCACAAATAATCAAGCATACTTACAGGTTGTGATGCTGAAGCGCCAGATTGTCCCAACAAAGTGGGAACTGCACCATCTTTCAGGAGTAACCATCTTGAAAATCCCGCATTGGTTGTGGTTGTACTGCTAAATAATTCAAATAAATTTTAACCAGAGATTCTTCAATTCGAAAAAAGAGGTTTTGCATTTGCAGTGAAGAAAACAGCGTCTTCTCGACATGGCGACAACACTAACACAACTCATCCTGGCCTCTGCTATAACTACGTTTGTTTGAGGGTGGGCCAAAGTAGCCCTCAGTAGCATTATGCAAATGTGTTACATAGTGACGTAGATACTTTACTGAAGAAATGGCTGGACTACAATACCGTTTCTTGTAGTTCTTTAGCAGTGTTGTCTGTGGGAGAGGATAACTCCCTTTTGCGTGGACTTTGTGCTTTGTAACTTTGCAGACCTTTTACATGCACAAACAGCTATATTACACACTAAAGGAAAGGTAAAATCCCAAAAAGCATAATAGGGCCTCTTTAAGGATCATTAAGATAATTCTCATTAAATTCTCATTACTGTACCACTGAAGTTTTTACTCTATTAAATGAGATATAATAATTAAAAATGATAAAATAATTTTTTTACATTTCATATGCTGCACTGGGTGCCAAGTCTGCGAGAAATCTGTCGCCCTTTCCCGCCGACCCAGACGCTCAGATAAACTGTCTCCCGGGGGCATGTCATATTAACCCTATCAGATAACAACAATATTTGTTTATATTTGTCAGCTCACAGCTCTTTCGCTAATGAAGCGGCTCGAACACCCCAACGATGACAAACAGACCAGAGAAGAAGAAAAGACAATGTGACTGGAGGATATAATATATAATATGTTATATAACAGTACATTTTGGGGAAATTAAATGCTTAAAGCAGGATTGTTAGATTGTGCCAGGAATCCACATGGGCAACTGTGTTCGCAAAAAGACAGCAAAGAGACGAGATGTACACATTTAAAGGTGTCAAGACATGAGGAATCAAATTTTCCACTGTATCAAGTTATAACTTTTAAAAGGAGACCCCTAGTTTGCTGCGCTGCAACTTGCTGTTTTGAGTATAATCACGTCTTGGATCCATTTACTTTATTTTTAATTGCTGGTCTATGTAAACATGCACCAGATGGAAATCTTTGACCATTTTGATGCTTTTCTGGCAATGTGTGCTGCGTTTCAAAAGCAGAACAAGGTCAACTTTTAAAGATGCATCTCGTTCTGCTCCATTCCATTGCTGCAGCTGGCCTGGAGAACCGTGTTTCGTCCAGCGTGGAAGATGTGATATTTCGCAGCTTTGGCCTCCATTGAAGCATCCCAACATCAGGAAAGAGCATCTGAAGTTTAACAAAGTTCCCAATTGTGTCACTGCAGGATTATTTATTTATTTGTGTTCTGCTCATTACAGCACATTACGGCAATGCAGGCTTTATATAGGAAGTATTACTTAAAGAGGTTGCAGGATATTAGTCAATCATAACAGTGGATGTTTACATTTAATTTTAAAGGACACACTGAGGCCAAAATAGGGTGTTTCAGACAGAGGGCCAGATACAGGGTGGAAAATTGTTTTTGGTGAAAAAAAAAAACTTTACTAACATTATAAGTGGACACCAAGAAAAATAAGAAAATAAGAAAAAAAATCATGTAATGACCCCTTTAAAGCAAATAAAATGCATCAGTGCATCATGAATCAAACTACCCACAGTAGAATGTTTAGCAAACATTTGCAGAGAAGACTGATCTCAATTCAGCGACAGTAGATTGAAAGTTTTCAGCTGAAATCGGCCTGTGTTTACCGAAATTCAAACCACTGCCCCCAGTGGCCGAATATGAAAGTGTTGTTGGATGTATGGGCACATGTGATCTCCAGTTTGTGGGTGAAATTTCCACAGAGGGACAGTAAAAGCAAGTTGCAAAGCTGATGATGTAATACAGTGATCAGTAATGCGTATTTTATTAACCAAATGCCCAAACCCCAACCCTAAACCTAACTGTCAGTGGAGTAAAAATATTATCTAAGAGGGAAAATGCAACCTCGGAATGTTTATGCCAAAGTGATTACTTCCTGGTTTCTACGCGGGACACAGAAAAAGACAATTGCCCTATCCCAAATGGCATCCTCCTCCGAGTCCAGACTTTGGTGATGTAAGTGACTTGCACTCGTTAGCAAGTCCATGAGGGTGCATGAGTTATAAAAGTGTCCATTTGGGACAGACTACAAAACTTAATGATCTTTAATGATGTTATTAATATAAATCGCACACTGAGGACTTTAAGACATCACCACATAATTTTCTGCTACAGCATAATTTTCTGTAAAGTTGCTTTAAAATTATGTGTGTTCTGAAAAGTGCAAAAATCTATATTTAATTTGCAGTTGACCGCCTCGTCCACCACGATATTTCCTCTGGGAAACTCCAGTCAGCTGTAATTGGTCGAAAGGATCAGCAGCTGGGATTGATGGGTAGTAGACCGCTGTGGAGCTTGCACTGAAGCAGGCTCAGCTGAAGGGCACAAAGGGGGTGCTCGTAAGCATCCATCTGAGCACTAAAATGTCAAATGGGACACCCTACGGTCTCATGGACTTCACGGGGATGCGCTAATGAAGGCCATGAGACCTTAAGTCCACATCAAGTGTGCCATTTGGGACAGGGCCACTCTTGAATTGATGCAAAGATGCCTGATGGGAGATGGAGCTTGTCAGTATCTTGGCAGAATGGGGTGTATGACAGGGTACTGGAAAATGTGGTACATGTTGCCTTCCTGTGTGGTCATGACAGCACGTTACAGATGGCGTTTTTCCAAAACCCAAGTATGCAACACTCAAAACATCCTTTACATGGTCGAGAAATTTGCTTTAACCACGGTTATTTTAAGTAAACCTTGTTTTCAGTCAATTAAACTCCCATTGAACTGAAACTCATTTGGGTAGCCAGAGAGGCAACAAATGCAATATGGTTAATGGCATCATTTAGCAGAGAGCCACAGCACACGCACTGATGGGCCCCGCAGAATGAAAGAAAAGAGAAACATTACAAAGTGTAATTACTTAAGGCACCATTAGGGATGCAATACCTTTCAGGGAAAACAAAATCAGGCTTTCTCTCTCTGCTTGAATTGGACAGAGAAAAAGTACAAAGCTTTCTTATTTCGTCCTTTTTTTAATTAAGAGTAGAAATAGGGTGGCTGTTATCATTGGGATTCTGCTGCAGAAAGACAGACTGACTTTTATTTGCCTTGTGTACTGTAAAACCTTATCTTTACATTTTTTAAATAATCAATTAGTTGTTTTTGCGGTAAATGCCGTTATAGTGCAGTTAATTACTGGTGTTTGCTAAGGCAAGTATCATTAATGTACTACTGCTCATAAGGTTAAAGATTTAAACAAACCTGAGCAATATCTAGAAAAACACACTAAAAACCAATAAGCACACCAATCGCATATGCCCTAGCAACCACCCAGAAACCCCTTAGCAGCTGCACAGAAATGCCCTGACAACCTCTAAAACACCTTAGCAACTGCATAGCAACATACAAAAACCACTCAGAACACCTCTATAACCACATAGTAACACCCTTGTAACCACCCAGAACATCCTAAGAATTGCATAGCAACACTCTAAAAACCACCCAAAACACATTATCAATCTCATTGCAGCTCCCTAGCAATGACCCATGAGACCCTAGCATTGTAGAGGCATAGCAATGCTTTAAAAGCCATTCAGAACACCTTAGCAACTGTATAGCAGCACACTAAAATTGTTGTCCTATTGTAAGGAACATGGAAACAGAGACTCCAGCCACTATTGTTAAATGCATTTCGGGGGCTCGGGCATCTGACATCAGATCAAATTTACAAGTGCTGGCTAATGCTAAACATAGATTTCTAAAATTGTTATTCATGTCAGCACTAATGATGTCTGGCTTCACCAGTCGGAGATCACTAAAGATAATGATAAAGAGGTATGTGAACTTGCAAAATTTATGTTAGACATTGTAATATGCTCTGGCCCCCTCCCTGCTTGTCGTGGTGACAAGGTTTATGTCACTGAATGGCTGGATGTCTGAGTGGTGTCCAGAGAATAGCATAGGATTTATAGACAATTGGAAGAGTTTTTGGGGTAGACCTGACCTGCTAAACAGAGACGGACTCCATCCCTCCAGGGAAGGTGCCACTCTCTTCTCTAGTAATTTGGCTCATAGTCTTAATAGTGATAGTATTTGACAAACTGGGGCCCAGGTCAGGATGCAGACAAACTGGTTAATCCGAACATCTGCTAGCTGCCTTGAGACGTCACACAGGTCACATAAACTACAACACATAGAGACTGTATCACTGTGTCTGTTCCCCGAACTACCAAACACAAACCTTTCACTAAATAATTTAGAAAACAATTGATTAAGGTCAGACTTGAAAAAAAAAAAATTATGAAGATAAACATCATATAAAGGTAGGACTACTAAACATTAGATCTCTTTCAACCAACGCACTAATTGTAAATGAAAGGATTACAGATCATAGTTTGGATGTGCTCTGCTTGACTGAAACCTGGCTTAAACCGGATGAATATATTAGTTTAAATTAATCTACTCCATGTTATTGTTATAAACATGAGCCTCATCTGAAGGGTCGAGGAGGAGGTGTTGCTACAATTTACAGTGAAGTTTTTGGTGTTACTCAGAGGACAGGATATAAGTTGAAGTCTTTTGAGCTAATAATGCTTAATGTGACACTGTCAGATACAAATAAAAAATCTCTGTTGTCTTTTGCCCTTGCGACAGTATATAGATGACCCGGGTCATATTCTGATTTCCTTGGTGAATTTGCTAATTTTCTATCTGATCTAGTAGTTACTGTAGGTAGAGCTTTAATTGTTGGTGACTTCAGTATTCACATAGATAATGAAAATGACACATTAGGATTAGCATTTATCGACATTCTAAACTCTCTTGGAGTCAGACAAAATGTGACAGGATCAACTCATTGCCATAATCATATGCTAGATTTAATTCTGTCATATGGAGTTGATGTTAATACTATAGAAATTCTGCTGCAGAGCGATGACATCTCAGATCATTACGTCGTCTGTTGTTTGCTGTGATCATCTAATGTTACTCAGTCTACACCATTCTATCATTCAGGTAGAACTATTCTTTCAACCACTAAAGATAGCTTCAATAATTTTCCAGAATTGTCTCACATACTCAGTAAACCAAAACGTCTAGAACAACTTGATGTAATAACAGAAAATATAAATACAGTCTTCTCTAGCACTATTGATAATGTCGCCCCCCCCCCCCCCCCCCCCTTTGATTAAAGAAAATTAAAGAAAAAAGCCCTGCACCATGGTGCAATGATCACACTCATGCTCTCAAGATAGCAGCTTGGAAAATGGAGCGCAAGTGGAAGAATACAAAATTAGAGGTATATTGCTGTGCATGGAAGGATAGTGTCTGTACACTGCCACTGTACAGACAGCTGCCAGGTCAGCATATTTGAGCAAACTCATAGAAAATAACCAAAACAATCCTAGGTGTTTATTCAGTACTGTGGCTAAATTTGTTAGGAATAAAGCCTCGACTGAACCAGATATTCCGTCGCAGCACAATAGTAATGACTTCATGAATTTCTTTACTGATAAAATAGAAATCATCAGAAATAAAATTGGAATTATCCAATCAACTGTCATAGTACCTCAGAAAACAGTGTATCATAATTTTCCTCATGAGCAACTTAAATCCTTCACTGTCATAGGTCTGTCATTGCCAACAAAAGCCTTCATCAACCAACTAACAAAGGACAATGCATCTATGTGAACTTCTGCAGTTAATCCAGGATGAACTTCAAAGACATTAGTCATTAATCTTAGTTCATACAAAATATTTGTTTAAACACTGGCCCTTAACACTTACTTAGTTTACTAATTTTAAACCATGACTTGCACTGCACACAAATAACTAATATTATATATTATATTTATGCTGTCTAGCCAGAGGGTAACTGGCCCCCACAGTGAGCCTGGTTTCTCCCAAGGTTATTTTTCTCCATTAACCAACATCTTATGGAGTTTTGTGTTCCTTACCACAGTCGCCTTCAGCTTGCTGTCTGGGTTTCTAAATACAATTATTATTTGATTATTTAATTATTTATTTTTATACACAATCTACAATCATTTTTAATCAAACTACACAATGATGACCCAAGACTTCATAGATATTACAGTTTAATTTTCTGTTAAAGAATGATTTTCTGTAAAGCTGCTTTGTAACAATGTGTTGTGAAAAACGTTTTACAAATAAAAATGACTTGACTATAAAAACAATCTGAACACCTTATTAACCACATAGCAACACCCTAACAATCACCCAGAACACCCTATAACATTGTAGAGGCATAGCAATGTGTTAAAAGCCACTCAGAACACCATAGCAACTGCACAGCTAGTCCTGACAACCACAAGAACACCTAGCAGCTGCATAACAACAGACTAAAAACCACTCAAAACATCCTAGCAACCCGGAAGCAATTCCCCGGCTACCAACCAGAACACCATAACAACATCATGATATACTCTATAACCACTCAGAACACCTTTGCAACCACATAGTAATGCCCTAGTAACCACCCAGAACACCCTAGCATTGTAGAAGCATAGGAATGCAGTAAAGACTACTAAGAACACTAAAGCAACTGCACAGCAAAGTCCTGACAACCTCTAAAACACCTAGCAGCTGTATAGCAACACACTAAAAAAAAACACTCAAATCATCCTAGCAACCCAGTAGCAATGCCCTGGCAACTACGCAGAACACCCTTGCAACCTCATGATAATACTCTAAAACCTCTCTGAACTCCTTAGTAACCACATAGCAACACCCTAACAAACAACCAGAAAAACCTAGCATTGTAGAGGCATAGCAATGTGTTAAAAGCCATTCAGAAAACCTTAGCAACTCAGCAACATCCTAAAAACTACTTATGGTGCTTTCACACTTTCACTTTGGTGCACACCCGAGTTCGAATTACATCAAAGTTCGGTTCGTTTGGGTGATGTGAACGCTGTTTTCAAGTGGGTGCGCACCTGAGACCACTTGAAAAGGTGGTCTGGGGTATGGTTCATGTGAACTCCGGTGTGATTCACTGCTAATATGAACGCAATCATACCAAATCGCGGAAGTGAACCCTTATTGTTGATGTATAATTTGTGACTTTGCAGATTCCCATTCGCAGTTATTATGGTTTAATGAATTTCTCATACCAGCTTGTGTCCAAGTAAATCACCTTCAGTGAGCAGCTCACATTTTTCAGACTTGCGGCAGACAAACGCTAATATTTTTCACATCATTGCACATTCAATGCATCAGTGGCAGACTAACATAATTGTCGTTATGGGCATGTAAAGTTTTGGTGGTAAATCCAAAGAGAAGAATACTTCAATAACACAGTGAAGCTGTCTTCTGGAGTTGTTGCCTATTTACAGTAGTAAACAGCTGCCGCTTATACTCACGTTGATGATGTAATCAGACCGTGGTTCGGACACAAAAAATATGATGTGAACAGAGACCAGTGAGGGAGGGGGGAGAAAATGAACTCGAGTTCACCATAACAGCAATAAAAGCACCCTAAAACACCTTAGCAATTGCATAGCAACACACTAAGGGTGCTTTCACACTAGCACTTTTGATGCACACCCGGGGTTGAATGACGTCAAAGTTTGGTTCATTTGGATAATGTGAATGCTGTTTTCTGAACTCGGGTGCGCACCCGCGAATCACACCTGGGTCCACTTGAAAAGGTGGTCTAGTGTATGGTTCATGTGAACTCTGGTACAGTTCGCTGCTAATATGAATGCAATCATACCAAATCGTGGAAGTGAACCGCTTGTGATGACATATAATTCGCATCCTTGCAGGCTCGTGATCACAATTATTATGGTATAATGCATTTCTCATACCTGCTTGTGTCCAAATACACCACCTTCAGAGAGCAGCTCACATTCATCACATCTCTTGCAATGCATCCGTGGGCTCACGGCAGACAAACGCTAATATTCATCACATTATTGAACATTCAGTGCATCCGCAGAAGACAAACACAAGTGTTGTTCTGTGCATGACAAGTTTTCATGCTAAATTCAAAGAGACAAACTTTAATACTTCACTTAACACAGTGATGTCTTCTTGAGTTGTTACCTAGTTACAGTGGCAAACAGCTGCCTGCCACTCGTACGCACATTGATGACATAATCGGACAGCGGTTCAGACCCAAATAATATGATGTGAACACAGACCAGTGTGGGCAGCGGGAGGGGGAGGAAACGAACTCGGGTTCAGTCCAAGCAATCGAACCAAGTGTGAAAGCACCCTAAAAGCCACTCAAGAAACCCTAGCAACCTGGTAGCAATGCCCCAGCAACCACCTAGAACACACTAGCATTGTAGAGCCATGGCAACATGTTAAAAGCCACTCAGAACACCTTAGCAACTGCACAACAATGTCCTGACAACCACTTGAACACCTTAGCAACTGCATGGCAACACACTGAAAAACTTTCAAAACATCCTAGCAACCAGGTAGCAATGCCCTGGCAACTACCCAAAAAGAACACCCTAGCAACCTTGTGATTATACTCTAAAACCACTTAGAACAACTTAGTAACTGCATAGTAACACCCTGTCAAGCATACAGAACACCCAAGCAACTGCATAGCAACAATTTAAAAACACTCAAAACACCTTAGCAATTGCATAACAACACCCGCAAGGCCGCAACACCCTAGCATCTTCATGGTGAGCTTTGAACAAGCAAGTGCCACTCAGATTTTCTTCAGAACACGTGCAAATCGTGTCTATATTTGTGTGGTTGGGTGGTATTTGATATCAACAAATATGGATAGATTTTACATGTAACAGAAAATTTACCCCAGCAACCAACCACAAACTTCTAATATGTTACACAATGGAGTGGCCGAGAAAATTCATGATTTTGTTGAAATATAAAAAAAAAACAATGAAAACTCATGGTACATTAAGTAGTGCTCTCTAAATGTCTCTTATGATATTGTCTCAGTTTTAGACCATTATTAGCTCTATATGGTCCCCACCGCATTTCTATGAACGGAAGATAGTTATTTCTCTGTGCTCAATTATGATGAATTGCTCTTGATGACTGAAGCATGAGTTTTTTTTTTTGTAATTAACATTTTTTTATTAAATCTTATAATAACAAAACACACACACACACACACACACACACACACACACACACACACACACACACATATATATATATATATATACATACACACAACAATTAAAACCCACAACCCACCCCCCCCCCCAACCCCGCCTCCCCAAAAAACATTCCTGTGGTCACACATAAGTAAATATATACATACACATACACACACACATACATATATATATATATATACATACATACATACACATACCTATACACACATAATAATCATACTCACTTAAAAATTATACTACAATACTCTCTCCACACCCCACCTGAGAGCACCCCAAAAATTCCAAATACCTGCCCCATTTCTGGACAAACAAATCTAAATCACCCTGTCTTCCCAGTGACACCTCCTCGTAAGCCGCTACCCTCCCCATCTCCGTGCACCACTCTGGATATGGGGGCGCACCAGCTGACCTCCAACCCCTCAAAATAACCTGCCTGGTGATCATCACACAGGTCAGAACCCAGTTCTCAATATGGCCATCCCCCACATCGATGACCGCCCCATCGCCCAGAACACAAAGTCTGGGGCAAAACGAAACCCGAGTGCCCACCACGTCGCACACAAAATTCTGAACCTTCGACCAGAATTTCTGGATCTTGACACACCACCAAAAAACATGGGCCATGTCTCCATCCTCCGACTGGCATCTCCAGCAGGGGGGTGTGTCTTTAAGACCAAGCCTATACAGTCTAGAGGGGGTCCAATAAAATCTATGCAAAATTTTGAATTGTATAAGATGCAACCTTGCATCTCTAGATGCAGACTTAACGTTTTTAAGAATTTTAGCTCACACTCCTTCCTCCAATGCCAAGTTGAAATCTTTCTCCCATACTCTCTTGAGAGAAGTTAAGGCTCCATCCCCCAGACTCTGAATTAACAGGAAGTAGTACACTGATGCCTCATGACCTTTTCCAAAAGCTGCAATCACCTCTCCTAAAGCATCTGCCTCTTTTTTGGGGGGGGGGGGGGGGTGCTACTCCCAAAAATAGTACAAAGCAGGTGGCGCAGTTGTAAATACCTATAAAACTGAGGTCTGGGGATCCCAAAATGTTGGACCAAGTTTTCAAACGATCTCAACACTCCACTTTCATAAAGGTCACCGAGTGTAGCAACCCCCCTCACAATCCACTCTGGCCAGCAGAAAGGGGACTTGCCAATACACAATCTTGGGTTCTGCCATATGCTCGAGGTAACATTTAAAGAAGTGTCCAATTTAAACAATCTAGACACTTTAGTCCATACCGAGTGTATATGCGAAATAACAGGGTGTAACTTAACTTTTCCGATTAGTTTGATAGAGATGCTTTGTAATGGCAAAATAGGGGCAAGAACTGCCTGTTCAATAACAAACCAGGAAGGGGCTCTCTCAGGTGGAAGTGACCAATGAGCCAAATGTCTGAGACTGAATGCATAGTAATAAAACAAAATCTTGGGTAGGCCTAGCCCACATTTGTCTATCGGCCTATGTAACTTATTAAAATGCAATCTGGGACATTTACCATTACAAATGAAGGACTTCGCTATGCCATCAAATTGCTTGAAATAAGAGAGGGGGACATCAATAGGGATAGATTGTAGCAGGTAGTTAAATTTTGGAATACAATTAATTTTAATAACATTAACCTTCCCAATCATCGATAAATGTAATGAAGCCCACCTGCCCACATCGCTAGAAAACCTTTTTATTAAAGGGTCAAAATTAACACTAACTAAATCAGACAAATTTGCTGGGAATAAAATCCCCAAATACTTAATGCCCTGTTTGGACCACTGGAAGCCGCCCAGCTGGAAAGCCGTTACTGGACAGTAGGCTGTCAGAGCCAAAGCTACGGATTTAGACCAATTGACTTTATATCCTGAGAACTTGGAAAAGGAATTAATAATCCTATGGAGGCAAGGCATAGATCTAGTAGGTTCAGAGACAAATAATAAAATATCATCTGCGTAAAGCAGAAGCTTATGCGCCACACCTCCTGCCACCACCCCTGGAAAATCATCCTCCTTTCTTATCGCAGCTGCTAATGGTTCCAGGGCAAGGCAGAACAATAATGGGGAAAGAGGGCAACCCTGCCGAGTGCCCCTATCCAGAGTAAAATAATCTGAAATTAATCCATTTGTTGGTACCGCTGCTACAGGGTGTCTATAAAGTAACTTAATCCAACCAATAAATGTACTCCCGAACCCGTATATTTCCAAAATCTTAAAAAGATAATCCCATTCTACCATATCAAACACCTTTTCGGCGTCAAGTGAGATGGCAGTGACCGGAGACTGATCATTCGCTACTGACCACATGATATTGATGAGACGCCTGATGTTATCAGAAGAGCTGTAGCCCCTAATAAACCCCACCTGATCTATATTTATAAGAGATGTCATAACTTTACTTAATCGATTAGCCAAAATGTTTGACAAAATTTTTACATCTAGTTGGATCAGGGAGATTGGACGGTAACTTTTACACTCGCTTGAATCTTTGTCCTTTTTAAGAATCAGACTGATCTGGGCTTGTGTCATGGTTGGAGGAAGCTTTCCATTCTTTAATGATTCAGTATAAACTTCTAAGAAAAGTGGAGCCAGTTCTGTAGCATATGATCTAAAAAATTCTGCGGCAAAACCATCTGACCCTGGAGCCTTGCCAGTAGATAGGGACTTTATTACCTTGTCAAGCTCCTCCAAGGTTATCTCAGAATCAAGATAATTTTTTTGCTCAATCGTCAGTTTAGGAAGATCTAATGGTTCCACAAAGTTTCTATTATCTTCATCAGTAGACGAAGATGTGGAACTATAAAGATCAAGATAGAACCCTTTAAAGGCATTATTAATATCAATGGCTGAGGTAAAAATTTCACCACCAGCAGATTTAACTGAGGGAATGATAGAAAGAGACTCTCTCTGCTTTATATATCTAGCCAAAAGCTTCCCTGCTTTGTCACCTGACTCAAAGTATGACTGTCTTGCCCTGAATAACCAAAACTCCACTTTCCACGACAAAATAGTGTAATATCTATATTTCAATCGGGTCAACTGAAGCATGAGGAGTTTAATGATGGTTGATAATACCATCATATGGTATGATAATGGTTGGTAGGTGTACATTACATTCCCTAGTATTTCTTTCTTTTTTTCTTCTCTTTGTTAAATCATGACCTCTTTGAACACCCAAAGGGCTTGTGACCAATAATACCTGGAAATAATCTGCATATTTATTATGTTCATCTTTTAAAATGTTTAAAATGGTAATGTAGTGTCAGTGCCGAGATAAGTGTGGTCACTGGGGGCAGTGGTGGCTCAGCAGTTAAGGCTCTGGGTTACTGATCAGAAGGTTGGGGGTTCAAGCCCCAGCACTGCCAAGATGCCACTGTTGGGCCCTTGAGCAAGGCCCTTGACCCTATCTGCTCCAGGGGTGCAATATCATGGCTGACTCTGCACTCTGACCCCAGCTTAGCTGGGATATGTGAAAAAAAGAATTTCACTGTATATGTGCAAGATGTGTGATAAGTAAATATAATTATAATAAAAAATATCAAGGGCTGGAGTATATTGTGAAAACTTATATTCCATAATTAGGGGTGGGGAAAAATGGAATACATGTAACTTTACATATTTAAAATACAAAATATTAGTAATTGGGAATTATCCGCTAATCCGCCCGCATCCAAAACAGACTTGGAAAATATTTTGGAAAAATTGGAAGATCTCGAAAATAGGAATCGAAGGAACAATATACGAATTGTTGGAATTCCTGAGCATGAAGAGGGCAGAAATATGGTGAAATTCCTGGATGAGCTCTTCCAGAGTCTGCTCGACATAACAGGCCATAAACTGGAAATCAAGCGAGCTCACAGAGTACCTGCTCGCAGATCTGCTGAGGAATACAGACCCCGATCAATTCTGGCCAAATTATGAGATCATCTGATAAAGATCTCGTGTTGCGCCAGGCGAGGTGCAAAGGAAATCTTTCTTGGAAGAATGACAATATTTTCTTGTTCCCGGACTTTGCGAGTTCGACGAGAGGAACGCGATCGGTTCAAGGAATGTACGTAAGAAACTCTTACATCAATGGAAGATCGCTTTTGCACTGATGTTTCCGGCCAAACTGAGGATAGACACCATAGATGGCCGCAAAGTATTTTTATGCCCCAAAAAAGCACTGTCCTTTATAGAAACTATGGGAGAGTAAACCTAGCGGCTGGAGTTTGTTTTGTGGCATGACACTTGCTTCAAGAAACTTTTGCATTGATGGAAGATCGCTTTTACACTGAAGTTCCTGGCCAGATTGAGAATGTACACTATAGATGACCGCAAAATATCCACATGCCCACACAAAGGATTTTTATAATCCTGACGGACTGAGAAAGTTTTTATGTGGCCTCCGAGTGAATTTGACTCTTGATCTTCCGAGGAACCGGATGATGCTAGTTCCACCTAGCAGCTGAAGTTTGTTTTGTGGAATAACACTGCTTCGGGACAGTTATGGATGAATCTGTTCGTTCTTTGTGCTTATGCCTCCTGTTGGCTGGAGTATTTTTGCAGGACATTGGAATGATTACTTTATCTGCTGCACTCATAACAGCTGGTTCACTGAACACTTGAAACACTTGTTTGTCTGTCCGAGGAAACTGAACGGCTTTATCTCAGCTGGAATTTGTTTTGTGGGGGAACACACCTTCAAGACAGTTCTGTGAATGAATCTACATGTTCTTTCTGTTTATTCTGCCTGTTTGCTGGGGTCTGTTTCACAAAATCTGTATAGAAGCACCAGCATACACGGACCTTTTGAGTTTAGAGGGATTGACGCCGGTTGGCGCTGTCATGCGCGGGGTTAATGCGCATGTTTTTCTTTTTTCTGTTTGTTTTATTCTGGGGAAAGTTCGGGGTTTGACTGTTGCATTGATGTTGAAATATGGTCTTTGTAATCTTGTTTTTGACCCACAATTTATTTTTTCTATTATATCAAATGTCAAATGTTAATATGAGTGGGAAATCTCTCTCCACGTGGAATGTGAATGGGTTGGGGCACCCCATAAAAAGAAGGAAGGTTATTTATTTTCTTAAACGTAAGAAATATGATATAGTGTTTCTTCAAGAAACACATATTTCCCCACAGGAAGCTGAAAGATTTGGGAAGATATGGGGTGGGCATTTTTTTTAGTGCTGGCTCAAGTAAGAGCAGGGGGGTCATTATATTGATAAATAAACATCTATAATTAAAATGCCTCAAAACAGATTAAACATAAATCAGGAAGAGTCATTGTTGTTCTAGCAGAAATTCAGGGGCATATTTGGCTAATATTTACGCTCCTAACGTTGATGATCAGGGATTTTTTATAGATCTTGAAGGGATGTTGCTGTAACAATGACTCAGGTTGAGTGGGATCCATGTGCGGTTTATTTAATACAGCAAGTTCAGAGTACAGACACGCATGGGTTGAATAATAAGGGCAATCAACAATATCAGAGGCAGAGCAGTAATGTGGTGAAACCTGGCAGAGGATAGGGGCAGGCAGCAAACATCAATATAAATAGTCCAGGCAATACAATGGTAGACAGGCAGCAAACATTCATAAAGAGGTAATCCAAGGCAGAGTCATACATGGGTAGAACAACACAGGAATTAATAATGCTCAGAAATGTAGCAGGGGCAAACAAGACTTTGCAACGAGTGAACAATCACACAGGGCTTGAATAGTCTGAATGATGTGGAACAGGTGCGCAGTAATCAGTCCAGGTATGCGGGTACTTGGGAAATGTAGTCCAATTTTAATACTCATCGTTTGATGGACTCAGTCCTTGATCATAGTGAAGCAAAGGTGTGTAAGCCCACTAGAGCAACAGTGACACTTCACAGGATGTGTAAAAATCTTGGTCTTGCAGATGTTTGGCAACTTTTGAACCCATCTGGTAGAGACTATACATTTTTTTCATCAGTCCATAAGATTTATTCTAGAATAGAGGCCCAAACAGGGCATTAAGTATTTGGGTATTTTATTCCCAACAAATTTGTCTGATTTAGTTAGAGTTAATTTTGACCCTTTAATAAAAAGGATTTTGAGTAATGTGGGCAGGTGGGCTTCATTACATTTAACGATGATTGGGAAGGTTAATGTTATTAAAATGAACTGTATTCCAAAATTTAACTACCTGCTACAGTCTCTCCTGGTAGATGTCCCCCTCTCTTATTTCAAGCAATTTGAGAGCATAGCGAAGTCTTTTATTTGGAGTGGTAAGCGCCCCAGATTACATTTTAGTAAACTGCATAGGCTGATTGACAAAGGTGGGCTAGGCCTACCCAAGATTTTGTTTTATTAGTATGCGTTCGGTCTCAGACATTTGGCTCATTGGTCTCATCCACCTGAGAGAGCCCCTCCCTGGTTCTGCACTGAACAAGAAGTTCTTGCCCCTATTTTGCCATTGCAAAGCCTTTCTGTTAATCTAACCAGAGAAGTTAAATCACACCCCGTTATTTCACATTGGTACTCAGTATGAACAAAAGTGTCCAGAGTGTTTAATTCAGATATTTATCTAAATGTTGTCTCGAGCATATAGCTAAACCCCAAACTAATCATTAATAAGTCCCCTTTTTGTTGGTCAGAGTGGATTGCGAGGGGGGTTAATACACTCGGTGATCTTTATGAGAGTGGTGTGATGAGATCCTTTGAAAATTTGGTTCCATATTTTGGGATCCCCAGATCTCAGTTTTTTAGGTATCTTCAGCTACGTCACTTGCTCTGTACTGTTTTTGGGAATAGCATACACCCCCCTAAAGCAGCAGATACTCTAGGAGAGTTGATTTCTGCTTTTGGAAAAGGTCATGAGGCATCAGTGTATTACTCCCTGCTAATTCAGAGTCTGGAGGATGGAGTCTTAACCACTCTCAAGAGATTATGGGAGAAAGATTTATACTTGGAATTGGAGGAGGGAGAATGGGATTTAAAAAAACATAAAAACTGCATCTAGAGATGCAAGGGTGCACCTTATACAATTCAAGATTTTACATCGGTTCTATTGGACTCCCTCTAAATTGTATAGGCTTGATCTTAAAGACACACCCACCTGCTGGCGATGCCAATGCATGGAGGTTTAACCCATGTCTTTTGGGGGTGTGTTGAAATACAAAAGTTTTGGTTAAAGGTGCAGAGTCTGGTGTGCGATGTGTTAGGAATTCAGGTATCATTCTGCCCTAGACTCTGTATCTTGGGTGATGGGGCGGTCATTGACATTGAAAGTAGACACATAAAGAGTTGGGTCTTAACCAGTGTCATGATCACCAGGCAGATCATTTTGAGGGGTTGGAGGTTAGCTAGAGCGCCCTCTTTTCAGGAGTGGTGCTCGGAGATGGGAAGGGTGGCGGCCTTTGAGGAAGTGACATTCAGAGGAACGGGGAGGTATAAAGTGTTCGTGGAGAAATGGGGCGGGTATTTGTCATTTGTGGATGTGTGATTATTGTTGTTGTGTTTATCTGTTTATTTATGTATTTAAATGTTTTTGTGCATGTGTGTGTCTCTGTCATTTGGGACCACTGTTATGTTGTTGGGGTTAGGGTGGGATTGGGTTTGATTCTATGTATATATGTTTTGACTTATGAGTGAATCAATAAAAATTGTTAATCGAAGTAATTGTTTGCCATTTATTTATAAAGTATTTACATTATGGTTAACAGAATGTTACAAATTACACCATGTATTCTGTAATCTGTAGTGCAATACATTTAAAAAGTAACCCTCCCAAACCTGCCCATAATGCAACGTTTAAGACATTTGTCTCAGTTGGATTTGTGATTGTATGTGCTAAAATTACATTTGAAGACCACAAAAGCTGCATTTATACACATATGTCAACACACTGATATATAGCAATAATACCCATACAATTTTAACTCACAGCTTTCTTATCTTAAAGCAAAAGTGTGTTATTTTTGTGATACAGGCATTACTCAAAGGAACTGCACAAATAAGCATTGTTTTCAAACAGTTTTCCAAATACACCCTCCGTCTTCCATTGGTCGAACAAACAGATACTCCCACCCAAACTTACACCATTGGTTGAGCCATTGACTACGTTTACATGGACACCAGAAAGCGGCTTATTGCGAGAAAGTGGCATATTGTGAGAAAGCAGCATTCCCGTTTACATGCACTATATAAGCATCGTACTCTTTACTCCCGTATACATGCTGCATGGTCAGTAAGCAGCTTTCTCCACAGCAACATAATTTCCCCATGACACTTGTGTAAATAACAAACATGGTATCTGATGAAGACTTCACTATTTTATTCTCTATTGCGGAATTGCACTTTAATAGTGGTGTTTCCTTCTAATGTAAAACTCTGGGATTCCCTCAATGTACGAGAGCATATATGTACACAAACATGAGGGACTGTGGATATTTTACAGTGGTGTTTATAAATGGGTATAGTTTATTGTGTCCTTTTCCCACTGTACTCCTAGAAATGTTTTGTTGACTTGTTGTTGGGCTCCATCCTATGACATTCACGATATATTTGAAGAAGGACCCAAGATGCAGTTTGAAAATGAAAGGTTTTTTATTGAAACAAAAAGCCAACAAAATACAAACAAATCTCTCATGAGGGAGAAATAAAAGATAAGACAAAAATAGAACTGAAAACAAACCGACTAGGAAAACTAAACCAAACTGGAAACAAAAACTCTCACTAGGGAGAAAAAACAAACAACAAGACAAAAGGAACTGAGAACAAACTGACTGGATAACAGGACAGGATACAAACAACATGACCGGAACTGGAGGCTGAACATAACACAACGATCTGACGGGGAAGACAAGACAAAAGAGAGAATATAAAGAGGAAGGGAAAATTGAACACAAGCAGCGTGACTCAGCGCATAAATACCAAACGATTATATTGTTATTTCAGATGTTTGTTTGATGTTATTCAGAATTTGGTTTACAGTTTAGGGGTTTGTAAGTAGACCTTTGAAACTTGTGATTGAGTAGGTCGTTTGATGTTTACAAAGAATGCACCTAATCTGGTGGTTCCTGTGAGAGACCTGGGAGGGTCATGCTCCTGATAGAATACAGTATTTTACTAAGTTCTTAAATCTTACTTGTGATTTGACTTTGCTGAAAGGGAATGAGACCGTTTTACCAGTTGCACTGAGACCTCTTGAATGATACCAAACATGTATGATCAGAAAGCCTTTTACATTACAGAACAGGATAAGTCATAACTTAGTTTTTGGTGACCCTAAAGTGACCTGAGGTGAGAGAGGGGACAGATGTGAGTGAGATTTGCGTTTTATGGTCCTTAATCAGTAGGGTGTGTTGTCTCAGGTGGAGATGCTCTTTTGTGTGAGAGTTTTATGATGTTGGCTCTCACAGAGCCTTTTGGGTATAGACATACTGGTGCCAGCCTTACAGAACCGACTGGATAATATGATACAAACAACACGACCGATACTGGAGACTGAACATACAGTAACACAAAGATCTGACAGGGAAGATAAAACAAAGGAGAGAATATAAAGAGGAAGGGAACACTGAACACAAGTGCTGCCAATAATCACAAGCAGCGCATATTAGTGCTGCCATGACAACGCTGATTGCGCTGCTGAGCAGCACCCATGGGAAACATGAGGGAAGGAGGAAAACAAAAGAACATGGACAATCTGAGAGAGAGGTGGAGGAAACTGTCACAATCCTGCCACATCACAAATTAAAACCAGACCAAAATGGCAAGATCATGACAGTTTGTTATATGGTCTGTTCCACACACATGCACACTCTTCAACCTGTTAGAATGCTGTTTATTTGGTTTCATAGCCACATAAGCAGCTTTTTCCAGGAGAAACCTAGGTGTGAACCTGCTTTCTCTTAATCCATTAAATGAAAGATGACCCGGACATTTCTTCATGAGATTCATGCATGGTGACATAACCCTTTCTTCCAGTCTATAAAGGATGTGAACAGTATTTTGCTTGCACAGTGACTATAGTTGTTCGCCTACACAGTTGCATCACTGCTACAGCTCAGAGAAACATTTTAAAAAATGCATACTAAAGCAGCTGATATGCACACCACTGAAAAGCAATTTCTCTTTGCCTTTCTCTGTCTATCATAGACTCATTTGTCCTTTGATACTGCAAGAACAATATGAAACTGAAGAAGAAATAAGACAATAGCATAGGAGCAACAAATACAAATACAAAATTCATTATAAAGAGTTGGGGAAATCTTGGGGGGCCATGACCCAGGAAGACAGCATAGACAAGAGTGCTACAGCATTTTCATTTACATTTGGACTGAATGCTGAAAACAGCCATAAAGACACACTGTCCATGCAGTGATATAGTGAAGCTCTCAGTGCTTGTAGTTTGGCTCACTAACGATACATTCAGATGTGTGAAATGTTATGAAAAGTGACCGTGTTAAGACTGTAAAAGACATATTATGATTACTCAAACATCTTTTTTTGGAACTAAATTCATAGTAAAAGGTCGCACCCACCATATCAGTAACAGTGAATAAGTGTTGTCCATAAAGTGATCAGATTGTTACTATTCATGGGAAAAATTCATTTGATGTAGGCTACAGAGGAATGCTACACATGATAACTTTTAAAGGAACCAAAAAATGCTCACCCTTATGTTCTTCCAAATTATATTTTTGAGTGAACTAACCCTTTAATACCAACAAAAGTTAAACACAAACAGTGTATTTGGTATACTGGTAAGTTTATCGCCTATCAAGTGCTTCAATTCTTGAAAGAACAAAGGTGCTACTTAGAGGAATGTTTTTATAACTAAAACGGTTTTCATGGTTACAGAGCTTAAACTCTGGGACTGAAATAACGCTACTCTCAAGACCAGCTTGACTGTGGAAGACAAATGCAGACTAATCAAAGCCTAAAAACTGCCACACACAGCAAGAGATTTCACCAGCAATGTTGAGGACTGTGAGGGGTGAAATGACAAAAAATAGCAACACTTACGTCTAGCTGAACAGCTAACCCTATCTTATCTGGATCAAATATGGTTTTTCAGTCTGTGTGGAGATTCTATGAAGATGCAAATCCCTCCAGCTCTGCACGTTTCCTCAACTAAAGACGTCTTCATGAGGAGTATCTGGGTATAAGAGTGACATTGTGCTGAGCCAAAAGCAACTCTTCCATTCAAAGATTGTAAATCCTTCATGATCAAACGGGAGGTTTCTCGAGTGAATTCATGAAGATCTATATTGCACAGAGCACGTACGGGTCTTCAAACACCGACTGCTCTTCGATTCCTCTCGCGAACAGTGTGATCAACTGGCATTGGACCCTGAGAGAGAGACAGAGCCAAAGAAAAAAGAGAAAGAAAAAGAGACGTCAGTCAAACAAAATGTGAGCCCTTCACTGGAACAAACAGAATGTTAAAAAACAGATTTTTACATTTTCTGAAGAAAATGGTGCTTGCCCTTGCAAAACATATGCTATGATGCTAGGGTGCTGTGGGTGGTTGCCAGGGCTTTGCTATGCAGTAAGGTGTTCAAAGGGGTTGTTAGCATATTGCTATGTGATCGCTAGGCTGTTTTGGGTGGTTTCTAGAGCGTTGCTATGTGGTTTCTAGAATGCTCTGAGTGGTTGTTAGGGTTTTGCTGTGTAGTTGCTAGGACATTCTTAGCATGCAAGCATGGGTGCTCTAAGTGATACCAAAGGTGTTCTGGGCTGCGTTTCCCAAAAGCATCGCAAGCTTAAGTTGATCGCAGAGACCACTGGCACCAATGGTTTCTACTATCTACTTAGGTTTTCGATACTTTTGGGAAACGCAGCCCTGGGTGGTTGCTAGGGTTATCCTAGGATGGTTGCCAGACCATTGCAATGTGGTTTCTACGGTGTACTGATTGGCTGCTAAGGTGTTCTGTGTGGTTTCTTAGGTAATGCTAGGATGGTTGCCAGGGCGTTGCTATGTGGTTTCTATAGTGTTATGAGTGTTGTTGGCACACTGCTGTGCAGTTGCTAGGGTGTTGCAGTTTGCAAGGGTGTTTTGGGTGGTTGCTTGAGCATATTATATGGTTTCTATGGTGTTTTAAGTGGTTTTAGCACACTTCTATGTGGTTGCAATATGTTGCAATGGCGTTGCAACTTGCAGTGGCATTCTGGGTGGTTGCTAGAGTGTTTTAGATGCTGCTAGGGTGATGCTATGATGGTTGCCAGGGTGTAGCTATGTGGCTTCAATAGTGTTCTGAGTGGTTGTTAGGGCATTGCAACTAGCAAGGCTGTTTTGGGTGGTTGCTAGGGTGATGCTAGGCTGGTTGCCAGAGCATTGCTATGTGGTTTCTGTGGTGTTTAAGAGTGGTTTTAGCACACTGCTATAGGGTGTTGCAACTTGCAAGAGTGTTCTGGGTGGTTGCTAGGGCATTGCAACTTGCAAGAGTGTTCTGGATGGTTGCCAGGTCATTGCTATGTGGTTTCTATGGTGTTCTGAGTGGTTGTTAGTGCACTGCTTGGGGATGCTAGGGCATAGCAACTTGCAAGAGCTGGGTGGTTCTGGGTGGTTGCTACGGTGTTTCAGATTATTGCTAGGTGGTTGCTTTCTGGCCCAAGTGAAAAAGGCAAACCCAAACTCTCTATGATATTCTGGTCACTAGATAAGATTGTAGTCCGTCATTTCAATGTAAATTTATTTAAAAAAGTTCTCTAATTTCTTCACTAGCCAGGTGAAAATCTTAAATCTAATCTCTAAGAAAAGTAATGACAAAGTAACCTCTCCTCAACAAGCCATATGATTTATGATGTATCATTGATGTCTGTAGCACAAATGGTATGTAACAAGTTAGGCCAAAAACATACTCAAGTATGCAGACACAAATGCTTGGCCAGCCTATTGCCTGTACACAGTAAATACTGTGCATGCTTGTGGTACTGTGATGGTAACAAACCTCAGTCCTCAAGGGGGCAGTAGAATCACTTTTAAATGCCTGTGCCATTAAACTGGACGTGTTGTTAACCATGTAGCAAGCTTTAACTAACACAGGAAGATTCTCTTCAAACTGTTGCTCTGAGAGTGATTGACCAGAAAGTTTTGCATGGTTGAGTTATGAAATCCACTTTGTCACATTTAAAAAAAACAATGATATTTGAAATTGAGCTTGTGTAGCTAGAAGCTTCTCATTCACCAACTTGTATAGCGTATATTTTGGGCCCACATGCTGAAGTTTGTTAAATCCCTAATGAGCAATAGTTTTAGTGATGCTTGACTTAGCAAACAAAACTAATGTGTTTATGTGCTGGCAAAAAAAGTGCAAGCCAGTTCTAGTAAGCAATAAATGGCATGTCGTGTTGAGTAGAAAGTTTTGTAGTAAAATCCATGTCCTGTTGGGAGGTTTGGGGGCCGTTTCCTCTAATTCCACTCAATACTCTGAGTTCAGCACTCAGGCAAGGCTTTTTTTTTTTTTAGCTGGGTTCTCATCATCAATTATCTCAACAGGCTATTTGCTTACTCATTCGAGAAACAATTACTGGAGCTGAAAATGGAATAAATGAATGAACTTCTATTTTAATTAAAGGAGGTGCCCCTTTTCCAGCAAGAAGGCCAGTAAATTAGGAGCATTTCATGGCTACACATTGTTGACACAGAACAATGGGGCATGAAGGAAATGATGCGTTCAGAAGAGCCATCACACCGCATCAAGAAAAAGAACAACTCGTTTCTCCACATCCACAATGAGGGAGTTTTAATAGAATCTATTCAGATGGATAACAGTCCATTTATTTAATGTTATAGTATTCTAGTGCATAGATTATACAAGCTTGTCCTAGAGATTCCTCAGCATATCAACTACAGCTAGCGCTGACGATCACATTAGTAAAGTTTGTTCTTTTAGCGTTATAGAAAAATAGTCTGTTTGAAATGTACAGGAGCTGCTAACGATTCACAAAACAGCTAAATGACGTGTTGACGTCTCTTAGACAGACGAGGAAGTCTCAGTTTGAGTGACAAATAATGTCCACAGGTTTTAATTACTGACAATTAACATTTGGATTAGGTTTGAGGTAATTAGTATATCAACACTAAATTGGTGCACATTAATACACAGAGCTGTATGTCCTGACTCTTAGTCTTAGGTCATGTCTTAGTGCACATGCTTCAAACGTGTTTGTATTTGCTCACAGTCAAAAGAATATACTTTAAAAAGCTGATCGCTTGACCATGTGTAAGACAATCAGGCAAGCGGAAAAACTAAGTTTACCCGAGCCTTCAGGGGCATTTGTCTTGGCCCAGGTGGCATGTCCTAGCCTACTTGGGGTGTCCTGGGCTACTGGGTGTGTCCTGACTTAGAGGCATCTGTCCAGAATCACAGGGTGTGTCCTGGTCTACTAGGTGTGTCCTAACCCAGAGGACGTGTCCTTGGGTACTAGATGTGTCTTGACCTAGGGGGCGTGTCATGGTCTACCGGGTGTGTCCTAACCCAGGGTACTTGTCCTGGGCTACTGGGTGTGTCCTGTCTCTGGGGCACACGGGACTGTTGGGCCTCATGTATTCAGATAGAAGACAAAGGCAGGCCTAACACAGTCGTAAAAACATAACTTAAGCCCCCACCTTCTAAGTCGTAAATCTTACTGATAAAAATCGCGCCAAAATCAAACAAAGGGAGTCCAAAACAGACTACAGATCCATGAAGCCTTGCCCTCTAAAGGATCGAGCTCTCAACTCCTATTGGATGAGGCACACAACAGAACGTCCCTCAAACATGACATCATCAGGACTTCAAATAATTCTGAAATGCTTCCAAAGTGGCTTCCAGCGACTTAGTTCACCAAATACGGACGTAGCTTTTTGCTGCTCTCCGGTGCAGCCTCGTGGCATAAGGAAGTAATGTCCGACTTGAAACTGTAGCCATACAATCTCCATCTCGCTGGACGAGTTGAGATTACTCTGTGTTCAACCAAACACTCTAACGGATCCGAAGGAGACCGCCGAGCAATTCGCATCTTCATCCGTTGGCCTACAGAAGTGAAGAGATTAAAGATTTCTCTTCCATCTTCAATCAAGTCGACATTTCTGAGTTCTCCGCCAGACCGCCGAGAATCAACAGCCGTACCGCCCTCTGAGAATCAACAGCCGTACCGGCCGCCGACAATCAACAGCCGTACCGCCCGCCGACAGCGCGAGGAAACGACCTCTCGTCATCACACGAGCCTCAAGGAACCGGGTCAAAGTTAAAGGACGGAGGAAAACACATTCTACCTGTGTCCTCATGCGATTCAAGTAAGAGGTTATGTCTGGGCAGAGATAGAATATTATAGCGTGTTATTCTTGTGTTTCAAGGTTTTTGCTTGTATAGTTTACGGACCGCCATGTCCGCTCATTATTAATACTCAGGGTATTAATTATCACAAATTTGTTTTGCTGTATTGTGGTCCAACCAAATTGGACTGTTGTGCATTTTCGCCATCGCGGGTGAGACAGCAACTGAGTTCATCCATTAAAGAGTCAAATAACAAGGGACTTTTACGAGCCCCGTTCGTAAAACCGCGTCTCTGAGTGATGAACACGGCTGCTTTATCTCCAGCTATCGCGAAATCAGCTTTCGGGCTGTCACTTAATAATCTCTCTCTCTCTCTCTCTCTCTCTCTCTCAATAACCACACTGACACACACACACCTAATGTGTTATAGGATTATTTTTATTTCCATATCTAATCATATCACTGTTTAGTTTGTAGTTGTAAGTCGGAAGTTTATTGACTGCATTGTATTAATTATTAATTGATATTACTGCATAAATAAACTTTGTTTATATTACAAAGAGAAGTGTTTTGGTTTGTTTTGCATACACCTGTGTCATGCTGACGGGATGTCAGTGCTCGGATTCAAACCTTCATTCATTGTTTTTTTTCCCGAAAATCGATATTCTTCGGATGTCGATTTTCCTAAGAAAACAATCTAATATTGAGACTGTTTTAATATTCGGTTATTAGTCCCTGATTTCAGGGTGGTGCCCCGTCAATGTTAATCCTTATTAATATTCCATTGATTTTTGATAATTGATAATTATCTTTGATTGAATTTGAATGATCAATAAGCTAGTGTTAATTTTAATTAATGTTTCATCGACGTTAACAATTAACGATTATCTTTGATAACTGTTGATTTAAAGGATTAAAAAAAGCTAACATTGATTCTCATCAATGTTCTATTGATTTTAATAATTAATAATTATCTTTGATAATTATTAATTATTGCTAATAACCAAACTTGCCCCTAAACGTAGCGCACTACATTTACTGGAGTCCCATATGAGGTTTTAATGAGTTAGATTCAATTAATTAATTTAAATATTGATTAATACAACTACAGATTAATTAAAACTACAGAAATAATTACCAATTATTTCTGATAGTAACACTGATCTAAACAACCAGTAAAGCCCTACAGGACAGATAAGCATTTACACCTCAAATGCAATGTGGTCACATGGTTTTTGACCACATTTGTATGTGGTTTTTGTGATCCGATCACAAAACGTTTTAGACCCTGTTTAGACCTGTATTTAGTGCTGACCACATGTGATCAGATCACCAGAAACGCATCTTAATACCAGGTGTAAACAGGGTCTCAGAGGCATCTGTCCTGATTAATGCCCTGGTCTGCTGGGTGTGTCTTGACCTAGGGGATGTGTCCTGGCTTAGTGTCCTGACCTGACCTAGGGGGCATGTCCTGGTCTGCTGGGTCTGTCCTGACCCAAAGGGGCATGTCCTTGTCCAGTGGGTGTGTTTTGACTCAGGGGCTGTGTCCTGGTCTATTGGGTACATCCTGACCCAAGAGGCGTGTCCTTGTTTACTGGGTGTGTCTTGACCCAGTGGCTGTGTCCCGATCCAGGGGCTATGTCCTACCTGACTTGAATAGCAGTGTGTGGAAGGATCTCTCCATCACAGTTCCAGTTGCTCTGGGCCGGCATGCAGCCGCAGGCTCTATGTTCCCTGCAGATTTGACTGAGGAAGTGCTTGCCTCCCGCTCCGCTCTCTCTCAAGTCCACCTCTGAATCACACTCCTGATATCTGGGTGTGAAGCGGAACTGTCTGTCCCGATACACCTCCACAAAAGAGTGATCAAACTGTATAAAGAGACAGCAAAGAACAACAGTTATGCTAATTCAATCCCATTTCAAATCTCCAATCTCTGACAATGATTCAATGAATGCAACGACGACAACTTAAATTTAGTTTTTTAAACTAAATGATTCTTTTTTGGGGGGGGGGCGGGGGGTGATTTTCTCCGCTTTTCCCCCCAATTTGGCATGACCAATTCCCAATGCGCTCTAGGTCCTCGTGGTGGCATAATGACTCGCCTCAATCTGGGTGGCGGAGGACAAATCTCAATTGCCTCCGCTTCTGAGACAGTCAATCTGCGCATTTTAGCACGTGGCTTGTTGAACGCGTTACCACGGAGACCTAGTGCGTGTGGAGGCTCATGCTATTCTCCGCGGCATTCATGCACAACTCACCACGTGCCCAGCTTGACTCTACCCACCCTAGCAACCGGGGCAATTGGTTGATTAGGAAGCCTGGCTGGAGTCACTCAGCACACCCTCAATCCGGGTTGCGGAGGATGAATCACAGCATGCCCTAGATTCGAATTTGCCACTCCAGGTGTGGTAGTCAGCATCTTTACTTGCTGAGCTACCCAGGCCCCCAAAATGATTCTTATTAAATAATGTGATGCGGGGGCCTGGGTAGCTCAGCAAGTAAAGGCGCTGACTACCACACCTGGAGTAGCAAGTTCGAATCCAGGGCATGCTGAGATTCATCATCCGCCACCCAGATTGAGGCGAGTCACTACGAGGACTTAGAGCACATTGGGAATTGGGCATTCCAAATTGGGAAGAAAAGGGGAGAAAATCCAAAAAAATTTAAAATAAAATAATAATAATAATAATAATAATAATGTGATGCATCATAAGATGCACCATGTTTTGGTTTGATTTGATTTTTTTTTGTGATTTTTTTTTTTTTTGTCCAAATCATAATTTTGGGGATCTGGATTTAGTAAATTTTTACTACTGAAAATAGGTCAAGAATTGTGTTCTGAACACCAAGTACTTTCATTGTCAGAAGCACTGTCAATGCATTGTTACACCCCATGTATCCTGAACACTCCCCAAGTCTGCCAAACAGTAAGCCCTGTCCCCAAATCTTGTTATTAGTTGAGCTAATGTTGCTTTGTTGGGCTGGTTAAGATGTTGCAACACTACTTCAATTTCTTGGGGAAAATGACCTACAGTAAGTTTTAGCTGTCTCTGCATATTAAACTGGGATGGGAAAAAGTATTTGAACATTGAACAAACTTTAACCAAAAAAAAAAATAAATAAATAAAAGATTCATCATAATACATGTGATTTCTGCACAGATAAGTCAGGAACCTGATCATTTTTATTGGTGTGGCACAGCAGGTGATGCAGGAAGTCGAGGCGAGAGCACTTCCTGACGAGGATGAGGTCAGTGGTTCCATCTGCTAGGTGCGCTGATGGCGACAGGCCTTTAGGACTGCGAGGACACGCACAACTCATGGTGGCAGCGTTAATAGCCAAGAACTTTCTCCTGATAACTGTCAACACGTCCTGACGTTCTGAAATACAAGTTTACTCATTAATTTAATCAATCTGCAGTGTCAGTGTTAGCAACCTTGAGAATTTATTGAAGTCAACATAAAATGACATTCGCAATCCATTTCACTTTCGTAATGTCGTACAGTTCAGAGGGAAACAGAATATTTAAAGAAAACAATGTAGGACGGGACTTGATTTAGTCCATCAGGAATTTATTGGATGGTGAAAAGTGTGTGTTCCATACCAGAATGGACTCTTTTTACAGATTGTTGCCTTATTTAGTAGTGTAATTCAATAAAAATTATTTAGTGTAAGTTACTCGTGTTATCATATCCTAGCATTAATAAAAAAAAAAAAAAAGTCAAAACTGCTGTGATGGGGTTTCAAATACAGCTGCTAGGGTACTAATTCATCTCTTTCTATTCTCTCCTCTTTTGGAAGGTTCTGGAAATGTAATAGTGGGGCAAATGAGAATGTAAAAATTATATTTGCTATGGAAATGTTTTTGTTCTATGAAAAGCGTTAAGGAACTCACAGCACCTTTTAAGAGGTTCAAAAAACAGTTCATACTGTATGTGCATATGCCACAAAAATCCAAATAGAAAAAGTGTATACAAAAAGCCTTGCATAGTGTATGTCCCTTTTTTACAACAATAAAATGCAGGCTTTTTGCATATAAATGTTTTTATTGTGCATAATCCAGGGTCCCCACATGTTTTTTGACCAATGAATGTCCATGACTTTTCCAGTTGTTTGTAATTACTGGATAATAATTTTTTTAAATAATAAAAATGTACATTAATTTGTGAATTGTTACAGGTAATTTACAGAAAACAAAAAGAAAAAAAAAACATTAGCTCACAAATTGAGCATCACTATGGCTTGCAAGCAAGTTTTACTTTACATAAGAGCAATTTCTAGCCAAAGAATTAGATTAGAGCAGAGCATAACTAGAAAAATTTATATTCAATAATTACATTTACGTTACTTTACATTACTAGGTTTTATACATTTCCATTACTTTTTTTCCAGGTTTTCCATGACTATGGTAACCATCATAATCAGATGTCCTATATTTTCATTTAATAAATTGATCTCCCTCCAAAATGAAGAGAAAAAGTCCAAAAAGCTCAGTTCATTGTAACTTCCTTTGCATATTCTAGCTGCAACACTCTTTCACTGATAAAGAGCCCTTAACTCTCTTTTCCTATTCACATTATTCTTTCTCTATATTCTTCCCACAAGACAAATCATCATGCACAAATGCCAATTTGGGACTGTAAGGGCAGAGAGTATGTCTCTGTAAACAGCACTTATCAGTGCGCACAGTAAACACACAGAATGCCGGGTAACGGAGGTGCCAGTTGTTTGGAGGCTGCTGAGTGTCAGTATAATATGCTGGTGTTTAAATGATCAGCCGAGCGGCAGCTTGAACCATTTGGCCTAATGTTCACAAACAGTGTGCCAGTCGAGCCGACAGATGGGGGCATTACAAATCATGGCAGGAAATGCACTTTGTTGACCTGTACTGTGGGTGGGCACATTTACAACTGAGCAGATATGAGGCTTGCTGTCAAAGTCGGTTAAACACTGGCAAACACAATATTCCTAAATGTGTCCTCACCAGCATCAGAAACACTGTCTTCATCTTTGCTGACCAGCTTATCAGACGAAGACTGTTGACAGATAGTACACCTGCAAACCGAGAGGAAACATGTTAACATCAGAGCTGGTTGAAGAAATTAAATCTTGATATTTTCTCTATATTTTTTATATCTCGATTAGCCATTTGATATATTGCTTGACATCTATGTACTTGCTTCTAAAATGGCTTAAAAGGGAGAACAAAATGCCATTGTATCCAAGTAGACAAATAAATAAATAAATAAAAACATCTGAAATGATTATAATAGAGTTAAACTCTATTTAAAATAATTATGACATGTTTTCTGCACTGTTTTTTTACTTAAAGGGATAGTTCACCCATTTATTCACTCTCATGCCATACCAGATGTGAATGCCTTTCTTTGTTCTGCAGAACACAAACAAAGATTTTTAGGAGAATATCTCCGCTCTGTAGGTCCACGCAATACAAGTGAATGGTGATTAGGCCTTTGAAGCTCCTTAAAAGAGATCAAGTCAGAATAAAAATAATCTATACGACACCAGTGGTTTAATCAATGTCTTCTGAAGCGATCCAGTTGGTTTTGGGTGAGAACAGACCAAAATGTACATCTTGTCATTGCAGTCACTAGGAAAAATCATGCTTTCAAGCTCAATTACACTTCCTATTGCTTGACGCAAGCGTAGAGCGCTTGATGGCGCTGTAGGTAGTGTAATCGAGCTTGAAATCATGATCACCAAGGAGACTGTTGTCAAGATGAACAGTGAAAAAGGAGTTACATTTTGGTCTGTTCTCACTCAAAACCAACTGGATCGCTTCAGAATACATCTGAAAGTGGAGATTTATATTTCTCATCCACACTTATCATGTCACTTTTGAAGTTATTGATTTAACCACTGGAGTCTTATGGATTACTTTTTTGCTAGTTTTATCCACTTTTTGGAACTTCAGATTTCTGCTCACCATTCACTTGAGATGTTCTTCTTAAAATGTTTTAGTTTCGCAGAAGAAAGTCATGCACATCTGGGGTTGCATGAGGGTGAGTAAATAATGAGAAAATTTTCATTTTTGGATGAACTATCCCTTTAATAAAAAAGCACCAAACTTACCCAGATCGGCATTGGATTTTGTCTCGAGGAGTTCCCAAGTTCTCTTCAGCAAGTAAGAAAGACACGGTTCCCTCATAGTAGCGATGTGACAGAAATGTTTTAACACCTGCAACAAAGTCATTTCCATTAAAACAGCTGACAGATAAAAACAATTGTCCGTTTAAGTAAATGGATCACCTGAGATATGTTCCTGCATACCTGAGATATCGTAGCGGGCTGGGCCCATCCAGCGCTTCCTCTCGCTGTCTGTCAGCATGTCTCCGTAGAAGCCGTAACCTAGCAGAGACACGGAGTAACGCAGGAAGTTGTCGTCACTGTGCACTGAGCAAACATCCATCGGCTGAGAATCACCTGCAGAAAATGACAGGATGGATTTTAGGAGAAACAGTGACGGCACATCTGAGGACATCCTTCTCTACAATATTTTTCCCTTCCTGGTGTAATGCTTACAGTAAGCATTAAGTCACCCGAGGCTGAGTTACTGTGATTTTCCATGTTGTCTAAACTGTCAAGAACATGCCCGGATCACATTTCACCGCAAAATCAAGATTTTTTTTTGCATTGTGACATTCATGACAATGAAACACACATCCCACTTTATTTTCATTACCGTAATAAGTAATAAAAATTTATCATTTAAATTGTGAAGTATGTATATATCATTGTAGTATTTGCTGCACTCTGTTTTATTTATGCTGATTAAAAAACTATTAATTACAGTAATGGAAATCTAGTGAGAATTGCTATTGAGAATAAGGAGAATTACACAAAAACTCAAAGTTTTGGAGAAAAATACGCTCTGCTGTCAAGAAAATAATGTCACAATGAAGAAAACAAAACAAAACCTTGTTGGTCCTAAAATGGTGAAATATGGAAATATTTTTTTAGATTCACATGTTTAGATCTGATATACACCAGTTTCTCATGAAACTGACACACGCACATTGCTATGTGTATTATACTGCAGATTTTGAGATGACCACTTACCCACAACTATGTGCAGTGCAGAGGTCACAGGGTCATTGGAGCCCACTGTGGCGTAGCAGACACAGTCAGTGGAACCTGTTTCAGAAATGCATTTCATGCATCACGGGTTAAGAACAGGCCTAAATCCATATCTCACAATTTACACTGAAGGTTAACGTATGAAAATATGAAATGAAATCCTTCTTTCATTTTCAATTTAAGTGGCGTATGGGGGCTGCAACAATCTAACCTTCAGTTGTGAAGTTAACCAAACATCAGATGCCAATAGAGTTTGGGTCCGTTCAATCTGTGTGATATAAGAACGTTTTTCAATCTTTTCTACACAAAATAAAATGATTTAAGCTGTAGCATGGCAGGGCAGTGCTCTATTGAGAGATGAGCTTTCAGATAAGTTATCTCTTATATGTTGTCTCAAATTGTTTATATAACTGCAGTGAGGTTGGAGGTTTTAAAACAGACAAATGTGCTGGACTGATTATTTTCAATATTATTACCATAAAGAAGAAAAAGACATGGCAAGGTGTTTGAGGTTTGGAGTCGTTATATATATATATATATATATATATGGTAAAGACATCTTAAGAGCAATATAGACAAGACTAACTTTGCTGCTTGTCTTATTGTGGTGATACCATGGTACATTGATTTTAAATGGTAATTCCATAGTATTTTGAAATATACCATAGTACTGAATGATTACAATATTAATATACTGTACATGGTATTTACATGGTATTTCAAAGAATGCCATGGTATATCATAGTACATGTAAAAAAATAAATAAATTAATTTAAAAAAAAAAAAACGGTATTACTATTAGAGTATTTTCAAACGTTAACATGGCATTACCATAGTACATGTGCAAAAAAACATGGTATTACCATAGTACATGTGCAAAAAACATGGTACATGTCCAAAAAACATGGTATTACCATAGTACATGTGCAAAAAACATAGTAAGAGTCGAAAAAACAAAACATGGTATTACCATGATACATGTTCAAAAAGCATGGTATTATGGTACATATCCCCCCCAAAAAAAAAAAAAAAAACACAGTATTACCATAGTACATGTGCAAAAACATTCTTTCGAGTCGAAAACAACATGGTATTCAGAATCAGCTCTACTGCCAAGTACGCTTACACATACAAGGAATTTGTCTTGGTGACAGGAGCTTCCCGTGTACAATAATACAAAACCAGCAGCAAGACATAGATAATAATAAAAAATAAAAAATAATTATACACATACGTACATACACACACACACATACATACATACACATACGTAGTGCAAATCTAATACAAATCTGTTATGTACAGTGCAAATGTTTTTTTTTTTTTGGTTTTTTTTTTTGGTTTTTTTTAGAGGAATGAAATGGCAGAAGAGGTTGGATAAATCTAAAAACGACTAAACTGTGTATTGCACATAGTTATTGCTCAAAGGGGCAGTTTTAACTGTTCATGAGATGGATAGCCTGAGGGAAAAAACTGTTCCTGTGCCTGACGGTTCTGGTGCTCAGAGCTCTGAAGCGTCGGCCAGAAGGCAAAGGTTCAAAAATGTAATGGGCAGGGTGAGTGGGGTCCCTTTTTCCTCACTCTGGAAGTGTATAGTTCTTGAAGGGGGGGGCGGGGGGGCAGGGGGCAACCAATAATCCTCTCAGCAGTCTGAACTGTCCTTTGTAGTCTTCTGATGTCTGATTTCATAGCTGAACCAAACAGGACAGTTATTGGAATGCAGAGGACAGACTCATTGACTGCTGAGTAGAACTGTATCAGCAGCACCTGTGGCAGGTTGAACTTCCTCAGCTGGCGAAGGAAGTACAACCTCTGCTGAGCCTTTTTCACAATGAAGTCTCCCACTTCAGGTCCTGTGAGATGGTAGTGCCCAGGAACCTGAATGACTCCACTGCTGCCACAGTGCTGTTTAGAATGGTGAGGGGGGTCAGTGTTGGGGTGTTCCTCCTAAAGTCTACAATCATCTCCACCATTCTGGGCGTGTTCAGCTCAAGGTTGTTTTGACTGCACCAGACAGCCAGCTGTTCAACCTCCCTTCTGTATACAGACTCATCGTCATCTCGGATGAGGCCGATGACAGTGGTGTCGTCTGCAAACTTCAGGAGCTTGACAGAGGGGTCCTTGGCGATGCAGTCATTGGTGTAGAGGAAGAAGAATAGTGGGGAGAGCACACATCCCTGGGGGGCACCAGTGCTGATTGTACAGGTGCTGGAAGTCACAAGCTGCTGCCTGTCCGTCAGAAAGCTGGTAATCCACTGACAGATAGACATGGGAACAGAGAGCTGGTGTAATTTATTCTGGAGTATAGCTGGGATGATGGTGTTGAAAGTCGAACTGAAGTTAATAAGACAAAAAATACAAAATAAAGAATATATATATATTTATTTTTTTGTCTTATTGTGTATTTCTATATATATTTATATTTTCTATTTGCTTTTTATTTTTATTCTATTTTTTTATCTCCGTGTTGTTGTTGTATTGTTTGTGCACTGGAAGCTTCTGTCACCAAGACAAATTCCTTGCATGTCTAAGCATACTTGGCAATAAAGCTCATTCTGATTCTGATGCTGTCTTGGAAGGCAGCTTACTACATTTTGGAACAGAGCTAAAATATCCTGTGATCATCCTCTAGTATAGAGCTGCGCTCTGTAATGGAGTCGTAAGAGATGGATGCTTCAGGGCACACAGGCCCACTGCCAAAGGAACGATGTGCAACAAAAGGAATGCAATCTGTACTGAAGAACACAGACTAAGGATTTGTGACTGTAGTCGACTAACCTGCAAGAATAATGCCGATGCGAAGTCCACACGGAACAAGGGTCTCTTCTGAGGAGTTCTCATCCACACCTGTGTCCCGCTGCGTACGGGAGACGACGCCATGCATGATCTCGCTGAACATGCCGTCTCCTCCAACACACACCACACTGCAGAAAAATACATAACACTGATCACTTCACTGTAACGATTGGCAACACATACGATTCTACACATACAGCCCATGCCGCATATTTAATGTCATTTTTTCATTTGTCGAAATGCTAGAAAATCAGCTACGACATTTTCCTTAAGGGGTATTACACTGATGCGATTTGCAGTGAAAAAGCAACTGGAAGTCATTCATTTTCAAAAAGTTGTCGATTTGAGGTGACATGAGCAACAGATCATTAGTACCACTGCAAAATTGAGTTCAGCAAATGATGCAGCAACGCAATCCGACTACTACCAATGGTAGTGCAAACAGGAGAGCTCATGCGATCAGTCTCATGATACATTTGGATACTGCAGTTGAGTAGAAACACCTTTTAAGTCACTAAATTTTGAGGGAATTTTACAACATTATAGCGACTTGCCAGCCTCCGGTGATTAAATTGCAGTAAAATTACAGGAAAAGTTGTCTTTTTACACTATATATGAATAAAGCAGTTTAATTAATGGTTTAAGCATGTGCAAGGTTATGACGCTCTGACGTAAGCATTCTGCCATCAAAGAGTTTGAGCTGCACTCTAGAGCACCACAAACTGCACGCAAAAAAGAGAGCAGCAGAAAATGATGCGGTCAATAAAATCATGAGATATTATTCTATTTGGACTGATTTCCAGAATAAAGCAATTTCAACCATGCTCTTCTGTGTGCTAATACATTTTAATTTGTGCTAATGAAATGTTTAGTTCACTAGCACCAGTACCAACACCAAAAAAAGTAAGTGTACAGCCCTGTCCAATGCAAAGTCACACAACTGTATAAACATTCCTCACAAAAATGCAAAATGCAAAATGCAAAAAAAAAAAAAAAAAAAAAAAAGAGAACTGTGGTGTTCCATACCAAACTGGGCTCATTGACACGGTTTATTTTTCGGTTTTCCTTTTGGTTGGATAAATATATAGTATAAATATATATATTAATATACTTGTGAAATCGAAGAACAATTGTGACGTAATTTCAGCAAAAATATGGGATTTTCACACACAACAGTCTCTACAATTTACTCCGAATGGTGCCAAAAACGCATAAATGCAATATTTATGTATTTTCTAAGGTGTTTTTGTTTTTTTAAAACAGCTTGCCAGCACTTTCTTAGCATTCTTTGTTACAGTTGTCTTTTTTTCTTTTGGATTTTACACACTGTCCTTGTACACTTAACAACTAATAAAGACAGGTGTCAAAAGATAAAACAAAGAAAATAAAGATAGTTACAGTTTATCAGGACAAATGTTGGTGTTGGCTTGACAAAGCCTTGTCTGAAAAAATTAAAAAGAGACAGACAAACAGACAGACAGATAACTTTGCAGTCAGTGTTTCAGAGCCTTAATCGTGCTGAGAAATTCGTGCTGGGAACGGTTCGTAATCATACAGTACTGAACGGTGCCCAAATGAAAATGCTCCTGGAACTGTTACTCAACGTGCTTAAAACAATTCGGCCCGATAGTGGAAAAGCGCATATCATTTCCCTCAAGGGATTAAAAAAGTGTCTTCATTTCTATTTACAAATGACATTAGACCACAAATATAGGCATTTTAACAGATTTTATGTGTAATAGTGGCTACTGTTCACAGAAATTCCAAGTTAGAAAGTAAAAGAAAAACATCCAGGCACAACAATCTGGGATATTTTGTAAATCTAGCCTTAGGCCCAGCTTTGATGCAGCATTCACATTGCCGTCATCAAAGGCCACTTCACTTTCAGATGTCCCAAGATTTCCCAAGGTGCCTGCTGTTGTCTGTTGCAGTGCCAGACTGATGTGCAACCGTGATCCCCCAGTAGGGCATCCACTCACCCGTCATACTTCTTCAGATTGGCCTCCATCTTCAAGTGGTCCCTGGCATGATTCACACGCTCTGTAACTATAGAAACAAAAAGGGAAGAGTCATTGTTAATGGGACAATGACAGTGAGGCTGAGCAGAGGGTGGTGAAATATCATTGTTCATCTGGCAGTTAAATTGCATTTTTCTTGTGGCTTGATGGTGACCATCAATCAAGCCGCATCAAATGATAAAGCTGAAGCCGTGATGAGAAACAATCCCGGTACATTTCATTACCGGTTCTTTACCATAAGCAATGATGTAAAAGCATATCTCGGAAAGATGTGTTGAAAGTGAATAGGGCCCAGGACAGAACCTTGTGGATCAAGTTGATGATATATGCCAAAGGTGATGTATGGAGCTTATTAAACTGCCCGCAGAACATCTTGTTTGGCTCCTCTAATGATTTCCCTTGAACTGTATTTGTTCAGCCAGACATGTAGTTTACTATTTACAAAATGTATGTGTGGTTGTAAAAACGAAGACCCTTAAGCAACTGCTGAGTAAGCCTGTAAACCTCGGCTCTCGCAGCCAGTATTCCCACCAACCCGAGGTCTTCCTCTCTCAAATGGATGTCTTTGCATTCTTATGTTTATCAACTATCACAGTTTGCATTATGGCCAAATCCAGTGATAGATGGTGCTGTAAATACAACCATATTCTTGGGACGGGTTGGCAGGACGGAGATCTATATGCAAAGCGTAAAAGCTAATTTTTTATGTAAATGTTAATGCAGGCGCTCACCAATCACGTTGGTGGAAATGGAAGCCCGGGAAAAGACGGGGGCCACTTTGTGGTCATAAATCTGCTTCCCGAACTGTTTTCCTCCATAGGGGTTGATGTACACCAGCAAGCTCTTCGGTTGATTGGCTGCGGAATGAGAGGCGGGTGGAGCATTAAAAGTGAGTAGTTGTTGTTTGACGACAGACTTCACAGCCTGTCAAAACTACTTCATTAAGTTGATTTTGACAAAATAGACAACCTACAAAAGATCGCCAAAACTGTGCTTGGAACTAATATGTTCACAGCACGCCAAAACTTTTATATTTTACCATGTATTATATGGTGCTACAAGGAATATTCAAGGATATTTTCAACTTACTCCATTCCTTAACCAGGCGTGACAAGTAATTTGTCTGTCCACACTACAAGTGACAACAAAATAACAGCTAATCAGAACATCTTTGAAGATGAATAGCTCTGTGGAGCTGAATTTGGACCAATGAGATTTCAATGTCGGTAAAGGCTAAGGTATACTTAGTTTTTGCACATACGGTTCCATCTTGCACACTGGTAAGTGGAGTGTTGAGGAAGCCACTTTGAAACTGTAGCTTCCTAAGCTACTCATAACTTAAAGCAGTTAAACTACAGTAAAGCTACTTTTATAAAAATATATTTAATTCTGCAATCAGAAGTTCCGAGTTACATATTTAATAAGGGGGGCATTCCATTATGAAAATTAACCATTGTTTTACTGTACAGTAACCATAGTTTAACCATGGTAATAGTAGTAAAACCATGACCAAACACAAAATTAACCATGGTTACTACAAGCATGGTTGCAACAATATTACTATAGTAAAACTATTGTTTTGGCCAAAAAAAATAAAATAAAAAAAATACATGGTTTCTTTCATAAGGGTTAAACAAATAGGGTGACATTTAACTGAACAAATTAATACTTAATATACACTAATAAAACTATAAGACATCCTATTTAATAAACTGAATCAAAATATATTGATAAACAGCAGCAATTTACTAAGTATTTTGCTAAAAAAAAAAAAAAAAAAGAAGGCAACGTCCCTTTAAGGCTGCGAGGAGCTCAAGCGAATCAGTAAATAATTTATGTGAAAGAACACAGAGCTCCCAATGCTATTTAATGGTGCTATACTGTAAGTATTTGTCATAAGGACGTACTCAACAATGAGAGTTGTTCCCTAATAGTTTGGACCCAGAGAAGACACACGGACCATTCAGAGCAGTGGAAAGTCACGTCTCTGCACCGCCAGCAGTGCCGCCTCGTCCTCTCCACATAGAACACTACAGAGACACATAGACAAGCACATTACTTCAAGAACTATGTGAAAGGTGACCTGTCTGATCAATATCATTCAGATAATACAAATATGCCACAGCAGATAAATCTAAAGATAAAAGACATATTCCCAATGATCAGATAACAGATAAGTGGTTTAGAGTCTGGTCGTGCTGGCGTACCTGTGAAAGCATGCTGATAGGAGTCCATTGGACTTTGAGGAACCTTCTGCCATTTTCCAGTGTCTTTTGCGGGAGCATCGTCTTCCTTTTCCTGAACGGCTATGATCTCGCACACTTTGACACAGTGAGTACCTGTGGACAGAGCACCAATGGGTCATTAACCTCAAATGACATAAGTCATCATTCATTATGTAACAAACAGAAATCTAGAAATGACCCTTTGCTAAGATTCACCCCCCTTGGTTACTGTTGCTCGCTCAGGCTTTACGTACAAGCAAAATGTCCCATAAGAAAGTCCCATTAATCCGGATATATTTGAAAATGGAGTTTTCAAAAATGCTCTCTGTCCACACTGCCGTTTTTATGTGTTTTCCAAAAGTTGCCCGTCCACACTGAAACTCTTTATGTTTTTCTGTATGAAAACTTAAATCCCCTTACTCCATATGCAAATTTTTTTTTACAAAAATCACCGTTTCATGTACAGTCTGAAACGCAATTGTCCCCATGTTCCGTTGCCGGACAGCAATTCCAAGTGTTCCTTTTGCATTTGAATGAATGCAATGTGAAGTCTGTATAAGGTAACATTTATCTTTAACAGCGCTGTCAAAATCGATAGCTGGCACAACAACGTTGCTACAACATGGGCAGCCATCTTCATTGTTTTTGGTTGAATGGATCACATGACTGAGTAACATGACAACAAATACATCATAGTTTTCTGATATCTCCATTTTCCCTGTCCAAACTACAACGTAAAGACAGTGTTTTCAAATGTGTCCACTTGAGAAAGCGTTTTCAAAAAACGGCATCTCAGTGTGGTCGGAAGGCCAATACGTGGAGAAAAAGATGTGTAACGAAAACGTATTTGTGTGGCCATGGCCTGAATTGGGAATTTCCATGAAGTGAAATTGTATTTTTTGGATTTTATCCCCTTTTCTCCCCAATTTGGAATGCCCAATTCCCAATGCTCTCTAGGTCCTCGTGGTGGCGTAGTGACTCGCCTCAATCCAGGTGGCGGAGGACAAAACTCAGTTGCCTCCGAGTCTGAGACCGTCAATCTGCGCATCTTATCACGTGTCTTGTTGAGCGCATTACCGCAGAGACCTAGCGCATGTGCAGGCTTCACGCTATTCTCCGCGGCATCCACGCACAACTCACCACGCACCCCACCGAGAGCGAGAACCACATTATAGCAACCACGAGGAGGTTACCCCATGTGACACTACCCTCCCTAGCAACCGGGCCAACTGGTTGCTTAGGAAGCCTGACTGGAGTCATTCAGCATGCCCTGGATTCGATCTTGCATCTCCAGGTGTGATCGTCAGCGTCTTTACTTGCTGAGCTTCCCAGGCCTCCTGTGCAATTTTATTTTAAATAAATGTGCTCGTAATGATGTAAAAATTTTATTGAAATTATTCTTACATGGGCTGGAATAAGCAGCCCTGCCCCTCTACTGAATCTAGAGTGCAAAACACACAGCGTGACCAGTGATGCCCGATTCCCGAACTAATGACTTTGAGCCTTTTTTTAAATCTCCAGTGTAAAACAGTGTGACCAGTTTAGTCCGTTTCCCGAATGAATGATTCAAATTAGCAGGTTCTTTTGAATCTAAAGCATGAAACATAAAGCATGACCAGTGTAGTCTGATTCCTGAACGTAACTACTTTTATGAGCTCAAAATCATAAACACTCCTCACTCAAAAAGATCCATAATATGAGTTTTGTTGTAATCAGTAATACATTTTTATAAAAGAATAAATAAATGAGTGAGGTATGTTTTCACCTTTTTGTTTGTTTAGAATTTTTTAAAATATAATTAGGATCAATTGATTGCATTTATGCATCTAAAATGTATTTGAAAAGTCATTATAAAAGCACACAACTCAAGATTAAAACTACACAAGACTTCCTTAGACTTATATTAAAAAAAGCAAAAGCTTGTCTGATAATATGACAGACAGAAACAGTTGCTAAGGTAGGACTGATCAGTAACATTTTTAAGGCAAGCTAAGCAAAGGGTCAATTGTTTGGATTGATGGTTACAAAAATACTTGAGACTTCAAGACTTCTGATTTCCTCACTCTAAACATGGTGAAGTTGGCAGCTTCATTTTAGCCAGTTTGCTTTTACCGTGAAACACTATGTAAATGTCAGTTTCCATCACCTACACGCTATGGAAAATCTCTCTAAGCAAAACAGAGATTTTTTTGCATTCTGACAGCCTGCGCCCAAATAAATTGAGTTTAGCTTGTGTCTCGTTATGTAACACACTTTATGGAAAACCCCTGAGAGAGGAAGTTAATGAAAGTTAACCTTATTCAAAAGATCAGAGAGTTATGTGGATTAAAATAAAGTATTGCTTCAAAAACTTTAGTTAATCCTTATATACACTATATTGCCAAAAGTATTCGCTCATCTGCCTTTAGACGCATATGAACTTAAGTGACATCCCATTCTTAATCCATAGGGTTTAATATGACGTCGGCCCACCCTTTGCAGCTTTAACAGCTTCAACTCTTCTGGGAAGGCTTTCCACAAGGTTTAGGAGTGTGTTTATGGGAAATTTTGACCATTCTTCCAGAAGCGCATTTGTGAGGTCAGACACTGATGTTGGACGAGAAGGCCTGGCTCGCAGTCTTCGCTCTAATTCATCCCAAAGGTGCTCTATCGGGTTGAGGTCAGGACTCTGTGCAGGCCAGTCAAGTTCTTCCACACCAAACTCACTCATCCATGTCTTTATGGACCTTGCTTTGTGCACTGGTGTGCAGTCATGTTGGAACAGGAAGGGGCCATCCCCAAACTGTTCCCACAAAGTTGGGAGCATGGAATTGTCCAAAATCTCTTGGTATGCTGAAGCATTCAGAGTTCCTTTCACTGGAACTAAGGGGCCAAGCCCAGCTCCTGAAAAACAACCCCACATCATAATCCCCCATCCACCAAACTTCACAGTTGGCACAATGCAGTCAGACAAGTACCGTTCTCCTGGCAACCGCCAAACCCAGACTCATCCATCAGATTGCCAGATGGAGAAGCGTGATTCGTCACTCCAGAGAACGCGTCTCCACTGCTCTAGAGTCCAGTGGTGGCGTGCTTTACACCACTGCATCCGACGCTTTGCATTGCACTTGGTGATGTATGGCTTGGATGCAGCTGCTCGGCCATGGAAACCCATTCCATGAAGCTCTCTACGTACTGTTCTTGAGCTAATCTAAAGGCCACATGAACTTTGGAGGTCTGTAGTGATTGACTCTGCAGAAAGTTGGCGACCTCTGCGCACTATGCGCCTCAGCATCCGCTGACCCCGCTCTGTCATTTTACGTGGCCTACCACTTCGTGGCTGAGTTGCTGTCATTCCCAATCGCTTCCACTTTGTTATAATACCACTGACTGTGGAATATTTAGTAGCGAGGAAATTTCACGTCTGGACTTGTTGCACAGGTGGCATCCTATCACAGTACCACGCTGGAATTCACTGAGCTCCTGAGAGCGGCCCATTCTTTCACAAATGTTTGTAGAAGCAGTCTGCATGCCTAGGTGCTTCATTTTATACACCTGTGGCCATGGAAGTGATTGGAACGCCTGAATTCAATTATTTGGATGGGTGAGCGAATACTTTTGGCAATATAGTGTATACCTAGGGTAAGGATTTATCTTCATTAAAACTTCATGATGCATTCAAATGAGATATAACACATATATTTCATTTTAACACAGCCCAATGACACCTTTCAAAAGCCCAGACGTAACCATAAACTTAATGGTACCATAACATGGAAACAACAACCTGATAAAAATTTTATGAAACATTTTTATTAGGGTGTTATTGTGCAGCTAATGCATGAATTCTTCACAAAAGGGAAGCTGAAATGTAAAGGTGATCCACTCACTGACTTTGGCACACTGCAGGGAGGAAAAAAATGGCACTTTCCCAAGATAACTAAATGGGGCTTGAAAATATTCAACAACATATCAAGGGGGTTGCACAAAGGATGTGAAGCGCCACGCTATGTTGTTTCACAGATAGGATACATTGTATGTGCAAGTTCAATTTCAAAGTCAACTCTTGATGTGAGCTCCTGTGGGTGAATTTTAACTTCACACTCTTTCCAATAAAGATAAATAATATTTATGTAATAATATAATGTTACAAATTTATCACGTTAGTGAATCTGGTAATATCAGTTTTCTAGGCAGCTATGTAGCAGTTAAAGTACAAGTTATAAGGTGCATCCCAAATTGCACACTTCCGGCCTATTCTATGCCACTTTGTAGTTTAAGTAGAGGGAGTGGTATTTTCACACCGAAACTGCAACAAAAAGAAGTGTACTACGAGTACGCAGATGATGTACAGAAAAGTGTGGAATGTTGGACACTTCATGCACTCAACAGCTGCAGCTTGTCCTACACAGCGGAAGGGGCGGGTTTATCTGGCTGCTATGTTGGCCTGACAACTGTAATTAATGGAGAATGTGACAACTAGCGAAACTTCTGTGAAGACAGCACCTCGTTCCACCCCGTGCTGTGTGAATATGTACTTTATTTGAGATATACTGTAAGTGTTGTGGTGAACATCAGTTAAGATGGCATTCCAGGAACCAGTTTATGGCAGGGCCCCTCTCTGTCGGTGTGGAAGAAGATGTACCTCACTGTGATTGGATCTTTGGTGAGTGAACATAAACAAATGTTCAGCAACATCAGATAAGATGCTAAGACAACTGCCAGACACCTCTTACAGGGCAGAAAGGGGGACCTTCTGCCCCACCGAACACATTTCTAAGGTTTAGGCAAAAACTGCCATAAATTCCTTCAGGACCTCCCGGATGCAGCAGCATTGAAGAGCCACAGAGATCTATTCTATAGGTTTGGAAGCCTTTAATATAAACTGCAACACAACCACTCCATCTTCATGCAAAGCACAGTTTATGTTAATAGTTACTGACTGTTAACACAGCAGTTCACGGGAAAGACCTATTAACAGATAAACGAATGCATGGACGATGACTTAACCATTTCTTATCATGTTTGGTCTCTATCTGCTCCATACGATGCCTTTAATAATTTGAAAGAGGTTTGGTAAAGAAATAATGCATGGGTAAAACGTTAAAGACTCTGTTTTAACACTGTACTTTATGCTATGCAAATTAGTTCCATACTAGGGTGGGCAACACCGTGGCTACTTCAGACACCATTGGCCAATCATACTCCAGGATTGGAAAGGTGCCAGATTTCAGTCTCCTCCTCATCAGAAAGGGATAAATATGTCCCCCGGATAGACACACCTTGTCCTGCATTTCCAACTCGACGGGGAAGGAGACATTAGCAGACACACCACGTCCTGAGTTTCTGACCTGACGAGGAAGATAGTTGAGGTTAAGCTTTTGTGAGCAAAACATTTTATATTGCTTTATTGCTATATTGCTGCACACTAGCTGAAAAAGGGCCCCAGCATTGAGGGACCTTATCTGACCCTCATGGCCCTCCAGCAGTGCAGCCCAGTCCACAAAGGACCTCTGCATCGGCAGACATTGCCTGTCCCACATGGCTCCTCAGTGACGCAGCCAGCCTGCAAAGGACTCTGTAAAGATTCAACTGACCCAGCTGCCCAGTCCAGTCCCAGTACTGGATCGCAACTCTGCGCCCTTCCCACTGCACGCTACCCGCATCGCCAGTGGAAGATGTCTCTATTGCCGGACCGATCACCCGACTGTGTGGAACGTAAATATAAACTTACCAAACCTCTTTCTAGAGTCCTTGGCATTAGTTTATACCTGCAGCATATGTTTTTCTAACTTGCTTAGATAACAGTTAACTGGGGTCAGCTTGTTACGAATAATAGGTATATTATTTGTTTAATGATAAATAAGCATTATTTATCACCATTTTGCCAGAGCCATTAGGTGGTTTCCCATAAGGAGCATTCGCATACAATTCTCTCCTATTGCTACATTCAGTTCAACAGCATTGCATTTATCCACTCTTTCTTTATTGTTTAATTCAGTACTTTCCTTTTTGTTTATTAGTTTATTATCATTTAGCAGTGCAGTATTATATAAAACCCCTGTTATTAGACACATATCCATTTGTATAAAATTTTACCATAATTTTACCATGTTTACCATAGTAAACTGCATTGCAAGGATGCGGCAAACTAATACCACTGAACAATAGTAGACATTCCAGGGGTCCTTGATCGTTATATCACAGCTTATTTTCCCCAAATACACTACATGTCATTTCTAAAGACACTGTGCTGACATAACAGTGTGAGGCTGTACTTTCCATACACACTGAGCAATGACAAGACCACATGAACTGACACCTCGTCACTTTATCCTGATTTCATGAAATCTGCCATGTTTAATTTTTTCGGTATAGTAGACTCATGAACAGAGATGTTAACCAGTTCCAATGATATCTTCAAGTCTTTAGCTGTCACTCTAGGGTTCTTTTTTTCTCACTGAGCATTCTGCTTTGTGCCCTTTGAGTCATCTTAGCTGGACGGCCACTTCGAGGGAGAGTAGCTACAGTACTAAATCATCTCCATTTATAGACAGTTTGTCTAACCGTGGACAGATGAACATCTAAAATCTTCAAGATAACTTTGAAACTCTTGCCAGCTCAGGTGTTCTAAGATCTCTTTTTTTGTGAGGCATGGTCCATGCAAGCAGATGCTTTTCATTAATAGCAAACTCAATGTTATAAGTCAGAGTAGCTCTAACCCACACCTCCAATCTAGTTTCATTAATTGGATGCCAGGTTTGCCAGCTCCTGACTCTAATGTGGGCTAGGATTCTTAAAAACTTCAAGTCTGTATCTAGAGATGCAAGGATGCGCTTTATGCAATTTAAGATTCTACATAGATTTTATTGGACCCCTTCTAAATTGTATAGGCTTGGTCTTAAGGACACACCCACCTGCTGGCGATGCCATTTAGAAGATGGAGACACCACCCATGTTTTTTGGGGGTGTCGTAAGATACAGGAGTTCTGATTGAGGGTCCAGAATTTTATGGCCGACATATTGGGTACTCGGATCTCCTTTTGCCCCAGGCTCTGTATTTTGGGTGACGGGGCGGTCATTGAAGTAGGAGATAAGTACATGAAGAATTGGATCCTGGCCGGTGTTATAGTGGGCAGACAGGTTATCCTTAGAGGATGGAAGTCAGCTGGAGCCCCTCGATTCGTGAGTGGTGCGAGGAGATGGGCAGGGTGGCAGCTTGGGAAGAGTTGTCATATAGATGGCTAGGCAACATGGATATGTTCATCTGGAAGTGGGGCAGCTATTTGGCCTTTTTGGAGGGCTCTCGGAGAGGGGCAGTGGAGGGAGACGTGTTGTTATAAATGTGTATGTTGTAGCCTTTTTGTTTTTGAACATATACTTTTTTTAAATGTATTTCTAAACATTTTCTTCTGTTTTATTGTTTGTTTGTGTGTCTTTGTCAATTGTATTTGACCACTGGGGTATCTGTTTGTGTTGGGTGGTGGGGTGGGGTGGTTAATGTTTGGGAGGTAGGGTTGTAAATAATATAATGTGGTTCCACATATTCTGTTATATATATATATATATATATATATATATATATATATATATATATATATATATATATATATATAATAAACTTTTAATAAAAAAATAAAATAAAAAATCATAATAACATAGTTTGTTAATTCATGTATTTTTCTCTATGGGAGTAAAAGTTGTGAACTCTTGCACCATTGAATTTGAAATCTCGCACCATTGTCACGAGACTGGGTTGGAAAAAACAGGTACTCAAATATAATTTATTTTCTTTATCAAAGCAGAGAGTGAATATAGTGTGTAATTAGTTTAGTGACCAAAGCGGTCTTCCAATTGAGTTCCTGGAAATTACAAGTTAGCACTCCACAAACGCATTCACCACTTTGTAAAACCCCTGACCATTTGAGATGTGCTTTCTCTATTGACTATGATGTTATTCAGAAATGCTCCAGAATTTTCCCAGAGTGTTGTAATTGTGAATTTATGAAACAACATCAAACAAGAGGAATCACATGATCTCATGTGCTGTGAGAGATGAGAGTTAACCAGATGACTAATTAATAGCCCGAACCTGAAGATTAACATGTAGAAATTCAACAACTCCTCATTCTGTAAGCAGTGGCAGAAAAAGGCCATTCCTGAACAGTGTGTGCTCCAGACAGGTGGCAAGACACACTGAAACACAATCCAATTTCTCTAGCATAGTTTGAGAACGCTTAACACACTCTGTACACACAACTGATACCTCTATATCTGATGGCTTTTGAAGACATAAAAAACAAGAGTTATTAGATTAAACATCCGAGTTTCTGCAAAAACTAGCTCTGCTAAAGTTGTTCCACTACAGAGTATACATATTTGTGAACACATATAAAATCGTTTTCATAAAGATTATTTTGTGTTTAGAATGGATTTTAACATTCTCAAATTCAGTATGTCTATTCAGGTCAATATAAGACATAAGCTGTGACTGTATGTTGTCTTATCACGTGAAGTATTATATAACATTCTGGATAACAAATGTTATTTTTTGCTTTCATTTTCAGGACTGCATGCACATATCCTATACCCCAAAAACATCTGTGGGTGTTTATTTCAATCCACAACGTGATCAATTGGGCCTATACAGACTGACGTCCTATAAACTTCATCACACTTATAACATTAAATTCATTAAATAATATTCCAATATATATTTTATAACTTGAATATAAAAGATGTACTATATACTGTTATATAAAATATTTAAATATCAATATTATTTAATATACATATATTCATATTATTCAAATTACATTAAATGTACTTTTATTGTGTTTTTACTATTCGTATGTTTTGTTGTCTTTTTTTATAATACAATATAAATATGTTTACTGCACTTTGTTGTGTTTCGTTGTTACACATTTCATTTCGGTGCATGTTTTTTTGTTGTGCTTTCTTACATTTTATTTCTTTTCATTATATTTTGATTTCTTACACTAAAAAAAAATTAAGACTATTTTTAAGATTTACACATTTCAGATTTCTAAAAATGTCTATTGAATGGTGTATTTTTTTTTTTTTGACAAAATTAAAGTAATAAAACCTAAATATAAAATACAATATTTGTGAATACAATTTGATGGAAATTTGTTATAAAATTGAAATGCATAGAGCAGCGCTACTAATCACACGGCCCGCATGTGGCCCTCGAGCGATCTTTTGCGGCTCACGTTATGATAACATCATACAAAATATAATTATCAGCAGCCTATCAAATCTGTATGAATTGTGTGAATTGTCCATTTTCAAGAGGATTTACGCTAGTTATCTACTAGCGTTGTCACGGTACCAAAATTTCAGTAGTCGCTACAGTGAAATTTCACGTTTCTCGATACCAATTTCGATACCACAGCAAAAATATGTGAATATTATAATGTGCTATTGAACAAACCAGTTTAGCTATTTTTAATTATTTAATAATTATTTTGGGGGCCTGGGTAGCTCAGCGAGTATTGATGCTGACTACCACACCTGGAGTTGCGAGCCAGGTCTCCTAAGCAACCAAATTGGCCCAGTTGCTAAGGAGGGTAGAGTCACATGGTAACCTCCTCGCGGTCGCTATAATGTGGTTCTCGCTCTCGGTGGGGCGCGTGTAGAGTTGTGTTTGGATGCTGCGGAGAATAGCGCTACGTCTCCGTGGAAGCAACTGAGATTCGTCCTCCACCACCTGGATTGAGGTGAATCACAACGCCACCACAAGGACTTAGAGCGCATTGGGAATTGGGCATTCCAAACTGGGGAGAAAAGGAGGAGAATTTTATTTTTATAATTATAGTTTAATTATTATTATTATTTTACAGATCTTTCCAGAACATTTTTTAAGTTTCATTTAATTTAATCATCAGAATGGTGTCTAATCAATAAATTCTTAAAACTTTTTCAACATGTCATTGCATTTTATTCAACAGCTGTCTTGCTTGTGATATTTTGATTTATTACTATTGTTATTATTATTATTATTATTATTATTACTACTACTACTGTGAATATTACATTTTACTATAAAGTTGTAATATATTTGTATTCAATTTCAGGCATCTAGCTTTTATTATGAATCGTGCTTTTATTATGACGTGTTGCTGGAAGCTTCACTTTTCCGGATAAACAGTTCCCACAAGGCCCAGTGTGATCATTGAAGACTTTTAAGTCAGGTCAGAAATCTCATGTCTTTACACTGGCCTTTGTGTCTGCCAAATGAAATGTAGGACACAGTTTGGAGTGTTTGTATTAGATTACTGGTGTTTGTGTATGTGGTAATTTTGAAATGTTGTGTTTTAAATTTTATTTCTGTGAAGCATTTTGGTCAACTCTGTTATTTTAAATGTTATTCTATATAAGGAAGGCTGAGATTAAAGAGCAAATGCTGTGATTTAATTATATAAATATATAGTTAACGTGCTGCGTGCTTCACAGTAAATTAGTGCTCTGCTCTGTTATCTCATACAATGCGAATGATTCTCAATGTCTGTGGAGTTTCCAGAGTACAACCCCTGGCAAAAATTATGGAATCACCGCACTTAGAGGATGTTCACCCATTTTTGTTACTTCATAGCAAATAAACAAATCACAGATATGACACAAAACAATTTTTGTTTAATAGCTGAACATTCTGACTTCGTGAAACATCCCTCAAATAAATTTAATTACATTATTTTAATTAATGGCATATTTTTTTCCAGATCAAGTAGAGGAAAAAATTATGGAATCATAAAAAAATAAAGTTTTTTTTTTAATTAAATCATAATTAGTACTTTGTTGCTCCTTCTCTGGCTTTTATGACGGCCTGAATTCTTTGAGGCATGGACTTCACTAATAAAAAACTATATTCTCCATCAAGCTGGTCCCAACTTGACAGATCAGCTTTGCAGGATGGAGCCTTGTCATGGACCAATTTTTTCAATTTCCACCATAAATTGTCAATTGGATTGAGATCCGGACTGTTTGCTGGCCATGTCATTCACTGTAAAAAAATTGCTGTAAATTTATGGCCAAATTCCTACAGCAATCTACTGTGATTCTTAAATACATTAGTTTGCTGTTAAAAATGTTGCATTCTGGGAGATCAAGAGCAGGCTCACTGTGAAGTGACTAGTTTTATGGTAAATAGCTGTTCTATGCAAGGCATTAGGGGAAAATGATGATTTTAAAATCATGATATCATCTTGGTGAATGCTATAGTGACCTTTTGAAACGTATATTTAACCCCCCCCCCATGAAAATTTTAGTTTGTGGCACATGGTTAATGTTCATGATGTTTCTGACCAACTCCTCTGTTCTTTATCATCTCACATCAGCCTTCACTTGTCTGTCTAATTAGAAGTCAAATAAAAATAAAAAAATCAACCTTTGAAGCAATGTACATATTAAATGTACAATTTTGCCAGGACTGAACAGTGTATTTTTTTATGAAAAAAACAAAAAAATACAACAACAACCTGAACACAGTAAAATAACAGTATAGCACTGCATTGTGGGTTATAATGGTGAAATACCCATAAGCCTTGGAGGTCACGTGACGCCATGCAAGAAGCAGACCTGTGAGCGACGAGCTCTGCGCACTTTGCTAAATTTTTAATTATTTTCATGTTATAATCTGGTGAATTTTGATACACCCAGTTACACATTTGCTCTTTGATGCAAAACATGGCAAAGAAGTCAAAATTCTCGGGCTCTGGAGACATTAAAAGACACTTATGTGTTCAGGATGAAAGCCCCGACAGGCCTACAGACCGGGGACTCGATTTGGATGGCGCAGCGGGAGAGGAGATCCAGCGTCAGTTGTCCAACATGTCGGTGATGTTGACGAAGATTCTTGCTGACTTGGAGGATCTCGCTGTAATACGTCGATCGATTACGGCGACAGAAATAAAATTCTCTGAGCTAGGAATAACATTCGAATTGTTGGAATTCCTGAGCATGAGGAGGGCAGAGATATGGTGAAATTCCTAGATGAGTTTTTCCCGAGTCTGCTCGACATAACAGGCCACAAGCTGGAAATCGAGCGAGCTCACAGAGTCCCAGCTCACAGATCTGCTGAGGGAGACAGGCCCCGATCGATTCTGGACAGATTTCTGAGATCATCCGATAAAGATCTCGTGTTGCGCCAGGCGAGGAGCAAAGAGAAGCTTTCTTGGAAGGACCATAATATTTTCTTTTTCCCGGACTTTACGAGTTCGACAGGAGAGAAACGCGATCGGTTCAAGGAATGTAAGAAACTCTTACATTGGCGAAAGATCACTTTTGCTCTGATGTTTCTGGCCAAACTGAGAACAGAAACGAAGGATGGTCGCAAAGTATTTACATGTCCCAATCAGGCAATGTCTTTTATTGAATCAATGGGTGAGTAAACCATTGGGTGTTTCTCATGTGAGTGGGTCGACTTGCTGTACTTACTCTTGAGGAAGCTGGGCGACATTTTGGTTTCTTTTTGCATTGGCTCCGCCGAGCGGCTGGAGCTTGTTTTGTGAATAACACTTTTCCTTAAAGAAACTTTTGCATTGACGAAAGATTACTTTTGCATTGAAGTTCCCGGCCAGTTTGAGAGTGGACACTACGGATGACTATCTACATGCTCACACAAAGGATGTCTTTTATAATGTTGACGGATTATGTGAGTAATGGTATATACTTTTATGCGGCCTCCGAGTGAATGGACTCGACCATCCGGGGAACCGGGATGCCGGTTTTGTTTCTTTTTGTACTGGTTCCGCCTAGCGGCTGGAGCTTGTTCTATTGAATAACACTCCTTTGGAACAGCTGTGGATTAATCTGTTCGTTCTTCGTGCTTATTCCTATTAGTTTTTTTACGGGACATTGGAATGATTACGTCATCCGTTGAACTCATAACAGCCAGCTCACTGAACAAATCTGAACAGTTTTATATCAGCTGGAATTTGTTTTGTGGAAGATCACACCTTTGAGACAGTTCTGTGAATGAATCTACACATTCTTTGTGTTCATTCTTCCTATTGGTTGGGTTTATTTTACAAAGTATTTTCTATGTAATTTTGCCTCACAAATTTGTGAGGCAAAATTGTGCAATCCGATGGCAAAGTTGTCGTGTGGGCTTTTGGGCGTTCATGGACCTTTTGTGTTTAGAGGGATTGTCGCCGGTTGGCACTTTCGTGCGCAGGGTTAATGTGCACGTTTTTCTTTTTTCTGTTTGTTTTGTTCGGGGGGAAGATCGGGGTTTGATTGTTTCTCTAATGGGGAATGTGGTCTGTATAATTTTGTTTTTGACACACAATTTATTTTTTCTACTATATCAAAATGTCAAATGTTAATATGAGTATACTATCTCTCTCCACATGGAATGTAAATGGGTTGGGGCACCCCATAAAAAGAAGGAAGGTTATTACTTTTCTTAAACGTAAGAAATATGATATAGTGTTTCTTCAAGAAACACATCTCTCCCCGTAGGAAACTGAAAAATTTGGGAAGATTTGGGGTGGACATGTTTTTTTTTAGTGCTGGCTCAAGTAAGAGCAAGGTAGTCATTATATTGATTAATAAACATCTACAATTCAAATGTCTCAAACAGACTAAAGATAAATTAGGGAGAGTCATTATTGTTTTAGCTGAAATTCAAGGGCAAAGGTTGATTTTGGCTAATATTTACGCACCTAACGCTGATGATCAGGGCTTTTTTATAGATCTTGAAGGGATGTTGCAAACCGCTGGCACCCCTCATGATATAATATTGGGAGGAGACTTTAATCTTTTGATGGACTCAGGCCTTGATCACAGTGAAGCAAAAGTGTGTAAACCCCCTAGAGCAACATTGACGCTTCACAGGATGTGTAAAAATTTGGGTCTCACGGATATTTGGAGACTTTTGAACCCATCTGGTAGGGACTATACATTTTTTTCCATCAGTCCTTAAGATTTATTCTAGAATAGATATTTTTTTTTTTTTATATCCAAATCCCTCATTTAATCTGTTGTTGATTGCTCAATTGGAAATATCTTACTCTCAGATCATGCCCTGGTGAGTTTAGAGGTGATGCCATATACAGAGAAAAAGAAATCATATAGTTGGCACCTTAATGTGTCCCTTTTGCAAAATCCTGATTTCCAACAAATGTTAAAGACTGAAATCAGTGTTTATATGGAAACCAACTGGTCCTCAGTATCCTCTGTGGGCGTGGCTTAGGAGGCACTTAAGGTGGTTCTTAGGGGTCGGATCATACAGTATGCCTCATTCATCAAAAAATCCAAAGAACGAGAACTCGTGGAGTTGGAAGAAAATATTAAAAGTGCAGAGGCAGAGCTGAAGCGCCGTATGTCAGCTGATGGCCTCAGAGAACTGACCCGACTGAAACACAGATATAATACTATTTTGTCGTGGAAAGTGGAGTTTTGGTTATTCAGGGCAAGACAGTCATACTTTGAGTTGGGTGACAAAGCAGGGAAGCTTTTGGCTAGATATATAAAGCAGAGAGAGTCTCTTTCTATCATTCCCTCAGTGAAATGTGCTGGTGGTGAAATTTTTACCTCACCAATTGATATTAATAATGCCTTTAAAGAGTTCTATCTTGATCTTTATAGCTCCATGTCTTCATCTACTGATGAAGATATTAGAAACTTTGTGGAACCATTATATCTTCCTAAACTGACGACTGAGCAAAAAAACTCTCTTGATTCTGAGATAACCTTGGAGGAGCTTGATGAGGTAATTAAGTCCCTACCTACTGGCGAGGCTCCAGGGCCAGATGGTTTTGCCGCAGGATTTTTTAGATCCTATGCTACAGAACTGGCTCCACTTTTGTTAGAAGTTTATACTGAATCATTAAAGAATGGAAAGCTTCCTCCAACCAAGACACAAGCCCGGATCAGTCTGATTCTTAAAAAGGACAAAGATCCAAGCGAGTGTAAAAGCAAATTTGTCTGATTTAGTTAGTCAATTTTGACCCTTTAATAAAAAGATTTGAGTGATATGGGCAGGTGGGCTTCATTACATTTATCGATGATTAGGAAGGTTAATGTTATTAAAATGAATTGTATTCCAAAATTTAAATACCTGCTACAAACTCTCCCTGTAGATGTCCCCCTCTCTTATTTCAAGCAATTCGATAGCATAGTGAAGTCCTTCATTTGGGATGGTAAACGTCCCAGATTGCATTTTAATAAGTTACATAGGTCGATTGACAAAGGACGGCTAGGCCTACCCAAGATTTTGTTTTATTACTATGCGTTCAGTCTCAGACATTTGGCTCATTGGTCACTTCCAACGGAGAGCCCCTCCCTGGTTTGTTATTGAACAGGCAGTTCTTGCCCCTATTTCGCCATTACAAAGCATCTCTATCAAACTAATCAGAAAAGTTAAGTTACACCCCGTTATTTCGCATTTACACTCGGTATGGACTAAAGTGTCCAGATTGTTTAAATTGGACACTGTAAGGAGGTTAGAGGGAAAGGAGGAGGCGAGAACCGGCTTGAGAATATAAATAATAGTTTAATGGTCAACTTAACCAAAAACACACAAACATAACCACACACAGGGCAGCTGCCTGTAATTCTCTCTCTCTCAAACTGTCGTCCCCGGCCGCCTTTATCCCTCGCGTGCCCCATCAGGCTGATTGGGGACCGGGCGTGCGTAATTCCAGCCCGGCCCCGCCCTCCTCGTCTCTACACTCCTCCCGGCGTTGCCTCAGGCCGGAGAGCCCACGGCATGACGTACATCCCCCCTTCCTCTCAGGGGGGGCGAGCCTTGCGCCCCGACTGCCGGCAGGTCATCCCTGCCTTCCTCGACCTGGGAGGAGACAGGAGGAAAAAATAAATAAATAAAATAGGCGAGGGAAAGGCCAACACGGAGCGACAGAGAGAGAGAGGAGAGAGAGAAAAAGAAACTCACTCACCGGTTCTTTGATGCAACGTCGCGTGGTCCTCGATCACTCCTCCACCCTCTCAGGCGGATGGCAGCCGCTCCTCCCCGGGCGGACCGGAGTCAGACCTCTGACCCCCAGCGGACAGAACGCCCCTCTGCGTTCCCGGCGACCCGTGGGGACACTCCTCCAACCCCTGGCAGCGGCCCTCCTCCCCTCACGGACGGCGGTCTTCTCTTGACCCCCTCCACATTTCTGGGGGACAGCAGGGCACTCCTCCGCCCCTGGCAGCAGCTCCATCGCTCCAGGCGGTCAGGGAGTCCAGTCCACTCGCCTTGCGGATGGCGGCCGTTCCCCGCGTCCGGGCTACTCCATACCCCAGCGGATGGCAGCGGCGCTCCCCTGGGTGGACGGTAGTGTCAAGACTCTGCGATGGACATCCCTCCTCCTTCCCGGGTTTCGGCACCAGTGTAAGGGGGTTAAAGGGAAAGGAGGCAGCGAGAACCGGCTTGAGAATATAAATAATAGTTTAATGGTAAACTTAACACACAAAAACACACAAACATAACCACACACACACACACAAAAAAAAAAATACCCATAAGCCTTTGCGCTTGAATAAGTATGTATGCTTTGGCAAATACATTGGAGCTACAAAAATTGTAAAAAAAAACAAACACGTACCCAAGTTTTTATTCAGAAGTCTTCATTTATTATTAATAATTAATAATAATTAATTAATAGAAGTCTTAATTTAATTAGTGTTGTTGTTTTGTTATCAGTAGTTGGGTTTTGATTGAAGTCACCATTATGGTGATTAGTGATCTCTTGAACTGGCACCTTGGACCTTCTTTATTATTATATTATGTTCTTCCAGCCAGTCAATTTATGTTTAAGTAAAACAAGTTATTGCACTGTGCTACTTGGAAGACAAAACCTAAGGTCAGACTGAATATCTGATCATACCTTGCAAATGGCACTATATTTTGCAATAATGATGCATTACACATAAAAACATAAAAGCAAAAACAGTAAAGGATATTTCAGCACAATTCAGCAAAATTATATCAGCAAATTGAGTGTTTGATGTTTTTGATGAACTTACAGCATAACTCGAGTTTGATGTGAACTTAAAGCATAACTCGAGTTGTTATCAAGACACAGATATAATTATAATTTTTAATAATAATAATAATAATTGTATTTATCACACATTATACATTTGCACATATACAGTGAAATTCTTTTTTTTCACATATCCCAGCTAGGCTGGGGTCAGAGTGCAGGGTCAGCCATGATACAGCGCCCCTGGAGCAGATAGGGTCAAGGGCCTTGCTCAAGGGCCCAACAGTGGCATCTTGGCGGTGCTGGGACTTGAACCCCCGACCTTCTGATCAGTAACCCAGAGCCTTAACCGCTGAGCTACCACTGCCGGTTACATACAACAAACAACAAACATACTTTTACGTAAATAAGTAAGAGCTGAACATTAAAATCCACGTAACTTAGACTACAACAAAAACAACGTCAAAATAAACCACTAAATAGTAAAAATCGAAGTAATTTCTTCATGCCGCAGTGCATGCTGGGAACATATCTGTTAATTTCAATAACAGTAGATATTATGTAATTTGACAGCTTTATGCTGCTAAATTACAGTTGTATACTGTAGATGTAAAAACAGTATCTAGCTGTTAATTTCAGCAACAGCAAGACACCGTTAATTTTACAGTAACATGCTGGCAACCCTGCTGCCAGTTCTTTAATGTTTTTTGACGAGAAAATCTTTAAAAGTGTTGAGTTGATATGCCTTTCCTGAAGAAAACCTTTAACACTCTTTGCTCTGTGGCAAGATGCATTATCATCCTGAAAAATGACTTCATCACCAAACCTATTTTCTATCGATGGAATGAGAAAAGTATCAAAAATGTCAATGTACACCTGTGCATTGACTGCTGAGGTAATGATTGCCATCTCCCCTGGTCCTTTACTTGACATGCAACCCCATATCATAAATGACTAGGGAAATTTGATTGTTTTCTTCAGGCAGTCATCTTTAGATGTTTCATTAGAACAGCACCAGACAAATTTTCCAGCATCATCGCCTTGGCCAATGCAGATTCATCACTGAATATCACTTTCATCCAATCATCCACACTCTGATTGGTGTGCTTCTCTTTAGCCCACTGTAGCCTTGTTTTCTTCTGTTTAGGTGTTAGTGCTGGTTTTCATTTGGCTTTTCTATATGTAAATCCCATTTCATTCAGCCAATTTCTTACAGTTTGTAGAGCCGAGGAGGGCGGGGCCGGGCTGGAATGATGCATGGCCGGGCTGGAATGACGCGTGCCTGGTCCCCAGATCAGCCTGATGGGGTGCACGAGGGATGAAGGCGGCCGGGGACGACAGTTCGAGAGAGAAAGAATTACAGGCAGCTGCCCTGTGTGTGGTTATGTTTGTGTGTTTTTGGTTAAGTTGACCATTAAACTATTATTTATATTCTCAAGCCGGTTCTCGTCTCCTCCTTTCCCTCTAACCCCCTTACACTGGTGCCGCAACCCGGGAATTAAAACTGAAGTACGCCCCATGGAGTCCACCCAAGTGGCCGAGATCCTCCAGTCCCTCGTCAGTATGCAACAATCCCACCAGCAATCAATGCTTGAGCTACGTGAAGACCAGGAACGGCGCTTCTTTGAGATCCTACGGGCTCAAGCAGAGGACCGGCTCGCGATCCGGAGCCTCCTTGGCCAAGAGAAAGAGAGAGCCGTGACCCCGGACCACCGCAGCCAACTGCCTCCCCCCACACTCCTGAAGGTGGGAGCTGACGACGATGCCGAGGCTTTCCTCGATCTGTTCGATAGAACCGTGGAAATCTAGGGCTGGCCGCATGATCAGTGGGCTCAAAAGTTGCCAGCGACTAATCTCCTGGCCTATGACGACCTGAAAAAGTCCATCCTGCAGCGGCTGGGTCGTAGCCCGGAAAAGCATCGCCAGCTGTTCCGGACCTCAAAGCTGGAGAAGACCGACCACCCATTTGCTTTTTCCCAACGGCTACGAGACGCGTGCCGGAAATGGCTGCTGGTGGGGAATCGTGACGTCGCAGGAATTATTGACAAGGTGGTACTGGAGCAGCTGATCCATTGACTGCCAAGAGGAATGGTGGAGTGGGTCCAGTCTCACCGCCCAGCGTCGCTGGAGGAAGCCGTTCGTCTGGCAAAGGACCATTTGGCGGCGTACCAGAGGGCGGAAGAGCCCTCCCACTCTCTCTCCCCCTCCCCTATGTTTTCCCCGATCTCTTCCCCCTCCCCTTCTCTCTCTCACTCCGCTCTTTCCCCTGAGCCCGTTCCTGCCCCACGGAGGAGAGGAGTCCTGCCACCGAAGCCAGTTCCTCGTGCGCAGGGTTTCCCATCGTCCAAGGCAGCAACAGTACCCCACCGTTCTCCCCCTCAGGTGGAACTGCCCGCCAACGCAGGTGCGGACGTTGTGCCTGGGCCGGCTTGCTGGAGTTGCGGGGACCCGGGACACTTCCGGGATCAGTGCCCTGTCATAGTGCTGGGAACGGTGGTCCGGATACCCGACACTCCGCAGACTGCCCCCGATAGGGTACCAGATACCGGTAAGTATCAAGGGGGGGTACTCATCAAGCATAGGTGGACACGGGTTGTAATCAAACCACTATCCACCAACGCTTGGTTCAACGCAAGGCTTTGGGCATGGCTAAAACAGTGAGGGTGAAGTGTGTGCATGGGGATATTCACAAGTATCCTGTGGTGACCCTTATGATTAAATTCCGGGGGATAAAGCATAGAGTGGAGGCCGCGGTTAGTTCCCCGCTCACCCATCCACTGATTTTGGGGATGGATTGGCCTGATTTTAGAAATTTATTGAAGGGAATTTGTGCGGATGGGTGCTGTACTAAATTAGGGAGATGTGAAATGTGAAATGCTCTGGCAGGGGAGGCGGAGCTGGGGGTTGTGGTACGTAGCCGCCCCTACCGATTACCCGAACACAAAAAAGAAAATCGTTCGGGAAGAATTGGATGTAATGCTCGATATGGGGGTAATAGAAGAATCCCACAGTGATTGGTCCAGCCCAGTTGTTCTAGTGCCTAAGAGCGACGGGTCTGTACGATTCTGTGTGGATTATAGGAAAGTCAACGCGGAGTCTAAATCTGACACATATCCAATGCCTCGTGTTGATGAGCTGTTCGATCGGTTGGGCACTGCTCGATTTTATTCGACATTGGATTTGACGAAGGGTTATTGGCAGATCCCCTTAACACCAATTTCCCGTGAAAAAACCACCTTCTCCACACCGTTTGGATTACACCATTTTGTGACACTTCCGTTCGGTTTGTTTGGGGCCCCAGCTACGTTTCAGCGTCTCATGGACCGAATCCTCAGACCGCATTCAGCTTACGCCGCTGCCTGTAATTCTCTCTCTCTCGAACTGTCGTCCCCGGCCACCTTTATCCCTCACGCGCCCAATCAGGCTGATTGGGGATCGGGCGTGCGTCATTCCAGCCCGGCCCCGCCCTCCTCGGCTCTACACAGTTCTGTCACAAACATTGACTGAAACGTTTGTTTTTCATTTGTTTTTGTGCATTTTCTATTTTTAAGGCATATTGCTTTGAGTTTTCTATCCTGATGCTTTGACATATTCCTTGGTCTACCCGTATGTTTTCCTTTTATAATCTTCCCATTTTGTTTATACTTGCACCAAATTTTAGACACAGCTGTCTGGGAACAACCAACTTCTTTTGCCACACTCCATGCTGGATTTCCTTCTTGAAGGAGTTTTATAATCCTTTCCATTGTTTCAACTGACAACTCTGTTGTTGGGGTCGTGTTTCCTTTTAATTAGCCCGTTAAGATCTGTAAGCACTCTCTTTTAACTGCAGACTAATTTGCATTTTTAGACTTGTGCCGGTATTTGTTTTAGAAATGTAAATTACAAGGTGATTCCATAATTTTTCCTCTACTTGATCTGGAAAAAAATATGCCATTAATTAAAATAATGTAATTTATTTGAGGGATGTTTCAGGAAGCCAGAATGTTCAGCTATTAAACAAAAAAATGTTGTGTCATATCTGTGATTTGTTTGTAGAAAATAAAGTAAAAAAGCTGGGTGAACATCCTCTAGGTTTGGTGATTCCATCATTTTGCCAGGGGCTGTATGAGTGGTCGGATTTATTTAAAGCACGCAGCTTGTCCACAGTAAGATTGCAGCCTTTAGCAGTTTAATAAATCACACTAGGACATGCCATGATTTAAATTTGATTAATTGGTCATTTAAGTGTACAAGGAGTAACAGAGCATGCATTCAAAATAAGCCTGTGAGCATTTTAAAGCTGTCGTGTGTCAGTCATACTGCCCGCTGTACCGGATTGAGTCGGTGCTCGGTACGACCGGTACTGCAGAAACACTAGTATCCTTACATCTTTTTTATTTTAGTATCGACTTGGTGCCGAAGTACCGGTACTTTTGACAACACTCTACTCTACACTGCTGAATCACGTTAGAGAGGGAATTCAACTGCAAGAGGATGTTACAAAAACATGGCTGAGCATGGCTGATGTTATGAGAGCAGTGGTCGGTCTGTCAATCAAATATACACACTCACAGTCTCACTTGAGAGTTACTCAACATGCTGCAAATCTGTCCAATCTCTTGAATAGCTCATCAGAGGTACTCGTCATGACAACAGTATTTACAGGAGAAAACTCGTTTTTCCTGCAGTGACGGCGTTGAGACACCTTCACGCAAAAGCTTTTTAGTGATCTATTTTGGCTCAAAACACTAAGGGGATGAACAAATCTTTATTACTTATCACTGGAGGACTTTTGGTGCTAATTTTGGATACATTGCTCTTGTTTATGAACACCTCTGGTATATGTGATGTTGAACACTCATGGTGTTTGTTAGTTGACAATCACAGTGACAACAGAACAGATCTGTATCAGGAAATCGAACTGTTACAAATCAAATCACTTTTATTGTCACACAGCCGTATACACAAGTGCAATGGTGTGTGAAATTCTTGGGTGCAGTTCCAATCAACATAGCAGTCGTGACAGTGATGAGACATATACCAATTTACAATAACATCAAATTAACACAGCACAATTTAAAGTCTAATATACACATAATTACACACAACACAATATACAAATAATAACATACACTGTACAGTATACAATACACACAATATAGATACACATTATTCAATAAAAAAAGTATATATAGTAGTATATATAGAATGTACAGTAGGTTGTATTGTACTGTATTGACATTCAGGCTGTCGGTTGATAGTAAGTTGTTAAGAGAGAATATAATATAATAATAATATAGTTTATGACAGTCCGGTGTGAGATATAAGAGTAAGAGTAATAAAGTGCAGTGCTGATGTATTTTGATCGTGGGAGATCAAGAGTTCAAAAGTCTGATTGCTTGGGGGAAGAAGCTATCATGGAGTCGGCTGGTGCAGGTCCTGATGCTGCGATACCGCCTGCCTGATGGTAGCAGTGAGAACATCCCATGGCTTGGGTGGCTGGAGTCTCTGATGATCCTCCGAGCTTTTTTCACACACCGCCTGGTATATATGTCCTGGAGGGAGGGAAGCTCACCTCCGATGATGTGTCTGGCAGTTCGCACCACCCTTTGCAGTGCTTTGCGGTTGTGGGCTGTGCTATTGCCGTACCAAGCGGAGATGCAGCCAGTCAGGATGCTCTCTACAGTGCAGGTGTAGAACCGTGTGAGGATGTGGCGGTTCATTCCAAACTTTCTCAGCCGTCTCAGGAAGAAGAGGCGCTGATGAGCCTTCTTCACAACGACTTCAGTGTTGATGGACCATGTGAGTTCCTCAGTGATATGGACACCCAGGAACTTGAAGCTGCTGACTCTCTCCACTGGTGCTCCATTGGTGGTGATGGGACTGTGTTCTCTGTCTTTTCTTCTTAAGTCCACCACAAGCTCCTTTGTCTTACTGATGTTGAGGGAGAGGTTGTGCTCCTGACACCAGCGTGTCAGAGTGTGCACCTCCTCTCTGTAGGCTGTTTCATCATTGTCAGTGATCAGACCTACCACCGTCGTGTCATCAGCAAACTTAATGATGGCATTGGAGCTATGTGTTGCCACACAGTCATGTGTGTACAAGGAATACAAGAGTGGGCTGAGATCACAGCCCTGTGGGGCTCCAGTGTTGAGGGTCAGTGATGAGGAGATGTTGCTGCCTATTCTAACCACCTGGCGTCTGCTTGACAGGAAGTCCAGGATCCAGCTGCACAGCGAGCTGTTTAAGCCCAGAGCCCGGAGTTTCTCATCTAGCTTGGAGGGCACTATGGTGTTGAATGCTGAGCTGTAGTCTACAAACAGCATTCTCACATAAGTGTTCTTTTTTTCCAGGTGGGAGAGAGCAGTGTGTATTGTAGATGCAATGGCATCATCAGTGGAGCGGTTGTTGCGGTAAGCAAACTGCAATGGGTCTAGAGAGAGAGGCAGCACAGAGCAGAGGTAATCTCTGATTAGTCTCTCAAAGCATTTGCTGATGATGGGGGTCAGAGCAACAGGATGCCAGTCATTTAAGCAAGTTATTTTGGATTGCTTTGGAACAGGCACAATGGTGGATGTTTTAAAGCATGTGGGGACTACAGACAAAGAGAGGGAAAGGTTGAAAATGTCCGTAAAAACACCAGCCAGCTGGTTCGCGAATGCTCTGATGACGCAGCCCGGAATGCCGTCTGGGCCCGCGGCTTTGCGGATATTCAACCGTCAGAAGGATCGTGTTACATCCGCTACAGAGACGGAGAGTGAACTAAGCTCTGTAGCTTCGGCCGCGAGAGCTCTCTCCGCGAGGGCGGTGTTATTTCCCTCAAACGAGCATAAAAAGTATTTAGCTCATCCGGGAGAGAGGCAGCGGTGTTCATGGCAGAGTTTTTATTCCCTTTAAAGTCCTTGATGATGTTAATTCCCTGCCACATGCTTCTAGAGTTGGTGGTGTTAAACTGTCCTTCAGTCTTGCTCCTGTACTGGCGTTTTGCTGTTCTGATGGCTTGTTTATGCTCCTCCGTGTTCCCGGAATTGAAAGCGGAGGTCCGCACATTAAGTGCCGCGCGAACATCGCTATTTATCCATGGCTTCTGGTTCGGATAGATCAGTGTTGTTCTGGTCGGAACGACTTCCTCCACGCACTTTCTGATGAAACACATTACGCTATCAGCGTAAAGCTCGATGTCGTCATCAGAGGCGGACCGGAACATCTCCCAGTCCGTGTGATCTAAACAGTCCTGTAGCGTAAAGTCTGATTGGTCCGACCAGCACTGGATCGTTCTGAGAGTGGGTGCTTCCTGTTTCGGTTTCTGCCTGTAAGCGGGCAGAAGCAGAATGAAAGAGTGGTCCGATTTGCCAAATGGTGGGCGGGGGAGGGATTTGTAGCCATCTCGGAAGCGAGAGTAGCAATGGTCCAAACCCAGTCCCCTCGTGTGTTGAAACTAATGTGCTGGTGGTATTTTGGTGCGACTGATTTGAAACTGGCTTTGTTAAAGTCCCCGGTCACAATGAACGCGGCCTCAGGGTGCACGGTTTCCTGCTCACTTATACTCCCATACAGTTCCTTGAGTGCCCGGTCTGTATCAGCAGTGATAATGACCGCTGTGAATTCCCTCGGTAGCCAGAATGGTCGACACAGAAGCATGAGAAATTCCAGATCAGGAGAGCAGAAAGACTTGATAGAATGTACGTTCCTCTGATCACACCAGGATTTGTTGATCATAAAACGTACACCACCACCTCTGCTTTTACCTGAGAGGTCTTTCGCTCTGTCTGGTCGGTGCACGGAGAACCCCGCGGGTTCAATGGCTGAGTCTGGAATCTCCGCAGACATCCAAGTTTCCATAAGGCAGATAATGCAGCAGTCCCTCGTCTCTCGTTGGAAAGAGATCCGCGCTTTCAGCTCGCAGAGCTTGTCATCCAGAAACTGAACATTTGCCAGTAGAATACTGGGTAGCGGGGGTCGATTTGCACGGCGTCTTACTCCGATGAGAACGCCGGCTCTGTTTCCCCTTTTCCTCCTGCGTTTCTACATCCAGACTGGCCAGACAAAGGGCTCCGCTTGCGTGTTTGTAAACAGCGGGTCGGCATTGAGGAATTTGAAGTCCGGTTTACGGTGTGAAATTGCTGAACCAATGTCCATAAGTGTTTGTCTGTTGTAGACAGTAAGGCAGACAACATCCAAGACAAAAAACATAAGAATTGTGAACAAAACAAACAAAACACTACCATGTTGTGTCGGAGCTCGCAACGCAGCAGCCATACTCGGTGCCATCTTGAGTCCAATACCCCCTAATGCTTAAAATATTTACTACACCCCTAATATCTACTACACCACAATATCTACAAATTCTTTCATAATTTCCTCACCCTCATGCCAGATGTGTATGACTTTCTTTCTTCTGCAGAACACAAAAGATTTTTAGAAGAATATCTCAGCTCTGTAGGTCCATAAAATGCAAGTGAATGGTGACCAGAACTTTGAAGTTCCAAAAAAGCACATAAAGGCAGCATAAAAGAAATCCATACTACTTCAATGATTTAATCCATGTCTTCAGAAGTGATATGATAGATCTGGATGAGAAACAGATCAATATTTAAGTCCTTTTTTACTATAAGTCTCCACTTTCACATTCACACTTCTAAGCCTGTTTAGTTTCACTTTCACATATCTAAGGTAACTCAGATAACCACACTGTACAATTGTAGTGAGAAGAACAGCATCTCAGAATGCTATTCTGTGATGAGGGTTGGCACTGTTTTGGCTGCACGAGGGGGACCTACACAATATTAGGCAGGTGGTTTTAATGTTGTGGCTATATATATATATATATTACACACACAGTTGAAGTTAGAAGTTTACATACATTTTTCACAATTCCCGATATTTAATCTTTAGGTCAGTTAGGATCACTATTTTAAGAATGTGAAATGTCAGAATAATAGTAGAGAGAAGGATTCATTTCAGATTTTATTTCTTTCATCACATTCCCAGGGGGTCAGAAGTTTACATACATTGCCTTTAAATTGTTTAACTCTGGTCAAACATTTTGAGTAGCCTTCCACAAGCTTCTCATAATAAACTGCTGGAATTTTGGCCCATTCCTCCAGACAGAACTGGTGTAACTGAGTCAGGTTTGTAGTCCTCCTTTGCTCGCACGCGCTTTTTCAGTTCTGCCCACAAATGTTCTATCGGATTGAGGTCAGGGCTTTGTGATGGCCACTCCAATACCTTGACTTTGTTGTCCTTAAGCCATTTTGCCACAACTTTGGAGGTATGCTTGGGGTCATTGTCCATTTGGAAGACCCATTTGCGACCAAGCTTTAACTTCCTGGCTGATGTCTTGAGATGTTGCTTCAATATATCCCCATAATTTTCCTTCTTCATGATGCCATCTATTTTGTGAAATGCACCAGCCCCTCTTGCAGCAATGCACCCCCACAGCATGATGTTGCCACCCCCATGCTTTACGGTTGGGATGGTGTTCTTCGGCTTGCAAGCCTCACCCTTTTTCCTCCAAACATAACGATGGTCATTATGGCCAAACAGTTAAATTTTTGTTTCATTAGACCAGAGGACATTTCTCCAAAGAGTAAGATTTTTGTCCCCATGTGCACTTGCAAACTGTAGTCTGGCTTTTTTATGGTGGTTTTGGAGCAGTGTCTTCTTCCTTGCTGAGGAGCCTTTCAGGTTATGTTGGTATAGAACTTGTTTTACTGTGGATATAGATACTTGTCTACCTGTTTCCTCCAGCATCTTCACAAGGTCCTTTGCTGTTGTTCTGGGATTGATTTGCACTTTTTGCACCAAACTACAGTCATCTCTAGGAGACAGAATGCTTCCCCCTTCCTGAGCGGTATGATGACGGTGTTTATACTTGTATACTATTGTTTGTACAGATGAACGTGGTACCTTCAGGCGTTTGGAAATTGCTCCCAAGGATGAACCAGACTTATGGAGGTCCACAATTTTTTTCTGAGGTCTTGGCTGATTTCTTTTAATTGTCCCATGATGTCAAGCAAAGAGGCACTGAGTTTGAAGGTAGGCCTTAAAATACATCCACAGGTACACCTCCAATTCAGTACACCTCCTATCAGAAGCTAACTGGCTAATTGCCTCAAGGCTTGACATCATTTTCTGGAATTTTTCAAGCTGCTTAAAGGCACAGTTAACTTAGTGTATGCAAACTTCTGACCCACTGGAATTGTGATATAGTCAATTAAAAGTGGAACAATCTGTTTGTAAACAATTGTTGGAAAAATTACTCATGTCATGCACAAAGTAGATGTCCTAAACAACTTGCCAAAACTATAGTTTGCTAATATGAAATCTGTGGAATGGTTAAAAAATGAGTTTTAATGACTTCAACCTAAGTTTATGTAAACTTCTGACTTCAACTGTATATACACTGGCGGCCAAAAATTTGGAATAATGCAGATTTTGCTGTTTCGGAAGGAAATTGGTACTTTAATTCACCAAAGTGGCATTCAACTGATCACAAAATATAGTCAGGACATTACTGATGTAAAAAAACAGCACCATCACTATTTGAAAAAAAGTCATTTTTGATCAAATCTAGACAGGCACCATTTCCAGCAGCCATCACTCCAACACATTATCCTTGAGTAATCATGCTAAATTCCTAATTTGGTACAAGTAAATCACTTGCCATTATATCAAACACTGTTGAAAGCTATTTGGTTCATTAAATGAAGCTTAACATTGTCTTTGTGTTTGTTTTTGAGTTGCCACAGCATGCAATAGACTGGCATGTCTTAAGGTCAATATTAGGTCAAAAATGGCAAACAAAAAAGAAACTCATCTAGAAACTCATCAGTCAATAATTGTTTTGAGGAATGAAGGCTATATAATGCTTGAAATTGCCCAAAACTTAACACTTCATACAAAGGTGTACACTACAGTCTACAAAGACAAAGGACAACTGGCTCTAACAAGGACAGAAAGAGATGTGGAAGGCCAGATGTAAAACTAAACAAGAGGATAAGTACATCAGAGTCTCTAGTTTGAGAAATAGACACCTCACATGTCCTCAGCTGACAGCTTCATTGAATTCTACCCACTCAACACCAGTTTCATGTACAACAGTAAAGAGAAGACTCAGAGGTGCAGGTCTTATGGGAAGAATTGCAAAGAAAAAGCCACTTTTGAAACAGAAAAACAAAAAGAAAAGGTTCGAGTGGGCAAAGAAACACAGACACTGGACAACAGATAATTGGAAAAGAGTGTTATGGATCTTAATCCCATTGAGCTTTCGTGGGATCAGCTAGACTGTAAGGTGCGTGAGAAGTGCCCGACAAGACAGCCACATCTATGGCAAGTGCTACAGGAAGCGTGGGGTGAAATGTCACCTGAGTATCTGGACAAACTGACAGCTAGAATGCCAAGGATCTGCAAAGCTGACATTGCTGCACGTGGATGATTTTTTGATGAGAATTCTTTGAAGTAGTTTAAGAAGTTCTGAACATTTTTTTTCAAATTGTAATAGTAATTTTTCACATTATTAATGTCCTGACTATACATTGTGATCAGTTCAATAGCACTTTGGTGAATAAAAGTACCAATTTCTTTCCATAAGAGCAAAATCTGTACATAATTCCAAACTTTTGGCCACCAGTGTGTATATATAATCATAAAGATTAAGAGTGCGGCCCTCAAGGGTTCCAGCTTTGCTGTCCCTGACCTTTCCGAAGTTGAGTAGCCCTGGCGTAGATCTTAAAACACTGATAAAAATAATGAAAATATGTTTTTATGATCATCACAGGTTGTCTATGTCTGACACAAATTTCTGCATTTTTGGGCAAGAATTAAAGATAGGATATGAGTTATCAGCATTTGAGGTATTATAGATAACTTTTGAGTGATCTGTGATTTAGGTATTATAGACGTGTACTGATCCAGCTGCATTTTTGGGGCATTACCGACATGTTTAAAACGGCAATTATTTATCGTTTTTTATTTGAATGGGCCATTTTTCAGCAATTCGTCTCGCTTTTTCGTGCTACATCCGGTGTGAAAAGGCCTTAAGTCAGCTGCAGTTTTAGGTATCATCGCTGATGCACACAAAATCAGCAGAACTTTTGGGCATCACAGACGCTTTCGAGTCAGCTGGTCAAAATTGCTGCGATCTACGCACGCGCTAAAACGCAGCAAGCGAATTCGATGCCCAAAACTGCTCTCCACTAGGTAGGGAGCTCAGTATGTTTCGAGACACCACAGAAACAAACAACAGCAGAGCATCATGATGTTGTCTATCTGTTATAGTATTATTATTATTATGAGAAATGTAACTCACCCGCTTTGAAAGCTCCATATATGGAGCGTCCGGTGTATGTTTTGGCCGTTTGTATCTCTTTCCACGCGAGAATTAAGGAGTTTAATGTGACCTCATAACAGACTCAACTGCTTCTCCATTTCTGCTCTTACAACAAATAAACATATCTCACTTACATATCTCACTTTCATCTTCACATCGGGTTTATACTATACCGCCCTGACGTTTCAAATCATTATAACAGTAATAATAATCATCGCTACGATGTTGCTCGTTTTCACCTATGCAGTTTGGCTACATAGCGGTTTTATCTTTCCTGGTAAAGTGGGAGGAGCTTGAGAGAATGCGTCACACATAATCCCGCTGTAGGAGGAGCGATGTGAATGATGTGAAGATATCTTTCACCAATCCTTTTTTTATTTTATTTTTTTATTTTTATCAACGCAAATAATACATAATTTACATATTATACTTATTAATAAACGAGGGTTAAATCAAATGTAAAATTATGTTTAGGTATTATGGTAATTCAGGAGCACGTGCAATTCTGAATAAGGGTTTATAATAGGTCACAAACGTTGATTCCTGTTTCAATGACTGTTTAGTATGGCCATACATTTTCAAGCTACCATACAATTTCACTGTATGTTGTATATTTAATTTAAATTATTGCTAAGTGTTACAGACAACAAAGTAGCCTAATATCACCTTAACATGCTTTTCCAGAGGAAAAAAGTGAAAATACTAGGAGAGTGAAAATACAGAATAATGAAATTTAGAATAGTGAAAAAGCTATTCTGTCAAAGTAATAAATCAATACACTTTTATAATACAATAGGTCAGGGGTCGGGAACCTTTTTTCACTAAGAAGCCCATTTTTTAATTTTTGGTTGATGCATTTTTTCAAAAGAGCCATAGCAAAAATGAACAATTTACTATTTTCAAAAACAAAGTTTTTCAATAAAATAAAATGTTTATATTGCCCATAGACAGGGTTGGGGAGCAACGGCATACATGTAATGGGATTACGTATTTAAAATACAAAATATAAGTAACTGTATTCCACTACAGTTACAATTTAATCATTGGTAATTAGAATACAGTTACATTCAAAAAGTATTTTGATTACTGAAAAGATTACTTTGCATTTTATTGTCATTTGTTTCATTTAATATTTAGTCCTTTCAGATGGAAAAAATGTATACATATAAATGATGCGATCCAAAGTGCATTTGAACAGCGGTGAAATACTTTCTTATGATGTGTTACATTCATACAAGCAGACAGAGAAGTACGTTTGAAGTAAGTTTGGAGAAGAAGATGAAACAGAAATAAACCTTGTGTAAATTGTCAGCTTTATGCTAAGCTAAAATGCTATTTCTAGCCATTTTACCTGCACATGTTACCATGCACGATCATATTTTTTAACAAGAAAATTCACGTTGGATCATAATTTCTTTTTTTTTAGTAAGACCTTTGATATTAGGGCAAAAATCATATTCTTGATAATAATTTTTGTATTGTTTTCCTGTAAAAATATCTAAAAATCCTTAAAACAAGATAAATTAGATTGATCTTGTTTTAGAAACAACATTGCATAAGATATTTAGGTTTTTCAGAGAATGTATTTTTAACATGTGTATTATATCTTACTGTACTGGCAGAGTTTTTATAGTCAAAACAAGTGAAAAAATCTACCAGTGCTGAAGAAGTAATCCAAAGTATTTAGAATACGTTACTGACCTTGAGTAATCTAACGAAATACATTACAAATTACATTTTACAGCATGTATCCGTCAACGACAACAGGTGAAAAATTACTAATAGCCTACAAATTAAGAAATAAAGACAATTATAATTATTAATAATTATAATAATCATCATAATAAATAAGCCTAATAAATTCCCTTGTGTTCCCAAAATAATGCTGCCAAATGTGTGTTCTTATCGAATGTGTTTGTATTGCATTTTGGTTATGCAGTTAATGCTGCCTAAAGAAAATAAAATAGAATTCAATTTTAGGTTCAAGGTGAACGTGTCTTGTATTACTTTATGATTTAATCACTTTCGTCTTTGTTTCTTTAATACAAAGATACCTGTATATATTACTGAACCTGCAGAGTTGCGTTCACAATGTGTAAGAGTAAACTGCTCTGTGGAAATAAAGCAAACTAAACTCACAGCACCTCATGAGATGATCGGAGATCATTTGCAGCATTCTCATAGACTATTCTTGCAAACAGTTTTCAGTCGAATTAAAACAGAGAAAAAGGAGTGATAACTCTTTACATGCGCTTGTTCCACGAGAGAGGGTCCCATTGCATGCCTCTGAACTAACAGCGAATCAGACACGAGCATTGACGGCTTTTCTGTTGTCTGTTCTTAAAAATATAATAAAGCATGTTTCTTCAAGCACGTGTCTTTTTGACTAACTTTTTGTCATGTGTCACTCCGAGACATCAGGTCACTCACCTGTTGCAGGTAGATGAGCAAACTTACTCATTCATGAAATACATTTGAACCAGGAGCTCATGAACATAATTGAGCCTCATCGCATTTGGAGTGTGACGGATGCTATTTCACACCCTGGGCGCTCATAAAAAATAACAAACATTTGTAAAATCGCTCAAATGCTCTTAACAGCTAAGATCAATAGTTATTGGGAAACGAGGGGAACTCTATGCATGTGCGGTCTTGGAGAAGCTCTTTCATTGCACTCGTGAACAGCGGAGCTCACTGCGCACACATATCAAATCAGACACGCATCAGCGGCTTTTCTTTCGACTGTTCTACAAAATATAATTACTTTTTGTCATACGCGCGTCTTTGTGTCTAATTTCTTGGAATATATCACTCGGAGAAGTCTTACAGGCCGCCCTCCACAGTGGCTGGTACATCAGCAAAATACTCAGCATGAAAAATCCGCATTTGGCGGGTGTTAATTTCAAAACTTGTTCACCAGGAGTAGGCTGTACGACATATTCGGGAGAAAGGAAATCAAAACAGTGTCATTGACTTCAAGCTTTGCAATCACACCCACACTTTCTGAAGGAAAATTATCTCTAGAAAGTTTTAAATGATCATGTGTTGGTGAATGGTGAGACACCCCGTGAGCCACTTGATTTTTAACAAAGAGCCACATGTGGCTCGTGAGCCATAGGTTCCCGACCCCTGCAATAGGTCTACTACAGGAAGTGTTTGGACTGTGACAGCTTGGATTCCTTTAGGTCAGTGAAAGGCACTGTGCAATGTATGTAAAATATCAAGGTATATTCTCTGAAAAATTTGTTTGACTGCTCTGACTAAAATGACATATGTGATTAGATTAAATGATTTTATATAAAATTTATGTATGTGATGTTATATTAAAAGTAAATAAACTACTTTCGACTTCATATATCATCAAATAACTTTTAGTTACCTTAATTATGGTAGCTTTTCTTAAACTTGTGCAATATGTTGCTAATAAAATTAATAATATTATGCTGACGCATAAAAATCATATTTTGGTCCTTTTGATAAAAATATAAACATAAAATAATAGTGAAAAATAATTATATATTTATATAATTATGTTTTATAAGAATAAATGTTCTTATTATTATTCTGGTAAGTTTGTCCAGAATTTAAACAAACCTGTGAGTTTATTACAGAACGTAGGCAGATATATCCACTCATGATTGGCTATTCAACAGCCACTCAGTACTGCCCTTAACCAATCACAGTTGCGCTTTTGTGCGGCGGGCGGAACCAACATGGCCGATCTCTGAGTTTGCGAAGTGAAACTCAGGTGTAAATAAGCTCTTCGTGCCCAAATTGCAGGACTTATCACTTTAATCTCTAAATTAATTAATGAGAGATCGCTCAGAAGACAAATTATGGCCAGCGACGGCAACAAAAAACAGTTTTGGAAGAGAAATACAGCTAAGGTTCCTGGAAAGTGAGTGACGTATTCATGCTAATGGCTGTCTCAGTGTTAGCTGTGTGTGTTTATATGTGTTTAATTGTACAATTTACTAATTAAACACAATCTAATAGTAACAGATCTCATCATATGAGCTATTCATATTCAGAATGATATGTGTCACTCTAATCGAATATTTTTAAGGCTGTCTTTGATTCAATTTCTGTAATCTGTCATGTGTATTAGCTGTACGGTTCCATTGGTTTATATTGGAAATTGATCGGATTCTTTACCGCTGATCACCATTGTCTGATCTATATGTGTCAGATCACATTGATCTGAATATATCAATGCACTTTGTGTTAATGATCTGGCTCATAAAGTGATGTGCTAGCCTGTTAGCTGTGTGCTCCTGGGCCTCTCCTCTTGACATCCCTTATAAAAAGTACTGTTGGTACCAAGGCACAGTGATGGTATCAGATGGTAAATCTATGCTAATTTGGTTTTAAAATGGTACTAAATGATTGCCATATTTGTACACCATGATAATAATTACATGGTACTCCAAGGCATTGCAAAGAATACTTTGATACTACTGTGTTATCATGTCCATAGAACCATGGTCGTACCATAGTACTTTTCTGGTACTTATTGTTAGCGATGCTAACATCAGCATTAAAACATTATAAAAGTGGTATTTGTGGACTAAATAAAATGTTCTAATAGCTATTAGTTCAATCATGTTTGAAGTTTCTTTGAGGGAATTGTATCATTGTTTGCTGACTTGTCAAACCAGTTTTCAGATTATATAAATGGTGTTGTGTGAGATATTGAAAGTATATATATATATATATATGTGGTTACTGATTGTAGCACCCTTATTTTTCTCAGTATTCAGCATGTTTATGGAGCCCAGCATCCGCCATTTGACCCTCTTCTACATGCCAAGTAAGTCATTTAAATATGAAGATGAAAACAAATGTCTTTACTTTAGGCTAAATCTATTTACATTTAGTCACTTCATGCATCTTGATCGATTGCATTGCTTTCTGATTGGGTATACACATTACATTTACACTTGGCCAAATAAATATGTCCCCACAAAATGTCTCTAGTCAAATCTGATCTAGTATTCCTGTACTGTATGCAAATTTAAATAAAAAAAAATATAACTTCAGATATATACAAATGTGTTCGTGGACTTCAGTGATGATTCTAATGCCATACAGAAAATTTTGTTGTCGAAAGTTTGAGAGAGTTACTGTTGAAGGCTTTATTTGCCCAGTGTGTCAGTAAGTGGTTGAGTTTTACATTTCCAATCAAATCCAGGATTGACAGGAAAGCCTCTATTAGCCTGTTAAATTTAAGAAGGCATTGCTTTCTCATAATGTTTGATTACTTAATTTTATGATTTCACCAATTGTATGTAGGGTGATTTCTGTGAAATCTGTCAAGAAAATATCCTGGTCATATTTAACACCAAATCAATACAAAAAATAAAATAAATAAACAAAATATGTATATACTGTGTGTGTGTGTATATATATATATATATATATATATATATATATATATATATACATATATATATATATATATACACAGTACTGTGCAAAAGTTTTAGATACTTGTGAAAAATGTTGCATAGTGAGGATGTCTTCGATAATAATGCCATAAATAGTTTTCATTTATCAATTAATGTGATACAAAGTCCAGTAAATTAAAGCTAAATCAATATTTGGTGTGACCATGTTTGCCTTCAAAACGGCACCAATTCCCCTAGGTACACCTGGACACAGTTTTTCTTGGTTGTTGGCAGATAGGATGCTCCAAGCTTCTTGGAGAATTCGCCACAGTTCTTCTATTTATTAAAGCTGTCTCAATTGCTTCTGTCTCTTCATTTAATCTCAGACTGAATCGATGTTCAGTCGATTAGGGGGCACTTAGGGGACAATTCCATCTGTTCCAGGGCTCCCTGTTCTTCTGTTCTGTTTGCTTAAGGAATATTTGGGAGTCTTACATTTATATTTCCTATTGACACACTAAAGCTGAAGGTATAAAAAAAAAAAAGAAAAAAAACAAGACAAATGTTTTGTGAAACATCTTATGTGCCTAAGACATTTGCACAGTACTATATACAGTATACTGATATACTGGGAAACAGAGTGGCTAAAAGAAGATACTCTAACGACCCTGCATCAGTGTGGAGTGGCATGAAACAATTTATGAATTACAGGACTCCTGCCCACAACCCTGTGGTGGACCAACAACTGGCTGACGACCTGAATGTGTTCTGCTGTAGATTTGAAAGGCCCAATCTCACACCCCACACCCACTCTGACCTTCACTTCACACAAAAACCAACACCTCCTGCAACCCCCCTCCTCTCCCCTCCTGCTACTCAAACTGCACTTAAGATCTGTGAAGATGATGTGAGCCGCGTCTTTCGACAACAAAGGATAAGGAAAAAATAGGGCCCAGATGGTGTTTCACCTGCATGTCTTAGATCCTGTGCTAACCAGCTGGCCCCCATCTTCACACAGATCTTCAATAGATCACTGGAGCAGTGTGAAGTCCCATGCTGCTTCAAACGTTCCACTATCATCCCCATCCCAAAGAAACCAAAAATCACAGGACTTAATGACTACAGACCTGTCGCCCTGACGTCTGTGGTCATGAAATCATTTGAGAGTCTGGTGTTGGCCCACCTGAAGCACATCACTGGACCCTTTCTAGATCCCCTTCAATTTGCTTATCGAGCAAACAGGTCTGTGGATGATGCAGTCAACATGGGATTGCATCATGTCCCGCAACATCTGGACAGACCAGGGACATATGCAAGGATCCTTTTTGTGGACTTTTGTCGGCTTTCAACACCATCATCCCAGCTATACTCCAGAATAAATTACACCAACTCTCTGTTCCTATGTCTATCTGTCAGTGGATTACCAGCTTTCTGACGGACAGGCAGCAGCTTGTGAGACAGGGGAAACTCACTTCCAGCACCTATACAATCAGCACTGGTGCCCCCCAGGGATGTGTGCTCTCCCCACTACTCTTCTCCCTCTACACCAATGACTGCATCGCCAAGGACCCCTCTGTCAAGCTGCTGAAGTTTGCAGATGACACCACTGTCATCGGCCTCATCCGAGATGACGATGAGTCTGCATACAGAAGGGAGGTTTAACGGCTGGCTGTCTGGTGCAGTCAAAACAACCTTGAGCTGTACACGCTCAAAACGGTGGAGATGATTGTGGACTTCAGGAGGAACACCCCAACACAGACCCCCATCATCATTCTAAACAGCACTGTGGCAGCAGTGGAGTCATTCAGGTTCCTGGGCACTACCATCTCACAGGACCTGAAGTGGGAGACCCACATTGACTCCATTGTGAAAAAGGCCCAGCAGAGGTTGTACTTCCTTCGCCAGCTGAGGAAATTCAACCTGCCACAGGCGCTGCTGATACAGTTCTACTCAGCAGTCATTGAGTCTGTCCTCTGCACTTCAATAACTGTCTGGTTTGGTTCAGCTATGAAATCAGACATCAGAAGACTACAAAGGACAGTTCAGACTGCTGAGAGGAGTATTGGTTGCCCCCTGCCCCCCCTTCAAGAACCATACACTTCCAGAGTGAGGAAAAAGGCTGGAAAAATTACTCTGAACCCCACTCACCCTGCCCATTACCTTTTTTGAACTGTTGCCTTCTGGCCGACGCTTCAGAGCTCTGAGCACCAGAACCGTCAGGCACAGGAACAGTTTTTTCCCTCAGGCTATCCATCTCATGAACAGTTAACTGCCCCTTTGAGCAATAACTATGTGCAATGCACAGTTTAGTCTTTTTTATATTTATCCAACACATCCAACCTCTGCCATTTCATTCCTCTAAAAAAAAAAAAAAAACATTTGCACTGTACATAAGATTTGTATTTTGCACTGTACATAACAGATAACAGATTTGCATTAGATTTGCACTACATATTTGTATGTATGTATGTATGTGTGTGTGTGTGTGTATGTACGTATGTGTATAATTATTTTTTATTTTTTATTATTATCTATGTCTTGCTGCTGTTTTTGTATTGTTTTTGTATTGTTGTACACTGGAAGCTCCTTTCACCAAGACAAATTCCTTGTATGTGTAAGCGTACTTGGCAATAAAGCTCATTCTGATTCTGATACTGTGTGTGTGTGTGTGTGTATATATATGTATATATATATATATATATATATATATATATATATATTAGAGATAGATATAGATAGATAGATAATGTTGAAGTCAGACGCTTACATACACTTAGGTTGAAGTCATTAAAATGTATTTTTTAACCACTCCACAGATTTCTTGTTGGCAAACTATAGTTTTGTCAAGTCGTTTAGGACATCTACTTTGTGCATGACAAGTTTTTTTTCCAACAATTGTTTACAGACAGATTGTTTCACTTTTAATTGACTATATCACAATTCCAGTGGGTCAGAAGTTTACATACACTAAGTTAACTATGCCTTTAAGCAGCTTGGAAAATTCCAGAAAATGATGTCAAGCCTTTAGGCAATTAGCCAATTAGCTTCTGATAGGCTAATTGGAGTCAATTGGAGGTGTACCTGTGGATCTATTTTAAGGCCTACCTTCAAACCCAGTGCCTCTTTGCTTGACATCATGGGAAAATCAAAAGAAATCAGCCAAGACCTCCACAAGTCTGGTTCAACCTTGGGAGCAAATGCCTGAACGTACCACTTTCATCTGTACAAACAATAGTATGCAAGTATAAACCCCATGGGACCATGCAGACTCCGGAAGGTGATGCATTCTGTCTCTTAGAGATGAACGTAGTTTGGTGTGAAAAGTGCAAATCAATCCCAGAACAACAGCAAAGGGCCTTGTGAAGATGCTGGAGGAAACAGGTAGACAAGTATCTATATCCACAGTAAAATGAGTCCTATATTGACATAACCTGAAAGGCTGCTCAGCAAGGAAGAATCCACTGCTCCAAAACCACCATTAAAAAAGTTTGCAAGTGCACATGGGGACAAATACCTTAATTTTTGGAGAAATTTCCTCTGGTCTGATGAAACAAAAATTTAACTGTTTGGCCATAATGACCATCTTTATGTTTGGAGGAAAAAGGGTGAGGCTTGCAAGTCAAAGAACACCATCCCAACCGTGACGCATGGGGGTGGCAGCATCATGTTGTGGGGGTGCTTTGCTGCATGAGGGACTGGTGCACTTCACAAAATAGATGGCATCTTAAGGAAGGAAAATTATGTGGATTTATTGAATCAACATCTCAAGACATCAGCCAGGAAGTTAGACGGCAACACAAGGCTCTTTTAATGTAATTCTGTAGTGAGAAGCTTCTCACTGCGGGCACGTGAAAAGGGAATAATGCAGGCTTTGCCAGTATGCAGGATAAAACACACTGTAGTTATGGATTAGGACTCCGCAAGCTTCTGTAAAGTTTAAACCACTGTGGCAGCGAAGCGCTGTTATCATTAATCTGTTATTAATTGCGATTATCTGTGGTACAGGGTACATAAAAATAAAATTATGTATATATTTTTTTGTAATTAACATTTTTTTATTGATTCAAAGAGAAAGCACAACAGAGAAAAACACAACATAAACACATTTAAAAAAACATTTAACTTTTAACACTCATTAACATTCCTCCCCAAACACCAACCTCACCCTACCCCAAAAAACACCCCTGTGGTCACATAAAATAATACACACACACAAACAATAAATAAAAAAATAAAAATTAAAATAAAATATATAATAAATATACATAATTAAACTAAACATCTCCCTCTTCATCCCTTCCCCTAGAGTCCTCCAAAACTGCCAAATACCTACCCCACTTCCTGAAAAATAAGTCCTCCTGCCCCAGCCTTCTATCTATCATCCTCTCATAAGCCGCCACCCTCCCCATCTCCGCACACCACTCCGGAAATGGTGGCGCTACGTCTCACTTCCATCCCCTTAAAATAACTTGTCTACCGATCATCACGCCAGTCAGAATTCAATTTTTTTGTTTTTTTATATATTTGTCGCCCGATTTTATAACTTCCCCATCGCCCAAAATGCAAAGTCTGGGGCAAAGCAAAACCTGAGTGCCCAGAACGTCATGCAAACAATTCTGAATCTTTAACCAAAAATCTTGGATCTTAACGCATCCCCAAAAACATGGGCAATGTCTCCAACTTCTGATTGGCATTGCCAGCATGTGGGTGTGTCTTTAAGACCAAGCCTATATAATCTAGAGGGGGTCCAGTAAAATCTTAAATTGCATATGGCGAACCCTTACATCTCTAGATGCAGACTTGACATTTTTCAGAATCTTATTCCACGCTCCATCCTCCAATACCAAATTCAAATCTTTCTCTCATAATTTCTTAATAGAAGTTAAAGCTCCATCCCCCATACTCTGAATTAATAGGGAGTAATACACTGATGCCTCATGACCTTTTCCAAAAGCCGCAATCACCTCTCCCAAAGCATCTGCCGCCTCAGGGGGGTGTGTGCTACTCCCAAAAATAGTACAAAAAAGGTGGCGCAATTGTAAATACCTATAAAACTGAGGTCTGGGGATCCCAAAATGTTGGACCAAGTTTTCAAACGATTTCAACACTCCACTTTCATATAGGTCACCGAGTGTAGCAACCTCCCTCACAATCCACTCTGACCAGCAGAAAGGGGACTTGCCAATACATAGTCTTAGGTTCTGCCATATGCTCGAGGCAACATTTAAATAAGTGTCCAATTTAAACAATCTGGACACATTAGTCCATACCGAGTGTAAATGTGAAATAACGGGATGTAACTTAACTTTTCCAATTAGTTTGATAGAGATGCTTTGTAATGGCGAAATAGGGGCAAGAACTGCCTGTTCAATAACAAACCAGGGAGGGGCTCTCTCAGGTGGAAGTGACCAATGAGCCAAATATCTGAGACTGAACGCATAGTAATAAAACAAAATCTTGGGTAGGCCTAGCCCACCTTTGTCTATTGGCCTATGTAACTGATTAAAATGCAATCTGGGATGTTTACCATTCCAAATAAAGGACTTGGCTATGCTATCGGATTGCTTGAAATAAGAGAGGGGGACATCTACAGGTAGGGACTGTAGCAGGTAGTTAAATTTTGGAATACAATTCATTTTAATAACATTAACCTTCCCAATCATCGATAAATGTAATGAAACCCACCTGCCCACATCGCTCGAAAATCTTTTTATTAAAAGGTCAAAATTGACACTAACTAAATCAGACAAATTTGCTGGGAATAAAATCCCCAAATACTTAATGCCCTGTTTGGGCCATTGGAAGGCACCCGGCTGGAAAGCCGTTACTGGACAGTACGCTGTCAGAGCCAAAGCTTCGGATTTAGACCAATTAACTTTGTATCCTGAGAACTTGGAAAAGGAATTAATAATTCTGTGGAGGCAAGGCATAGATCTAGTAGGTTCAGAGACAAATAATAAAATATAATCTGCGTAAAGCAGAAGTTTATGTGCCACACCTCCTACAATCACCCCTGGAAAATCATCCTCCTTTCTTATCGTGGCTGCTAATGGTTCCAGGGCAAGACAGAACAATAATGGGGAAAGAGGGCAGCCCTGCCGAGTTCCCCTATCCAGAGTAAAATAATCTGAAATTAATCCATTTGTTTGTACTGCTGCTACAGGGTGTTTATAAAGTAACTTAATCCAACCAATAAATGTACTCCCAAACCCGTATATTTCCAAAATCTTAAAAAGATAATCCCATTCTACCATATCAAACGCCTTTCGGCATCAAGTGAGATGGCAGCGACCGAAGACTGATCATTCGCCACTGACCACATAATATTGATGAGACACCTGATGTTATCAGAAGAGCTACGGCCCCGAATAAACCCCACCTGATCTATATGTATAAGAGATGCCATAACTTTACTTAATCGGTTAGCCTGTATTTTTACATCTAGTTGGATCAGGGAGATTGGATGGTAACTTTTACATTCACTTGGATCTTTGTCCTTTTTAAGAATCAGACTGATCCGGGCTTGTGTCATGGTTGAAGGAAGCTTTCCATTCTTTAATGATTCAGTATAAACTCCTAAGAAAAGTGGAGCCAGTTCTGTAGCATATGATCTAAAAAATTCTGCGGCAAAACCATCTGGCCCTGGAGCCTTGCCAGTAGGTAGAGACTTAATTATCTCGTCAAGCTCCTCCAAGGTTATCTCAGAATCAAGAATTGTTTTGCTCAATCGTCAGTTTAGGAAGATCTAATGGTTCCACAAAGTTTCTAATATCTTCATCAGTAGACGAAGACGTTTATTTGGAACTCTTTAAAGGCATTATTAATATCAATGGCTGAAGTAAAAATTTCACCACCAGCAGATTTCACTGAGGGAATGATAGAAAGAGACTCTGTCTGCTTTATATATCTAGCCAAAAGCTTCCCTGCTTTGTCCCCCGACTAAAAGTATGACTGTCTTGCCCTGAATAAACAAAACTCCACTTTCCGCGACAAAATAGTATTATATCTATATTTCAATCGGGTCAATTCTCTGAGGCCATCAGCTGACATACGCCGCTTCAGCTCTGCCTCTGCACTTTTAATATTCTCTTCCAACTCCACAAGTTCTCGTGCTTTGGATTTTTTGATGAATGAGGAATACTGTATGATCCGACCCCTAAGAACCGCCTTAAGTGCCTCCCAAGCCACGCCCACAGAGGATACTGAGGACCAGTTGGTCTCCATATAAACATTGATTTCAGTCTTTAACATTTGTTGGAAATCAGGATTTTGCAAAAGGGACACATTAAGGCGCCAACTATATGATTTCTTTTTCTCTATATGAGGCATCACCTCTAAACTTACCTGGGCATGATCTGAGACTAAAATGTTTCCAATTGAGCAATCAACAACAGATGAAATGAGGGATTTGGATATCCAAAAAAAAAAATCTATTCTAGAATAAATCTTATGGACTGATGAAAAAAAATGTATAGTCCCTACCAGATGGGTTCAAAAGTCTCCAAATATCCGTAAGACCAAGATTTTTACACATCCTGTGAAGCGTCAATGTTGCTCTAGGGGGCTTACACACTTTTGCTTCACTGTGATCAAGGACTGAGTCCATCAAAAGATTAAAGTCTCCTCCCAATATTATATCATGAGGGGTGCCAGTGGTTTGCAACATCCCTTCAAGATCTATAAAAAAGCCCTGATCATCAGCGTTAGGTGCGTAAATTTTAGCCAAAATCAACCTTTGCCCTTGAATTTCAACTAACACAATAATGACTCTTCCTAATTTATCTTTAATCTGTTTGAGACATTTGAATTGTAGATGTTTACCAATATAATGACTCCCTTGCTCTTACTTGAGCCAGCACTAAAGAAAACATGTCCACCCCATATCTTCCCAAATTTTTCAGCTTCCTGCGGGGAGAGATGCGTTTTTGAAGAAACACTATATCATATTTCTTACGTTTAAGAAAAGTAATAGCCTACCTTCTTTTTATAGGGTGCCCTAACCCATTCACATTCCATGTGGAGAGAGGTAGTACATTCATATTAACAACTGACATATTGATATAATAATAAAAATAAAATTGACAGACCACATTCCCCATTAGTGAAACAATCAACCCCCAAACACCCCCCCCCAAACAAAACAAACAGAAAAAAGAAAAACATACACATTAACCCCACGCACGAAAGCGCCAACTGGCGACAATCCCTCTAAACTCAAAAGGTCCATGAATGCCCACGAGCCCCCACGACAACTTTGCCATCGGATTGCTCAATTTTGCCTCACAAACTTGTGAGGCAAAATTACATAACAGAAAATAATTTGTAAAATAAACCCAGCAAATAGGAAGAATGAACTCAAAGAACATGTAGATTCATCCACAGAACTGTCTCAAGGATGTGATCTTCCACAAAACAAATTCCAGCCAATATTAAACCATTCAGATTCCTCAGACAGACAAACGAATGTTCAATGTCCGGCTGTTATGAGTTCAGCGGATGACGTAATCATTCCAATGTCCCGTAAAACAAACTACAGCCAGCAGGAGGAATAAGCACGAAGAATGAACAGATTAATCCACAGCTGTTCCAAAGGAGTGGTATTCAATAGAACAAGCTCCAGCGGCTAGGCAGAACCAATACAAAAAGAAACAAAACCGGCATCCCGGTTCCCCGGATGGTCGAGTCAATTCACTTGGAGGCCGCATAAAAGTATATACTATGACTTACACAATCCATCAACTTCATAAAAGACATCCTTTGTGTGAGCATGTAGATATTTTGCATTGCAAATGCAAATGTAATCTTTCATCAATGCAAAAGTTTCTTTAAGGAAAAGTGTTATTCACAAATCAAGCTCCGGCCGCTCGGCGGAGCCAACGCAAAAAACCCAAAATGTCGCCCAGCTTCCTCAAGAGTAAGTACAGTGAGTCAGACCCACTCACATGAGAAACATCCAATGGTTTACTCAGACATTGATTCTATAATAATAATAATAATAATTTTCTTTATTCATCACACATTATACATTTGCACATATACAGTGAAATTCTTCTTTTTCACATATCCCAGCTAGGCTGGGGTCAGAGTGCAGGGTCAGCCATGATACAGCGCCCCTGGAGCAGATAGGGTCAAGGGCCTTGCTCAAGGGCCCAACAGTGGCATCTTGGCGGTGCTGGGGCTTGAACCCCCAACCTTCTGATCAGTAACCCAGAGCCTTAACCGCTGAGCTACCACTGCCTGATTTGGACATGTAAATACTTTGTGACCGACCTTCGTTTCTATTTTCAGTTTGGCCGGAAACATCAGAGCAAACGAGATCTTTTTCTGATGTAAGAGTTTCTTACATTCCTTGAACCGATCGCGATTCTCTCGTCGAGCTCGCAAAGTCCGGGAACAAGAAAATATTATGGTTCTTCCAAGAAAGCTTCCCTTTGCTCCTCGCCTGGCGCAACACAAGATCTTTATCGGATGATCTCAGAAATCTGGCCAGAATCGGTCGGGGCCTTCCTCCCTCAGCAGATCTGTGAGCCGGGACTCTGTGAGCTCGCTTGATTTTCAGCTTGTGGCCTGTTATGTCGAGCAGACTCGGGAAGAACCCGTCTAGGAATTTCACCATATCTCTGCCCTCCTCATGCTTGGGATCTCCAACAATTCGAACGTTATTCCTGCGGCTTCTATTCTCAAGATCTACAAGCTTTTCAAGGAGATGTTCCAAATCAACTTTGGTCGCAGGCGGATTAGCGGTTAATTCCCTGTCCGAAGATTCCAAAAAATCGATTCGTTTTTCAACATCAGTCACTCTTGTAACTAACTCAGAGAATTTTATTTCCATCGCCGTAATCGATCGACGTATTACAGCGAGATCCTCCAAGTCAGCAAGAACTTTCGTCATCATCACCGACATGTTGGACAGTTGACGCTGGATTCCTTCTCCCGCCGCGCCATCCAAATCGAGTCCCCGGTCTGTAGGCCTGTCGAGGCTTTCATCCTGAACACGTAAGTGTCTTCTAATGTCTCCAGAGCCCGAGGATTTTGACGACTTTGCCATGTTTTGCAATAAAGGGCAAATGTGTAACTGGGTGTATCAAAATTCACCAGATTATAACATGAGAATAATCGAAAATTCAGCGAAGTGCTTAGAGCTCGTGGCTCACACATCTGCTCCTTGCATGGCGTCACATAACCCAATAAAATTTTATATATATATATTACTCATTCTTTATTATAATTTTTTTCTTCACATTTTAGAATAATAGTAAAGTCATCAAAACTATGGAATAACATAAATGGAACTATGGGAATTATGTTGTGACTTAACAAAATCCAAAATAAATCAAAATTGTGTTATATTTTAGCATCTTCAAAGTAGTCACCCTTTGCCTAGAATTTGCAGACATGTACTCTTGACATTTTCTCAACCAACTTCTTGAGGTATCACCCTGGGATGCTTTTTAAACAGTATTGAAGGAGTTCCCATCTATGTTGGGCACTTATTGACTGCTTTTCTTTTTTATTTGGTCCAAGTCATCAATTTCAAAATCTTGTATGAAATCTTAAGTTTTGGGCAATTTCAAGCATTGTATAGCCTTCATTCCTCAAAACAATGATTGACTGATGAGTTTCTAGAGAAATCTGTTTCTTTTTTGCCATTTTTGACCTAATATTGACCTTAAGACATGCCAGTCTATTGCATACTGTGGCAACTCAAAACAAACAAAGACAATGTTAAGCTTCATTTAACAAACCAAATAGCTTTCAACTGTGTTTGAAATAATGGCAAGTGATTTTTCTAGTACCAAATTAGCAATTTAGCATGATTACTCAAGGATAAGGTGTTGGAGTGATGTCTGCTGGAAATGGGGCCTGTCTAGATTTGATCAAAAATGACTTTTTTCAAATAGTGATGGTGCTGTTTTTTACATCAGTAATGTCCTGACTTTACTTTGTGATCAGTTGAATGCCACTTTGGTGAATTAAAGTACCAATTTCCTTCCGTAACAGTAAAATCTGTACATTATTCCAAACTTTTGGCCGCCAGTGTATATGTATGTATATATATATATATATATATATATATATATATATATATATATATATATATATATATATATATATATATATATATATATATATATATATATATATATATATATATATTACCACATTATACTTAAAGCCCGACCTATATGGGATTTTTGAGACCGATACAGATTTTAGAGAGGGAAAATTCACAGATTACCGATATGGTGACCGATATAACTAATTTTTGAGCTGGAATGAAAACAGACCTTTTCTATGTGGCTTGTGCACTGATTTTGCACCGATATGACTATGCAAAGGTACTCAGAAGGCTGCTTTCTTAAACAAATATTTTTATCAAAGAACAATTGACATTGTTATTATACATTGTCAACAAATTCTAGAAATGAACACTAAAATGAACAATAAAAATATAATAGCGTAATAAACATAAGTACTGTTAGTATAAGTCAATTGCTGACCATTTAAATAAAGAATAAATAAAAATACAATAAATAGCTAAATAAACATCAGGGGCCGATTGCACCAGCTATATGTACGTTACAGCTTAGCCTAGTTGTGGTGTAAATGGGCACTAAGTCACAATTTACGCTCTACTAAATATTTGAGCGTTGCACCATAACATTTATGTAGGACGTAACCCTACGTATAAACTAAATATTTATGGAAGCCTCCGACCAGGAGTAACTGATGGAATAAAAAGCAGACTGATATTTAATGACATCAATGAGCTCATGTTTTGGTTGACAGGCATCAGTTCTTTCGACATATATGATGATGTTGGCATTTACACTCATTTACATTTACGAGAGAAAGAGAAAAAAAAAACTTTTAAGCAGCTCTTCAGTATGAAACTGATCTAATGGCACTGTTTTTAGGGTGCGTCGCCCGGTGTCAAGTTTCAACACGTTCAAAAAAATATATATATATAGGATATTAAAATGAATAAATGTCTGTTTTTCCAGCCTGTTGTATTAGTATGTATCACCCCTCATTTATTTTAGATACAGTTCCTATATATTATTATTTACACAAGGCAAATATACTATTTATTAAATCTACTTTTATTACGTATCCTATTTTAATGTCTGGAAAACCAGACTTCTAAATATTACATTTTGTAATGCAACGACTGGAATTGTTCGGATGAAGGGGGTACCAAACTGTGAATCCTGAACAAAACATTTTGGTGAATACATGTTTACACATTAGCTTCTAATCATCTGACAACAATGAAAGTAGCTACGTGATTAGCTAGTTAGCTATAAGCTCGTTGTCACGGAGAGTAAAAGATGGACTTTATTTACTTTCCAGCATTGTGTCTCACCAACTAGGCAACAGCGAAGCATGAAATCAACACTCACCACACACAATCCACTGTTGTCTGCTGAGCTGCTAAAAGATGCTCTGATGTTTACCTTTCAATCTGCAACATTACTGACTGCACAGACAGTATAGTACAGTATAGCTGGCTAACAGCAAACAGATGTGATAAACATGAGTGACATGGTTCAGGGACAGGGTTAACGTTATATTAGTTATATAAAATGATGGGGTCATTTTTTTATTAACTTTCCAGTATGTATTTCACAAACTAGTTAGCAATTTAATGAGAAGAGATCACTCAAATCCACACCGTTTAACTCTGCCCTGTCGGCAGAGCCACCATTAGCTCAGAGTCAGCTCTGTAAACAATGGAGTCGGAGCGTGCTCTGCTGGACAAACTACACTATGACACCAATTCTAAAGTATTGTTTTCTGCATTATATGAAAACTTTTTTCAGAACATATACGCCGATAATATCGGCCGACCGATTTATCGGTCGGGCACTAATTATACTTAATACTTTGTTTCAAACATCTTGCATGAAATTGATTAGTCATCGTTTATTTTAATTATTTAAATACAAACAGGTAAATCTTTGATACAAGTGTATGTTTACATGCCATAAAATCAGTATCGCAATACGGCAGCTTGCCCGTATCTCTCCCCCACCTGGCTCACCACTTGCGGCTGATGTCTCCATTCTCCATACAGTAAATCTGCTCCTGTGTTTATTGTGCCCGGGACATGTGTGCATTGCTCCACATGATCAGTTTCTGTGCTAGGATATGCAGTCGAGACGAGCGTCTTCCTCCTGGAAATTTACAGTATATACAGTTGTGCTCAAAAGTTTGCATACCCTTGGAGAATTGGTAATATATGTACCGTTTTTAAAGAAAACATGAGTGAGCAGGCAAAACACGTTTCTTTTATTTCTTATGGGATTCATATTCAACTGTAGGTTATAACAGAATGGCACAATCATAAAACAAAACATGGCAACAAAGAAAAAAATGAAATGACCCCTGTTCAAAAGTCTGCATATCCTTAGTTCTTAATACTGTGTATTTCCCCCTTTAGCATCAATGACAGCATGCAGTCTTTTGTAATAGTTGTCTATGAGGCCCCAAATTCTTGCAGGTGGTATAGCTGCCCATTCGTCTTGGCAAAATGCCTCCAGGTCATGCAAAGTCTTTGGTCGTCTTGCATGAACCGCACGTTTGATATCTCCCCAGAGTGGCTCGATGACATTAAGGTCAGGAGACTGTGATGGCCACTCCAGAACCTTCAACTTTTTCTGCTGTAACCACTGGAGGGTCAACTTGGCCTTGTGCTTAGGGTCATTGTCGTGCTGGAAAGTCCAAGTGCGTCCCATGCGCAGCTTTCGTGCAGAAGAATGCAAATTGTCTGCCAGTATTATCTGATAACATACTGCATTCATCTTGCCATCAATTTTCACAAGATATCCCGAGCCTTTAGAGCTCACACACCCCCAAAACATCAGTGAGCCACCACCATGCTTCACAGTGGGGATGGTATTCTTTTCACTATAGGCCTTGTTGACCCCTCTCCAAATATAGCGCTTATGGTTGTGACCATAAAGCTCTATTTTGGTCTCGTCACTCCAAATTACAGTGTGCATGAAGCTGTGAGGCGTGTCAAGGTGTTGTCGGGCATATTGTAACCGGGCTTTTTTGTGGCATTGGTGCAGTAAAAGCTTCTTTCTGGCAACTCAACCATGCAGCAAATTTTTGTTCAAGTATCGTCGTATTGTGCTCCTTGAAACAACCACACCGTCTTTTTCCAGAGCAGCCTGTATTTCTCCTGAGGTTACCTGTGGGTTTTTCTTTGTATCCTGAACAATTCTTCTAGCAGTTGTGGCTGAAATCTTTCTTGGTCTACCTGACCTTGGCTTGGTATCAAGAGATCCCTGAATTTTCCACTTCTTAATAAGTGATTGAACAGTAATGACTGGCATTTTCAAGGCTTTGGATATCTTTTTATATCCTTTTCCATCTTTATAAAGTTCCATTGCCTTGTTATGCAGGTCTTTTGACAGTTTTTTTCTGCTCCCCATGGCTCATTATCTAGCCTGCTCAATGCATCCACGTGAGAGCTAACAAACTCATTGACTGTTTATACACAGACACTAATTGCAATTTAAAATTAATGAAATTAACCTTTAATTGCCATTTAAACCTGTGTATGTCACCTTGTGTGTCTGTAAGGGTATGTAAACTTTTGACCAGGGCCATTTGGGTGATTTCTTTTATCATTATGATTTAAAAAGGAGCCAAACAACTATGTGATAATAAATGGCCTCATATGATCACTATCCTTAAATAAAAGACAGTTTTTTTTGTTTTGTTGCATAATCAGTCATATTTTCAAAATCAATACCAAAATGTCACAATTTCTGCCAGGATATGCAAACTTTTGAGCACAACTGTATGCCAATTTTAGCCTCAGGAAGAGGGGAAAAACATTAGTGAAGTTTCAGGAAGTGAAAATAAATAAATAAACGAATAGTGCATTAATTGCTTTTTTTTATTTTTATTAATTGTTAAACATTTAATTATTAATCACGGAAATAAACACTTTAAATTTCCCAGCACTAATATATATATAGGAAAATATAGTTTCTTATTTATTTTGATTTTGGAGTAAAATAGGACCAGGACATTTTCTTGACAGGTTTCATGAGAATCACCTGCAGACATTTGTTGGCAAGATCATTTCAAATATATTTTTTTTTCTGAATGATACAATTTTTTTAGCAGACTTTGCAACACTAGTCAGATTTTTCATGATTTTCTGTGTCATTTAAGTTCATATAGCATAACATGAATAAAATATACTGATACAACTCATCAGCAGTACTGGTAATGGGCTGAACTCCTAGCCAGGGTCAGAAATGAACAAAGTTACAAGTTGATTTTACAGACATGAGAGACAAATAAACAGTACTGTAAGCATGTTTAAAAGTGAATCTGCTTTTTAAAGAATTTTATTTTATTATTATTTATGAAATATTTAATTGCCAGATAGTCCATTTAGAATTATCTTTCAGATTATTCACTTATTACAACAAAAGTAAATTTGTATTTTAAACTACATGTTGGCATATGAAAGAGTGAGTCTCTTGAGCCTTAAATACACATGACACCGTAACAGTTCTTGGTCAGTTAATTCAGTCAGCTCCAGCTGATTCACAAGTCTTTTTGATTCACTAAAAAGAGCCAGAAATATATCAGTACTGATATATTTCTGTCATACTTTTTTCCATTGAAATTGTGCTTTTATTCTGAAGCCCTTTCCGTTTTTGTGTGTTTTTACGGAAGTTTTCACCTCTGGAAAAGCCGGTTGCTATGTGACTCAAAGTGATTTTTGAACTTTTAAATGGTTGCTATTTAATTAAATAAATATGTAGTCTGTATGAAGTGAATTAGGGCTCTGCTCTGTGAATTAGCACTGTTCTCACGGTCATCTTCTACAGAGTGCACAAGTGTGAGCCAAGGAGCTCGTAAGAGCAGTGTACAAAAGTACATGAGCGCGGCATCCCCACTGATAACTGAGAATTTTGATGAGCAGCGGGACTAGCTAATGAGAGCCGTTCCATGTAAACACCTGCAACCTTATTGACTGAATACCTACAGAGACCCTTGATGACAAAACTATTCTTGCATACAAGCTGACACAAACTGACAAAAAAGTGCCTGCCAGAGTGCCATATGACACCGTGAAATTCACCAGCCAAACAGACAATTTACTTGTATTTGGCACTTGGTGGGTGTTAATTTCTGACCCTGCTCCTAGCTCTCGTTCTGGTTACTACAATGAATCAGTAAATCCTGCTCATTAAAATGGCATGTGAAACATCACCTCAAAACAACAGTCACTGGCTCAATGTTGCTTTTCCCATTAAATAAGCCTGCTTAAGAGGTGCACTGGAAGTGAAAAAACTATTTTTGTCAACTAGAAAACATCGAGCATTGTGTGCATTTCCTGGCTAAAATAGAGCCTGACCTGTAATGAAACCGACAAATAAAAACAGAATTTCCTCATTGTTGTGGAAGTCTGTTTTCTTTTAATGCATGTAACTTTTGTTGTCATTTATCCATTGTGATACAAATCAAAGTTTGAATTTTGATTTTCTCTTTCTTTTTTCAGCTTGATGAAAGCAGGAAACAGGCCTCCCCCCACAGGCACACCAGGAAAGCCAAAGAAAGCCACCACCTTCCAAGAGTTTGAGAGCATCACGAGTGATGCCTGGGACGTTGCAGACGATGATGATGAACTTCTTGCAATGGCAGCCCAGAACCTTAACATTGAGGTCGTCATGGAGACGGCCAATAAGGTGATAGAGAACCACAGCAAGCTGCAGGAGCAGAGACAGCAGCAGATGGATAAGATCACTGAGCCTGATGAGAAAGATGGAGAGGAAGAGGAGGAAGAGCTAGAGGAAGAGAGAGAGGAAGTGGCAGAGATGACAACAGATCTGTCGTTCATTTCAGATTTTCTGCGGCACAGTGAAAACAGACTGGTGAAGTCGCACAGCGTGGCAACTGTCGGCTCCCCTAAAGGTCAGTAGCCAGAGCATCTTATCTCTTGTTTTAATGCTGCGTTCCATTTGTCTCGGAAGTCGGAGCTTGGGACTCGGATCGACGTCATATCCGTTAAAAAAACAAGAAATCCGAGTTGGACGCGTTCCTTTTACACACAACATGACAAGTCGGAAAAAAAGATGGATGCCTCCAGGAAAGTAATTGTTGTACTAGCTCTTTTGGAGTACAGAGAGCTACAAAATAAGTATGCCCTTCACCTAAGAGACCTCGAGGAAGATGACAGAAAGCGGAGAAGGTATGTTAATGTTTCCGCGTATTTGATTGTACCAAAACATGTTAACCATGTTTTAATCGAACCAGCGGTGTAAACAAAGGGCAATGCCCTATGGAAGTACAAACGTATATTTGCAATATAAATTTGCCTAACTGTGTTATGTGTAAACAGTTTTACGGTTTGTAAAGTTAGGCAGTGTTGTTGTAGCAACATTGACCATGGTTCTTGTAGCAGCAGCAACCATTGTTGTTGTTAGCAGCAGTGACCTAGCCAATTTTAGCTGTACCAGTTTATAAACAACACATTACACGGTAATTCACACATAACAGGATCGTAGCAACATGCCTATAGGGAACGGTAATACAGTATTGTGTATACGACTTAATAAATTGGACACAAAAAAGACAAAAGTGCTAAAAAAAAACTTTAAACCCACAGCATACTACAGTCGATGCTCTTCGCAGCCATCTTGCTTTCTGAACTCGGGGTCCTCTGAGTTTATCTGACTTTCCGAGTAGGAATTCCGTCATCGGGGGGCGTTCCATTTGTCCGTTCCGGTCTCGGAACTCGGTAAATAACTCGGAGCTCCGACTTCCGAGACAAATGGAACGCAGCATAACAGTATGTACTTTTTAACATACTAATGCCACGTCCACACTAATGTTTTTTCATTTGAAAATGCATCTTTTTCTCTACAAAAATTTAGCATTTCGAAAACACTCCCAAGTGGATACATTTTATAACACTGTCTTCACGCTGTAGTGTGGACAGGGAAAACAGTTTTTTTTTTGTTTTGTTTGCTACCTAATGTTATAAGAAATAATAATATGTAAAAAATATATCATACGTTTTATTTATTTTTTTCTTTATTGTGCATTGCATTTAACTATGTTTTGTTTTGTTATATTTCATAACAAATACATTTTGTGTTATACATTAAAAATATTAGGGCTGTGTTCAAAATATTGATGCGATGATACATCGTCATGTTCTCTTGCCGATGCATGTTTCGATGCAGCTGCGTCCATATCGATGGACTCACACAATATCCAAATATTGCAAAACTAAAGTACTGCGTAACTCGATGACCCTCCATCTATCATTAAATATGTCAAGATAAAGCTGGTGATATCCGCTTCTTTTACTCCATTGGATGAAATTAACCAATTTAGCCTTGTCCACTTGTGATCATATCTTCTGAGATGGTTGTTCTGAACAGGGCAAGATTTGATGTCATTGCTTAGAAACAGTTTTGTTCTTTATGTAAGCACTGCAAATGATCTCAGGCCAAATCAGGAGGTGCTCAGAGTTTAAATCACTTAAAATCCAGCAGTTTGTATTTTATTGTATATAATCTGTATATATGAATCGGATAAAGGTGGCTGTAAAAATCAAGTGGCTGGTAAAATTGGGTCAAAAAAAGTTTGTTTCGTACCCTGCTTTCGTGTGGAAAATGGCAAAAATCTGCAGGGGAGGAATTGTGAATATCACTTGAGAATGAGTTCAACTAATTAAGAAAACGCAATTGCAGGCTAATGTCTTTTCACTTGATCTTAGCACAGCATATTTTGCATTGCCTATAATCTATGACTCTTCCTGTGTATTTTTGAATGTGGCCTAAAATATGGGCTGTATGTGTTCTGTTAAATTGACAAATCAAAGTCATGTTTTGATTATTGTACAACTCTTCATTTGAATACAAGAACAGTGTGTAGAAGAGAGTTGTGTTTGACTTGAAGTTGTTTAATCCTAGAAGCTTTGCATTACCTCTTGCCAGAGATGGGGACTCGAGTTAGAGATTCGGACTCGAGTCGCATTTTTATAGACTTAAGGCTCGACTCCAGACTTGGCCTAAAATGAATTCAGACTTGACTCGACACAAAAGGACTCGTGATTATTTCAAAAACGACTCAAGTCTTTAAACCTTCACTATTAATGTCTTAAAGGAAGAATTTGTGTTTTATTTGTATGGTTGTATTACATCTGCTTCAGATTTCCCCGTGTGTCATGATCGATCAGACCCTTATCATAGAAGTCGATTATGTATTTCTATGTAAACCCCGAAAAGTGATAAGAGTCCTATTAAACATGACAGCACCCGCTGTGCCATTTGTGCTCAAATGTGGTTGTGCCCTCAGAAGCAGAAACTTCAGGAAGAACACATTCTCAAAGTTAGTCAATAATTAACACACAAAGCTAGCTAATATTGTTCTGTCATAAACATTGGGCAGTGTAGCTTCATAGCTCATTAGGATCGCTGACCAGAGGTTGTGTCAATTTAAACCTAGCGCTTTTACCAATATTTTCATAGTATATACAGTGGACTTAAATCCAAATGATAGGGCTGGGCGATAAAACGATATCGGTATTTGTCCAAAAAAAAAAAAAAAATCTATGATAAACTTGAGTCACTTTCAATATTTAGATGTTCTACATCTAGAGTAGACGATTTAAACAGGTACGTGTCGCTAAAAACGCAAGCAGTTCAGCAAAGTAATGCACACAACTAGCTAACTGAATCACAGACATGAAATCAGCCTGTTAGGAAGTATTAGCAGGCAGCCCTGCTGTCATGGAAACCAATCAGGCTTCGTAGCCGCTAGCTATCTGGCTAATTTAATATTGTTGTGTACTGAACAAGACAGCACTGACAATGCAGTACAACAGCTGTCGACTGAACACAACAACTCCGACATCAGCACCATTGCTGTTTATTTATGTACTGTTTAGTTAAACGTTTTTTCATGATCCAAAGCGCTGTCACAGGCAAGAAAGTTTTCTTCTGGTGATGTTTATTGCCGGTTGGCAATCCAGTTTATGGTGCATTACTGCCACCTACTGAGCTTGACAGTGAAACATCACAAGAAAGTCCCTTACCCTATGGAGTTCACTTGTAAACAATCAAGTTATGTTTAATTCATTCGAGTTCTGCCCCCCCATTAATGATATGAAATGTACAGTATACATCGTGATAAATATCAATATCGAATGATATGAAAAAATATTGTGCTAATTTTTTTTTGGCCATATCGCCCTGCCCTACCTAATGATATCGCATTACATTGCATTCCATATGTCATATTGCATTGCTTGTGTGCGCATTCTGAGCCTTGTTGAACTGACCGTGAAGAAAACTGCAGCACATTTATTTAAAAAAAACAACAAACAAAAAAACATACAGGATAAGTTAAGTATGTGAAATCATAAAATAAAATACATTTTTACAAGTTCAGGTAGAATTCTGTTAGTATCCCAGGTTTTTCAAAGATCATACTTTTATAATAAGTAGAGTATTTAAAAAAAATAATATTTATGTATATAAAGAGACTCGGACAGAGCTTAGAGACTCCAGCCTCTTGCACACTTTAAAACCAGAGTTTAATTTTGAGGCAGAATATTTTTTAACTATATTAAGAGTAGCACAAAACACCGTAAAAGCAAAAAAAAAAAAAAAAAAAAAAAAGAAAGAAAATAAAGGGCCAATAAAAGTAATTAGTTTGTCTGTAACAGAATTATTTATTTTGCTTTTCTTATCCTTATGGGCCTTATTTTGTTTTAAATGGTGCAAAATTATAGGTTTTGCTGAAACTAACTATAAACAGTTTACTATAAACAACTGTTATACTAAATTATGCTCAGGAGAAACTCAGTTCAAAATTAGCATGAATCACATATCATATCGTGACGTTGTTGGCGATAACCAGCACTAAAAAGTATATAATGTGTTTTGTTGTGTTCGTTGCATTACGTGTTACATTTAATTGCACTTTTTGTTTTATTTTGTTATATTTTGCTTACGCTACAATAATGTTTAATTTTGGTTATATTAGGGCTGCCAGTTTAATGCGTTAATTCAGTCCAATTAATTATGTAAAAAAGTACGTGTTAAAAGAAATTAACACAATCATATCCCTGGACCGTAAAAAGGAATATTCCTACCATCGGAGCAATCCAAGTTTGGAGTACCTGTTTTCAGCAGGGGGCAGTGAGCTAAACTCCAGCTGTACAGACAGAAAACCACACTCAGGCTTACTTGACACTAGTGACAGCACAAGACAAGAGCGTGTTCTTGGACAAAGCTGGACGAAGCGCAATTCCCAATGCAGGGATCTCAAGACGTGCTTTTCAAAGTTCACACTATGTTTAACTTGACACTGCAACCTAAAAACACTCTGTTTATGATGCAACGCAGCAAAAGTGAAAGCGTCCACCTGACACATACAGTATGCACACTGACGTGTCCTAAGAATGAATTGTCATGGACAGATCAATGCAATTCAATTGCAAAATGGATTGCTGTATGCCAATGATAGGCTTAGATTCAATAATATGGAAATAAACATATTGCCTTTTGTGTTGTCTTATCAATGCTTTACTCACCTGCCACAATAATGTAATGTGTTTTAATTTAATTATTATATTTATGTATTTTTCACCCAATTTGGAATGCCCAATTCCCAGTGCGCTTTTAAGTCCTCGTGGTTGCGTAGTGATTGGCCTCAATCCGGGTGGCGGAGGATGAATCCCAGTTGCCTCCATGTCTGAGACCATCAACCCACGCATCTAATCACGTGGCTTGTTGAGCGCGTTGCCACGGAGACATAGCGTGTGTGGAGGCTTCACGCCATCCACCGCGGCATCCGTGCTCAACTCACCACGCGCCCCACCGAGATCTAACCACATTATAGCGACCACGAGGAGGTTACCCCATGTGACTCTACCCTCCCTAGCAACTGGGCCAATTTGGTTGCTTAGGAGACCTGGATGGAGTCACTCAGCACGCCCTGGGATTCGAACTAGCAAACTAGCGAACTCCAGGGGTGGTAGCCAGTGTCTTTTACCACTGAGCTACCTAGGCTCCGAATTATTATATTTATAATATATATTGTATCTATGATTTTTAAATATAACTATTTATTTAATAATTAAACTGTTCTTAGCAAATTTTTATATACAGTATGTGACTAAATCCAGATAATTTCATGAATTAATTACATAAACAAAGTTATCGATTCATAGCCTTAGTTTATATAATATGTAAAAAATACGTATTACATTCATTTTGTTGTGTTTATGTAATCCTTAAAAAATATAAAGTATGTTTTGTCGTTTGTTCTGTTGCGTTTAATTTAGTTTTTTGTTTTGGTGGATTGTGCTGAATTTTGTTTTCTTGCGTTATTAACAATAAGTTTGGTAAAAAATTATATATAATACATTTTGTTGTGTTTCATTGCCCTTTGCATTTAATTGTGTTTTGTTTTATAATTTTTTTAATAAGAAATGTTTCGTGTTTATGTAGTACGTAAAAAATATATAATACGTTTTGTTGTGTTCATTGCATTTAATTGCATTTTTTGTTTTGTTTTTTTGTTTTATTTTATTATATTTTGGTTGAATTATAAGAACTAAGTGTTGTGTTTATATAATACATAATACATACGCTTTGTTTCTTTGCGCTATGCGTTGCATTTAATTGCGTTTGTTATATTTTGATTTCGTACATTGTTGTTTATGTACTACGTTAAAAAAATATGTTTTATTGTGTTTGTTGCATTGCACATTCATTTAATTGCCTTTTTTCATTGTTTTATTTTGCTCCGATTGTAAGAAATATGTTTTGTGTTTACATAACACGTTAAAACTATATAATAAGTTTTGTCTGTTTTCTGGTTTTCACTATTATGACGATTCATTTTCTGGTTTAGTGTGCTTCATACACTCTTAAGAATTCATTTATTAATTTAACTTATTTTTTTCTTTATTTTTTTCTTTTAGTTATTTAACAGATGCTTATATCCAAAGCGACTTACGATTGAGTAATATAGCAAGCAATTAGTCATACAAATTCAACAACATCTGCAGTTTTGTACTGCCAGGTTTTCAAGATGGCTGTAGTCGTATAGGCGCTAACGCAGAGGAAAGTTTTTTTTTTTTTTTTTTTAAATCATATAATAAAATAGGGATATTGGATTTCATTTTAGGCTTTAAACTTATGAATGATATGACAGATTATATTTTAAATATCAAAATATTTATTAGAATATACTTAAAATATGTCTCTTATTTTTGTAAGTCCATTGGTCCATTTTTCATTTACACTTTTGTTTTTGGAACCCAGCCAACCTGAATAGCTATTACTGTATATTATATTATATTATGCATTAATAAAATAGTTGCCTCAAATGGGTGTCATTCAGTCATATTGTTTGACATTGATCTTTTTTCTGTTTATATAGCACATATTTTTCCATAGAACCATCAATCAAATGGCATTTCTGAGGCGTAGCAATTTTTTTATTTTTATTTTTATTTTTTATTATTATTTTTTTTTTTAGTAATCCTGGAATCCCAGCTGTTTATGTCACTGTTTACTGTATGTAGAGATCATTTAAACTTTACTTCCCTTAAGGTCATATGAGGACAATGATAGTGTTCGCTTCTACCTGTACCTGCACTGACAGACAGCTCTGCCTGTCTTTTGTTTTACCGGCCTCAGTGGCAATGGATGAGTGTGATAATGGACTTCATGTTGACGTGTTCCGCCTCTAACTCTAATAGCACCTTGTGTTGACAATGTCAGCAGCAGTCACGCACTGTCTAATTTCTGAAGAGATTACAAGAACACAATTTAATATTAAAGACGCTATGATGCGTTTTGTCAGAATGATCTTGCAAAGTCACTCAAAGACACATTTTACGCCTCTAGCAAGCATATAATCACATTTTATATGGTGTTTGGACAGTACGGTTATTAGGAGTGGGTGGAAAATGTATGTATCTGTGCATTGTGATTCTTAACTGCACTGTTGCACAAAACAAAATGATGTTTGGCATTTAAAGTTAATTATTCTGAATTGTTTTTTGAAAAAGCATACGAGAACACCACAGTACAGAAACAGATTATTGCTATGCGATGAATTCTGTTCTTGTATGTCCAGGATACCACAACACAGACTTAATAAAGTTTTATAATCGCATTGTATCTCCCTGAATCAAGATCAAATTGAATCATGAGGTGCCTTAAAATTCCCACAACGATTACGCTACTCGGAACAGAGGTTCATCTTCCTGAGCTCTATAATTGATTTCGGTTGACATAGAAGTGTTTCTTTTTAACTAGCTAGGCGTCTTAGGGTAACAACCTTCTCTGACTTGCAGACAAACTGATGTTCTCATGTCAGGATGTTTCAGGAATAGACTCAGCCTCTGTAATCAAGTGTAATGGGGTGAGGAGTTTAAGAAAGCACCCAGTGTTGTTTATATGCTCATTAAAGCTGTGTTTTTTTTTTTTTTTTTTTCTGTTCACGTGTGTACGTGCGTCAGAGGTGGGCGGCGAGCACGCAGGACTCCACAGACAGCAGTCGCTCCCGCACAGACCTGTCATTCCACTGGTGGCCCGTATGGCGGATCAGAACACATCCGGAACCCCAGCCATGACCGAGAGAGAGGCGTCACGACTCGACAAGTTCAAACAGGTTCTGGCCAGCCCGAATACTGATCTGGGTAAGATGCTGTACTACGGTTCTGTTGCTTAATTTCTAAACTACCAAGCAGTCCATTACCAGTCCATCTATAATACATATAGCAATTCATATAATAAAAATACATTATATTGTTGTTGCAGAGGAGTAAAAGATTAACTAGACAATAAAAAAAAAAAAAAATCAGCTTTAGAAAGCCTGCTGAGTCCGAAATCACCCAAAAGGCCCTGATCAAAAGTTTACATACCCTTGAATGTTTGGCCTTGTTACAGACACACAAGGTGACACACACAGGTTTAAATGGCAATTGAAGGTTAATTTCCCACACCTGTGGCTTTTTAAATTGCAATTAGTCTGTGTGTAAATAATCAACGAGTTTGTTAGCTCTCACGTGGATGCACTGAGCAGGCTAGATACTAAGCCATGGGGAGCAGAAAGAACTGTCAAAAGATCTGTGTAACAAGGTAATGGAACTTTATAAAGATGGAAAAGGATATAAAAAGATTTCCAAAGCCTTGAAAATGCCAGTCAGTACAGTTCAATCACTTATTAAGAAGTGGAAAATTCGAGGATCTCTTGATACCAAGGCAAGGTCAGGTAGACCAAGAAAGATTTGAGCCACAACTGCCAGAAGAATTGTTCAGGATACAAAGAAAAACCCACAGGTAACCTCAGGAGAAATACAGGCTGCTCTGGAAAAAGACGGTGTGGTTGTTTCAAGGAGCACAACTCACCACGTATCCCACTGAGAGCGAGAACTACACATTATAGTGACCACAAGGAGGTTATCCCATGTAACTCTACCCTCCCTAGCAACTGGGCCAATTTGGTTGCTTGGGGGACCTGGCTGGAGTCACTCAGCAGGCCTTGGATTCGAACTCACGACTCCAGGGGTGGTAGTCAGCGTCAATACTCTCTGAGCTACTGAGGCGCCCGCAGCAATTGTTTGAACATAAGCTTATCGTTGGCCTTCACAACAATCCATTTTGCAATTTAATTCGTCAATATGTATTTTTTTAAAGTGCTTTTCTAATTATGCGTCTAATGTACATATGCGTCAGACAGACACTTTTGGAGCATCTCTTTGTTCTCATAACACTGATTCAGGGACACCTCTGGCGCTTAAACTAGACAGATCCAAGAAGTCAGGATGGTGTTGATGTTGACAGGCCCCTGGTTGTTGGAGTGTCAGTTCTGGTTTTGGTTGAATGGCTCTCCTGGCGTCCCTGCCTCAGTTCGGTTCTGTTGCAGTCATTTGATATCTGAAATTATGAGTCAGATCTGCTGTGGCACAAAGAAATATGAATTAAATCTGTAATTAAGCTGGGATCTCTAAAATGATTTCCCATTCATCCATAAGGACAAAAAGTCCTCAACTGTCAGTGAAAGAAAATCAGTTGAAATAATTCAAAGAACACAGTGTTCTTTCCTGTTGACATGTTTTCTCTTGAACATATTTCTCTTTTTTGCTAGTGGGTGATAGGTGGTTTTTGGGGAGGTCATGTTCTAAGTAACATTTGATTGGACAAAAATTTGAATACGCCACCTTAGTGCAAGATGATGTCATCAATATATTTGGTCTGTTTTCCTGGAAGTGAAAGACTGTGTGTCTTAAATATTTATATCTGCTGAAAGTTCATTTTCTTTTAGGAGAACAATAGCATATACTGCAGATGACATTTACTTAAAGCTACAAAACTCTTATTTTGATTTTGTGGGATCTTTAATAAGGTTGTGCAAGATTAATGTAAAGGAAAACATGATTGTTTTTTTTTTCTTTTGCTCTTTTGAACTAAGAGTTGAATGTACTAATTAGGCATACTCTAATGTTCACAACTCAAAGCTGCAAAAACAGCTCATTCTGAAAGGAGTCACTACCAAGAGATCATTAGCATATGACTGTCCACATTTACGTATCAACAACTATTCAGTATTAATGGCGTAGTTCACCCTAAAATTCTCTCATCATTTACTCATCCTCATGCCATGTCAGATGTGACGTTCTTTATTTAGCAGAACACAAACGAAGATTTTTAGAAGAATATCTCAGCTCTGTTTGTCCATACCAGCGTTTCCCAGCCGGGGTGCCAGGGTGCCATCTGGCGAGATCAGGGTGCCGTGTGAAAAATCCTTGAAACATAAAAAAAAAAAAAATCCAAAAATACATTTAAGATGTATTAAAAACCGGAATATCATACATTTCTCAATAGTAACAAGTAATAATAATAATAATTATACTGCCGCTGCACCTCTCTCCCTTGCGCGCACGCATGCGCAGCATTCTGCAACTCATTAGGCTCATTGGGCACTTGACAAGCGTGCAGTGAGCCATAGAGGCACATTGCTAAACAGTGTCTCTGCAAGTGAGCGACGCGATAAACAATCACTCCTGTTTGTAATCAACGGAGCTGTCTACGATGCAAGCGTGTAACATCGGAGCGATCTTTTTGCCTCGTCACATCATCGTGTTTGCTCATATTACAGCTGCTTTGATATCAAAGGCAGAAATAGCAAAAATGCTTTGTATTTAATGCTTCAAAAACAGCTGTAGGGTAAAGAGAAATGCTTCAGACTACTTCATCATTCTGTTAAACACATGATACATCTCTCATCTCCATCTGACCTGTACAGGTATTTTCTCTGCCTTGTGAATTAGTCAGTTTAATAATAACTAGGCCTGTTTAACGATTTACATAAAATAAAAACTACATTATTAATATTAAACATGCATAATATTTAAAATTTCATCTTATTATCGATCTTTCTTATAAATATTATTATCTATTTTCAATAAACATCATAACTAATTTAGCAGCAAGGTCCCCTCTTTCAGGATTTCATCTGTACATTTTCTGTCCATTTTGTCAATATTTTTTTTAAATGTATCCCCTTTTCTCCAAATTTGGAATGCCCAATTCCCACTACTTCGTAGATCCTCGTGGTGGCGTGGTTACTTACCTCAATCCGGGTGGTGGAGGACAAGTCTCAGTTGCCTCCACTTCTGAGACGTCAATCCGCGCATCTTAACACATGGCTCGTTGTGCATGACACCGCAGAGACTCAGAGCATGTGGAGGCTCATGCCTCCACGTTTCCCGCACAACTTACCGCCCCACTGAGAGTGAGAACCACTAATCGTGACCATGAGGAGGTTACCCCATGTGACTCTACCCTTCCTAGCAACCGGGCCAATTTGGTTGCTGAGGAGACCTGGCTGGGGTCACTCAGCACACCCTGGATTTGAACTCGTGACTCCAGGGGTGGTAGTCAGTGTCAATACTTGCTGAGCTATCCAGGCCCCCCTCATTTTGTCAACTTTAAACTGGAGAGCATTGATTTATTAAAGGGATAACACCACTCAAAGGAATAGTTTACCCCAAAATGAGAACTCTGTCAGCATTAACCTTCATGTTTTTGCAAACCCATATGGCTTTCTTTCTTCCGTGGAACTTAAAAGGAGATGTTAGGCAAACTGTTAGTCACAGCCACCATTCACTTTCATTTTATGGAAAAAAAGATTAATGAAAGTGAATGGTGTCTGGGACTAACTTACATTCATCCTAACATATTCTTTTGTGGTCCACAGAAGAGAGAAATTTCTATGGGCTTGGAAAAACACATGGTTGAGTAATCATGACAGCATTTTCATTTTTGGGTGAACTATCCTTTTAAATACCTGTAAAAATATTTGTTAAAGGTACCGGTATTTGCCAAGAACAACAGTATTAATGTACTGTAAGTCAGCACAGGTTTGCATGTCTTACTGGAAAACAAATTACTGAATAGAAGAATCATAATGTAAGGTTGTACACTAAAAATTCCATCTGAATAAAACTAGATGTGAGAATTGAGGTATGAAGTAGTCCACTGGGAGATTTAGATGAGTTTGTTGTTCAAATGTAATTTTTTTTTATTTTTTATTATGAGACCACCCTCGAGCTTGAAATCATGAAATCATTATATCGAGCTTGAAAACATGATCGTACCTTGAGACTGCAATGGCAAGATGTACTGTGAAAAAGGATTTGTCAGAACAGATTTGATCGCTTCAGAAGACATGGATTAAACCACTGGAGTCTTATGGATTACTTTTATGTGATACAAGTTTTATAAAAACTAAATTGTTTATTTATTTATTTTTTTAGTGCAGAAAACCTTGATTGATGTAATAATAAAAAATGGACTGGAATGCTGGAATTGCATGGAAAACGCAAAAAAAAAATTAGAGAGATATTTCAGCAGAATCACACCAGAAATAGTGCTGTTGTTTTGAATATCGGGCAAAAATTGACACTGAAAACATAAAAATATATTTTTTCGATGCATCAGGATCTCAATATTGTTTCTTAAATCCAAGATCGATCTTTTACTATATGCACAACCAAATGTCGTGCTATGTGACTAAAATGTATATATTTGACAGCTGGCTGGTAAATGTTTAGATTTCACTCACCAGTAATTGTGTAGTATAATGGTGAAGTTCAGCAGCAAGATCATTTCAGTCCTGTTGGGAGTAAAAGTTGTTCCTTTAATGTGTGTCCAAAGGCGAGATCCACGCAACATATTTGTCATTGAATAATGTCTTTTTTAATACCCTTTCTGTTCTTTATTCAGTTGTTGATTTAAAAAAAAAAAAAAATAAATAAATAAATAATTCTAATCATGTAAAGCATGGGTGAGGTAAAGCTATTTGAGTCTCTCTACTCATTTCATGAACACTGTGAACAAAAAGAAACGGAATAAATGATGAAGCTAGCCAGTACTGTTATACTGAATATAAGCACTCTTGGAACGCCACTTGGTCTATCAGATTCAAGGACCGGAACTAACTGTTATAGTATGATAACTAATTTATTCGATCATTGTACCATAGATGTTCTGAAAATATGAAAAGCCAAACATTTCGTCATATACGACGCACAAGCTTAAGAACAAAAGGTCATCATTACCCTTCAAAAGCTCTTGTTTATGAAACTTTTTCTCAGTGGCTGTATTAATGAGTACTTGCAGACAGATGGATGTGTTTTCAAGAAAAATGGTGCATTCAGAAGGTCAAAAGGTCAGCTTTCACCTTTCTAAAAGAAAGAGAGTCTGCCACAATCACAGGAAGCAATTACTCCCTGATGCTGTCTGCTGTTGCCTTGGCAATGCATCACCTATCATCTAACCCTTCTCTACTTCCAATCTAGCGTTTCTCTGCCCTCTCTGTCTGTCTCAGATGGGGGAGATGTGTCACGCTCGTGCAAGTCTCACCACAGTGAACGTACAATATCAAAGCCATGAATACAATCTGAATCAATTTCACTCCATTCAGAGGCATTTTAAGGGATGTGCAACACAAAAATTCTTCAGTTCCTGAAAGGAATTAAAGAATGTCACATTGACAATGTTGCTTTGTGTAGAGCATTCTTGGAAAGAGATGTGTTTTTATATTTGCCTGCGTATGAATCCAAACTAATAAAAACTATTCAGCCTCATAGAAATCTCCAGAGAAAAGAGGATATGCATTTGTTTTCATAAACGTGTGTCTAGAATATTAATAATAGAGGCAATATTAGACAGTAACCTGGTGGAATAGTTTACCCAAAAATGAACATTTTGTCATGTTCTTCCAAAACCTAATGATTCTTTCTTCCGTGGAACACAAAGGGAGATATTTTGAAGGATCATCATGTTGCTATTTTTCACACAATGAAAGCAAAAATTTACCAAAGGTTGTCAAGCTTAAAAATAAATAAATAAATAAATAACAAAACACAGCATAAAAGCACAATAAAATGTTGTATGGACTAATTTTTGTGGTGCTGTTTTGTTATTTTAGATTTGTTTTCAACATATTTGTTTTTTAATTGATTTTTCTGTAATGTTTGGTCCTATTCTGCAACCTGGTCTCTTAGAATCACATTATTATACTTGCATTTTGCAATACCTGCAATTATGTGGCTCATTTGACATATAGTTGTTGTTTTTGTTTTTTTGGTGAATTGAACAATAGAGGCACAACAACAACGACTTATTCACTTTCAAACAAATCACAAGTAAATCGGCAGATTATCAGTTCATAAACACTTACTTTTTGTGTTGTTCCTCACACAATGCTATCTTATGACATCTAAAATTTTTACTATTATGCATGACTTGTACATTTTACCGTTTGTATTACATTTACAAGCTTGTTTGAGGTTGATCAAATTATGCAGTAGCTCAACTGATAGAGCGTTGTACTTGTGATGTGAAGGACTGGGGTACTGAATGGAGTCCTGAAGAGCATACAAGTTTACACATGATATGACAGTGTCATAGAAGCACCACAAAATTACGTAGTTGCTTCAACAATTACATTTTTCATCTCATATTTGCTTTTTATGACTCTATCGGTTAGGATTATATTTAAGGTGTAGGGTAGGGAGGTAGGTAGGTTTTTTTGGTTTAAAACTCAAAAGTCCTTTAAAAACTCATCTGTTTTGGAGAACATTTATATTGCTTTTAGCAATAGATAGTGGACATTTCACCTCGGAACTGCTGCAATACATGTGATGAACCATGTAATGCCACTTTGCAAAAATATCAGTCACATAATTTTCATGAAATCAAGCTCTTAATTTGCATCTTAGTTCACACTTGGTTCGATTGCTTGGACCGGACCCGTTCATTTCCTCCCCGCTGATCTCTCATCACATTATATTATTTGGGTCCGAACCGCGGTCTGATTACATCATTAACGTGATTACAAGCGGTAGCTGTTTATCCTGTAACTAGGTAACAACTAGAGAAGAAGTTACTGTGTTAAGTGAAGTATTAAAGTTTGTCTCTTTGGATTTACCACGAAAACTTGCCATGTACAGAAAACACTTGTGTTCGTCTCCCGTGGATGCATTGAATGTGCGGTGATGTGATGAATATTAGTGTTTGTCTGCCTGAAGGTGGTGTATTTGGACACAAGCAGGTATGAGAAATGCATTATACCACAATAATTGCGATCGCGAGCCTACAAAGACACAAATTATATGTCATCGGTTTTGGTGCAGTTTCCTCCAGTAGTTTTATACGCCGTATGCCCACCTATTAGGATTTTGTGTGTGCTTCCTAAAACAAATGATGATACGTATGGCCGCCAGAACAATGAGTAGGCTTTTGACCCGGAACTTTTTCAGTCTAATAACACGATGCCGCAGCACCATTGAGTGAATTGTATTTTTTATTTTATTTTGTGTACAGAGATTCTCTCTAAACGTGCATAGAGCAGCAGGAGTGCAACTGATGGCACTGGCAAGACAGACAGTCCAACTTAATATAGACACACACACACACACACACACACACACAGTTGAAGTCAGAAGTTTACAGGCACTTAGGTTGAAGTCATTAAAACTATATGAGGTGTACTGAATTGGAGGTGTACCTGTGGATGTATTTTAAAGCCTACATTCAAACTCAGTGACTCTTTGCTTGACATCATGGGAAAATAAATCAGCCAAGACCTTAGAAAAAAAATGGTGGACCTCCACAAGTCTGGTTCATTCTTAGGAGCAATTTCCAAATGTCTTAAGGTACCACGTTCATCTGTACAAACAATAGTACACAAGTATAAACACCATGGGTCCATACAGCCTCATGAAGGAGATGCATTCTATCTCCTAAAAATGAACATAGTTTGGAATGAAAAGTGCAAATCAATCCCAGAACAACAGCAAAGGACCTTGTGAAGGTGCTGGAAGAAACAGGTAGACATCTATCTATATCCACAGTAAAACAAATCCTATATCGACATAACCTTAAAGGCTGCTCAGCAAGGGAGAAGCCACTGCTCCAAAACCGGCATAAAAAAGCCAGACTACAGTTTGCAAGTGCACATGGGGACAAAGATCTTACTTTTTATAGAAATGTCCTCTGATTTGATGAAACAAAAACTGAACTGTTTGGCCATAATGACCGTCGTTATGTTTGGGGAAAAAGGGTGAGGTTTGCAAGCCAAAGAACACCATCCCAACCGTGAAGCATGGGGGTGGCAGCATCATGTTGTGGGGGTGCTTTGCTGCAGGAGGGACTGGTGCACTTCACAAAATAGATGGCATCATGAGGAAGGAAAATTATGTGGATATATTGAAGCAACATCTCAAGACATCAGCCAGGAAGTTAATGCTTGGTCACAAATGGGTCTTCCAAATGGACAATGACCCCAAGCATACCTCCAAAAATGGCTTAAGGACAACAAAGTCAAGGTATTGGAGTGGCCATCACAAAGCCCTGACCTCAATCCGATAGAACATTTGTAGGCAGAACTGAAAAAGCTTGTGCGAGCAAGGAGGCCCACAAACCTGACTCAGTTACACCAGTTCTGTCTGGAGGAATGGGCCAAAATTCCAGCAACTTATTGTGAGAAGCTTGTGGAAGGCTAACCCAAAACGTTTGACCCAAGTTAAACAATATAAAGGCAATGCTACCAAATACAAACAAAGTGTATGTAAACTTCTGACCCACTGGGAATGTGATGAAAGAAATAAAAGCTGAAATAAATAATTCTCTGTACTATTATTCTGACATTTCACATTCTTAAAATAAAGTAGTGATCCTAACTGACCTAAGACAGAAATGTTTTCTACGATTAAATGTTAGGAATTATGAAAAACTGAGTTTAAATGTATGTATGTATGTATGTGTGTATATATATATATATATATATATATATATATATATATATATATATATGCGCAGTATATATTTCTACATTTAAATTTAACATGAAAATGCATATGCATTTAAACTTTGTAAAATTACTGCATGTTATTGCACCCATGCTAGTTTTTGATGCTTTTTGCAGATGCTGGACAATTGTGTCCCGTAATTATATCAGATGTCTTTTTTTTTTTTTTTTTTTTTTGCCTTTTACTGCTGTCAGTGGTGCATTCTTCTCGTGATATCAAGTCATTTCAATTTATATTTCTAAGTAGGAAAACAATTTCACTATACACAGAAAAAGCACATTATAGTACACAAATAACCAATAATTCTTATGTAGGCTATATCTGGTGCTACAAGATAACATGTTAACGTGAACATTACTAGTCTCATATTAGCTATACAATGCTTAACAGTTTATTACATGCTGTGTACGTATTAGTTTATTAATTAGAGTAATTATAAAGTATAAACAATTTTCATAGTAGCCTAAAGAATGGAACATTAATGACACCTATTAATTAAACACATATTTAAAATCAAGTTACCATACCGTGGTTCTGAGTAGTGGTTCTTCATAAATTCACAGTATGCCCACCTCTTCGGACACTACTACATCACTGTTTCCTCTTACTCATCATTTGAAAAGCGATACATTTTAATGCTTTTATTAGAGACCCACCTACATTTACACACTTATTCCAATATGATTAATTTCTGCTCTAGCTCACCTGATAGAGTGTTGGACTTTGGACTTGAAGATCGAGGCTCAAGCCCAGCCCATGTTGCTCGAAACAAATGTGAAAGTGAAGCGAAAGTGCTATAGAAGTGACATGAAATGACGTGGTTGCTTCAGTTGATGTGCTTTTCATGTCAGATTTGCTTTCAAAATGCTATCGGTTAGGTTTAGGCATTGGTTAAGGGTAAGGATGTCAGTTTTGTTCACCTCTCATTTATCTTTTTGAATACCATTGGTTAGGTTCAGGCTACATGTTTAGGTTAGGGGGGTACGTTTTACTCACTTGCTTTTGCTGCCTCCCACTGGATATTTCACTGGGAAGCTGCAGCCAAACGTGTAATGAGGCACGTAAATTTGGTTTGTAAAAATGTTGCCATTGTCCCGTAAATTTCATGAGATCAGGCTGAAATGACATGTTTGGAATGCCAAGAATACAAGTGGAGTGATACAAACAGTAAAGCATCCCAGGTCTGATGGTGTGAGCTATCAACACTCTTGGAACACCTCTCATCGATTCAGATTTGAGGAACCGAACTAACTGTTGTGTATCAGTATATATCACAATACGAGTTCTATATTAATAAGTTGCAGTGTTGCTTGGCAACCCTAAACAACTCTCAGCGATACCACGCCTGCACACCTAAAAAATTGCTTTCATTGTAATCAGTGAAGCTGTATGCACTGGAAGTAATTTTCTGTGACAGTTTGATGTGTAGGATATAGTTATCTGCTTCTGCTTGTGCTATGGATGTACCCCAGTATAAACTTTTAGCTGAATCTCTATAGAATGATACATTTTTACCGTGCCACGTCACACCGGCCAGCATCTAATAGACATACTTATGGCTACATGTGTCTAGTTTAAATCTTCCAGTCCATAATATCTTGTTTTGTAGTCATTGTACAATGGTTAACTCCAGGGTTATCATAGATAGATCTTGCTTATTAAACTTTTTCTCAGATACAGGCCTAAAAACTGCACCGAGGCCAAAGTTTGCAAACTTTTACAATTTTATTTCTGTCCAGAAACGTGTCACCTGGCTCTTAGGTATTGTATCTGGCTCATGACGCAATCCATATGAAAGAGTAAGAAAATGTATAAAGCAATCAATGAAAAGCAGCTGTGCAGTTATTCAGCGGTCTCGGAGGAAGTGTCAAGGTTGTACGGTATGCTCCCCAGACTCCTGGACTACATATCATCATTCTAAACAGCCTGCGTAAATACAGTGAAGTGTCTCTTTACAAGCTCTGCATTACTTATGGGTCTGCTATGTGTTACTGTGTTCTTTTATACTGCTGTACCGCCCCATTTATGAATCTACTTTACAAGTTTTAGAGCGAAAACTAAAGTTTTACTGCTTTGAATAGAGATGTTTCACACTTTGGAGACTGGCATAAGCTCATTTTTAGGCTTTATAGAAATGCTCCCAAGCTGATAGTGGAAAAGCAGCTTATGTGGACCATAGACAGAAAGGCAGTTTACTAGTAGCAATGTAAAGTTTGTTTAAATTTGGCCAATTTTTATTCGTTTTTTCCCCCTTAGTGTGAAAAGCCTTAAATTTGCTATGGATAAATTCTCCTCATTTGGAGAAAGTTATGAAAGACAGCACTATGTATCTTAAGTGTAGATGTACAGTTTGATGTTAACAATCTCATACTAACATACTCAAGTCTTGAAGCAAAACTAGTCTGACATGCCCTTTTGGTAACTTAATAGCCAAATTGTGATGTTCATGATATTGTTTATATTTTGGTATTGGTTTTTTTATATTGGTTTTGATACAACAAACACATAAAGATATATGTTGGGCTGAGTTAAAATACTTTGACAGTGGGAATGAGTTCTTAGTGATTAAAATACAGTCATCTGAAGAAAAACTAAGCCTTTTTTAAACTAGTTCAATCACCGACACATTAGGGGTTTTCATAGAGTTTTTAAACAAATAATCAATGCTGAATCCGCGACCCAGCCCGCGCTTCTCTCAGCACTGTTTATGGGTGTGCGCCATTCTGCAGTGATCATCTTTATACCCTATTCCCATCGAACATTTTACCGTCCACTGTGTGAGCTTTGAAAGGCTAAAAGGTGTAGTGCTAAAAAGTAAGTGTCATTCAGGACTCCCTTTGTAAGGAATTTTTAATGGAAATTCTGTTTGAAGTGATCTTACAGCATGACTATCATGATTGTTCCCCCTTGAATGTGCCCTTCGGAGGGTGAGTTATGCCGTTTGGAATTACAATAATAGACAGATAAAACAGAGGTAAGAAAGAAAGAAAAATATAGAGTGAGAATAATAGATAAATTAGAGGGAAAAAAGAAAGAGAAATAAAGAAAAAAATAGTGTGAATAATAGATAAAATAAAGAAAAGAAAGAATGAAAGAAAAATAGAGAGATAATAATAGATAAAATAGAGGAAAGAAAGAAAGAAAAATAGAGAGAGAATAATGGATAGATAAAATAAAGGTATGAAAGAAAGAAAAAGAAAAATATATATATAGAGAGAGAATAATAGATAGATTTAACAGAGGTAAGAAAGAAAGAAAAATATAGAGTGAGAATAATAGATAAATTAGAGGAAAAAAGAAAGAGAAATAAAGAAAAAATAGTGTGAATAATAGATAAAATAAAGAAAAGAAAGAATAAAAGAAAAATAGAGAGATAATAATAGAAATATAAAATAAATGTAAGAAAGAAAGAAAAAGAAAAAATATATAGAGAGAATAATAGATAGGTAAAATAGAGGTAAGAAAAAAAATAGAGAGAGAGAATAATGGATAGATACAGTAGAGGAAATAAAGAAGAATAGAGGTAAGAAAGGAAGAAAAATAGAGAGAGAGAATAATGGATAGATAATATAGAGGAAAGAAAGAAAGAAAAATAGAGAGAGAATAATGGATAGATAAAATAAAGGTAAGAAAGAAAGAAAAAGAAAAAAATATATATAGAGAGAATAATAGATAGATTTAACAGAGGTAAGAAAGAAAGAAAAATAGAGAGAGAGAATAATGGATAGATACAATAGAGGAGATAAAGAAAAATAGAGAGATAATAATAGATAGATAAAATAGAGGTAAGAAAGAAAGAAAACGAGAGAGAGGGAGAATAATAGATAGGTAAAATAGAGGTAAGAAAGAAAAATAGGGAGAGAGAATAATAGATAGGTAAGAAAGAAAGAAAAATAGAGAATAATGGATAGATAAAATAGGGGAAAGAAAAATAGAGAGAGAATAATGGATAGATACAATAGACGAAATAAATATAAATAGAGAGATAATAATAGATACAATAGAGGTAAGAAAGAAAGAAAAACAGAGAGAGAATAATGGATAGATACAGTAGAGGAAAGAAAAATAGAGAGAATAATAGGTAAAATAGAGGAAAGAAAGAAAGAAAAATAGAGAGAGAGAGAATAACAGAGCGTTAACAGAGGTAAGAAAGAAAAATAGAGAGAGAATAATAGATAGGTAAAATAGAGAGAATAATGGATAGGTAAAATAGAGGTAAGAGAAAAATAGAGAGAGAGAATAATAGATAGGTAAAATAGAGGTAAGAGAAAAATAGAGAGAGAGAATAATGGATAGATAAAATAGAAGAGAGAAAAAAGAGAATGAAAGACAGAAAGACAAATATGTAGAGAGAGAACAATATTGTATTAGTGAAAATGCAAGTACATGTATCAACTAGTTGAAATCAAGAATGGGTATTTCTGCAGGTAATGACGTCAGTTTTTACTAATGCAAATGACTTAAATTACTGATATCAAGAATTAGCATTTTAAGTAGTGAAAATTGAATTGTGGATTGTAACAGCTCACAGACAGAAGGGAAGGAGAACACAGGGAAGCAGGTTTTTCCAGGCTCAGGTAGGACTTTCAATCGGCCACTTCAATGCTTCACAAACTCATTAGCTTCACAGGCATGTAGTAACTTAAACACATCAGCTTCACAAACATAACAGATTAAACGTAGCAGCTTCAGGAGCACCGTGGCCTTCCTTGTGCCAGTCTCTCTCTCTCTCTCTCTCTCTCTGCTGGTGGCGTGGCATGGCTGCTTATATGCCACTCTTCCCATGTTCACTGGAATTAGAAATAGGTGTTAAACATAATCTAGCTCAGGTGCAAGTGCCCTTACCGCTTTCTCTCTCTCCGGAAAAAAAAAAAAACAGCGTATTGTATACTGTACAGTGTATGTTATTATTTGTATATTGTGTTGTGTGTAATTATGTGTATATTAGACTTTAAATTGTGTTGTGTTAATTTGATGTTATTGTAAATTGGTATATGTCTCATCACTGTCACGACTGCTATGTTGATCGGAACTGCACCCAAGAATTTCACACACCATTGCACTTGTGTATATGGCTGTGTGACAATAAAGTGATTTGATTTGATTTGATTTGGACATACGCTTGACCACGCCCCTGCTGCCACATGGATATCTATAATTCATATCCTGCACATGATTAAATGTTGAAAGATCTTGCGAAACTTTTTCACTATTGTTCACTAATGTACTAAGAAGACTTGGGGCACAAATATGAATATTTTGGGAGTTTGACAGCCCCAGTCCCTGTTCACTTTTTATTGTTACATAAGCATGAATGGATTTGGAATGACACTAGGGTGAGTAAATTATGACAGAATATTCATTTTCGGGTGAACTTTAAATATAGGATCATATATATTTTTGAATGTAAGACATGTACTGTAAATACAGGATATCATTTTTGGGGGCAGCCAAGCCGAAATCCAAGTAATTCCAAATTCTTCATTAAGTTATATATCCTTGTCAAGACACCGTTCCCAGTCTAATGAATGCATTTCTGCAAATCTTCCTCTGCGCTTTTGCAATGCCATCATGGCATTACTACAGAGGGCATGAGAGTGTATTCTCTCCAGGCAAGTACAAGCGCTCGTGGTATATGAGGCAGGTAGGTTTTCCTGACACATTGAAGGCTAGCTTTAATGTTCGTGCTGCTTTGCGCTGCATCTTTATAGGGAAATCGTTCAATTCATTAAATCCAGAGCCACTCAAGGGTGTTGCACCTTTGAAATTAGTCAATGAATCTTGTACCCTGGCGCTTAATTAATATATCTGTTAAATTTCCTCCACATGGCATTAATCTCATGATGGGGGGATATAGCACTAAGCACAGCTCATTTTTGTTCAAATATCATCGTATTGTGCTCCTTGAAACAACCACACCGTCTTTTTCCAAAGCAGCCTCTATTTCTCCTGAGGTTACCTGTGGGTTTTTCTTTGTATCCTGAACAATTCTTCTAGCAGTTGTGGCTGAAATCTTTCTTGGTCTACCTGACCTTGGCTTGGTATCAAGAGATCCCTGAATTTTCCACTTCTTAATAAGTGATTGAACAGTAATGACTGGCATTTTCAAGGCAATATCTTTTTATATCCTTTTCCATCTTTATAAAGTTCCATTACCTTGTTACGCAGATCTTTTGACAGTTCTTTTCTGCTCCTCATGGCTCAGTATCTAGCCTGCTCAGTGCATCCACGTGAGAGCTAACAAACTCATTGACTATTTATACACAGACACTAATTGCAATTTAAAAAGCCACAGGTGTGGGAAATTAACCTTTAATGGCCATTTAAACCTGTGTGTATCACCTTGTGTGTCTGTAACAAGGCCAAGCATTCAAGGGTATGTAAACTTTTGATCTGGGCCATTTGGGTGATTTCTGTTGTCATTATGATTTAAAAAGGAGCCAAACAACTATGTGATAATAAAAGGCTTCATATGATCACTATCCTTAAAATACTTTTTTTTTTTTGCATGATCAGTCATATTTTCAAAATCAATGCCAAAATTTCACAATTTCTGCCAGGGTATGCAAACTTTTCAGCACAACTATATATATACAGTACTGTGCAAAAGTTTTAGGCACTTAAAATGTTTCACAAAAGCATTTGTGTTAAGATGGTTATTTATATCTTCAGCTTTAGTGTGTCAATAGGAAAAATACATTTTAGATTTCCAAACATTACTTTTGCAAATAGAAATTATTATAATAGAAGAACACGGCACTCTGCAACAGATGTCATGGCCCCCATAGAGCCCCCCACTGAACATCATGTCAGTCTGAGATTACAGAAGAAGACAGAAGCAATTGAGACAGCCGAAATAGACAGAAGAACTGTGGTGAATTCTCCAAGAAGCTTGGAACATCTTATCTGCCAACAACCAAGAAAAACTGTGTCCAGGTGTACCTAGGAGAATTGGGGCTGTTTTAAAGGCAAAGGTTGTCACACCGAATATGGATTTAGTTTTTTTATGTTTACTGGACTTTGTATGATGTTAATTGATCAATGAAAACTATATATGTGTGTATATATATATATATGTATGTGTATATGTATGTGTGTGTATATATATATATATATATATATATATATATATATATATATATATATATATATATATATTTATATACTGTATATATTGGTTTAGTTTATTGTGTTTGTAAATTGTCATTGTGATCTTTTACTCACATGTTTCTCATTCATCTGCATTCAACTTTCAGCATTCAGTTTTATATTCTTAGCTAGTGCAGAGTAGTTTTGTATGTAATCTGTTAACAAAATAATTAGTACTGTAATCTTATTACTTGTTTTAGTCAAATAGTTGTGTAATTCATTACTTTTCAAATTCTTATTAGATATGTTACTGACTATTTGTAGTTACTGACAATTTATTTTTATTTATTTCATCATATGAATTTTGGAATGGACTGTTAATGGAAATATTAAAGAGAGGTTAAAATAATTTAAAATGAGAGCGGTTAAAAAAAAATGCTGGACGTTTCCTCAGACTATGCTTTTTCAGACATGATTTGGTTGTTTAAACTGTCATTTTGAGTTGTGTAAATGTCGAAACAAATGAATGATTACTGATTACTTTTAAGCTAATTACTTTGGTTACACATATTTCTGAAATAAAACTATGCATAATACATTTTAAAATATGAATTAATATGTTCAAATGTACATCCGTTTGTGTTTCTGTGACAATGAACGAGAAAATCTAGACTATTTTGAATTAATTGAACAGAACATTTGTATGAAAAGTGTTTTAGAAAGTGGATTATTTTGTGGAACTTTCCAAACACTGGTGCTGAGTACAGATTTGGTCGAGTAGAATAGTTTCCAAAAAATGTGATGTAAAAAACAAACAAACAAAAAAAATACTACAAATATTGATTCTTGCTGAGATAATATCAACATTAGTATCGTGAGGTGAAATATCACCATGCTATGAAATATTTTATTTTTCACCCCACTTGTAGTATGCATCTATGCAAGTATGCTTGCTGAAGTATGAATCTATACATCCAAGTATTATTGCTTTTTAAACAAATATTGCCCACATTCCCTTGTGCGGTGGTTCGCTTTGGTTGTATGTAGCAAATTTTTAATGTAATATGTTATTTATTCAAGTTTTCATATTAACTAGTGTAAAATATGCAGATTATTCATGCATGTTCTGAAGTGTCTGTGTTTCTACCGGTTTGCTTTATTGCTTTGGAAAAATATTTGAAGACATTATGACTTGTTATATTATGCATATGGTTTAAGTAGTGACTATATGTATGTTTTAAACATTTTCTATTTCTCTCTTTAGAGGAGCTTCGGAAGTTGAGCTGGTCTGGAATTCCTCGGCAAGTTCGGCCTATCACGTGGAAGCTGCTCTCAGTAAGTTCAACATTTCCAGCACCTCCTCTGTCCTCACACTTCTTCATTAAAATAGTACATCCATTAAAAGATGAATCAAAGAATACATAATACATTCTACATAAATACACATTTATAAGTCATTAGGCTTTTACTAATGACTTAAACTGCCTAGAAGCCCAGAGGTCCAGTAGACTGAAAACTAATGGCAAATTGAACAGTTTCAGTGGCTGTGGATGGATCCTCTAGAGGTATCTTTAGAAACTCTCTAATTGTTTAAGATGTCTGTTCAACAAGGAAAAGGGGATGGACCTTTTTGTGCGTTGGGCCACTATCACTATCTGTGACAATATAAAACTAAACACAATAAATTTAAGCAAATAATTATATTTCTGCTCCTAATCTTGATTGTCCCTGTTGGATAATTGGTTGTGTTTGTTTTGGTCACTGAAAATGGTGTGAACATATAATAAAGGTAGATAATAAGAATTTAATGACCCTCCTAATGAGATACTTCACTGGAAAGCTGTAATAATGAGACTAAAAAGCTGAATAAATATATTAGGCAGCCTTTGGCCTTCTCTTAATAGGGATCTGAGTGCTAAAGCAGTGTTTTTAATGATCATGTTTTAGGACTATTTAGGCTATTTACTTTTGGATGAAATGAGTAGTTCCCCCAAAATGATAATTCTGTCATTATATTCCCCCGCATTTCATGCCAAAGTCGTATGTTGTTATTTTATTTGTCTGTGGAACTCAAAAGGAAAATTTTTGGAAAAAACATTAAACAGCTTGTTTCCATATAATGACAGTTAATGGTGACCACATCTGTCAAGTTACAAAAAGTACAAAAATACATCATTAAAGTCCGACAAAAGTATCATAAAAGGTGTCCATATAATTTGTGCTATATATTGAAAGACTTTTTAAGTGATATGATCGCTTTATGTTAATACTTAATATTAGTGTAAATGTGGTTTAAATAATGCCAGAATTTTAATTTTAATTAATAACAATTTTTTATTTATTTTTTAATGGTGGATGAAAGCTGGTAAGTAATTGATTTAAAGTTTCTCCCTAGGCAGGGCGAGCATGATGGGGGGTTATGGGTGTTCGTACGAATCGTACCCTCTGACAGACAGGTGAGCGGCACTGTGCTCTCATGCCACACTGACAGATGAAGTGCCAGTCTGAAACCAGGATGAAACGGAGGGGGAGATTTGATACTCGGACCCCATTTTAGGCTAGTGTGTGGTCACACACACACGCACAAACATCCAATTCACCTTCATTTGCCTATGGCAAGCTCATCTGTCATGTTGACTTAAACCTGGACTGCAGCCCCACTCAATCAAACCCCTTCGATCCACAATATTGAGCTGCTGCTCAGGTGTGAGGTGTGTGAGTTCATCGGTGTGTGTGTGTGTGTGTGTGTGTGTGTTTTTGTTTGAGTGAGTGGAGAGCTACTTTGAACAGCTTTTGAACTACTTTTGAACTCCTTTAAAAAGAGTAATGACTGGTGGAGGGTGGTTGTACCATTTGAACAGGCACTTTAACATGTGATAAATTCTGTGCATCCCACTGACATCTCTAAACTGCCACCAAACCACATTTGAGACTTCCTTAAGAAGAAATCATTTCTGTTTTGGCAGTTACCCACTAGAAAGTAAAGATTTTTTAATTTTTATATATATATATATATATATATATATATATATATATATATATATATATATATATATATATGGAAAGCATCACTAAACTATTGCTCATATGTAGAGTTAGGGATTTGACCAAACCTCTAAGTATTAAATTTCAGTGTGGACATTATGGACATTGTGAATGATGCCTCAAATCATCTGGCTTTTGTTAGGAGATGTGTGCTATTACTTGCCCAATGATTGGATAACAAATTTCGCATTGAAAGAGAGACCCAAGCTATATCTAGAGATCATAATATCATAAAGACTGGGGGGTCGGTCTATTTAGATTTGGGCCAATAAGCAACCACCTAGTAACCACCCAGAACAGTCTAGCAACAACCCAGCAATGCTCTAGCGACATGCTTGCAACCACCAACAAAACCTTAGCAAACATTTAGAATGCCGTTACCCCTCCTAACAATCATCACACACAACACAACACCCTAGCAACAACTAGCAACACTCTAGCAACATCCAAGCAACAACTTTCTACACACAGGCCATTGCCAAAAAATCTCCCTGAACACTGTAGCAATAGCCCTTGCAACACCCTAGCAACCACCCAGAAAACCATTGGAATCGCCCTCACAACTAACCACAACACCCCAGCAACCACCTAGGAACACTCTAGCAATCATTAAGCAACCATGTGGAACACACAAGCAATTGCCTTACAATCATCCAGAACTCACTAGCATCCACCCTGGCAACACCCTAGCTACCATCCAGAGCACTCTTGCAATTGCTCTGACCACCACCCAGAACACCCTAGCAACTACCTAGCAGCCATCCACAACACCCTAGCAACAACTAGCAACACTCTAGCAATGCCCTAGCAACCACTTTGAACACACAGGCCATTGCCAAACAATCTCCCAGAACACACAAATAATAGCCCTAGCAGCCACCCAGAAAACCATTGGAATCACCCACATAACCAACCACAATACCCTAGCAACCACCTAGCAACACTCGAGCAATCACCAAGAAACCATCACCCAGGGCACCCTTAGCAGTTACTTGGCAGCTACCAACATCACCCTAGTGACTACCTAGCAACACTCAAGCAACCACCCAGCAACACCCTAGCAGTGCCCTAGCAACCACCTTGAACACACAAACAATTACCTACCTACAAACAGTCACCCAGAAAATTTATTTTGCAACTGAAATTGGTTCTTTAACTGTATTTTCAGGAAATATAGTGGCATGTATTAGCTGTCACAGTGATTAGCAATGTCAGGGGAAATCAGCACTAGACTTTAGAGTCTTATACCATCTTACTCTTTCATGTCCTGTGAGGACTGCCTCTTCAGAAACCCCTGAAACCCTGTTAAACCTTTAGAACAGAATGTCATCTCCCTCTTATCTCTATAAATGACATGACGTAAACTCTTATCTTAACTTCATGTTTGTGAAAGTGTCTTTCATTACGTGAGATGGTGCCACCGTGCTCAGGACACAGAGGTGAACTTGGTATCGGTCATATTTTAGCACAGCTTCCCAGACATGATGAAATTATGCACACAAGCCCCTTCTGTCTGTGTTATTTGTGAGCAAGACAGCAATAACTGTGAAAAATCGGCTTGTACCACTGAGTTATATATATATAATATATATATATATATATATATATAAATAACTGGATTGCTGATGACATAATAACAGTGAAGCCACTGCGGCGCCATATCGCCGCAAAAAGCGTGTGCAAGCAAGGAGGCCTACAAACCTGACTCAGTTACACCAGTTCTGTCTGGAGGAATGGGCCAAAACTTCAGAACTTATTGTGAGAAGCTTGTGGAAAGCTACCCAAAACGTTTGATCCAAGCTAAACAATTTAAAGGCAATGCTACCTAGAGGTGGGCGATATGACCAAAATCTTATATCACAGTATGAGTAATTTTATATCACGATAACGATATATATATCACGATATAGTAATTTTTTTCTGGAAAACCAAACAAAATCATTTAACATAACCATATTGTAATGCCTATTTTTGGAAAATATAGTCAGTTAAATTAATACTTTTTAAATGAAAACTGCTTCCTCTTATATAATTTTCTCTTTATTTAGAACTTGGCAAAGTTAAAAATAAAATAAACACTCAGTTTGATATGTTGTTGACCAGTATTATTGTAAACTTAAAAAATATGACATAATTTTTGTTAAAAATACACAGTGAAAATAACACGTCTTGCAGAAAATAAATGTAAAATATTTTTATTAACAATTCTTGCAAAAAAAAAAAAAAAGATACAAAAAAAAAAAGACAATTAATGTGGAGCACATCTTTTGGCTTTCATAATATTCTTTAGTGTGCTTCATTTTAAGGTGTTAAAACAGATTGTTTGTATTACCACAAGTGATTATCATCACGTGACAGTTTGCAGATAAAATCTTTCTAATCTGTGTTGACTTATGTGAACCAGATGTTGCACCAGTTTTAATAACAAGCTCCCCTTCATTTTCTTACCTTTTTTTGATCACATCATCAAAAATTAATCAAATGATGGAAACGTACAGATGTGCGTTGTAGTCAAGTGCACCTCGGCATGTTAAAGAGATGATCCAGTTGTCTGGATCACAGTGACACTGTCCCAGCAGATTGTGTCAGTCAGATAACGGTTGACTTCTGCATCCTCCGCTGTAGAGTGCTCAGAACCAGCCCACAAAACCAGAATTGCAAAGAATCAGCCACGAGTTTGTAGGTGCATAATTCCTTTAGTGAATCTGGTGTTAAACCAGCGCACGCAAATAACCGGCGAATTCAATCCCTGCTCAAGCCTGGTTTCAGTTTCACGTGAAGCGTGCCCACTGATGGATACAGTCATGCTGCACACATGGATATTTATATATCGCGATATACAAGATATAGAAAAATCTCTGTCGATTGACACTTTATATCGTCGCCATGATATATATCATCATATCACCCAGCCCTAATGGTACCAAATACTAACAAAGTGAATGTCAACTTCTGACCCACTGGGAATGTGATGAAAGAAATAAAACCTGAAATAAATAATTTTCTGTACTACTATTCTGACATATCACATTCTTTTTTTGTTATTAACAATTTGTATTGATTCCATACAACAAGCCAAACAGACATAACAGAAAATGTGGAATCACATTATATGAAACTAAAACCCTCCCCCCCCCGAACATACCCCCCCCCCACCCGACACGTGATCAAATGCTAAATTGACAATGATACACAAATAGACAAAATGTGCAGAAAACATTCGGAAACACAAAACAAAACAAAAAACTAAAATCTCACCTCCAAAACAAAAAGGTTGCACACATACATTCAAAATTACAAATCCCTCCCCGAGAGTCCCCCCAAATTGCCAAATAACTGCCCCATTTTTTTTTATTAAAGAAATCCAGGCTGCCTAGCCTTCTACATGACATCTCCTCAAATGCCGCTACCCTGCCCATGTCTGTGTGCCACTCTTGAAATGAGGGTGCTCCAGCCGACTTCCATCCCCTAAGGATGACCTGTCTGCTGATCATAGCACAATTTTTTATGTACTTATCCCCTATATTAATGACTGCCCCAATGCCTAAAATACAGAGTCTGGGGCAAAATGAAGTTTGAGTGCCCAATATGTCACACATAAAACTCTGAACCCTCAACCAAAATTCTTGGATCTTAAAACACCACCAAAAACATGGGGTTGTGTCCCCATCTTCTGATTGGCATCGCCAGCAGGTGAGTGTGTCTTTAAGACCAAGCCTATACAATCTGGAGGGGGTCCAATAGAATCGATGTAAAATCTTAAATTGCATAAGTCGCACCCTTGCATCTCTAGATGTAGACTTAGAATCCTAGCCCAGACTTCCTCCTCCAATACCAAGTTTAAATCTTTCTCCCATAATCTCTTGAGAGAAGTTGAAGCTCCATCCCCCAGACTCTGAATTAGCAGGGAGTAATACACTGATGCCTCATGACCTTTTCTAAAAGCAGTAATCACCACTCCCAGAGTATCTGCCGCTTTAGGTGGGTGTATGCTACTCCCAAAAATAGTACAAAGCAGGTGGCGTTGCTGTAAATGCCTAAAAAATTGAGACCTGGGAGTCCCAAAATGTTGAACCATATTTTCAAAGGATCTCAACACTCCACTCTCATATAGGTCACCGAGCGTATAAACCTCCCTCACAATCCACTCTGTCCAGCAGAAAGGGGACTTATTAATATATAACTTTGGGATCAGCCATATGCTTGAAGCAACATTTAAATTAATGTCTTTTGTCCATACCGCGTGCAAATGAGAGATAACGGGGTGTAACTTCTCCGTTTAGTTTGATTGAAAGGCTTTGCAATGGCGAAATAGGGGCAAGAACTTCCTGTTCAATACAAAACCAGGGAGGGGCTCTCACAGATAGAAGCGACCAATGAGCCAAATATCTGAGACCAAATGCATAATAATAAAACAAATCTTGGGTAGGCCTAGCCCACATTTGTCAATCGGCCTATGCAACTTACTGAAATGTAATCTGGGACGTTTACCATTACAAATGAAGGACTCGCTAACAAATTGCTTGAAATAAGAGAGGGGGACATCTATAGGGAGAGATTGTAGCAGGTAGTTGAATTTTGGAATACAATTCATTTTAATAACATTAACCTTCCCAGTCATAGATAAATGTAATGAAGCCCATCTGCCCACATCACTCGAAAACCTTTTTATTAAAGGGTCAAAATTAACTCTAACTAAATCAGACAAATTTGCTGGGAATAAAATACCCAAATACTTAATGCCCTGTTTGGGCCACTGGAACGGCGCCCGGCTGAAAAGCCGTTACCGGGCAGTATGCTGTCAGAGCCAAAGCTTCGGATTTAGACCAATTAACTCCATATCCTGAGAACTTAGAAAAGGAATTAATAATTCTAGATCTAGGACGGTCAGAGATGAATAATAAAATATAATCTGCGTAAAGCAAAATCCATCCAATAAAAGTTTTCCCGAACCCGATAATTTCTTTTGCTCAGTCGTCAGCTTAGGAAGTTCTAATGGTTCCACAAAATGTATAATATTCTCATCAGTAGACGAATATGTGGAACTATAGAGATCAAGATAGAATTCTTTAAAAGCATTATAATATCAATGTCCGAGGTAAATATTTCACCACCAGCAGATTTCATTGAGGGAATGGTAGACAAAGACTCTGTTTTATATATCTAGCAAGAAGTTTCCCGGCTTTGTCCCCCGACTCAAAGTATGACTGTCTTGCCCTGAATAGCCAAATCTCCAACTTCTGTGACAAAATAGTATTATATCTATATTTCAATCTGGTCAATTCCCTGAGGCCATTAGACGACTTCCCTTCCAATTCCACGAGTTCCTCTGCTTTGGATTTTTTGGTGAATGAGGCATATTGTATGATCCAGCCCCTAAGAACCGCCTTAAGTGCCTCCCAAGCCACGCCCACAGTGGATACTGAGGACCAGTTGGTCTCCATATCGATATTGATTTCAGCCTTTAGCATTTGTTGGAATTCAAGATTTTGCAAAAGGGATACATTAAAACGCCAACTATATGATTTATTTTTCTCCATATGTGGCAACACCTCTAAACACACCAGGACTAATATGTTTCCAATTGAGCAATCAACAACAGATGAAATGAGGGACTTAGATATTTATATATATATAAAAAAAAAATGTATTCTAGAGTAAATGGACTGATGAAAAAAAATGTATAGTCCCTACCAGATGGGAGCAAAAGTCTCCAAATATCTGTAAGACCAAGATTTTTACACATCCTGTGAAGCGTCAATGTTGCTCTAGGGGGCTTGCACACCTTTGCTTCACTATGATCGAGGACTGAGTCCATCAAAAGATTTAAAAAGTCTCCTCCCAATATTATATCATGAGGGGTGCCAGCGGCTTGCAACATCCCTTCATGATCTATAAAAAAGCCCTGATTATCAACATTAGGTGCATAAATATGAGCCAAAATAAGACTTTGTCCCTGAATTTCAGCTAAAACAATAATGACTCTTCCTAATATATGTTTAATCTGTTTGAAACATTTGAATTGTAGATGTTTACTTATCAGCGTAATGACTCCCCTTCTCTTACTCGAACATCCCCCAAATCCAAACAAACAGAAAAAGGAAAAACATGTGCATGACAGCGCCAACTGGCATCCATCCCTCCAAACTCAAACAGTCCATGTACACCTGTGAGAACTCCCGTGACAACTTTGCTGTCGGATTGCTCAAGTCCGGTGTTTCTATATGCATTTTGTGAGACAGAATTACACAACAAAAGATAATCTATAAAACACACTCTAGCCAATAGACGGAATAATCACAAAGAGCATGTAGCCATCCATAAAACTGTCCTGAAGGTGTGACACTCTACAAAATAAACTCCAGCAGCTAGGCGGAACCAGCACAAAAATGAGCAGATTCTTCAAAAAGTCAAGCGAATGTTTAGTGAGCCGGTCCACTCGGCTGCAACGTGAGTACAATGAGATGACCCACTCACACCACTGACTTTGCAAAAAATACTCCACAAAACAAACTCCAGCCAGTAGGAGGAACAAGCACAAAGAGCATGTAGGTTCATCCATAAAACTGTCCTGAAGGTGTGTTGCTCTACAAAATAAACTCCAGCCAATAGGCGGAACCAGCACAAAAAGAACGCGCAGATTCTAGTCAAGCGAATGTTCAGTGAGCTGGTCCACTTGGCTGCAACATGAGTGCAGACAAATTACTTAATCACTCCAATGTCTTTGCAAGAAATACTTCACAAAACAAACCCCAGCCAACAGAAGAAATAAGCACAAAGGGGGATGTTCTAAATACACACAATTGAATAATATTTTCATACACTTTTTGCATAACTTGGCACTTACAGCCTGACTGGTAATGATGCACAATAAAAACTTTCAGTTCACAAGTAATATTTACCTGATTTTTCTTCACACATTGTGTACATCATATTTTAATTATTTTCTTAGTTTAAGATTGAAAATATGGGTTTGGAGAGGGATAAAACTGTAACATCTATACATAAAAGGCATTTGAGAAGTATCAAAAATAACTCTTGGAACATAAAAGTACCAGTAGTTGAAGAAACACCCTAGTGTTACAAAAATAAATAAATAAATGAAACGTCAAACTCTTTTCTTTATATTTTTGCTTCCGTCTCATTCTCTGCTGTAAGAAGTTTATTTTGGAGTGTAATACATGTCTGTTTCTCACCCACACATGTTGGGCTTTAATAAATAGAAGACTAAAGCTGTGCGGATGATTAAATGGTGTTTTCAGTCGCACTAATACAAGCTGTTTGAGTAATGACGTCCTGTCGCGAGCAGGTGGGAGCTTGTTGATACAGAGTCAATACCTGGACACAGACCTTACGCATGTGTTCATCCAAAACCAGCTGAGAGAAAACATTTATTACCGGCCTGTTCTGGACCTCTGCAGCTGCTGTGAACAATGCCACAGTGACCCTCTCTCTCTCTCTCTCTCTCTCTCTCTCTCTCTCTCTCTCTCTCTCTCTCTCTCTCTCTCTATAGTGATAAAATGAGAGCCTCTGCTTTTTTAAATTAATATTTTTAATTTTTATTTTAATTAAAATTCTCATGAGGTCTTAATTAGAGCCACAAAAGTGTTCTTGTCTTTTGTCAATATTAATAACAATAATAACACTGTTTATTGGTTGAAAAATCACATTTGTTAATTCTGGAAGTTACATTCAATTGGAGCCCAATCACGGCCTGTAAATAAGACCTTTTGATATGACCTGACCTAACCAGAAATGGTTGAATCTTTTTATTAACTTGCATTAAAATTCAAATGAAATATTTATAATAATTATCTTTTTTTTTTTCATTAATTCCAAAACCAAAGTTCTACATAAAAAATCATACTATATCCAACAGTTTGTTAGTGATGGGATTAATTTTACAATATCGGTTAGTTCGGATGATTCGCTTCATTAAACCGATTTAAAAAAAACATTAAGCATTTTATGTAAAATTTTGTAGTAATATCGCAGTAGGTTAAAAAAACCTACTACTTTTTACTAGTAGGTTATAGATTGCTTCAAATGTTGTTAATTGTTCCAACATAATTGTTCACAACATTGTGAAGAACATCATTAACAAAAGCCTAGTGTTGCCAACAGGGTATGAAATTAACACCCGCCACACGCCAAATACGGATACTTTTTGTGCAACGGTGGGTCATTTTGTTAAAATGTAACTGTTAAAGAATTTAGAAACATCACCTTCTCTGATAAACCTTTTTCAAGTTATTATTATTTTTTTAAGTTAACCTTACAGGCAGAACATGACTAATCACTTTTAAGAGCATCTATTGATGCCACTGTATACTTCCATTTGCCAGTAACAAACATTATATTGGAAATTCTTAGCAGGTTAGTAGATCATCAATACTCAGATATATTAAATGAAACTTTCAGGACATTAATAACTATTTGAATGTATTTTCAGTTACTATCTCTAATAAGCGTTGTATGTTAGTCCTCCCTGTACCCTCAAAATCAGGGTTACTCTCAGGGTTAATAATCCTTGCTGTTCAATTTACTAAAACTCTATTGTGTGCTTTTCTCTTAATAATCTGAAAGTTACTCATAATGTGTTAGTCTTTTAGACTTAATTACATGTACATATGCTAATGGGCCGTACCGAGGAGTTCTGTTTGGCACACATACATCTTTTCACAGAACTTGTCTGAGTGCGGAAGTAAAAAATAGCCACATGGGGGAGCGACTTCTGTGAGAAATAGATTTCAGTTCTTGTAGATTTTTGTGCAATCAATTACTTTATCAAGACACTTTCTTTTTTGGGCCTGAACATCTGCTATGCTCTCATTCTCTCACTGTGGCAAGTAATAAGAGGAAATCTAACTTTATATGTGATTGATATCAACTTAGTGGCTACAAACTCTGTGAAACCCCTAAACTTTCTTTTATCTCCTGAAGTGTAATTCCATCTAATTCCAGGTCAGTTCTGTTGCATTAGTTTATCCGCACTTATAACACTGCATTGGTTGTGCATCTTATCACGTGGATTGTTGAGCGTTTTACCGCGGAGACCTAGCGCGTATGGAGGCTTCACGCTATTCTCCGCGGCTTCCATGCACGACTAACCACGCGCCCCACCGAGAGCGAAGACCACGAGGAGGTTAACACAACGTGACTCTACCCACCCTAGCAACCGGGCTAAGTGGTTGCTTAGGAAGCCTGACTGGAATACCACTGGATTGTTAAATTATTGATTCTTATTTTTACACACAAACACTCCTATGTTTTCTAAAACTGCTTACCTGGCTCAGATGACACAAAAATGACAAATCTATGAAATCACTGTGAATTCGGCGACAGAAGGTTGAAAGTTCTTCAGCTTAAATCCGTCTGTACTTACTGATATTTAAACTACTGCCCCCGTGGCCAATGCTAAAAGTGTTGTTGAATGTGTGGGCAAGTTTGAGCTCCAGTTTCCGAGTGAAATGTCTACAGAAATGTGGCAGAATGAGGTTGATGTCAGGGTACTGGAACATTTGGTAACAACATGTCGACTTCCAGTGTGATCATGTTGTCATGGCTTCAGTACAGACTCATTTAAATGTGTATTTGACGCTAATATGAACTTAACTCTGCATGCAATTTTCATATAACGTGTGCTGTCATCAGAGTCAGATTCTGGATGACCCGTTTTAATCATGCTAAAGTCAGCAAGCAAACATTTTAGATTCATTTTGGGGATTCTCTTCTGTCCTGTTGTTATAGTTTGTTTTTATCTTGCGTCTGTTCACAGGGGTACCTGCCTGCCAACGCCGAGCGCAGAGAAAGTACACTGCAGAGGAAGAGACAAGAATACTTTGGCTTTATCGAGCAGTACTACGACTCCCGCAATGACGAACACCACCAGGACACATACAGACAGGTAACAGACTACATTCACAGAGTACTAGAGAATACTGCTAACAGTATTTAATACAGGAGGATGATAGTAACAGGTGAATCAGAGGTGCCATGAGATTAATTGCGTTTCCTGTGATTTTTCCCTTCAACTTCCTTTCCTTGGTGTATAATTTCATACTAGTAAATGTTTTGTCAAATTATAGTTTATGTGCCTCTAATGCTTTAAAACGCAATAATGGGACATCAAACTGTAACATATTCATAGAAAGTGGCAGAAGACTTGACTTCAAAGCCAGCATTTCAGTTTGTGCAGGGGTTTAATGTAACATGGTCAAGGTTTTTAGTTGTATTTATGTTGTGATTGATGTGTTGGCAGTAGCAGTATGTTAACTGTGCCAAAACACTGTTGTGTTACAAGTGTATAGTGTTTAGAAATGCCACCAATATTACTTATAATTGTTTTTACTTAATGCAAAACAAAAACAAAACAAAAAATCTCACTAACATAATGTAGAAAAATATATTCTTAAGATATTATTTGTGTATGTATATATATATATATATATATATATATATATATATATATATATATATATATATACACACACACTCACTGGCAGCCAAAAGTTTGGAATAATTTACAGATTTTGCTCTTATGGAAAGAAATTGGTACTTTTATTCACCAAAGTGGCATTTAGCTGATCACAATGTATAGTCAGGACATTAATAATGTGAAAAATTACTATTACAATTTGAAAAAAAAATTCAGCACTTAAACTACTTCAAAGAGTTCTCATCAAAACATTCTCCACGTGCAGCAATGTCAGCTTTGCAGATCCTTGACATTCTAGCTGTCAGTTTGTCCAGATACTCAGGTGACATTTCACCCCACACTTCCTGTAGCACTTGCCATAGATGTGGCTGTCTTGTCGGGCACTTCTCACACACCTTACAGTCTAGCTGATCCCACAAAAGCTCAATGGGATTAAGATCATTACACTCTTTTCCAATTATCTGTTGTCCAGTGTCTGTGTTTCTTTGCCCACTCGAACCTTTTCTTTTTGTTTTTCTGTTTCAGAAGTGGCTTTTTCTTTGCAATTCTTCCCATAAGACCTGCACCCCTGAGTCTTCTCTTTACTGTTGTACATGAAACTGGTGTTGAGCGGGTAGAATTCAATGAAGCTGTCAGCTGAGGACATGTGAGGTGTCTGTTTCTCAAACTAGAGACTCTGATGTACTTATCCTCTTGTTTAGTTTTACATCTGGCCTTCCACATCTCTTTCTGTCCTTGTTAGAGCCAGTTGTCCTTTGTCTTTGAAGACTGTAGTGTACACCTTTGTATGAAATCTTCAGTTTTTTGGCAATTTCAAGCATTATATAGCCTTCATTCCTCAAAACAATGATTGACTGATGAGTTTCTAGAGAAAGCGGTTTCCTTTTTGCCATTTTTGAAATAATATTGACCTTAAGACATGCCAGTTTATTGCATAATGTGGCAACTCAAAAACAAACACAAAGACAATGTTAAGCTTCATTTAACGGACCAAATAGCTTTCAACTGTGTTTGATATAATGGCAAGTGATTTTCTAGTACCAAATTAGCAATTTAGCATGATTACTCAAGGATAAGGTGTTGGAGTGATGGCTGCTGTCTAGATTTGATCAAAAATGACTTTTTTCAAATAGTGATGGTGCTGTTTTTTTACATCAGTAATGTCCTGACTATACTTTGTGATCAGTTGAATGCCACTTTGGTGAATTCAAGTACCAATTTCCTTCCGAAACCGCAAAATCTGTACATTATTCCAAACTTTTGGCCGCAAGAGTGTGTGTGTGTGTGTGTGTATATATATATATATATATATATATATATATATATATATATATATATATATATATATATATACATACACACACACACACACACACACACACACACACACACACGTATATATATATATATTTTTTTTTTACATATCTTGTTTTACATACCTATATATAGATATATATTATTATCATGCTTTTTATTGTAATATTATTCGTAATTTTAAAGTATTTATAGATAATTATCATTATGTAATACAAATAATCGTATTCTCATTAGCATAATGTAGAAAATATATTCTATATAATTTATTATTTAATATTATTTTTATCAACATTTAGTATTTGTATTATTCTTATTCTAATATTTATAATTGTAAATTATTTATGTGTGATTATGTTTTGATAATTACATAATTTACAATTACAAATATTGGAATAAGAATATACTGTAATACAAATATATATTTAAATATCATTATTGTATTATTCAGTTATATATTATTTAATATAATTTAATTTGTAAAGTTATATACAGGTGCATCTCAATAAATTAGAATGTCGTGGAAAAGTTCATTTATTTCAGTAATTCAACTCAAATTGTGAAACTCGTGTATTAAATAAATCCAATGCACACAGACTGAAGTAGTTTAAGTCTTTGGCTCTTTTAATTGTGATGATTTTGGCTCACATTTAACAAAAACCCACCAATTCACTATCTCAAAACATTAGAATATGGTGACATGCCAATCAGCTAATCAACCCAAAACACCTGCAAAGCTTTCCTGAGCCTTCAAAATGGTCTCTCAGTTTGGTTCACTAGGCTACACAATCATGGGGAAGACTGCTGATCTGACAGTTGTCCAGAAGACAATCATTGACACCCTTCACAAGGAGGGTAAGCCACAAACATTCATTGCCAAAGAAGCTGGCTGTTCACAGAGTGCTGTATCCAAGCATGTTAACAGAAAGTTGAGTGGAAGGAAAAAGTGTGGAAGAAAATGATGCACAACCAACTGAGAGAACCGCAGCCTTATGATTGTCAAGCAAAATCGATTCAAGAATTTGGGTGAACTTCACAAGGAATGGACTGAGGCTGGGGTCAAGGCATCAAGAGCTACCACACACAGACGTGTCAAGGAATTTGGCTACAGTTGTCGTATTCCTCTTAAGCCAATCCTGAACCACAGACAACGTCAGAGGCGTCTTACCTGGGCTAAGGAGAAGAACTGGACTGTTGCCCAGTGTTCCAAAGTCCTCTTTTCAGATGAGAGCAAGTTTTGTATTTAATTTGGAAACCAAGGTCCTAGAGTCTGGAGGAAGGGTGGAGAAGCTCATGGCCCAAGTTGCTTGAAGTCCAGTGTTAAGTTTCCACAGTCTGTGATGATTTGGGGTGCAATGTCATCTGCTGGTGTTGGTCCATTGTGTTTTTTGAAAACCAAAGTCACTGCACCCGTTTACCAAGAAATTTTGGAGCACTTCATGCTTCCTTCTGCTGACCAGCTTTTTAAAGATGCTGATTTCATTTTCCAGCAGGATTTGGCACCTGCCCACACTGCCAAAAGCACCAAAAGTTGGTTAAATGACCATGGTGTTGGTGTGCTTGACTGTCCAGCAAACTCACCAGACCTGAACCCCATAGAGAATATATGGGGTATTGTCAAGAGGAAAATGAGAAACAAGAGACCAAAAAATGCAGATGAGCTGAAGGCCACTGTCAAAGAAACCTGGGCTTCCATACCACCTCAGCAGTGCCACAAACTGATCACCTCCATGCCACGCCGAATTGAGGCAGTAATTAAAGCAAAAGGAGCCCCTACCAAGTATTGAGTACATATACAGTAAATGAACATACTTTCCAGAAGGCCAACAATCCACTAAAAATGTTTTTTTTATTGGCCTTATGATGTATTCTAATTTTTTGAGATAGTGAATTGGTGGGTTTTTGTTAATTGTGAGCCAAAATCATCACAATTAAAAGAACCAAAGACTTAAACTACTTCAGTCTGTGTGCATTGAATTTATTTAATACACGAGTTTCACAATTTGAGTTGAATTACTGAAATAAATGAACTTTTCCACGACATTCTAATTTATTGAGATGCACCTGTAGTATTAATTGCAGTATTTGTTGTACTGCCTTTAATTTATGCTTTAATTTTGAAATGAATCATTGTGTACGGACAGGATGATTTTCATCATCGTACTGCAGTTTGAGAATCACTGAAAATAATGAGAATTACAAACACAGGAAACTAAAATGTTACAGAGAATTGGGTGCAAAATGTGCTTAATGGACATGAAAAAAGGCTTAATTTTCTTTAAACAAAATATAATTTCTTTGTTATTTGTTGATTTAAAATCAAATCAAATATCTTTTATTGTCACTTAATCATGTACAAGTGTAATAATGTGTGAAAATCTAGTGTGTAATGTATAATGTGTGTGTATGTGTTTGTGTGTTATTTGTCCAATCTCATTCTCATGACTCTGTGTGCACGAGTGCGTGTGTGTGTGTGTGTGTGTGTGTGTGTGTTCTTGAAATCCATATTTTGTGTATATACTGTACATGTTGTATGTGTGTTCTTTTTTTCCAAACCATCAGATTCACATAGATATTCCCCGAATGAGTCCGGAAAGTTTAGTTCTTCAGCCCAAGGTAACAGAGGTAAGAGGACAGATGAACCGCCTGTCGGTCACGCCTCTGTCTACCTGTCACCCAACAGCTTGTCACTCAATCATCTGTCTGTCTGCCTGTCAGTCAAACTGTCTGTCCTATCAGCCAGCTGAGTCTTGGGCCACAAGTGTTTGTTGGAAAATGTGTGTTAAAGAATAGTTCAACCAAAAATTTCAATTTTGTTATTTATCTCCCTCATGTCTTTCCAAACCCCTATGATCTTTTTGTGTTCTTCTGTGGACCATTAAAGGAGAAACACAAAACTATCAAATACTTCAGAGGTCTTTTAGTAGTCAGAAGTAGTTGCATCGACTAACAAAAGCCCCCATTATTTGTAAATGCAAAAAAAACAAAAAAAAAACAACCTGCACATTCTTAAACATTTTGTGTTCTATGGAAGAAAGAATATCATATGGGTTTGGAACAACATAAGGGTTAGAACGATGACAGAATTTCAGTTGTTGGGTGAACTATTCCTTAAGGTACTCGGGAAGTAGAATTCAGTCGGTTAGTTCCTACTCTAACGGCCTCAAACGGCCAGACTCTCTTCAAGCTCTCTTGCCATTCTGATCTGTCCTAACCTGCTTGTGCACCTCTCTTTGTGTCTCTTCCCTGCAGATTCACATTGACATTCCGAGAACTAATCCTCTTATACCTCTCTTTCAACAAGCTTCTGTGCAAGAGGTGAGATGTTCGCACCGCCCACTTCACTCAGCTTGATGCATTCTGCAGTGTCACACACAAAGCACCCTCACAAACTCACACCCAGCCAAGAAAACACCTTGGTATAGTTCACCCATAAATGAAAATTCTGTCATAATTTACTCAACCTCATGTCCGTCCAAACCCATATGACTTTCCTACATGGAACACAAAAGTGAACTTTTAAAGAATATCCTAGCCACTCTTTTCTATAGTGAAGATCAATGGGGGCTGGGGCTGGCAAGCTCCATAAAAGCACCATAAAATTGGTCCATACGACTCCTGCGTTATATATTCAAAGTTTTCTAAAGACGTACAAGACCTTTGTGTGAGGAATGGACCACCTCAAGTTCACCTCGTTATTCATGAAACACAGATGCTCTGTGCTGTAGCTTTCTGCAATCTTGAGTTATTTCATAATTTTTCCAATTACTCGATTACACAGATAATTGATAGTGAGAGCCCTACTACCATCAGACAAGCAATATGAGTCTTAAATTACTGGTCCACATACAGTAAATAATATTTAACTTCAAATATTTTATTAAATATTTGTAACAGCTGGTTTTGATTGAACAAGTTACTTACTGCATTTAAAATAAAGTAGAGCTGTCAGAATGCAATTGATTTCAAATGTAAAATTGTTCTTAATCGCGATTAACACATTTACCGTTAATACAGAATAAACCATCATAAGCACTTGTTGGATGGGCAGAATGTTTGCAATGTGTCAGCCCGGAGTCATTACACTGATGTACACTTCACAACACACACACAGCAGCGCTTTCCTGTCAGTGATAAAATGATGGAGCTATTTGCTATTTGATGTACAAAACAAGCCCAGATGGGACTTGTGAAAGAAATCAAGTATTTTTCAGCATATGTACGGCACATTTTAATTACCACAGAAGCACGTCAAGTCTTAACAGTCACCAAATGCAGAATGAGACGTTTTTGTCTGCAAGCGCATTTTAAGTGGAGTTCAAAGCTGCGCTTGACTTCGTGTCTTCATGGTTGCTGTAACAAAGTGGATAGCCACAGTTTACCGGCAGATTAATATTGTGGAGGGTGAGAGTTTTAAAAGAGATTTAATGCCCATAGCAATAAAAATGCAACCTATGGGGATACTAATTCTTTCAATTAGTCAAACTCCCACTAGACTTTGGGAAACATTTAATGATACTTGAATTGGTGCTATTTTAGTGTATTTCTATCTTTATACTGTGGAAAGCCTTGTTTTGAAAATGTTAATAAAGCATTATATTGTTACAAATTGTTTTGTTTTCTTTCCTAAGATGGAAATAATGCATTTTGACAGGAAAAGAAAAATATATAGTTTCAAAATGTCAAGTTTTAATCGACTGACAGCACTAAAATAAATACTAATTTAATAAAAAGGCTAATTTAAAATATCTGTTATTTTTATTACACACTGCAGTGGTGGAGATGGGGTCCCGTTCCTCCCGATCATTGTCAGATCATATTTGGCCTCATTTCAGTCACAGCACCTGCACTTTGGAAATTAAAAACAGCCATTTGTGATCAGAATTCACAGCAATTTCTCCGTGAAAAGGTCAAATCCACCATCTGCAGCTGCAGGGCAAATGGGTCTTAATGGAGCAGATGAGACAGAAAGGATTGTTATTCGTGAAATATCATAATTTGTCAAATCCTGAGTTTGTCCTGAACCGCTGATGGAAATTTAAAGAAGCCCAAATCTTTCATAATCTTTTGTAAATGGGGTGTTTTAACCCCACAAACAGCACTTTTTTGACATTCATCACAATTAAAGTAAAGCGCCAATTGAAAGCAGTTCTTTTCTTGGGTGCCAAAAGAACCGGAAGTGCCGTCGCAGAGCGTTTTTTGTAAACAGTAACAAGCACGCGAGATGTCTTCTGATTTGGTCTGTGTCAATGGGGCTTTTGCTAATAAACTACAGTATGCATACACATTTTACCTGTGTGGGGGGCATGGTCACCATGGGCTCTGTGTAGGTGGAGTCAAATGCCTGACCAGCCTCAGTGGGTTGCTTCACTATTTGATGAAAAAAAAAAATTATTGTAAAATTACACTTTGATGTTTGCAATACATGCGTCTGAAAATGTTTGTTTGTATCTTACCTCAGTTTCAGTGAAACTGTTTACATTCAGCTGATCTGCTTGCCACGTAAGTGAGTTAGAGCTACAGTCTGATAAATATATAAATAATTCACTTTATAATTCACGAAGCAGAATGAATAAACTATTGCATGCATCATGTTTGCATTGTAAGGCTGTACATATAGAATTCAGATATAAAATCAGTAACTATTATGTCTACTCTTTAAACTGAGATGATTTCCTTTTAATCCAGTAAGCACACTCAATGTGGCTCCAATGTAATGACATCATCAACAATCCAGTTTTATATTTTAGATCAGGAGTTTGTTGTTAGCATGTTCCTCGGCTAATGATGTGATCCTCTAATAAGCATAAAAATACATAGCACACTCACAAATATTGGGTAAAATAGTTTGTGTAGTTTGGGAAAAAGTTTGTGTTGACTAGTGCTGTCAGTCTTTTAAAAATCTTTAATCATGATACATTTTCTTCGTAGTTAATCGTGATTAATAGCAGATTTTGAAAGTGCTGAAATTTATATATATATACTTACTTTCCTGTCAACATTCATTTTTTTCCTTCGTAGGAAAGAAAACAAAATATTATGTAACAATATAGTGCTTTATTAACATTTTCCATACAAAGCCTTCCACAGTATAAAGATAGAAATGCACTAAAATAGCACCAATTCAAGTAACATTAAATGTTTCCCAAAGTCTTAAGTGGGAGTTTGACTAACTGAAAGAACTAGTTCCCACATAGCTTGCATTTTCATTTCAATGGGCATTAAACCTCTTACACTCTATGCCTCGAAATCATGGATGATATTGCTCCACCCAGGCCTAGAAGCTCCAGGTCTCAACCACGGCCTTGGATCAATGAAAACATCCATGCCCTTAGACAGGCCTGCAGAAAAGTGGAGCGAAAATGGGAAAAGGACAAGCTTCAGATCTCCCTAAAGATGTTGAGAGAATCTCTTTCTAGCTATCAGCTCACAGTCAAAACTTCTAGGGAAATATACTATTCAGATGTAATTCAAAGAAACACTCACAACCCTACAATTTTATTTAGTACTGTAAGCAAATTGCTACAACCATCAAGTACATCCTTTATTGACTCCTGAAATTTGTGAAGACTTCCTAAATGTTTTCTTACATAAGATTGAGCTTATTAGATCACAGACTGCATCTACACAAAACTCGGTATGGTATTGCTCTGTCTCCGCTGTTTTTCCCCAATTTGAGCCAATAACTCATCTCTAGCTACCGTAATAGAGCAAGTAAATCCTTCAACTTCCCCATCTGATCCTATCCCCCCATGTATGTTGATGGATTTGTTTGATATCGTGGGGCTTGGTGTGCAATCTATGATAAGCAGTTCTTTATTGAATGGTATTGTTCCTGTCTGTCTTAAGCAGGCAGTGGTTCAGCCTCTTATTAAAAAAACAAACAAATCTTGATTCCGCTATTTTAAATAATTATCGTCCTATTTCTAAATTACCCTATTATTCGAAGGTTTTAGAGAAAGTTGTTTTGTCTCAGCTTTCTTCATTTTTAGTAGAGAATGATATTACAGCACAGAGTCTGCTCTTTTGAAAGTTTCTAATTATATTTTATTAGCCGTCGACTCAGGTCTCTCTGCTATTTTAAATAAGTTAGACCTTAGCGCTGCCTTCGAAACTATTGACCATGCTATACTCTTGAATTGGTTGAAGTGTGAGGTTGGCATTCAGGGAACTGCGCTAAAATGGTTTAAGTCTTATTAGAACATTTTCTGTTAAAATTGGACATTCAGCATCATCTTCAGCTCCTTTAAAATATGGTCTTCCTCAAGGCTCTGTACTGGGCCCCTTATTATTATCATTATATGTGCACCTTCTAGGATCTATCTGCTGCCAACATGGAATTTCTTACCACTTGTATGCCGACGACACAGCTTTACTTCCCACCAAAAATGGGAGACAGTCAATCGCTAACGTTGCTCATGAATTGTTTGAAGGATGTTATGAGTTGGCTATCTAATAACTTTCTTCAGTTAAACGACAATAAATCAGAAGTTGTTATTTTTGGCCCATCTAAATCTAAAGAGGCATTAGCCCATACACTTGCACACTTGCACCACTAGCGATTAGTGTAAAGGACAATGTGAGCAATCTTAGTGTAATACTAGATTCAGCTCTTACTTTTAATAAGCAGATAAATAATATAGTTAAATGCAGCTTAGAGTTATTTATAAAATAAAGTCTTTTCTTGGATTTAAAGATCTGGAGGTGATAATTAATGCTTTTATTTCATCCCGCCTCGACTACTGTAATTGCCTCTACTCGGGAATTGGTCATAAGCGGTTATCCCATCTACAACTTGTGCAGAATGCGGCAGCCAGGTTACTGACTGGCACCAGGAAAAGGGAACATATTACTCCTGTCTTGTCTTCCCTTCACTGGTTGCCAGTTAAGTACAGAGTCGACTATAAAATTGAATTGTTTGTTTTTAAAGCACTACATGGCCAGTCTCCACAGTTCATCAATGATCTTCTTAGGCCCTATAATTCCTCTAGGCTATTGAGATCGTGCAACCAAATGCTGTTAGCAATTCCAAGATTTAGACAGAAATCTAAAGGTGATCGAGCCTTTTCTGTGGTTGCCCCCAAGTTATGGAATGATCTCCCTATTCACATCCGGTCCTAAGTTTTATCTTTTTTTATTAGCTTTTAAGTCTGAGTAATGAATTCATTTTTAAGTGAGTGAATACATTTTCAAGTGTGTTGTGAAAGTATGTCTCTGATGTTCTGTTGTTTTCTTTTTATTGTTGTTCCACAAAAATTGGGAAGCACTTTGGATAATGTAAACATTTAAAAACTGCTATATAAATAAAGATGAGTTGAGTTGAGTTGAGTTAAACTCTCATCCTCCACAATATTAATCTGCCAGCAGACTGTGGTTATCCACTTTGTTTTAGCAATGGAGAAGCTGTGTTTTTTGTTTTTGTTTTAGCACATTCAAAGCATTGATTTAAATGGTGTTCCCCTAAGCATGTTAAAATGTTTAATGAAAAATAAACCATTGTAGATGTTTGTGAGAACAAAAAGAGTCCATGCTTCCTACATCAAAATGTAATTGATGATATGAATGCAGTCCTATGATTGGCTGACATCGAAACATTGTAGTGTAGAAAGGTTTGAAGGTCATGATCTTTCAAGTGTTCTCTGCTTCAGTGGGGCGACGAGCTTTCAACATGGTGAGCAAGTATGTGTTTGTAGGCATTCCACCAGAGTAACCCGAATCCAGATCCAAAGTAGCCCGCCTTATACACCTCATTAAGTGTAGTCCAATTGACTTTTCAAACATTAATTACTTTTATAAAAATAGATCTGTCAATGCATCATTGCCCTTAGCTGGATTCCTTCCACTCCTTTCCCCATGCTTCTAAAAATTATTTCACATTTAAAAGCATCGCATCAAAAACCATTTTTGGGGTTAAGAAAACCAGACTTGTACGTAGGAGGGCTCCACTCTAGATGCCTCCTAACCAAATAAATGGATAATGTATTCACTCCCGGCACTTCAATGCACTCCAACTTGCTCATTGATTTCTGCTGCCTGGTTTAGTTTCTAATTTCCACTTTCTAATGGGCTTCTGAAGAAGAGCGAAAGAACTGGTCATGGCTTCCTCCCAAAGAGGAGAGGAGATGGGAGGGTTCGAGACAGAATAGAGGCAAAGGAGATGTAAAAAATGTGGAGGTACTCACATTACCAGTCTAGAGTTTTGATAAATGGAGCTTTTATCATAGAAAATAACGCAGATGAGGAAGACGTGCCATTTAATCGACAGAATCATGAAAAATTAGCACAAGCCGCCTTCTACACATTTATTATTTAGGGCTCAATGTGAGAGATGAGTTTATTTGGGGGATGACAGTTACATGACTGCCTGAAATGAGTGTGGGAGATGTCAGCGTCATAAACAGACGGAAAGATGAAGAAGGAGACTTCCATTTCCCCTCTTGATTTAAGTCAGACTTCAAGCTGCCTTTAATTCCAATGAGCTGACAGCAAGGTGAATCATGAAAACCCATGTCACCATCACTTTGAATTAAGATAGTGTTGTTGCCTCTGAAGAAAGGAAAACCAAAGTCACGCAAAAGTCCTTGATTTACAGTGTCAAACAAGATCAACATATAAACAACATCTGAAGTTAAAAAATATTGAAGTTTTTTTTTTTTTTTTTTTTTTGCCTAATAGGGCGTTTCTTTCTTTCTTTCTTTTTATTTTTTTTTTTTTTTGGTCCTGGAACAACATAACTAGCAACTACCTAAACTCATCTGCTTAAACTCAAAAAGGAATGATAGGTTGATAAGAATTTTGCTGTTGGAGCCCCTTACCCCAACTCTAAGCCTATTTCTAGCCCTAAACCTATCCAACCTACCCCAAATTCAGAGGGAAATCATTTGTTGATAATTATTGAAAAATCATAATAATTTTGTTATAGAGCCTAACGCTAGCACTAACCCCAACTTGAAACCTAACCTACCCCTAAATTCAGATGGAAATGATTGGTTAATAAGAATGTTGTTAAAGCCCCTTAGCCCAGCCCTAAGCCTAACCCTAAAATCTGATTAGTTGGGAGGAATGTTGCTAAAATCCTAACCCCATCCCTAACCCTAACCCAAACCTGACCATAAGCCTAATCCTAAACCAAAACCTAATTCTGATTGATTGGAATGTTGTTGATATCCCAACCCCAGCCTTAAACCTAAACCTATTTCTAACCCAACCCTAAATCTTAATCCTTAATCCTAAAGCTGACCCTAAACCTGACTGATTGATAGGAATTTTGTTGAAATCCCATCCAGGCCTAAACCCAACCTTGACCCTAACCCTATCCTAAAGTTAACTGACTGTAGAATATTTAGGGGGTTCTAAAGGAATTCTGGATCTTACAGCCTAAAAGTTGATTGGTTATTAGGAATGACCAACAAGAATGTTGATCTAGGAACATGTTCTGCTAGGTCAAATCATGGTCACCAAATTTAAGTAGAGAGCGCCCTCTCAAAATGAACATGTACACAGCTACTTGTAATTTCTCACCTTGCTGTCTGCGCTATTTAATGTTGTGATGTTAATGATTAAAAAGTTCAGAAGGCTTAATTGATTTCTTAAATGATTGCTAGCTGGGGGTGGCTGATCCCACTGCATCTTAATTAAAATACTTTGAGTGTGACCTTGAATGCTCATAATACTAACAGTAACACTTTATATGTTATACTGTATGGTAGATCAATATATGTTGCTTAAATATTAATGGTGAAGATATATGGTCTGATATTTTGCTTTTTTTTGCTTGTAGATCTTTGAACGGATTCTGTTCATCTGGGCGATTAGGCATCCGGCCAGCGGTTATGTCCAGGGCATCAATGACCTTGTCACACCCTTCTTCGTTGTTTACATTTTTGAGTATATTGGTGAGTCAATAACGTTTTTACTATACCAGATGTATAAATTCCAATAGTTATGTTCAGGACACTGGCAGACTCTCCTTGACAATGAATGAGATGAGGTCGCTTTGTCGCTGGAAGTCGCTGCATGTGTGTACGCGGCTTCAGTGTCGGCTGGGAAAGGTGGCTGCTAAACTTACTGCTGCCGTTTCTGCCTCACAAATCCACTGATTTGTGCGGTGATGTTGGTGTAAATAAAATGACATGTTTGGCAAATTCGACAAGCTGTACTGCTACAGTAAAATCTACTTGGGGTTTGCCATCGATCTTCTTGCCTATGTACTGTAAGTGTGTTGCTCTGTTTTCCTGTAAGCTCTCAGCGCTGCCTTTCTGGGGAGGAGACTGTTTCGCAGCTCTCAATATTGTGCTGCTTGGTTTTAATTACACTATAATGTGTTTGTTTATGTATTGTACGTTACATATGGTATTGTATAGTGAGCATCGTATTGTATGATATAATACGATACAATATATGTTTACACCCCTAATCACAATATATCGAATTGTGACATTTGTATTGCAATACGTATCGTATCATGAGGTGCCAGGCAATACCCAGCCCTAGTGTGCACATTGCTTTACTGCTAAAAACTAAAGCTGTCATTAGAATAAAATAATACATTTTACTTTGTTATCCCTCAAACTTTCCAGGGCCCCCCTACCACCCCCTGCAGCCCCCTGGTGGTCCTCGGACCTCAGTTTAAAATACCTGTCTTTGACTATGATCTCTCATGAGAGATCTGGCTCAACTATGTTCGGTTCAGAGAAAATGTGCTATTAAATATTTGGCTGGACAATCGAAAACTTTAAAGCTATTTTTCTCAGTTTCGGTGTTGGCGTACTCACTGCATTTTTACTTTTTAGGCCAGTATATATAACTTTAAACTGTTGCTCTGAAATGACACCTGAAGTTTTTGCCAATTCCTGCTATAGCACCTCTCACCAACAGATTATGTGTTCTAGAAGCTTTTACATTCACATACTTTCATAAGTATATGTTTTGCGGGTTAGCATTGAATTGTGATGTTGCCCGATGGTTTTGATGCAGTATTTGTTCCTCTGTTTTCCATCTCGTTTTCTTCCATCCAATATATTTTCTGGCTTTTATCGAGAAATGAGATGCATAATTTCTTTTTGGCAAAAAGGTGCACTCTGTTTTCTATGTGTGCATGCCTGTATTTGCCAGAAGGCAACAAGCATCTCAAAAGATAAAGAGGCGTTCTCTCATCTAAAGAGGCGTTCTCTCATCTAAAGATGTTTTGGAGATCTCGCTCTTTCTCCTCACTGTGCCAGAGAGATTTTGGAGAGTGTACCTGAATGCCTTCTTAAACTCTCAGTCATTTATTACCCACAATTCCATCTGGCCTAATATGGCACGGTTCGATGTGTGACAGACACTCATTCAAAGTGTGCTATTTGTGCTAAGTGCTGACTGCTGGGGGCAACCAGCAGCAAAACATCAAGATTTCACTCTGACGAGAGACCTTGATCCGTCAATAACGCACATATTACACTCCAAATAATCCTTACTTGTTTGAAATACTGTATCTGTATTAGTGCTGCAATACTCTGAATCAGAGTAACTCTGAATGGGCACATGTACCCTGATATTCAAGTGCTCATATTGACAGAAGTGACTCATCATAATTAGTGCTTCTTTTCCTGTCAAAATGCATTTATTTCCATCTAAAAAAAAAAAAAAAAATATATATATATATATATATATATATATATATATATATATATATATATATATATATATATATATATATAATATATATTCTTACATATTGTACACAATGCATTAACATTTTCCAAACAAAGCCTTCCACAGTATAAAAATAGAAATGCACTAAAATAGCACGAATTCAAGTAACATTAAATGTTTCCCAAAGTCTTAGTGGGAGGCTTACTCATTGAAAGAACTAGTCTCCCCATACAGTAGGTTGCATTTTCATTGCAATGGGCATTAAATCTCTTAAACTCTCATCCTTCACAATATTAATCTGCCGTAAGACTGTGGCAATCTGCTTTCCTACAGCAATTGTGAAGCCACGTTCACGATTCGCGTCAGGGCAGCAATGCCAGCATCAATCGCCGCTTTGAACTCCACATGAAACGCACTTGCAGACAAAAATTTCTTATTCTGCGTTTTGGTGATAGTTAAGACTTGGCATGCTTCTGTGGTAATTAAAATACTTGATTTCTAACACAAGTCCCATCTGGGCTTGTTTTGTACATCAAATAGCGTTAAGACATCCTTTCTCCATCATTGGATAACTGACATGGAAGCGCTGTTGTGTGTGTGTATGTGTTGTGAAGTGACTCCGGGCAGACACATTACAAAGGTTTCACCCTTTCAACAAGTGTTTATGCTGGTTTATTCTGTATTAATAGTAAATGTGTTAATCATGATTAAGAAAAATTAATGCGTTAAACTTTTTAAATGAATTGCATGTGTTAACATGTTAATTCTGACTGTAATCATAACACATTATGTTTTAGACATCTTTGAAAATCTTCTCAGAGGTTATCAAACTTATCAAAGTCCAGTAACACCTATACACTAAAATGGGGCCTCGTTTATAATTTTATGATTGGTTACGGTAGCATTTTGGGTTGTATTTTGCAGTCCGATTGGTTAAGAGGTGGACAGTAGCTTTTGCCAGCACTGTACATGGTGACTTTTGTTCTGGGACCGCAACAGCGCTGTATGTAACAGTGTATGCACTGAGGTCGAATGTTACTGGATAAACTAAGGGGGTTGAAAAGACTGATTAATCAGATATTTTTAAAATTGATTTATTGGATGTGTTTTCTATTTTCTTCATTTTTCCCCTGCTGAATAAAAAAACAATAGAAATTATATTGGTGCCCACTACAAATACTATTACAAGTTTAGTATTTTGGCCATATTTTATTAGGAAATACTTTTTTGTATTGGTCCCTAATGGTCTCCACTAGACATAACATGCCACCAAAAAAAACACATTACCTAAAAAACATTTTTTTAGCAAACTACTGGCAAACTGTCGACATTAATATATATATATATATATATATATATATATATATATATATATATATATATACATGTACATATACATATACGTATATATATATGTGTGTATATATATATATATATATATATATATATATATATATATATATATATATATATATACACTATATTGCCAAAAGTATTCGCTCATCTGCCTTTAGACGCATATGAACTTAAGTGAAATCCCATTCTTAATCCATAGGGTTTAATATGACGTCGGCCCACCCTTTGCAGCTATAACAGCTTCAACTCTTCTGGGAAGGCTTTCCACAAGGTTTAGGAGTGTGTTTATGGGAATTTTTGACCATTCTTCCAGAAGCGCATTTGTGAGGTCAGACACTGATGTTGGACGAGAAGGCCTGGCTCGCAGTCTTCGCTCTAATTCATCCCAAAGGTGCTCTATCGGGTTGAGGTCAGGACTCTGTGCAGGCCAGTCAAGTTCTTCCACACCAAACTCGCTCATCCATGTCTTTATGGACCTTGCTTTGTGCACTGGTGCGCAGTCATGTTGGAACAGGAAGGGGCCATCCCCGAACTGTTCCCACAAAGTTGGGAGCATGGAATTGTCCAAAATCTCTTGGTATGCTGAAGCATTCAGAGTTCCTTTGACTGGAACTAAGGGGCCAAGCCCAGCTCCTGAAAAAACAACCCCACACCATAAACCCCCCTCCACCAAACTTCACAGTTGGCACAATGCAGTCAGACAAGTACCGTTCTCCTGGCAACCGCCAAACCCAGACTCGTCCATCAGATTGCCAGATGGAGAAGCGTGATTCGTCACTCCAGAGAACACGTCTCCACTGCTCTAGAGTCCAGTGGCGGCGTGCTTTACACCACTGCATCCAACGCTTTGCATTGCACTTGGTGATGTATGGCTTGGATGCAGCTGCTCGGCCATGGAAACCCATTCCATGAAGCTCTCTACGCACTGTTCTTGAGCTAATCTGAAGGCCACATGAACTTTGGAGGTCTGTAACAATTGACTCTGCAGAAAGTTGGCGACCTCTGCGCACTATGCGCCTCAGCATCCGCTGACCCCGCTCTGTCATTTTACGTGGCCTACCACTTCGTGGCTGAGTTGCTGTCATTCCCAATCGCTTCCACTTTGTTATAATACCACTGACAGTTGACTGTGGAATATTTAGAAATTTCACGACTGGACTTGTTGCACAGGTGGCATCCTATCACAGTACCACGCTGGAATTCACTGAGCTCCTGAGAGCCGCCCATTCTTTCACAAATGTTTGTAGAAGCAGTCTGCATGCCTAGGTGCTTCATTTTATACACCTGTGGCCATGGAAGTGATTGGAACACCTGAATTCAATTATTTGGATGGGTGAGCGAATACTTTTGGCAATATAGTGTACATATATATATATATATATATATATATATATTTATTTTTTTATTTTTTTCTCCCAATTTAGAATGCCCAATTCCCAATGTGCTTTTTAAGTCCTTGTGGTCACGTAGTGATTCGCCTCAGTCCGGGTGGCGGAGGACGAATCCCAGTGGCTTGTTGAGCGCGTTGCCACGGAGATATAGCGCGTGTGGAGGCAACCACGCTCAACTTACAACGCGCCCCACCGAGAACGAACCACATTATAGCGACCACGAGGAGGTTACTCTACCCTCCCTAGCAACCGGGCCAATTTGGTTGCTTAGGAGACCTGGCTGGAGTCACTCAGCACACCCTGGGATTCAAACTAGTGAACTGATGCATGTGTAAACGGCATCAATAAAAAAAAAAATAGTACAAGGACTGAATACAAGCAATGCAGTAGATGTCCGATTCCTCACATTCTTGTGGTAATTGTAGTCCTTATTTGGCAACTTGTTAACAACTTACCTTTTTAAAGCACCCAATGGCTTCAAAATACCACCTTTTGAGGTATCACTGTGTGTAACTTATGTTATAGATCAGAACATAAAAGTCTCTTCAAATAATGTTAACCACAGACCTTATTCTACTCATAACACAAAAAACACTTTTCTAAATCCCCATTGGAAATTTCTGAGGGCACCAATGGCTCAAAAAAATACTGATTATCTTCCAAGTTTTAGGACTGCAAGCTTAACAGCTCTATTAGTAACTTATTCAGTTACTTTCTTCATAGCCCTTGCAGTCTTTGTACAAGCAATAGTGAGTTTGTTGCTAAATGTAGGCTGACATTTATGAAGAAGAAGCTCTTATTTAGTTAGTGTGGTAGAGAATGAAAGAGATGCCTATGATTTCCCTTTAGGAGAATTGTTATTTATTTAAGCCACAGATCAGATTGCTCTTGAATCCTGCTTTAAAAAATGTAACCTGACAGGGTTAAATTAGGGACCAGTTAGTCTGTTGGTTGTGTGTGCATTGCTGTCAGGGTATTGAATTATTAAAGACAATTTTCTGTTTTTATAAAAAAATGCATGAGGAGACAGGGAAAATCATAATAGTGCATTTCTGCCCTTGTTCCAAGAGCCTTCAAAATATATTTGAATAGCATTCACCCCTCAACAAATGAAATTGCTCATCTGTTCTGTGAGTATTTAGAGGACCAAGGCCTGGTGGAATAAAACAACTCAAGTTAAATTTAATGCAGTTGATTTTTCCTCTTAGCAAGACTGCAGGGAACCCTGTTTATGGTAGTCAAACTATTCTACAGGAAACTCCTGAAAGTTTTTTTATATATTTAATTGATATCAGAGTACTCTCGCAGAGCCAGGCATGTGACTCTTGGCACAAAGTCTTGTCCACGTTGCCGCTTATACTTAGCACTGTCCACTTAGATTGAAAGAGACCATCTATCCAACATTTAAAATGACCAATAACATTTTATTTGGTTTTTATGTGATGTTAAAGGGTTGGTTAATTGAAAATATATGATAACACAGTAATAGAGCGTAATAAAGTAGTAGCTCTTTCAAATTGATGTAACAGTCTAGGCAAACAGTTGCATAAACAACACTGATGAAATTTTAGGAAAATGAAGACTGAATTACTAGGTGATTCATGTCAAGAGAACTTGTCAAGAAAATGTCCTGGTCCTATTTTACTCCAAAATCAGAAGAAACAAACAAAAAGTGAATATTTTTCACTTAGAAAATTAAGCCTATTTTTAGGGTTAGTAAGATTTTTAACATACAACACTCAGTTTTTCACAATTCCTGACATTTAGTTGTAGAAAACATTCCCTGTCTTAGGTCAGTTAGAATCACTACTTTATTTTAAGAATGTGAAATGTCAGAATAATAGTAGAGAGAATGATTTATTTCAGCTTTTATTTCATCACATTCCCAGTGGGTCAGAAGTTTACATACACTTTAGTGTTAGTATTTGGTAGCATTGCCTTTAAATTGTTTAATTTGGGTCAAACATTTTGGGAAGCCTTCCACAAGCTTCTCACAATAAGTTGCTGGAATTTTGGCCCATTCCTCCAGACAGAACTGGTGTAAATGAGTCAGGTTTGTAGGCCTCCTTGCTCGCACAAGCTTTTTCAGTTCTGCCCACAAATGTTCTATCGGATTGAGGTCATGGCTTTGTGATGGCCACTCTAATACCTTGACTTTGTTGTCCTTAAGCCATTTTGCTAAAACTTTGTATGTATGCTTGCGGTCATTGTCCATTTGGCAGACCCATTTGCGACCGACCTTTAACTTCTTGTCTGATGTCTTGAGATTTTGCTTTAATATATCAACAGAATTTTCTTTCCTCATGATGCCATCTATTTTGTGAAGTGCACCAGTCCCTCCTGCAGCAAAGCACCCCCACAACATGATGCTGCCACCCCCATGCTTTACGGTTCGGATGGTGTTCTTCGGCTTGCAAGCCTAATCCTTTTTCCTCCAAACATAACGATGGTAATTATGGCCAAACTGTTCAATATTTGTTTCATCAGACCAGGTGACATTTCTCCAAAAAGTACGATCTTTGTCCCATGTGCACTTACAAACTGTAGTCTGGCTTTTTTATGGTGGTTTTGGAGCATGGTGTTCTTCCTTGCTGAGCAGCCTTTCAGGTTATGTCGATATAGGACTCATTTTTACTGTGGATATGGATACTCGTCTACCTGTTTCCTCCAGCATCTTCACAAGGCCCTTTGCTGTTGTTCTGGGATTGATTTGCAGTTTTCGCACCAAACTACGTTAATTTCTAGGAGACAGAATTCATCTCCTTCCTGAGTGGTATGATGGCTGCGTGGTTTATACTTGCATCCTATTGTTTGTACAGATGAATGTGGTACCATCAGGCATTTGGGAATTGCTCCCAAGGATGCTGATTTCTTTTGGATTTTCCCATTATGCAAAGCAAAGAGGCACTTAGTTTGAAGTTAGGCCTTAAAATACATCCTCAAATACACCTCCAGTATACTCCAATTAGCCAATTAGCCTATCAGAAGCTAATTGGCTAATTGCCTCAAGGCTTGACATCATTTTCTGGAATTTTCCAAGCTACTTAAAGGCACAGTTAACTTAGTGTATGTAAACTTCTGACCCACTGGAATTGTGATATAGTCAATTAAAAGTGAAACAATCTGTCTGTAAACAATTGTTGGAAAAAATTACTCATGTCATGCACAAAGTAGATGTCCTAAACGACTTGCAAAAACTATAGTTTGCTAATATTAAATATGTGGAGTTGGTAAAAAATGAGTTTTAATGACTTAAACCTAAGTGTATGTAAACTTCTGACTTGCACAGTATTATTTTAATTGTAAAGTATTTATGCATCATAATATGCATCATGGATCACTCCAATGGTACTGCATTTCATTTTCACTGATATTGACCCCGTTTCCACCTGGTATTAAGATGAGTTTCGGGTGATCCAATCACATATGGTCAGCCCTAAATACAGGTCTAAACGGGTTCTAAAATGTTTTGTGATCGGATCACAGAAACCAGATATGAATATAGTAAAAAATGCTTGTGTCCACATCACATTTGAGGTGTAAATGCTAATCCGTCTTTTATTCATCCCGGCAGTGAAACTCCATCCCTCACCTGCAAATCAACCCCTGCCCTAAAACAAGAGCTTAAACAAGCTGCTTTAAAAGGAAATAACCATCCGATCAGAAAATTGAAAAAAGCGTATACATACACAACCATGAGAGCTTCACGGACCTTCTTTAGTGTGTGTGATACAGTGCATCCGGAAAGTATTCACAGCGCTTCACTTTTTCCACATTTTGTTATGTTACAGCCTTATTCCAAAATGGATTACATTTTTTATTTTCCTCAAAATTCTACAAACAATACCCCATAATGACAACGTGAAAGAAGTTTGTTTGAAATCTTTGCAGATTTATTAAAGATAAAAAACGAAAATCATCATCCATGAATGGAAGAAGTTTGGAACCACCAGGACTCTTCCTAGAGTTGGCCGCCCGGCCAAACTGAGCGATCGGGGGAGAAGGGCCTTAGTCAGGGAGGTGACCAAGAACCAGATGGTCACTCTGACAGAGCTCCAGCATTTCTCTGTGGAGAGAGGAGAAACTTCCAGAAGAACAACCATCTCTGCAGCACTCCACCAATCATGGCTGTATGGTAGAGTGGCCAGACGGAAGCCACTCCTCAGTAAAAGGCACATGACAGCCCACCTGGAGTTTGCCAAAAGGCACCTGAAGGACTCTCAGACCATGAGAAACAAAGATTGAACTCTTTGGCCTGAATGGCAAGCGTCATGTCTGGAGGAAACCAGGCACCGCTCATCACCTGGCCAATACCATCCCTACAGTGAAGCATGGTGGTGGCAGCATCATGCTGTGGGGATGTTTTTCAGCGGCAGGAACTGGGAGACTAGTCAGGATCGAGGGAAAGATGAATGCAGCAATGTACAGAGACATCCTTGATGAAAACCTGCTCCAGAGCGCTCTGGACCTCAGACTGGGGCGAAGGTTCATCTTCCAACAAGACAACGACCCCAAGCACACAGCCAAGATAGCAAAGGAGTGGCTCCAGGACAACTCTGTGAATGTCCTTGAGTGGCCCAGCCAGAGCCCAGACTTGAACCCGATTGAACATCTCTGGAGAGATCTGAAAATGGCTGTGCACCGACGCTCCCCATCCAACCTGATGGAGCTTGAGAGGTCCTGCAAAGAAGAATGGGAGAAACTGCCCAAAAATAGGTGTGCCAAGCTTGTAGCATCATACTCAAAAAGACTTGAGGCTGTAATTGGTGCCAAAGGTGCTTCAACAAAGTATTGAGCAAAGGCTGTGAATACTTACGTACATGTGATTTTTTTTTTTTTTCGTTTTTTATTTTTAATAAATTTGCAAAGATTTCAAACAAACTACTTTCACGTTGTCATTATGGGGTATTGTTTGTAGAATTTTGAGGAAAATAATGAATTTAATCCATTTTGGAATAAGGCTGTAACATAACAAAATGTGGAAAAAGTGAAGCGCTATGAATACTTTCCGGATGCACTGTAGGTGGAAACAGGGTCTTTAATAAACAAATTGGTCCCACTTTATATTAGGTGTCTGTATTTGCTATATACTAATGTATAATACAATATATTTGTTGTGTAACTACATGTTGTTTTGCAAAATTCTCACACAATTCACATTTGCTGCTGTTCAGGTACAGGTAGGTTTAGGAGTAGGGGTAAGGTTTAGGGTTGGGATAGGGTTAGGTTTAGGGTTAGGGCTAAAGTTAATAGTGTAACTACTGATGTTATTAAATGCGGGTAAGTACAATGCATTGACACGTACATAGTAAGTACATTTTATCAAATGCTTAAGTAAATAGTAGTTAAAGACACCTAATATAACAGCATATTTTTACTGTAAAACTGTAAAAGAGAAGGAAACAATATTGGTGTTAAATATGTAATTTCTTGACAGGTTTCATGGAATCCCCCTTCTATCTGTTTCTGTTGGTTGTTAATAGTAATTATTTCACATCTGTTGCATATTATACACTCTGTTTGTTGATATCTTGTTTACTTGAAGAGCTTTCAATGTCACAAACTTCTTAAACATTGTCAAATCCAATGGCTGGTTCTTTCTCAAAAGCGTTCAATGTAGCTGCCCAGTAACTTGCAAACAACTTTTATTTTTCTTACTTTTGATCAAATCTTCACCCTGATTCCCAAAAATTCCATAGAAGACAGACATTCAGAGCTTGCGATTTTAGGCAGGTACTTCCCTTTTTTTTTTTTTTGTGCAATATACATCCGACATCCAGAGTTTTTATTTATTTAGTTATTTATTTATTTATTGTGGGTCTTTTTGAGTGAACATTCTCAGAGCTTTAACATGTCTTCTATTGTGAATAAAATCCATAGAGCTTCATCAGACTCTTCAAATATCCTCATTCACTACTCTTTTAACTGGGTGGCTCCATTTGCATAGCTCGTTAAGCTACATATGTCTATTCTATCGATATTTTTAATCTATAGTGCCGTTCTTCATTGAAATCGCCATCCAATCAGCTGACTTCTTTGTCTCGGAAGGTTTTGTTCTCTGTCCACTCTGTTCTCCACCTCTGTTCTTCCCATGGGGCAACCATAGAGTTTTATAATTAACAGGAATGAGTGTGATGAAATGGTATGCGCAGTAGTGTGGCACACTATTAATTCTAGTGGAAGATGTTGTAATTTGCATCATCTTCATGTATATATTCTCCAAGAGTAAAGTTCTGGAGGGCAGATGTGGTTCATTGGCGCTACTTTTAAGATCCACTAGATTGGATGAACTAATACTGTGGGCAACACCATTGCAGTGTTCTTCTGCAGTCTTGCACTAGAAGACGTTTTACATTGTTCCATTGTTCCAAGAATTGGGCATTTTAGTGACCCTAAGTACTCATGTAAAACATTATAAAGACTTTTGACATGTTGACCCTTAGATCTTCTTCCAGTCCCTCACAAATGCTGTCTACACATTAGTACTATTACTTATCAGCAATCAGACTTAAGATTTTTACCTAATGGATGATAAAACAGCTGAAAAAATCCCATAGACTTATTGAAGATATTGAAGGAGGGATCCATACCATGTCTTGTGAGTAGATTATAGCTCTTTGGACTTGGGCCAGTAAGTAACTACCTAGCAACTACTCTGAACACTCTAGCAACCGCACAACAACTATTTAGAACACCCTTGCATCGCGGTACGGCAAAGCACCTCAATCTGCTTCTTTTTTACTGCAAATGTATAGTGCGTTTGTGCATGTTTGCTATTTAAAATAGTCTGTGCCAAGCACCGTTTGGCCATAGTGACAAACTCCTTCCACAAAGACATTCGTTGGCACTGTAAAAACAGTGATCACCACTGACACATGCTCAGTATGTGTTAAAAAGCACAACTTACCATTTTGAAAACTTGATTATGGAATGTTGGAATGATCACAATGCACAAATGTTATATATATAAATACACACACACACACACACACTGTCGGCCAAAAGTTTGGAATAATATACAGATTTTGCTGTTTCGAAAGGAAATTGATACTTCAATTCACTAAACTGATCACAAAGTATAGTCAGGACATTACAAAACAGCACCATCACTATTTGAAAAAAGTCATTTTTGATCAAATCTAGACAGGCCCCATTTCCAGCAGCCATCACTCCAACACCTTATCCTTGAGTAATCATGCTAAATTACTAATTTGGTACTAGAAAATCACTTGCCATTATATCAAACACTGCTGAAAGCTATTTGGTTCGTTAAATGAAGCTTAACATTGTCTTTGTGTTTGTTTTTGAGTTGCCACATTATGCAATAGACTGGCATGTCTTAAGGTCAATATTAGGTCAAAAATGGCAAAAAAGAAACAGCTTTCTCTAGAAACTCATCAGTCAATCATTGTTTTGAGGAATGAAGGCTATATAATGCTTGAAATTGCCAAAAAACTGAAGATTTCATACAAAGGTGTACACTACAGTCTTCAAAGACAAAGGACAACTGGCTCTAACAAGGACAGAAAGAGATGTGGAAGGCCAGATGTACAACTAAACAAGAGGATAAGTACATCAGAGTCTCTAGTTTGAGAAACAGACACCTCACATGTCCTCAGCTGACAGCTTCATTGAATTCTACCCACTCAACACCAGTTTCATGTACTGTAAACAGTAAAGAGAAGACTCAGAGGTGCAGGTCTTATGGGAAGAATTGCAAAGAAAAAGCCACTTTTGAAACAGAAAAACAAAAAGAAAAGGTTCGAGTGGGCAAAGAAACACAGACACTGGACAACAGATAATTGGAAAAGAGTGTTATGGATCTTAACCCCATTGAGCTTTTGTGGGATCAGCTAGACTGTAAGGTGCGTGAGAAGTGCCCGACAAGACAGCCATATCTATGGCAAGTGCTACAGGAAGCGTGGGGTGAAATGTCACCTGAGTATCTGGACAAACTGACAGCTAGAATGCCAAGGATCTGCAAAGCTGACATTGCTGCATGTGGAGAATGTTTTGATGAGAACTCTTTGAAGTAGTTTAAGAAGTGCTGAATTTTTTTTTTTCAAATTGTAATAGTAATTTTTCACGTTATTAATGTCCTGACTATACATTGTGGTCAGCTGAATGCCACTTTAGTGAATTAAAGTACCAATTTCTTTCAATAAGAGCAAAGTCCGTACATTATTCCAAACTTTTGGCCATCAGTGTGCGTGTGTGTATACACTGAACAAAAATATAAACGCAACATGTAAAGTGTTGGTCCCATGTTTCATGAGCTGAAATAAAAGATCCCAGAAATTTTCCATACGCAATGATTCGATTAGATTAGGGCCTAATGAATTTATTTCAATTGACTGATTTTCTTAAATGAACTGTAACTCAGTAAAATCTTTGAAATTGTTGCATGTTACGTTTATATTTTTGTTCAGTGTATATATATATATATATATATATATATATATATATATATATATATATATATATATATAAAATTTATTTATTTTTTTTTCAGTTTTTAAAGCATTTGATGCAAATAAAATGCACATCCTCACTGCTGGTTCAGGATTTCGTCCTCGAGTTCCTTCAGTGTTTAATGTCGTTTGTCAAAACAGCATTCTGTGCTTTGGTGGCATCTATTGCACTAGTTTTGATAACTGCAACGGGTCCTGACACGTGATCCAAAGCTCATATTTTATTTGTCAGGGCATCTCATTGCCATGCGAAGAATTTTTTTTTTTATAAAAAACATTTATAAATGTTTTATAAATAATTCCAGCTGTGAATTAGCTTTATAGGAATCCATTGTTTCGATTTCAAATGTTAATCACAGAGTGTTAAAATGAGTGCAGTGGGCTTAACTATAATGAATAATGCAATGCAGTGATAGTGAATAACACAAAGTACCGATAATGAATAATGCAACATATAAATAACCCAATGACAACAATACCGAATAATGAAATGCAATGATTATGAAGTGCAAAGCAACTGTAGTGCAACAAAGACAAATAACACAATGTAGCGCTAATGCAATGATAAAGAATAACACAACATAACGAATAATGCAGCATAACGTTAACTAGTAATGTAACAACTTTAATGAATAATATAGCATTGACGTTAAAGGGCCGTCTATAATATTCTTGTTTATGTCGTGGTGACACCTAGTATCGTAGGTGCATCATCTTCAACATAAGCTCTGCTATGTCTACTTTTTTGAGCTGAACATATACATTTTTTTTTTTTTTTTCTGAGTGTACAATGCTAAGAATGATTTGGAAAAATTGCCCTGTCGTAAAGTCATTAGTTTTCTCTGACTAATCACAGTTGTTGAATATTTTTGGATCTAGTTTAATTACTTTGCTATAAAAAGCTATAAATTGAATTTCTGCACAGATCCTCGCTCTGAGAAATGACTTTTTTGTTCATTTACATCACTGAATTGTGTCATGCTTGACTTGGTGCAGTTTATATCAGTTAATGAAATAATTTCTTAGAGTTTGAAATATTCTATGGGAACGCCATGCAGTCACCCGTGTAAATTTATTTGTTCTGTTATTGAATATTGTATTTGTTATCAATTCTATTTATTATTTAGTATCAATTTACAAGAACTGAAAGTGCGATTTTGTTGTCTGACCATGTTCTTAATGGCTCATGAGTTTTCCATTAACATGTGTTTAATGATTCCCCTTACGCTCCTAGTAAAAGCAAATTAAATCTTAATGGGCTAATTTTGCATCATATTTCACACAAAGTTCACCTCTTTTTCGCCCACTACTGCTGCTCTTACACACAACACTAATACAGTAGTGGCAGTGAATGAAGTTATGTTTATTGTATACTTATTTACCGGTCCATGTTGTCACGTCAAGCTATTTCAGACACTGTACTGCCTTTCTATAGTAACACACTCACACTTCTGGACACTGAGCAGCTATAAAAACATCGTAGCATTTCTTAAGGCACAACCATTGTCGTATACTCGTCCAGGGAGCCGTTTATGCCTCTTCTGAGCAGTTTCGAGAAACACAAGACTACTGCAGTGATGCACAAAATTTCTCTGTTCTTTAGTGGATTCATGGACCTTAGCACACACAAAAGCCACAGCTCTCCAACTTGAGAGTAATTTTTGCAGATCAACACATTTTGTTTTAATTTGTAGTAGTTAAGCCTGCTTTAGTTTTTGTTTATCTTTTACACACACTTGAATGAAATTTTGAACAGCATTTCATTACTGGACTTATAGGGTTACTCTTAGGGGAAGTAGCTCACCATTCTGGCTTGTTTTTTGCTTATATTAAATAAAATGTGAGTTTATTAAAGGAATTTTGCAGGTTCAATACAAGTTAAGCTCAATCATGTACTCGTCCCTTGCTTATTTAAAATAAATGAAAAGATTGCAGTTGCAGTAAGGAGTTTAATGCACGGGGCCAGTCCATAAATGTTAAAATACACACAGTTTCAAAATTATTACACAAAAAATAAACATTATATGTTAACATGATTTTAGCGTGATACAATCAGGGATTTACCAGCGTTATGGTGCCGACCAGATTACAGGGTTTACTGGCGTTACGCTGTCATGACAGCTATGGTGAACAGTCGGACCAGATAACATTCCAGGAGCCAGTATATGGCAGAGCCCCTCTCTAACTGTCAAGGCAAAGAAGAGTGGATCCATTTTGATTGGATCGTGTCAGGACCAACACAAACAAATGCGAAGCACATCCATCAGATAAACTGCTCGGACAACTAGCAGATACTTCAGAAAGTAAGGCCTGGGACCGTCCAACACGTTGGAAAAGACTTCTCATTGGTCCACGAGTGGTTTCTTAGCGACCTCTCAAACCCCCCATCCTTAGGTTTGCCTCAAGACCAGAGTTGAGAAAAAGACCATAAATATCTTAAAGACCACTCGAAGCGCATTAACTTTCCATGTGGCAAAAGCTGAAAGAAAGAAGCCACAAAGACAAATCTTTACACACAAAGTTTTACTCCTAACACGGACACCAACTGCAACACATCCACTCCATGTTAATTCAGTAAACCGTTTATGTAAACTGCAGTTGTTTGATTAACACAATAGTTCACACAGTTTTAACTATTAAGGTATATATGAACGTATGCATAATATTTAATCTTTTAATATCATGTTTGGTCTCTATATCTTCAGAAAAATGCCAAGAGTATTTTTGAAGAGGTTTGGATAATGAACAATGCATAGATGAAACTTTAAAGACATTGTTTTAACTGTGTGCTTTAAAATGTGTAAATGTTCCACACAGAGAAGGGAGGGTGAGCCACACTGTGTGGGCCCCCTCCGATGTCAGAAGCCAATCATAACCCTAAAACAAAAAGCGCCAAACTGAAATCTCCTCATCAGGAAGGTATAAAACTATTCTCTGGATGACCATACCACATCTTTGTCCTGAGTCCCTGTCCAGAGGGTCATTAACAGGATACACTTCTAAAACACCTTTGTCCTGAGTCTTGGAAGAAGACACTTACAGGATAACAGAAAAACACCTTTGTTCTGGTCTCACCCCACGAGAGAGAGAGACAGGCATTAACAGAATGATAATGCCCACCTGCCCACATCACTCGAAAACCTTTTTATTAAAGGGTCAAAATGAACTCTAACTAAATCACACAAATATAACCAAATACTTAATGCCCTGTTTGGGCCACTGGAAGGCGTCCGGCTGAAAAGCCGTTACCTGGCAGTACGCTGTCAGAGACAAAGCTTCAGATTTAGACCAATTCACTCTGTATCATGAGAACTTAGAAAGAGAATGAATAATTCTGTGGAGGCAAGGCATAGATCTAGTAGGGTCAGAGACAAATAATAAAATATCATCTGCGTAAAGCAAAAGCTTATGCGCCCCGCCACCACCCCTGGAAAATCATCCTCCTCTCCTATTGTGGCTGCTAATGGTTCCAGGGCAAGACAGAACAATAAGGGGGAAAGAGGGCAACCCTGCCGGGTGCCCTTATCCAGAGTAAAATAATCTGAAATTAATCCATTCATTTGAACCGTCGCTACCAGGTGTCTATAAAGTAACTTAAAGTGACATGGCAGGGACCGGAGTCTGATTATTTGCCATTGACAACATGATATTGATGAAACGCCTAATGTTATCAGAAGAGTTACGGCCCCGAATAAACCTCAACTGATCTATATGTATAAGAGATGTCATAACTTGATTGGTTAGCCAAAATTTTTGACAATATGTTAACGTCTAGCTGGATCAGGGAAATTGAATGGTAACTCTTACACTTGCTTGGATCTTTGTCCTTTATTAAGAATCAGACTGATCCGGGCTGAACCAGACTGAGAAAATGCCTTCTCAGTTTTTCCCAAGAAAGCCTTCCTTTACTCCTCGCCTCGCGTAACACGAGATCTTTATCGGATGATCTCAGAAATTTGTCCAGAATTGATTGGGGCCTGTCTCCCTCCGCGGATCTCTGCGCCGGAACCCTGTGAGCTCGCTCGATTTCCAGCTTATGGCCTGTTATGCCGAGCAGATTCGGAAGGAGCCCATACAGGAATTTCACCATGTCCCGACCCTCTTCGGCCTTAGGAATTCCAACAATACGGACGTTATTCCGCCGGCTACGGTTATCCATGTCCTCCATCTGCTCACAAACACACTCCAAATCCACCTTGGTTGCTAGCGGATTAGCAGATAATTCCCTCTCCGATGTCTGCAGATAATCAGTCTGTTTCTCGACATCCCCCACTCTTGTAATCATATCAGAGAACTTTGCCTCCAAGGCATTGATCGATCGACGTATCACAGCAAGATCCTCCAAGTCAGTAACGACCTTCGTCAGCATTGCCAACATGTTCAGCATCTCTCGCCGCATTTCTTGCACTTCTTTTTATTGTCTCCAGAGCCCGAGGAGTTCTGATTCTTTGACATATTGTCCTCCTAGAACAGTTATGAAACAGAGTGTATCGAATCTCACTGCTTTATATCATTAAAAGTGTTAAACTAGCAAAGTGTGCAGAGCTCGCCATTCACACGTCCGATCCTTGCATGGCGTCACGTGACTCTTAGAACTTTGAGTTATTTGTTTAAATAGAAATAAGGTTTTCACCTTATTAATTAATAGACAAACAGCCATTTAGCATTCATAAGATAATAGTCATACTTTACCATTGCTACATCCAGTTCAACCACCTGCATCTTTCCATCCACATGCACTTTTATTTACCTATTCATTTATATTATTCTTCAACATATTAGTACCATTTTGTAGTTTTTGTTAGTTATTCTTGTTTATCTTTTTATAAATAAAACTCATTTTATTACAACTGTGTATTCCTTGTGTTGATGATACAGAAGAGCTCTAAAGGTTAGGCCAAATTTTACGAGTCCTTCAGATTAATCAGATGACCAACTCCCTCCAATTTACATATTTCTTTTACTGTTAAGGTGAAACTCCTCAGCTGGTGCACCGATAAAGTTAAGCGATTTTAACTAAAATCATATTGACAGTTATAATGTTTATGCCTTCTTAGCCCCATTCACTTATTGCAACTGTGTTTTTAGCCTTTTTATTTTTTCCTTTTTTTTTTTTTTGTTATCAGAATTATGCCACAAATGCTGTCGATTAAGTTTAACTTGTTTTGAACCCGGAACATTCCTTTTAATGTTCCCTTTTCCAAATAAGAAATTTCTGGTGTTCTCCAAAAAAACAAAAACAAACAAACAAACAAAAAAATCGCTTTTGTTTTCTTATAAAGTATTCTAGCCTAAAAAAGAAAATATTAATGAGTGGTTCTGCTTTGGCAAGTGTCAGCATTACTATTGCACATAACTAGGATAAGGGATTTCAACAAAACTCTAACGCTAATTATTAAGCTTCGGTGCATAACTCGTCCTGCACCATTGGACATGATACAATAAAAACAGAGGAAAAAATGCTAATTTCTGGTAACCATCCAGAACACCCGAACAACGCATAACGCGCTAACAACCAATCAGGACACATTACGAACCACTTGGCATGGCCCTGGCAAATACCCACAACACCCTATTGTAGCATTATGGCATTGAGTTTTGCACTGGTAGCACAACTCACATTTTCTTTAAAATCAAGTTTGCATATTGCTGATCACTATCGGAGTGTTTTTTTCAGTAACCTATATCTGGTACCTCTGTGATTACATTTCATTGACTGAAGCCGTTTGAAAATTTAAATTAGGGTTCTTACCTAATTAAGCCACTTTGGGAATATTTTAGCATTGATGAAGTCCATACTTATGTTTTTAAGTTTGTGTGGGCTGTTGGCCTGTCCAACTGACATCAGTAACTAAAAGCGAAACTCGTTTCAAGCAGACTGTTCCTCCCCTACATTTTCTTCATTACCTCCTGACAATGATCTCTATAAGTCCCAAATGGATCTACACCTCGTCATCAACGGCAACTACGCTTAAACTGAAATTTCCACCCCAGCGCTCATTATGCAGCCCTGTTGGAGGGACATGTTTGCAGAGTTGACTCCGATGTTAATTAACCTTGCCTTCAATTACACATCCATGGATTCTGTTCGATACTCATTAGCCAACGCAGAGGGAGGTAGTGGGTGGTAGCGGGTTAAAGGATTAGGACACCCTATGGGTCATATTGCATAATCCACCAGACAGAGTTGCAGCTGTAACTTCCTGTGGGTGGTAAAAGACCTTCTGGGCTGCCTTTGGTGACAGTTAAGAGGCTGACGTAAGCTCACAGCTTCCATTAACTTGATGTCGACTGGTTGTGCTGGGCTGCAAACCGAGGGCATATAATGCTGCAGGGCTGTGGGATCATTCCAGCTACTTGCAGTTCCAGTATGCCAGAGGAAATCTGCCCTTCACCTCTATTGAAGGGAAACAGCCACATGCCAACAGGAAGTGATAAAGCCTGACTCCAGATGGAATGGTTTGAGATTTGCGTTTAGGAGTGCCACAATAATGTGACAAACGATAACATCTATCACTTCCATGTAAATCAGAGTTTTGGCCTAACTAGCCATGACTTTGACAAGTAACAAGCGGCAGGTCATTTTGTCAGTCGCCTTATTCTGTTTCTGTTGTATTGCGTTGGGCATTTCATGAAATGTCATGTAGGCGAACTGTTCTTTTAAATCAGTGTTTCCTAAACTTTTTTGTCGTATGTACTACCACATCTATTAATAAGGCCCAAGTATCAATTTTATTGACATCAAAGCAGAAATGTGTTCCTCATATTACACTGGATATCACTTAGCATTATCTTTAATTTGATTAAACCGGTCATTGTTACTATGATTCACTTTGAGGAAAAAAAAATTTTCCCATCCAAGTTATTAATTTAATTTATGTGAAAAATCAGAATATTGGAAAAACAATTTGCAAAAAAGCAGCACTTCCATACCAGGTGTTCAAGAGAACAAAATCGTCACATCTGGGGAAATTGGCACAAAATGGAATTTGTGGCCACAAGGGAAGCCACTGTGGCTCTTTTGTTCAATGTAATGAATTACTTGCGGTTTAAAGTGCCTAGTCGAAATGCTCTCACGAACCTCATGTTTGCTAGCTTTCAGCTGCAGATGCCTTCAGTCTGTGAGCGAAAGCGTGTCAGACAGTTCAAGAAGGTAAACATAGCCAATTATTTTGATGAGAGGCTTTGGCATTTCAGAATAACCAGAGCAACATTTCAGATGCTATGCAATGTTGATAATATTCTCTGAGCAAATTGTGTTCACATTGCTTGTTGAGGCAAAGTCATATTCCTTTTTTGTTGCGCATCTGCAATCCTATATAAATTCTATAGGAATATATTTGGTAAATGTGTTTCCATGTCTTCTTACTGAATAAAAATGTATCCACCTCAAGAAAGCTTTTTATTTTTTTTAATGCACATTTTCGAAAGTTTATTTTCATGTTTGTATTTCCATCCAGCATGTTTTATGTGATAGCCTAAAATTAGCATAAAAATATGTGGATGCTGTTGTTGCAGATTTGTTTTGAGTTTAGTATTTGCATTTTCCATAAGTTTATATGGAGATTGAGAAATATAGAATCTGTGAAAATATATAATCTATCACTTCCGCATATATATATATATATATATATATATATATATATATATATATATATATATATATATATATATATATATATATATATATATATATATATATATATATATATATATATATATACATACACACACACACACACACACACACACACACACTGGCAGCCAAAAGTTTGGAATAATGTACAGATTTTGCTCTTATGGAAAGAAATTGGTACTTTTATTCACCAAAGTGGCATTCAACTGATGACAAAATATAGTCAAGACATTACTGATGTAAAAAACAGCACCATTACTATTTGGAAAAAAGTCATTTTTGATGAAATCTAGAGTCTATAGAATAGAAGAACAGGGAGCCCTGCAACAGATGGCATGGTCCCCACAGAGCCTCCCACTGAATATTCAGTCAGTCTGGGATTACAAGAAGAGACAGAATCAATTGAGACAGCTGAAATAGATAGAAGAACTGAGGCAAATTCTCCAAGAAGCCTGGAACATCCTATTTGCCAAGTGTCCAGGTGTACCTAAGAGAATTGGTGCTGTTTTGAAAGCCAAGGTGGTCACACCAAATATTGATTTAGCTTTTTTTATGTTTACTCGACTTTGTATGACGTTAATTGATAAACAATTTATGGCATTATTTTTGAAGACATCCTCACTATGTAACATTTTTCCCAAGTGCCTAAAACTTTTGCACAGTACTTATATATATATAAGCAAGAGTGCGATATGGCCCTACATCAGCACTGATTTAGGGCCTTCTAGCATAATTGCGAGTGTGATATTGCTTATATACAACACTTCAAAGAACAAGTAAATTTGATAAAACTAGGAAGAACTGAGTAGTCATAAAAAACGCATTTGTGCATGGAACTACTTTCTAAAACCGCAATCACATCAGTGCTGATTTAGGGTCATATAGCACGATTGCGAGTGTGATATTGCTTATATACAACAGTTCAATCAACAAGTAAATTAGAAAAAAAAAATTAGAAAAAAATGAGTACTGTCATAAAAAAACATTTGTGCATGGAACTACATTCTTACGCCACAGATCAGAATCTGCTGTTGGTGGTTCAAACCAAATGATGCGTCCAAGTCTCTCAAAAACATCACTTCAGAACTACTAGTATCACGGCTTGGGCTGTTTCTAACGTGTTATTGGAGAAATGATGTATGCGTATTTGGGTGTGTGTGTGTGTGTGTGAGAGAGAGAGAGAGAGAGATACGGAGCGTGTGCGATCACCTGTTGATGATGCTGTAGTCAGTTAGTCAGCTTTCTGAAGATAATGTCATTTTGGTGAAATTCATTCTATTTTCTCATTGGAAAAATAGCCGTTCAAGAGGGGGTATTCCTCCCTATTTTGCGGTAGCTGGTGTGCAAGAGACTTTCACTATAGAAACCGCAATCTCCTTAACATACACGTTCAAGTTTAAACTGTATGTCATCTCCAGTGTTGAAACTCCGGTAAGAGGTAAGCGCCTTGAGTTTGTGTAATTAATCAGTCTGTTGTGTCTCTCAGGCTGTGATGAGCCTTAAAGCTGAAGTTGTTAGTTTAAAGCTGTTTAAAGCTATTTCCTAGTTTTAGTAGTGTAGTAGTAATACGAGCGATCACGGAGTGCTGTTGAATGTAAACACTGACTGATGCAGACTCACTGCACGCCACCTGAACTGGCTCATATTACACACAAAATGGTCTTTTGCCTCCACCTAAAATGTGTAATGTCACAAAATTAAATGTAAAGAGACAGATAGCTCTTAACACATCTGCACTGCTCTTACACTTTAGTTTAGAACAGCATGAACACAAGTGGAGTGAAACACACAGTGAAGTGTCTGAGTGCTGATGATGTGAGGCTATCAGTACTTATGGAACGTCTCTCGTCCAATCAGATTAGAGGACCGGAACTGACTGGTGTGTGTGTGTGTGTGTGTGTGATATATGTATTATATATATATATATATATATATATATATATATATATATATATATATATATATATATATATATATATATATATTTACACACATACATATATATATACATACACCGATCAGCCACAACATTAAAACTACCTGCCTAATATTGTGTAGGTCCCCCTCGTGCCGCCCAAACTGCGCCAACAGTATATATATATATATATATATATATATATATATATATATATATATATATATATATATATATATATATTAGAGTTGGGGTACTCGAGTTTGGATTTGCAGTTGAGTCTGTGTCATGAGTCCAATTTTAATGGACTTTGGACTTGTCATAGATGTACTTTTACTCAGACTTGACTTGGACTCAAGCCTTTGAGACTCTGGATTTTTTTTCCGAGTCCATGCACACGCACACACAAATACGCACGTGCACAGGCACACTCATCAGTCAACCAATACGCTTGAATGTTACTACAGAGACTACTGTATAACATCGACTACCGAGGTGGCTGGCACATCGAAAACATAAAGACGGGTATGTATCCAATGTAATAGAAACTAAACAAGGCAGTTTCACACGACACGGGACCTGACAACTGGTAAAATTGCGTGTGGCATTTGTGCAGCCAAGACGGGGCTTGCATTGTGGTTTCATCGTGGTTAAAAACTTAAAATCAAGAACTTCATTGAGTCAAGTCACCCACATCATGTCTCTCACAGTTTACTAAAAAGAGCATATCAAAATAAAATAGTATTAATATTGGATATTACATCTTTTTAGGCGTAATGTAGCTACATATGTATGCTTCTGGAGTCTCTTGTGGTCCACGCAATGTTGTCAGCTTGAACCGGTCCATAATAGCTTGATGAATTAACTGTGTAACTTTTTTAATTGTCGGGGACAATTAAAAAAGACAGCAACTCTAAACAGATAAACAGCACCTATTTATTATTGACTAACTATTTTCAAAGCTGCTTTAAATACATTCTTTTACAGCATTTGTCCACCATTCACAACATTCAACCATGCACAATAAAATATTAGGATATTTTGGGCAGTGAAATGTTTTGTTTATTATTTGATTATAAATTTTATTTAACTTTAAATGGAAAAGGTTAGTAAACAAATTTTCTCACACTATTATTATTTATATCTTGTGGCTATAATTTTGAATCAGTGAATATTTTAACGTTTATGGATTGTAACTTCCATTGTAAGTGCCTAGCTCAGATTTTTGTTTTTTATAGAAAAGGAGGGACAAGTCTGAATAAATTTTTGTGTTAATCAGTATTATACCACAAACACTTTCGACTGAGCTTAACTTTTTTTTTTAACCTGGAATATTACTTTTAAGTACACCTTGAGGTCCACGTACCTTTGGTTGGGAATCACTGATTATAAGTAGCTATTAAATCAGCCGTTTGTGGCTTATGTAAATTGCAAAATCATGTTTTATCAGCAGAGATCTCTAGGAGTTAAATTCTTGAGAGAGGCAGTACAGTATGTGTGATGTTTACTATGTTTTGTCTGTTTACTGTGCAAGCTGGATGGATCTCTACCGACATCTGCTCTTTTCTGTTGCAATGAGTTCAGACATATGGCGTGATGATGACCTCAGAGTGTTTTCATGAATCTGTGCATGCATGCGGTATTTGCAGGAAGGGGTGTAAAGTAACAAATTACAAATACTCACGTTACTGTAATTAAGTAGTTTTTCCCAGGAATTTTACCTTTTTAAGTAGTTTTAAAATTATATACTTTTACTTGAGTACATTTTAAGTGCTCTAACTGTACTTTTAATGTGCTATTTTCCCACCGTCTGTGTTTGCTACTTCCCTGTCCTGACACTCCAAATTTTGACACTCCAAAAAGCCCATAAAGGCAGCACAAAAGTAATCCATATGACTCCAGTGGTTAAATCCATGACTTCAGAAGTGATATGATAGGTGTGGGTGAGAAACAAATCAATATTTAAGTCCATTTTTGCTAGAAATTCTTCTCCCTGCCCAGTAGATGGCAATATGCATGAAGAATGTGAATCACCAAAAACAAAAGAAGAAGAATGTGAAAGTTAAAGTGGAGATTGACTGAGCAGGGAAGAGAATTTATAGTAAAAATGGACTTAAATATTGATCTGTTTCTCACCCAACCTATCATATCTCTTCTGAAGACATGGATTTAACCACTGGAGTCACATGGATTAGTCTACTTTTATGCTGACTTATGTGATTTTTGGAGCTTCAAAATTTTGGCACCCATTCACTTGCATTGTATGGACCAAAAGAGCTGAGATATTCTTCTAAAAATCTTAAATTGTGATCGGCTGAAGAAAGTCATACACATCCGGGATGGCATAAGGGTGACTAAATGATGAGAGAATTGTCATTTTTTTGTGAATTATTCCTTTAAAGCCCAATGTGGCCCCTGTACCAAACAACTGCTTTACCACCTCTATTGTGTGGGACATGACGTGCCAAGTGACCCTGCTTTTTTAGTGTTTTTTTTAATTCCTTGCATTGTTTTGAACATGTTTAATGCGCAACAATAACTCTCTCAGTCGGCATTAAGGAACATTTAGACCCTACACATAAACTGATTTTAATGTAATTGTTTCATACACTATGATATTGAAAATAACTTTTTCATCTTTTCATCTTTTTTTTATCAGATTCATGTAGTGTTTACAGTATCATAGATAAGTGATGTATTTTAAAAGTTGTCAATCACAAACACATATAAAATACATATTTTTATTTTATTTATTTTTTTTATTCTTTCTGGCAAACAGCCATAGAAGGGAATGTAAATGACGGTATGTGTGCTACATTTTTAAATTGCAGCATCGAGTTTTTATTTTAAAGGGCCATAGCTTTCGCAACTCAATACTCACTACTCATGAGTACTTTTAAATGAGCTACTCTTTTACTCTTACTTGAGTAGTTTACTTTTACTCAAACTAATTTTTTTAAGAAGTAACAGTACTTTTACTTGATTATTATTTTTCAGTACTCTTTCCACCCCTGCGTGTGTGTGAACCTTTACACTCACTCGCTCCAGTACATGAGTAATACATGCTATTCACTCAATTTAACAGTGACTTCACTGATTCACCCCTCGAGATGGTGTACATGCAAATAGAGGTGTGATTTGTGTCTCAGGGTATTTGATGCAAAAATGTTGTATGCGTGTATTTTTAATAGCAAATATCGTTTTTTTCAAAGCTTGCATAGCTTACAAAAAAAATCTAATTTGGACACAGTTACATTAGATAACCAAAAATCAAGCCAAGTGGCAAACAAATGACACTTAAGATAATTAATCATAAATAATGTATTTGGCTAATACATATCGGGCCACTAGATAGGAGACTGCTACAATGGCTACAAAATCATCATTCACCCCAAACACGTAATGTACTTGCAGTTCTACTTTTGACCATAGGTGAGGTGATGTTGGCTTATTGTATGCCTTCATCTTGTGAAAATGCCATGTAACAAGTCTGGACTGTGTAGGACAGAGGAAGTGGGATTTCAGGTAACGGGTTTCTTTCACTCTTTTAATAATACTCAAAACTCAAAGTCAGTTTGCTTTTCAGCATAACACTCTCTTCACACACAAATGTGTCTCTCTGCTGGGTATCTCTCCCCCTCCTCTGGCTTCGGCTCCTCTCTAATGACTCTTCCAGGATTACTGCAACAAGAAACAGCTGTTACCATAATAATCACCCAGGGATGAATCCTTACCATTTTCCCTCTCCCCGGACGGACACTCAATCACGCCCTCGCCACACACCCACACCGCCCGACTCAGGCCAGGGAGCTATCCGGCCTGCCCACCTCCCCCCCCCCACCCCCAATTTCTGGAGAGGAAATCCGCGACAGCCATCTGCGCCCCCGGCCTGTGTTCCACCTCAAATTTAAAAGGCTGTAACACCAGATACCAACGGGTGATCCACGCATTAGTATCCTTCATGCGGTGGAGCCACTGGAGTGGGCGTGATCCGAACAGAGGGTGAAGGCCCGCCCTAACAGGTAGTAACGGAACTGTCTTACCTCCTTTTTGGTCTTAGGTCTTGGGCAGGCTGCAGTCACTGCGGTTTTATCAATTTGGGGCCGCACCTGCGCGTGGCCCAAGTGAAAGCCCAGATACCGTAACTCCACCCACCCAATTGCGCAGTTCTTTGGGTTTGCCGTGAATCCCACTCGCCTCAGTGACCTCAGGACAGCCCTCAGATGTTGCAGGTACTGCTGCCAATCATTACTGTAAATAATGATATCGTCTAAATAGGAAGAGGCATAAGCAACAAGCGGTCTGAGGACTCGGTCCATGAGCTGCTGGAACATAGCCGGAGCCCCAAACAAACCGAACAGAAGCGAAATCCACGACAGCCATCTGAAATTATGATTCATTACTGCAACATGAAAAAAAAAATAAATAAATAAAAAAAATATATATATATATATATATATATATATATATATATATATATATATATATATATATATATATATTTTTTTTTTTTTTTTTGTTGCACTGGCCTATTTTTTATTTATTTTTTCATGTTGCAGTAATGAATCATAATGAATATCTTTTTTGCATTTTTGTACTGTGAATTGGGTCTAAAATGTGTGTAACTCATTAAAATTATGCAAAAAATCTTAATGGCCCTAAAAATAGGATTAATTTTTTCTAAAATCTAAATATTCACTAATGACCCAAAATATTATGACCACTCACAGGTGAAGTGAAAAACACTGATCCTCTTCTAACAAGGCCACATGTCAAGGTCTGGGTAGATTAGATGGTAAGCGAACAATCAGTTCTCATACTCAACGTGCTGAATGCAGCAGAAATGGGCAGGAGTAAAGACTTGAGCAACTTTGACAAGGGCCAAATTGTTATGGCCAGATGACTGGGTCAGAGCATCTCTGAAACGACCAGGCTTTTGTGGTGCTCCCGGTCAGCAGTGGTGAGTACCTGTTGACAGTGGTCCAAGGAGGGACAAACCACAAACCGGTGACAGGGTGTCGGGTGCCCAAGGCTCATCGATGCACAAGGGCAGCAAAGGCTATCCTGTCTGGTCCAAACCGACAGAAGGTCTGCTGTGGCACAAGTCACAGAAATTTGAATGATGGTTACAGGAGGAATGTGTCACAACACCCAGTGCATCGCACCCTGCTGCATAGCTGTAGATGGTTTAGAGTGCTCATGATGACCCCTGACCACCGTCGAAAGTGCCTACAATGGGCACACAAGCTTAGGAACTGGACCTTGGAGTAGTGGAAGAAGGTCGCCTGGTCTGATGAGTCCCATTTTCTTTTCATCATGTGGATGGCTGTGTACGTATGCACCGTTTACCTGGGGAAGTGATGGCACCAGGATGAACTCTGAGAAGACAACAAGCCGGTGGAGGGAGTGTGATGCTCTGTGCAATGTTCTGCTGGGAAACCCTGGGTTCGGCCATTCATGTGGACATCAATTTGACACATGCCACCTACCTAAACATCGTTGCAGACCAGGTACACCCCATCATGGCAATGGTATTCCCTAATGGCACTGTCCTCTTTCAGCAGGATAATACGCTCTGCCACACTGCACACATTGTTCTGGAATGGTTTGAGGAACATGATGAAGAGTTCAAGGTGTTGCACTGGCCTCCAAATTCCCCAGATCTCAATCCGATTGAGCATCTATGGGATGTGTTGAAACAATAAGTCCGATCCACGACAAGCTGGTGGAGGGAGTGTTATGCTCTGGGCAATTTTCTGCTGGGAAACCCTGGGTTCAGCCATTCATGTGGACATCAACTTGTTTTAAGATGCTGTCAAGTTAATAGTAGTTCAACTTTAAAACATGCATCTCAAGATGCCTACATTTTTACATTCCGCTGCACTGGCCACATCCACACTTATCTGTTTTCAGTTTCCCAATTCATTGTTTTTCCAAAGTATGCTGCAATTAAAATGTTCAGTTTTCGGTGGACGAAAAAGCTGTTTCAGTGTGGATAAGAGGGGCGTAAACATAGCAAAACCAATGCATTTACTAATAAAAACTTATAAGTGTAAATTAGGCCTCTGTCTGTCTGTTTTTGCTCACAAGAATGCATCCAGTGTGAACAGCCCCTTTGAAGCAGGCTTATGCAGGCAGCATGGTGACTTTCTAGATCTAGAGCCAGTCATTCCCCTCCACTGTGATTTGTCAGAGATCAGACAGTAATCAGCATCTTGCAGGAGTGCTTTGGCATGTAGAGGACCAGCAGTGTCAGACCGCAGTAATGCAGTGGGCACCCTGCAGCTGGACGTCCGTTCACTAAACTGTAGCATTGCAAATATACCCAGCAGCTCACTGGTGCTGTCAGAAAGAACTTGGCATTTGCTTTAAGGTTAGACCCATGTTGCCAAGGAGATACAGCAGCACTGTGTGTGTGTAGTTCGGTGATCTCCTGCTCTGCTCAACCTGTGTTTTGCCTGTCTGAGCTGTGGTTTGACTCATTCACAGCGGTTATTAAATCTAGAAGAGAGATGCTCTGGTTGGATTAGTTGGCTTCTATTCACGGAAAATGAATCTGACTCATTTGTTTGAATTTTGCATTTGTTTTGTGATAAACTGTGAAAAATTGTTCACAATTTATTTTATCACATTATTGCTAACATGCATGGAACTCAGGGGGGCCTGGGTAGCTCAGCAAGTAAAGATGCTGACTACCACACCTGGAGTCGCAAGTTCGAATCCAGGGCATGCTGAGTGACTCCAGTCAGGCTTTCTAAGCAACCAAATTGGCCCGGTTGCTAGGGAGGGTAGAGTCACATGGGTTAACCTCCTCATGGTCACCATAATGTGGTTCTCTCTCTCGGTGGGGCACGTGATGAGTTGTGCGTGGATGCTGCGGAGAATAGTGTGATGCCTCCACACGTGCTACGTCTCCGCGGAAACGCACTCAACAAGCCATGTGATTTGATGCAGGGATTGACGGTCTCAGATGTGGAGGTAACTGGGATTTATCCTCCGCCACCCGGATTGAGGCGAGTCACTACGCCACCACGAGGACTTAGTGCGCATTGGGAATTGGACATTCCAAATTGGGGAGAAAAAACATGCATGGAAATCCATACCATTCAAATTGAGGCCACATCCCCACTTTTTTCATTTAAAAACACTTTTTTGATTTCTAAAATCATGGTGTTCCTAAGTATGCAGTAATGGAGAGTGTTTTCGGTGTCGGAAAATGCCATTCTGGCGTGGATGAGAGGCGTAAACGTAGCAGAATCAACGCGTTTGCAAATGAAAACGTATTAGTGTGGACGTGGCCTGAATTGGACGCTGCAGTTTTTGTTTTTATTCTCCCCTCTTTCTCCCTAATTTGGAATGCCCAATTCCCAATGCGCTTTAAGTCCTCGTGGTGGTGTAGTGACGAATCTCAGTTGCCTCCGCGTCTGAGACTGTCAACTCGCGCATCTTATCACGTGGCTTGTTGAGCGCGTTACTGCGGAGACATAGCGCATGTGGAGGCTTCATGTTATACTCCGCGGCATCAACGCAAAACTCACCACATGTCCCACCGAGACTACATAACTACTAGTGCTACTGCAGCCTGTGCCAGTCAGACAGCAAGGACGTTTCAATGATCACTGTCTGCATCACTTCAATCTATTATGATGAACTTAACCGAAGATAAACAGCAGCTAACTCTAACCCTACAACAAGTGATTCTTCACTTGCCACTGACCTCTTCCTGCATCATCTTGGTCAAAGGATGGACTACACTCTCTTAAAATGGAATACATAGACAATAAATTAATGACAACTAAAGCCTTCATTAGCCAAATAAAAAAGGATACTGCATCTATGTACACTTTCTCAATTAATTTGGGATGAACTTCAAAGACACTTAATAATTAATCTTACAGTTCAATCAATATCCAGTTTTAAACATTACCCACCAACATCTACTCAGTTTACTCAAATAATACATGACTTGTATTACAGATACAGAATACAGGTCACACGGGTTTGGAACAACATGAGGGTAGGGAAACGATGACGGAATATTACATTATGGCTGAGCTATCACTTTAAAGTGACTCTAAGTCACTCTAAAAATGAAAATTCTCTCATCATTTACTCACCCTCATGCCATCCCAGATGTGACTTCATTTCTTCTGCAGAACACAAATTAAGATTTTTAGAAGAATATTTCAGCTCTGTAGGTCAGTGCAATGCAAGTGAATGGGTGCCAAAAAGTTTATGCTCCAAAAAGCAAATGCAGGCACCATAAAACTAATCCATATGACTCCAGTGGTTATTTATTTATTTATTTAGTTTTAATGCCATGTCAGCAAACCGCATTATGGCGACCACGAGGAGGTTACCCCATGTGACTCTACCCTCCCCAGCAACCGCGCCAATTTAGTTGCTTAGGAGACCAGGCTGAAGTCACTCAGCACGCCTTGGATTCAAACTCGCGACCCCAGGGGTGGTAGTCAGCATCTTTACTCGCTGAGCTACCCAGGCCCCCGGACGCTGCAGTTTTAATAATCTGTTTAACATTATCTAATCTAGTAATGTTTATGTTAACATAAGTTATTGTAAAGGGATATCTATGGTTTACAGTGAAGAAATACTGTATATGTAGGTGCTTACTGAACTATCAGAAAAACAAGTTTAAACTTGGTGCAATAGGCCTGGATTATTATACCAGACATGTAAGAGTTTGATGAATACACATCCTCGCACGTTTACCACACTTCTAAAGATATTTGAGATACTTGGCAAAAAAAAATAAAAAAAATAAAAATACATGAAACATACAGTATGCATCTTTACTGCTTAAATTATTGGTCCACATACAGTTCATAATATTTGACTTCCAATATCATCATATTCAGTATTCAAACTTAATAACAGTTAGGTTAGGTTCAACATGATGCTTACTGCAATCAAATTTAACATGTGATTTTAGAAGTCTTATATCATTTTTATTCACATATCCATTCACAAACAGTAGCATATGCACTATGGTGGTGGAGATGGGGTCCCGTTAGATCTTACATTGTGACATACACAATATTAGGCAGGTGGTTTTAATGTTGTGGTGATCGGTGTATATATACTGTGTGTGTGTGTGTGAGTATATATATATATATATATATATATTATATGTGTGTGTGTGTATATATATATATATATATATATATATATATATATATATATATATATATATATATATGTATATGTGTCAAGCCTCAGCAAAATGAACCCTTCTTACTTACTTAATATTCACTCATATGCACTATGGTGGTGGAGATGGGGTCCCGTTAGATCTTACATTGTGACATACACAATATTAGGCAGGTGGTTTTAATGTTGTGGTGATCGGTGTATATATACTGTGTGTGTGTGTGTGAGTATATATATATATATATATATATATATATATATATATATATATATATATATATATATTATATGTATATGTGTCAAGCCTCAGCAAAATGAACCCTTCTTACTTACTTAATATTCACTCACTGAGCACTTTATTAGGAACACTATGGACTCAACCGACAACAATGATGTCATGTTCGAAAAACATTTTTTCACCATTCTGATGGTTGGTGTGAACATTAACTGAAGCTCCTGACCTGTAATATGCATGATTTTATGCACTGCACTGCTGCCACATGATTGACAGGTTAGATAACCACATAATTTAGTAAGTGTACAGGTGTTCCTTATAAAGTGCTCAGTGAGCGTAAATGCGTCACATTAAGTTAAATTGTTTGCGAAAGCTTTTTCATGTTGAACTTCAAACTGATCTCGATACATTTGCATTTGTAGTTCTGTTTCTTTTCTGTTGAACTTTGTCTAACTGTTTTTGAACACAAGAACACATCCTTGTAAAATGCCCCCAAAACTGTTTGAAGAATTCTACCATAACTTTTTTTTTTTTTAAGATCAAGATCTTCGAGGTTTACAGTATCTACTGTAGTTATTGACTGACATGACTGTCACTCTCTCCATTTCTCTTTCTCTTTTTCTCTCTTGCTCATTCTTTTTCTATTTTCTTTTGTCTTTGGCTCTTTGCAGAGGAAGAGGTGGAAAATTTCAATGTTTCCAGCTTGCAGGAAGAGGTGTTGCGGAACATAGAGGCTGACAGCTTCTGGTGCATGAGCAAGCTCCTGGACGGAATTCAGGTAAATTGATTCACTATCTGCCAGCGTACGGTCCTGATTACATTCACTGTGTGTGTGTGTATGTGTGTGAAGAGCACACCACTGGGAAAGAGACGAATGTGTCGCGGCGAGAGTCCCCTGCGTGTAGATGCCCCGTCCCTTTGCCTTTCCTCGCTCGGTCTGTCCATGAATAAAACCCATGATGAATATTCTCACTCTCCACCACAGGCAGGAAGTAACCTTATCCAAAGGCCCGAGTGGTGTTGAATTGTCATGGGAAACTGAAAATACCCCCCTGCCCCGCATTCACTTTGTCTTGCCTGCCTCGTCTCTAATTGATTTAAGGTCATAAAACACCCATGTTGTTTTTGCCGCTGAGACAGGACACATGTTGTGGTTTGAAGGTATGTGGCTGTGGTCTGCTCATCCTCATATTTCCACAGTCTGCTCTCAGAAGACAGCAAAAGAGGCCCATGTGGCCAGCAGTTTGTCGGTTTTTCCTTCTTGTTGATGTAAGACTCTGTAATTGGTTGTTAACTATGGGCACTTTTGGTCATGTGGACTTGTAGAAATTAAACTCCCTTGAAGTAAGGGTGTAGTTTTTTTCGATTTTAAATACTTTCTCCTATCCAAGCTTAATGTACAGAGACAACTATATGTAAACCAATTATAGGTTGATTTCCCCGAAAAGTTTAAACACTGTAACTGTGGCACTGTCAAAACCTATTCTGTCCAACATTTCTCAACTAATGGTGTAAGTCTGGGGCTGGGACTATCTGTTTGCTAGACAAATGGCAGATGGGGAGGGTTTGGGAAACATGTTTGAAATAGTATATTTGCAATTTGGTTTTCCAATACTGTTTGGAGATGCCAACAAACACAATCCAGCTTTAAAACACTTTTCAGACACTCTAGTTTAATTTTACTACTAACACAATCCAAAAGTGGATATACATGCATCTCAAGGGAATTCAGTTTTTATTTTTTTAATTTTTTTTTTATGATTAAATAAAAATTAAAAATGATAATTTCCAATAATCTCAAATTAATATACACTACCGATCAAATGTTTTGAAACACTTGACTGAAATGATTCTCGTGATCTTAAAAATCTTTTGATCTGAAGGCGTATGCTTAAATGTTTGAAATTAGTTTTGTAGACAAAAATATAATTGTGCCACCATATTAATTTATTTCATTATAAAACTAAAATTTAATAAAAAATAAAAAACAAGTTTTTGAAATTGATGACTTGGACCAAATAATAAAGAAAAGCAGCCAATAAGTGCCCAACATAGATGGGAACTCCTTCAATACTGTTTAAAAAGCATCCCAGGGTGATACCTCAAGAAGTTGGATGAGAAAATATCAAGAGTACATGTCTGCAAATTCTAGGCAAAGGGTGACTACTTTGAAGATGCTAAAATATAACACAGTTTTGATTTATTTTGGATTTTGTTTAGTCACAACATAATTCCCATAGTTCCATTTCTGTTCTTCCATAGTTTTGATGACTTTACTATTATTCTAAATTGTGAATATATATATATATATACTGTGTGTGTGTGTGTGTGTATATATATATATATATATATATATATATATATATATATATGTGTGTGTGTGTGTGTGTGTGTGTGTGTGTATATATGTATATATATATATATATATATATATATATATATATATATATATATATATATATATATATATATATGTATGTATATTTATTTATTATTATTATTTTATTTTTAAAATAGCAGACTCCTTTTGTCTTGACTACTGGCATTTTTTTATATCATAATTACAGTTAAATAATATACAATTAGCTTGATTTGACAATTATAGCTTGATTGGAAATATTCAGTTCACAATCGATAGTTACGTGATTCTTTTTTTTTTCTTCATGTCTCAAATTTCATCTCAAGCATGGTCTTCACTCACACTATTGTCTCCTTGGTAACCAAGTTCACTAACTTAAGAATGTTAACTTTAATTTTTGTAAAGTTTTATATAAATTATTTTAAATAATTATTGAAATGGTATACCACTATACCATAAGGTTAACATAAAATAACAGTAAACAATACTTTTTCAGCTCTTGGTTAATGTTAACTTCAGCATATACTGATACATTTTTTAAATTGAAAGTTTAGTATGTTAACATTAAAGCATTATGAACTCACAATGAACAATGATTTTTGTTTATAACATTAACCAAGTTTATTAAATACTGAAAAAAAAAAAAAAATCTTGTTTGTTGTTAGTTCATAATACCTAATGCATTCACTAATGTTAACAAATAGAACCTCATTGCAAAATGTTATTAAACTATATTTATTAATTTTATTAATGATTAATGAATTAACATTATTTAATGCATTATGAACAAACAATAAACAATAGTAAATTTATAAATTGATATTAACCAAGATTGATACAAATTATTTTTCATTGTTAGTTCATGATTCCTAATGCATTAACTCAGCTGTTCTCAACTGATTTAGCTTCAGTACCCAGATTTTACATTGGTAAAGTTGCATCAAGTAGCAACCAAACATCAAGTAGCAACCCAAGAAAATACCCAAATTATACAAGAGTAAACACAAATGCACTTAAAATGCACTTGCTGAAATTGGTTTGCTTACCTATTTGCTTATTGCTTTAACTCATTGTTTGGATTGTCATAGTTTAAAAAAATTGCTAAGACTTGATAAAATGTTTCCAAGACATTTTTAATGTGACCTTCTTATTTAAAAATAAAAATGAAATCAGTTAGTTTTAATAAAATCAACCCGTGGGACATAAAAGTGGCAATAGCTGAAGAAACACCCAATTCCGCTGGTGTGTTTGAAGTATGTATAGAGAAATATAGACTCTCTCTCTCACACTGAGATCAGATGATATTCTCCTCACACATAAAGAGCATTTGTATTCACTAAATCAACCCTTCTTTCTGGTATTAGATTGAAATGCACTCCTGGCCCTCCAAAGCTTTTGTGGTATTTTGTTGCTAATTACTGTGGTAATTTGTGTGTACAAAGCATATTCTCCTAGGTGCTAATGATTTTTCTCCACTCCTTGTTTTCTTTACACCTTCACACTATCTGCTGATAGCTCTGAATATTTGCTCGCAATTTGTTAGCGTGCTCTCTGCATGTGTGTGATTGTGTTTTAGATCGGGTGTTAACTGGGAATTTAGTTTATAGTGTGATTTTTATAGGTACAGCTGTGTGTAATTGTGTTGGGTTCTCAGGAGAGCCCTTGCGTTTAGGTGCATAGGAAGGAAAAGGTTGTTAATTAAAAATATTGAATTTCCCTCCTGTGATGAACAATGGGGAGTAATATTGTAGCTATTGTAAAGCCTAATTATGAAAGAGAGTGCTTTATGATGTACATTACATCTACAGTAATGGTAACAGGAATATTCTGGGTTTTTTACAACTTAACCCATTCTGCGCTGCTGTATATTTTGGCAGCCGCCTGCAATTTGTTATACCCAAATTTAAAAGCTCACCTTACACACATATTAATTGCAGATTGTTGGTCTAATTTTTTACAGTTTAAATAGCCTATTTTGAAGAAAACATGTTTTTGGAGCTGTTAAGTTGTCTAAAACGCCCTTTTAAAAGTGGGACTACTTTTCTAGGTGGGTGAACTTCTCGCACTATGGTTCGAGGAGTTTGCCCATGGAAACAGTGCTTCACAGATAGTAACAACACATGTACCCATGCATATATTTTGTGAAAGTTTCCAGGTTAACCAGCTTTACATTGTCATGGTAGTCAAGGTTATTAAGTGATTTTATCACATGTCTCATATTAACACATGTGAGTTTAAGTCTGGCTAAACTTTTCAAACTGTGTGTATGTTTAATGTTTATTATGGTGTAATGTCTTGCACCCAAAATACTTCCATTGTAAGAGTATTACAGTGAACACATTTAAAAGTTTTTGAGGCATAAGTCACAGTTATTTACTGTGGTAGTGCTTGAAAATCTCTTAAGGTGACTAAAAAGAATATTAAATCTAGTCTGGTTTGTACCGTAGCCCATATACAAAGATAAGTTTCAGGCAAAAAAAATAAATAAAATAAAGGATATTGTGCAGTTTTGGGAGTTTTTTTTTTTTTTTTTTTTTTTTTATGTTATTTTGCAGTCATAAGCCAACGATTGTCCTTCTCTGCTGCCTGTTCCCTTAAAAGGCAAACTAAATGCTTGCTGAAGTGTTATGACTTATTAATAGGGAGACCTTAAGCCGCTGGAAAAATGACTGTGTTGTTTGTCCCTTGCTAGCCAAGCCGGTTGGTGTGTGTACATGTGCGGATGCATTAGGAGCAAATCCATCTGTATTCTGAGCCCTGAAGAGGGAAAATGAGAAATGTGTGTTAAAGCAGGCAGCTCACTGCCACAGCAGCCATTATCTGTGATGTCCAACCCTGAGGCCAGGACACCACAAAGCAGCTTCTGCCTCAGGACTCTGTTTGTGTGTGTGTGTGTGTGTGTGTGTGTGTGTGTGTGTGTGTGTGTGTGTGTGTGTGTTTGCTTGCAAATCAGCACTGTCATCCTGATGGACCATTGTAGCCTCAATATGGTCATCTCATCCAAACGCAAACCACAGAGCATTTATTAGCTTTACACTTTCACTCCAGAAATTATAAAGCACTTTAAACACGATCAGATCTTTCCAAAACCCACAAACACATATCAGGATCTAAAATCAACACTCACCAAGCACCAAATGTAAGTAAAAGTTTAAATACTTTTGAAAATGGAAATATGAGGAATAAAATAATGATAGGTGGTCTCCATGTTTTTATTGCAGTTGCATTTCCAACTTGCCACCCCAGATGTGTATGACTTTCTATCTTTTGCAGAACACAAAGATTTTAGAAGAATAACTCAGCTCTGTAGGTCTATCTAATGCAAGTAAATGGTGACCAAAATTTTGAAGCTCCAAAAAGCACACAAAGGCAGAATAAAAGTAATCCATATGACTCCAGTGGTTTAATCCGTGTCTTCGAAAGCGATCTAATCAATTTTGGGTGAGAACAGGCCAAAATGTAACTCCTTTTTCACCGTACATCTTGCCATTGTAGTTTCTAGGCAGGATCATGATTTCAAGCCTGATTAAAATTCCTAGTGCTTGAAAGTAGTAGTAGCTAGGGAATTTTAATTGAGCTTGAAATTATTACCACCAAGGAGACTGCTGATGTCAAGCTTTATAGTGAAAAAGGAGTTATATTTTGTCTGTTCTCACAAGACATGGATTTAACCTCTGGAGTCTTATGGATTACCTTTATATGCTTTTTGGAGCTTTACAATTTTGGTCACCTTTCACTGCATTGTGTAGACCTATAGAGCTGAGATATTCTAAAATCATCTGTTGCAAATTTAGAATGTTGTGAATCATCTGAAGAGAATTAAAATTTTTGGGTAAACTATTCCTCACACCAGAGGTGACGCCATGATGTGAAACAAATTTGCAGACAAATGGCCCTTTCACATTAAAAATGAGACATTAGCACATTTGTGCTTTTACAGTAGGTGGTGCTAATCAACAAGCATTTTTACCTCAGTATGTTAGAGGTGGGGGAAAAAATCGTTTCGGCGATGCATCGCGATTCATACTCAAACAATTCTGAATCAATTCTCAAAAGAATCAGAATTGATTCTGAATTCAGTTTAAATCACGGCAGAGCAGTGGCGTGTGCCAAAGACAGATAAAGAAGTGAGTAAAGTGCAAACACTTAAGTCGAGTTCACAAACACGACTGTCTGCAGACCAGCTGTATCAGACACATGACCATTTGTGCCCAAATGAAACTACAATCCCGAAATTCTTTCACAAACCCACGCAAATAGCAACGGGAGAGTTTATTCATGATAAGCCAACAAACAGCATGAAAGACAAGCTCGCACCCATTATTGCACTGATTTGCACACAACGGGGAAAACACTGAAGAAAGTTCGGGAGATGTTGGTGATGGTTTCATTTAATTCTTGTTTTTTTTTTTTTTATAGATGCCTTTCTCTACTCTTGCGCACTCTTCATTTCATTGGCTTTTGCTTTATTGCCGGTCATTGCCGGTCACTTTCTTGTCAGGACAGTGCGCACACCTGATGATAAAGGTTTGAAATCCATCGTAGCTTTTGTGACAGGGTCGTGTGATCTTCTCACAGAGCAAACAGATGGAACAGTGCATACGAATGCTTTGATTCATTTATGAAGCAACAACTGCACTATTTAAACTGCTTTACTATCACCAGGTGAGGAGAGGAGAAGCTGACAGCTGCACTCTCATAGAAGCAGATATATCTCTCATCCTGGACCAGCAACTTCCAGTTGTGGTTAAAAATTTAAATGAATAGCATGGCATAGTTTAATTTTAAATAATAATTAAATACTATTAACACATGTGAGACCCAAATATAGAAAAAAATGTAAAAAAAAAAAAAAAAAAAATTATATGTTGTTGTAGGAGGCCTCTAATACAGAAATAAATGGGTTTTTACATTTACATGATTTACAATGCTTAAATTAAAAAAAGAAAAAAAAAATCAGTTGAAGTAATAGTATTCAGTTTGTTTTGATGGAGAAATAATATTTTTTTTCTTGTGCTTTTAAGAGATTTTTATAAGGTTCTAAAGAAAGAAACTGAAAAACTGAGATACTCTTTTAAACTATAGAACCATTTATTTAATCTTGTGGATGTTCCATGTTTTGTTCACAGCTCATACTGAATGTAAAAGGCCAGTTTATGTAATGTAACTCGTTCGGATTTTTTAAAACAGCTGTTAAATAAAAAGCTGAAAGAGAACAAATAGAGAGTAAAAAATAAATTTTGAAGAAACTGAAAAAAGAAAGAAATTGAAGGACAAGATGCATCGAGAATCGTTTTAAAATCTAATCGTTACCCTTTGAATCGTAATCGAATCATGAGGCCAGTGAAGATTCACACCTCTACAGTCTGCCCTTTGCCCATCACAGATGAGAAGAAGATCTACTTGACAATTAAAGATAGTAAGCAACAATGGAATCACAAAATAAAAAACAAGCAAGCCTTTGCTAGATCTCGCTCGTTCTCTTTCAAGCAAATCCCAACCAACATCACCACGTGTTTGGTATACAGAGGCAGTTTGATACAAAGACATACATACACAGATGAGCCAAAACGTTATGACCACCTGCCTAATATGCTGTTGGTCCTCCACATGCCGCCAAAACAGCGCCGATCCGCTGAGGCATGGACTCTGCAAGACCCCTGATGTTGTCCTGTGGTATCTGGCACCAAGACATTATCAGCAGATCCTTCAAGTCCTGTAAGTTGCGAGGTGGAGCCGCCATGGATCAAACTTGTTGGTCCAGCACATCCCACAGATGCTCAATTGGATTGAGATCTGGGGAATTTGGAAGACAGGGCAACACCTTGAAATCTTCATTATGTTCCCGAACAATGTGTGCAGTGTGGTAGGCAGTGGCGGAGCTAGGGGTTGGCCAGGGAGGCCGTGGCCACCATGGACTGAAGCCTGACCACCCCTTTGGCCACTCCACTTGCAATTGCCATTTTGGTTATTTTTTGTCTTGGGCACAATTTAGTTTTTTAGAGGTATAACCGTCTCTGTACAGCCGCAACACACAAGAGACTTAACTTGTGTGCAAGGTCGCCGCACCCCTCCATCCAGTGTTTTATTGTATCCACACCACTCCGTTTTTTTATCCACACGCATCCGCTTTCTACACCATCAACCACCATCAGAACATTGCCCAGAGCATCACACTCCCTCCACCAGCTTGTCGTCTTCCCACAGTGCATCCCAGTGCTATCACTTCCCCAGGTAAATGGCGCACATGTGCACGGTCGTCCACTTGATGTAAAAGAAAACAGGACTCATCGGACCAGGCGACTTTCTTCTACTGTTCCAATGTCCAGTTCCGACGCTCGAGTGTCCATTTTTTGGTGGTGTGTTAAGATTCAAGAATTTTGGTTGAGGGTTCAGAGTTTTATGTGTGACGTATTGGGCACTAAAATTTCATTTTGCCCAAGACTCTGTATTTTAGGCTATGGGGCGGTCATTAATATAGGGGATAAATATATAAAAAACTGGGTCCTAGCCAGTGTTATGATCGGCAGACAGGTCGTTCTTAGGGGATGGAAGTCGGCTGGAGCACCCTCATTTCAAGTGGCACACAGAGATGGGCAGGGTAGCGGCATTTGAGGAGATGTCTAGAGTTATTTAAAAAAAGATGGGGCAGCTATTTAGCCTTTTTAGAAGGCTCTCAGGGAGGGGCAGTGGAGAGAGTTTTATCGTTTTAAATGTGAATATGATTTTTTTTTTAATTGTCAATTGTATCCTTTGTGGGATTTTTATTTTCTCCTTTTCTTTATTTGATAAAAAAAATAACCTTAGAAAGGTGGCAGCATCATATATACATATATATATATATATATATATATATATATATATATATATATATATATATATTAGATTGGTAGGTCTGTTAATAAAATCAGTTGACTTTAGCAATCGTTGTTGCATTATACAGTATGCAAATGGTGACAGTTCAAAAATGGGAAAAAGCACTTATCGTGTTCTTTTTTCCAAAGTTGGTGTGCCTGTAACTCAAGAAGTATTAAAGATATCTTAATATCCTTTGATTCTGGTTCAGAACAAACTTTTTTTTTTTGGTATCATAATTTTTAAGGCCTTATATGGCTCAGTTCCAGAGATATGGTGCTCTCACTGTGGCTCCACAAGTAAATTGTTAAATTGTTCACATTTTCAATAGTCAAAAACCAAACGTGGGTCACTTTGCATACAGCTTATACTTTTCATCTTTTAAAGAGGAATTTCTAAAGAACATTTCCCTTAATTGTTTCTTTGGCAGTAAAGTTATAAAATTGATTATCTATACTTTTTCTCTGTGCTTCCGAACATGAGATAAACTTGCACGGACAAATGGCGTATGGCTGCAATTTGGCTCCATATCCGACCTGACAACTCAAAATTTAAATCACAATTGTAGGCTTGCTAGAGTCAAACCGGGGCATTGAAGGCATTGTGTTCCGTATTGAAGCAGCTAAATGCTTGGGGTGGACAACCGGAAGGATGACGGAACACTCAAGACAGAAACCACCCCCTTCTCTACTTGTGTAGGCTGATTTAATTTACAGTTTTTTCATACTGAGCAGCAAGTATACTGTAAGTGAATGAAGCACATTAATAAGCTATCAGTTAATTTAAGAAATTAATTATTTTGAAACATATTTTTAAAAACATGACCACTCACATGAGATGAAGACTCCAGTCATGTTAGTAACCAGTGGCACTGGTAACTGAAACTTTTGCAAATTATGCTAAATCCATTCCCTGCAGTGCTCCTGGTCTAAGTTCAAGACAACATACACACAAAAAAAAAAAATACTGAGTGCACCTTTAAGGCTTTTCCACTTCATTTTGTGCATAACACCACCCCTTAATCATGGTAAAAGCATGGCCTCTCGTGACTTATTCCTTTAATATACTAACACTATATGCCCAGGAGCCCTGAAGCAGCTACCTATGCAATTAACATCAAATCAAGATACTAGCTGAATTAATATGTAACCAGAATCCTACTGTACATACCTACAAAAGCAGGAACCCTTCATGTGTACCATTCACCATATGGTCACCTAGCCCTGCTTTCTCTACACACACACAAATATATATATATATATATATATATATATATATATATATATATATATATATATATATATATATATATATATATATATATAGCCACAACATTAAAATCACCAGCCTAATATTGTGTAGGTCCCCCTTGTGCCACCAAAACAGCACCAACCTGCATCTCAGAATAGCATTCTGAGATGATATTCTTCTCATCACAATTGTACAGAGTGGTTATCTGAGTTACCGTAGACTTTGTCAGTTCAAACCAGTCTGGCCATTCTCTGTTGTCCTCTCTCATCAACAAGGCATTTCCGTCCACAGAACTGCCGCTCACTGGATGTTTTTTGTTTTTGGCACCATTCTGAGTCAATTCTAGAGACTGTTGTGTGTGAAAATCCCAGGAGATCAGCAGTTACAGAAATACTCAAACCAGCCCATCTGGCACCAACAATTATGCCACGCTCCAAATCACTGAGATCACATTTTTTTCGCCATTCTGGTGGTTGATGTGAACATTAACTGAAGCTTCTGACCCACATCTGCATGATTTATGCTGCCACGCAATTGGCTGATTAGATAATCGCATAAGCCATAATCCCAGGCTTGAGAGGACCAGATAGGTGTGTTACTTGTATCCACAGGCTTGAGAGGAGGGTGGAGGCAGATTATTGAACTCATGCATACAGCTCTGCTGTGATCTGTTTCACAGTTTGCGCTGCCACTGCCTTCCTCTCCTTCATCCCTCCTCGTTCCTGTGATCAGCACACCTCATTTGCAGGCTGCATGCACCATTTTGTTAGTTCATCTCCTTAAAGCCCAAAGGCTTCCATCTGTTGCTGTTGCTGCTTTAAAAAAAATATATATATATATATTTATATATTTACACTCACCAAACCAAAATATTTCATCAAAACTGCCTTATGTAATCCATCTGTTAAAACCCTTTGGAATCAAATTGAAAGTTTAGCTCCTTTCAGTCCATATCTATTAGCTTTAAGGTCATCTATATGCTAGTGTACTTCTAAACGTTGACAAAATTCATTGTCAGAAGATATATGCAGTTAACATTTACAGTCTTTCTCTTCTGGCTAAAAAGACATCATTGACATCACATAGAGGTTAGAGAAACCTTGTCCAATCAAATGCTTTCTAGAACGAGAATGCACCATCCCCCTAAAACAGTTCAGGGCATCTGGCTGTGTTCTAACTGGCACTGACTTTGAAGGGAGCATGCTGTAGGGTCGTTCCAAACAGGATTTCTAGGAAATTCTCATTCATCTGCATTGGATTTGCACATCGGCTCCAGCATCATTGTAAGCAAATTTTGCAATGTGCTGTGTGCATTTGTGGGCTGGTTATGGAGTAATGTTGTCAGTTAAATCATCTTTTGGTTCTCAGTTCTTTAGAAATGCTGGCTGGAATTGAGATCGCTTCTCAAGTTTCCCTGGTAAGAGGCTCTAGCATGTGCAGCACGGTGGAGAGGGGTATGTATGTGTGTGTTGCTGTAAACTAAAGCCTATTGGCTATTTTAAAATATGGAGCCCCCCCCACACACACACATACACTCTTCCTGTTCTTTTAGACTTTAAGTTAAGATAGAAATGTTTTGATGGGGTAGTATGGCCTAGTGGTTAAAGATCTGGGCTGTTAACTGCAAGGTTATAGTTTGAATCCCAGAATAGATAATATATGAGCTATCAATGTTGTCTTTGGGTAAGACCATTAAATGAATATTCAGGGTTAAAAAAACACTGTTACCACAGAAACTCAGCCAAAGTTTGTTTAAACATAAGAAAAAATTGTTTAAACAACCCTACCAGGCAATTGTACAATACTGTGAATACAAATTTAAAATATACAACTATCACACTGTTGTGAAAGTGTAACTGCGAGTGTGATAGAATCACTTACTAACCCTGTCTGTGCTAAGTTATATGCAATCTTTCATGTCATGGGCAGCTGAAAAAGTAAACCTTGTTACTTTCGCTTGGTACTGGCATGAGGAAACCAGGAAGAGATGTGATGTATATCTGCTTTTGTGATGTAAATGACAACTGTCATGTGGTTGTCGTAAAAGTTTGAAAGCATTTTCATGACGTCATGGTGCAATCTCTACCTAGCAAATATCCAGATTGCCATCCACCTAGAAAAGTAGTCCCATGTCAAAGGGAGAATTTAGATGACTTCACAGTTACGACACAACAGCAGGCCACGTATGTTGTCCATAGTGCTTAAGTTGTAATTAAACCGGAATATTCCTATGGCCACAGGTTACTACAATAAGTTTACTTTGAGTCATTTTGGAAAAAAGCATCCACTAAATGACTACTTACTATGTACATGGCATAGTAAGTAGTGTGCCTCTTGAGGGTGTGCCTCTTGAGAAAGTGGGTACTGTTATTAAAAAGTAATCTTCCCTTCTCTTGTGTGACATATGCATGTTTGTCCCATTTAGAACCATAACTCTTTTATACATACTTTACAGAGAAAGGCTAAATAAGTGCAGTAGTCTGTAAATTGTCCCCCTCAGTAAGTTCAATGCTCTAGTCAGGTGCGGACTGGCCAATGGGAGATCCGGGACTTTTCCCGGTGGGCCGGCCAAAAAACGGGGCCGAACAGGGCTGAATGGACGGCGATAAGCAGAAACCCACCTTCACGTTATGCCAAACGGGCCGCGACTGGCTGAAGAGGGCAAACAGTGCTCAACAACTTTTGGGCCAGTTCTATGTAAAATCCAGGGCCGAATTCTCTTCCCAGTCATCCCCTGGCTCCAGTACTAGACCCCCACTGGTTCCTCCTCCAGCAGAGGGATCGAGGGGGTTTAGGGGTGTGAGCCAGAGGACCATAAATGAGTTAAGGTTGTAGACGAGTGGAGTCCCTGTACAATTGTTTATAAACCATTAGGGGGAAACATGCTCACCCGGGGATGTGCCACACAATTAGAACCAAGGTCAGATGAACAGTGGAGGGGAGCGGGGCGGGCACAGAACTGCTGCTGTGGACAGAAAGTTGCATTTACACAGGGGCAAATGCTTGGTTTTATTAATTTCCTAAATAAATAGGTGTTACTATTTAAATAGGTGTAATATTAATGATCCTCTTGCTTATTTAGCCTATTTTTTCCCTCCCTGTCTTCCCCCTCTCTCTCCCTCCCTCTTTTTCTCTGTATGCCAAATTAAAAAGAAATGAAACCAATTGCAACCATTTTGCACCTTGCGGCTCTGGGGGCTTGGTGTCAAATGCAGCAATGGAATGTGTGAAATTGGTTAAAGAATTAAGAAAAGGGACTTATTAATATTAATCATTCATCTACTGTAGAGAAGCAAATATTGTTGCATTTCTCACCAGTGTTCATTTGGACCCCTTCCTATAATACATCTTAATGCATTGGCTGCATTGCATAGGCAATAAAGACAGAATGTAAATGGTCTATGATGAATTAACCAGAGAGCATGCCTGTAGGAAAACTGTCTGTATTATTATCTTGCTCTCATCTGTTATTCCCCCAGTGGGGTAACCCCCCCTTACCACCATCCTTGAAAGTGCTTAAACAGCCAGGACAAATTAATTGCCAGTGAAGCTTGCGATTTGCTGATGATCTGCAAAATATTTGCATACGATGGTGGAGAACATTGTAGCAAATGGGGCCTGAGACCTTAACAATTTGTTTTGGCCAATTGGTCCCCTGCTCTGTTGGAACAGTTTTATTGACAGGAAGTGCAGTGCTGCAGATTGCATTGACACATGCTCAGACAGTTGCCTTTTAGCCTATTCTTCCATCTATTAAACAATTAGCATTGATTAAGTTTGATCCTTAACGCTTATGCCATGTCAAGTTCCAGCCCCCAACATGGGATCCGCAATCCTTGACGGTCTTACACTGGATGGCAGACCACTTGCAAGAAATGTATCCTGTGTTTTTTGTGGATTAGTTGGTGTGCCCCAGGGATTGTCATACAATCCAGATGAAGCGGTTTCCTCTTCCATACTTATCATCTGGGAGCCTCTCTGAGCAAAGGGTTCGACTTGTCCTTGAGCCCTACTTTCAGAGCCAAGCGACGCTACAACATACCAGCCAGACCACAGCTACTAATTCTTTCTCATCAGTGCTCTTGAGACACTCATGGGGGAATTCACTGCTGATAGCATGGTTTATTTGCACACACTAAAGGATTTATGCAAAATAGGTATTGACGCAAACATGCCCAAATATTTTGTGCTGAACGAAAAAAGTAAGCCACAAATAGAGAATTAAAATATTTTATTTGCATGTTTAGTTCTTAGTAATACATGACACAATTGATCTGAAGTCGGTCTTTGTTGGACTGGTATACGGTGACGTCACTGTGAGTATGTGCATGTATTTGTGTGTGGAGGGTAACTTTCATTTCATACCAGCCCCATTCAACTGTGAGCACAGTAGAAAGTGCGCAGCTGACTGGGGCTAGCAAGTGTTACTTTGTGCCAGGAATATTAATGAACCATGTGAAATTTCAGCAGCGCTGCTCATTATTCCGCAACGGAATGTCCTGGCATACTTTATTGGAACTGTACAGCATCACTGGACCACTGCATTTCAGACACCTGAATCGACTTTGTTAAATGCTGAAAGTGTGCTACACTGTTAAAAAAAAAAAAAACCAAACTGTGGTAGCGCTGTATGTTTCCTGCTTTTGATTCAAAAGAACAGACTCATAAAAGTAATTTTTGGGGAATCAGGCAACACAAGTCACACTGTATGATTTGCTGTAGATTCAAAAGAACATGATTATAAGATTCATTCATTCAGTAATCTGACTAAACTGGTTGTTTAAAAAGGCTCATAGTCATTCATTCTTGAATCAGACTACACTGGTTGCACTGCAGATTCAAAAGTACCAGCGCATTGGAGTCCTTCGTTTGGGAATTGGACTATGCTGGTCATGTTGTTTTGCACTGTAGATTTAAAAGAACTGACTTGTAGGAGTATTTCATTCATACATCGGACTACACTGACTTACTACTATATGTAAGTCACGTCGCGCCGACAGTAAAATGCCATTTTGCGATGCACGCGCTGACGCTGCTCCTGTGAACAAGACAAATAAACTGTTCATTTCATCGTGTCCAGTATCAGGGTTTCCGTGGGTCCTTAAGTCTTAAAAAGTCTTAAATTTACTTTTTAAAATTTGAGGCCATAAAAAGTCTTAAATATCTTAAATAATTTACAAGAAGTCTTAAATTTCATTTGCTGAGGTCTTACATTTTGGGCCGTGAATCGAGGAGACGCTTAAAACAACAGAATCAAAATCATCTCTCTCTCTCGTGCATCCGTCATTTAGCAGCTGCCGCTTGAGTTTAGTGTGAGCGCGCGCAGGGAAGGGCATTTTTACTGAACTTATGATGTTACACGTATAAACGTGTTACACATTAATCAGAAATGCAAATGGCGTTATTATGCATCTCTAAGCGAGCGATGCACTAACACTGTCGTTCCTGTTTATAATCGACAAAGCTGTGAACATTGCAATTTGCAAGCACGTGAGGTTGGAGTGTCTTTTGACGCCTTTCAAATCATGGTGCTTCCTTATTTCACATTACCTTTGACAATAATTGTAAAGCTAACAGAACTACTCAGCTGCAGAGTTACACCTGTTATATCTCTCATCTGTTGAGCTCCATCTGACATAAACAGGTATTTTCTCTGCCATCTGAATCAGTCAATATAATTTTTTTTTAATAATATACAAAATAATAATAATATAATTATACAAAATTATACATAATATGAAAATACAGGTGCATCTCAATAAATTAGAATGTCGTGGAAAAGTTCATTTATTTCAGTAATTCAACTCAAATTGTGAAACTCGTGTATTAAATAAATTCAATGCACACAGACTGAAGTAGTTTAAGTCTTTGGTTCTTTTAATTGTGATGATTTTGGCTCGCATTTAACAAAAACCCACCAATTCACTATCTCAAAAAATTAGAATATGGTGACATGCCAATCAGCTAATCAACTCAAAACACCTGCAAAGGTTTCCTGAGCCTTCAAAATGGTCTCTCAGTTTGGTTCACTAGGCTACACAATCATGGGGAAGACTGCTGATCTGACAGTTGTCCAGAAGACAATCACTGACACCCTTCACAAGGAGGGTAAGCCACAAACATTCATTGCCAAAGAAGCTGGCTGTTCACAGAGTGCTGTATCCAAGCATGTTAACAGAAAGTTGAGTGGAAGGAAAAAGTGTGGAAGAAAAAGATGCACAACCAACCGAGAGAACCGCAGCCTTATGATTGTCAAGCAAAATCGATTCAAGAATTTGGGTGAACTTCACAAGGAATGGACTGAGGCTGGGGTCAAGGCATCAAGAGCCACCACACACAGACATGTCAAGGAATTTGGCTACAGTTGTCGTATTCCTCTTGTTAAGCCACTCCTGAACCACAGACAACGTCAGAGGTGTCTTACCTGGGCTAAGGAGAAGAAGAACTGGACTGTTGCCCAGTGTTCCAAAGTCCTCTTTTCAGATGAGAGCAAGTTTTGTATTTCATTTGGAAACCAAGGTCCTAGAGCCTGGAGGAAGGGTGGAGAAGCTCATAGCCCAAGTTGCTTGAAGTCCAGTGTTAAGTTTCCACAGTCTGTGATGATTTGGGGTGCAATGTCATCTGCTGGTGTTGGTCCATTGTGTTTTTTGAAAAGCAAAGTCACTGCACCCGTTTACCAAGGAATTTTGGAGCACTTCCTGCTTCCTTCTGCTGACCAGCTTTTTAAAGATGCTGATTTCATTTTCCAGCAGGATTTGGCACCTGCCCACACTGCCAAAAGCACCAAAAGTTGGTTAAATGACCATGGTGTTGGTGTGCTTGACTGGCCAGCAAACTCACCAGACCTGAACCCCATAGAGAATCTATGGGGTATTGTCAAGAGGAAAATGAGAAACAAGAGACCAAAAAATGCAGATGAGCTGAAGGCCACTGTCAAAGAAACCTGGGCTTCCATACCACCTCAGCAGTGCCACAAACTGATCACCTCCATGCCACGCCGAATTGAGGCAGTAATTAAAGCAAAAGGAGCCCCTACCAAGTATTGAGTACATATACAGTAAATGAACATACTTTCCAGAAGGCCAACAATTCACTAAAAATGTTTTTTTTTATTGGTCTTATGATGTATTCTAATTTTTTGAGATAGTGAATTGGTGGGTTTTTGTTAAATGTGAGCCAAAATCATCACAATTAAAAGAACCAAAGACTTAAACTACTTCAGTCTGTGTGCATTGAATTTATTTAATACACGAGTTTCACAATTTGAGTTGAATTACTGAAATAAATGAACTTTTCCACGACATTCTAATTTATTGAGATGCACCTGTATATTATCTATATTTAATATTTAGTATATAATCTGTTTTCAATATACATCATAACTAATTATGCAGCACAGTTCTCTTTCATAATTTAATCTGTTTACATTTTCAATACATATTGTCAATTTTAAACGGCCATTTTTAAGGTAACTGACGAGTTTTGACTTTTACTTGAGATATTTCACACAAAAATTGTAATTGTCATCACTTATCTTCATGCTGTTGCAAACCTGTATGACTTTCTTATTTCAGTGGATATCAGGAGATATTAGGAAGTTTCAGTCACCATTCACTTACATTGAATGAAAATAAGATGCAGTGACAGTGAATGGTGACTGAGACTAAACGTTTTGCTTAACATCTCCTTTTTTGTTCCATGGCAGAGAAAAATTCATACAGACTCAGGGGTGAGCAGTGATGACAGAAATTTTATTTTTAAATGAACTGCCATTTAAGTACCTGTTAAAGTATTTGTTAAAGGTATCTGCCAAGAAAAATATATATAAATGTTATTCAACACATGCTAGACCTTATTCACAGCAGCACCGTATTAAATTTTTGATGAGAATGACATCGAGGCTGTGAGGGATAGACGTACAGTCTCTTCAATGGGTTGTACTGCAGTTTAAAGTGTTTTTGGATCGTTCCGCAGACAAAACATTGGAAAAATATATTTTCAAGGACACACAGTAGACAAAAAAACTCCAGACAACATGAGTTGTGGAAAATCAGATGGGATATTGGAGCTTTTTACAGCTTTATACCGTGCATGCCATTGAAGAAATGGTAAGTCTATCCCTCACAGCTTAATTTCCATTCCCATTAAAAATCAAACATGGCACTCCTGTGAATAAGGTCTATAGACCAATCCTCTTGTTTACAAAAATGTCAGTTTACTTAAATTTTTATTTTATTTGGCCTTAAAAAGTCTTACATTTCATTCCTTCAAACCTGCAGAAACCCTGAATATTGACAGCCTCAAGCTGTTGCAGAGCGACGCATCGTCGCTTGTGTCTGGTGTAGACAGGGTGTCAGAGTATTTTATTATGCTGTTCTGTCTGAATCGGCGGAAAAATGCATGTTCGAGAACCGTTGATGGCACCAAGAGTCATGCAAATCATTCGGTTTTGGCATTTTTTAACCAGTTCCAAATAAGAATCGGTTCTCGGTTCCCAAACCTAATAATAAGCCTAATTTACATATAAACGAGGCAAATCATTGATCACTGAATTGCTAGTGGTTAATAAATAAGACTGGTTTTGCACTGAAAGACCACATGCAAAAGGGTTTTTGTGAATTCATCCCTCATACATATCTCCTTCCAACTATTTCTGTGTATTTCCCTCAATTCATTTTTTTTCTTATCTTTTTTCTCTCTCTGTGAAGAATTGGGCCAGTGTGTAATTTTACCCATATCCCCCTGGGCTAAGATGCCTCTGCACAGTCAGGCTATTTTCTGAACTGTTGTTTAAGCAAGAAGGGGGCTATTGTCTTGTATTTTGGCTCAGTACTTGAGGGATAATGTGACTCAGAGCAGATACAGTGACTGCATCCAAAGATTTTTTTTCCAAGTGTGAACCAGTGTTGCACGAGGGCTGCATCAGGGGCCATTCTTTGTTTAGGAACCTTGTGCCATCCTTCTGTCCCCCTGCCAATTATATTCAATCAGCCACTCTTGGGGAAGTGGCAGCAGGAAAAGCTTGAATTTTCTGCTTGGCTGCTGCTCTCTCCTGTCCTTCTTTTACTGCCAGCCGTATGTCTCCGTCACAGCTCACTGAGCCCCTCAGTCAGATGTCTGATAGAGCTGCCTGTTGCTCATATTCCTCCTGCTACATAACCTCCCTCATTAATGCTCCTCTAAGCACGAACACACACGGAAGGACTAACCCCTTGAACCACATCTTTATCAGTCAAATCCATCAGCCCTAGGCAACAATAACATATACTGTATTACATTGACATATTATACGAATGCACTCGCTCTCAATTTGCTCTTTTGGTCCTTCCAGATAACATTGAGGTCTTATTATTTTCTATGCCAAGAAATGAAAAGAAGAGAGATAAAAATCTTGAAGTAAGTGTTCCGCCCAAAAAATGAAAGATCTGATATTTATTCACGCTCATGTTGTTCCAAACCTGTATCCTTTTTTTTCTTCTTCGTGCAACAGATTTACAGTTGCTCTATCAGAGAAAAATCACCCTCCTCTTCTGTTGATCCAAGGTCACCTTTTTTTTTTTTTTTTTTTTTTTTTTTTTTTTTTCCAGTATTTGTTTTTATTCTTTTTCATTCAGCAGAGAAATCAGTCCCTTTGTAGCAAGTGTCAAAGGGAAATTAGAGATCTACTGCAGGTGAGTGATGGACAGTTTGCAGAGTATAGCATCGACCCTAAAAAGCTTTAGTTAGGATTTTCCAGTCATTTTACTGGATCAAAGAATGAGCAAGTTAAAAAAGGATGCCTCAAAGCTGAAATATGCACCTGAGCCAAAGATTAGAACTAATCCCTGGAAAAGAGGATGGAGTTGTAAAGAGAGTGTGGTGCAGTGTGCCAAAGGTAAATGTAACACCTGTGTATCTCCAGAGCCCTTCCTGTCTTAGCATGTTATAGAGTTGTAAGTCAAACCCTTCATTTTCAGGATTGCAGGATATTTTCAGCTCCATTTAGTGCTGGATAATGATATTGATGCGGATACCCGATTGTTTATAGCTCCCAGGGTTCGGTGTGTAAGAGCACCTGCACTTCATTAAGGCAAGGGTGCTTTAATAATGCAGATGTAATTACTAAGGTCTCTGGGCTGTTTTAATGCATGCTTAAGACTGACCCGTGATTCCTGCCACAGAAGTAATTGCATTGCATCCATGTGCCACCTGAACATGACACAAGAAGCGAGAGAAAGACGCATCTAGCTTGTTTAGCTCCTTCCAGCCAATGGATTTCTTATCAGAAGTTGTTTCCAGGGCAATTTCACAGAGCAGTGGAACAGTGGAGAAACAACATTAAACTGGTATTCCCTTTCACCCTGTAGCCCATTGGAGTGGTTTTTTTTTTCCTTTGTCAGTATTGCCTGTTAGAACACACATAGCGGATGGTAGGAAGTTGGAACACAGACATTATGAGGGGGGAAGACGGACCACTTGTATCTGTGTGGCGAAAATGTAACTCTAAACATGTCCCTCCTTACAGTTAAAAGAGCCATTTGCCTTTTTAAGAGGAGCATTGCAATGCTCAATAGAGCGCAACAGTGCCCACCCTATTTTTTAGCCGTCTTTGTTCCAGAAGGGTTTTACTCATTATTTTATATATATATATATATATATATATATATATATATATATATATATATATATATATATATATTCCCATAGGGATTTCATTAAAGTGTTTATTAAAGCGTTATAAGCAGAAGTGGGTAGTAATGTGCTACATTTACTCCCTTACAGTTACTTGAGTAACTTTTTTGAATTGGAAATTTATTTTACTTTTAGAGTAGGTTTAAAAGTGGGTACTTTTTACTCTCACTCAAGTAAATTTCTAATGAAATTTTTGTACTTGTACTTCATTACAATGGGCAGCGTTCCTGTCGTTACATTACTTGGTGTAATTGTACTTAATGTGTAATTTATTGAGAGATTATTGAATGGGACTTTTACGACAGCAGAAGTTCACACAGCTGCGTGCGCTGTCACAGACTGTCACTCAAGATGAGTCCATCACTGCTGCAGCATCAAGCACTTCTAAGTGAAACACTTTCTTCGCTCTGCACAGTACAAAAAGGAATAGTTTCGTCATGCAGCACCTTCATTTAACGCCAAGATAAGCGGATAATTTAAGATTAAAATTGCAGCTCCAATTTATGACAGCATGCTGAGGTAAGTTTTGGCTCTAATGATAACGTGGGCTTTTCTGTGACATGGTGATGGTAATTTTCAGGGTGATTCTGTAAATATGGGCTCTTGTGACATCAATTTTTAAGAGTATGTTTTTTAATCTGCAGAAATATAGCAGTATTTATGCATTTAACCCACACCCTCACAGGTGTACTGGAAACTATCGCAGCTACTTCGGGCTGATTAACTGTATAAATCCATGTAAACATCCAAATTCTTTTGACACTGAAAACTAACTACACTGAACTAACAACTAAAAGCTATGAAATAGCGAAAGTAGGCATTAATAAAAAAAAAAATATATATATATATATATATATATATATATATACACATTTTATTTTATTTATTTATTTTTTTTCCTCTGTGGGACATTATTCACGTTTTCACTGTAATAATTACTAGAAATGTTTCCAAACCTCTCTTCTTATTGACAAATTCATTGAGATCTGACAAGACCCCTTAAAGGGATAGTTCACCCAAAAATGAAAATTCTCTCGTCATTTACTCACCCTTATCCCATCCCAGATGTGTCTGACTTCCTTTCTTCTGCAGAACACAAATTAAGATTTTTAGAAGAATTTCTTAGTTCTTTTGGTCCATACAATGTAAGTGAATGGGTGCCAACATTTTAAAGCTCAAAGAAATCACACAAGTCAGCATAAAAGTAATCCATAAGACTCAAGTGGTTAAATCCATATCTTCAGAAGCCATATGATAGGTGTGGATGAGAAACAGATCACTTTCACATTCTTCTTCTTGTGTTTTTGGTGATTCACATTCTTTTCTGCATATCGCCCCCTGCTGAGCTGGGAAAAGAACTTGTAGCAAAAAATAACTTAATTATTGATCTGTTTCTCACCCACACCTATCATATCACTTCTGAAGATATGGACTTAACCACTGGAGTCGCATCCCATAATCATAAACATTTTGACTAAAATACATTGATTACAGAAGAAGGATTTCAACATTATCCTTTGTTGGATGCCGGGACATATTTGTCTGGCAAGAAATGAAAAAGCAGATATGGCTGCAAAAGAGGCATTAAGCTTGGAGATCTCGGAATGTCTGATACCACCCTCTGACCTCAGGCCATTAATAAATTCATATCACCAATAAGTGGCAATCAGAATGGAATGAGTGCAACAGCAATACATTATACAAAATAAACCCCAGGATCCAAAGAAATTACTCTCAAAATTTTAAATCTAGGCATGACCAATTAGTGTTTACCAGATGCTGACTGGGCCATTCAAGATTAACACATGCGTTTTTACTGACTGGTGAAGATCCGCCCATATGTATATCTTGCCAAACCCCTATGACATTTTACTGAACTGTAAAACTTTTGGAACTATCAGACAATGCTTTTATACAGAGACTTGTTTAATAGAATTTTTTTTAAAAGTACCATCTGAACAGATTTTACAGTTTTTACCTTGTATAAATTTTAAGTGTCTTATTTAATATTGTAAATATTTATTGATGAACCTTTGTTTGTCATGTGAATAGCCTGGTTGCTGACATGGCATTAAAACTAAATAAATAAATAAATAACCACTGGAGTCATATGGATTAGTTTTATGGTGCCTGCATTTGCTTTTTGGAGCATAAACTTTTTGGCACCCATTCACTTGCATTGCACTGACCTACAGAGCTGAAATATTCTTCTAAAAATCTTAATTTGTGTTCTGCAGAAGAAATGAAGTCACATCTGGGATGGCATGAGGGTGAGTAAATGATGAGAGAATTTTCATTTTTAGAGTGACTTAGAGTCACTTTAAAGTGATAGCTCAGCCATAATGTAATATTCCGTCATTGTTTCCCTACCCTCATGTTGTTCCAAACCCAAGTAGATGTTGGTGGGTAATGTTTAAAACTGGATATTGATTGAACTGTAAGATTAATTATTAAGTGTCTTTGAAGTTCATCCCAAATTAATTGAGAAAGTGTACATAGATGCAGTATCCTTTTTTATTTGGCTAATGAAGGCTTTAGTTGTCATTAATTTATTGTCTATGTATTCCATTTTAAGAGAGTGTAGTCCATCCTTTGACCAAGATGATGCAGGAAGAGGTCAGTGGCGAGTGAAGAATCACTTGTTGTAGGGTTAGAGTTAGCTGCTGTTTATCTTCGGTTAAGTTCATCATAATAGATTGAAGTGATGCAGACAGTGATCATTGAAACGCCCTTGCTGTCTGACTGGCACAGGCTAATGTAGTGACAAAAAAAAATAAAAATAAAAATTGACTGATATGATCATATTTTTTGGTTCTAGTCATCACTCTTGCTGCTGCATTTTGAACCAACTAAAAATTGTGGATTGAACCTGCAGGACACCCTCCCAGTAATGCATTAAATTAATCTAGTCTTAAGGTTATATTTGCATGAATTCGTTTTTCAGCATCAGAAACAGAGAACGTGTTGTAACTTAGCAATATTTCTGAGGTGGAAGAATGCTGTTATAAAAACATTGGAAATGTGACTTTCATAGGATATATTGCTATCAAACATAAAATCCAAGTTCTTAACTGGAGAAGACAATTTAATAGTATATCCATTGAGAGACAATTTATATTCTAGCATTTTTGTATTATTTTTTTTTAGGCTTTTGGTCCAATTGTTAATGCCTCTGTTTTGTAAGAATTGGGCAGAAGGAAATTTCTAGCTATGCAGTCTTTTTTATCATCGATACACTCTGCTAACTTGTAGAGTTGGGAAATTTCACAACGTCTCGAAGAAATATAAATCTGCATATCATCGGCATAACAGTGAAATATAATTCCATGGTTCCTGATAATGTCTTACTGTGCTCAGCAGCCTGTTACCAAATAATGAAATAATTTTATACATTAAGTTGTAATATTCTAACACAATGTGTGTTTACAAAGACTTTTTAATTGAGATATTCATACATTTTGTTAAATACCACTTATTACAACAAAACTCAATGTGTAGCTATCTATAACTACACATTGTCATATCAACAACTATCCAGTAATTACTGATTCAAGTCTCACAAGCCTTAAGTAAACATAAATTATTTTTAAATCGGATGAAATGAATGATTGAAACACAATTCAGTACATTTTTATTCACCCAAACTAATAGTCTCATAAGAGTCATTCATTCGGAAATTGGATTACCCTGTTCACTCTTAGTTTCATGCTGCTGATTTAATAGCAGTTTTGCAGGGCTGCTGAATGGTAGTGCAGAGAAGGCTTTCAGCACAGTGCCCCATCCACATCTGCAGAAAGAATGCACGTTTGAGAACTGCTAATGGAACCAAAAGTCATGAAAACCATGTAGTTCTGGTATTATAATTTTTTTTTTTAAATGGAACCGGTTCAGAATAACAACCTAACCTCGGTTCCTAACCCTAGTCGAAACACTTCGGAGAAACAACTAAATAAAACTGGTAATATAATTGTTAGTCTTTGTCTTCATTTATTCCATTAGAATGGTATTGCTGTGGCAGTTTTGCCTGTTAGCATACACTTAGCACAGGATAGGTTGGAGGCAATCAGTGCCAAGATCTATGTTTCGCTCATGATATGCTCAAGTAATGTGCAATCAGATCTGACCTGATTGTGACTGCAGCTGGAGTCATGACTCTTGCCCCTTTTCCCACAGCATGACCGCTTTGCCCTAACTCTCAGAGACTCCTGCAGAGACAGATTAGCCCGGTATGTAGAGTTAATGTTCACTGAGCCACAAGCATCCTCTAGGGTCAGTGCTCCAACTGAAGATTAGGTGCAGACCTGTGAAAGTAGGCCAAACACGGACTCGGCCATCGACACCCCATCTGTTTCAGTGCCGCCTTATTGTGCTGCCTCTTTGAAAGTCCTGTTTCAAGGTCACAGCAAAGAAGAGTAGGCTGGTTTTAATGGTCAGATCCAGCTATTCATGTATTCATCTAAAGCACCTCTGGAGAGCCAAGGCTGCACATCTGAGCCTGAAGGACAGTCAAAATTGTTTATCAGTTAATGACATCTCTCCCCTCATGGGTGTTTGCTGCCTCAGCTGCTCCCAGGCTACATTAGCATCCTGGCTCCTGACTCTCTGAAGCCTCATCAAAGATGGAGCGAAAGTCCTGTTTGCACTCTTAACGTACAGTATCTTGCACAGTAATGTCTGCCTGCCTTTGCAAGTTACAGACTGATTAAGTAAATGATTCTCTTTGTTTTCAGTCCAGAAGACTTGCACGTATTGGGGCTATTGAGACACAGAGGACTCTGAAATTTAGGGAACAATTAGGTAATTGTCCAAAGTGTATAATTACCTCTCTGACAGTCATTATCTCTGACAAATTTGGATCCAACTAAGAGCCACTTAGAGTTCATCATGGAAAATTGATTGGGGAAGCTGTCTTTACAGCTCCATTGAGATAATACTGACATCAGTACAATTTGGTGGAAGGGAAAAGACTTGCTGCCATTTCGAAAGATGTCGGTTACAGATTGCTTGGATAGTAAATGTATTTAAGCTTTTAGAGTTCTTATGAAGGTGTCCCCATTAAGTATGATATAACGCCGACTGCTTGATAAGGTGTCACTATTAGTGTTACTCAAACTGTCCTCTCTCTATTTTTCCAATGAAGTTAGCCATTTTCATGCACATAATGGCGGTCTTTTTGATATTAAATATAATTTAAAAATTAAGGAGCAGCTTCCATCTAGCCATGCGTTCCAATAAATGAGACAAGACTGTCCAAAAATCTGCTATGTTCTTGGTTCATTTTTTTGGCTGTACTTTGTCCTACACACACTTTCAGATGACTTTCCCAGGTATTAACTTGCTTCGATGCACAGTACAACTTCTCACACAGTTTAGTTTAGGGTTCTGTTTTCACTTTGTTTGCGTACCTCCTTCACTTCAGCACTCTCATAGCTGTAAATGATGAGTCTTCAGCATCTCTTGTTTAGGTTCACACTTGAAAATCTCAGTTTAGCAAGCCACCCAATTTTTCATCCCTAACCCATTGGTTGTTTTATGCTTGCTCTCAACAGCTCAACCTGTGCTCAGTTTCTAGGGCAGTACTGCTAGGCTATTTTTTCTTCCAGTGGTAGTGCATAGAGAGCCCTGCTGAGGCTTAGGGAGAAATGGAAGTGGGTGGGGGTCTTTTAAGTAGCTGTCTGGTCAAGAATGGTTCTTAAACGTAGGCTGAAATGAATGTGGTAATTAAGCTGCACTGTAGGCCATAGGACCTTGATGAATATTATCACTTAATTATAGGGATAACTATTCCCAGTACGCAATTTAGCTCTGCTAGCACACAATTGTTTTCCCAGTGTTAATGGGTGCTGATGCGTGCATTTGTGCATACAGGTATGCGTGTGGGCTGTTGTATGTTTGTGCTTTATCCACAGCACTATATGTGTGTCAGTGTGTCTCTACATTGTTCTATCCTCCTCCTCCTGACCAGTTATTATGTAAGCAATACTTAATTGTTGCATTAGAAATGTATTTTGCATCTACTTTGCAAACTGTAGCCCATCACATACAAATACAACATTGTAGTTACTTTTTTGGGCACTAAGTAGCATTGTAAATGAACTATTAACAATTTTGTTAGCTTGAACTCATAACTAGTAACATAGTCATAAAACTCATAACAAGAAACATTGTCAAACTCATTTAAAACAAGTAACTACTGTCAAACCCAAAATTGGAGTGAACTCAATTTCATAACCTGTAAAATTTTTGTAATTTGTAAATCATAAGTAATATTGTCATAAACTCAGACTCATAATGGGTAACACTGTCATTAATTAAAAGTCGTAATGTGTAACTATATTGTAAACTTGTAAAATAGCATTGTCATGCTACACTCTTTATCAGTAAGATTGTAAAACTCAACTCAAATCTCATTACCTTGTCATGAACTCATAACGTTGTCATGAGAGTAACATTGTAAGACTGAACTCATAACGGGTAACGTCAAACTGAACTTGTTACGTGTAAGATTGTCAGACTGAACTTGTAACAAGTAACATTGTTATGAACAAAACTCATTATGAGTAACTTTGTCGTAAACTCACTCATAACATTTAACTGTTGTCATAAACCTGTAATGTGAAACATATATTTATAACCAGTAACAATTTTGTAATTCCAAAGTCATAAGTAACACAGTCTGTTTTTATTAAACGTAATTTCTTTACTCACTGAAAGCTCCATATAGACATAAGCATTCTACACAAAGCCTTGAGGAGATAAATACTAGGGATGTGCTCTACGACTAATCTGACTGTCGTTTAAATGGAAGTTTTATAACCGACTAGTCTAAAGAGAAACCAACCTTCAGAAAACAGTAAAAAAACAATTTTTTATGCGACCCATTTAAAATACTTAATCTATTCCAAATCCGATGCTAAATTCCACTGAAAAGGGGCATTTATCTACAACGTGCTCGCCTTGAATTAAGATCATTGTACATTAAATATAGAACATGACACGCATTCACTGAATCAACATTAGCAAATATTTAACAGACATATTTATTAAAACAATTGAATGAATAGTGCAGGATCAATGGAACAACCATTAAAAGCCTGTTCTAAACGGAAATCACCAAGTAAAAGTTACTTAACATATTAAAACAGTCAGGACATTGTTGAAAATAATTAACAGGTAAGCCAAATCTATGAGAGAAAAAAAATTGCTGAAAAGTTGCGCGTATTCCACGACGTGCAGTCGCACTTTAACCATTGATCTAATATGACAGCTGTTCGGTAAATAACGTCAACCAATAACAGTTGGTAACAACAAAAAAAGTAGCTATAGGATAGAAAAAATATGCCTGTGATGTAGCCTGCAATAAACCTAATGTATTCTAAACATGACGTGCACACAGAATAAAAGATAGTGTAATGTGTTAAGCAGTCGGCACCTTGTTGAAAATAGCCTTCTAAATCAGCAGATTAAAAAAATGGCATACCTAAAACAATTATTTTCTAGGCTACTAAAATTAACCCGTCGACATGGTCCAGTGAAAGACGGGACTTAACTCACCTAAGGTGGCTGTGCGCTTGAAAAAGCCTGCTCAGTGGAAAAATAATGTACAAGCATGCACATCAAACATTTGGAAAGCCGATTCCCGCACCACCGAAGTGATTTCATAACTACTTTGCTGAGTTTGCTTGTCTAGCGGAGGATATTTTCCTGCGCGCGCCACGAGTGAGAGAGGGAAGAAGCACACGCAGCCTGAGGTGAAATTAAACTCTGTATCTGCTCCAGATATCCTCTTTTTTTAAATAATATTTGTATTATTAATTCTATTTAAAATATGTAACATTAATATGACAGTAATTTAAGTGCAGCCTCTGTAAAAATATAAAGCCAAAGGTAAATGTGTAAAAATTATAATCAGTTTAATGGGGGAAATATTAACCGACTAGCAGCATCAGAACAGTTTAGTCGACTAGTCTTGCACATCCCTAATAAATACACAATCACACACTTTCACAAGGTATGTTACTCCACGAATCGTACCTAAATCACTCTTCTAGAATTGAAAATGCTCACGCAGTACTCCTGTTGTTATTTCAACGAGCTTCACGTGACAGGGAATCATAGAGAGAGTTGTGGTGAGTTGTTATGTGTTTCTTTGACTGTAGAAGGTGAGATCTCGGTAAAACAGTCTGAAATTGTGACACCCTTGGCCAAAATCAAGTTGTTTTGAGTCTGCTAGAGTGGTTCCAGCTTTTAACATGTGACACTGTTGTAAACTCATAACAGTTGACATTGTCAGAAACCGTCATAAACAATGACATTAGACTTAGTTTTAGTTTCTCATCTTTCTCTCTTTTCCCTCAAGGACAACTACACCTTTGCCCAGCCAGGGATCCAGAGGAAAGTAAAGGCACTGGAGGAACTGGTTAGCCGGATTGATGGTGCGTACCCTCATTGAAGCACAGCCTACTTTCCTTCGCACTCTCCTTTCTTCTGCCTGTGTCCTTTCTCTCTCTGACCATTGCTATCTTTCTCTATCTAATACCCCCCACCCCTCCCGTTCAGCTGCAGTGTCAGGCCCAATCAGCACACCAGTGCTTTGGCCTTTAGCAGAGAGCGCTCGCTGCTGTAGCCAGGAAAGCAAAAGGCAGCGGAGCATAAGCCACTCTTATTACTTTATATTAGGTGGTCGTAATCAGAATTCAGTGCCCATTTCTCTGAGACAGGAGACCCCCTCCTCTACTCCTGCATGTGGCCTCTATCTCCTCTGCTTGCATTAGACCCAATGATTGCTTTAATGTCTGAGAGAAAGACTGCAGTTAGGGCATATTGTTGACATTTTTACACCACTCTCTTTGTGTCTATGTGGGAGATAGAGAAGAGAGACTTTGTGTGTTATGTTTCATCAGTTTTAAGGCTATATATAGCGCTGCCTGTTCTCTCCTCTGATTTCCTTCAGTATTTTTTGCTCCAACAAATGCGTTTTTATCTCTTTTAGTTTGATTATTCAATTATTTACGGGACTTTTCAGAAAGAAATGAGGTTGAAAAGAAGTATAATCACAACATTACTGCCACATTTATACTTTTACTCTTCTACAAAAAAAGAGGAAATCTCTTTTTTTCTCTCATAAACCAAGTAGAACCACCTTAAGGCACACTTACCTATGTCTGTCTCCAACAACAACAAAAAAAAAAGGTGTATCAACCCTGAAACCCATTAAAACTAGTTTGTATCAGCCATAGCGGTTTTGATCCTGCCAACGTGATTTTTTTTCACAAAGAGTTTAAATAATTGTACTCATTTTACACTGGCTTGTTTATTAACTCTTTAAGCTCTGAGGGTATTTTTTAAGATTCCCTGTTTCAGTGGCATACCCAAAATTAAAGGATTATAACTTGAGAAAAAAAAACAAAAAAAACAAGGGACATCAAGTGTTTGGTCTCATTGTAAAGAAAATGTACACATTTTTAATGATACAGATTATGTTAAATTATGAGACTCTCAGCCTAAGAAACTGCTGAAAAATCACACACAAAAAAAGCTTTAGCCAAAAATGTCCCTTTTTTCTCCTATATTTGGCATTATATTATATTTCTGGGTGTAAATAAGGTGGCTCCGAAAAACTGCTTTTGTTTTGTTCCCAATCATGTCAACTGTAACTGAGTAAATTTTTTTGTTGATTAAACAAAGCAATGAAAATTTATAGCATTACAAAAATAAATTTTCCTAGTATAAAAAAACATATCCAAGATTCCAAAATGACGATGATGTCATCTGATCCAGGAAATCTTACGTGTTCTCTGTAGTGCTATCAGTCGATTAACATTTTTAAATGTGGTTAATCACATGATTTTCTGTAGTTAATTGCAATTAATCACAGATTTTGAAAATGCTGAAATTTCACTCTAAATACACTATTTTTCCTGTTAAAATGCACTTACTGTATCTTCTTCTTAGGAAAGAAAACAAAAAAAATATGTAACCATATAATGCTTTATTAACATTTTCCGAACAAAGCCTTTCATAGTATAAAGATACAAATGCACTAAAATAGCACCAATTCAAGTAACATTAAACATTTCCCAAAATCTTAAGTGGGAGTTTGACTAATTGAAAGAACTAGTCCCCACATAGGTTACATATTCATTGCTAGGGGCATTAAATCTCTTATCCTCCACAACATTAATAGACTGTGGCTATCCTCTTCATTACAGCAGTTGTGAAGCCACGTTTATGATTCGTGTCAGGGTATCAGCGCCATTTTGAAATTCAGTGTTGTGAAAAATTATTTGCTCCCATCCTGATTTCTTCTGTTTTTGTGTAGATCTCATACTAAATTGTTTCAAAAACCGAAACAAAATCTAACATAAAACAAAGGCAGTCTGAGTAAACAGAAAATACAGTTTTTAATGATAATGTTATTTATTGAAGCAAAAAAGTTATCCAATACCAACTGGGCCTGTGTGAAAAAGTATTTGCCTAGTTACTAAATCCCCAAATCTATGAAACTGCATTCATAATGGAGTTCAGCTGGACTAGACACACCCAGACCTGATTACTGCCAGCCCTGTTCAATCAAATCAGCACCTAAATAGAACTTTTTGAGCAGCACGAAGTTGGTTAAAAGGTCTCACCCAGTAGCACACTATGCCAAGGTCGAAAGAAATTCCAGAAATTATGAGGAAATGAGGAGGTGATTGAAATACATCAGTCTGGGAAGGGTTACAAAGCTATTTCAAAGGCTCTGGGACTCCAAAGAACCACAGTGAGAGCCATTATCTCCAAATGGAGAAAACTCGGCACAGTAGTGAACCTTCCCAGAAGGTGCTGACCTTCCAAAATTCCTCCAAGAGCACAGCGATGATTCATCCAGGAAGTCACAAAAAAGCCAAGGACAACATCCAAGGAACTGCAGGCCTCTCTCGCATCAATAAAGGTCACTGTTCATGACTCCACTATCAGAAAGACACTGGTCAAAAAAGCCATCCACGGAAGAGTGGTGAGGTGAAAACCACTGCTAACCCAGAAGAACATTAAGGCTCATCTGAATTTTGCCAAAACACACCTTGATGATCCTCAAACCTTTTGGGTCAAAAGTGGAACTGTTTGGAAGACAGGGGTCCTGTTACATCTGGCGTAAAATAAAAACACAGAATTCTACAAAAGGAACATCATACCTATGGTCAAGCATGGTGGTGGTAGTGTGATGGTGTGGGGATGCTTTGCTGCTTCAGGGCAGGGCGACTTGCAATAACTGAGGGAAACATGAATTCTGCTCTCTACCAGAAAATTCTAAAGGAGAATGTCCAGCCATCAGTCTGTGAGTTGAAACTCAAGCGCAACTGGATTATGCAGCAAGACAATTATCCAAAGCATAGGAGGAAGTCCACCTCTACATGGCTCAAAAGAAGCTAAATTAAAGTTTTGGAGTGGCCTAGTCAAAGTCCTGACTTGAACCCGATTGAGATGCTGTGGCAGAACCTTAAACGGGCAGTTCATGCTCGAAAACCTTCCAATGTGACTAAACTAAAGCAGTTCTGCAAAGAAGAGTGGGCCAAAATTCCACCACAGCGTTGTGAAAGACTGATCTCCAGTTATCGGAAGCGTTTGGTTTCAGTTGTTGCTGCTAAAGGTGGCACAACCAGCTCTTAAGTTTAAGGGGACAGTTAGGTTTTCATATGGGTGATATAGGTGTTGGATAACTTTTTTGCTTCAATAAAAAAAATACAGAACTGTGCAAAAGTTTTAGGCACTTGTGAAAAATGTTGCATAGTGAGGATGTCTTAATGCCATAAATTGATTTCATTGATCAATTAACATCATACAAAGTCCAGTAAACATAAAAAAGCTGAATCAATATTTGGTGTGGCCACCTTTGCCTTTAAAACAGCCCCAATTCTCCTAGGTACACCTGGACACAGTTTTTCTAGGTTGTTGGCAGATAAGATGTTCCAAGCTTCTTGGAGAATTCACCACAGTTCTTCTGTCTATTTCGGCTGTCTCAATTACTTCTGTGTCTTCATGTACTCCCAGACTGACAATGACATCTCTTGCAGAGTGCCCTGTTCTTCTATTCTAATCTTTTCTATTTGCAAAAGTAATGTTTGGGAGTCTAAAATGTATATTTACTATTGACACACTAAAGCTGAACATATAAATAGCAATCTTAAGAAAAATGTTTTTGTGAAACATCTTAAGTGCCTTAAATTTTGCACAGTACTGTATATATATTTGAAAACTGTATTTTGTGTTTACTCAGGTTGCCTTTCTTTTATGTTATATGTCATTTGAAGATCTAAAACAATTTAGTATGAAAAATAAACAAAAATAGAAGAAATCAGGAAGGGGCAAATACTCTTCACAGCACTGTACATATGAAAAGCGCTTGCTGACAAAAGTGTATCATTCTGCGTTTTGGTGATAGTTAAGACTAGAGCCCGACCGATATGGGATTTTTGAGACCGATACCAATTTTAGAGAGGGAAAATTCACCGATTACCCATATTATGACCGATATAGCTATTTTTTGAGCTGGAATGAAAACAGACCTTTTCTGTGTGGCTTGTGCACCGATTTTGCACCTATATGACTATGCAAAGGTACTTAGAAGGCTGCTTTCTTAAACAAATATTTTTTTCAAAGAACAATTGACATTATTATTATCATTGTCAACAAATTCTAGAAATGAACACTGAGAAAATAAAGAATAAATTAAAATACAATAAATAGCTAAATAAACATCAGTATTACTGTTTAGTATCAGTCAATTGCTGACCATTTTAATAAATAATACATTAAAATAAAATAAATAGCTAAATAAACATCAGGGGCCGGTTGCACCAGCTATACATACGTTACAACTTAGCCTAGTTGTGGTGTAAATGGGCATAAATGGTGCCGTTTTTAGGGTGCATCGCCCGGTGTCAAGTTTCAACACATTCAGAATATATATATATATATATATATATATATATATATATATATATATATATATATATATATATATATATATATATATATATACACTGTGAATCCTGAACAAAACATTTTGGTGAATACATGTTTATACATTAGCTTCTAATCATCTGACAACAATGAAAGTAGCTACGTGATTAGCTAGTTAGCTATAAGCTCGTTGTCACGGAGAGTAAAAGATGGACTTTATTTACTTTCCAGCATTGTGTCTTACCAACTAGGCAACAGCGAAGCATGAAATCAACACTCACCACACACAATCCACCGTTGTCTGCTGAGCTGCTAAAAGATGCTCTGATGTTTACCTTTCAATCTGCAACATTACTGACTGCACAGACAGTATAGTACAGTATAGCTGGCTAACAGCAAACAGATGTGATAAACATGAGTGACATGGTTCAGGGACAGGGTTAACGTTATATTAGTTATATAAAATGATGGGGTCATTTTTTTATTAACTTTCCAGTATGTATTTCACAAACTAGTTAGCAATTTAATGAGAAGAGATCGCTCAAATCCACACCGTTTAACTCTGCCCTGTCTGCAGAGCCACCATCAGCTCAGAGTCAGCTCTGTAAACAATGGAGACGGTGTGCGCTCTGCTGGATAAACTACGCTATGACACCAGTTCTAAAGTATTGTTTTCTGCATTATATGTTCTGAAAAAATGTTTTCATATCGCCGCATATCAGTAAAATATATGCCGATACCGATATATCGGTGAAAGGCTAATATCGGTATATCGGTCGGGCACTAGTTAAGACTTGATGTGCTTCTGTGGTAATTAAAATGCGCCTTACTTAGGCTAAAAAAAATGCTTGATTTCTGTCACAAGTCACATCTGGTCTTGTTTGTACAACAAATACAGTTGTGCTCAAAAGTTTGCATACCCTTGGAGAATTGATAATATATGTACCATTTTTAAAGAAAACATGAGTGAGCAGGCAAAACACATTTCTTTTATTTCTTATGGGATTCATATTCAACTATAGGTTATAACAGAATGGCACAATCATAAAACAAAACATGGCAACAAAGAAAAAAATGAAATGACCCCTGTTCAAAAGTCTGCATATCCTTAGTTCTTAATACTGTGTATTGCCCCCTTTAGCATCAATGACAGTGTGCAGTCTTTTGTAATAGTTGTCTATGAGACCCCAAATTCTTGCAGGTGGTATAGCTGCCCATTCGTCTTGGCAAAATGCCTCCAGGTCATGCAAAGTCTTTGGTCGTCTTGCATGAACCGCACGTTTGAGATCTCCCCAGAGTGGCTCGATGATATTACGATCAGGAGACTGTGATGGCCACTCCAGAACCTTCAACTTTTTCTGCTGTAACCACTGGAGGGTCAACTTGGCCTTGTGCTTAGGGTCATTGTCGTGCTGGAAAGTCCAAGAGCGTCCCATGCGCAGCTTTCGTGCAGAAGAATGCAAATTGTCTGCTGGTATTTTCTGATAACATACTGCATTCATCTTGCCATCAATTTCCACAAGATTCCCCGTGCCTTTAGAGCTCACACACCCCCAAAACATCAGTGAGCCACCACCATGCTTCACAGTGGGGATGGTATTCTTTTCACTATAGGCCTTGTTGACCCCTCTCCAAACATAGCACTTATGGTTGTGACCATAAAGCTCTATTTTGGTCTCGTTACTCCAAATTACAGTGTGCCAGAAGCTGTGAGGCGTGTGAAGGTATTGTCGGGCATTTTGTAACCAGGCTTTTTTGTGGCATTGGCGCAGTAAAGGCTTCTTTCTGGCAACTCGACCATGCAGCTCATTTTTGTTCAAGTATCGTTGTATTGTGCTCCTTGAAACAACCACACCGTCTTTTTCCAGAGCAGCCTGTATTTCTCCTGAGGTTACCTGTGGGTTTTTCTTTGTATCCTGAACAATTCTTCTGACAGTTGTGGCTGAAATCTTTCTTGGTCTACCTGACCTTGGCTTAGTATCAAGAGATCCCCGAATTTTCCACTTCTTAATAAGTGATTGAACATTAATGACTGGCATTTTCAAGGCTTTGGATATCTTTTTATATCCTTTTCCATCTTTATAAAGTTCCATTACCTTGTTACGCAGGTCTTTTGACAGTTCTTTTCTGCTCCCCTTGGCTCAGTATCTAGCCTGCTCAGTGCATCCACGTGAGAGCTAACAAACTCATTGACTATTTATACACAGACACTAATTGCAATTTAAAAAGCCACAGGTGTGGTAAATTAACCTTTTATTTCAATTTAAACCTGTGTGTGTGTCACCTTGTGTGCCTGTAACAAGGACAAACATTCAAGGGTATGTAAACTTTTGATCAGGGCCATTTGTGTGATTTCTGTTATCATTATGATTTAAAAAGGAGCCAAACAACTATGTGATAATAAATGGCTTCATATGATCACTATCCTTAAATAAAAGCATGATCAGTCATATTTTCAAAATCAATGCCAAAATTTCACAATTTCTGCCAGGGTATGCAAACTTTTGAGCACAACTGTAGCTTCAAGATCTCCTTTCTCCATCATTTGATCACTGACACAGAAGCGCTACATTGTATGTTTTTTGTGTGTGTGTCAGTGTAATGAGTCCGGGCGGACACATTGCAAAGGTTCTGCCCTTCTAACCAGTGTTTATGCTGGTTAATCGTGATATAAAAAATAACAACACGTTAAACCTTTTAAATTAATTAATACATTTTATGTTCTGTTTATTTTGTTATAATTATAAGCGAAAATGTGGCATACAAGCAACACCCGTTCACATGAAACATAAATGTCAAAGACATATACTTAGCTATTACTCACTATATTTTTGTCTGTGAGTAAAACAATAAAAATAAAAATATGTACAGTGCAAAAGTTTTCTTAAATTATCAAAACGGAACACTTCTAATTTCTCTGCAAATTTCAAAGCACTTGTTCAGTTTTGGTCATATTGCCTGCATGCATTGTAAAGTAGAGCTTTTGAGCTTTCAAACGATAGCTACAGGTGCATCTCAATAAATTAGAATGTCATGGAAAAGTTCATTTATTTCAGTAATTCAACTCAAATTGTGAAACTCGTGTATTAAATCAATTCAATGCACACAGACTGAAGTAGTTTAAGTCTTTGGTTCTTTTAATTGTGATGATTTTGGCTCACATTTAACAAAAACCCACCAATTCACTATCTCAAAAAATTAGAATATGGTGACATGCCAATCAGCTAATCAACTCAAAACACCTGCAAAGGTTTCTTGAGCCTTCAAAATGGTCTCTGAGTTTGGTTCACTAGGCTACACAATCATGGGGAAGACTGCTGATCTGACAGTTGTCCAGAAGACAATCATTGACACCCTTCACAAGGAGGGTAAGCCACAAACATTCATTGCCAAAGAAGCTGGCTGTTCACAGAGTGCTGTATCCAAGCATGTTAACAGAAAGTTGAGTGGAAGGAAAAAGTGTGGAAGAAAAAGATGCACAACCAACCGAGAGAACCGCAGCCTTATGAGGATTGTCAAGCAAAATCGATTCAAGAATTTGGGTGAACTTCACAAGGAATGGACTGAGGCTGGGGTCAAGGCATCAAGAGCCACCACACACAGACGTGTCAAGGAATTTGGCTACAGTTGTTGTATTCCTCTTGTTAAGCCACTCCTGAACCACAGACAACGTCAGAGGCATCTTACCTGGGCTAAGGAGAAGAAGAACTGGACTGTTGCCCAGTGTTCCAAAGTCCTCTTTTCAGATGAGAGCAAGTTTTGTATTTCATTTGGAAACCAAGGTCCTAGAGTCTGGAGGAAGGGTGGAGAAGCTCATAGCCCAAGTTGCTTGAAGTCCAGTGTTAAGTTTCCACAGTCTGTGATGATTTGGGGTGCAATGTCATCTGCTGGTGTTGGTCCATTGTGTTTTTTGAAAACCAAAGTCACTGCACCCGTTTACCAAGGAATTTTGGAGCACTTCATGCTTCCTTCTGCTGACCAGCTTTTTAAAGATGCTGATTTCATTTTCCAGCAAGATTTGGCACCTGCCCACACTGCCAAAAGCACCAAAAGTTGGTTAAATGACCATGGTGTTGGTGTGCTTGACTGGCCAGCAAACTCACCAGACCTGAACCCCATAGAGAATCTATGGGGTATTGTCAAGAGGAAAATGAGAAACAAGAGACCAAAAAATGCAGATGAGCTGAAGGCCACTGTCAAAGAAACCTGGGCTTCCATACCACCTCAGCAGTGCCACAAACTGATCACCTCCATGCCATGCTGAATTGAGGCAGTAATTAAAGCAAAAGGAGCCCCTACCAAGTATTGAGTACATATACAGTAAATGAACATACTTTCCAGAAGGCCAACAATTCACTAAAAATGTTTTTTTTATTGGTCTTATGATGTATTTTAATTTTCTGAGATAGTGAATTGGTGGGTTTTTGTTAAATGTGAGCCAAAATCATCACAATTAAAAGAACCAAAGACTTAAACTACTTCAGTCTGTGTGCACTGAATTTATTTAATACACGAGTTTCACAATTTGAGTTGAATTACTGAAATAAATGAACTTTTCCACGACATTCTAATTTATTGAGATGCACCTGTATTTTGTTTAATTGGTCTAGACTGTAACTATTAATATTATGACTTTTTCACAGACCCATCTGAGCTTAAAGGGTTAATGAGTAACTCATAACAATATCATTATGAAAATATATAACAATAACATTGTGTGAACTTAAACTTGTCAAAAGTAACGTTGTAAACGTTTAGCCAGTTACACTGTCTAAAACTTAAACTTGTAATGTTGTAAATTCATAACAGTAACACTGTGTAAACTCACAAGTAGCATTTTGTAAATTCAAACTCATAACAAGTAACATTGTTGTAAACATTTAACCTGTTACATTGTCAAAAACTCAGATTGGAACATGTAACATTGTTATAAACTCATAGTAAGTAGCATTGTGCAAACGTAAACTCGTAGCGAGTAACATTGTAAACATGTAACATTATATTGTCAAACTCAAACTCATTATATGTAACACTGTCATAATTGTAAACTTTTTATGTGACATTGCTGTATTCTTAAAATCGTCGCGAGTAACATTGTCGTAAACTCAAACTCATAACGGTTAATATTGTAAATTCATACTTGTAATATGTAACATTTTCTTATTCTTGCCTCCATCAAAAACTAGTTGCTAATGCCCTGAAATCTTCTAAACTTAGATCTTCCTCTAGTTTGCATCAGCAATAGCGGTTTTGATCCAGCCAACATGATCTTTTTTTGTCAAGACGAGTGCATTAACGTTGGAGCATTATCAGTTGAAGTCTTTGCACTCTGGCTTGTTCTTGAGTAACCTTCACATTGGCAGGCTCCAGAGTGTTCGCCTGTCACATTTATTGTGTTTAGTCACTCTTGATTACAGATCATGTCTTCTATTAGACATTCAAATGGGATTTGGAAGTGTCATGCAAAGAACCCAATGAAAGGGAACAATTGATATTTGAGATGCATGCATACAGCGTCTGCCTTTTTTCATTGTTTTTTTATTCTTCCACAGTTTGCAGCTGAACAACAACAACTGCTTTATGAGTAATGATGAAGGACACAGTTAGTGTGCCTGATGGATGTGTGTTGTCAGTGTTTATTGCTAGGGTAGATTACTTCTGGAAAGTTATTATTTTAGCCATGCCCTACCTTTTCACCAATACCAGTAAAATTTCATACCATAGCCAAGACTAATATGCTGTTGAGCACACTCCTTTATTTTTAAGTTAAATAATAATGTCAATATTAACAAGTATTATTATTATTATTATTATTATTATTATTATTGAGTAAACATTGATTCAAGGTTTTCAAGTAATTGTTCAAGGCAGGTTAACAGTCAGAACAAAGAAACATCTTACAAGCAATAGAGCACTGACAAAGAACATTGACCAAATAATTAATCATTGCTCTAGAACAAAATTCCATTTACTTGAATGCTTAAATTCCATTTTTTGAATACTTATAAAAGCAGTTAAATGCTAAAATAAGACTACTCAAATTATTGGTATAGTCTTAACTGCATGATTATTTTATGTGTTAATACTGATTCAATGCTGTGTGAATTTACCAACTATGTTTACATGTAAAATGCACCAGAGCGTTCGAAGCTAGCCATCTGTCATTCAGACAGCGCCAAAAATGGCAGATTTTCAGTTCTTGTCAATATATTGGTCAAACATGTTGTATAAATCTTCAGCTTGTAAAACTGAATAAAAGTAGAGCCAATGGCAGATGCAAGCTATCAAATTCAGCAAATGAAAAGATCGTAATAGTTATCGAAAGTCACCATTTTACAATAATTGTCACTTAATGTAAGTTGTTCATAGTCGGTCTTTCACAAGCACATAGGCGGTTCTTGGCTAAAATATAAAATACTATGCACCAGGCTTTATACTGTTAAAAGTATGGCTTGCTACAGTTAATGGCCAAATGAGGAAAAATACCAACAATTGTGAATAAATTAATAAGGCCAAATATAGTCTGATTATCGCTAGTTTCGCTATAGCAGTCAACCATAACTTTTAAGTTTAAAAAAAAAAAAAAAATATTGTAAATGGACTGTTCATTTTGTACAACTTTGTAAAAATCTAGCCTATGGCAGAGAAATGCTATCAAATTCAGCTAATTTAAAGATCGAAATAGTAATTGAAAGTCACCATTTAACAATAATTGCCACTTGATGTAAGTTGGTTGTTTTATTAGTTGGTCACATGGCCTTTCACATGCACATAGGTGGTTCTCGGCTAGAATAAGGAGCAATAGAGTGCAACAGTGCCTGCACACTTTTTCAGTCGTCAGGGTTCCGTAAGTATTTTCCCCATTTATTTCTTCCATGGACTTTTAATAAAATCCTTCATAAAAGAGTTGTAAGCCATGAACCAGACCAACGAGCTCCGAGGTGAATCGCAACATCACAAACTTTGTCCTGAGGTAAAAAAGTATTTGAAAATCGGACATAAAGACAAAGGTACAAGTCTGTGTACAAACTTTCATGAGGGCACAAATTACAATCCCATGAAGTATTGCGAATTATGTTATTGAATTAAAAACAATGGAAATATAAAAAACTATTGATTTTAGGTGGTTGATTATGAGTATAGAAACAATATATTTTACTTTTATTGCAAAATATTCCGATATGTACAAATACATAAGTAGTTTATGGGTGAAGGGAGACCAACTCAATTACGTCACTAACAGTGCGTCATGGGAGTAAGTGGTGGTTGCGAGGCAAGTTTTGCTGGCCCCGGTTCTCTGATTGATCGATCCTTCTCTGCTGTACCATGGGTAATGCAGCTGTTTACCATGAATTATGCTATCAAACATGATTTTAAACAATGAAGTTGAAATAACGCAGACGGATGGCTTCAACGGAAGTATATGCTATTGATGAACAACCTCGTAGCTCACGGTAGGTCTGTTTTTAAAGGTTTATAAGTTATCGTTGAAAATCAGTTTGTCTATGGGATAAATAAATGGGAATTTTACTTCCGTAACCAGACTGTTGCACTCTATATACACCAGGCTTTGTGCTGTTAAAAGTCTTGCTTGTGACAATAAATGGCCAATCAAGGAAAGTTATCAGCCAATGCCAATAAATTAGGCCAAATATCTTCCAATGTATCACTAGTTTCGATATTTCAGTCAACCATGACTTTTGAGGTTCAAAAAAGTCTTGTAAATGGCCAATTTTCAGTTTAATTTATAAAACTGAGAAAAAATAGAACCAATGGCAGAACTATCAAAGTCTTAAATAGCAATTGGCATCTTACTATTATTGCCATTTCTATTACTTGACAACTGCTGGAACAGAAATGAGCTTCTTGGGTGTGAAGTTTAGATGCCAAACACCTTGTTCACATCTCCCATTACTCCTTCATTTTAGTTAATCTACTTCGATCAAACCTAATTTGATAGAGTCAATTGGGTGGGGATTTCTTGTCCACATCAGATAATCACTTCTCTTGATTCAGACTTGTCGGTCAGCGTACTGTGTTCACTGCATAAATCATTCCAACTGACTTTGTAGGACTAGACGCAAATAGCAATAGTACATTTTATACTTGCCACCTGGGACAATATGCTAAGCAGACAGGGTCGCAAAAAAAGGTATTGGTTTCTTGCTTCTTTTTGAGGATAACTAAAGGAACAAAACACTGCAAGCCTACATATTTTGATTTGGAAGACTCAAAATTGGTTTACAAATCAGACATGTCTATTGTAAGTTAATGGTGCAAGGTCAAAGTGCACTTATCCCTGCAGCTGTTGCCTACTGCTGCTCCCTCTTCCTTGTCCTCCCAACATCAGTCTTTCTGTTTGGGTTGTGCTTTATATAGAATGGACATGCCAGCTAGGAAGGGTGTAATTGCCGGTCGCAGAGTTGGGTTTCTGCCATACTCATCTTCATCAGGCTGCCTGAATTACTGTCCCATTATTTCCAAATTTCCCCCTTGTAAGGACGTCATATGTTGACCTTAATCACAAATGCCATGTTTTTTTCATTAGGAGAACTATTAGATATGTTAGATAAACTATTGTCTAATATAGAGAGCTATTATCTATAATATCATATACTGCCTGGCCAAAAAAAAAGTGGCATACTCTAATATTTCGTTGGACCGCCTTTAGCTTTGATTATGGCGTGCATTCGTCGTGGCATTGTTTCGACAACATTTCCGTCCAGAGTTGCATACATTTTTTGCAGAGATCTTGTGTTGATGATGGGAGAGTGGAACCACTCTGTAAAGTCTTCTCCACCACATCCCAAAGACTTTGAATGGGGTTAAGGTCAGGACTCTGTGGTGGCCAATTCATGTGTGAAAATGATTCCTCATGCCCTCTGAACCACTCTTTCACAATTTGAGCCCAATGAATCTTGGCATTGTCATCCTGGAATATGCCTGTGCCATCAGGGAAGAAAAAAATCCATGGATAGGATAACCTGGTCATTCAGTACATTCAGGTAGTCAGCTGACTTCATTTTATTGCTCCATAATGTTGCTGAGCATAGACCTGACCATTTGAAGCAAACCCAGATCATAACACTGCCTCCAGAGGCTTGTACAGTGGGCACTCTGCATGACAGGTGCATTGCTTCATGCGCTTCCCTTCTTACCCTGACGCACCCATCGCTTTGGAATAGGGTAAATCTGGACTCATCAGACCACATAAGCTTTTTCCATTGCTCCACAGTCCAATCTTTATGCTCCCTAGCAAATTGAAGTAGTTTTTTCTGATTAGCCTCACTAACAAGTGGCTTTCTTGTGGCCACACAGCTGTTTGTTCCCAATCCTTTAAGTACTCGTTGCATTGTGCATGTGGAAATGCTCTTTCTTTCACTATTAAACATAGCCGTGAGTTCTACTGTTGATTTTTATGATGTGACTTCAAGCATTTTAATGATCTCCAATCACGATCATTCAAGTGGTGAAGCTGACGGTTCACCACTATCCTTACAGGTTTTAATAATGCGTTGGACAGTTCTTAACCCGTTTCCAGTGATTTCAGCAATCTCATTGGTTGTTTTCTTTCCTTAATGCAGGCCAATACATTACCGCTTCTGAAACACAGTAACATCTTTACCACGACCACAGGAAAGGTCTTCCGACATTCCAACGGTTGTTTAAGAAATGATTAGTTGCATAATGCATCAGTTAGGTTAAAAGAATTGTTGCCAGCTGAAACATATTAATCACTGCATAATGATCCAATCATAGGCTCTTAAATATCTGCTTATTTAAATCCAAACTGTGACTTTTTGTTTTTTTTTTGTCCAGGCAGTGTATAAAATAAATGGCTGGCTTCCCAAAACAACTGTGTAAGTTGACCAAAAAGAGAGACATACGTTAATATAATAATTTAATATTTAATATTTAAATTTAATATTTAAAATACACCAATGAGCCAAAACATTATGACCACTCACAGGTGAAGTGAATAACATTGACCATGTCCTAACAAGGCCACATGCCAAGGTCTGGGCAGATTAGATGGTCTCAATCCGATTGAGCATCTGTGGAATGTGCTGGACCAACAAGTCTGATCCAAGCGGCTCCACTTCACAACTTACAGGACTTGAAGGATCTGCTGCTAATTTCTTGGTGCCAGATACCACAGGACACCTTCAGGGGTCTTGTAGAGTCCATGCCTCGGCAGGTCGGTGCTGTTTTGGTGGCACGAGGACGACCAACAGCATATTAAGCAGGTGGTAATAGTGTTTTGGCTCATCTGTGTAGTTTCATGTCTTTCTTCATCTTTGCAATATTTAATGTTTTTAATGCCTTGAAGGAAATATTTTATTTCATGATTTAAAGTTAAATATGAATAAATTTTTGTGTATTAATCACACATATAGCACACCTTAAGAAGCATGGCAATTTGTATGACAATAAATTGTCATTATTGTAATTATTTGTAAAACAATTAATCAGCCAAATTTCATAATCGTGGCAGCCCTAGTATCCAACTTTTAAAATCATGCAACCATATCATTATTTTAATATAATTTGTTCAAGTAATATTCAAATCGTTGTAGTAAAAACTATTTTTATTATTAACAAATTTTAATGACAAAAAACATAATATTTAGCTTGAAAATTGTGACACCCAAGAAATCATCATTTTGACCCTTTCCACATACAAGAATGTCAGTAAGAAAAAATAAATAATCTGTTTTCTCAAATTTTAGTGACTGCATTCAAATATTATATTAATTTATATTTATTTTATTCTTTATTGTTAGAAAATAACACAATAGCACAAATCAGGGTTTTAGACATGTCCCAAGTGTTGCAGGTAACAGGGCTGAATAGAAATGAAAAGTGATAGAAAATAAAACATCATATTTAGTTTGATGACCTAAGGTTGGTGATCAGCACTTCCTGAAGGTTAAACACCTGCTTTTACTGACCATTGTTTTAATACAAAATATAAATAAAAAATGACCTGTTCCCTGTTATGTACCCTATTCGTGGAAAGTGCCTCATATTCTTCACTGTAAAAAGTTAAATGAAAATCAATCGAGTGAATCCTTTTCGCACACATTTCTTTGCCACTAGGTTAAATTTCAAAGCATGCTTGGTCACCCTTGTGTCTCAAACGGAGGTGATGCTACTCCTTGAACACTAATGAGGCTGGGGCTTTAGAACATGACACTGGTGGAAGATTTGCGGCCAGATCTGTGGCCGTGATCGAGGAACGTGTTGCCGTAGAAGACCCCTGACGCCCAGACACCTTTGTTCACGGGACATGTTTGTTCAGCTTTGGACGCCATATGGCTCATCTCAATTAGGGTACAGCTAGGGCAGGTTTGTCAAGGCCCACAGCAGCCTGGCGACATGACAGGCGTTCCCTGCAGGAATCTGCCCCCGAACATCAGCGCCAGAGGTCAAAGGATACCTGACCTTGCAGCTGTGGGCTGTCCGTCCCTTCTCGCTGATATTGGTGCAGTGCGTTCATGCACACTCAGATGTTCAGGTACAGATGCACTGCTCAGGTGCAGAGGTCATGCTCGCACAACACCTGCTTTGATCAGAACATGTGCCGGGAAAACATCATTATTACATATGGAGAGGATGAGCATGATGAAGAAATGGTTATAGTGTTTGAGTTAGTGTATACTTAATTTGGTCTCTTTATGAAACAGGTAGTTTGATAAGGTTTAAAGTATTTATTTTTTATGTAAAATTTTAAGTAACCTCTCATAGAAATAATGTTTAAGTGTTTATTAATTGAACTGTGCCATGTCAAGTTAAATCAATACATTTGATATATATCAGGATATAATTATGCCTTCAGAAATGTAACGGGGTTGGCAGTTTAATTTGACAGTTTAATGTGACAAGCCTTGTGTGCAGGGTTATGAAACTACAAGGTGCTTCATAAAAATAGAATTTAATGCTGATATTTATACAAATACCCACACTTAAAGGTGCAATATGTAATATATTTACTGTACTAAAGCATAAAATTATCATAATATGTTATCAGAGATTTAGGAAACATGCTTAATAGTTGAAATACTGGCTTCTCTGAAAACAATGCTACAGCCAGTATAATCTATTTTGAAATGTCTGTTCTGGGCCGGAATTTCTGTTTGTGTTTTGGCCTGTGTGATCCCGCCCACTGCCCATTTCCCAATAGTATTTCGACACCCCGGGTTGCCAGATTTGAAACAAGTTAGCGGGCACAAACAGCGCGCTGCAGCCATGGAAGCCAGCAATACATCTAGCTAACATTGACAGTTCCACATGAGCTGGTTTATATCGTTTGCAAACAATAAAAACATTGTAAACGTATTCTTTAGCTGATCAACTTACAGTGCAAGGCTTGTCGCTTGCCATTGTCAGTTTGCTGTTCCTGTTCCTGTTGCATCTCCTCAACCTGGCAACCTGCATGAGCTTGGAGTCAGGGGAGTGGGGGGGGAGGAGACAACTCTCTCCAATATTTTGAATTTGGACTGCAGTACCCATTTTAAACTCTTGATGTCATTGTTACATATTGCACCTTTAAACTGTTTACTTTACAAAATCGTGCTTACAGGGGTGATATTTCAAGATTGTCTCCTAATGACCAATGTAACAAAACAGTATAAAGTGATGAAACAGAAGACATTTATTTGCCCTTGAAAATTAACTTCCTTAAAGGATAATTATGTCATTTTGACAAGTTTTTGCTTATTTTTGTAATGTATTGAATAATTATTTTGTTTAAAATGGGGAAAATTGAATAATAATAGTAGAGAGAATGATTTATTTTGGCTTTTATTTTTTTTCATCACATTCCCAGTGGGTCAGAAGTTTACATACACTTTGTGATTATTTGGTAGTATAGCCTTTAAATTGTTTAACTTGGGTCAAACGTTGTGGGTATCCTTCCACAAGCTTCTCACAATAAGTTGCTGGAATTTTGGCCCATTCCTCCAGACAGAACTGGTGTAACTGAGTCAGTTTTGTAGGCCTCCTTGCTCGCACACACTTTTTCAGTTCTGCCCACAAATTTTCTATCGGATTGAGGTAAGGGCTTTGTGATGACCACTCCAATACCTTGACTTGTTGTCCTTAAGCCATTTTGCCACAACTTTGGAGGTATTCTTGCGGTCATTGTCCATTTGGAAGACCCATTTGCGACTTCCTGGCTGTTGTCTTGAGATGTTGCTTCAATTTATCCACATAATTTTCCTTCCTCATAATGCCATCTATTTTGTGAAGTGCACCAGTCCCTCCTGCAGCAAAGCACCCCCACAACATGATGCTGCCACCCCCATGCTTCACGACTGGAATGGTGTTCTTCGGCTTGCAAGCCTCACCCTTTTTCCTCCAAACATACGATGGTCATTATGGCCAAACTGTTCAATTTTTGTTTCAAAAGGTAAGATCTTTGTCCCCATGTGCACTTGAAAACTGTAGTCTGGCTTTTTTATGGCAGTTTTGGAGCAGTGGCTTCTTCCTTGCTGAGCAGCCTTTCAGGTTATGTCGATATAGGACTTGTTTTTACTGTGGATATAGATACTTGTCTACCTGTTTCCTCCAGCATCTTCACAAGGTCCTTTGCTGTTGTTCTGGGATTGATTCGCACTTTTCGCACCAAACTATGTTCACCTCTAGGAGACAGAATATGTCTCCTTCCTGAGCGATATGATGGCTGCGTGGTTCCATGGTGTTTATACTTGCGAACTATTGTTTGTACAGATGAATGTGGTACCTGTAAGCATTTGGAAATTGCTCCCAAGGATGAACCAGACTTGTGGAGGTCCACATTTATTTTTTTCTATGGTCTTGGCTGATTTTTTTGATTTTCCCATGATGTCAAGCAAAAAGGCACTGAGTTTGAAGGTAGGCCTTAAAATACATCCACAGGTACACCTCCAGTTGACTCCAAATAGCCTATCAGAAGCTAAATGTCTAAAGGCTTGACATCATTTTCTGGAATTTTCCAAGCTGCTTAAAGCAAGTATGACCACTCATAGTCAATTAAAAGTGAAACAATATGTCTGTAAACAATCATGACAAAGAAAAAAATAAAAACAAAAATTAAAGTCACTAGATTTTTGTTGATGTGTTTAGAACACTGTCTATATTTACACATAGTCAAATGTTTATGAGGGAAACAAATATCATCTATTTGTAGAATGAGCCATTTGATAGTAAAGTGGGAAGAGATGATGGAATTTTGCCATTAATTAAAATGGGAGATCTTTCATTTTTAAAGGTGGGTCCATTTTAAAACTGTGTTTTAGTAGTGTTTGCCATAGTAAGCATCACTAGTACTAATTTTCTTAAGGCCTTTACACCAAGTTCAATTTTCGGTTTGAATGTTCATTCAGAACGAGCTTTTAAATAGGAATAATGGTTTCCTATGCTGCTATTCACACCGTTTATTTATTTATTTATTTATTTTTACTGCGAGGAAAACTAACTGACCAATGAGATATGAGCTTTCTGTCATGTTTTCAGAGTCGCTGCTGCTGCACAATCCAGCCTGTTAGTGGTGCTGATCAAGTGGCAAACGTATTGGACTTGCAGATGGCGATGAGTTTACACACCCCCTAAAATTAAAACGAAATAGTTGCAATTCATGAACCCTTTGTACTACTGTTTTTGAAAGTCCACTTATAATATATATTCCTGTATTATGAATGTGCGTATATTAAAAGACACTAGTGTATCCCTGTGCTCTTTTACTCGTCTCACGCACAAAAACTCAGAACTCAATGCAAATATTCTTTAAATAAATAATATAGAAGCTGTAAACACATTCTTTCTTTGCATAATATTTATATAATGTGCTGATCTTTTACATTTTATAATATACCTGGTGTTTTGTCTTAATGTACATTATTTAGTATGTATATCACTGTGCCTGTTATATTATCCTGGCATTAAAAATAGCAGTGAGGTTCAGCAATTCATTTACTCGTAGTAAAAAATTGCATAAAAAAAGACCCTTTACTTGCAATATTTTACACTAGTGTAGCTGAATGAATTAATGAAACCACACTGCTATTTTTATTGCAAGGATAATATAACACATAAAGAAAAAGTTCTTGTGCGTGGAGAGAAAAAGTGCACAATTAGTTTCATTTAAGGTTAGGTTTGAGCAGTAGTGTTGCTTGCCTAGCAAACACACCTAATTAATCACAAATTTACGGCTTTATGGCATCCTTTATTACTAGTCATAATGTTTACATTTTATATAAAGAGCATGATTCAGTATATCATGATAAATAATAGTATATATGAAGTCTTTAGAAGGGAATGCTCTGCTTGTTGACATCTCGCATGAAATACTGTAGAGTATGACTAAAATAGCACATAGTGGGTAATGACACTGGCTGTGTGTGCAGATATAATTTAAATGTCAGCGCTATAGTAGGACCTTTGGTTTCATTGGCATGGAAACTTCTCTCGTGGATGTTGTTTAGCATGACAACATTTTGCTCTTGGGTAGTCTAAAGAGCAAGGTAACCATGTTGGGGATTGTGAAAAAAAATAAAATAAAATGGCCTGATGTGTGTGTGTTGGGTGTGCTTTCATGGGTAACTCCGTGCTTTCTGTCACGGGTCATTTTTGTCAAGCTCTACTCTACTGTGCATTGTTGAATTATACAAAAGATGTGCTTGGCTGCATTTAGGGGGTATTTACTCTTGATCATTTCATGAATTTTTACTAATGATCTAATTATCCGATCATTAAAAGAACAAGTGTAAATGCCCTCCAAGATCTATTCAAAACGGATAGCAACCTGATCATTCATGCCAGCATTAATTTTTTGTTTTAGTCATAATTGTGGTCGTTTGACAAAAATGTATTTTAAATTTAGTCAATATTTTGTCATGTCATATTCTTAAATTGTACTTTTTTTTTTTTTTTTTTTTGCATTGACTAAATTGAAATATAGTTTAATCGACATTTTAGTGTGTGCAAAATTACAAAAATGTGTCAAACTGTAACCAAATATTCAAACTTTTAAACCAATCAGTAGATATTTATTTATTTAAACATGTGCCAAACATATTAAAGAGTTATCAACATAAACAAGGTTTTTATTTTATTTTCATTTTTTTTTTATGGAGGCTGGCATATATGGTTATTCACGTGCTCGAAGTTGGTTTGTTACATAATTGCAAATTAAAAATGTATGTATGTATATATATATATATATATATATATATATATATATATATATATATATATATATAAATAAAAAACATAATTACAAAAATACTTATCTGCATTTCATATTTACAATGGATACAAGTTATTTTTCATCATCTTTAAGTATCTGGAACCTTTTGAATATATACAATATACTGTATTTTCTTTTTTTTTTACTTTTAAGATGCTATGTGAATTAAAACTAAACTAAATTTAATTAACACCTTAATTCTGTAGGAATAGTTGTAATATTCTGGTGGTTTGGTCAATATAAACTCAGCAAAAAAAGAAACGTCCCTTTTTCAGGACACTGTATTTTAAAGATAATTTTGTAAAAATCCAAATAACTTTAGAAATCTTTATTGTAAAGGGTTTAAACAATGTTTTCCATGCTTGTTCAATGAACCATGGTCGGACTCATGTTTATCGTCGAAGGAATGAGCGTTACACCGAGGCCTGTACTCTGGAGCGAGATCGATTTGGAGGTGGAGGGTCTGTCGTGTTCTGGGGCGGTGTGTCACAGCATCATCGGACTGAGCTTCTTGTCATTGCAGGCAATCTCAATGCTGTGCGTTACAGGGAAGACATCCTCCTCCCTTATGTGGTACCCTTCCTGCAGGCTCATCCTGACATGACCTTCCAGCATGACAATGCCACCAGCCATACTGCTCGTTCTGTGTGTGATTTCCTGCAAGACAGGAATGTCAGTGTTCTGCCATGGCTAGCGAAGAGCCCAGATCCCAATCCCATTGAGCACGTCTGGGACCTGTTGGATCAGAGGGTGAAGGCTAGGGCCATTCCCCCAAGAAATGTCCGGGAACTTGCAGGTGCCTTGGTGGAAGAGTGGGGTAACATCTCACAGCAAGAACTGGCAAATCTGGTGCAGTCCATGAGGAGGAGATGCACTGCAGTACTTAATGCAGCTGGTGGCCACACCAGATACTGACTGTTACTTTTAATTTTGACCCCTCCCCCCCCCCCCCTTTTGTTCAGGGACACATTATTCCATTTCTGTTAGTCACATGTCTTAATTGCTGAATCTTTTTATGTTCATACAAATATTTACACATGTTAAGTTTACTGAAAATAAAAGCAGTTGAAAGTGAGAGGATGTTTCTTTTTTTTGCTGAGTTTAGCTAGTCTAAAAAAATAAATCTATTTTATTATTTCTTTTGAAAATATAGTAGCCTAAATACTTTCAGAAACTTAACAATTGCCACAGTTGTAATAAAAATGTCTAGTCTAATAGATTTTTTATTTTTTTATTTTTTTGTCAAAATACCTCAATTACTGTAATTACTGTAAAATTGTGAGACAATTTAATAAGGGTGATAACATGTAATTTGAAAAAACTTTTATTTTGGAGCTTGGCGCATTGATGACTCTTTTCCGCCTCAGTGGTGTTTAGAATGTCGGGTGTGTCTAGCTTTTTGAGGGGTTTGACTTTTTCCATAGCGCTTTAAACCAGAAAATTCTCTGTAGAATTCAAATGGGTCACAGAAGATATGCGGTCTGCACCGCAGCAGGTTGACGCAAGTGATCCTCTCTGCACTTTCCTATTTCTGGAGCACACACATCGAGGGTAGCCCGGTTGACACCAGCGTGCTCCAGAGATAAAGTAGGATAGAGCAGAGCGGTTCACTTGTGCGGGTGGTCTGTGATAGCTCACACTCACACGAAAACCAGGCTTCAATCACGCCACGTAAATGCGTGGACAGATGCAAGATGAATACAGTTACATTTGCTTTGGCGGCCAGAGATTTCGCTCATAAATTTTTTTTTTTTTTTTTTTTTTTTTACCATATATGGAAGTAGACCAAATCAGATACAAAGAAATCCAATATGATCTGGGTTTTTGTTTTTGTGCCAAGATCTTACATTGATTATGCTTAATAAGCAGACAACGTTCAACGTCATTTAAAACGTGTTTTCTTTATCGTGGTAATTTCATAAACGGTTTAAGCAAAAAATTATTGGTGCTTATATATTTTTGCCCATTAATCTGATTTTGCATTGAATGTAAACATCTTTAACGGCATTCTTACTGGCTTATCCAATCTGTGCACGTGTTGTGCGCATTCCTGTTTACATTTTGATGTCAAAAGCAGCGAAAATCCTGATGATTTCTTATCTCATGTGAACATGGCTTACTTGCATTATCAGATTTTTTGGAACAAGCTGATTTTTGGTAGTTATCAGCATACTGGAGTGTATGTGAATTCAGCGTTAGTCTTGCTTTCTTTTTTCTTCACTCTTTCTTGCTCTGAGTGAAAAAATCGGATCACCAGGTTTATGAATTCATTGTGCCAGATCAGGCTTTCAAACGGCTACATTGATTTCTTAACTCTTTTCTGTCACCTCCAAGCCCTAAGTGGCCTGCCAATTTCCTCACTGCAGAGCAATCCTTGCCTTTAATTATCTGCTTTTCAAAAAGGCGCTAGCACTTTTTATAGGGTTTTCACACTATTACCACCTTCAAGATATGGCCATTTCCACTTCCTGTTCTAATAATTCATTGAACATTTACCCACAGCTCTCACAGAGCTTGGAGAAAACTTGATGATGATTGTCAAGAAATGGTGAGAAGTTTTTAAGAAATGTTTTTTGTGAACTAAGATTTAAAATTAATTTAAAAACATTTGTATGATTTAATTTAAAGGATTGTTGTCATAATTAAATTACCCTTATTTAATTTCCAACTTCTTGTGAAACACAAAAGATGTTTAGCAGCATTTGAATGAGCTGCCACTTTGTGTATGTCAGTCTCCATCAGATTTTCAGATTTATTCTAGTTGTGGTTGGTTGCTTTACATGTCATCTCTTCCTGTCTAAGTGGGCGGTGTTTGGCCAGAATAAGCTACATAGTGGGCCAGATTTCATACAGATATGCAAGACTGGCTGTGCAAGACTAAGCAGGTGCTGACGATGCCCATGTGAGAGTTCTGTGATCAATTACCATTTTCTGCTCTCCTGATCAGCTAAAGATGCATTGTTCTCTAGTAGCACCTTCATTTTTCACTGCCTTGAAACTAACATGAAATTAAGAGTGTGCTCACAATTAAAATCAATACACAGAGACTGCTAGATGAAGGAGAGCGGAGGATATGCAGGAAGTCTCCTTATACAGGAAAAAAAAGAGAGGATTTGGAAAGAAATGAAGGGATTATAAATCGGATAGTACAGTATCTCTAATATCTCTACTTGGGCTGCACAATTAATCAAGATTGTGACTGGCTGCCACTGTAAACTTAAGGTGAAAACTGACAATTACAGCATTCAATTTAAGTCTATTCTTGATGTGTCAAATGTTTCTATTTACATGGTGTTTTTACAGCCGTTGAGTATTCTAACCAATCCCAGACTTGTCCATTAAGCAATGAAACGACAATGGTGAATCTGGGACACTTATATTTGTCTCTTGTCCTATCAGTAATAACAACCGTCTGATGGCCAGATGTTAAATCTTTCACTTCTGTTCATGCCTAGACCATTGTTCCTTGTAGATGTATTTAATGTCTTTATTCAATCACATTTGCTTTTTGTAACTGGTCGTCAGGGGTGTAAAGTAACAAATTACAAATACTCATGTTACTGTAATTGAGTAGTTTTTCCCAGGAATTGTACTTTTTTGTGTAGTTTAAAAATTGTATACTTTTACTTGAGTACATTTTAAGCGCTGTAACTGTACTATTAATGTGCTATTTTCCCAACGTCTGTGTTCGCTACTTCCCTGTCCTGATTTTATTTTTATCTAGCAACATGATTGGCTAGGGAGAGTCTCGTGACTCCCATTAAATCAAATCACACGTAAAAAACATGAAAGGCAGCTGTAGATCTGGCGCCATCTGTTATGGATGTGGAGGATACCTCAAACACAGTTCAACACCTGAACATAATGGCCGCACCTGAAAGGGATTTTCGCAGTGAAAAAAGCCAATTGCTTGACTGTGTCATGTGAATTTAACTTGCTCAAGCCAGATATCAGCATTAATCCTGCTTCTAATTTGCAGAAACATATCGAGGTAAATGTAATATTTCTGCTTACTAGATTCTGTGTATATAATGTAGCCTGTAAATTAGCTATCTATCACTGAGATTATTGGGTTGATGTGAGAGATTAAGGCAATGATATCAATAGGGCTGGGCGATAAAGCAATCTTGATGTTTATCTGAAAAAAAAAAAAAAAAAAGAGAGATGCCCTCGATATCGATGATAAACTTTTGAGGAATTTTCTCTACTTAGCCTATGTTCAACGTCTAGACCATGGGTGTTCATTACATCGATCGCGATAGCAAGACAAACACTGGTTGGTTGATCTAGATAAAATAAAACAGATTAACTTTTTATTTCCTGACGTCTGTAGCTGTGTGCTGTTTGATTGACAGGCGGCTTATATTTGTGCACTTTACATGCGCTTGTACTCCGAGAGCGCTAATGCGGGTACTCACCTAAACAATCAAATACACTTTATAATTCTGCCAGTGCCCATCTTGGTGAGGCATTAATGTAAACACAGTCGGTTTGGTCTAAAGTGAATGTAAACAGTGGGACAAAAAAAGTGTATTTGCATCAAAATGTCGGACTTGAAGTGTACATGTAACCGAATAGAGCACTGTCTATATAAAGGCTATTAATCAAACAATAATAACAAGGAAATGAGAGAACCACTGAACAACTTGAGTAGCTTTAAAAGTATTAATGTAATAGAATAAAACAGTGAAGTTTTTAATAATAATATTTTTTAATAATACCAACCCCTGATGAAGAGAGTGTGTTAATTCGTATAATACATTACCATGAAAGTAGAACATTCCACCAGTCACAAACTTCAGAAAATTATGCATCATGCATTAGTATGAGAACACAACTATTTCTGGGTTTAAAAGATACAAGAACTAAATCAATGTGGAACATTGTATCTCAGAAGGAGGACAATGTGGCCCCCCATGTGCTACTTAAAGAAATAGTTCACTCAAAAATGAAAATTCTCTCATCATTTACTCACCCTCAAGTCATCCCAGATGTGTATGACTTTCTTCTGCTGAACACAAATTAAGATTTTTAGAAGAATATTTCAGCTCTGTAGGTCCATACAATACAAGTGAATGGATGCCAAAATTTTGACACTCCAAAAAGCAGATAAAGCCAGCATAAAAGTAATCCATATGACTCCAGTTGTTAAATCCATGACTTCTGAAGTAATATGATATGTGTGGGTCAGAGTATGTGAGCGGAGCGGAGTGGCATGATTTTGCCTGGAGTGAGGAGCAAGTTTTTAAAAAATCGGAGCGTCATTGTTTTCTCTCGCTCCAAGAGTGCTCCACTAATGCTCCATCACGGGCAAAACACCTGTTAACGGACCTTAATGCAATAATTCACCACGTTTTAAGCAGTGTTAAACACTATTGGCATGAAGGAAAGATGGAATTTCTGATATAACCAGAAAGAACATGATAAAAAAAAAAAATACTAATTTAAAATCTAGCGGCACTTGGTAATGTTCGACCTCCAGCGCAAAGGTTACTTTCGCTTTGTTTTCACGGCCACTATTATTGAGTTAAGCTTGCAGTAAAGCTTGACTTAACTACATGCTTGTGTCTCGTCTCTTTATTCTTACATCAACTGGCATATAGTGAAAATTAATGATGGGATGGCAAAGGAAAAACGAGTGGGGAGCTGATTGCCACGATCAATGGTTTGTTGTGAAATCCTAAAAGATGAGAAAATCTGAAGGTCAGTAATACATATATCCCCTATTAAATATTTTGAATAATCATATCAACATTCTAATCTAATGCATCTCAATCTTAACTGTAGGCTATTATGCCCCGCATTAAATCGAAGTGAACTTTTAACGACGTAAAACGCCAGCTGAACTAATCAACAATTAAATTAAATTAAAATTAAATTTATTTTAGTGCCTTAGGCTAATTTTTGCATTATACATTTGCAGATGAAGAAGCTCAGCAAATGTGAATAGAGGAAGATTTAAAATCTTAAAAAATTCAATAGTATTTCTAAAAGTGAACTCTAGACATATAGTTTTAACAGTCTTATCTAGTTTTGATTAAAATTGTAGAACATTCTGAGACTTTTTTATTTTTTTATTTTTTATTTATTTATTTATTGTTTTCATTTCAAGAATTATAGGGCAAGGTTATTTAAAAGAAGTGCAATAATAGAAGATAATAGGCAATAATTAGGCAATAATACATAGGCCTAATAATGTTTTTTTTTTGTTCTGGTAATTTATAATTTTTTTTTTTCGTTTGGTAATTTATATTTTTAATTCAATGTTTTTTTTTTGTTTTGTTTTTTTGGCATCTAGCAATTTATTTAACCCAGAGAATGCTGCCAATATGTTTCAAAAGTAAGCTATAAAAAATATTTAATTTAGTCTTGGGCTAATGTTAGTGTTCTAATAAAGCACATTGTAGCTTTTCTTCTAGTATTGTGTATTTATTTTTCATTTAATACACCTGCATGGAAGGTTGTGATATTAAAAAACATACTGAAATAACTTCACAGTGGAGAGGTAGTTAGGCGCTAATATTGACATGGAGTGAACACGGAGCGGGGTTTCTCTAAACCAGGAGCGTGGAGCAGGAAATGGACAACCCGGAGTGGAGCTGAAGCGGAGTGATTAAAGAATGCTTTGAGCACGGAGGGGAAATTGTTGCTGCTCCACTCACTCACATACTCTGGTGTGGGTGAGAAACAGATCAATATTTAAGTCCATTTTTGCTAGAAATTCTTCTCCCTGCCCAGTAGATGGCGATATGCATGAAGAATGTGAATCACCAAAAACAAAAGAAGAAGAATGTGAAAGTTAAAGTGGAGATTGACTGAGCAGGGAAGAGAATTTATAGTAAAAATGGACTTAAATATTGATCTGTTTCTCACCCAACCTATCATATCTCTTCTGAAGACATGGATTTAACCACTGGAGTCACATGGATTAGGCTACTTTTATGCTGACTTGTGTGATTTTTGGAACTTCACAATTTTGGCGCCAAAAGAGCTGAGATATTCTTCTAAAAATCTTAATTCGTGTTCTGCTGAAGAAAGAAAGTCATGCACATGGGGATGGCATAAGGGTGACTAAATGATGAGAGAATTTTCATTTTTTTGTGAATTGTTCCTTTAAAGCCCAATGTGGCCCCTGTAAATGACCCTGCTTTTTTAGTGTTTTTTTTTTTTTTTTTTTGCATTCCTTGCATTGTTTTGAACATGTTTAATGCGCAACAATATCTCTCTCAGTTGGCATTAAGGAAAATGTAGACCCTACACATAAACTGATTTTAATGTAATTGTTTCATACACTATGATATTGAAAATAACTTTCATTTTTTCATTTCTGTAATCATGTCACCCTTATTTTTTAAATCAGATTCATGTAGTGTTTACAGTATCATAGATAAGTGATGTATTTTAAAAGTTGTCAATCACAAACACATATAAAATACCTATATTTTTTATTCTTTCTGGCAAACAGCCATAAAAGGGAATGTAAATGGCAGTATGTGTGCTACATTTTTAAATTGCAGCAAACAGTTTTTATTTTAAAGGGGCATAGCTTTCGCAACTCAGTACTCAATACTCACTACTCATGAGTACTTTTAAATGAGCTACTCTTTTACTCTTACTTGAGTAGTTTTTAGGACAGGTACTTTTACTATACTCAAACTACATTTTTTAAGAAGTAACAGTACTTTTACTTGAGTATTATTTTTCAGTACTCTTTCCACCCCTGCTGGTCGTAAACATAAAATGGGAAGTTGCCACCAAAGCACTGATATAGTTATATTCACTGTATTTACACAACCTGTGTTTAAGTTTATTACGTTTGACTGAATCTGACTCTTGGTAGTCAACAGGTAACTAGATTTTTCCATTTTCTGAAGAAAATGTCAGTGGTGATAGCTCTTGTAATGATGTTGGTGTTGGCCTGACCATATTTCCATGATTTCCCAATGATGTCTCCATGATGTTTCAATGGCATTCTGTTACCTAGATATGGCTTGGTTCCCTCCTTGTAATGTAAATCTATGGGATTTTTCACCTGTTTTTTACATCCACCAGGCAAAAATCATACGTTTGACTGCTTAGAAAAGTAATAGCACCAGTCTCTTCCATATGCCTCAACATTTGAGGTATCAGTTGGTGTCTGTAGAACAAACGGTGCAAGACTCATCCCTTGTCTTATGATTTTCACCTGGCAGTTGAAAAAATATCCCATAGACTTGGATTGAATGAGGGACCCAAGCCTTATCTACAGGCCAGAATATAATAGATTGGGGACCTGGGGTTGGGCTCTTGTAGCCACCCAGATTATATTGTAATTAGATGCCATCAAATACTGTCCGCCCACTTTCTCAGTCGGCTTGGTTCAGGAATTGTTTTTTTAATTATTTTTTTTTTCCATAGAGATTTCATAAAATCTAGGGAGGTCCCGATACCAATACTGACATATGAATCTTGTTACATAAGCATTCAGTACACAAATTAAAATCACGTTATGTCCTAGTGAGCGAACAGAGTGCAAATTCACTTTGTAGCATGAGGCACAAACAGAGTACATAATTAAATAGCAGCCTTTGTGGTTTAATAATCACTTTGAGTCATGAAGCAACCGGCTTTTCCGGAGTTGGAAGCTTGTCATAAATTCAGTGCTCATTGATCATAACAACACAGAAACACTTCAAAATAAAAGCTGAATTGAAATGAAAAAAAGTATGACAGAAATGTAATATTCACTGTTATACTACTACTACTACTACTACAACTAATAATAATAAATCAATAGTAATGTTATTATATTTAAGCAATATTTTACATCTGTGATGCTCTGTAGTGCAGTACTTTATTATATATAACTCAATGTATTTTAGATTGTGTTGTGAGGTTCTGAATAAAAGCACTTAATTTGATAAACATAACACAATATTTTCATGTTGAAAATTAAGTGTTATACTTTCATTTTATTAAAAATTTTATGCATTTATTTATTTAAACACCATGTGAAATAAACTGTTGATATGCAGTATTAAAAAAAAAAATGGTATCGGGACATCCCTGATAAAATCCTTCATAAAAGAGTTCTACAGTAAATAGGGATGGGACAATATACTGTGTGTGTGTGTGTGTATATATATATATATATATATATATATATATATATATATATATATATATATATATATATATACACACACATACATACATACATACATACATACATACATACACAGTATATACATACATATATAAATACAAACAGAAGTGCATTCCATAGATTAACAACCTCAGACCTTACCGTAGGTCTGTCTTTAATGGTTTAAAGTTATCGTTAAATAGCAATTTACCGTTGTGCTCTATTGTCCTCCAACTCAATGTAAGGTATGGACTGCAACATGTTCCGGCAGGTTATTTGTCTGTATCATTTATATACGTAGGTTAGATGGTTATTTTTAGTGCTGAAGACTCACCAGATGACTTCAGCACCTTTGACTTTTGAATGTGTGAATCAAATCTCTCTCTTTATTACTCTCTTTCTCTCTTGCTTTCTCTCTCACGCTCATACTCCACTCTAATTAGGAACCCAAACACTGCATTGTCACCATACGCTCTCAGCTCGTTGTAGAGCTTGTAGTAATTAGCAGTCGTATTAGACGATATCCCATCTGAGTTGTTTAATGTGAAAACAGTTCTGTTCATCAGAAGCGCCCCAGAACGTGAACAGTGTTCCCTCTTATCTCCTCTGTTTTGTGAATACATTGAGGTTCATAAACATGCAAATTGCTCAAGGTGAATTTATTTATGTAAATGAGGACACAATGTGAGGTTTTGCACACAAATCATATAAGTTTGAAAAATGCACATTAACATTTCAACGGCAAACAGAGACACCATGCAGAAAAAAAAAAGGTACATTTTAAATGTCGCTTTTCTTTGTTGTATTTTTCTTTACAAACACTGTTTTTAACATCAAATGTACCCTTCTGACCCCGGCAGAACAATTCAAACTGCTATGAAAAGAAAGCTCTTTGATTTTATTTTTGTTGTAATTTTGTCCCCATGGACATCTTGATGCCTTTGATTTGTGGCTATTAAAAAAAGCACAGGAAGTAGTTTCCTGTCATGATGATAAATGTCATCTGTATAATCCTTAGAAAGTGACAGCGCAGTGACAGAGGTCATTGTCAACTGTCACATCCATGCTAGAATTCAGTACATTCACTTTGAAAAAGTAAGTAAACAATCCAAACTCTGAGATTGTTTGGATTGTTTACTTACTCCGAAACACACCCACACACACAGTATTCAGAGAACAAAACCATTAATGCATGAAAAACAGTGGTCTGGTTAATTTGAGTGGTTGTTTGCTGAAGTCACTCATCATCAGGGGCCAAATTGAACACTCATCATGTACCCAGTACAAAGCATACAGAAATGTAATCTCAATATGCATGGCACGCACATTATATTCATAAAAAAATTCTCATATACAGAAATGGCTTCCAGTCGCAGAAGGTCTCTGTAGATGTCTGGGCGGGTTTGGGCTGGGAATGCAGTGAGGGTGAGATGGTGGGTCAGTGCAGATGTAATTATGGGATAGATGGGCAGGGACAGAAGTCGAGCAGAAGTGGCGAACAGCTCACTTGTCTTTCTGTGACCTCTGACCCCTGCCTTTGCAACCCCCCCCAACACACCCTCTGTGCATTGTGCTGCACTGAAGGTGGAAATAGTGCATAACTAGATGCATTCTGCTTACAACCTAAAGTCTTTCTCAGATAGATTTGATGATTTTAATTTAGGAGTAATGTAAAATTATATATTTTCCCCCACAGTTATGTCTACATGTTTGTTTTGAGGGTGGTGCTGAAATAATTTTGATATTGTTGGGGGGGTATTAAAAAAAAAAATAAATATAAATATATATATATATATATATATATATATATATATTATATATATATATATTTATTACACTACCGGTCAAAAGTTTTGAAAAACTTGACTGAAATGTTTCTCATGATCTTAAAAATCTTTTGATCTGAAGGCGTATGCTTAAATGTTTGAAATTAGTTTTGTAGACAGAAATATAATTGTGCCACCATATTAATTTATTTCATTATAAAACTAAAATTAATTAAAAAAAAAGTTTTTGAAATTAGTGACTTGGACCAAATAATAAAGAAATGCAGTAAATAAGTGCCCAACATAGATGGGAACTCCTTCAATACTGTTTAAAAAGCATCCCAGGGTGATACCTCAAGAAGTTGGTTGAGAAAATGTCAAGAGAACATGTCTGCAAATTCTAGGCAAAGGGTGACTACTTTGAAGATCCTAAAATATTACTATTATTCTAAAATGTGAAGAAAAAAAAAATATAATAAAGAATGAGTGTTTCAAAACTTTTGACCGGTAGTGTGTATGTGTATATATATATATATATATATAAGTCAGAAGTTTACATACACCTTAGCCAAATACATTTAAACTCAGATTTTCACAATTCCTGACAAATTCCCTGTCTTAGGTCAGTTAGGACCACTACTTTATTTTAAGAATGTGAAATGTCATAATAATAGTAGACAGAATGCTTTATTCCAGCTTTTATTTCTTTCATCACATTCCCAGTGGGCCAGAAGTTTACATACACTTTGTTAGTATTTGGTATCACTGCCTTTAAATTGTTTAACTTGGGTCAAACATTTTGGGCAGCCTTCCATAAGCTTCTCACAATAAGTTGCTGGAATTTTGGCCCATTCCTCCAGACAGAACTGGTGTAACTGAGTCAGGTTTGTAGGCCTCCTTGCTCGCACACGCTTTTTCAGTTCTGCCCTCAAATTTTCTATCGGATTGAGGTCAGGGCTTTGTGATGGCCTCTCCAATACCTTGACTTTGTTGTCCTTAAGCCTTTTTGCCACAACTTTGAAGGTATGCTTGGGGCATTGTCCATTTGGAAGACACATTTGCGACCAAGCTTTAACCTGATGTCTTGAGATGCTGCTTCAATATATTCACATAATTTTCCTTCCTCATGATGCTATCTATTTTGTGAATTGTACCAGTCCCTCCTGCAGCAAAGCACCCCCACAACATGATGCTGCCACCCCCACGCTTCACAGTTGGGATGGTGTTCTTTGTCTTGAAAGCATCACCCTTTATCTTCCAAATAGAATGATGGTCATTATGGCCAAACAGTTCAATTTTTGCTTCATCAAACCAGAGGACATTTCTCCAAAACATAAGATCTTTGTCCCCATGTGTACTTGCAAACTGTAGTCTGGCTTTCTTATGCCGATTTTGGAGCAGTGGCTTCTTCCTTGCTGAGCAGCCTTTCAGGTTATATCGATATTGGACTCGTTTTACTGTGGATATAGATACTTGTCTACCTGTTTCCTCCAGCATCTGCACAAGGTCCTTTACTGTTGTTCTGGGATTGCTTTGCACTTTTTGCACCAAACTACGTTCATATTTAGGAGACAGAATGAGTATCCTTCCTGAGCGATATGATGGCTGCGTGGTCCCATGGTGTTTATACTTGCATACTGTTGTTTGTGCAGATGAACGTGGTACCTTCAGGCATTTGGAAATTGCTCCCAAGGATGAATCAGACTTGTGGAGGTCCACAATTTTTTTATGAGGTCTTGGCTGAAAGGCACAGTTAACTTGTGTGTATGTAAACTTCTGACCCACTGGAATTGTGATCTGTCTGTGAACAATTGTTGTAAAAATTACTTGTGTCATGCACAAAGGAGATGTCCTAAATTACTTGCCACAATTATAGTTTGCTAATATGAAATCTGTGGAGTGGTTAATAAATTAGTTTTAATGACTTCAGCCTAAGTGTATGTAAACTTTTGACTCCAACTGTATATATATATATATATATATATATATATATATATATATATATATATATATATATATATATATATACACATATATATATACACATATATATACATACATACATATATACATATAGTGCATCCGGAATGTATTCACAGCGCTTCACTTTTTCCACATTTTATTATGTTACAGCCTTATTCCAAAATGTATTTAATTCATTATTTTCCTCAAAATTCTACAAACAATACCCCATAATGACAACATGAAAGAAGTTTGTTTGAAATCTTTGCAAATTTATTAAAAATAAAAAAACGAAAAAAATCACATGAACATAAGTATTCACAGCCTTTGCCATGACACTCAAAATTGAGCTCCGGTGCATCCTGTTTCCACTGATCATCCTTGAGATGTTTCTACTACTTGATTGGAGTCCACCTGTGGTAAATTCAGTTGATTGGACATGATTTGGAAAGGCACACACCTGTCTGTATAAGGTCCCACAGTTAACAGTGCATGTCAGAGCACAAACCAAGCCATGAAGTCCAAGGAATTGTCTGTAGACCTCCGAGACAGGATTGTATCGAGGCACAGATCTGGGGAAGGTACAGAAAAATTTCTGCAGCATTGAAGGTCCCAATGAGCACAGTGGCCTCCATCATCCGTAAATGGAAGAAGTTTGGAACCACCAGGACTCTTCCTAGAGCTGGCCTCCCGGCCAAACTGAGCGATCGGGGGAGAAGGGCCTTAGTCAGGGAGGTGCCCAAGAACCCGATGGTCACTCTGACAGAGCTCCAGCATTTCTCTGTGGAGAGAGGAGAACCTTCCAGAAGAACAACCATCTCTGCAGCACTCCACCAATCAGGCCTGTATGGTAGAGTGGCCAGACGGAAGCCACTCCTCAGTAAAAGGCACATGACAGCCTGCCTGGAGTTTGCCAAAAGGCACCTGAAGGACTCTCAGACCATGAGAAACAAAGATTGAACTCTTTGGCCTGAATGGCAAGTGTCATGTCTGGAGGAAACCAGGCACCGCTCATCACCTGGCCAATACCATCCCTACAGTGAAGCATGGTGGTGGCAGCATCATGCTGTGGGGATGTTTATCAGCGGCAGGAACTGGGAGACTAGTCCGGATCAAGGGACAGATGAATGCAGCAATGTACAGAGACATCCTTGATGAAAACCTGCTCCAGAGCACTCTGGACCTCAGACTGGGGTGAAGGTTCATCTTCCAACAAGACAACGACCCTAAGTACACAGCCAAGATAACAAAGGAGTGGCTCCAGGACAACTCTGTGAATGTCCTTGAGTGGCCCAGCCAGAGCCCAGACTTGAACCCGATTGAACATCTCTGGAGAGATCTGAAAATGGCTGTGCACCGACGCTCCCCATCCAACCTGATGGATCTTGAGAGGTCCTGCAAAGAAGAATGGGAGAAACTGCCCAAAAACAGGTGTGCCAAGCTTGTAGCATCATATTCAAAAAGACTTGTGGCTGTAATTGGTGCCAAAGGTGCTTCAAAAAAGTATTGAGCAAAGGCTGTGAATACTTATGTACATGTGATTTTTTTTCGTTTTTTATTTTTAATAAATTTGCAAAGATTTCAAACAAACTTCTTTCATGTTGTCATTATGGGGTATTGTTTGTAGAATTTTGAAGAAAATAATGAATTTAATCCATTTTGGAATAAGACTGTAACATAACAAAATGTGGAAAAAGTGAAGCGCTGTTTACACTTTCTGGATGCACTGTGTGTGTGTGTGTGTGTATATATATATATATATATATAATTTCCATAAAAATACGTTGAGAAGCAGTTTTGTTTTAAAATATTTCAAAAAATATAATAATATTTAATCACAATCAGTGTGGTATAACCAACATGCAGGAAAGCCATTTTGTTGTCATGTGACAAGAATTATAAAACAGTGTGTCAAGGTCAGTAAGTGTCTTAAACTTTTCAGATAATTTGACCTTTTTATGGCACGACAAGTTAAGTTTAGTTTCTCAAATGGCAGAACCTCAATGGCAGTACAGTATGCTTGAAAACGTATATATTTGAAAGTATTGATTAAGATATGTGAATTTCCATATATTCAAGGTGTAAGTGAAAAAATATACTTTTTAATTAATTGTTACATCATTAATATTAATTAAATCATATCTTTTGTTGAATAAGATATAAAAGCCTTATGTATATGTCTTTGACAAATATGTTGATGTTGCTAATATACCGCATTTTCACTTATAACTTCAAGAAAAATAAACAGAGCATAAAATATCACACCCATTGAGGAAGCAATTATCTTTCAAACGAGCCCACACACAAGGTAATCGGATGCATAGATCTTTAGATAATTCAAACAAAGTACAATCTTACATATGGCCACCAGGAGATGGTGTAAATGATGCAGAGTCAGAAGGCACTCATTCTGTGAAATCTCATTACTAAAATTATGTCTGCATGCTATGCAAACCTTTAGTCATTGTTGTGTTTGCATGTGTAAGTAGTTCTGTTCAATTATTATGTTTTATTTGTTTGAAGAGGCTTTTGGCACATGGAGACGTTTTTGGACACAATGATAAATTATTTTTGTAATGCTATAACTTTTGATTGCTATTTCGTTTCAACAAATTTATTCTCAGATACAGTTGACATGATTGGGAACAAAATAAAAGCAGTTTTTCAGAGCCACCATATTTACACCCAGAGATATATAATACCAAAAAAGAAATATCAGAGAAAAAGTACATTTTTGGCTCAATTTTTTATTTAATTTATTTGATTTATTTATTCAACAGATTCTTAGGTTGAGAGTCTCAGAATCTATCATAATCTATATCATTAATATTTTCTTTACAATAATACCAAACATTTGACCTGCCTTTTTTTTTTTTTTTTTTTTTTTTTTTTTTACGTTTAATTTTGGGTGTGCCACTGAAACACCCTCAGAACTTAAAGGTTTAGAACTGGGCATATGCATTTTAAAGTAGATTTTTAAAGGTTGTTCCTTTTCATAATTATCATAATTCATAAAACCCTTTAATAAGGTTAAAAGTTGGACGTTTTAGATTTACACCACTAATAAGTGAAATCAGTGTGCTTGTTTTGTCAGTCTATCATCTGTGTGTCTTGCCAGTGAAATGTATTCAGTGTTAATGAGGATAAGTTGTTTATTCAGTTAAGTTCAATGTGAGAATCACACCCTTCAGACGGGCGTGAGTTTTGTCGAAGCTGATTGTCAATGTGTGTTTCTAGGGCTGGCCGATATAGCTTAACAAATTTATTATATATAGGTCTGGGCAACATAGGTAAACAAATTTAGATTTTTATTTTTTTTTATCCCTTTTGATGATATATATATATATATATATATATATATATATATATATATATATATATATATCTGCCCTGAAATGCCTGAAAAATTCAGAGAAACAAATATTGTTGCTAGGTAAATTATTTTTTTTTTTTACTGCAAGAAGTAAAACCCTGTAAATATCTAGTTAAAAATAGTCAAGGCATGTTTTCCATACTGTTCATTTTTGTTTTTATGGACCAATATAACAATACAAAGTAATAAAAATATATAGGTTACCAACATATTTTTCACTAGAGCATAAAAAAATAAATAAAAATAGAATGCCACATGGGGACTGCAGTGATATCTTTATTATTTTGAAAAATATTATTGTTGAATCAGAGTTATGAGTCAGTTCATTGAAATGGAAAGTTTGAACTGATTCATGGAAATAAATCTAGTCAAATGATGTGGCCTTTAGGAAACTAGATGGTTAAACATTTAATGCATTAAATGCATTAAAATAATTTTGACATTCACAGTATCACTTTATTTTATATTGCCAGCATAAATGATCATGACTATATCGTGAATATTTGATATATTGCATCTATATACAAAAGCCAGAACCCACAGCTAAATCCCATATGCACGTGAAGATTAAAGAATGTCATCTTTGTCAGCAGGCAAATAAAGACGCATATATTTCTGCAAGGACATGCAGTCATGCATGTCACACACTCTGCCCATCAGTAGCCACATCCAAGTTGATTAAAGAAAAGCTCCATAAATAAAGCTGCTGTTTCTTCTCACACATAATGTGCTCAGACTTCGCGGTGACAGCTGCGATATTACCTCATGCTTGCATGACAACGGCGAACACATGATGCCGTGGACAGATACATGCTTTATTAGGGTGTTATGTCTTACACCCGGCAGGCTGTCATTGTTGAACTGTGGCTGATGTATATGGAAGAGAGAGAGACAGAATGGCTATTGTTCTATCGTGTCTATGGAATGTCTGATGTTCGTTGTTTGGTCCCAATTTTAGTAAAAGATCTATAATAGGGTTTCGTCAGCTATGGGTAATTTTGGCCCTGTGGACTTAAGAAAAAAAAAAAAAAAAAAGACCAGCTTGGACATTCTGTTAAAAATGTCTCCTTTTGTATTCCAAGTTTTATGGGTTTCAAAAGACACAAAGAGAGTAAATGATGGCAGATTTTTTTTTATTTTTTTTTTATAACTATTCCTTTAAAACATGTGTATCACAATCTCACAAGTGTATTTAGTTTAGTATTTGTTTACTAACAATGTCTGTGGATATACATGCTGCATCGTTGGGAAATTCTGTCATTTTTACTTTTTTTTTTAAACTGCCATTTTTTTCTGAACCAAAAATAATTTCGATCACATCTTAAATTATGTAGTGTTTGATAACATTTTGTAATGGATATGACCTTTTAAACATATCTGGAATTAAATGGCCAGCTCCTTTGTCATGCTAAGATTAATTTTACAGCAGTCATTTTATGTATCCTAAATACAGTGAAATATTTTCATTCTTTTTGCAAAATGTGACAAAATTCCAGCTTGATTGAAAATGAGATGCTCTGTTCATAAGTGAAATTTTCGTAACCTCGTTTTTACACAATAAATATTGAAATGTTTTATGCACTCTTTTATGCATGGTAAATGATTATAATTAGAAATAGTAAAAATATTAATATTTATATAATGGATTTTCATATAGTTCAATATTTAAAGTCTTGGTCTGGGACAAGGCTAAATCAGTAACATCTATGCAAAGTGTAAGGTATTTGAGAAGTAGCATAAATAAATGAGGGTATTTTAAAAAAAGTATACAAGACAGTTTAAATTAACCTTAAAAGAAAAAGTCATGAGTCAAAGTCAAAAGTCAAAAGTTTTTACATTATAATAGATATAAGTTATAACGGTTTGTCTTGGCAGACTAGATCTGCTTGCGCTGCTGCTTCAGCACAATTAGACATAAATACAATCTGTGTGAAGCAGCTCTAGACAAGTGGTGCTAAGGAGGAGGAGGGTTTTGGTGAGAAAACTCTGGTAGTGCGTAGCAGTAAAACTGGCTTACTTTGAGTCAATTTAACTTTTTGTTAATTAGACAAAGAGGGAGTAAACTGCTAACAGATTACATGTTCCAAGAACCTATCAGCTTGCACCATGTAGAAATGAATGACTGAACTTAGTAATTTTTAATAAAATCAACTTGTGGGACATAAAAGTGCCCATAGTTGAAGAAACATCCAATGATACCTTGTGACAGAGCATCAGGATGTTGATTTATTGTACTGTCTGTTTTTGTATTAAACAGAGACGGTACATCGGCACATGCAGCAGTATGAGGTTGAGTATTTGCAGTTTGCCTTCCGCTGGATGAACAACCTGCTTATGAGAGAATTGCCTCTACGCTGTACAATTCGCCTGTGGGACACTTACCAGGTAAAATTATTACTGTCAATAACTTCAAGAAGCTTTGCTGTATGAAAATTATGTCATAATTTATTCATTAAAAGGTGTTATATCTTCATCTTGTAGAGGACATCGACAAACAAAGCTTCCACTTACGAGCTGGCTTGGCCCAAATTATTCTTTAAACTAGTTACTCAGATTCAGGAAATGTTCCAGATATCCGATATTATAAAAGTGTTGTAGGCATTGTTATGACATAGCCACTATTTGTCAGTAGATCATCATTCTTTTTGAATAATGGAAAATTAACGTACGATTGTTTTAAAATTGAATTGAACTATATGGAGATCTGATTTGTTTACGTTGGTTCTATAGTGTAAATACTGATTTCTTGAAAATGGATAAGCAGCGCATTACAAATATATTCCACACGTCCACCCACTTAAATTATTATCAAATACAGTAACAGCAGGACAGTGCAACTGGTCTTATATAAGACACAAAGAAATGGTTATAATGGAATATCCCAATTACCATGACTCAAAAAGAGAATTTTTCAAAGTGTGAATTAAAGATAATTTCCATACATCCACCATCTTAAACGCTCCTTTATCCTGTTATTTTAAAAGGCAACTGCTTCTGCATTTAGGTTTAAAAGGTGTAGATTTCTAGATTTTAAACACAGCCAGGAACAAACTCAGAGACAATGGAAAAGGAAGAAGGTTTAGCACATTGAGGAACCTCAAAGGTACTGCTGACATTTAATCCAACACATTTTCTTGCAGTCATTTCATGATGGTGTGCTCGGTACAGAAGCAAAGGGCTGTGGTTTTTGAGTGAGCACAGCAGTCGCCACGTTTCCGTGCACTCAGCTCAAAATAGTCTGAAATTATGCATAATTCTTGCCTTGAAAGAATTCTGTTTTTCTTTTTTTTTTCTTTTTTTAATGTTTATTGTGATATGCCATTATAAGAAATTATTTCTTGTCATCAACAGATGCCCACTGTTTTAAAAATGTCAATTAAAGTAATGGGCATTTAGAGTAATTTAGTAGTCAAGTACTCTGACACTTGAAAACTAGTAATAGAAAAGTTGAAAATTTAAGTCTAAAAATATTGACTATGACACATATGTGAAATTTATATATAAATAGCACCCTTGTAACAGTTTCAAAATAAGTTAACTTCAATAAGCTATCCTTTTGAAAAAAAAATGAGCAATTTGCTCAAGATTAAAAAAATAGCTATAAAAAAGGCATTTGCAGTCACACAGAGCTTCTGTCTATATAAATGGCATTTTTATTATTTCACATATTCAGAAAAAAAGTGAGTCGATTAACATTTTAACATAAACCTGCACATTTCAAATCAGTAATAAAATTGGACTACAATGGTATTATTAATGTTGTTTCTTTTGTTCAAATCACGGCAAAAAAACACTTTTTAATCTGGTTCAGGTAATGCACATGTACAGTACATTCTCGAGTCCATCCCTACAGGCACAATATGGAGCGATGCAATGTCCTGGCCAGGTCCACACTAATCTGTTAAAGTTTGAAACTTCAGTTTTCAGTTTCCTAACGTCATTGTTTTTCAAAGTGTGTGATTTTTGAGAGAGAAAGTCTCATTTTTCTGTGGAGGAAAATGCAATTTTAGTTTGGATGAGAGGTGTTAACGTAGCATAAATCAAACGAAAACCGATAAGTTAGTATGTGTGTCTTTCAAAAAGCCGATTGTCTCTTTGAACTGTAATGCAGGACTTAAGCCAGCATATTTAGCAGATAAATCATACATCGTAGAGATCTTAGACTTTGAGGCATGTTCCCAAATCTCATATACACACATCCTTCCGACACTTAGTGGAGCTATAACATGCTAATTTACATTTTTGCAAATATATTCATATGGGCTATAATCCATATTATTATTTTTTCTTCTGATTCCTTGAATTCTTCTGAACTGGTGGTCACATGGTATTTCATTTTCATTTATGACATTTCTCAGCTATTTTGAATTTTCTGATAGAATTCAAATTCTTCCAACGCCATTTTCAGATTCACATGAAATGTGGTAGGATTATCTAGAGACCATCATTACAAAAGGTAATCAAAATCATTTTTATTTGTTAAATCAAGCCAATGAGTTTTTTGGGTTTGGCCCACAATGACTGATTGACCTAATTGACTAATTGAACACAAAGTCCAAACTTAACAAAAAAATGTTTCATACTGGGTTCCAGGAAACCCCAGTGGGCCATAAGTGAGTGTTTTGGGGTCCATGGAAAATCTCAGTAAAATAGTAAGAAAAAGAAAGAATAGTTTGTACCTTTCTAGTAGAGCTGGCTATTGATACAGATGATTTATTAGGTTTTGAAACTCATGATTCGATTTTATTTTATTCCAATTTAAATTTGATTGTATTCAATTAATTTGTGAATACAGTGGCAAGAATAAATATGTGAACCCTTTGGAATTTCCTGCATTTATGTATAAATTTGTCTTAAAATCTGATTTGATCTTCATCTAAGTTATAATAATGAACAAACACAATCTGTTTTAACTAATAGCATAAAATTATTTTATTGTTCTTGTACATATGGAATACATCATTCAAATATTCACAGTGTAGGTTGCAAAAAGTATGTGAACCCCTAGGCTAATGACGTCAACAAAATCTTATTAGAGTCAGGAGTTGGCAAACCTGGCATCCAAATAATAAAACGGGATTGGAGGTGTGGGTTAGAGCTACTTATAAAAAGCACTCAAACATTTTGAGTTTGCTATTCACAAGATGCATCTGCTGGCGTGGACCATGCCTCACAAAAAAGAGACCTACGATCAAGAATTGTTGCTTTGCATAAAGCTGGAAAGGGTTAAAAAGTTACCTCGAAGAGCTTAGATATTCATCTGTCCACAGTTAGACAAACTGTCTATAAATGGAGATGATTTAATACTGTGACTTTGTGGCAGGGTATATTTACAACTGCCAGCTTTAATCACCAATAATATGTAATTTATGTAAATATGTGTATGTAAATTAGTTTAGGAATCTTGGCCATGCTCGACCACCATTATATGAAAGATAAATGACAAATGATCGGATTAGGTATCTGAATAAAAATTCTCCATCATTAAATATGTAATACAACAGGCTCATTGTATCTGCTCACAATTTATATATGAGGAATTTTAGATCAAGAAGGGAATTATGATTAATTCAGGTTATATTGAAATAATAGAGGTGTACGTCTGATCACTCGGCCACGCTGAGTTGATATGACGCATCTGTTAACTCTTTAGAGTAATACTATTCTCATGGTAATTGAAAATAATATCACAAAGATGTTGAAATATTGTTCGAGCACAGAGCAGTCAAATCCTCTTTGAAAACAAACAAGACTATTTCTAATCTAGTCAAGTCATTTTTATTTGTATAGCGCTTTTCACAACAAACATTGTTTCAAAGCAGCTTTACAGGAAATCATGCTTTAACAAAAACACAAAAATGAAACTGTAATATCTATAATGTCTTACAGTGATCATTGTGTAGTTTGATTAAATATGATTGTAAAATGTGTATAGAAATTAAATCATTCAATAATAACTGTATTTAGAACCCCTGTGAGCAATCTGAAGGCGACTGTGGCAAGGAACACAAAACTCCATAAGATGTTGGTTAATGGAGAAAAATAACCTTGGGAGAAACCAGGCTTACTGTGGGGGCCAGTTCCCCTCTGGCTAAACAACATGAATATAATGCCAATATTAGTTATTTGTGTGCAGTTTTACATTTGTAAATTAAGTGAGTGTTAATGTCAGTGTTTTAAAAATAAAAAATATTTTTTTTATTACCTTTAAGATTAATGATTAATGTCTTTTAAGTACATCCTGGATTAACTGCAGAAGTTCACATATATGCATTGTCCTTGGTAAATTGGCTGATGAAGACTTTTGTTGGCAATTCAATTATAGTCTGTGTATTCCATTTCAAGAGATCAAGAGGTGCATTGCAGTTCAACCTGCAGGGCATTTCAGTGAGGTTCAGTGGTGTTGGGCCTCATGTATTCAGATAGAAGACAAAGGCAGGCCTAACACAGTCATAAAACCTAACTGAGGCCCACACACTCCGTCATAAATCTTACTGATAAAAACCGCACCAAAATCAAACAAAGGGAGTCCAAAACAGACTACAAATCCCATGAAGCCTTGCTCACTAAAGGATCAAACTCTCAACTCCTATTGGATGAGGCACACAACAGAACGCCCCTCAACCATGAGTTCATCGGGAGTAGAAATAACTCTGAGATGCTTCCGGGATTTGCTTCCAGCAACTTTGCTCGCCGTGCGAAGACGCAGCTCATCGCTGCTCTCAGGTGTAGCCTCGTGGCTCAAGGAAGTAACATACGACTTGAAACTGAGGCCATACAATCTCCATCTCACTGGACAAGTTGAGATTACTCTGTGTTCCACCGAACACTCTAATGGATCCGAAGGAGACCGCCGAGCAATCCTCATCTTCATCCGTTTGCCTGCAGAAGTGAAGAGAAAGATTTCTCTTCCCTCTTCAATCAAGTCAACGTCGCTGATTTCTCCGCCAGCCCACCGAGAATCAGCAGCTGTACCGCCCGCCGACAGAGCGAGGAAACGGCTCATCACCCGAGCCTCGATGAACCGAGTCGGAGTTAAAGGACGGATGAACACACATTCGTCTGCGTCCTCATACGATTCAAGTAAGAGGTTTACGTGTCTTCTTTACGAATATTATAGTGTGTTATTCTTACAGTATGTATCAAGGTTATTGCTTGTACAGTTTACGGACCGCCGAGTCCGCTCATTGCTGCTAATAATACTCAAGGTATTACTGTAATGTATTGTTATCACGAATGAGATCTGCTGTGATGTAATCCAACCACATTGGACTGTTGTGTATTTCCGCCATCGCGGGTGAGACCGGCACACTGAGTTTATCCATTAAAGATTCAAAGACCGAGGGATGGTTTACGAGCCGTCCACCTCGTCTCTGAGTGATAAACTAACAGCTGCTTTCTCTCCCACGATCGCGAAACTGGCTTTGGTGCCGCTACTTTAATCTCTCTCTCTCTCTTGTACTAACCACACACACACACACACACACACACACACACACACACACACACACACACACACACACACACACACGCGCGCGCGCGACCCCTCGCAAACATTCTCACACACACTTTTGGCTAGTAGATAACTTCATGATAAAGCTCAGCTTTGTCCTTAAGTTATCGTACAAGCGGAGACATGTGGTAAACGGGCAGATGTCATTAACCGGTTTCTCTCCACCCACACTCGCGGCCATATTCTCTGGCCAGAAATCTCGCGTGACGTACTCTCCACGAGAGTCACGTCTGCCATTTTGTGCGCGTCACACCTTACACACACACCCCTACCTTCCTCTCATGTGTTATAGGATTATTTTGGTTACCATATCACTGTTCAGTTTGCAGTTGTAAATCAGAAGTTTATTGATGGTATTGTATTGATTATTAATTGATATTACTGCATAAATAAACTTTGTTATATTTCAAAGAGAAGTGTTTTGGTTTGTTTTGCATACACCTGTGTCAAATGCTGACAGGGGATGTCAGTACTCGGATTCAAGCCTTCATTGTTTCTTTTCGAAAATCGATATTCTTCAGATGTTGAGACTGTTATACTATCTGGATATTAGTCCCTGATTCCAGGGTGGTGCCCCGGCGATATTAATCCTTATTAGTATTCTATTGATTTTTGATAATCGCTAATTATCTTTGATGATTGTTGAATTTGAAGGATCAATAAGCTAGTGTTAATTTTAATCAGTGTTTCATCTATGGTAATAATTAGTGATTATCTTTGATAATTGTTGATTTAAATGATTTAAAATCAATGTTCTATTATCTTTGATAATTATTAATTATTGCTGATAACCAAACCCACTCCTGAACGTAGCGCACTACATTTACTGGTGCCCCGTATGAGGTTTTTAATGAGTTAGATTCTATTATTTAATTTGAATATTAATTAATAACTAAAGAAATAATTATTAATTATTTCTGATTTTAACACTGATCTAAACAACCAGTAAAGCCCTACAATGGGGTCCATCCTAAGTCCAAGGTTCAGGCGGGGGCATATGAAATATCAGATTTTTTTTACAGCTGGAGTTGGCATCAGTTTATCCTCTGAAGTAAAAAAAAAATGTGATGTCTGGCTAGCACCGGCTGTGGTTTGTTGTCATCTCTCAGTGAAATGTAGCAGTGGAGTCCGACACCAAGCAGGAACGGAGCTGGATCTGGCAGGCTCTGGTAACCTCAGGATATGAATCCCGAGGTTGAGACATGGAAACAAATAGAATAATATTAGCATGGTTGCCATTCAGTATTATGCAGAGTTATAGATCATGATGGATATTTCTGCATCCGGCAGACCTAACTAAAGCAGCCTAATTGTGAGTTGATGGATAAATTAGGTGTCTTTAGTCTAGACTTAAACTGAGTGAGTGTGTCTGCATCTTGAACAGTGTTAGGGAGACTATTCCATAGTTTAGGAGACAAATATGAAAAGGATCTACCTCCTTTTGTGGATTTTGATATTCTTGGAATTATTAACAAGCCAGAATTTTGTGATCGTAATGAACGTGATGGAATATAGCATGTCAGAAGGTCATTTAAGTACTGTGGAGCTAGACCATTCAAAGCTTTGTATGTAGTTAACATAATTTTAAATGAATACGAAATTTAACAGGTAGCCAATGTAACGATGATAAAATGGGGCAAATATGATCATATTACTTGGTTCTAGTCAGCACTCTGGCAGCTGCATTTTGAACCAGTTGAAGTTTATTTATTGAACTTGCTGGACATTCTCCCAGTAATGAATTACAATAATCTAGTCTTGAGGTCATGAACGCATTAATTAATTTTTCGGCATCAGCAACAGAGAGCATGTGTCCTAATTTAGCAATATTTCTCAGGTGGAAGAATGCTGTTCTTCAAACATTGGAAATTTGATTTTCAAAGGACAGATTGGTATCAAATATAACACCTAAGTTCTTTGCAGAAGAAGACGACAAATTATATTTTGTCCAATCATTAGTACCTCTGTTTTGTCAGAATTGAGTATATGGAAATTTCTTGCCATCCAATCTTTGATTTCATTGATACACTCTGCTAATTTGGAGAATTGTGAAGTTTCATTGGGTTGAGAAGAAATATAAAGTTGGGATTGTTGGCATAACAGTGGAAACTTATTCCATGATCCCTGATAATATCTCCCAGGGAAGCATGTATAAGGAGAAAAGCAGAGGTCCAAAAACTGATCCCTGTGGCACTCCATACTTAACTTTTATTTGATTTGACAATGTTGACAATCTACAACATAAAAAAACTAAACTAACACACATAGACAAACATACAAGCAGGTTGGTGAGTGAGCTGTAACAGAAGGTGAATGGAAATGACCTGTAACAGAGAAAATTGAATTATATGAAGTCTATAGGCCAAGCTTTGAGAACCATCAATACTTCATTTTTTATACCTTGATTTGCAGTCGGGTTACCCAAAGTATTTAAATAAATTATTTGGCTCTTTGGCTGGATCCTTAGAAAGTTCTGGTTGTTCTCTGTTTTTTTGATGCTGGATGTTTCAGTGCTGGAATGATCAGGCAGGGCTTTGAAGCGAGGCCTCCTGCAAGGGAGACTCGTGACTCCCTTTCACGTGTGTAAGTCGTAGCACAGAGAAGAGAACTCCTCTCTGAACTTTGCATTCCGAGCTTTCCTGAACTCTACATTGTGTGGAACCTGGGCAGATGGGCGCTGAAGTGAAGCCAGCTGAAGAAGTGCTAAGAAAAGAGCAAAATCCAAGAGAGAAGTGAGAGGAGTTCATCCTAGGTGGGGAGATTTGTTGAGTTGAGGTTGGCCGCACCTTGAGGTAAGGTGTCTTTAGCCAATCAGAAATGTCTTCTGCTGGGTCAAATGGTCATTTCTGTCCTCCCCTCAAGATAATTAATTTATGGCCCATTGTGTGTGAAGATTTCTGTTTCCTGCTCAAAATAGGCCAATGTTTAATCATGAACTTTTATATAATGAAATCGCTAAGGAATATTAGCAAATAACCTTCATTAGCATTCGAGACATGCAAAATGAATCTCAACGATAGTAAATATGACATACTTTAATGAATATTCAATGTGCTAGTTACAAAACATGAAAATTATTATATGATTAAAAATCATAATAGTTAATTCATTGGTTTTTAAACATGGGTAAGGCATGGCTATGTGTCAATGTATCACAATTTCCAGGGTTATTATCAGTTAAACCTTGAATGAGAGTTCTAGGCACTTTGGCAGATTATGTGCAGGATAAAGTAAGTTCCTTGATTAAGATGAGATGTCCTGATATGTGTATACACATGAAAAATTCATTTTGTACATTTGAAGAGCATTAGTTTTGTGTCCTGCTAAAAAGAGTTCCACAGTTCAGATCCAGTGCGTGTCTGTTCAATGAGTTTTAAGCATGTGATGGGTATAATGGCTGACTGTCACATGATAGTCATTCAGTATGTAATTTTAAGTGTTCGTGCGTTCTGACTGAATAAACAGAGACTGAATAAACGGAACAAAGGAGCTTCTTTTGATTTCTGGAAACCCCCAAGCTTCCAGGGTCATAGTTCTTTCTCTGGAATGTGCTTGCCAGTTTTGGGGGTTTTGGGTAAAGGTTGGGTTTTGTTTTTGATTTTATGCACTGCCCTGCTGCCACACGATTGGCTGATTAGATAATCTCATGGAGGATTGTTGGTGCCAGACAGGCTGGTTTGAGTATTTCTGTAACTGCTGATCTCCTGGGATTTTCACATACAAAAGTCTCTAGAATTGACTCAGAATGGTGCCAAAAACATCCAGTGAGCGGCAGTTCTGTGGACAGAAACGCCTTGTTGATGAGAGAGGTCAACAGAGAATTGCCATACTGGTTCAAACTGACAAAGTCTACTGTAACTCAGATAGCTGCTCTTTACAGTTGTGGTGAGAAGAATAGCATCTCAGAATGCTATTCTGAGATGTGGGTTGGCACTGTTTAGGCGGCACGAGGGAGACCTGCACAATATTAGGCAGGTGGTTTTAATGTTCAGGCTGAATGGTGTAGCTGCCTTTTTATTTTAGGAAGAGGGTCCTTAGCAAGTGGATTGTCACGTTTGGGGTTCCTTAGCATCAAAAACTTTTAAAACCCTTATCGTTCACTATTTTATTTTCCTTTTATTCTTTTCAGTACAAAAAAAAAAAAAAAAAATGCTTTCAGTGGCTGGCTATCCTCTATTTTTTATTCTACTTCACTGATTTGGTTTTGAAACACATAGTAACCATTACAGATAGGCAGTTCACTTGGTTTGTTTGCTTATTTGTTACTCACTTTAAGTGTGTCACTTGCTTCTTTCTGACAGCATTGCCCCTTCATTGATTGTGATGATTGTTGACATGTACGATAGTGTGGAGGGCGCCACAAAAACACACTCACTTGTTAGGCCAGGCTCAAGAAAATAACACTAGGATATTTCTTAACGTACAAAATCGATCGCCTTGTTCTCTCTGGTCAGTAAATAGAGGACGGTATGGTGCAGAGAAAGCATGGAATATACATTAAAATGATTTAGAGGAAGTTTAACCTCGTTTGATGGCTTATTTTCACTGTAGAAGGTGTAAGGTTTGGGCAGGTTGTGACTATGTGCACCCTTGAGTTATCAGAGATTTTTTCTGGTATTGATTCTCCAGCAGAACAAACAGTGAATACAAGGGCAAGAGGAGCTAACTGCTGCAAGATTATTTTGCTGCTTTAGTGATGCTTGAGATGGTCATTTACCCCTTCCCCACTGCATTTCTACTGTATAGCAATGAAACTGACTATGTTACTACATAACCTGCCCACAAATATACCACATCACTGTCTTTATTCGTGAGTTTTAAGAATGTTAACATAAAAATAACAGCAGGTTTAAAATTGAAGTGTCACTTTTTCAATGTTAAGATACTTTCTCCTATCTAGGGTTGGGCACTGAGAGCTGGTTCTTGTTCAGAACCGGTTCCATAAAAAAATAAAATAAAAATGGAACTGTAGGATTGTCATGACTTTCTGTTCTGTTGGTGGTTCCCAATGACTCTCACAATCTGGTTCTTTTGAATCTATAGTGCGAAACAGACAGTGCTACCAGTGTTGTGTGGTTTCTGAATAAATGACTCTTATATGCTGGCTCTTTTTAGTGGTTCAGAAACACACATCAGTCAGCGGTTACTAAATCAAACTAACGTGCAAGAAATTACTTTCGTTATGTCTAACTAGAAATGTAATATGAAGTGTTGCTGTGCACTTCTCACAGTCCAGCTGATCCCACAAAATCTCAATGGGGTTAAGATCCATAACATTCTTTTCCAATTATCTGTAGTCCAATGTCTGTTTTTCTTTGCCCACTCTAACCTTTTCTTTTTGTTTTTCTGTTTCAAAAGAGTTTTTTTCTTCGCAATTCTTCCTGTATTCTCTCTACTGTTGTACATGAAACTGGTGTTGAGCAGGTAGAATTCAATGAAGCTGTCAGCTGAGGACATGTGAGGTGTCTATTTCTCAAACTAGAGACTCTGATGTACTTATCCTCTTGTTTAGTTGTACATCTGGCCTTCCACATCTCTTTCTGTCCTTGTTAGAGCCAGTTGTCCTTTGTCTTTGAAGACTGTAGTGTACACCTTTGTATGAAATCTTCAGTTTTTTGGCAATTTCAAGCATTGTATAGACTTCATTCCTCAAAACAATGATTGACTGATGAGTTTCTAGAGAAATCTGTTTCTTTTTTGCCATTTTTGACCTAATATTGACCTTAAGACATGCCAGTCTATTGCATACTGTGGCAACTCAAACAAACACAGAGACAATGTTAAGCTTCATTTAACGGACCAAATAGCTTTCAGCAGTGTTTGATAAAATGGCAAGTGATTTTCTAGTACCAAATTAGCAATTTAGCATGATTACTCAAGGATAATGTGTTGGAGTGATGGCTGCTGGAAATGGGGCCTGTCTAGATTTGATCAAAAATGATTTTTTTTCAAATGATGATGGTGCTGTTTTTTACATCAGTAATGTCCTGACTATACTTTGTGATCAGTTGAATGCCACTTTGGTGAATTAAAGTACCGATTTCCTTCCGAAACAGCAAAATCTGTACATTATTCCAAACTTTTGGCTGCCAGTGTAGATACTTGTCTACCTGTTGTCTCCAGCATCTTCACAAGGTCCTTTGCTGTTGTTCTGGGATTGATTTGTACTTTTCGCACCATCTCTAGGAGACAGAATGTGTCTCCTTCCTGAGTGATATGATGGCTGCGTGGTCCCATGGTGTTTATACTTGCGTACTATTGTTTGTAGAGATGAACATGGTACCTTCAGGCATTTGGAAATTGCTCCCAAGGATGAACCAGACTTGTGGAGGTCCACAATTTGTTTTCTGAGGTGTTGGCAGATTTCTTTTGATTTTCCCATGATGTCAAGCAAAGAGGCACTGAGTTTGAAGGTAGGCCTTAAAATACTTCCACAGGTACACCCCCAATTAGCCTATCAGAAGCTAACTGGCTAATTCTTGACATCATTTTCTGGAATTTTCCAAGCTGCTTGAAGGCACAGTTAACTTAATGTATGTAAACTTCTGACCCACTGGAATTGTGATATAGTCAATTTAACCCTCTGGGGTCGATGGACGTGCCAGCGCGTCCTGCTGGATTTTTTCCGCATAACAGCGGAAACAACTTAAAATACTCCGTCATTTTTGGGCATACAGATAAGTGTAAGACATCATTAGAAACCATAAAGTGTCTACTTTTATTTGTGTACACTCACAATAACAACAAAACCTTGTGCTTTTGTAAAATAAAGAAAATAAACAAGGTGCGCTTTCAGCCGTCTCTGTCTCCGCGAGCATATTTCTGAAATACGTCAAAAAAATGAACTGAAACTCCACGAATATTTATCACACAAACATGAAACATATATGTAAAGAAAGCTAAGAATGTCTACTTTTAAATAAAACAAATCAAATTTAAAACAAATATTCTCCTGCAATGTAATCTTTATGAAACAAAGCGATGTACAGTTTCTCCTGGCTCAGCTCATTATCGCCAATGTGATCACACCCACCAGCAGAGCACGCTATTCATACGGTAATGTGCTGAGGCGATCAATGCAAATGGTAAACGCCCGCAACAGTGCCTTAAAAAACATCAAGTTCATCAGATTCATTCACTTTCCTGCGTGTTTGGAAGATGGCACGCTACACAGGTGAGGAAGCTCTACACATGGTAGGGATAGTGACGGTGAGTTCACATTTTCCTCAGAAGAAGAGTGGGACTCCGACGATGAATGTTTACATATTGAAGTGCGTCTTGATCCAGCCGAGGATACAATTTCGGATGAGTAAGTCATTTAGTTTTACTTACATTAGTTGACATGCTATTTTATATAAACATGTACATATTTTACTAGTTGGACTATTTCCAGACTTGCCAGCCAGGATTCAGAGTACTGAAATTTGAAATATGTCCTAATAGGCACGTTTTAGTTGCATTTAAATGTTGTTTCGGCTAAAGCAGGTATTTAAATTGTATGCTTTATGATATAAATATGATATGTAATATGATATAAAAATAATATGAATGTTTAGATTATATTTTAACTAGTGTTTATGCTGCCTCATTATCATCAACAAAGCTTGTGCTTGCAAATATCTGTTCGGGTGTAAATGTGTAAAATGTGCTGTAAATATGCCCATATTAGAAAATCAGCATATTAGAATGATTTCTGAAGGATCATGTGACACTGAAGACTGCAGTGATGATGCTGAAAATTCAGCTTTGATCACAGGAATAAATTGCATTTGACAATATATTCAAATAGAAAAGTTATTTTAAATTGTAAAAATATTTCACAATATCACTGTTTTTGCTGTATTTTGGATCAAATAAATGCAGCCTTGTTGAGCAGAAGAGAATTATTTTAAAAACATTAAAAAATCTTACTGATCTAAAACTTTTAAACGGTAGTGTAGGTCTAAAGTAAAGTCTTTATGTAAAGAAAATGTATAGTCAGATTACTTCTTTTAACTTGATTTTGTGAATAAGCTACAAACATTCATTTTCTCTCAGGGGAGGGGTCTTTGTCTCCTCAGGTGTGAATCACATCAATATTCATGATTATTCACGCCTCGCATATGGCCTTTCTAACACTAAAAGTGTCTTACAAAAGTTAAATGACTATATTGTTTTGTATGAATGAGTGATCAGGATGGTTTTCAGATCATTTTATAGCGAAAACTCTAGGCTACAAGATCCAGTCCTCAAAAGTCTTGTGAACTTGGTGTGTGTGTGTGTGTGTGTGTGTGTGTATGTATGTATATATATATATATATATATATATATATATATATATATATATATATATACACACACAAATTGGTGTATGTGTTATAGGGCCTTATTTCAGTGAACCATGCATAAACGTTATTTTCTCAAAAATACAAACATGTACATACATGTTGCTCACATGTTATTGTAGCCCCTTTTGTGCTGAACACAGTGTTAAGCCATTATTATGTTTTTAAGCAACTGAAAAAAGCACAAATGTCAAGGCATGTCAAAACTTCTCCAGGGCCCAAAACACCCTCAGACCCCAGAAAGTGAAAGTGAAACAACCTGTCTGTAAACAATTGTTGGAAAAATTACTCACGTCATGCACAAAGTTGATGTCCTAAACGACTTGCCAAAACTAAATTTTGCTAATGTGAAATCTGTGGAGTGGTTAAAAAAATTAGTTTTAATGACTTAAACCTAAGTGTATGTAAACTTCTGACTTTTACTATATATATATATATATATATATATATATATATATATATATATATATACACACACACACACACATACACACATACATACACACACACACACACACACACACACAGTAAATACTGTATATCTATTTTTTTCGCCCCAATTACTTCATTACCAAAATTGTATAGGGTCGTTAGTGACCCGAGATATGTAATAGTGTTGCAATATTTGTTTGAGCTTCCATAAATTATATTCTTATGATTATTTTGTATCTGTATAAGTTTACAATCACAGAATATCTGTTACTTTGTTTATTATAACTGTGATGGACTGGCCACCTGTCCCTGCCTTTGGCCCAAGATAGCTGGGACAGGCTCTAGCACTACTAGCGAACCTACATAGGACAAGTGGCTATAGAAGATGGATGGATGGATTGATGTTTATTACAAAACAAATAAATATTATATTTATACAAATAACTGCTATACCATGGCGATTTGCTGCACAACGATGTTGAATTTTCAGTATCTCATATGTGAGTACACATACATTATTATCCTGTTTTATGGTTTTTCTCAAGGTGGCGCTGTTGTTTCAGTGATTGACTTGATTTACATTTGATATTGCTACAAAGAAGCAACGTGGAAGTAAACTACAGCAAGTACAACACAGTAATAATATAAATATGGCTAATGCCATTTGGGTGTACTACTGAAATTCAGTGCAATGTATTTCTATTTACACTCAATTAGTGCCTGGGAAAATACATCATTGTAGCTTATGTTTTATGTGTAGCTAAATATGTGTTATATGTGTTAGCTAGTTGTGTCGTTTAAAATTTTAGCGGCAAAAGTTTTTAATCCTGTTCTATTATTTGTTGCATCATCTCTTTGATATATGAAAAATTAATTGGTGTGTGTGTGTATATATATATATATATATATATATATATATATATATATATATAACAGAATATATTCCATTCTATTATTTCTAATTGTCTTGAAAATGCTTTGAAGATTTTACACTATCTGAGCATTTTGTAGATCCTTTTGTGATAGATACAGTATACAAGATGAGTCGCTGAAGACCAGAGGTATGTTATCATGTTTGGCGATACACCCGTGCATTTAAAGTTAAATCTAAATATTCGGTCAGACGTGTCCACCTCGATTACTGTGGTGGTTGAATAATTGGTTAGGTAGTTTATGTAGACATCTGGCCTTGTAGTCAGTAGACAGTGAGTCAGCACACTAGGTTTTAAGACATTTTGTCAAGTGTACAGAGATTTGTATATCAAGTGAGATTAGTTTTACTAACATATTGATACAGTCTCCATATTGAAACTCAGTATTCAGGAGATTCAGTATTAGCAATGAAAGTATTGTGTGCAGTGCTTGAGGTGTTCTCCCCTCAGTCCAATTACACATTCAGTATGTCTTAGTCTACTTGAACCTGAACACAGTAATAGTCCCTCTGTGGTCCTTCAATTCAGTGAATGTGCAGCACAGCTATCTGCCATGTGTACATTAGTGTGTGTACAGCAAAAGCATTTGTGCTCAAGTCCTTGATGTCCTTTGCAAAATTACCCTTGTTGCGTGTTTATGTGTTCATAAGGCAAAATATGGGCATTTCGTGTATTCAGTTTGTGTTCAGTTATCCGAAAGATCACTCAAAGATGAAAATTATTTAGTTAACTTGACTGTATTGAATACTGTGGTGGCGAGGGCATGGTGGAGCATGCATCTGGGGGAGAGGGAAAGCGGTAAGGCTTCACCTCTGGGTGATTATGATGACTAACAGCAGTTTCTTGTTGCAGTAATCCTGGAAGAGTGATAAGAGGGGGGCCGATGCCACAGGAAGAGAGAGAGTGAGCTAGCACACTCACGCCCAGACTGTGCTCCTTTTGAAATTTGTGTGAAAGAACAAAAAATTACCTGTTTGAGTTGGAACTTTGCCCGTTGCCCACTTCCTCCTTTGGGGTGGACAAGAACCTTGTCACAGTGGTGCCGAAACCTGGGATCTCGAGGAAGCTAGCACATCGTCATGGAGTCCTCACGGCTGGCTGAAGTAATCCAGTCCCTCACCAGCATGCGTCAGGCTCAACACCAGGCCCAACACCAGGCCCTGCTTGAGTTGCATAGAGAGCAAGACCAGCGCTTCCAAGCCATTCTCTGAGCTCAAGCAGAGGACCAGCAGGCACTCCAGAGCTTGCTACACCAGGGGGAAGGCCCAAGGGCGAGTCCGGACCAGCAACCTCCATGACTATCGTCACCCTCCTGAAAATGGGCCCGCAAGATGAACTGGAGGCATTCATAGAACTTTTCGAGCGGAGATGTCGAAATGGCCGAAGGTTCAGTGGGAGGCCCGCCTCCTTCCGCTTCTGTCCGGGGAAGCCCAGTTCGTGGCCCAACATCTACCTGCAGTCAACCTCCTGGTGTACGAGGACTTAAAGAAAGCCATCCTGCAGTGGGTTGGCCACAGCCCAGAGCAACATCAACAGCACTTCCATTCGCTAACGTTGAGGGAGCATGGCCGCCTGTTTGCATTCGCCCAAAAGCTCCGTGACGCCTGCTGGAAGTGGCTGCTGGTCATCAAACTGGTGGTGCTGGAACAGTTCCAGTCCAGCATCTGCCAAATGGCGGAGTGGGTCCAGTGCCATGCCCGGCGTTGCTGGAGGTGGTCTTCCAGCTGGCTGAGGACCATATGACGGCATATCCGAGGGCGGATGAGCCCTCCTCCTCTCTCTTGCGTGCTCTCTCCCTCCTTCTCTCTCTCTCTCGCCTCTGCGCAACATCTCAGCACACAGTGTTGCGGAGCACTCTGAATTATATCCCGAGTGGGGATTCCGAAAGAAATCCTCACTGATCAAGGGACTACTTTTATGTCACGTACACTACGCGAACTATATGAATTAAGGGTATTAATTAAGTTATTACCCACAAACAGACTGGTTGGTGGAACGATTTAATAAAACCCTGAAATGATTTTTAAGTTTGTGCACAAGGATGTTAGGAACTGGGATAAGTGGCTCGAAGCCCTTTTATTCACAGTCCGAGAGGTCCTCCAAGCCTCCACAGGGTTTTCCCCGTTCGAGCTGCTGTATGGGCATCAGCCGCGCGGCGTGCTTGACGTCATGCGGGAAGCTTGGAAGTAGGGACCTTCAAACAGCAAAAATTAAATTCAGTACTTTCTTGATCTTAGAGCAAAACTCCACACTTTGGGTCAACTAACACAGGAGAATTTGCTTAAGGCTCAAGAAAGCCAAGGCCAGCTGTATGATAGGGGAGCTCGGCTATGGGAATTTGCACTGGAAGAAAAGTGCTTGTATTACTCCCAATCTCAAACTGCAAATTACTCGCCAAGTGGCAAGGGCCCTTTGAGATCACAAGACAAGTGGGAGATCTCAATTATGAGGTATAACGAATAGATAGAGGTGACACACGTCAAATATACCATCTCAACCTCCTGAAATTATGGAGGGAGGCAGTCCCTGTGACGTTGGCGATGGTGGTTCCAGAGAGGGCGGAGCTTGGGCCTGAGGTGAACTTAAAAGCCAATCATCTCACCCTGGTCACTTGTGGAGACCACCTCTTGCCGTCTCAACTCACGAGAATTTCATATTTCTTATTTCAACTGAAAGAATTTGCAGACGTGTTCTCCCTCTACCTGGTCATACAAACCTCATACAGCACCACATCGAGACTATGGCTGGGGTAGTGGTACGTACTCATCCCTACCAACTTCCCGAGCACAAGAAAAAAGTGGTACAGCTCGTTTTTATTTGACACTGGATTTGACAATGGGCTATTGGCAGATCCCCTTAACCCCAGTATCCTGTGAGAAAACGGCCTTCTCCACACCGTTCGGCTTACACCAATTTGTGACGCTTCCAGTGACTCATGAACTAAGTCGCACAATGCTTAAACCACTGCCTATTTAGATTATATTATTATTTACAGTAATGATTGGCAGTGGCACCTGCAACATCTAAGGGCTGTCCTGAGGTGAACGGGGCTCACGGCCAACCCAAAGAAGTGCGCAATTGGGCTGGTGGAGGCCCCAAATTGATAAAATCGCAGCGATTGCAGCCTGCCCGAGACCTAAGACCAAAAAAGGAGGTAAGACAGTTCCTGGGGCTGGCTGGCTGGCTACTATCGTAGGTTGGAACTATGGGAATTATGTTGTGATTAAACAAAATCCAAAATAAATCAAAACTGTGTTATATTTTAGCATCTTCAAAGTAGTCACCCTTTGCCTCGAATTTGCAGACATGTACTCTTGACATTTTCTCAACCAACTTCTTGAGGTATCACACTGGGATGCTTTTTAAACAGTATTGAAGGAGTACCCAACTATGTTGGGCACTTATTGGCTGCTTTTCTTTATTATTTGGTCCAAGTCATCAATTTCATAATTTTTGTTTTTAAATTACATTTTAGTTTTATAATGAAATAAATTAATATGGTAGCACAATTATATTTTTGTCTACAAAACTAATTTCAAACATTTAAGCATACGCCTTCAGATCAAAAGATTTTTAAGATCATGAGAAACATTTCAGTCAAGTGTTTCAAAACTTTTGACCAGTAGTGTGTGTGTGTGTGTGTGTGTGTGTGTGTATATATATATATATATATATATATATATAAACCCTTAAATGCATGAGTGTGTCACCAATCATTATTACAAACCTCAGGTCTTTAAAGACCCGGGACGTTCTGTATATCTATCATAAACAGATCTTCAAATTCCCAAAGAGAGTAAAATTGTCAATGTATTTTCAAGACAATTAGAAAATATTATATTTTGGTGTTTCATTTTTTCATTAAAGAGATGATTCAACAAATGATAGAATGGGATTCATTAGAATGGGACCTCTTTGACAGCTTGTCAGTTAAAAAATAACTTATAAACACACAGTATCGATACACCTGCATTCTGCTTGTTGCATCTTGCGCTGTTTCAGCTCAAGGTCGCGTTCAGCACCAAGACCATTATCAGAATGAACGAATGTATGATTCCCATAAAAGAGTGACATCTCTCGTGAAAAGCCAACGAGCCGCGTTACCCACTGCTGGCAAATGTGGTAAAAAATATTTGTGCATTTGCGCAACAAGCACCGTGTCTGAAATGGCGCAGAATGAAGTGACCCCTCCCCCCAACAGATCACTGCTCAAGCCTGAAAAGGTGGAAATGCTCTTTCTTGACAAAATGTTTTATATTTATAAGCATATAAGTTTATTTTTTCTCTATATATTGTATCTTAAATATAGTTTATTATTTATCTTACTATGTTTATTAGGGGTCCAAGCACCGAAGTTGCAGGAACCCTATTGTATTTGTTCCAATTTTCTTATTATTAGGGGTCCAAGCACCGAAGGTGCAGGAACCCTATTGTATTTGTTCTGATAGGTGGTGCTATTACGAATAAAACAAATATATATATATATTTTGAGCACCACAAAATTCACTAGAAAAGCACTAGAAACTAAATTATTTTTTCCTCTGATTCCTTGCGTAATGCCGCTATTTTGGATTGTTTGAAAAAAATTCAAAACAAACTCGTCCTAGGCCGTTTGCCTGATCGGAACCAAACCAGTGCAGAAAGACTCAGCAGAGTCCCATTATGAATAAATAACAGAAAAACTCATAATAATGGGAGACTGATCACTTGTCAAGCTGGTGAGCCAAATGTAACAGGTTCAGGATGGGCAAGGAGGAGGCGGGAACTGGCTGAAAACGTCATTATTAATGTCATAACTGAACTTAGAACAACAAAGATAACCTTGGTGGAGCATGGAGAGGTAATTAAGGCCTTGCCTACAGGCAAGGCTCCGGGGCCAGATGGCTTTGCCGCTGAGTTTTTTTAGATCTTATGCTACAGAACTGGCTCCACTTTTGTTAGAAGTTTATACGGAATCATTAAAGAATGGAAAACTCTCGCCAACCATGACACAAGCCCGGATCAGTCTGATTCTTAAAAGACAAAGATCCAAGCGAGTATAAGGGTAATCGTCCAATTTCCCTGATCCAGCTAGACATTAAAATATTGTCTAAAATTTTGGCTAACCGATTAAGTAAAGTCTCTTATACGTAGAGATCAGGTGGGGTTTATTCGGGGCCGCAGCTCTTCTGATAGCATTAGGCGTCTCGTCAATATTATGTGGTCAATGGCGAATGATCAGACTCCGGTCGTGGCCATCTCACTTGAAGCTGAAAAGGCATTTGATATGGTAGAATGGGATTATCTTTTTAAGATTTTGGAAATATATGGGTTCGGGAATACTTTTATTGGATGGAATAAGTTACTTTATAGACACCCGGTAGAGGCGATACAAACAAATGGATTAATTTCAGATTATTTTACTATGGATAGGGGCACCTGGCAGGGTTGCCCTCTTTCCCCATTATTGTTCTGTCTTACCCTGGAACCATTTGCAGCCACGATAAGAAGGGAAGATGATTTTCCAGGGGCCATATGTTTTTGTTTTAAGCAGATGATATTTTATTATTCGTCTCCGACCCCACTAGATCTATGCCTTGTCTCCACAGAATTATTAATTCTCAGGATACAGATTGGTCTAAATCCAATGCTTCGGCTCTGACAGCGTACTGCCCAGTAATGGCTTTCCAGCCGGGTGCCTTCCAGTGGCCCAAACAGGGCATTAAGTATTTGAACATTTTATTCCCAGCAAATTTGTCTGATTTAATTAGTTAATTTTGACCCCTTAATAAAAAGGTTGGGCAGGTGGGCTTCATTACATTTATCTATGATTGGGAAGGTTAATGTTATTAAAATGAATTGTATTCCAAAATTTAACTACCTGCTACAATCTATCCCTGTAGATGTCCGCCTCTCTTATTTCAAGAAATTTTAATAAGTTACATAGGCCGATTGACAAAGGTGGGCTAGACCTACCCAAGATTTTGTTTTATTAATATGCATTCGGTCTGAGACATTTGGCTCATTGGACACTTCCACCTGAGAGAGCCCCTCCCTGGTTTTGTATTGAACAGGAAGTTCTTGCCCCTATTTCACCATTGCAAATCCTTTGTCAAACTAATTGGAGAAGTTAAGTTACACCCAGTTATCTCGCATTTGCACTCGGTATGGACAAAAGTGTCCAGAGTGTTTAATCTGGACATTTATTTTAATGATGCTTGAAGCATATGGCTGAACCCAAAATTATGTATTGATCAGTCCCCTTTCTGCTGGTCAGAGTGGATTGTGAGGGGGGTTACTACACTCAGTGACCTATATGAGAGTGGAGTGTTGAGATACTTTGAAAATTTGGTTCAACATTTTGGGATTCCCAGATCTCAGTTCTCTAGGTATTTACAGCTGTGCCACCTGCTCTATATTGTTTTTGGGAGTAGCATACACCCCCCTAAAGCGGATACTCTGGGAGAGGTGATTACTGCTTTTGGAATAGGTCATGAGGCATCAGTGTATTACTCCCTATTCAGATTCTGGGGGACGGAGCTCTAACTTCTATCAAGAGATATGGGAGAAAGATTTAAACTTGGTATTGGAGAAGGGAGTGTGGGCTAGGATTCTAAAAAATGTCAAGTCTGTATCTTGAGATGCAAGGGTTCGCCTTATGCAATTCAAGATTTTACATAGAATCTATTGGACCCCCTCTAGATTGTATAGGCTTGGTCTTAAAGACACACCCATCTGCTGATGATGCCAATCAGAGGATGGAGACACAACCCATGTTTTTTGGGGGTGTGTTAAGATTCAAGGGTTTTGGTTGAGGGTTCAGAGTTTTGTATGTGACGTCTTGGGCACTCAGGTTTCGTTTTGCCCCAGACTCTGTATTTTGGGACATGGGGTGGTCATCAATGTGGGGAATAAACATGTGGAGCATTGGGTCCTAACCAGTGTTATGGTCGCCAGACAGGTGATTTTGAGGGGTTGGAAATCGGCTGGAGCGCCCCTATTTCAGGAATGGTGCTCGGATATGGGGAGGGTGGCGGCTTTAGAAGAAGAGTCAAATCGAAGACTGGGGAATTTGGATTTGTTTGTTGGGAAATGGGGTAGATACTTGGCATTCTTGGAGGGTTCTCGGGGTTGAACAGTGGAGAGAGTGGGGTAGTTATTAATATATGTGATTTTTATATATTTTTTTTTATACTTTTTTGTTTTTGTTTACTTTTATATGTGCTCATGTATGACCACAGGGGTGTTTGTTGGGGATGGGGAGGGGGAGGGGTGGTAGTGGGTGTTAAAAGTTGATTCTGTGTATTTATGTTTTGCTTTTCTGTGTTTGAATAAAAATGTTAATCATAAAAAATAAAAAATAAATAAAACAAACATAAACACACTCCGGCTCCCCTTTATCTCTCTCTCTCCCCCGCTGATTAACTCAGTGCTGGCCGTGCACCCTCACGGCCCGGCCATGCCCTCCTCCTCATCATACTTCTCGGCCACGCCCATCTCCTCATCACACTTCTCCCCTGCCTGATTCAGGCCGGGGCACCATCTGGACTGGCCTACCCCACCCCACCCCCCCATCTCTGGAGGGGAGACGCTGCCCTTCAAGCCATTCTACCAGCCGATGGTCCACCCCACCACCTGGGAACCTGGGGAGAGACGAGAGGTGGGAGAGAGGGAAAGGGCGAGTGGGAGGCACACAGAAAGAGAGAGAGAGAGAAAAAAACTTGCTCGCCGGTCCCCGGACACGCCATCGCCTGGTCCTCAGCCACTCCTCCTTTCTCTGGCGGACGACAGCTCGCTCCTCCCCTGGCGGACGGCAGCAAGTCCTCCGACACCTGGTGGATGGAACGGCTCCTCCCTTTCTTGGCGGATGGCAGCAGTTCCTCCGACTCTCGATGGCCGACAGCAACCCCTCCGTCTCCAGGCAGATTTCTGCACCAATGTAACGGGTTCAGGATGGGCAAGGTGTAGGCGGGAACTGGCTGAACAGTAAACATAACTTTTAATGTCATAACTGAACATAAAACAACATAAAACAAACAAACACACACAGCGCAGCCACTTATGTCTCTCTCGAACTGGCGTCTCCGTCTCCCCTTTATCTCTCTTTCCCACTGACTTCCACAGTCCATAGAGGTTCAAAAAGTTTGAACTATTTTAACTGTACTTCTGGCAATGTAAATGCGAAACCAAGGATTACAAGGCTTTCGGTTCCCAGGAAGAGCAGATATTTTACTCTGAATCACAGAGTAAAGGAGAAAGTGAGAAAGACAGTGAACAGGAAACCACTTGAGGACAAAGAACTACATCATCTGACCACTATCTGCAAGGTTTTATACTTGCCTTAATTTGTACATCATTCAGAGACATGAGAATAGAATGAGGCATAGCACGCTCTGTGAAATCAATATTTTGTCTGAGAGCCACTAGTGATTTATTCCCCTCAAAATCAGATGTGGAATATTCCTACTTAATATTTCCTACTCCTGACCTTGAAGGAGTTCCATTGTCTGATGCTTGGAATATGACACATAATGGAACATGATGGAAAACCTACCATTAGCTTAGCCGTTGTTTGATTGTCAACAAATAAGTCTCCTTTCAACCAAACTGCGATGCTAAATAATTCTACACAATACTAACATTTGTTTTGCAAGTGTATAATTATTAAAGGCTTGGAACATATACTGTGTTTTACACATCTGTCTTTGCAAATGTTTGTCAACCAGATTTTCTTAGAGTTTGACCAATATTGTTTTTTATCACTGATACTGATTATTTTTAAGTGTCTAATAACCGATATGCAGAACTGATAATTGTTTTATTTCTAAGGAACGTTTCCACCTGGTATTAAGATGGGTTTCGGGTGATCCAATCACATGTGGTCAGGTGAGACACTTGACTGATTACACCTGGTTGTTTAAATGCGTCTCCTGTGACCACTTGTTTTCAGATTTGAAGGGGAGGGTCTCTGTTTCATGACGACATACATCAGTCACTGTGTCAGTGTGTTACTGCATGATATTAAAGCACAACAACGTCAGAAAAGACAAAGAAAGCACAAAACAAACGGCACACTGTTTCTCCCAGATTCGGTTGAAATTTAATTAAGTACAAACGCCACATGTCAAGCAGATTTATCCATTATTTTAGTGGATTACCTGTATTAAAGGAGCTTCAGGTGTTCGTGCTTGTCATCTGTGTTGATATCAGACACACTAAAGAAGATCCGTGAAGCTGTCGTGATTGTGTATGTTTTTTGTAATTTTCAGATCGGAAACTTATTTCCTTTTAAAGCCACTCGTAAACTGCCAAGTTTAAACTCTTGTTTTAGTGCAGTGGTTGATAGACAGGTGAGGGGTGGTGCTTCACTGCTGCAGGGACGCATACAGAATGGTTTAGTGTTTGCACTTTAAATGCGATGTGGACACATGAGTTTTTGACCACATTCGTATGTGGTTTCAATGATCCGATCACAAAATATTTTAGACCTGTTTTTAGGGCTGACCACATGTATAAGATACGAAATGCATCTTAAATACCAGGTGGAAACGGGGTAAAAATTATTTAACACTAACCTCTAAAGGTGAACAACCTACTTAATGAGACTACTATTGTGTCATTTAATGATTAAAAATAGTGAATAATTATCATAAACTGTGTACATCTCTCTGGGTGCCGCTATGTTTTTCTGAAAATTTTTAATACATATTTATAATTTAAGCACATTATAACACATTCATAACATTAAAATATTCAGCTACTTTGCCTGTGAACACATTTGTGTCCTGATGAATGCACAGTGGTGTCATGCTGTTGTTGAGTGCTATTTTTAAGACCTACCAGATATTTTAGAACATTTAGAATATTTTAGAAAAGTGTGAATATTGGTAGAATCATTGGTCAAACTGATTATCGGTCTTTCTCTTATTATTATTTAATATGGGCTGTTGCTTAAAAGTAAATATATTTACCATTCATTGTGTACATCCTTGGGGATGTCGTCATATTTCCGTGACATCATACACCTCCATCTCTGTGAAAGAGTTCTAGATTTCCTCATAAGATTCCAGGTTCTTCCATTTTCAAGTGCCTTTTTATTGCAGTTTTCCAAATGAAGCTAGATATTCCATTCCATTTAATTAAATGTAACATTAATCTTAATTGATTATTTACTGAATAATAACAACTACCATTCATAGAAGTCAGCTTCAACTCCAGACATGCAATGCATGCTGACTCACATTTTTATTGTAAACGATTGACTCCAGGGAACACGGTGAGCTGTTGCTCTATATGTGATTTTGCAGTATTGAGGAACAATGGAGGAGCAGTCCTGGCAAGTGGTGATTTCAAGCAAGAAGTGATGAAATATTGATGCAAATGCTGTGCTGCTGACCTGGACTTTGCCTTCTGGGTACCTGCTTTTCTGTGTCAGAAAACAGAGGGCAATTATTAGGGAAGCCCCATAGGTTGGGTAAAGGGATTCAGGTTGCAGGTCCAAATCCCCAGTGGGAAGCTTCTTTCCTCGGTGCCTCGCAGTGCCTTCAGAAGCTTTAGATCAGGATTCGGCACGGATGAGGAGAAAGAAGAATGGAACTATTGCTTGGTGCGAGTATACACATTGCACCGGTGTGTATACATCCTAGCATGAACCACACAAGTGTTGAAAAAGAAAAACATGCTTTATTTGAAGTTCAATACAAAATTACACAGAGCACACAAATATTGTTTGAAAAAACACATTTTAATTCTATAAAACTACTTAACACCAAATTTTTTATGCAGGCCCACATGATATCCAGACTGATCTTACTGTGAATTCGGCCATAGAAGGTTGAAAATTCTTCAGCAAAAATGTGTCTGTGCTTACCTAAATTTTAACCACTGCCCCCAGTGGCCAAAGCTGGAAGTGTTGTTGAATGTATGGGCACGTGTGAGCTCAAGTTTATGGGTAAAATGTCCACAAAGTGGTGCCAAAAGTGAGTTGTTTTTTATTGTAAATGATGTAACGCAGTCGACAGGAATGCATATTTTATTAACTCTAGCACATCAGGAAAAGGTAAACACATTTAAAAAAATGCCTGATGGGAGATGGTGCTTGTCGGTAACTTGGGATAGATGTCAGGGTACAGAAATATTTGATAGCAACGTGTCGGCTTCATGTGTATTTCTGTTCCAGAAGAACTATGCAGTATGTGCAGGTTGCCAACCCCTGCCTTACACAATATTCAACACGTAATTAGGGCTGAAACAATTAGTCGACATTATCGACAACGTTGTATAATCATTTGATGTAATTGGACGTAACATGAGATCATATGAAACTCTAATAGTGATGTGTGAGAGTGATGCAGGGGCAGTAGTATCCTGCCTGATAGAGTCATGCAGAGAGGAAGACACAGCTCACAGTTCAGATGCACTCCAAACTTTCCAAACAGATTAAGGTGATCTCAAAGTTTAAGGGAAAAATACAAAATAAGTAAATACAGAATCAGTGTTTTTTTGTTTGTTTGTTTGTTTGTTTGTTTTAAGGCATAGGACCTTATTTTAAGAGTGCAAGCGTTTGCCTTAAGTCATAAGCGCAAAGTCAATGGGCATGGCCATGAAGTTTTGGTATTTTCGTGCAAGCATGCGCTAAGTCGCAAAGGGGTTTGGCGAAATCGTGCGCGCTGGACCAAATGCAATTTAATTCTGAGGTTCTTTTCCAGTTATTCCAGCATCTGCGTCCTATATAGTCCATTCCCTCAAACACCAACAATTTAAACAAAGACAGGACAGTCATAAGAATTTAGTAGTGTAAATGGACTGTATGCAATGAATTAAAAGAACAGAAATATGGACTTACGTACTTTCATAAATTAACTGTGTCCTTGATGAATGCCAGGCATATTTCTATGACAGTGACACACGCTCCTTTTATATGAATGGAAAATGTGATTCTCGTCAGAATTTGGATGTACGCTCTTTAAATTATAGAGAATGTAAGTATTATTAATCATGATCATATACTGACACACAAATCATGGCTGGCATTAACAGTGATTGTATCAGCACGCACTTCACTTCTACCGGTCAATTTTGATTTTGAAAAAATAAATGATTTTATTGAAATACAACAAATTAAACCAAATATATTTCTAAATTCAAATTACATTTCAAACGAAAAGAAAATATAATCAAAATAACAAAGTGGTCAAAAAAACATGCTAAATCCAAACATTTTACTCTGTCCAACTTCTTACACCTGCCCTTTTTGCAATGATTTAAAAAAAAAAAAGTAAAAAAATAAATAAATACAATTTTAAATATAAACATGATAATAATTGAAAAATAAGCCAAGAACTTTAGATAGATTAAAACAATCTCATAATTATAAATATTTTTTTTTTCTCAGAACAGCTATGACCGTGATAGTCAGGGACTTAATTTAATGTTCCACTATATTTTAAGAGTTTGGACATTAACTTTATTACCACCTGCTGGTGGAATCTCCAAACTGCAAGTGTAGGAACTGAATTTGGATTAAGTTAAGATGTGGTATTGAAACGTCTAAGTGCGACGACCAAATTCTTAGGAAAATAGCAAATTGCGCTGCGCAACACTTCATTTACATACACTACACCCAAAGTTTGCGCGCCTATGCCCACATTAGCGCAAAAACTCCCACCCACGCCGCTTTACGCTGGCATGAAAATTGCGCTTAGAATTAGCACTCTCACGAAAATTGGATAAGACATTGTGCACGGTCATAGCTTTGAAGGGGAGACCTGTCCTTCCTGCTTATTTCTGGAGGAAACGCACCCATGGGATTGATTAGAATACTCAACACTTTAAAAACACTTTGATTGGAGTCCACCTTTGGCAAATTCAATTGATTGGACATGATTTGGGGTAGCATTTGTGTCATGTTTTGATGGTAACCTTCATTCTGCAAAAACTCTTTCGAGATTTACATTCATAAACAGTTTTAATGAAGGAAAGTAGCAACCTTGGTAGCAGCTAATGTGAATCTCACAAGAGTTTTGCAGAAATAGGTTTACCATCAGACTCGAGGCATGGACTTGGCATGGCAAAAAAAAAAAAAAAGTTCTGTCAATATCTTTTAAACATCACACATAGTTTGCCAATTTTTACTTACATTTAAACTGCAATAACTCTAAAATCTTTTATTCACCCATTCTTCAACACTTGCTCTTCAACACAAGGTCATGGCTTGTCATGTAATGTTTGTTGTCATGTAGGCTTTTATCACCATCCACTGAAAGATATACGCATGCTCCCAAAGTATAGAGTGAAAGAGTATAGTGTGAATTCTCACTTTGAGTGCACACATTCACCCAGACAGTAGGCAATATTTTTTTTCACTCTGACAGCAGGAGTCTCACGTCTCCCTGGTAGAGAGGTTTAATAAAGTAATAAAGCACAGTAGCAGGGAGTGTCTCACAGCTTGATACCATCAGCCGGTCATCTTCCCTGCCACTCTGATTAAGGCCGGTAGGTTACACCAATAGGCAATCATCACCCGGGACATAACTCAGAGCGGCTGACTACGTTTCATCTGGTTTCTCTCGTTCTTGTGCTCTCTCGTCTTGCTTGAGGCTGAAGGATGGGTAGATTTGAATTGTGTGTGCTGTTCGATGTCAGATCTACTACGTCTCTGCAAACTTGTTGGTAAATCACTCCCAGGGACTCTTGATGAAACGATTAGCTGACTGCAGGCTTTTTACTATCCAATGATCTCCAACGCATATCATCAGGCATCTGCCAAAGCGTTCTGACCGCCACATTGCTGGTTACCATGATGCTGTACTGTAGATTTGTGGAGTTTGTTATGGCTGTAAGCTAACACTTGTTTTTACATGAAATCTTTCAGGACGTTACGAGGCTCTGCTTTGAATGAATGCCTCTGAGCATGCTTGTCAAGAGTGGTTTGCTAAGATGAAATTTGCTTTCATAATGTAATTAGTGGTACTTGCTAAGGATTTGAACAAACCTCCACCCTAAAGTATTATAGTTTGGCGCATAAGTCATCCCTCAGCTATTGTGGTACGAACATGAATGATTCAACAAATTGTGCCGCTTGTTTAGGAGAGGCTATTACTTTTCTGAGTGTAATAGCATCTTATCATGTGGCTTACAATTTTGGAAAAAATGATTGGGATATTTGCTTCCGAAACTAGCCTGTTGCGCTCTATAAACAGATTAAAAAAACATTACTCAGGCTAGTAAGTAGCAACCCAAAACACCCTAAAAAGTGTTTAGCAATGTGCTAATGATCACTCAGAACACCTTAGCAACCAATATAGTATGTCTTGATCATGTGTGTTATATGAGACTTTTATTTTGGGGTGAACTATTTCTTTAAAATGCTCTAAAGAAAATCAGAAAACACAGAAGGCAAGACTAATTAACCTATGTTTGTTTTGTTTATTTATTTAAACAACTATTTCCAGAGATAAATTCTTTTAATTAACAAAACAAAAGTAGCAGTGCATGACATAACAGGGATTCTGACAACATACTTTCTGCTATAAATAGATGGAAGGCAGCCAACTCTAAGAATTATAGAGACGGAAGTTCATCCCCACACTGCTGAACATATGCAGATGCCCTTGCAGCCTGGCCCTGTCTATTGAGTGTCTAATTAAGTGGATTTCATGTTTGTGTTGTTACTTTGACGAGGAGGTGACTGAGAATGACGGCGGGGTAATTGGACTGGATGTAACATATGCAGGTTTGAAACTACTTCCTGAGACCTTGGGTATGTGTGCCGCTGTTTGTGTGTGACTGTTCTAACCCACAGTACAGTTGGGAAGATTTCCATTGCCCACATTTACCCTTGAAGAGGAGACCTGCCCTTCCTGTTTATTTCTGGAAGAAACACACCCATTGATTTTCATTAGGACCCTCTGTCCGTGGCTGGCATGGCATATAATCTTCCCACCTCCACGTGTGGAACTCATTACACCTCCAGCTGTAGTGGCTACGCCACGTTTCCTCAGGTGGCGTCTTGTGTAGCCAGACTTTTGACCAATGACAAAGTCTGCTCCTCTTTGCAGCATTTTCTGGCTAAGAACCACCCACTTAGACAGAAAGAGGCCTTCTGGTTGGCATGTAAAGCGACCAACCACAGTTTGTCTGTTTGTATTTGATGTTTAGGTTCAGGTAAATTTGGCAATGTCACCATAATAAACTCATTCAAATAATGCCACAGAATTCATCATAGAATTCATCATAACACAAAAGTGGAATATATAGGTGCACTTCACAATATCTTGTTTACTTGCTACTAAGTGTTTTAACAAAACTCTAAATATTTAAGGCCACGTCACACTAATACGTTTTAGTTTGAAAACACAGAAAACTGAGAATGAACCGAAAACTGAGCTTTTCGAAAACACACTCTATTATCGCATACTTTGGAAAACGATGATGTTAGGAAGCTGAAAATTAATTAGTGTGGATGTGGACTAACACCCTGTCTACACACCAGACTAGAACGATGTCGCACATCTAGAGTCTGTCTACACTGGATGCGTATAAGCGAACGTTTTTAAAAAAACGTGCACAGAAAATCGAGCTGTTGCGCAAAATGTGTACAGCGCATCAGAAATAGAACGTGATGTGCCTAAACTGTCGCCGTGATGCAAAGTTGTATCCAGTGTTAACTAGGGCTGTGTCGATTTAATCAAATATCAATATATCGCGATACTTTTTCTCACGATATTGTATTGATACTTGGATCCATGTATCGTGATATATCGTGATATTTTCAGTGCAGTCACAGACTCTTCTGTGAGGCACGAAAGAGACAAACTGATCCTGCAGGATTCATGGTTTCTCTCACGGACATGCTGGACCTCTCTTGCACGTTTGGATCTAGGGCCGGGCAAAAATATAGATTTTCTACTTTATCTTCATTTGTACGATCCCAATGTCGATTCTTGAAATGCCAAGATCGCTCTTTCTTTCTGTCTGCAATCCCCAACAATCAGATGTGCATAAATACTTCCCATTGCTACAAAAAATGTCTGTGATTAGTCACTAGCTGGTAATTTTTAAGATTTCACTTACCAGTGTTTGAGTGGTGTAGTGCCGAAGAAGTTCAGTACCGAGGTCTTTTCACTGCGTGCTCAGAGTAAAAGTTTTGACTCTTTCAGTGTAATGTTAGTCCAAAGACTAGATCCAAGTAAACCATTTGCTGTTTGATAATATCTCTTTTAATATCCTTTCTATTCTCTACAGTCAATTAAAAGAAACATTTCATTCTCAATCACACATAGCATGGATGCTGTAAAGAAGCCATTCAATCAAACAAACACTACTGTCAAAGTTCCTGTAGCTCAACAGGTAGAGCATGGCACCAGCAACACCAAGATCATAGGTTCGATTCCCAGGGAACACACAGACTGATAAAATGATTTGGATAAAAGTGTCTGCCAAATGCATAAATGTAGTGACTGGTTTTTCCTTACCAGATGTGATGTGATAACGTGACAAACGATAAAATATATCTCTTCCATGTAAAATAAAGTGAGTTTTTGTGCCAACAAGAAATTTTGGTTGGTTGCTTGGTATACGGTTGCCGTTGATGTAATTGTTCCAAAATCTTGCTCCAGGAAGCTGTAAATAAAACTTTAAATGTTCTGATTGGCTGCATGTGCATCTCATTGCACTGAATCTTCGCTTTTGGTGTGGACAGGTAAAATACTAATAGCTGGAAACTTGTTGCATTGCGCCTGGTTAGGACACACTGTTAAAAGTGCTCATTGTAGCAGCCTTTTGTAAACATGACTTTTCCAGCATTCTTGTCATGTCGTGTTCTTGATACCTCTATATGTTCATGCAAAATATTTGGCTATAATAAAATGTTGTTTCAAACATAAATGCACCATTTGTTTCCGAGTGGACTGGTTAAAAAAAAAAAAAAAAAAACTGTGCACCCTAACTCTTAAAAATTGCTTAAAGCCAGCCAATCAAATTGGAGCTTTTTGTTTTGTGAAAGCTTCTGCCAAATGTGTGTGCAGTACTCATCAGGCTATCCATGAACTGTCTGAGACTAAAAATAGTAATCAGTAAACTCCTTAGTGTATGTGAGTGACACATGATGTAGTTTAACTGCAGCTCTTTTAAGTTATGATTTGTTCATATTCGTATAAAGAACGCATTGGTTCAGTGGTTATCACAGTACAAGGTGTTTGAGATGGAGAATTACGTGCACTTCTTCAGACACAAGGCTTTGTTAAAAGTTTAGTATTATTATCCTGCAAGGACATAACACACAGGCTTATCTTGTTCCAGCCTATCCTTTAATTTCATTGTTTTATATTGGTGCCATCAGAAAATGAGTCAAGAAACTAAATGAGCAGTTGAAATTATTGGTGAGAAAAACAAAAGAGTGAAACAAAATGTCAAACTAATGGAGTTTCTTTTTTTTTTTTTTTTTTTTTTTTTCTCCAGCAGTATTGATGAAAATGAAGCTATTTACAATACACATTGGTTTATTTATATTTTTTATTGATTTTAGGTATTTTGTCTTAATGGGTCTATTCTACACTTTTTTTCCTTGAGCTCCATTTAATGTTTATCAGTGTTATAATTTAGTTTCATGACTACTTTTTGTCTCCCCAATTTGGAATACCCAATTCCCAATGCGCTCTAAGTCCTCGTGGTGGCGTAGTGACTCACCTCAATCCAGGTGGCAGAGGACGAATCTCAGTTGTCTCCGCATCTGAGACCGTCAATCCAGGCATCTTATCATGTGGCAGAGATGTATCGCGTGTGGAGGCTTCACACTATTCTCTGCGGTATCCACGCACAACTCTCCATGCTCCCCACTGAGAGCGAACCACATTATAGAGACCACGAGGAGGTTACCCCATGTGACTCTAACCTCCCTAGCAACCGGGCCAATTTGATTGCTTAGGAGACCTGGCTGGAGTCACTCAGCACACCCTGGATTCGAACTCACGACTCCAGGGGTGGTAGTCAGCATCAATACTGTCTGAGCTACCCAGGCCCCCGTAAAATTTCATGACTGTTTTTAACCGTTTCTTTGGCCCTTTGAATTAAACAGGCTGTTTTTGCTTCTGTATCTTTAAGACTTTTGTATGTAAATTATATTATGATTTGCTAGCCTCCAATGCTTGTTACACATTGTTATTAATCATGATGGGAATTAGACAACAAACAAAGATAAGAATACAAATATGTTTGATGTAACATTTGGTAGGAGTCAGACTGCGTTCCTCACAGTAACAGTAATTAATTAGTAACTGAAAAAATATCCTATAATAATCAGCCAATCACAGTGTTAAAATATGGTTAGCCGTATTGGTCTCAAATAATTTAGTCGTTGCGGCCTGTAGGATTATCCACGAACAAAGCCATCATATGAACACAACATCACATTCCACAGATCAGAGAGATCCCCCACCAAGCTATTAGAGAGTCATAAAAACAAATCCATGGCACCTAAATTGCTGAAGGAGACCGTTTCTCCCATGCCTGCTTAATCTCAAACTAGGATTTGTAATGACAGAACTGACCAATAAAGAAAACCCTTCTTTGTTCCACAAACTTAAACCCTCTGTAAGACCAAATGGCCAAGTAACACCTTGTGACCTTAATGCATAAATCCGTGGCCATATCAGGAAACAGAGACACGTGAAGACAGTCCCAAGGCCCGAAATCAACATAGACCTAACGCAGTGACATTTGTTCTTCCCCCGGGACACCTCCTCTCCCCATCTGCACATTCCAAAGACATTCTCTCTTAGCTCAGCAGAAACCGCATGGACCCACAATGTATACAAAACCTATCCTTGCTAGATTATCCTGAAAATGACTTTATGACCTGTGATCACTTTTATAACTGACAAATTAATGATTATAGCCTGATGTACCTTTTAAAATATGTGTAGTGATTTGTAATCACTTTTAACTGACAAATCGATGATTATAATCTTTAATCTTGTATGATCATCTCATTCTACTAAGAATGGTAACTATTCAAGGCTTAACCTGTTAATATACCCTGACAATCAGGTTTCTTATAACGTGTAATGTGTTATCCATGTTGTAAAACCAATGAATTAACCAGTATGATTTGTAACCTGGGATTTTCATGTTTTGTTACTTACACGTATAATAATCATGAAAGTATGTCACATTTAGTATGTAAATGCTTGCTTGCTTACGTAGAGAATGTTGATGACAACGAATGTCATGTCTCTTGCACTGTTTTCAAGATATAGAAGTTCATGATTAAACATGCACTATTTTTTAGCGGGAAGTGGTAAGAATTCTCCATACAAAGGATTGTAAATCAACTTTGAAAAGGACAGACTAGTCAACCATGTGAATCTGAAAATCCACTTCTGATTGGCTCAGGACACCTTAGGGGTGAAGCCATTTTCAGTTCAAAACTCTCCTACCGAGGAAGAACTCTCTCTTAGAACTCTCTTAGGAACGCTCTTGAAATCCTCTCTAGGAACGGTCTCCTGGTCCTGTCTCTTGCTCTTCACTGCAGCTCCTCATCCTCCATGCCATGTAGAGTCCACAGAAACTCGGGACTCGAAATCCCGAGAAAGCCTCTCACTCTCTGCTGTACAGTTCACACACCCAACGGGAGTCATCCATCGACACAACAGATATCCCAATCTAACAGAGGTCCAAAACATTGACGGAATGAACTTTTGACAAAGAGCCAAAGAACCAAGCAACACAAAGAACGCAATGCAAGGAAATACAATGACATGCAAGTACATCTTTGCTCAAAGTGCTGGTGTATTAGTTAAATACTTTGGGTAATCCGATTGCAAATCGATTTAGACTCAAAGAAGGATAAATGGTTCTTAAGGCATTGTCAACAGACTCCATAAAGTTCATTTTCTCTGTATTGATCATTTACTTTACATTCTGTCACTACTTACCAACCTGTTTCATGTTTTATGTGTTAGATTAGTTTATGTTTAGAAAAGCAATAAAGTTTGTCTGTATTCAAAGATAATTTGACTGTGGTATATTTTGATAAATAATCTCATCCCTGTTTTTAAAAGATTTCACTTCAAAGCTATACATAAATATGTGTGATATTATTTTCAATAAGCCATGAGAACAATATTACTTCAATAAGTGAATTAATCATAATTCCCTTATTAAAGCTAATTCCTTACAATAGAAGTTGTGAGCAGATACAACGAGACGTTGTATTACGATTTTAATGGTGTAGAATTTTATTCAGACAAATAATCTAGTTATTGGTCATTTATCTAATTTGTAGTGGTGTCGAACGCGACTAATTCCATTATAAATTTCCTTACATAATAATGTAGAATAAGGACAGTTTAATTTAATTCCTAGCTTACACAAACTGTTTCCTACATATAATGGTGGAGGTTCCGTGTACATTTATACTACCAAAATTCCTACAGGCCCTATTAGTAATGTGCAAACTATTTACCGAAACCTTAATTCAAAATGAACCATAAGAAAGCATCGATATGTAAATAATTATAATAACCATGAATATTTTTAACAAGCTCTCTTTTCATCTTAGCTTCAATAGATGTCTTTTTGAACTGAGGATGGATGTTTAGGTTTGATCTTAAAGACAATATCACATGTTTGTGATTGTTCTGTCATTTGCATTTACAGGCGGAGCCGGAAGGATTCTCTCATTTCCATCTCTATGTGTGTGCCGCCTTCCTGGTCCGATGGCGGAAAGATATATTAGGGGAGAAGGATTTCCAGGTAAGATGGTTTGTGTGCCGTTTTGTACGATCCCTGAGCCACAGCAAGTGTCGTCCTTGCGCTAGACCCCTCCTCCCTAATTAACTTGCAGGGTCGAGAGGTCAGCCCGCCTGCATTAGTGCGATGACAGCAGCTGCTGTAAGGTGATATTGTGCTGTCCCTTTGAGACTCCATTAAGTCCTGTCCTCTCACACACATACTGTCTTTCCATGCGATTGAGAGATAAAGGGTTTGGGCTGGGAGGAGGGGGCTGATAGTGTTATGTCATCAAAAGTATAATATAATTTTATTTGTATAATCAGTCTGACTGGACTTCTCTTACTGGACTCTTTTTTTCACTCTCTGTACTTATCAACCTTCACCTTTTCATGACCTTAAAGACATGAAACAGTATTCACAATAAACTTCTGTATTGAGTATCATATTCATCACAATGTTATCATGTTTATTTTTTTTAATCTTTTTTTTATCTTTTATCTTTCAATTTTGATGTGTCACATGTTCGACTGATCCAATTCAAACAGTAAAAAAGCTTTTGTACCTCTTTGTACATTTTTAAAGTAAATCAGTGGATCTGATGACAAAATAAGGTAAGTGGCAAAATCAGTATCGGTCTATAGTTTTTGTTAATATCAGTATCGGCCAAAATCTGTGAAAACCATCAAGAAACGGTTCTGCATTCATCTGCCAATACCGATGACATACCATAATAATATGCAATATACACATTAGAGCCACCTAAAACTTTGCCATTTGTGACTGATTAGCTGTGCATGATAATTAACTTTGTTGGCTTTCACGATTGAAATCTCAGTATAAATGCATCGTCTGTGCTGCCTTTAAAGTTGAAAGACAGCTTTAGATTTTCTTATGCACGTACATGGCTCATGACATGCCTTGCAGTCTACAATAAGGATGGCATTTTTTTTTTTTTTTTATGTCTAGTCTTATCACAAAATAAACCTTTACAGGGTGATCAGAACTGTTCTTTATCCTGCTTATTACACGGCTACATTCCAAATAAATAAATGGGCACGATGTATTGATTTGAGGTCAAATAATTTCATTGTGCGAGAAGAAATAGGCCTTGGAGTTATACAAGAGACACAAAACTAACACAGGGACAAATATACAGTTTAGTGGTAATTTGGAAAAAAAAAAAAAATGTTTGAATGCAGAATGCTGCGATTGGCTGCAAATTAAAATACATTTTTCCAGAGCAGTGTAATAAAACATTTTTTTAATTATTCCTGATTTATCTGATTTATTATTCATTGAGGGTAGTGAATGCAATAAGAATAGAATGCAACAGTCTGGTTCTGGAAAAAAAAGACCATTAATTTTTCCAATAGGGGAGTATATTTTTAGAGATAACTTAAAGCTAAAGATTTATCAGTATATGTGGTTGGTTGAAGCCCTCACCCTCTATCATTTTCGCTCACTTCAATACACTGACTCATATTTCTCGTTCACTGACATCTCACTTTCGAAGCCAATGAACTCTAGTCTGAAGCATGAGACTTTACAATAATACTGTATATGGTATGTCTGTATTCTTCAAGCATTTCTGGTAACTTTATAAATGTTTATTTTAGAAAATGAAAATATGGCTATGCAACAGACATACATTAAATGCGCACTTCTTATAGTGTCATTGGGGGCTAAGCTCCCCTAGAATCGACCCTGGTTTATATTATCTGTTTGTATTTAGGTTTAATAAAAATAGTGCAAGTAATTTTTTGTGTTGAGTCATTTAATTATTTGACAGTTATTACTACAGCTATATGGGCTTCCAGAGCCCTCTAAGTGTCAAAAGCTCCCAGTAAATAAACACACACATGACAAGGCGGACATAAATAACCCATCTATAATGATTCTGTAATTGTTTTAAGATATTCCTCTACAGAAGCGCATAAATCTGGCATTGCGGTCATGGATGTGCAGACAACAGCACCGCTGCTGAAAACAAATTGTCGAGAAACACTGCACAGAGATAGTGAAGAGGTGTATTTTTTACATTTTAGAGGAATAATACGTTTTTTTTGTTTTTGTTTTTTAGTCATAGTTTTAGTCTTTTGACGAAAATGTCCTTTAAAATTACTCATGTCATATTCATGAATTTTAATCAGTTTACATGCCTAAAATGGCATAGCTTCAGGCCCAAACGGTTTCTCACCTGCCTGTCTGAAAGTCTGCGCTGACCAACTGGCCCCCATCTTCAAACAGATTTTTAATAGATTACTGGAGCAGTGTGAAGTTCCCTGCTGCTTCAAACTGTAAGGGGCCACCCACTGGCCCAAGGACAGTATCCAATGTCGTGGCTGAAGGTCTCCTGCGTGTTCTGTCTTTTCGTGCGCATTGTTATTTTGTTCCAATTAAATAACTATATTATTCGTTTTATGATCCCCATTTATTTTTTCTGACACCAACTATAAAAGTTTCCAAGAATATATTAATGTTCCAATCTTAATTATTATTATTAAATTTGGTTTAACATTTGATCATCGTATTTAACTCTATTTTATATTGTACATTCAGATTCCTGTCGCTTAGAGAGTCTCGCGCTGGCCGTGTACGCGGATCTCACGGTCACAAATACGCCAGTATTGGTCATTAAAACTGTAATTGACTAAATACTAATTAGATGGCTGCTCATGCTTGCCCTTTTATCTAAAAGTATTTTGTTTAGTCCCCTTAGATATAAACACTTAATTAGAGTAACATTATCTCATGACCATTAGAGGTCATGACCACTAAATTTACAAAGGTAGACCAACAATACCTAAGTTAAAATAGCTTTATAAGATCATGCCATAGTTTCCTATGTACACTTAGCTAGAAAATATTACAATAACCAGAGGTTTAGACTTCACCCTATTTAGGCTTGGTCGACAACTTCATGTTGTCCTAAACAGAAATTCCTTAACGAGCCTGTACACTCTAAGTAGAAATAATGCCAATTTGTTAGTCGGAGCTCTAAAGTCTCAGTCAGTGTGCCCCATGCTCCACTCAGAACTGAGCCTTAGTCCGCTACTAACCTGGTCATAGATTTGCGGAAACATAGACTTAACGTAATCTACTAAAGACAATAGTTTCAGAGTAAATCAGAATAAACTCTACCAGGTAATAGTAATACATTCAAACAATCCAATTAAAATATTAAATCAAACTCAAAGCTACCAGTGAACCAAGCATAATAATATAATTAAAGTTGCATTCCATTCAAACATTTACCAAACATAAGAAATTCAAATTGCAATTACCTGGTAGAGAAAAAAAAAATACTACACACAATGTTTACTGTGTAGATCATCTGGCTACAGAGACCCTGAGCTCTTCTGCCATCCTTCCTTAAGTACCAAACAATTCTATTGTTATTTCAGATGTGTGTGTTTGATGTTATTTAGGATCTGGTTTTACAATTTAGGGGGTTGCAAGCAAGTTCTTTGAAGCTTGCATTTATGTTTACAAAGAATGCACCTACTCTGCATACAGCATCTGGTCTCTGTGAGAGATGATTTGGGTGGGGTCATGCCCCTGATAGAATACAGTATTTTACTAAGTTCTTAAATCTTACTTGTGATTTGACTCTGCTGAAAGGGAATGAGACCATTTTACCAGTTGCACTGAGACCTCTTGAATGATACCAAACATGTATGATCAGAAAACCTTTTACATTACACAACAGGATAAGTCATAACTTAGTTTTTGGTGTCCTTAAAGTGACCTGAGGTGAGAGAGAGAGCAGATGTGAGTGTGGTTTGCGTTTTATGGTCCCTAATCAGTGGGGTGTTTTCTCAGGTGGAGATGCTCAGGTGTGAGAGTTTTATGACGTTGGTTCTCGCAGAGTTCTTTGACTTTCCCGGAAATGATGCAGACAATTTTGTGCCAGTCTTACAAAACGCTCCGCCATCATTCCGGTCCCCAAAAAAAAAACAAAATCACAGGACGTAATGACTACAGACCTGTTGCTCTCACGTCTGTGGTCAAGTCATTTGAGAGACTGGTTTTGGCCTACCTGAAGGACATCACTGGACCCCTGCTAGATCCCCTTCAGTTTGCTTACTGAGCAAACAGGTCTGTGTATGATGCTGTCAACATTGGACTGCATTATATCCTACAACACCTCGACAGACCTGGGACTTATGCAAGGATCCTATTTGTGGATTTCAGTTCAGCCTTCAATACCATCATGCCTGATCTTCTCTCAACCAAACTGACACAGCTCTCCGTGCCAACCACAATCTGTCGGTGGATCATTAGCTTTCTGACAGATAGGTAGCAGCTAGTGAGACTGGGGAAAATCACATCCGGGACCCTCACTATTAGCACTGGTGCTCCTCAGGGATGCATTCTCTCTCCACTGCTCTTCTCTCTGTACACGAATGACTGCACTGCAAAGGACCCCTCTGTCAAGCTCCTGAAGTTTGCAGATGACACCACGGTCATTGGCCTAATCCATGATGGTGACGAGTCTGCATACAGATGGGAGGTTGAACAGCTGTCTGTCTGGTACGGTCACAAGAACCTTGTGCTGAACACGCTCAAAACATTGGAGATGATAGTTTTCATTATCCACATGAACAATTAAACTGCCTTCAGGACTCCCATAGTGAAATAATGTATAAAAATGTCATGTACATATGTAAATTCACTCATATTTAATTCAGTATCTACATACCCCTACCTTGCTCATATATTACCACTTGCACATTGTCCACGTCTGCTGCTGTATGCTGGTGGCTAACAAGGCCAATGCAGGACAGGCAGATCCGGCTGCAGCGACTACAAGGGAAAGTCTGTTCTAGATTTGGTGCTGCATTGCCACAGTTCTTCCTCCACCTCCTTTTGTCCTCAAGACCAGCCCTGCGTGCGTTCTCGGAGGAGACAGCCTGGTGAATGGTGTGTCACCAGGCCTCACGATCAGAGGTTAAAGCAGACCACTGGCGGTGGTCAGTGTGACGGGCACCAAGGGATTTCTTCAGAGATTCCTTGTACCGCTTCTTCTGTGACCCTCTGTCGCAGTGGCTAGTGGTGAGTTCACCATACAGCACGATCTTGGGTAGGCGATGATTCTCCATCCTGGAGATGTGCCCTGCCCAGCGTAGCTGTGTCTTGTGACCTCTGCTTGTTTGAGGACTTCAGTGTTGGTTGTGAAGTCATTCCAGTGGATGTCGAGGATGGTGCGGAGGCAGCGCTGGTGGAAGTGCTCAAGGAGTCACAGGTGGTGATGGTAGGTGACCCATGACTCAGAGCTGTACAGGAGGGTGGTCAGTACAACGGCTCTGCACACACTGATCTTTGTGCCTTTCTTCAAATGCTTGTTGTTTTGGACTCTTTTGTACAGTGCCGAATACACTATTTGCCTTTGCCAGTCTGTTGTCAATCTCTTTGTCGACCTTGGTGTCCGAGGAGATGATGCACCCCAGGTAGCTGAACTGGTGGACCGTCTTCAGCTCTGACTTGCCAATGATGATGTGGGGAGGGTGGCAGTCTTCCTGAGGTGTGGGCTGGACCTTTTCTATGCCCCTCTCCATGTGGAGCAAGCAGTGCTGTCCCTAGACAAAGCTGCTTGGTTGTTCAGGGTGCTGCCGAATGATGTCGTCGTCTCCAGGGTCAACATCAGACAACCCTTACACCTGGACCGACTGCATACAGGATCGGAACTGTGGCTTCCAGTGTCATCTTTCACCTGCGGTTTCGCCCCTTTCCCATCACTGCAGGGCTTGTTGATGATGTAAGGTCGTGATGTGGATATGTCCTTCGAGCCTGCACAGTGGAGTTTTTAGGTGGAGTGCAGTGTGCACAGTACTGGCCCCACCTTTTATATCCGTGGTTCATCTGTCATAGCCTTGCGAGCTGGGATGGTGACAGCGAAGTACTCAGGTTATAAGTATTATATCAGAGTGTCCTGCTTCTAGATGGATGGCCAGACAGTGCTAACGTGCTTGATCTGCCCGAGTTTGGAGTCAGAGTTGTCCTTCTCTTAAGCTGGCTGCCAACCAAGGCTAATGAGCCCAGACTACCCATCCAGTTATAGCGCCGGACACTCTGTGTTTCTTAATATAAACATGTATCAAACATATAAGATTGGTTACATTAAAATACTGTAAAACTGTCCATGTAGTGAAAACCTGAGCTCTTCAAATAATAGCATATAATGTATATACTGAAGTGTTAGCTGCTCTTTAGAAGTTAGTATTCTGAATTCTTCATGCTGTATTAATTTATTAATTTGCCTTTTTAGTATATTGCATTGATTGTAGCAAATTTTTTAACACATGTAATTTAGTACAAGTTCACCTGTTCATTCGCTTTATTGTCTGTGCAGATGTACTGTAAGTTGTAATATAAAATGTATATTAAAATTTTTTTGGTCATATTTTATGTACAGTATGCTCGTCTCATATTCGTAACCCTCCGGTAATGAGTGTTTTTGGTCAATGATTTACTTAACGAGATCAACATTGGGAATAATGGCAAAATAGCAGTTGTTCGAGGCTTTTCACGTCTTAATGTTTTGAGAAAGTGGCTGGAGTTTATTCATATTTCTAATGCAGGCATTTTTTGAAAGTATCTTGGGATGTACAGCACGAGTAAGTGTTCTTTATTCTTTATTCATCTGCTTTTGTGGGCTGGTTATGTATTAATGTTGTCAGTTAGATCATCGTTCGGTCCGCAAGTCAGTAGAAAAGCATGCCGGTATTGAGATTGCTTCTCAGTTTCCCCGGTAACTGGCTCTGGCATGAGCAGCATGGTGAAAAGGGGTATGTGTTTGTTGGTGTGTGCGCGCGCGCACACTGTGATTTAAACTAAATCCTATTGGCTATTTATTTGAAAAAGGGATGAGCCATTCAGCATGTCCCTTTGTAGTGAATATGTTAAAACACCAAACAGAACTGTGCTCGTCAAAGCACTTTACTGCGACTTTAATATGGTATCGAAAAAAGCACAAAAATTGCTGTCCACACACTTAATATTACAGTGGCCGTGAAGTTAAACAAAACAACAAATCTGAAAAAATAACAATTTAGAAATACAACAAAAATGAATAAAACACAATGGCAAAAATGAAAACACGACAAGTCAGTCGAAACGGAAAAGGTAGGTACCATAGATTCTCACCTGATTAGCTGTATGGATGTTATCTAGCCCTTTTATCATGATTGGTTCACTGGCCACTTGCACAATTATATAAAAATTTATGCCAGAAGCTCACTGATTGAAAAACTGAATCATTTGGAATGGTTTCTCACTCAGTAAAACAGTAACGGGTTTTAGGTACGATATCCACCTACGATGTGTAAGGGGTCATCTAAAAAAACATAAACTACACTAAAACGTTGGTGGTGTCCAAGCATTCATTCAGCTGACTTGCACATTCTAACATAATAAACACTGTAAAAAAAAAAAAAAAAAAAAAAAAAAAAAAAGCATTTTCATGTTCTAAAGGATGCCGTAGGCTGCTTGTGTTATGGCTGACTTACTACATGTGAAGATTTGTCAGCATGTCCAATTATATGTACACAGTGTTCAATTATTTAAAAAAAACAAAAAACACTGAAATTCACCAAGATATTATTTTCATATTCTAAAGGTTGTAGAAGGCCTCTAATGGATAGGCTGACTGACTTAATTTTCCCAGGATGTGCAATTATACAAATACAGTATATACAGTATTATTTTTTTTAAATGAATCACAATAATTCATCAAGTAAGTTAGTCATCCACACTGCTGGCAGCCTACTACAACATTTGGAATGTATAAATAACATCATGATGAATTTTAGTGTGTGTTTTTTTTTTTTTTTTTTTTTTTTTTGCATACTGGGAAAATCTCGCCTAATGCAAGTCAATCTATCTATTGGCAGAAACCAATACCTTTATAATTGGGATGTTTTTTTTATATAACGTATAAAATTGTTTTATATAACAATGTTTGTTAAGTAAGAACATGCTTGGACGCCACCAACATTTTACCACAATATTTGGACTTTTAGATAGTCCCTTATGCGCACTGTCTTCACTGTAGGTTGATGTACTAAAACTAACTTTATCCCACTTGCTCTTTTTGCTTTCTGTGTTCTAAAGTGTCCCGTTACTGTTTTACTGAGTGAGAAACCATTTCAAATGATTCAGTTTTTCAGTCAATGAGCTTTTGGCATGGATTTTGAAATAATCAGTGAAACAATCATGAAGAAAGGGCCAGATACCATCCACAGAGCAGGGTTTACCATTTTGTTTTCAGACTTGTTGTTTTGTTTTGCACTTCACGGCCACCATAGAAAAGAGATTCAAACTAGGAAAAAAGGTCCAGCAAAATGCATTTATTTATTTGTGAACTTGCATAGTAAAAGTGGATTAAAAGACAGACCAACAAGAGCAGATGTTTGAGCACATTGCTTTCTTCAGTGCTCACACTAATACTATACACCTTTTATAAGTAGGCCTACTTAATTGGAGATTATGACCATTCTTACCAAATAACCTTTCTTACCCAAACAAAGAGACAAAAAATGCATTTACAAAAATAAAATGTATTATTGTAAATAGTATAGCATTTTCCTCACCCACGTGTTTGTGGTCACCAGTAAAGATAACTCATTTTGGAAGTGCAGCAAGTTATTACATTTAGATGAAAAATTATAATTGTTTTATATATATATATATATATATATATATATATATATATATATATATATATATATATATATATATATATATATTTTAATGAAATACACTAATGAATCATGTGCAATGAGACCTTTTTTTTTTTTCTTTTTTTTTTTTGCCAATGACACTAATGAATCATGGGCAATAAGACTGGGAACATTTATTAATTTATTAAGTTAATAGGGTCAATTTTGATTTCATATTGTGATTACTTTAATCTTTCTATACCCTTTCATTTTTCCTTGTCTTCCCTTCATCTTACATACATAAACATGCATCTGTGCAGAGTGAATAAGTTTGTGTGTATGTTGACTATGCAGGGAGTCATTGGAGTGTATCAGCACTGTGTTGTGGGGCAGTGTGATTTTTTTATGTTTGCAGTGCCCAGTGATTCAGGATTCTCCCCTGCACCAGCGCTGCAGCACACAGCCGCTGTTTGGCATTCAGACAGCAGCCTCAGGCAGTGTCTTTACCCTACTGTGCTATGTGTGTCAGTAGAGAGATGATTTCTCCTGTTCCGTCTCCTTATCATTTTGTACCTCTACTCATTTCCTCCTTTTTCGCTGATTTGTTGTCAGCACACACAAGATCATTGACAAACACTATTCTCTTGCCTTTGAAAGGTCCCTTCAAGACCACCAATTGCTTTTGGAGATGGAAAGTATACGTTTCTAAGCATCTAAAATTAGCGCTAAAAACGTAACTTTGTATTTCAGTATCATGACTGTAGCTCAGCTGTTTTCAAAATAGTGTAGCTTTTCCATTAACATGTTAATTTTTCCAACAAGTAGCAGTGTAGCACAACATTACTACTCTTTGTTAGTCGCTTGCAGCTTGCCAAACTACAGTTTCAGAGTAGCCCACCTGGCACTGCTTTTGAGTATGTTGGAAGACTGTTCAGCAGTAGTAAGTCGTGGTCACACAAACCCTTTGCATGGCGAAATTCCGGAAGTGAAGGTGGCATGGGTGGATGTTGAACGCGTGTGAATTCAGCCAAAAATAACTGCCAAGCAGCCTCTTTTTAATGCTGCACTTCATACTCTGGCAGAGTGAAGTTGAAAAGAAACTTTCCACTAAAATTATATACTTGTCCATTGTGTTTATTGAGTTTAGCTGTGTACGAAGCTCCAAGTACACTGGTCAACATGGAGAAAGTTCACTGCAAAGTTCACCAAACTTGAACTCCATGCAAAATCCTCGAGGGGAATTTCGCTGTGGAAAATTCTTAGTACCAAATGATAGATCCGAAAAGCCATTTGTAGTGTAAGTTGTGGTGGACAATATAACCCAAAAGGCAGGAATGCACACTTCGAAAATCCACTAGAAATATTATGCCATCTGTGAACCTTTGCATACTGTGTTCAACATACTGATTTGGGACGCACTAATCTCAATCTGGCATACTGTTTCAGATAAATGGTATGCAAATTGATATTTGACCTAAAAGAATTAATACATTTTTTGAAAGAAGAGCAAAGGCTCATAGAATCAAGGGGATGGAACATTTAAAGTGTTTTTTTTTGTTTTTTTTTAATCTGAATTCCACAGTAGGTTAAGTGTGAAAACGCCTGTGGATTTGATTCTTCTTATGAGGATAATTTTGATTCAGCTGGAGAGATTGAGACTGAAGGAAAGACCTGAAATGAAGAATGAAATAATTCTCCAGTCGGTGGAGAGTGAGTTATGGAACTATCCCAGCATATCAAACTGTGAAAATTAGTCTTGTCTTCAGGGAGGCTGGTCTTTTATAGAAGTAGATTTCTGGAGTGAGGTATGCATCTTAAAGATGGCCTCTGGCTCCAGATCAATCCATCCCTCCCTCTGTTAGCCCTTCGTTTCATTTCATTTTTCTTTCTTGTAAAAAGAAGGCATTTTTATTTCTCTATTTGTTTGGATTAGGACTGGCTTCCAAGAAATTCTTAAATACTTAAAGCCACATCATTTCTCAGCTGTTGTACACTTGCAGGTCTTGAGGAGAATGCAAACTGGATTGGTGGGCGGGAATAGTCTCGGGCTTTGGTGATTTTTCAAATGTAACAGTGACCAAAATACTGTGAAGCAGCTAACCTGTTCTGTGTTTGCACACAGTGGGACTGAATCATTGTTGGTTTCTAATGAAGGGTTTCTTAATGAAAATAACAGTTAATGGCTCTTGAAAATCAGGAATTTGTATAAATCAATTTAAAAATAAACTGTTGCTGCCATTTCATAATCATTATTTATTGAAGTTAGCTCAGCCTAAAATGTAAATTCTGTCATTGTTCAAAACCCACATGACTCTTTCATTCATGCAACACAAAAGATGATGTTTGGAAGAATGTATTGACTGCTCTATTCCATAAAAATAAAATATCCTGGTCATATTTATATGACGTATTATATAAAATTGTATTTTGCATGAAGAAAATTAGGCCTGCGTTTAGGACCATTAATATTTTTTTAGATTGTGACATTATTTTCAGGACATTTAAATTTGAGTGCTACGATGGCGAGAAAGCCATTGCATGGCTTCAAAAGACTTGAAATATAGAACTAATTTTATAGTGCTTTTTTGGCACTTTTTACTCATTTTGGAGCTTGACAGCCCCACTCCCCCATTCACTTCCATTGTATGAACCATTTGTATGAAAGTCTTACAACAGGTTTTTGTTCCACAGAAGAAAGATAGTCATACAGAAGTTGAAGGACATAAGGGTGAGTAAATGATGATAGAATTTTCTTTGAGTAAACTATTCTTAAAACGTAACGTGCTAGTCTAAATCATGCAGACATCTATGCAGGTTTATATATGTGTCAAAGACGTAGTGTTCTGTATTTCACTCTGACTTTTGTGTGACCCCCTGGTACTTCTGGGCTCTAATAGCTTGTATTCTTGGCAGGAGGGCAATTAATGAGAATTCAAGCAGGGGGTGTTTTTTGCTTGAGTAGAGAAGAGGCTAAGGGAACTAAACCATAGCACCCTCATGTACATGTGCGGTGTGGACTGATTTGACTTGCTTTTACTCATCTTGCACTCCTTATAATGTACATAAAGAGATAGAGTGGCATCAAAAGTTATTTGATACTTAAGCCGCACTTAAAATGCATCTAATGGAATTGCATTAGACTACAATATCAAAGCATGTGGTATTTATTTAAAAGAAAGATAGCGCAAGCTCACTTAAAAAAAAGAGAGAAAAATCACAGTTTTGTGGGTTTGAAATTATAAAACAGTGGGTGCAGTGGCCCCATAAAGGATTTGGACACTTAATTCAAACATAAAAATATGTGAATAGTAGGGCTGAGCGATCTGGGGAAAAAAAAAAAAAAAAGTATGTTTTTAAAACATGAGGACATTTTAAGATTCACAATTCGATTGTTCAACTTTTAAATGTACTCAACTAAAAAGTAACTCCAACATGATTCAAATAACACATTCTTTATTAGAATGCAAGGCAACCTGGTTGGAGAAATCAGAGTTCTTTTCATCATAGAAAACATGCACAAAAATGTGCACCACACAGGAAGCTGGCAACCATGTAAATGTAAAATAAATTAAAATATAACTTATTTTAAATAACCCAGATGTTCAGAAATAATTGTATAAAATAAGAAAAATGGTAAATACTTCTTAGCCAATGTAGGTACTTTTATCTAAACCAAGTCTGCAGTTGAAGTTTACATACACTTAGGTTGAAGTCATTAAAACTAATTTTTTAACCACTCCACAGATTTAATATTAGCAAACTATGATTTTGGCAAGTTGTTTAGGACATCTACCTTATGCATGAGATGAGTCATTTTTCCATCAATTGTTACAGACAGATTGTTTCACTTTTAATTGACTATATCACAATTCCAGTGAGTCATAAGTTTATATACACTAAGTTAACTGTGCCTTTATGCAGCTTGAAAATGATGTCAAGCCTATAGACAATTAGCCAGTTAGCTTCTGATAGGAGGTGTACTGAATTGGAGGTGTACCTGTGGATGTATTTTAAGGCCTACCTTCAAACTCAGTGCCTCTTTGCTTGACGTCATGGGAAAATCAAAAGAAATCAGCCAAGACCTCAGAAAAAAAGTGGACTTCCACAAGTCTGTTTCATCCTTGGGAGCAATTTCCAAATGCCTGAATGTACCACATTCATCTGTACAATCAATAGTACGCAAGTATAAACACTATGGGACTACGCACCTCTCAGGAAGGAGACACATTCTGTCTCCTAGAGATGAACATTGTTTGGTGTGAAAAATGCAAATCAATCCCAGAACAACAGCAAAGGACCTTGTGAAGATACTGGAAGAAACAGGTAGACAAGTATCTATATCCACAGTAAAACAAATCCTATATCGACATAACCTGAAAGGCTGCTCAGCAAGGAAGAAACCGCCAAAAAAAAGCCAGACTACAGTTTGCAAGTGCACATGGGGACAAAGACCTTACTTTTTGGAGAAATGTCCTCTGGTCTGATGAAACAAAATGGGCATAATGATCATCGTTATGTTTGAAGGAAAAAGGGTGAGGCTAACAAGCTGAAGAACACCTTACCAACTGTGAAGCATGGGGGTGGCAGCATCATGTTGTGGGGGTGCTTTGCTGCAGGAGGGACTGGTGCACTTCACAAAATAGATGGCATCATGAGGAAGGAAAATTATGTGGATATATTGAAGCAACATCTCAAGACATCAGCCAGGAAGTTAAAGCTCTGTCGCAACTGGGTCTTCCAAATGGACAAAGACCCCAAGCATACATACAAAGTTGTGGTAAAATGGCTTAAGGACAACAAAGTCAAGGTATTGGAGTGGCCATCACAAAGCCCTGACCTCAATCTGATAGGACATTTGTAGGCAGAACTGAAAAAGCATGTGTGAGCAAGGAGGCCTACAAACCTGACTCAGTTACACCAGTTCTGTCTGGAGGAATGGGCCAAAGTTCCAGCAACTTATTGCAGGGAAGGCTACCCAAAATGTTTGACCCAAGTTAAACAATTTAAAGGCAATGATACCAAATACTAACAAAGCGTATGTAAACTTCTGACTCACTGGGAATGTGATGAAAGAAATAAAAGCTGAAATAAATAATACTCTCTACTATTATTATGACATTTCACATTCTTAAAATAAAGCAGTGATCCTAACTGACCTAAGACAGGGAATGTTTTCTACAATTAAATGTCAGGAATTGTGAAAAACTGAGTTTAAATGTATTTGGCTAAGGTGTATGTAAACTTCTGACTTCAACTGTATCTTGAAAGTTATCTAGAAATCAATATCTAGAAATCATCAAGTTTATCTAGAAAGTATTTATTGTATATTAAATAATTTGTATGTATAATTATAAACCCCTGCAGATAGAGTCCAGACATCTGAACATTTTCCGTAAATACTTTTGGTTTTCAGTTTAGATGGGGAAATGAATTTGTATTTCAGACGTGAAAAAATGGGCATGGAAAAAGGAAAAAAAACTCAAGACTTTGACCTCTAAAACATCAGTATGGTATCCATTAAGGCTGCACGATTGATTGCATTAAGATTGAAAATGCAATATGGTCTTGCGCAATTACTAAACAGCAAAAAGGCTGCTTTTTAAAATCTGATAATCTGCATTCACCACATTAGTCAGCGCTGTGGTACACGCTGAGCAGCAGAGCAATATGAAATGATTTATCATACAATTCAACTCGCAAAATTTTTCAAAAATGTATGCTTCCCAAATGTTTGCTTTAAATGCAGTACACTTGAAACACGTCACAGAACAAAGCAATAATAACAATCTATCTGAATCATCATGTTTAAAAAAAGGAGCGGTGGTTGTTTTATTCTCCCATTTATAGCCTATCCATATGATCTGATATAAAGTGTCGTAACTTTCACGTAACTAACTCTCTATTATGAGTATTTAAAGAAAAGAAAGGAGATCGTTCCTACACGAACGTCAAGGCCAAATATGGTCTGATTAAGCCGGCTTATACATGCATGATAAATGAAGTTGAGCACATATGTGACAGCTGATCAGATTGGGGGTTGCATCAAGGCAAGTGCTATGAATTTTTTATTTTTATTTTCCTTATTCAGCCTTTGGTGGATGTACAACGTATCTAACTATAGCCTTTGCTAGTATTTTTATTCAAAATCTTGAAAAAGTGTCAAAACATAAATTCAAATTAAATGATAAACCAAAAATATCACCCAGCCCTAGTGAATAGCATTGCATAAGACAAAAAGTATCAAACCTAGCAGCATCTGAAAACAAATAATGCTAGACCTTTTCTCAAAACTTTTTTTGTTTGTACGGTCCGAGGTGTCCAAATACTTTCTCTGTTATTTTGAAATCAAACAAGCTTCTCTTTGGGAACTGTTTTGCTTGAAAAAGTTGCACTATATTACTTTAAAATGAATGTCAGTTGGTATGATATTTTGTTACGTAATGCAAAGACATTGTTTAAAATGAAGGCAGAAGTATCTGGAAACTTTCTGGGTATTAAACAGTGCAATGTCCATAGATAATGTTAAAGTTCTTAAAAAAGCTCTAGTACCCTTTGTTTGCAGATGCCACTTTTAATTTTTTTGTGCATTTTTAAGTATAAAAAGATATAGCCAATGTATTAAAGGCATTGCCTGGTCTCAGTAGTTTATTGTAGATTATTTAGGAGTACCTTTAGCTCAACTGGTAGAGCATGGCACCAAGGTCATGGGTAAGATTAAGACTAATCACACTGTGAATTCGGTGACAGTAGGTCATACATTTTTCAGCTGAAATAAATCTGGGTTCAAATCACTGCCCCAGTTGCCGAAGCTGAAAGTGTTCTTAAATGTATGGCCATGTTTTAGCTCGTTTCTGGGTGAAATGTCGACAGAGTGGAGCCAAAAGTGAACTGTAATTAGCCAAAAGTGAACTGATACAGTCAATAGGAATGCATATTTTATCAAATCTTCCCTTAATCAAAACCCCAACCCTAAAAATACCCATCAATGGAGTAAAAATTGATAATTTTAGAGTGAAAATGCAACCTCTGAATCACGCACATCATTGTTTACAGTATGTGAACATGATTACTTTCTGGTTCCCACAGGACCAGAGCCCATATTTTGGAGGTTGTTTGTGCAACACTTTATCAGTAGCGCTACAGGGAAATGTCTTCATGCTTGAATTGATGCCAAATGTCTGATGGGGGATGGCTCTTGTCAGTAATTCGGCTGATACATGAACTTACAAAGCAAACTGTCAATTTTTTCAAGAATATCTTGAAAGCACTGTTAGTAGCTTTGGATATAAGCGTTTTTCAAATACGTAAATGTAAATAAATGTAAATGTACAGTGTTTTCCACCTGTATCAGTGACCACTGTGCCAATTCTTCACTTTATAATTAAAAGACCAGCTCCAGTTTAAACTCTACAACTAGACAATCCTTTCAAAGCAAAAATAGAGAGAGGGGAAAAGCAATGATGAAAGAAAATAAATTGGAGGCTGGTGTGTTTTGGCGAGCAGCTCTAATGGTTGGGTAAGTGAGCGTGGAGAGATAATGGCTGCTGCTATCTGTGCATCTGAGCTTCTCTTATTCACTGCATTGTGCTGCTGATACTAAAGACTTGGCTTTTTTCTCTTACTGAAGCCTACGTCGGAGCGAGGCAGGTAGATCAAGGTCATGTACCGTTGAGCATCGGCTATGAGCTGTCTGTCGTCATCGGCGGCTTACAGACAGCCAAATTTCAACCCCTGATGGCATTTAGCAAGGGCAATATGCAACAAATGAGTTCTCATCAGAGGTTTGTTTATCACGTAATGAGAAAGCCTTTGGTGCAGCTAACGGGCCGAGAACTTCTTCCCTCTTTTGTCTGTGATTACCAATTTACACTTTTTATCGATGGGATTTCATTTCAGTTTTTGTTTCCTGTTGTCTCAAATGCCTCTCAAATGTAAGTTTTTTTGTTTTTGTAATTGCCATTCTATGGAGTCACAGTCCAAAGGACGGTAACCACATAGTTGCTTCAAAACCTAGTGAGATACACATCCATTGTGTGTCGATGCTTTACTGTCTACAGCCTACATAGGCAGCTACCTATGTAGAAAAGCAGCATCCTAACCGAAATGGAACCTTGTGACTAATTTAGAAAACTATACATATAGGGATGGGAAATCGTAAAGAATGTAACGATTCTGGTTCTGATTCCAATTCCTCTTGATCCTGTATCCTTGATCCTTAACAGTTCTATTAATGATTCAGTAATCAGACCACACTGGTTGTGCTGTGTGTTTCGCCTGTATTCAAAAGAACCAGCTAATTTGGATAATTCGATCTGGGCTCAGACTACAATGGTTGTGCTGTGTTTCAGACAGTCTATGCAGAATTACTTTACCAAAGTCGTAAATGAGTCGTAAAGGAGAATTGAGGGCTCCATTTGGAACAGGGCCAACATTGACAGTCATATCCTTCAGTGCAGTCAACTTTCAGTACACACACACACAGCTTGAGCTCATTCTATTACTATTAAGCTGTGTCATCTCAGTTGCTTCTCAGAGCTTCAACTTGGTGACATCACAAAGGCCTCTCTTAACCACAGAGATGCAGTGGGGTGTGAGCTCGGATAACACGTTTATGCATGCATGAAATAAGGAATCGGAGAAATCAGTCTTCCACTTTGTTTTAATGGCTTGATTTAAAATAAGTTTACGGCAGAATGGGAGCTAGTTGAATCACAAAGCAGCACTTTAATATGTGTGTGTGCAAAAGGTTATCTTCACTTCTGATGCTGAAATTTGTGGTGAGGATGCAGGAAAGGTTTTCTTCTCATGACTCTTCCATGAAGGTCATATTTGTGCAGGTGTCGCTGCACAGTAGAACAGTGCACCACTCCAGACTCCAGAGTCTGCTAAATCTTCCTTAAGGTCTTTTGCAGTCAAACAGGGGTTTGATTTGCCTTTCTAGCAATCCTACGAGGAGTTCTGTCTGAAAGTTTTCTTGGTCTTCCAGACCTCAACTTGAACGCCACCATTCCAGTTAACTGCCATTTCTTAACTACATTATGAACTGAGGAAACGGCTACCTGAAAACGCTTTGCTATCTTCTTACAGCCTTCTCCTGCTTTGTGGGCATCAATTATTTTAATTTTCAGAGTGCTAGGCAGCTGCTTAGAGGAGCCCATGGCTGCTGATTGTTGGGACAAGATTTGAGGAGTCAGAGTATGTATAAAGCTTTGAAATTTGCATCACCTGGCCTTTCCAAATGATGATTGTGAACGAGCCATAGCCCTAACAAGCTAATTAAGGTCTGAGACCTTGGTAAAAGTTATCTGAGAGCTCAAATCTCTTGGGGTGCCCAAACTTTTGCATGGTGCTCCTTTCCTTTTTTTCACTCTAAAATTGTACAAAATAAAAATAATACACTAATATTGCTTAAAATGTTGAAAAGAATGTTTCATCTTTAACTTTATGCCTTTTGGAGATCAGTTCATCTTCTACTCACTTAACTATTCACAGTAACAGAAATTTTGACCAGGGGTGCCCAAACTTTTGCATGCTACTGTATATTTCAATCATGCATCTTTTGTCATGGATCCACCGGTCTCTCTCTCTCTTTCTTCCTCACTGCCGTCACAGCGCTCACTCTCCCCTGAGTTCTGATTACACGCACCTGCATATCATTAGTGGCTAATCAAGGACTGCATATATACCCCGCTTTCACACACACTCTTTGTCTGTTCTCATCGATAGTATCTCTGAGACTACAGACCTTTCTACTATGTCAAACATACCTGTATCTTCATTATTACCTGCAAGTATCATAAGACTGTTGTGAGTTATCTGTTCATCGTGTCTATACCCTGTCTGGATATTACTCACCTGCTGTTTGCCACTCTGCTCAACTGGATTTACTCACAATGTTTACATCACTGTTTCAATCATCTGTTCAATAAACTCTGCTACTGAGTTCATATCTCTGCCTATGTGAGTCTCTCCGTGACATTTAACTTTTAAAACCCTCACGCTTTTATTTTGACATCCTGAACTCTCCAGGAAGTCCTGTATGTGTCTGTTTGTAGGGAAGTTCACAGTAGTTTAATTCGCTTCTTATTCAAATTCTGGTAAAATGCACTTCCGGTGCCGTTCTAAATGCATATTTACAACTCGTGAGTTGTGCTCAAATATTGCACACCGCGTGAAGGCTAAAAATAGCCGCGGATGTGTGTAAACAGAGCAGCGCCATTCAGTAACGTGCTGGAGCTGCACGTGCATTTTTCATATTTACTTATTAAACACAGCCTTTTGTGATTCACAGAGCTATCGCACATCTTCAAGTGGCTTTCAATAAAATGCAACAAAGTAGCATATGGACTACTTTAATTGTTTTTTTTAGTTGTTCTTTTATGTAATTTTTTTGAGCTTGACACTAACGAACATGATTAACACACAGTATTGGATTTGTATCAGGCTCGTCGGAACCGATACCCGATCCGTTTAAAAATGTCAGCATCAGAGCCGATACCGATCCAGGTATCGGATCGGTGCATCCCTACATGCAACCATTAAACTTTAATTTGACTTTAAAAATATTTAATTAACTCACTGAACGAACAGAACAAATGCAAAGAATATTTCATCCTCGCCTCCCTCTTGTTTCTCATAAAAATGACTGAATAAATAAAAGGAAAAGAAATGGCAAAGCTCTCAGAGGGGAAACAGGATGGTTGTTACGTTCATTATGCAGCTACATTAAAAGGCTGCAACTATCAGCTCCTAATGTTTTGTCTCATTCCATCTCAGGTGGTTCAAACAGCCAAAACTAAATAGAGGCGAACTCTTAATTTGTTGCGAGGGCCCTTAGGGGCGTGTGGCTGATTGACTTAGTGCTCAAACCTCTGCGCTAATGCAGCTTTTAAACTTGTGTTCTCAAGTGTGTACATCATGGAGATCCTTCATTTCATCAAGCGCTGTAGTGAAAGAACAGTTGATGTTTTCGTGATGGGCAAAGCTAGTTTTGGTAAACTATTATAAGCTAGTCATGGTAAACTATTATATGACTTTGTTAGTTTACTTCAGGCCAAGTACCAATTCTCTACAAGAATGAGAATTTAAAATGTTTTTTGCTATTGCACCTTTAAGACTTAAATATGTAAATACCATCTGTTATTGTTGGCTAATCTCTCTAATTTCTATCGTCCATGTTCATACTCAAACTTGGCATGCAAAAACCAGTAGCATTTGGCATCAGTGACAGCAAATCTAGCACAAATTGTCTTTACTCAGTTTGAATTTATGGATGCGCAAATTAAATTTGAAAACTGAAGGTGGAGGGGTGAATAATGACTTAAATTTCTATCCGTACCTCGCACAAAGTTATAATACGACTTCATGAAGGTGAGTAAATGAAGTCAGGAACAGCTCAAGATTTGACAGACTTTATCAGATTGTATTTACTGTTAGTTTTTCTGGCTTTTAGGGATAATTGTATCTAACCTACTTCCACCTTATTATTTTTTTGTGACTGGACAAGCTGCTTACTACAAAGATGCATACTACATAAACATTGATATGTAAATGCACCAGTCATATGTTAATGTGGTCAGTATTGTCTCAACAATAAGTTGATTTCTGAATGACCTTATTGATCTGAATGTTTTTGCAGATAACCTTCGACAGATGCTGGGAGTTTTGTGTTGTGAACATTACAGTATATGAAATTATTACAAACGTACCCTCCTCTGCCATGTTGAAAATTTGTCTCCTCCCAACTCGGAAACTCTGGTATCAAAGTGATCTACAAGGGCCAGTTGTTCAAAAGTAATCTGATCGGATTATGGCTATCGGGTTGGATCATATCTTGAAAATGGGTCGATCAAAAGAAAAAAAGGATTCTGAAATCGGATTAGATCATTTTTTAGATTTTTTATTTTGCTCTTGATTAGTTTAACCGTTATAGTGATAAAGTATACAAGCAAAGTATAAAGTACACACTGGGCTACCAATTAAGCCTTTCAGTAAAGTGAAAAAGAATAAAAGATTTTGTCCCTATAAATAATCCCCCAAACAGATGTCAATAGCAAAGAAAAATATTTGATTTTAATTGTCATTTGACACAGTATATTAATTACAATCAATCATCAGAAATCAACCAGTCAAAAGTAGTTTTTAACGATTGCATCCCTTATTGCACGTCAAGTCAGTTCCTCACTCTGAGAGAATGCCGGAGGTTGGTCTGGGTATTCAGCAGTCTCGGATGGATCATTATCATTATCTTCATCACAGAGAGGGACATTGCGCCTTCTAGCAATGTTGTGCAGGACAATACAGGCAAGTATTATGTTGCATGCTCCCTGTGGTTCCACTCACAAGTAGTTAAGGCATGCAAAGTGGCTCTTGAGGACACCATTTAAGCACTCAATTGTACATCTTGTTTTGCAATGAGCAGTGTTGAAGCGTGCCTGCTCAGGTGTGTTTGCTGCAAGAAAAGGAGTGGATAGGAGTGGATAAGCACTGTCTCCTAATATTATGCCATCCGGTCTGCTGTTTTGGAGCTCTCTGTATAGAGCACTCTCCCTCAGGATACATGCATCATGGACAGACCCAGGCCATGTCACGACGCAGTTTGTGTTGATGAGGTCAGCGTTGCCCACAAGTTGGATGTTGATGCTGTGCCTTCCCTTTCAATTGACATACTCCCAGTCCCTCTCATGAGGTGCTTGTATGTGCACATGAGTGCAGTCCATAACCCCAATAGTATTGGGCATGTTTCCTAAAAGAAAATGCTTGTGCTTGCTCTGGGCAATCTGGTCATCCTTTGGAAATGAAACAAATTGATTGATTTGGCTCGCCAATGCAATTGACACAGATTTCACCACATCACTGACAGTTGATTTGTTCACTCCTATATTGTCACCAACAACTTGGTAGAAAGTCTCAGTTGCATAGAAGTGCAAAGCAATGAGGACCTGTTCTTCCACAGACAGAGCATGACTCCTTCGGTTTCTGCATTGAAGTTTTGGCCTGATAAGGTCTGCAATGTACTTAATATCAGCATTCCCAAAGCGAAACCAAGTTTACAGTTCCTCGGTGGTGTACTGCTCCAGTGGTGTTTATGCTCAACATACACCCTTTGATGAAATTCTCTCCTTCCAAACTGGTGGTGGCGATGGACAATGCCTGCCATGTCAGTGCCTCTCTGTAAGTCCTCTGAGAAAGTCATCTTATTCAGCCTGTGATTGGTCTTTTCAAACACAAACCCTGTAAACATCAATTAGCTGATGTGCTTTGGCTCGTGTTCACTTAACTCAGTCAAAATCAAATCAAGGCCTATAAACTCTACATCCACTACACCAAAAAGGTGGTACCATGGACTCAAAAGGACCTAATTTCACAGTTGCAGAAACCCACGCATTGCTGGAGGGTGTTAGGCACCATTATGCCTCAATAGTAGGAAGATTTAATTCTACTAACGGTGGAGAAGTGTCTAACAAAAAGAAAAAAGCTATTTGGGATGAAATCACCCAAAATGTGAATGCCATGGGGTGTGGCTAGAAGAGGACTACAGAGCAAGTGAAATTTAGATGGAAAAATCTGAAGGCCAGGGCAACAAAGGACCATGCTGAACCAAAATGCACCCAAACAGGCAACAGGCCCTTTAGGAGAGGTGATTACACAGATGTGGTTCTTGACATTATTTGAGGTAGATACTCTCAATCTCTGCATGGGATTCAAGGTGTTGTTGGGGACGGTGAGTCCACAACTGAAAAGGAAAGCGACACAGATCCCTCTAATGCAGAAGTAGCATTTATTCTGGATCTCAGCCCTGTTATTGAGGAAACAAGTGGATCCTCACTGGTAGAGCCAGAAGTTATTGCCACAGGAGCTCCGAAAAGAGGCCAGAAGTGTTCTTTCCCAAACACAGATGATGATGCCTATAAATCACTTGTTAAACGAGAAACTGAAAGAGCAGAAGTACAGATTTGTCTGGCAGAGGAACAAATCACTCTTACCCAACTACAGCAAACCAAAGCAAGACTTGATATCTGACTCCTAAAAGCAAAGCTTCAAAAAGCTGGACTCTCTACAAATGAAGAGCTCTAAACATTCTTTATTTTGTTAACTACTGGACATTTAGCCTTTTAATGATTTAAAACACATGTTCAAAATATCCACCATGTATTTGTGAATAATGTATATTTGTTTGTTTGTATTTATTTGTTGTGGCTTAGATGAGGGGTCTGACTGTTTAAAAGATATTGAAAAAGGAAGGGGATGTTTGTTTTGTTTTATTGTGATGTTTTCTGTCTCTTCAAATAAAAACACTTAAAGTGACCCCATGCTGGCTATTCTACCTGTTGTTCTTTACATAGCTAGTAGCCTACATTGTGATATGTTGTCCCATTTAGAGCACTGGTAATCCGGATTTGGTAATCTTGAAAAGTTCTGATCAGGGTGATCCAATCTAATGTTGCTTTGAAAAACCGACACAAAAGTAAGATGAATTACCTGATTCTGGATAGCAAAATATGTGATTTCCAAATCTGGATCATTCTGATCCAGATTAAACTTTTTGAACAACTGGCCCCAAGTTTCCCAATTTTAATTACGACTTGAGGGGGCATCCATGTGCAACCTCCAAGTAGAAACTTGTATTTACGATAATTTACATAGCACGTGAAGACAGCATAAATCACAAGACTGTCTGTTGCTACTCAAAAGTCCAAATGTCAAGCACTTGCTTACAATTAACATTCCATTTTAATTGCATATTGGGTTTTAAACAGTTCACAGCAGTGGTTCTGTATATAATTGTCTGTAAGTTGAATGTTATATTTAATTGGGCCTGGTCTGATTTGGTTTTAATTGAAGTCAACAATGTAATGTTTGATCCCTCAAGGGAACCTCCACAGTAGTGTTCATAATTAGTTTGTGTGTGTGTGTGTGTGTGTGTGTGTGTGTGTGTGTGTGTGTGTGTGTGTGTGTGTGTGTTGTAGAGTGAAAGATTACAGATTACAAGTAGTCAGTAGGGGTGAATTTGCATGCAATTTTTTGAAACGCATCTCTAGAGATTCATAGTAGTGCAGGTATTTTTCTTGCCATCGAGTTATAGTGTTCACTCTATTAGAACGGTTGCATTGAAGGATTAGGTGAAATGAACTCTTTCTGATTAATCGTAAACTCAACACATTCATCAGAAAACGTGTAATTTTGTCAACACCAGAGCTCCTGGAGGAGACCACCCGTAATGATTAATTGTAAGGGGTCTCGAATGAAGAGCAACTCTCCTGTCTGTAAATGTGCTTTAATACAGTTTAATGATTGAGTGTCACTGTTGTCGCAGGAAGCATGCTCAACGAGAGGCAGGAACAATTTATCCAAAAAAGACATGGAGGACTTAATATCCTGGAAGTAATTACAGCTCAGCTACTTCCCCCGTGCACCCGAACACTGCGACTAGACCTGTCGCTTCTCCATCTTGCAGAAGCCTTGATAAACAAAGCTGTTTATAAAGTTCCTGGCAATCAATCATCACCTCTCCACCGGTAAGTCTCACAAGTGTTTTAAACACAGGGATCAAACACTGCATCCGGGGAGCTGCGATTTTGCCATTTGATGGAGTGACTGTGCTGCTGTTCTTGAGCCCCTGGTCGATTCTTACAAATTCAGGAGGGCTCGGTGAGAAGATAAGGGGCTAAAAGTCTCCAATCCTCTTAATCCTTGGTGGAAAACATTCTTTCACCGGTGCAGAGAATGTAGTTATCACTCTCTGCTATGTCAGTAGTGTAAGCAGTGGCAGAAACGTGTTTTCCAGCAAAAGTCATTAGCGAGTTGTCATTACTGTGGCATTTATCAATCTAAATGTCTTTCTGCCTACTTGCTGCATCAAAATGCACAAAATGTATCTGCTTTCCCTGCAATTATTCAGCTTTATCGCCATCGTGGTAGGGAGAAATCATAGGAGCTCCTCCATGTCAGTTTGCAAACACAATCCAATCACCACTTAAGTTAAAACCCAACAGATGAGAACCATCAAAATGCTTCAGGGAGTGACAAGATAAATTATGCTTTTGAAGAAAATCCTCCTTAAGCCAAAGTCATTATCTATTTTAAGGCTCTTGCGCCATTAACTTGCAGAAGTATATCAGGCTTTTTGTGCAAAATTAGGCCAGCCTTTTAAACCTGCATTACTTGTACACCCAACAGAATGATATTTATTATTGATTACCAGTTTTTACAGCATGACATGAATGAAGTATGTCCCAGTTTATCACTGACAAACTGCTATGTAATGCAGGCTTAAAATTTGCGACAACTTGGGAATGGTGTCATACACTATGTTGATGGTAGTTTAGCAGTTAAAGATATGGGCTGGTACAAGGAAAGGGCGATTCATGAACCTGGAGCATTACTTGGATCTGCCATTACCGCTGAGCCCTAAAGCAAGGCACTTAACCTTAGGGTACTCCAGAAGGATTATTCCTGTTGGAAAGTCACTTTGGATGAGGTAGAATCTGCTGCATGACTAACTAAGGCTTAACTAACTGTCACTTTATTTTCAAATAAATATTCAATAACTATGACCCGGAAGAACTGTAAGGCCACGAGTGATTCTAAGAATTAATGCCAATACTATACTGATATTTATGCAAAAAGAGTTTCACTTTGCAAATTGTACGTATTGTGGCAATAACTTTATTGCTTTATTCACTTTCACACTAGCCACGAGTAAAACGGCAGATTATCAGTTCATAAACACGTAGTTTTCGCCATGTTCCTCGCACAAAGCTTTTTTATGACATGTAAACACTTACTATAGCGCATGAATTGTATGTCGATACATTTCAACATGTTTGCATTATATAACCAGCTGACGTTTATTCTGGCGTGATCAAATTTCACAGTAGCTCGACTGAAAGTGCGCTGCTCTTGTGATGCAAAGGGTATGAGTCCTGAAGAGCATGCAAGTCAACTTATGAAGCGAAAGTGTCATAGTAGCACCACAAAATGACATGTTTGATTCCGCTGTTGTTTTTTTCATCTCACATTTGCTTTTATGACACTATTGTTTAGGTTTGGTTTAAAGTTTATGGTAGGGATGTCAATTTTGTTGATTTAAAACTCGATAGACCATTAACCTTAAAAACCTTATCTGTTTGGGAGAACATTTAACTCACTTTTAGCACCACACCGTGGACATTTCTATTTAGAACTGCCAAAATACGTGTAGAAATGTCTCCACAGTCACTGAATTTTTATGAGATCAGGCTGGATTATAGAAACCATATAGAAAGTTCAAGCTACTGTATACACCCATAAAACATATAATAGTTCTTAAACTTGACCTAAAATCAAAATTAATTGTTTACACTCTATATGCATGTCCCTGATCTTATTTTGCACAATGTATTGGTGTACATTATTCTAAAGAAATAAATGGTTTGTCTTTCTAATCTTTCTAATCTAATGTAATAACTTGCTCCTCCGACGAAAATCACTGTCCTTTTCCACTGATGTCACTTAACGTATGTGGGCTTTTGGATAATGTTAACCAATAGCCAAATAAGCTGTTTAGGCATTGCTTTCGCAAAATCACATTCAGGTCTTGCTTCATTTTAGTATGGAACATCTACTTTACATGATCCAATCACATCCCACATTTGTTTTCTTATTATAAAACCCGTTTCACTCAGAAATACGTTGCATTTTGTAAAATGGGTTGCGATGGCCACTTCATGCTAATTATTGGCAATTTAGTTGCAATATTCCATAACTTTAACAGTATGTTATCTCTTATGGCCAAATTATACTTCGGTTGTCCACGTGCTGCCAAGTCTTGCTCACAGTGGGTGTGATGTAAATTTTGTCGTCTACTGTCAGCTTACAGCCCAATATTTGTAGACACACGACCAGTCCATGTCTTTTCGTGTTGTCTGCACATGTGATGACTAGTTGACCATCCTGACCCATCCCCAGTACACATACACTGGCGGCCAAAAGTTTGAAATAGTGTACAGATTTTGCTGTTTCGGAAGGAAATTGGTAAATTCACCAAAGTGGCATTCAATTGATCAAAAAGTATAGTCAGGACATTACAGATGTAAAAAACAGTACCATCACTATTTGAAAAAATCATTTTTGATCAAATCTAGACTGGCCCCTTTCCAGCAGCCATCACCCCAACACCTTATCCTTGAGTAGTCATGCTAAATTGCTAATTTGGTACTAGAAAATCACTTGCCATTATATCAAACACTGCTGAAAGCTATTTGGTTCGTTAAATGAAGCTTAACATTGTCTTTGTGTTTGTTTTTGAGTTGCCACAGTATGCAATAGACTGGCATGTCTTAAGGTCAAAAAATGGCAAAAAAGAAACAGCTTTATCTAGATCTAGAAACTCATCAGTCAATCATTGTTTTGAGGAATGAAGGCTATACAATGCTTGAAATTTCCAAAAAACTGAAGATTTCATACAAAGGTGCACTACAGTATTCAAAGACAAAGGACAACTGGCTCTAACAAGGACAGAAAGAGATGTGGAAGGCCAGATGTACAACTAAACAAGAGGATAAGTACATCAGAGTCTCTAGTTTCAGAAATAGATGCCTCACATGTCCTCAGCTGACAGCTTCATTGAATTCTACCCGCTCAACACCAGTTTCATGTACAACAGTAAAGAGAAGACTCAGAGGTGCAGGCCTTATTGGAAGAATTGCAAAGAAAAAGCCACTTTTGAAACAGAAAAAAAAGGTTAGTGTGGGCAAAGAAACACAGATATTGGACAACAGATAATTGGAAAAGTGTTATGGATCTTAACCCCACTGAGTTTTTGTGGGATCAGCTAGACTGTAAGGTGTGTGAGAAGTGCCCGACAAGACAGTCACATCTATGGTAAGTGCTACAGGAAGCGTGGGGTGAAATGTCACCTGAGTATCTGGACAAACTGACAGCTGGAATGCCAAGGATCTGCAAAGCTGTCATTGCTGCATGTGGAGGATCTTTTGATGAGAACTCTTTGAAGTAGTTTTTTTTTTTTTTTCAAATTGTAATAGTAATTTTTCATGTTATTAATGACCTGACTATACATTGTGATCAGTTGAATGCCACTTTGATGAATAAAAGTACCAATTTCTTTCCATAAGAGCAAAATCTGCACATTATTCCAGACTTTTGGCCGCCAGTGTACACCGTGTGAAGAATTGTGCACCTGCCATTAACTGTCCTAAAGATTATCACAAAGCAGTCCTATAGCACATGCGTCAAACACTTCCCTATGGGGTCGTGGTCAAAAGAGTACAGAAAGGCTGTGCACCAGATGGAACGGCACATGGAAAAACAAATTATACTCAAGCCTTTAGACTCCAGTCCAATAATGCAACAAAAATGAACAGTCCCAGAACAATTATGTTGGTTGGCTGTATAGATCATTAGATCATTCATTTATTTCCAATTATTTGGCTTGGCTCATTACAAGTAATTAGTGTCCTAATCTAGTTATTTGTGGAAAGCTAGGCTTTAATGACTGTTGATTAGATTATCTGATTTGGCTATTATATGGATGGCTTAACTTTAGGTATAGTTGTCGACTGTTTTGCGTGCACATCCTTGATTAAGTTAAGTATGCACATTTTTTGATTAGTCAATCCTTTGGTGATATCTTAAGCGAGGACAACCTTTTAAAAAAAATTTCAGTGTTCAGATACTTTATGGATAGAGAAAGGGTAGATAACTCTTCAAAGACAGAATCTCTCAGACTAACACCTACACCATTGAATAATGTTCTTCTGGGATATTATTCACCATCAAAGTTTTACATGCCCACACTCATCTTCATTAAACAGTCCACTTGGATTCAAGGAGAACAGGGGCACGAAAAATTGATTGGAGAGGAAATCGTGTCCTTTGAAACCCGTTGTTTAATGCATGGACTAATCAACATTGGAGATAAATCTTAGTGAATGAAGAGTTAGTTGACATTTATCGAAAAATTTCAACTGTTGTTACCTGTCAGATTGCAATATAGAGCATTATGTATTGGATCTAAAAAAAGGGTTGCACAAGGAAATTTCTGACAGTGACAACATTTCAAAAACTTTAACCTTTTTGAATAAATACTGGTGTGGGTGTACAGCACTTTAAGGTCATTACTTTGCAATCAAAGTCATTCCCTGTAGCATTGCTCCTGGAATTACATTTTTGGCACCTTGTGTACATTACTTCTCATTCTGAGATAACAAGAAACTCAGGTGCTGGAAAAGATGATATATTCCAGTAATATATTTGAGTTATTATGTCTGTTTGGATAACATTTTAAAGGGTCATGAAACAACAAACACATTTTTCTGAGATGTTAACAGTCGTATGTATGTTAACAGTCGTATGTATGCGTTTCACATTATTTATTTTTTTGGAAAAAAGTGGTTTGGGTTTAGGGATTTATACGCCCTCCTCTCGGCCGATCTGATCACAATGTTGTTCTCCTTTTACCTCGATACAGGCAAAAATTAAAACTGAGAAAGTGCAAACTAGGAATATCCAGATATGGGACTTTGATTCAGCTGAAGCATTAAAAGGATGTTTTGAAGTTACAGATTGGAGCGTATTTTTCCAGTACTGTGGAAATGATGTAGACATGCTAAATGCTTCTATCTCTGGGTATGTGGATTTTTGTGTGGACAGTGTCATTCCTGTAAAGTGTGTGAGGTGCTACACAAACAATAAGCCCTGGGTTACTAAAGATCTTAAACATCATCTCAATCTTAAAAAAAAAAAAAATCACATTTTTAAATGGGGACAAACATGATGTCAAGTTTTTAGAAAAAGAACTGAAGAAAAAAATTAAGGTGGCCAAGCAGCAATATAAATGGAAAGTTGAGGAAACATTTACAGCAGGCAATGCACGGATGGTCTGGCGAGGCCTAAACACTATGATTGGAAGAAATCAGAAGCAACACAATATCCATTGCTCTGATTCTGCTGGTTTTGCTACTGAATTGAATAAATGTTATGCTCTTTTCAATAACAGACATTTAGATAAGCACTGGACTCCTATAGAGCATCCTGACTTTTCTTCTATAATCATCAAGAAACAAATTGTGGTAAAGGTTTTATCTCAAGTCAAACCTTGAAAGACACCGGGGCCTGATGTAATAAAGGGCAAAGTACTGAGGGAATGTGCAACTCAGCTGAAGGGGGTGCTGACACAACTTCTTCAGCTGTCTCTAGACTGTAATGTTGTACCCCAGGCCTGGAAGGAAAGTACCATTATTCCCCTGCCAAAAAAGGCACCTGCTAAGGAGCTTGAGGACTACAGACCGGTGGCTCTAACATCTGTGCTTTGCAAGTGCATGGAGAGAGTGGTTTGTCAGCAAGTCTCCAAGGCAATTAATTACTGGCAGACTTGATCCACAACAATTTGCTTACAGGGTGGGGCGCAGAGTCGAAGATGCTACCCTCACCCTGCTGAATCAGTCCACAAAGCATTTGGATTTAGTAAATTCCTATGTTAGGATTTTATTTATTGACTTCTCTGCTTTTAACACAGTGTGTATAAATACACTTTTGAGATATTTGGAGGGGCTACAAGTGCACCAAACCCTGATTTTGTGGAATAAAAGTTTTCTACAGGACCGCCCACAACGTGCTGGTAAACGGATGCAGGTCAGAGAATGTGGTTTTAAATACTGGTCTCCCACAGGGATGTGTCTTATCTCCAGTTCTTTTCTCAATTTATACAAACAAATAATAAAAGTAATAAAGATAATCTGACCCTCATAAAATATGCAGACAACATGGCACTAGTGGGATATGTGAAGGACACTCAAACACTGGACAGTTATTTTACTTTTGTTAATTTTCTCACAGCCTGGACAGAGGATAGTTCCTTGGAACTCAATATTAGCAAAACCAAGGAAATGTGCTGTGGTGCCTACAAGGCACACATACTTGTTAAGCCTTTGTTACTTAACGGAGATGAAGTAGAGCAGATGGGATCCTTTAAATATCTTGGAACAGAGATTGACTCCAATTTTACCTTTGATAAACACTCAGACAGTATTTTTAAAAAGGCTTACCAACGCTTAAGTTTACTGAGAAAATTGAGATGCTTTAATGTTGAAAAGGACATTTTAGGAGAAATCACTGATTGAATCTGTACTCACTTTTAACATTGTATCTTGGTTTAACTCTTTAACTGTCAAAAACAAGAACAAACTGTCAAGAATTATAAAGCTAGCTGGTAAAATTATTGGAAAGCAACAAATACCACTCTCTGATCTTTACATTGTGGCAGTCTAAAGGAAAGCTTCTGCTATTACGTTGGACATTTTCCAACCCCTTCATGATTTGTTTCATGTACTTCCATCCGGCAGTTGATATAAGGTACCTCTAATGAAAAAGGCTAAATATAAGAAGACTTTTATCCCTACTGCAATTTAAATTTTAAATAGGATCTTAAGATAAATGTAATTTATCCTACAAGAGTTGTTTTTTTATTTTTATTTATATTATTGTTGTTTGTCTTGTTTGTTGTATTGTTTGTTTGAGCCTCTGTCTAAAGACAATTTTCTACCCCTCCCCCCATCCTCTTTGCAACCTGAACTTCATCAGAATGTCAAATCGTCACCTGTAGTAAAAAAAAAAAAAAAAGAAAAGAAACGATGCAGTGCAACAAATGAAACAGAACGCATGGTTTCTCCAGTTCTTTTTAACTGTCTGAAAAGTGGAGTGATCCTGCATGAGATACCGATAAAACAGTGAGGCAACCAGCGCAGCAATCAAAGCCATCCGTACAACACGTTTACATAGAAAAACAACTGAAAAACTGCGCAGAAAGATGCACACAAAAACACAATCAGTCTGAACAGCCCCTAACTCATCTGTGAGCGAGAGTGTGAAACAAGTTAAAAACATTTTTAATAATATATATTTAGTAAATGTAGCCTATAGACATATACAGTGGGCCTAAAATATGTGGACACCTGAACGCCACACCAATATTTGCTTCTTAAACATTTAATTTCAAAACCATGGCCATTAATTGGGGGTCCTCTGTTTACTACAACAGCTTCCACCTTTTCTGGGAAAACATTCCACTACATTTTGGAACATGGCTGTGGGGATTTGCCCCCATTGAGACACAAGAGTATCAGTGAGGACAGGTACTGTTGTTGGGTGATGGGGCCTGGCTTGCCCTCATTGTTCCAGTTCATCAGTGGGGTTCAGGTCTGGGTCTTCAGCGGGCTACTGAAGTTCTTCCACTCCACACTCCATAAACTGGTGATTTTACTGGTGGCATCCTCTGACAGTGCCTCACTGAATGTGACTAAGCTCTTTGACACGCTAAATTCTACTAAAAATGTTTAAGAGATTGTATGGCTGTATGCTTGATTTTATGCACCTGGTGTATTTGAAATAGTCAAAACCATTCATTAGAAGAGAGTGTCCACTTTGACCATAGTGTGTGTGTGTGTGTGTGTGTGTGTGTGTACACTGCCTGGCCAAAAGAAAAGTTGCATACTCTTAATATTTCGTTGGACCACCTTTAGCTTTGATTACGGCACACATTTGCCATGGCATTGTTTTGACAACCTTATGCAACGTCACAACATTTATTTTCATCCAGAGTTTTAATTAATTTTTGGCCGAGATCTTGTATTGATGACGGGTGAGTTGAACCACTCCGTAAAGTCTCCTCCAGCACATCCCAAAGACTTTTAATGGGGTTATTGTCAGGACCCTGTGGTGGCCAATTCATATGTGAAAATGATTCCTCATGCTCCCTGAACCACTTTTTTGGCATTGTCGTCCTGGAACATGCTCGTGCCATCAGGGAAGAAAAAAACCATTGATGGGATAACTTTGTCATTCAGTACATTCAGTAGTCAGCTGACATCATTTTATTGGCACATAACATTGCTGAGCCTAGACCTGACCAATTGAATCAACCCCAGATCAAAACACTGCCTCCAGAGACTTATACAGTTGATACTATGCATGACAGGCGCATTGCTTCATGCGCTTCCCTTACCCTGACACACCCATCGCTTTGGAATAGGGTAAATCTGGACTCATCAGACTACATGACCTTTTTCCATTGCTCCATAGTCCAATCTTTATGCTCTCTAGCAAATTGAAGTAGTTTTTTCTGATTAGCCTCACTAACAAGTGGTTTCTTGTGGCCACACAGCTGTTTAGTCCCAATCCTATAAGTTCTTGTTGCATTATGCGTGTGGAAATACTCTTACATTCACTATTAAACATGAGTTCTACTGTTGATTTTTTTACAATGTGACTTCACCAAACTTTTTAGTGATCTCCGATCACGATCATTTAAGATTTTTTTTCCGACCACATTTCTTCCGCAAAGCTGACGGTTCTCCACTATACTTCCAGGTTTTAATAATGCGTTGGACAGTTTTTAACCCAATTCCAGTGATCTCCTTAGTTGTTTTCTTTGCTTTATGGAGGCCAATAATTTGCACCTTCTGAAATTATGGGATACGTCTTCCGACATGATTGTTTAAGAAATTAGAAGCTACACACTGTATCAGTTAGGGTTAAAAGAATTGTTGCCAGCTGAAACATATTAATCACTGCAATAATGATTCAATCATAGGCTCTTAAGTATCTGCTTATTTAAATCCAAATGGTGACTTTGTTTTTTTTTTTTTTTGGCCAGGCAGTTTATATACAGACCTGAATCCTGCTCGAACCCCAGTGGTTTGTCAGGTCCTGTTGGGCTCCGGTCAGGTAGCAAACTTCTAACAACCATTGAAGAATTGAGCAGATGGAATCAAAACTGGGAGAAAGCGGCAAGGCGCCAGACAGCAAAACTAGATCTTATTGTCAAAGATACGAATATGCTTTCAACCCATATGCTGTCTACACTGCAAGCATGTGATGTTGACATTTGGCATCCATATATCACAAAGAAAAATGTCTGATTGGTGAACATGACCCTAAACCAGCCTAATTATTCCGGGCTTTCTTAAAACCCAATAGTGGTCTAGTCATTCAGATAACCCACCAACTAGTTGATTTTAAAATACAAATCCCATTTTTTATTTTTTTTTACTCTCTTTTCTCCACAGGGCCTGATGATTTTGCTCCAGAACCTACCCACAATGCACTGGGGCAATGAAGAAGTGAGTGTTCTACTGGCTGAAGCGTACAGGCTTAAGTTTGCCTTTGCCGACGCTCCCAACCATTACAAAAGATGAGGCTCCGCCCTTCGCAACTACTTATTATGACCACCCCAGCCAGCCTTGGTGGCGCCACTGGTTACGTGATAATATTAAACAAGTACCATGATATTTTTTAAGGGGATGGAACTGTGTACATTGGTCCACAACTGTTCCTGAAAATATTCTGCAACACTCCAAATGCCAGGAGTCACTGGACGTCAAATTCTTGTGCTCTTTAAATACACTATTCTGTGTATATGGTTTTCTTCAATTTAATTCCAACCCTCTTTTAAAAACGTTTCCAAGAAAGAGTATTTCACGCACTGAATCTGCAGATAAATTCATTTAAACAGACAGGTGACCCATCAACACTGAGCAGTTGCCACAGCAACAACAGGATGGACACTGTCCCAATTGATTCAAGGCAATAATCAAACATTACTGAGACAAGATGGTTTATAAACTCTCGCAGTAGGACCTTTTGGCTAAAACGTCTTCGAACACTTATTTTAACCTTGGTCTACCTCAGGAATTAGCTAGTAGTCATAGGATGATGATTTTGTCTCTGTATTAGAACAATGTCCATGATGGAATTTGGAATGGAGTCAATAAAATCAGCATTACTGTGGCGGCTGGAGTTTTGTGAGTTGAGGAGAATGTAAACTGAAGAGCTGATTAAATTTCTGCTTTCTCAGTTGCTCACAGGACTGTCAGTTTCATGTCCAATTTTGATACTGATTTAATAATCCATACTGACTGTATGATGTTGTCATTAATAGACATGCTTGGGGATATCAACTACAGATTTTTGACATTTTCTCAGCATTTGAACTGTGCGCTGTTTCAATCATGTCATCGAGCTTTTAAATGCGTGTGCCAGTTCTTATAACTAAATATAAGTGAAACTGCTCTTGATTAGAGTCTAATTTCCCCCTTCTGTACAAGATATATTATATGAATCAGTTTTTTTTATCCTACTTTTTTTTTCCTTTTATATACTGTTTACATGAGCCAGTTAAGTTGTGCCTAACTCTACAGATCAATGACATCACAGATATTTATTTTACTTTTTTGATAATTAAGGAACATTTGCCATCACTCCCATTGTGTTTTACATAAACAGTTCTGCAGCTATACTGGTCACCATTAGCTTTCTGATGGATGGTATAAAATGTACTGTAACTGACGCTCAGTGCCTGGACACATGGGCGTTACAGTACAAGTGACTTGGTTTTTTGACTTCAACCTACAGAAATGTCTGGATGGATTTGAAAAGAACTACTGAGTGAAATGTTCTTAAATGTTCTTGAATTAAATAGCTGTGCACAAAATTATGTTTTCAAAGATGTGTAAATACAAAAAAAAAAAAAAAAAAAAACAATGTAAATAAATACGATATATATATAATTATCATGTGTTGGCTAATTTTGTTAACCCTTCAGATTTTTGAGAACATTCCTAACAACCATTCTGTTGTGAACATTGACATAGGCTTGTTTTACATGCTGAACAAGCTTTTATAGTACCATTTCATCTTGAAATATGTGGTAATGCTATTATTTTACTGCAGTAAACAGTAATTCTTGATTTTGAGTGAAAACAAATGATAATTGGAATACTTTCCCATTGTATCTGTTTAAATCAAATACAGAATCATGATTTATATTCTATAATTTTTATTTTTGCAATATAAATATTCAGCCGGCGAATGAAAAATGAAAAAATCCCATAGACTTTCATTGAAAGGGTCCCTAAACATATCTTGAAATCAGGATATCATTGAGACTTGGGGATGGTCTCTTTTGACTTGGGCCAGTAAGCAACCATCTAGTTACCACTCAAAACACACAGACATTGTATAAATATAAACATGTATCATAAAAATGTAATACGTTTTGTTTTACTCATACATTTATTCAATGTTGTGGAGAATCCAAAGGCATTTGGAACAAATTGAGGTGGTACTCAGCCGAGACTACCTGTAGGCGGTGGTGAGTAAGGTTTTAATGGAGCTGTTGTACGGTTTGCATGAGTGAGAACGCAACCTGTACTAGGGTCCGCACTTGTACAGGAAATAAATGACTTGGCTCATAAATTAACAACATCATTAGTTGCACAAAAACACACACACACACCATTAGTGGTAAGGGAATGTAAGCAGGGCAGCAAATGTATTGCTACCAACCAGCTGTCTCAAAAAAATACAGTTTAGGAGCATCAGATCAAATTTCAAGTTCAGTTTATTTATCAAATGCACAACAATACAGCATACAGCAGTAAATGCAGGCAATGAAATGCATAATCTCTAGAGCAGAGGAAATGAGGAGAATAGCAAATCAGATTCAAAAATAAAAAATAGTTAGAGGTAATCTAAAAAAGAAAATTGTTTTAACCATTTAATAAAACATTTAAGAACACTTAAGAAAAGCTACAATGTAAATAGTATAAATATGATATGCAAAATGAATAAATACAAATATAACTATATTTGGAATGATTAAGAAAGGCTGTGGCTGTTTAGCTGTCTTATAAAAACTGTTCCTAAATCTGTTTGATCGAGATGAAATACTTATATACCGTTTGCCTAAAGGTAAGAGATCAAACAGCTTGTGACTGGGATCAGCTACGATAGACCTAGCCTTCCTGAGGCATCTATCAGAGTAAAAAGATTTAGTCGCAATTCACCTGGACATGCACTTCTGCTGAATTACAGCATGCACAGATGCACAAGTGTCATTCATTCCGGTGCATATAATGGCAAAATAATTAATAAAAAAACACACAAATATAGCGACGTTTTGTGCACTATGCGTGGGGGGTGCTGGAACATTTGCACTTTGATTCGGACCTCAGCAAATAGACACAGTATGAAAACCACCTAAGATAGTTTTTTCTGTTTTTAACTCTTAAACTGGTAAAAAATAAATAAAACATTGAATATACAGTAACAGGTGGGTTAAACTAAAAAGTTTTACTAAAAATGTAAAGACATTTTTAAACCAGTCTTTGTCTGTTATTTGGCTGTTTTTAATGAGATTGTGCTTTTCACCACTTTTATTTATAGGGACAGTATTGGGAAAATGAGTAATGTTGAGTTGAAGGGGATAGGGTGGTATCAGGGTATAACACAAGCCAGATTAAAACTTGTGTTGCCTGCATGAGCATCACAGCCAGGGTCCAAGATTCACTTTTTGACTCACCTGCCATTGGCAAATAAATTATTGGCAAATAACCGCCCATAAATATTTTGGAAATGTTAAGATATTGTTTTTTTATTTGTTTTGTTTTATAAATCCCTGTGACAAACAGTGCTGGCTAAGTTACTCAAAATAGTAATCACTTCATACAGAATACTTTTCTGAATACTTAATATAAAAAAGTAATCATGTTACTAATTACTTTTGGAAATGCAAACTGTTTTTGTTTTTCCCACTCAACAAATTCAAAATAATGTCTACAAAATAATGTTGCATCACACGTTTCTCCCTTACAGTGATTCATTAGGGGCCACACCCCCTCCATCTGTCAGAGAAACGCAGATATGGTATGAAAATTATTAATGTTTTAAATGTTTACTACATAATATTTTTTTTAGAAATATGTGTAACCCAAGTAATGTACCTAAAAGTAATTAACTTAACTGAAAGTTAGTAACTGTAATCTGAAAAAAAAACTATTTTAATTAGATTACATTAACTAAATACTTTGTAATCAGATTACACCCAACACTGGTGACATTATTTAGCTAAACAATGTCATGACCAGGGTTGAGAGGGTTACTTTATAATGTAATCCGTTACAAATATGGATTACTTAGTAGTGATTACCTCAAGGTCAGAATAAAGTGAATAAAATCAAGAGAAAAGCAACATAATCTTAAATATTTTTGATTATGCCATTTTAATTATAGATGCGAACAAAACATGTTTGAATAATGTTATGAGTAATGTAGCTTATACAGTATTTAAGAAAAACATGAAAACAGGGACACTGACTCCTTAAAAGGGAAAACAGATTTTTTTTTCAACAAAATCAGGTGAGTGCTCTATCTGCTACAGAAAAAAAACATGGTTTATTTTCTCATCAGGCAAATACAGTTAGAACAGATGCACTGAATTATGTCTTGGTTAACAAAGCAAAATCTGTTTTTTTACAAGATATACCTCTGATTAATAATCACTGCAAAGAAAAAAATTCTGCCATTGCAATTAGACTAATCTAGAGGTCGACGATATATTGGTTTTGCCACACCGATAGTTTTTCCCAATTGTGTCCAGTGCTGGTGTGGCTGGGAAGGGTCCACTGTCATTATATAGTATGAGAGAGGCCTCTAGAGGCAAAATAAAAATCACTTCACTGATGCCCTGTGGTGTTTGTTTTGACACGTGAGACTACACTCTGCATAGAGCTGAACACTTCAGATGCAGATTTAAAACATCAACAAAGAAAAGGTATATACAGTACACTACAGTACATGTTGTCATATCATTATAAAGTAATTAATTTGTTGACTAGATGCTGTATTAGAAGAGAACAGCAGTATGTTTGCCGACAAGGCTGAGAGGATGCTAATATTAAAGCTACCCTCAAGCGGTTAGAACAATGTGACAAAAATACACACAAGTCCTACCCAAATGTTACCATCTGTTACCATCTATTTGCATTAGTTTATATCCAGCTGGTCACGTTTATGCATTCGTTAACCAGCTAAGTTGCATATTTAAAGCTAGTGATGTGAGAAAGCAAATTAATATCTTCATGCAGTTGAGAGAAACGTATAAACAAATCAGAAACGCATCTGATTTCAATTAAAAAATTTTATCCTCACTATAATACAATGACTTCAGATCGATCACATTCTTGCTTTAAAAAAGGCTAGACACAGCACAACAAATACAGTTTAACAGAAAGCAAGTGTCTCAATATGCTTTTAAAGATCTTTTTAATTAGACAGGTCATCTGAAAAACAGCGCTGAATAAACAAAAAAAAAAAGGGAAACAAAGACGTTCGTCTAGCGCGCGTTTACATAGAAAAACAAATGGATGGTTGAAAAGGTGTTCGGTGTGAATAGCCCCTTACAGTTAATGGAGGTCTTTGGCCATTACGTATTGCTCTCTTATAAGTGTTTCTCAGATTAAGCAATGAGGTGTTTAAATGCTTTGTCAGGAAAGATGTTCAATTAGGAAATTTGTGTCTCGAGATCCTCGTGTTCAGTTCCAGTCTGTTGTGTTCTGTCTGTTTGAACAGCCCCTGGCCTGGGCTCATAGTCTGAGCTGCTTCAACACCGAGTTCAGCCGAATACCACTGATATCTGTGAATATTGCTACTCTACATACAACTGTACTGAATAAAAAAACAATGTGGTATTTCACTGTTATTATGAAGCTTGGGTCTGGAGTAGTAGGAATCATTGCAAGTGTAACACAATGTGAACTGTCTATTGAAGTGCTTTCCCCCCTCATTTTACTTTTGACTTAACATTTGAGAATATAGACCAACTAAAACTTTTTAATTTATTTATTTTATGCACATTAGTTGAAAATTAAATGCTCTTTTTTTTAACAACCAGGATAGGAATGTTCTATGCCAGTGTTTCCCAAACTGGGGTGTGCGTACTCCTGGGTGTATGTGAGGTGACAGTGGGAATACGCGAATACAATTCTGAGATTTACCATTCTTTTAATATCATCACAGTCTAAAATAACATTCAAACCCATGTATTTCTCACTGGCAAAAATAATTTTGTGTGCCCTCTTGTGTAGAAACACCATAATGGTTGTGTCATAAATGTCAGATAAATATGCAATGAAATAACCCTATCTTTAAAAAAAATAAAGGCATCTACTCATGCGTCATGCATCATGCATCACACAAGTATCTTTTATGCCAGCCCAGCATACTGCTAGGGGATGTAGCTTAGTGATAGCAAGTAAAATTGATACTTCACTTTTTTACCAGGCTTGCACGTCAGTCGTCCACGATTTTAGTTTGGCTGTTTTTTTTTTTTTTTCACAGTTTAAAACATAATTTGTATTTAAGGTTAGATGCATCGAGAGTTTTGATTCTGATGATTCTTTGATGACAGGTGTCAGACATCCGGTGCGGCCAAATAATTTTCCACATTCACATGCAGTAATTTTCACTCGCATTTGCTTGCACGCTAGAGACCTGTTGTTACATTGTTGCATGATGTTTTATCTGCAAATGGGCTCAACCTTGCTAACAGTGTCAAATGTGACATAAAAAAAGCACCTTGAGCTGATCGCGCAATTGCACAGATACTTACCCGCTATGCTCAAAGTCGGCCGGCAATGACATACCTGCAGTAATGCACAATTCCAGGCACAGAACCGAACGCTATTCTTGTGTACTGCGGCGCGATGAGGGGGGAGTTTTCAAGTTATGCAGTTATATCTAGCATACCCATCTCAATCGGTAAGCCAACTATTCAGTTTGTACAAAACATGTACAAATATAACATGTTTAATATAAGGGAGTTGTTTTACAAAGATAATTGTGTTAAAGAGGCCCTATTATGCTTTTTGGGATTTTTAGTGTGTAATATAGCTAATAAAGCACAAAGTCCACGCAAAAGGGAGTTATCCTCTCCCACAGACAACATTGCTCAAGAACTACAAGAAATGGCTGGATTGTAGTCCAGCCATTTCTTCCGTAAAGTATCTACGTCACTATGTAATACATTTGCATAATGCCCGCCTAAGGGCTACTTTGGCCTGCCCGCCAGGATGAGTTGTGTTAGTGTTGTCGCCATGTCGAGAAGACGCTGTCTTCTTCACTGCAAAAGCAAAACCTCTTTGTTTGGACTTCCAAAGGCAGACGAATTGAAGAATCAGTGGTTAAAATTTTAATTATTTAGCAGTACAACCACAACCAATGCCGGATTTTCAAGACGGTTACTCCTAAAAGATGGTGTAGTTCTTACTTTGTTGGGACAATCTGGCACTTCAGGATCACAACCTGTAAGAATGCTTGATTATTTGTGGATTTATCTGCTACTGAGAGTTCAAAAGCAGAGTTTTGTTTTGAAGCTATGGTGTACACTCAGTACACAGCTGTAGGCCTCTGCTAACCTGATAGCTAATGTTATTGTGTTGAAATAGTTTTGCTAATCAGCTGCGGGCCCGCTTTTACCTACAATTGTGTAGAATTATGTAGATTGTTTGTCGTTCTTACTATCATCAATAGTGATCAAGTGTGGCGATGGATTTATTTTTACAAATGGTCATTTTACATCTGCAATCCACAGTAGTGCTCGGCTATCTTGCTATGTAATGTTATTGTTTTGGTAAGGGTTTACTATTCAGCTGTGGGCCAGCTTTTACCTAAAACTGTGTAACAAAATGGTCAATCTCAAGAGTCTTATATAATTATATAATTACAAGCTTTAATGTTGCGGCAGCTATCCACGGTTGTCCACAGCTAAATTGCTCACTAACTCTCTAATACCTCCGGTAATGTCCAACTGGGAGTAAGCCTCTGTTCTCCTTTCATAGCACTGGCGAAAAAAGTTCAGCTACACCCATTCCATCAAAAGATGACTAACTTAGATGCACTATGTGTCTTACATGAAGCTTTGTTAGGTTCACAATAATCAACAGTGTACTTGTAAGAAAGCTACAAAATTAAAACTTACCACTGTGAAACGTCCTGCTCAAGTCGTGCTTGCGAAGGTGGTTCAGGTCGATCAGCTTGTTCTTCCAAACTTTCATTATCAGACTCAAACTGGTATGGCAAAATCCAATGCCATTGTTACCGTAGTTACAATAGTGTTTACAGCTGTTAAGGAACCCTGAAACTCAATTATGGTAAGGGGCGTTACATTTCTGACACATGCTCTACGTGGTTGACCAATCACAATAGACTAGGCCAGCTGACTAATCAGAGCAGACTGGGCTTTTCAGAAAGGGAGTCTATAAAGAGACAGGACCTAAGTCAGAGCATTTGAGCCAGAGGATGAAAATAGGTTTAGCAAAAATGTACAGTATGAGAAAAATAATGTATTTTTTGAACATTAAAGCACATAAACTTATTCTAGTAGACCCCCAAATTAAAATCATGGACCTGTAAATTAGCATAATATGGGCTCATTAAATATACATATTTTCAAAATACCTTGTGTGAATGTTATCTATGCGTTAGAGAGTAGATACGCGAAAGGATGTATGTTTGGAGGGGTACGCCACTGTAAAATGTTTGGGAACAACTGTTCTATGCAATAATATAATCTAAAGCACGACTGTTTTATGTGAGTCAACAGCTGCTTTAACAAAATGAACTTCAATCAGACGGTCTGATCAGCCCTACATCGCCTCGTACCACCCTTTAAAAAACCCTCAGATCCACACTGTACCCTCATTACAGCCATTTCAAACACGTTTTCAAAATCACCACATATACTGTGGTTTTAATGTGGGGCAGGAGGTAGTTAGGTCCTGGTGGTTGTGTGCTGTGGGTTTGCCGATTACAGTGTTAATATGCACGCTGGATGTTGGGCGGGAGTTCCTCTCATTAGACTAACTGATGTTCACAGTGGCAGGTAATTAACGGCTCACAGCAGCTCTTCCAGGCCGTTCACATGCATTAAAACACATTCAAATAATCACGGTGCCAGCATGTGAAAGATGGCATAAAATGAGAACCTGAGAGAGAGAGATGGGATGCAGAGTTTATCAATGCTGACATGTGCAGTTGTGCTCATAAGTTTACACACCCCTAAAAACTAGATTACATTCACCCTTGGTGAAATTCCGCCATCGCATTGGGAATCCATGTGGTCAGGAACTTCACTTGATGGAGGCGAAGAATTTTCCATGTGCATTTCCCATGGGCTTCAAGTTTGGTGCACTTTGGCATGCAAATTCCCATTATTGACAAATGGCAACTTGCTTGGTTTGTCCATCCTTCATACATAACACATGGGGGTTTCACACTGACTTGAGTTTGGAACGGCATACTACCACACTACACACACGGTCTCATGACAACCTGTAATAATTTGTATGAGATGGCGAAATCATAAGATATCGTACAAGTTGACTCATACGGAAAGGTACAACTTTTATTCCTACAGATAAAAATCTATAAACTAAATCAATACATAACAGGCATCAAATTTTAGCTAGTCTTATATCCAACACTTTAAGAAAGTAAATGTCTATGAACAAATTTGTTTACCCATTCCATATTTATTTTTGCAATACTGATGTATGTCAATAACCTGGAACACAATGTTTTCTTTCTTCCGTGGTACACAAAAGTTATTTTCTTATTAAAATCATAGTTAGGATTAGGTTTGGGTTTAGGGGTTTAACTTAGGAAAAAGTGTAATAACATTGTTAGTCAGTTTGTTTATTTTTCTCTATGGGAGTAAAAGGCTGACATTTTTGTACAAGCCAATCTGTACGATTTTACCATCTTGTATTATTATTACGACTTCTCACGAGACCGGGTTGATACTGTATACTTCTTTCTGCCATATCTTTGTATGTCGGAATTAGTAATAGTATGTTAGTGTGCCATTCCGAACTCAATGTAAGCGCAGCGTAGTTCTAGCGGGAAGACTAGCAACTGTACATCATCGTACCATTAGCTAGGTAACTCCTAGCCAATCACATGTAAGCCATTGCTTTATAAGTATGCTCACAATCTATCACATTGCTGTTTCAGTGTGCTAACACCGCAACATCATTCTATAGCACTGTCTGACGTTGAGTCCATTTCGCTCTCCGACTAGCTAACAGCCAGCTATGGACACAGACTTATTCACTGCTCCTTACCTGATCCAGAATCAGCAGTTCCTCACGCATCACACATCCGCAAATTTCCAGATTCTCAGTGGGATCGCGCCCTCTCGGAATCATAATAAGACATGTTCCGACCTCTCCAGGCCACAGGAGAACCTGTGCACAGAACATCTCTGGAAGCCCGCCTTCCCTTCCCAAAGACGGCGTCACTTCATCTCAACTTCTGCCTGCATCAAACCCATGGGGAGTAAACAATCAGCAAACCCGGATCTTCATCCATATCTCTTTCACTCAGGAGATCTCCCTCAATCGAGCCACAGCATCCTCAATCGGAATGCACGACCCGGCGCGGAAGGAGTGCGCTCCTCGCCAAGTCTGTCAAAATCATCAGCTCAGGCAGCAGCTGATTTCCATCAGAAATAAGCTAAGTTCTCATCATATCCATCAAATGCATTCAGATTTAGTCATGGGTCTAGGCCTTTGTTGCCTATGCTGTCTGTTCATCAGAACACATCTGCATCAATATCAAAAGGCAATATTTCAAGTCAACAGCGCATTCGCTCTCATAGTAACAGCAGGCAACCACGCGTCCATAGCATGATCACATGAGGGTAACTAGGTCAGGTTCACTCGCATGTTATTCACCGTGTTGCATGCCCGAGTGTTCCCCATCGGGGGATTAAGATCAACACTCAGGCATGTTATAATGTACAGTGCTTATTGTACGGGGTCTCATCACTCCATTCAGTAAGATATCCCTGTTTTGTTGGTCACTCTTCGCTCTAAATCACGTAGCGGGCACTTTCCAATATAAGGTACCATCCCTATGCCCTACTCACTAGGAAAGACAGAGCTCATGATGTGGGAACTCCGAGGGAGTGTGACATCACAGTTAATATAGTCTTCACTAAAGTCTCGTGAAAGGGTCCTTAGTGAAATAATTAACTTATTTCGTTGGATTCAACATTTCGAGCGGTGTTCCCTACCCGAGCGCCTTCAAGGGCGCATTAATGCTGCTTCAGAAAACACAGTGTTTTCTTAATCTATACATATTCCTCGTTCCCTCGGAAGCACCACTGTTGCAGCGTGCCTCTGACACCTAGCGGTAGGCTCTGCACTGCATTCCCTTATTCATCAGATAATTTCATTACCAGCGTAATGCATATCGCCTATATGATCAGGTCATACAGGGGGTAATTCCTTTTTCATGCCATATTTAAGTTTTATTACTCATTCAGGCATTATTAAAGTGCAAAAATATGTATCGTATGTCTTCATAAATCATTCACTTTCATCTTTGGTTGGACCATGTTTCAGTCTACGGGGATCTTCAAGCATTGGGGCTTTATCAATGTTCCAAACTTCAAAGCTCATGAGTTTAACAGTCATGTCAGCTTAACTACAGTACTTTTAATTTAAGTATCAACGCATTTCATTGTGATGCTGTTCACGTTACATTTAGTAGCAAGTAAGCAGGTTTCGCAGTTATTGGATAAAACCTGTGCCGAATCAAGCTCATTAATATCATCTTGCTACTGTTAATTTCTGTTCCTGCTGGTAAGTCATAGCTCCCTCCTAATGCTTTTGTTATTTCTTCAACTATGTTGCCAAATGCCTTATTGATTTTAAAGTTATCAATGTTTTCGTTTTGCTCCACTCAATGTATGCATATATAATAAAAAAAAAATATAAAAAAAAAAATTGCATTCAGGGCAGCTCTCGTCAACAGCAGGCAGTAGGTTTCACTCCTCTGGACATCACAGTGCTAGATAGGATTCTTGCAGCGGATACCGAAATTCAGCTCACTGGAGCTGCATGTCATGGACCATGCATGGTCTGCTGGTTTTACGGGCAAAAATATTTTAAAAAACAAGGGCCCCGCCACGTCTCTCGAATTTCTCCGCATCACGCTCGATTCTCTAAACATGCAAGCTTCCCTGCCTGAAGATAAACACTACAGGATCAGGTCTATTTGCACATCATTCTCTGGTCAGTTTGGGTCTCATAACGCAATCTCCTGTCCCTATTAGGCCACCTCAATTTTGCCATGCGCATCATTCCTCAAGGCCAAATCCCAAATCCCCAGACGACATGTCCCTTTTCAAGGACGCGGCTCACTCCGTAAGATTCGGGGGATATTTTCTAGGATCATGGTTCACAGGGAAATGACCAGACAAATTTTTCAATATAGCTTCCTACGCTCCCTCATCCGCTCTTTGAAATTTATCCCATTGTCATGACCAGCGTTATATAGGGTTCCCTTTGGACACACAAACGTGTCGTAGTTTTGCGACAATTCGGCAGTCGTCACTATAATCAATTAGGCCGATCCTCCTCTAGCCATCATGTCCCTTATGAGACGTCTGACATGGCAGAGCATTTTCTGCAACTTCATTATCTCAGCCAGACACATTCCTGGGTTTTTCAATGTAATCGCTGACTCCCTCTCTCGTTTCACTTCCAGGAGTTCCACAGACCTCTTTCAGCAAAGATATCTCAAACAACTCTTCCCTCATTGGAGGCTTTTCATAATCAAATGTTGTTTTCTTTCAATGAAGGGACTGCACGCAACGTTGCCATTATCATATGGCTTTACGCTATGTTGTTCACCTTTCGGCAAAGATATTGCAAACAACTCTTCCCTCGTCGGAGGGTTTTCATAATCAAATGTTGTTTTTCTTTCAACGAAGGGATTGCACGCAACGTTGCCATTATCATATGGCTTTACGCCATGTTGTTCACCTTTCGGCAAAGATATCTCAAACAACTCTTTCCTCGTCGGAGGGTTTTCATAATCAAATGTTGTTTATCTTTCTACAAAGATACTGCACAACAATGCTGGCCTAACGTAGGGCCTCATACCACGTTGTTCATCTTTGGCAAAGATTCTGCACAACCAGGGGCTCCTCGACAGAGGGCCTAAAATCGCACTCAAGGACAAGGATAAAAATTAAACAAAAAATAAATAAATAAATAAAAATAAAAACCCAGACAAGAACAAAACCAAACTCGAGGAAAAAAAAAAAAAAAACTTACAGCTTTTTCTATTGCAAAGGTATTGCACAACCATGCCAGAGATATTGTGCATTTCATGTCAAATCTAGGTGTTCACATCTCTTTTCTTTCCCCTCTTCTCCAGAATGAATGCCTAACACAAGACCTGGTTTGTACCTGACTGGATCTTCTCTTTTGGGGGTAGTATTCTACTATCTCTCTTTTGGGGTAGGCTCCTCGCCCCTGCTTCCTATCTTCTGTAGGATATGACGGTTCCGAGTACAACTTCTTCGGACTGCCAGACGGGGCTTACGCCAAAGAGAGACATTACATTTCTGTTTTATATTCATCAAATAAATGTCATCTTAAATTTCACTCAAGTCTGTGAGTCTTCCTGATAGAAATGTAAGCACAGCATAGTTCTAGCGGGAAGACTAGCAGCTGTACATCATCGTACCATTGGCTAGGTAACTCCTAGCCAATCACATGTAAGCCATTGCTTTATAAGTCTGCTCACAATCTTTCACATTGCTGTTTCAGTGTGCTACCACGGCAACCTCCACCACCCCACCACCACCAGTTGAGTCCTGTCCTTCACGGGGGTAGGCTCCTCGCCCCTGACTCCTATCTCTGGCAGGATATGACGGTTCCGAGTACAACCTCTTCGGACTGCCAGACGGGGCTTACACCATTATATTCATCAAATAAATGTCAACTTAAATTTCACTCAAGTCTGCGAGTCTTCCTGATAGAAACCATTTGCTTCTCATCCAGCCACGCCTTCAACAGAGAAATATTTCCATGCAAGGGTGAATGTGACTGAGCCTTTCTAAAATCTGTACGTTTAACATTTTTACAAAATGATAAATGATAAAAAGAGTCTTTTGTTTTTTTATTTAGTACTGCCCTGAATAAGCTGCATAACAGATATACAAGATAAAATAATCAATAATATTTTTTTTTTTTTTAATTAAGAACCAAGGCTGTATGTTTTATACAATTTTGAACAGGATTATTGGTGTATTTTTATGTATTATTTATTACAATTATTTGGAATTTTTTAAATGTTTTATAATGCTATTATTTACTATTTATTTATTTATTTATTTATTGATCTTGCAAATATCTGTTATGTAAAATAGCTTCATCAGGACTGTTTTAAATAAAAAAACAAAAGCATGTAAATTATTATCCCTTTAATTAAAAAAAATTAAAAAATAAGATAAACATCTTGCAGATCCTGTATGGGGTAAATTTATGAGTAGAACTTTGTGTACATTCATAGCTTTACATTCTTTTATCTTATTTAATATTTTAGAAGTCCTGAAACATGTCGTTTTTAGTTTTCAATCACTCTGCGTGCAGCTTTGAAGTGTTGTCATTGATGCTGTCTGTCAGCTGCATGCTCCAGTGATCATGGCAAGTGTCCCAACACAATGATACAGGGGATCCCATGTGGACTACTTAAAAATGTTCAGACAGTTAAAGTTTAGTAGAAAAACAAATTTGAAAGAGTAGACATTCTGCGCCACTAGCAACACCAAACAGAACAGCAAAAATAACAACATTTGAATTTCTTGAAGGAAAGAAGCATTGCTTGCAAGGCAGCAAAATAGAAAAAAAGAAAAAAAAAGTGTTAAATAGGCTTTGGTTCTGTGTAAATGAAATGCTGCATCACTTTGTCATTGTAATAAAACTGTTGGCACACATCTTGATTTATGTGGGCTATGCACAGATCAACACATACAGTCACTGTGCAGTAATTGTCCAGTAACTGTCCACGGATATGTATGGTTAAATTGATGAAAAAAAGAAAGACAAGACCAATCACAATTCAGGATGCAAATATTACAATGACATCATTGCTGCTGGTTACATTTTGAATACATTCTAACATTCTATCAATACAGTCAAACTTTGATCTTGGAATTATTTTTTTGCTTATGAATGGATTTTGTACATTAAGCAGTTTGGAGTGAATTAATTGCAGAAGTTTAATTTAAGGGGATTAGGGCTCTAGAAAAAACCCCTAACCAGAAAGTTTGAGGAATATTAATAAAGAACTGTCATACAACAGAGACTATTTAGCCCAAGACGAAGCTCTTGTGCTAAAACGAATGGGAAAAATATTGAAACATCTAACATGGTGGATGCAAAGGAAGTCCCGCCTTACAGGTAAAAGGGCCAATCACCTTTTAGATACAGACATCGCCTGTCAGTCAACTCAAGAATGCAGGACCAGCCTTAAAATTAAAAGTTTTTAGCGTGATATAAGCTAAAGAAGCACAATTTATAATACCATTATTGTCAGATTTTACTGGTGATTTAAAAATATATTCTTTGACTGTAATCTTGCCATTTTGGAGATTTTAGTCTTTCCCCATTCAAGTAGATTAAGCTGTAATTTTATGCCACTTGTGTCTATAGAAAAAACTGCCCGGGAGCATTACCAAGATGGCCACCCATTGGATCGACTTGCCTTGAAAAATACATTGCATATAAGCACTGTTATTTACAAACAGATTTTTTAATAAAATTCCCACTCAACCCCCAACAAGTCATAGTGTTTACATTCTTCAGGATGTCAACCTATGAATGGCTCACTTACAGTACACTCTGCATTTTTTATTTTTTTTTTTATTTTTTACCATTTATGAGGTCTGCCATGTTTAGTTTTCAAAATCTATTATGAATTATGAAAGCACACTTCATTATAAAAATAAAGGATTAAATGACCAAACATCTGTGAGTACAATCAAAAGTACTCTCATGTTAAAGGACCACAATATACAGTATCTGTTCCATAATCCTTGAGTGATTGGATAATATTCAGGGATTCATACACAACATGTTTTCTTTTTAAGGGATTTCTCAAGATGTTTTAATGTACCTCTAGTCAAACTAAAGCATCAGAAATAATTAAGATTTTTTATTTATTGCATTTCTGATTCAGTTCCCTCTAGGATTGCAGGATTCATTTAAAATTTAAATGGTAAAATAAAAATAAAAATGTAGTCATGTCAGCATTAAATTACACATATATGTAATTTTCAAGCTTGTTCGAACTCAAGAGAACTATAAAAGCTTAAAAAATATTGAGTATCCTTCCAGTGTGAAGAATCTAATGTGAGTTCTTAATAGCAATGTGTGTGTTTGGCTTCTATCTACATACATTTTATATACTTTATATTTTCATTTTATATAATTTATATTCATTTGATATTCATATTGCCTCTCAAGTAACACCAACAGACAATTAGTTAAAGGGTCAGTTTGCCCCAAACATGAAAACTCTTTCATCATGTACAGCGCATACCCTACACATGTTGTTCAAAACCCATGTAACTTTCTTTTATCCATAGAAACACAAAAGTCATTTAGGCGCATAGCAAAATGTCCAAGCTGCTCTTTTCCAAACAATGCAAGTAAATGGGGATGGGCACTATCAAGCTCCAAAAATCTAATTTGCACTTCTCCATATTCAAACTTAAAGACATAAGTGTACTTGTAAGTCGCTTTGGATAAAAGCATCTGCCAAATGCATAAATGTAAATGTTAATGCAAACACAACTAACGTATGACTTCAGAAGACTTGGAAAATACTGTGCAAGGTGTATGGACTACTTATATGATACTTTTATGATGCTGTTTTGTCATTTTTTGAGCTCAACAGCCAACAGCCTGTATTTTACAAAGGACATTAGAATAAGTAAATGATGACAGAATGTTCATTTTTGTGTGAACAAATCTTTGCTATTCAACATTTTTCTCTAGTTGATATCTAAAAGCTGTGTAGCCAGAAATACTAGAACATTTTAGTACTGCCCAGGGATAAAAATGAACTATACCAGCTAATGTGATTACTAATGGTGGCTTGCTACCCAATGACAGCCATGTTGATGCATCTACAATACATTTTTACATCTCTGAAAATGAAAAGGGTTATAATAAATTACCAACTTCCCTTTATTCTCCAAAAACACATAAATTACAGTAATAATAATAATAATAATAATAATAATAATAATAAATAAATAAATAGTGAATCTAATTCACATGAGGTTCACATTAGTGATGTATTGGGTTTCACTTCTGTAAGTAACATTAGATTGTTTGGTCTGTCTAGTCTACAATAGTTCACAAAGGTTACTAGATTTTTTTGTAGCAACAATTAAATAATCTGCTCTATAAACAGAGATGTCTTTTCCAGCTTTTAACTGAAAAGTTAAACTGAAAAGTGAAAAATAAGACTGGTCTTAGCTGGTCTCCCAGCCTGGCCAGGCTAGTTAGTTGGCTGGTTTTAGAGGGATTTTGGGCACTTGGTAGCTGGTCAGACCGAGAGACCATCTTAAACAAGCTAAAATGAGCTTACACCAGATACATTTTCTCAGGGTTCTGTAGAATGGTGATCCTATTCCTCTCCTGATAGACTTAGTTCAAACTCTTTTCTAAGTTTCTGTCTGTAAATAAAAGCTGTTAAAAGATAAAAGTAACGTAAAATTCTGCAGAGAGGAAGTCATTGAAACTTTTCATTATAGACGATTGACAAGAGTTCAAACTCAAGACAAAAACAAAACTGTCTGTCTTATAAAGAACTGCGTTATCAAAATGTGGCAAAAATAATATTAATTACTTAAATATTTATTCTAATTTTATTATTTAATGTTATGATTTGCTTTGAAGATTTTACTATCGCATAAGCACTTAACAAAAACTCTGATAAGACCTGAAGAAACGGAACAGGGTCTGATGGAATTTGAACCAAAACGATATGATTCACCCAGGTCAAAAACCATCATTAGATGTGCATAACAGATTGCAATCTTTTCTAATCTATGTGAAAAAGACTGCAAAGAAACAATTTGAATTATCAGGGGAGACCATCCAGTCCAGAAGCTGCTGCCCCTCACACCTTGTGCGGTTGCCGGACCTAGCCCCTTAACTTGACCAAACCCTTTGAACACTCCCTGACCTCCAATGAGGACAAAGTCATCGCAAGGGCACCACACCATATATATTTCTTTGCAATTCCCCACTGACAATTTATTTCCCCTTTTTAGCATTTTATGTTCATTATTTTTTTTAAATAAACGCCTCTCCGAGACCTGACGCAACACCCACTGTATGTCTTTGCACATCCCGCTACATTAGACAGCAAAACTTGGAGTCTCTATGTTAGGTAATTTAGGCTGAATTATCTGCAGTAAAGTGTGGAGGAAAAAAGGAAATAGAAATTTGAATGCAGGACTATCTTGCAAGCACTGTATTGAATGCAAAATTGAAGAGTTTACCTTTTCTAGCTTGCAGACCAATCTTGGTAAAATTTTTCATTAGAATAATTATCTTTGTTTATAAGGTCTTGGCTTAAATTGCACTCTATGGACACTGGAAATGACTGCATGGTGTATTATGAGACAGCCCATGTTTTTACAGTAGTGTGGATTCGCTTTTCTTTTGATTCTGACCTTCTGTCATGCCCAGACAAAGAGCATAGGATTACGGTTTCTAATGGCCGCCGCTTTTGAGTATGTGACATCAAATACATATATACCTTATGAAGGATGTTTTTATAGAAATGGTTGAGCAGGACAAGCTTGCAGAGACAAATGCTGACATTACAGCTCTGAATCAATTTCAACAGGCTATTCTGACCTTGGGATCCGTGTCCTCTGTCAGCTCTGGTCATATATCTGTTACTCGGCAGACTGCAGCGAGATTGGCCGCTGAGCGCTGACGTGCTCCGTGATTGAGACACAGGCCTTTTGTACAGTAAATGTGGACCATTATGGCATGAACAACGCATGGGTCATTCCTGTTATGCAGTACCTTTTGTACAATACATTTTACATCTCTGAAAATGAAAAGGTTTATAACAAATTACCCACTTCCGTTTATTCTCCAAAAACACATCAATTACAATAATAAATATAGCGCAAGCAGCAATTATCGGGGTCAAGCACAGAAATGGCAAGAATTAGTGAAAATTGCATTTTTGTTAAAATTTTAGTCAAACTGCTCAAAAAGCAATGAATAGAATCACTTGTAATGTAACAGACACTTTGGCTGATGCCAAGAACAATGTATACCAATGACAAATGATTAAATTATCAAAAGTTATTAGCATTTTTAGAAACTTCATTATGATTTGATGCAGCATGATACATCTTATCGTATTTCAATTATTTTATCAAAATACACACTCGGATAGATGTGAACTCTTTTTTTTTTTCATTTCATAATAAAATTGATAAAACATTTAAATGCAATAGATTAAAATTAAATAAATTCCTTACAAAATGTTGCGAATGTTTTCTTCTTTAGTTGTCATATGAACAATCAGACAGTAAGTATACTGAAGAGCTAGTTTAGCCCGTTAACTGGCATCGTCCCATATATGCTTTTTTTGCGTTTTTTATGTTTATTGGACTATATTACCTTCATATCCGACTTTAATCTTGACAAACCTTATATTGTTTGAAAGCTACAAGTCTCTAACTTCGAAATATGCCCACTGTATTGCGATCTGAATGACGTCATTACAGAAATGCATTAAAATACTGAAAGAGTGGATTTTAAAACAAGCAACATGTGAGCGATATTACTTATCTTTTATATCTTCTGGTTTTGATCTGATCAGATGATGGCAGGATATTCAAGCATACAATGCATGGAAAATGTCCATGACTGAAAGTAGACTTTGAAAATTGAAGAAAACTTTAGGAAAAAAACGACTGATCATCCTTTGCTTGTGTCGTCACATCAATTGATAAAATATTGATTATAAAACGTATTTCATCAATCAGCATTGAGGTCTTGGGGTCTCCGCTATTCCGGTGAAATGTCCGCTTTGTTTGAGCCCACCCACGAGTCTCTCTGTAATTCATAGGTGGAGCTGTCAATCAAACCAGATCAAAGGCTCCATGGCCTCTCCAAATGCGCATTGGCTGTTTCAGTGACTAGACCCAGCCAATGGATCGCTAGTCAAGATTTGATTGACAGGTCATGTAACCATTGGTATGACGTTTCTATGGTTACAGGGGTTGGCCTTGCTCATTCCAGAACAGTGACATCATCCTAATGTGTGTTTGGATAGAGAACCTAAGGCCTCCATTACCAGAGGTGGGTAGATTTGCAAAAAACTGTACTCAAGTAAAAGTACAATTACTTTAAAAAAAGTAATTACTCAAGTAGAAGTAAAAGTGCTAACATAAATAATTACTTAAGTAAGAGTAAGAAAGTATCCAATTAAAAGAGTACTCAAGCGACTTTCTTCAGCAGAACACACATGAAGTTTTTTAGAAGAATATTTCAGCTCTGTAGGTCAGTACAATGCAAGTGAATGGGTGCCAAAATGTTTATGCTCCAAAAGCAAATTCAGGCACCATAAAAGTAATCCATACTCCAGTGGTTAAATCCTTATCTTCAGAAGTGATATGATAGGTGTGGGTGAGAAACAGATCAATATTTAAGTCTTTTTTGCTAGAAGTTCTTCTCCCAGCCCAGCAGAGGGCGATATGCAGAGAAGAATGTGAATCACCAAAACACAAGAAGAAGAATGTGAAAATGATCTGTTTATCATCCACACATTCTCATATCACATCGCTTCTGAAGATATTGATTTAACCACTGGAGTTTTATGGATTACTTTTATGCTGACTTATATGATTTGTTTTAAGCTTTAAAATGTTGGCACCCATTCACTTTTTTGGACTAAAAGAGCTAAGAAATTCTTCAAAAAATCTTGTGTTCTGCAGAAGAAAGGAAGTCATATACATCTGGGATGGCATAAGGGTGAGTAAATGATGAGAGAATTTTCATTTTTGAGTGAACTATCCCTTTAAGGGGTCTTGTCAGATCTGGATGAATTTGTCAATAAGAAAAGAGGTTTGGAAACCTTTCTAGTAATTATTACAGTGAAAACGTGAACAGTGTCCCACAGGGAAATATAAACCAAAGCAAGATCGTGTTTTATTAATGCCTACATTAGCTATTTCATAGCTTTTAGTTGTTAGTTCAGTGTAGTTAGTTTTCAGTGTCAAAAGTATTTTGATCATAAGTTCTGTGCAGCAGTACTGTCTGCTCGTGCTCCAGTTGTCAATAACGCGATCGGCAGAGCAAAAGGCATTTACACTTCACATGGATTTTACATGGATTTATACAGTTAATCAGCCCCAAGTAGCTGCAATGCGTAAATACTGCTTATGACATTCGGGATGCAGGACAAAGCGCACTGATATATTGCTGCAGATTTAAAAATGTACACTTAAAAACCGATGTCACAAGAGCCCATATTTACAGAATCACCCTGAAAATTACCATCACCACATCACAGAAAAGCCTACATTAAAGCCAAAACTTACCTCAATGTGCTGCCTTAAGTTGGAGCTGCAATTTTAATCTTGAAATATCTGCTTGACTTGGTGTTAAATGAAGGTGCTGTATGACGAAACTATTCTTTTTATTACTGTGCAGAGCTAAGAAAGTGTTTCACTTAGTTAGAAGCACTTGATGCTGCAGCAGTGATGGACTCATCTTGAGTGACAGTCTGTGACAGCGCACGCAGCTGTGTGAACTTACGCTGTCGTAAAAGTTCCATTCAATAATCTCTCAATAAATTACACATTCATTAAAATTAAACCCAGTAATGTAACGACAGGAACGTCGCCCATTTTAATGAATTAAAAGTAAAAAAATGTCATTAGAAAAAAAAAGTACCCACTTTTAAACCTACTCTAAATGTAATTTTTTTTCCCAAAAGTTACTCAAGTGAATGTAACGGAGTAAATGTAGCACGTTACTACCCACTCTGACCATTATGCACTGAGCTTTCTTCCGTTTCTGATGACCAATCGGAGCCGAAATCTAACATTTTAGCTGCTTCTTTCAATGGATCTATGCAAAAACAGTACAATCTAGCTAGATTTGAGTACTTTGGAATAAGTTCCATTTAGTTTTGAGGAGTAATAAACGCCAAACCGGCAGGAGCGCATATTCTGTGTTTGGACTCTTAGCAGCTATTAGGGATGGGCACGAGTACTCGGGCACTCGGATGTGACAGCAATGATCGATCACGAAAACGATGATCGATGGTGATCACGCATGATGTGACTTTTCACTTAATTCAAAATTCAGTGACAGTTATCTGACAACTAAACACAAATGTGTCAAAGAGGGAGCTTATTTTTAATTTTGAGAATGATTATGTTGTGGTTTTGAGGGGTACATTGATTATCAAAGACATCTCATAGCAACCAAACTGATATACCACGCAGCAATGCTATTGTTACGATCATAAAAAGAGAGTGTAATTAACTGTGTTTTGAACACCTGTCTCTGCAAAACGCTTGCTAAACACGTTTTATTATCATTTAATGTAATAATTTAAACTCGTTAATGGATATTATTTAATAAAAGTAAATGTTTGTTACTGATTGTAAACCTCCCTGCCCTAAGTGATGTAACACACTCCTGCATCTCGCCTAAATGGTAGTTGAAGATTTCCACACTAGTTTCCAAGTTAGAATTCCGACATAAAGTGTCATTCCGTTGCACTTTCCCCACCTGAAAGGTAGAAATTCAGACTCTCCGAGCTGAATGGAACGCTTCATGAATCAACACAGCAACAATACGGAGCATTTTCCACAGGAGCGAACACTTGGACACACACACCAGGCGCGTGTGGCAGTGGACTCAATGCATATACAGCAGGCGAGTGTTTCAAACAGCTAGACAAAGCGCAGCTAAATGGAACAGAATGCAGTGTCTTCAAAACTGAAAGCGATTTGAAAATAGACAGTTCAGACAGTCACGGAAAAAACAGGTGCGCGTTTACTAAGATTACTACGGTAACCTGAAGGAAGAACAGACAGACGCGCGTTGTGCACATTCTTTCATTGATTTGGGCAGCGAATCTTCACATAATGACAAAATATGTTGCATTATATTTTTATTATGCAATCTTTTGTACATTTTGTAACAAATTATTTTACAACAGCCTATAAAAATGAATAGACGATACACTGGAACAACAAGACGCAATTCAGCAGCCAAAGACATTTGTCAGACATGTTATTATATATACAGTTATGTATATGTAATTACCCCTCGAGTACTCGAGTAGACAAAATGACCAACAATGCAAATCTAAATGCACAGGCGCTGATCAGTGTGAATGAATGGGCTCTTGGATCATTTATTATTTTATTTTGTGGTGTAAACAAACTATTATATAATTTATGGCAGAAAAATATGATATGTTTGTTAGAAATGTGAATAATTACTGGCTTCCACTGCTAACAATACTTACACTGTAACCATGCATTATAAATATAATAACAATAATTATAATTTGTAATGAATTTTATATAATGTTTTGCAACATTTTGAGTGGTGTTTCTAAAATTAGTTTTTCAAAAAATTTCTGAAATTAATTTTCACACCAATGGAGTTCTGATTTCATCCTGTGGCCACTTGAATAAAATAAAAGTTAAAGTGCATTGCATTTTTCATTTCAATAAACTTAAACTTCTATATATATATATATATATATATATATATATATATATATATATATATATATATATTATTATTATTATTATTATTATTATTATTATTAATATTATTATTATTATTTTATTATTATTATTATTATTTTTATTATTTTTTTTTTTTACTTAAATAACTAATTTCACTTGCACAATAATCTTCCAAGTGTCTTCTTTAAAAAGAGTCCATAAATAGGTTTGTAGACCCAGGCATTTCAATCTGAGTATGTCACCCTTGGAACAATGGAGCTTTGGTGTCATCTTGTGGCCACATTTGATATTACGTCTACAATAATTCTAAGAAATTTGGCGTTTTATAATTTATTTTACTTTACCAAAATTAGGTCTCTAGTCCCAAGCATTCAATAGTAAAGTTGAAAATGTAATTTTCTGGTAAATGCTAAAAAAAAGGGGAGTGCCAGTTAAGGGAATAGTATACCGAACATTTGTTATTTAGAAGTCAGAGATGACAGAGTAAAGAAATGCAGTGCAGTAAGTCAGATGTTCATTTATTAACTGTTCTGGGCTGTGTTTCCCAAAAGCATCGTTAGTGTAAATTTAATGACCATTGGTGCCTGTGGTACTTATGATCAGAGCAACTTGGGCTAACAATGCTTTTGGATAACACAGCCCTGAGTGATTCCATTCATTTAGATGAATGATTTATCAGACCGAATCAACATGGAAGTTTATGAGTAAGAGTGAATTATGGCGATGCTATAGAGTAATTTTTTTAATTTGAGTAAATTTAGTGGAATGAGTGAAAATGACAACAAGAAAGAAGTGTTTTTTGGTATTATTTGGTGGTAAATGTTTTTTTTTTTTTTTTTTTTTTTTTTTTTTTAACATTATAGGCTATAGACTGCAAGCTCACAAAAACTTTTGATTAGCATGATCTGAAGATGATCTGAGCAAAATTTGGTGAAAATGCGATTATCGTTGTGTGAGGAGTAAAAAAAAGAAGGTTTTAAATTAAATTAATAATGGCCGACAAGAAGTTTGGTCGACCATGACAAATATGGTATCGTTGAACTCGGCTTGACCCAAGGAATCTATCAAGATCAGTGTCATAACAACAGGCTAAAATTATCAAAAGTTATTAAAATTTTTATATTTCATTTTATTTTTTTTACCACAAGCTAGCACTGTCCTGAAACTTGTTGAGCACCTTCAGGGCATTGTGCCGATGACACATACCGAGTTTCGTAATGATATACCAATGTGTTTTGTAAAATACAGCATTTTACAACAAAATTCAAAATGGCCGATGCCCAAAATGGCCGACATTGGTATCATTCGACACGGTATGCCCCACAGAATCTAAACAGTGCAGTTTCGTGATTTTAGGACAAACCGTTCAGAAGTTACAGCAAAAATAGCTGTTGTTTTTATCTCCTGACCCATAGGGGGCACTGCACTGGAACGCTGCAGGTCACATCAGGGCATTATGGCTATAACACATACCAAGTTTTGTCACAATCTGTCAAAGCGTTGTGGAGATACAGTCTCAAATTCAATTTTGCGTGTTCTTTGTTGAATTTGTTGAAGTGCCATTCAAAAATGGTTTAGTATATCAAAATTATTTAATAGCTTTTTGTCCTGAGTGTCTCCAGATGACGGCCGTCATTTTCTGTGCAAATTCGACATACGGCCTAGGACGAGTTCGAAAAAGTAGGTTTTTCTGAAAATTCAAAATGGCGGAAAATCTAGTCAGGCGGAAATTGAAACCATGGTATGCTATTGACTCGGCTCAGTAATCACGGGAACAAAGAATTTAATCTCTTTAATCTTGATTTACGGTTCAAAAGTTATTAGCATAAACATGAGTGAAACATTGAACTGTTGGTGGCACTAGAGGGTTTGAGTTAAAGACTCCAAATTTGCTGTGGTTGCACTTCAGACTGTCCTCTACCAGTGTGCAAATTTCATAACTTTCCCGCGAACGGTTCTATGGGCTGCCATAGGAACCATATACAGAATAAAAAAGAACACTAACAAACACTACTGGTGCCTACGCACCATCAGTGTTTTTAAAAATAAAAATAAACCTTACAATGCACATCTAATTCACATGAGGTTCACATTAGTGATGTATTGGCTTTCACTTCTGTAAGCGACAATAGATTGTTTGGTCTATCTAGTCTACAAGAGTTCACCAAGGTTACTAGATTTTTTTGTAGCAACAATTATATAATCTGCTCTATAAACAGAGATGTCTTTCCCAGCTTTTGTTAACTGAAAAGCGAAAAATAAGACTGGACTTAGCTGGTCTTCCAGCCTGGTTAGTTAGTTTGCTTTTTTTAGAGAGATTTTGGCCACTTGGTAGCTGGTCAGACTGAAAGTCATTCCTGTTATGCAGTACCTTTTGCTGTTGTAGCCCATTTGCCTCAAGGTTTGACATATTGTGCATTCTGAGATGCTATACTGCTCAATACAATTCTACAGAGGGGTTATCTGAGTTATCGTAGCCTTTCTGTCAGCTCGAACCAATCTGGCCATTCTCCGTTGACCTCTCTCATCAACAAGTCGTTTCCGTCCGCAGAACTACCTCTCACTGGATTTCTTTTGTCTTTGGCACCATTCTGAATAAACACTAGAGACTGTTCCAGGAGATCAGCAGTGACATAAATACTTAAACCAGCCTGTCTGGCACCAAAAATCATGCCATGGCCAAAATGACTGAGATCACAATTTTTCTCATAACACTCTTTTCCAGTTATCTGTTGTCCAGTGTCTGTGTTTCTTTGCCCACTCAAACCTTTTCTTTTTGTTTTTTCTGTTTCAAAAGTGGCTTTTTCTTTGCAATTCTTCCCATTCCCATAATTCTACGTTTGATATAATGGCAGTTGATTTTCTAGTACCAAAGTACCAATTTCCTTCCGAAACAGCAAAATCTGTACATTATTCCAAACGTTTGGCCGCCAGTGTGTGTGTGTGTGTGTGTATATATATATATATATATATATATACACACTACCGGTCAAAAGTTTAGGGTCACTTACTCATTCTTTATTATTATTATTTTTCACATTCAAGGATAATAGTAAAGTCATCAAAACTATGGAAGAACAGAAATGGAACTATAGGAATTGTGTTGTGACTAAAAAAAAAAATAAAAAAAAAAATCAAAACTATGTTATATTTTAGCATCTTCAAAGTAGTCACCCTTTGCCTAGAATTTGCAGAAATGTACTCGACATTTTCTCAACCAACTTCTTGAGGTATCACCCTGGGATGCTTTTTAAACAGTATTGAAGGAGTTCCCATCAATACTGGGCACTTATTAGTAGCTTTTCTTAATTATTCGGTTCAAGTCATCCATTTCTAAAAAAAAATATATATATTTTTTTAATAAAATCTAATTTTGTAATGAAATAAATGAATATGTTGGCACAATTATATTTTTGTCTACAAAAGTAATTTCAAACATTTAAGCATATGCCTTCAGATCAAAAGGTTTTTAAGATCATGAGAACATTTCAGTCAAGTGACCTCAAACTTTTGAACGGCAGTGTATATATATATAGGGTTGGGAGGGTTACTTTTGAAATGTATTCCACTACAGATTATAGAATACATGCTGTAATATGTAATTTGTAGCGTATTCCGTTAGATTACTTAAGGTCAGTAACGTATTCTAAATACTTTGGATTACTTCTTCAGCACTGGTAGATTTTTTCACTTGTTTTGACTATAAAAACTCTGCCAGTACAGTAAGACAAAATACACATGTCAAAAATACATTCTCTGAAAAACCTAAATATCTTATGCAGTGTTGTTTCTAAAACAAGATCAATCTCAGGGGCAGTGGTGGCTCAGCAGCTAAGGCTCTGGGTTACTGATCAGAAGGTCAGGGGTTCAAGCCCCAGCACTGCCAAGTTGCCATTGTTGGGCCCTTGAGCAAGGCCCTTGACCCTATCTGCTCCAGGGGTGCCATATCATGGCTGACCCTGCACTCTGACCCCAGCTTAGCTGGGATATGTGAAAAAAAGAATTTCACTGTATATGTGCAAATGTGTGATAAATAAATATCATTATAAAAATTATAATTTATCTTGTTTTAAGGATTTTTAGATATTTTTACAGGAAAACAATACAAAAATTATCATCAAGAATATGATTTTTGCCCTAATATCAAAGGTCTTACTAGAAAAAAAAGTTATTATCCAACGTGAATTTTCTTTTTCTTTTTTTTCTTTATTTTATATGATCGTGCCTGGTAACGTGCATGTAAAATGGCTAGAAATAGCATTTTAGAATCAGAAGAAAGGGACAATAAAGTTTAACCTAACCTAACCTAATTGAAAAAAAGTGCATAGAAGAAATGGCTAAAATTATTCAGAACTGAAAAAAGTTCACTGGTCATAGTAAATGGATAATATTTTAAAGATTAAAAAGCGGGGCCTGGGTAGCTCAGCGAGTAAAGACACTGACTACCAGCCTTGGAGTCCTGAGTTCAAATCCAGGGTGTGCTGAGTGACTCCAGCCAGGTCTCCTAAGCAACCAAATTGGCCCGGTAGAGTCACATGGGGTAACCTCCTCATGGTCACTATAATGTGTTTCTCGCTCTCAGTGGGGCGCATGGTGAGTTGTGTGTGGATGCTATTGAGAATAGTGTGAAGCCTCCACACACACTATGTCTCTGCAGTAACAGGCTCAACAAGCCATGTGATAAGATGTGCAGATTGATGGTCACAGAGGCAACTGAGATTTGTCCTCTGTGACCTGGATTGAGGTGAGTCACCTCACCAACATGAGGACTTAGAGTGCATATGTGTCTCAGGCTAAACAAGATGCTTACTGTGATTTAGCTGATTAAAACATGTTCCATGTTTTAGGATCTATATATGTTTATTCTAGTGTTACAGCTTAAGCAACATTTCTATTAAATAATCAGAGGGTTAGGTTAGGTTAATACCAGGGTTGGGTCATGAACAATATACCTATAAAGCAATAAGAGGGTTAGATTTTGGGTTACGGTTATGTTACCCTGCTGAAAAGACCAGCATGCAAGAACTCATGCTGTTTATGCTGGTTAGAACAGGTTTGGTGCTGGTCTAGCTGGTTAACCAGTATGTTTTTTTTTTATTATTATTTTATTTTTATTTTTTTTTTGGTTAAGTTCATCAAAAAGCCTTTTTGGAACACCAGCATCCCATGTTGTGGACCAGCATTCAAAAAGCAACATATTATATATATATATATATATATATATATATATATATTATTTATTATTATTTTTTTAAGGGTAGTACAGTGTAGTAGACTGGGGCTGGATTATCATTCTTATCAAACAATCAGAGGGTTGGGTTCATGTTAGTGCCATGGATGCGGCATGAACAACATTCTTACAAGTCAATTATTTCCATATGATTTTAAAGTTTAGAATTAGCATGGTTTGTTTGATAGGAATGTTGTTTAGCACCAAGAAAGATGGTGATCTTGGCAAATGTTTTTCACTCCAATGCTCATTGCTTTATGACCTCTTGCCATGGTTAAAACCTATCGTAATCTTTTGCTGAAAACATCTTGCTTCTATCAATGTATAACTGTAGTGAATATGGACACTCCCATCTGAAAAATCACTGCTCTGTCCCGTCAGTGATAAATGTCAGAAAATATTGACGAGATCATGGGTCATTCACAATGGATTTTTACATTAATTTAGTAACATTGTAAAGATGTCCTTTTGTCAGCAGGTTTTTGTTTAAGTGATCCCAGGTGACGTTTTTGTTTTAAATCTCTGTTTAATATGGCTAGGCTAACACGTCAACTGTGGTGATTAACGATCACATGACAGATGACGTGTGGTGATGTGTGACACAGACACAATGAGTAGACTCGTCCAGTACCTTCTTTCTCTCTCTCTTGTGATTACAGAGCAAATTCTAACATCACAAAAACCCAACTTCACACATGAAAGGTGTTTGATAAAAGACAATTACACAAGGCACTATTAACTTATTTACATACGCCTGCTTGGGTATGTACAATTGTTACAGTTGTTGTTCAAACTAAACAAACCAAATCCCTTTAAGGCCAAAGAATACTCATGACTATTTTCAGCAGGATAACACTTCATCTCAAGCTGCTGTGTCCGAATTTGCATACTTTCAGAGTATGTACTGCACTTGTTGAAGTACTTCTTTCTCAGCTGTTAATAACATACAGAGCTACTTTGACTTATAAAAAGCACTCAAACATTTTGAGTTTGCTATTCACAAGAAGCATCTGCTGACATGGACCATGCCTTGCAAAAAAGAGATCTCAGAAGACCTATGATCAAGAATTGTTGCTTTGCATAAAGCTTGAAAGGGTTACAAAGTTATTTTGAAGAGCTTAAATATTCATCTGTCCACAGTTAGACAAATTCTCTATAAATGGAGATGATGTCATTGGAAAAGTGGGGAAATCAGTATGTTCAGGGGACAAAGAGAGTCCTTTTGTTTAGAAGTGCTATCATTCAAATTCTTGTTGCATTGTTTTTGATGAAAAGTTGCAGGAAGGCCAGGTGGTCTGGATTTGTCATAACTCTTTGAGTCTGAGTTGAGTGGAGATCTCTGTCTTTATTATATGGCTTGTGGCAGTTTATACATTATACTGTTAAATGTTATTTACTTCAAAGCTAAAGAGTATGTGAATTTTATTCACTAAACTCTCTTTTTCTAAAATCATCCAGAGTTAATCATAACAATTTATCAACAATTTATTTTAGTCCTCTGTGGCATTTCAGTCTAGACTGGTGTTGTCTTCGGTAGCAGATGTTGTTGTGACCTTTACGGGAAACGGCAGAAAATTGTTATAGTGCAAGTAGCCAGCAGTAGTTAAGCAGCAGTGACAGATTGTTTGGGTAATGAATGTCCCTAAAAGAAGTACTTAAAATGGGAAGTGTTGAGGCCATAGATTTAAGTTTGCCCACAGTTTGTTCTGTGTCAAATGAGGGCGGGCTAACAGTGATCCGAAATTGATTTTCCGTCAGATTTCAGTCGTGTTTATAACACACTAACAGGTATTTTTAGTTAACATTTTGATGACGTTTGGATTTGAATGTGATGAAGCTTAAGTGAAGCTGCCTCAAACAATTTGTTCATGGTCTTTTGTCACTACCAAGGTCTGAATCAATGGAATGTTGTCTTCTGTTTTGTGATCACTACAGTGGACAGCTATTCAAAACCTGTTTTCTTGTAGGGTTTTGCATGGGTTTTGATGGTCTAGTTGCACATCAGCCACTTCAGTGGATGCTATTACGTCATCCCATACATTGCCACCCATTGGCCAGCCGTTGTAAGTACATAAAAATTTTCTCAAATCCAAGATGGCCGACGGAGTGCCAAAAATGCTGAATATCTTGCCAATCCTTCTATAGAAGGAGATCCTCGCAGGTAAATAAAATTTGGTAACATCAATCGTAAAACTTTTGAAGTATTGCATTTATTTTGGGAGGAAATTCCAATTAATCATCTGTCCACTAAATTGGAACTCATGCATCACTGGCTATATGTTAACTACAATTCATTCTATTACTGCAACTGTTTTTTTTTTTTTTTTTTTTATCCCAATTTGGAATGCTCAATTCCCAATGTGCTTTTAAGTCCTCGTGGTCGCGTAGTGATTCGCCTCAGTCTGGGTGGCGGAGGATGAATCCCAGTTGCCTCCGCGTCTGAGACCGTCAACCTGCGCATCTTATCACGTGGCTTGTTGAGCGTATTGCCATGGAGACATAGCGCGTGTGGAGGCTTCACGCCACCCACCGCGGCAAGCATGCTCAACTCACCACGCACCCCACTGAGAACGAACCACATTATAGCGACCACAAGGAGGTTACCTCATGTGACTCTACCCTCCCTAGCAACAGGGCCAATTTGGTTGCTTAGGAGACCTGGCTGGAGTCACTATTACTGCGACTTTGTTGTTCTTGAAAATACTTAATCTGCAGTAACTTTTTGGGCTGTATTCAATTGATTTATGTTTTTAGAATGTAACATGCAGTTTATGTGACAAAAACAACATTTTGTGCAGATTAGTTCCATTATGTGAGTGACAGTTAGTGTCTTTATATTTTTTAGATCTCAAGTGCAGTTCGAGATAGAAAGGCCTACAAGATAGTGGAGCAATTACCATCGGAGTCAAGTGAGAATGATGCTAGTGGCAGTGATGAGGAATGGTTGCCAGAAAAAGGATTAGGAAATGCTAGCAGTAGTGATAGTGGAGCTGAGGATGCAGAGGGAGCTGAGGATGCACCCTCAAGAGGGTGGGAGGGAGGAGAAAGGAGCGAGGAGTAGAAAGAGGGTGGGAGGGAGGAGACAGGAGCGAGGAGTAGAAAGAGAGAGGGGACAAGCTGAGGAGTCAGGAGCAAGGTTCAGTGTGTTTGCATTGCATTGAGCAGTATAAGATGATGTAAAAAAATATGTGACACATTAGTTTTAACAGCATAATATATAATTTTGTTCATTGGTTTGCTAAGTCCATATTTCTTCAGTTTCTTATTTCTTTACAACACAAACGCATGCTGTCCACCTGAGTGGACATATAAAAAACTCTTTGAAAAATGTGTGTAAAAAAATTATGTTCAACTTTATTTTTGTATGCCTAAAGAGGATTAAAAACAATTGGGGAAATAATCCTGACTAAGGTTGTCATAATTCATGCATGAAAGGGTTAAATCTCATTATACATTTGCATTTCAATGCAACAACATGTTGATTATGATTCTGTGATACCAATTATGCGAGGAAAGGAAATATAAACTACCATGTTTGGATTTGATCTTATCCATGTAATATGATCCCATAGGTCTGAGCTTTAAATTAAGCTTTAAATGATTTACAGACTGATAATACTAATAGAGCTAGTTTGATTACAGATTTACATTTCTCAGCGGTTTCCGTGATATTGCGTCTTCATGATATAACTATGCGTCATCCAGCTGCAGTAATGTGGGCAATAGATGGAGCCTATTGTAGTTAATGTACTTAATTGATAATGTAAGACCGCCTTAGTGATATTTATGGAAAGTTATTATTAATTCATCTCTGGTGCCTTTACACTATGTGTATCTGAAATCACAGATTTTTTTTTTGTTTTTAACTGGGTTATACTTGATTGATTTTTCTTAGAGATATTTTATTTTAACTATAAATAGGACCTTCTAAAAGCTCACTGGTTCACTACTTGACTAGATTAGATTCCTTGACCCCCAATATTTTTTACTTTTCACTGCATTTACTTCATTGATTTACTTTTTACATAGTTTATTTTGTTTATTTTATCTTGGCTGTTGTTCAGTCTCAGTTTCCTTCTTTTTCAGAAGTCGGAGTTTATGCTTCAAGCTGTACGCCACATGAGCTTCAGTAGTTTGCAAGTTAATGTAATGTAGGATAGGAGGGGATTGGAGAGTGAATTCCGGTTGAAGCACTGAAGGGACAATGGTGGTATCGGCCGCAGGGAAATGTGCAGGAGGGACTGTTACTTTCTAACGCGGGGGATGGGCATGGTCGCCAAAGACGGAGGCATGAATCCTAACCGCCCAGACTGACCTTAAGTCTTCCTCCAGGTTGTTCGACGGGTGGGCTCATGCAGTGAATGGTGCAAGCCCCATAGGAGAATACTCGGGTCACCCCCATTGTCTGGCAGGATCGCCAGGCCCCCCCTCTAGACACAATGTGGGGGCCCTCAATGCATCCAAAACTGGGGAGTCCTCGCTGTGCTTCGAAGGGGAAGACCATGATACAAATAAACAAGAGTTAGCTCACACACATTCGAAATGAGAGAACCCCCTGTTGCACATTGGAAGGGAGAGCCCTTGAGTTTTTAGGTGGGCCCGTCCAGCAATATGAGACAGGGGGGCTCCTGGGATGGCCGGAGAGGCCCCCACAGGGCCTAAATGGTGGGGCTGGCCTGGTGGTCTGATAAGGCATGCATCCCCCTGACCCTGATTGTGAATGAATTGTAGTTAGCTAATGAGGGCTTGCTGAGCGTTTGTGATGTGAAGACGGTTGGTACGAATGTAACTAAGGTAAGCGTCAGATGACCAATGTCCTAGTAAACGAATTTGATGCTTGGGCAGGCCTTTCTGGGCTGTGGTGGTTGCGGCACCGATGCGGAAGAAATGGCTTGAATATAGTTTTTCTGAGATGCCGGATTTAATCAGAACGGATTTGAGATGTTTTTGGAACCAGAATCGTGAAACTGCTTGGTTTTCGTTGTCTACAAAGAGTAGGTCAAGAGGGTTTTTGGATTGTGAACCTCTGTAGTGGAGGTAAAGTGCTTGTGATTGAAAGGGCTGGATGGGTGTGGGCAGGTTGAAATTTGGATGCCCTCTTTTGGTCTGATCACTCTGTTTGATAAGGTATCTGACTGTCTCGTGGTCTATGATATGGAGGTCTGAAATGGATGGATTCTTGGGTCAAATTTTGCCATGGTAGTGAGATCTGAACATCGGAGGAAGCCGAAAAAGGTGAGGATGAACATTGCGTCTAGTGTTTTTGAGGTGTTTGGAGATATATAGTAGGTATATAGAGGGTATTTAGACATCGGATGAGCAGGTCGATGGTGAGGGGAAGCCTAGTATCGGTTCTGGTGGGTTGGGGTTTGTGGATACCTTGATGAGAAGTGAGATCTGGGGATTGTTTATTGAGGAGTTTTTCAGAATATTAGTTTATAGAAAAAATGGATGCCGCTTAGGTACCTCTTGATGGTTCCTGGATGGAGGTTTTTGGATTGGTTGTGATGTGATGTGAAGGAGGATATGGAGAGGAGAGAAAAATCAGGAAATGGCAGGTTGTAGGTTTGATGGAAATTTTTTTAAGCATTTCCACGCCGTCCAGTAAGTTTGGATGGTTCGGTGGGAAACGGCTTGGAGGATGGATGTGACGTCCTTATACTGTTACATTGGTGCAGAGACCCGGGAAGGAGGAGGGATGCGCTGTCGTGGGCAGCCGCGGCTATCCGCCGGGGGACGGAGGAGTTGCTACCGGCCGCCTGGACGTGGAGGAACAGCCGCCATCCATGAGGGGAGGAGGGGCTTGCTGCCAGCCGCCTGGAGCAGTGGAGCCACTGCCAGGGTTGGAGGGGCTCAGTACCGGCTGCCAGAACGTGGAGGGGCGTTCCATCCACCAGGGGTTGGAGGACTCATTGTTGTCCACCCGGGGAGGAGCGGCTGTCGTCCACCAGAGGTTGGAGGAGTGGTCGAGGACCAGGTGACAGCGTGTCTGGGAACCGGTGAGCACTTTGTTTTCTCTCTCTCCTCTCTCTCACTGTCGCACCGCCTCACTCTTTCCCTCTCCCCTTTTCCCTCCTCTTGTCTCCCTCCCAGGTCACGAAAAAGGTGGGAAAAGCCTGCCGGTAGGCGGGGCCAGAAGGACAGCGCCCCCCTCCCCCCAGAAAGTATTAAATATTACTTTGACTGTTCAGCCGGTTCCCGCCTCCTCCTTGTCCATACTTATACTGTTACATTGGAATCTAGGGAAGCTTTGTGAAGGATTCTGAGGGGGTGATTTATAGAAATTTCAGTTCTGAACAAGGAGGAACTGGGGTTGGTGTCAGTTTCGCTTCTGGGGCCAAGGCTCTGAATCTCTGAAAGAGAAATTGAGAGAGAGAGAGTCAGCAATCTGATTCATTGATCCTGGAATGTGTTCAGCTTTGATGATGAATTGGTTACAAATGGAAATCCAAATTAGGTGCCTAAGAAATAGCAATATCTGCCTTTGTTTATGCTATGTACGATGGCTTGGTTGTCGCAGTGAACTAAAATACTTTTGGATGTCCATTCCGACCCCCAGAGGGCGGCTGCTACTACAATGGGATACAGCTCGAACAAGGCAGAAGATTCCAAATGGGAAGGGGATTCTGTTATGTTGGGGGGCCAGGAGAATGCAAATCATCGGCCCTGGTAGTAACCTCCGAAACTGATTGATGGGGCTGCGTCGGTGTACAATTGGATGTCTTCTGGTAATGATATAAAGTCGTCATAGGAAAAAGGAGATGCTGTTCCAGTGTCTGATAAAAGTCAGCCATAGTTGTAAATCTGCCTGGCAGGCTTGGTCCAGGACTATGGTGTCATTTAAGGAGTGGACGGATGAGGCTAGGGAGAGGTGATGTGAGAAGAACAGACGACCTTGGGGAAGGATGCGCATGGCAAATTTAGGTGGCCAAGGAGGGAAAGGAGGTCACGCTTATTGCAGATTAAGTTTGTAAGGATGTCTGAGGTGATTGAGATGATCCTATCGATTTTCTCCTTGGAAAGAGAAGCGAGATATGTGACGGTGTCATGTTGGATGCCTAAGAATTCGATGGAAGTGGATGGGCCGGCTGTTTTTTCTTGAGCAATGGGAATTCCTAGGTTGGAGAAAACTTTCTTCACCATGGTTACCTGGATGAGATAAGGTACAGAGTGACTGTTTAAGAGTAACCAGCAAGCTGCATACAAATGGAACCTGTGTGAGCACCTCCGCAAAAGTTACAGATGTGCAGGAACGGGTATGATGTTCTATGGCATCTGTAATCATTGAAATTGTTGCAAATTTGTTTGCCTGCTGAAAAGATTACAGATCTTCCTTTTTTATCCTTGATGTAGGAGTTTGATGGATTGCTGTTGGGTTGAGGGACATAGTTAGTCGGCTTGATCGCGGTAGTAACTGGTTGGGGGTGTGTGATTGAGGGGCATGAAGTGGTTAAGTGCTCGGTTCACCTGCAGACAGTGCATGAAATGCTTTTACATCCTAAAAACACCCTGTTATGGAGATCTAGGTCTAGCGCTCCCCAGTATTGGCATTGGTTCCACTGCAAAACTCTGGCTTCCCATTTGGCTGAAAAAAAGCTTGTGATATGTAAAGAAATGACTTCCGCCATAAGAGAGCGATAGTTCAACGATAATGGAAAAGTAGTCATTAATCTCGCGCCATGTATGAGGAAACGTGGAGCAAATGATGTCAGTAAAATGCCCGAAGGTGATGCAAAACTCGTCGAAGGTGAGCGTGCGAGAAGAGCTAGGGGAGGGATTTTATGATAGACTGAGAATTCACCGCAGTCTATTGTTCTAACGGTTGTGCTGTTTGGGATTGCTGTCAGTAAAGAAGAGAGATCTATGTCTGTACCTGTGAGAATTTAAGAGCAGAGGTGACTGGAGACTGCCGTGGGTTCTGAAGCTGCGGCGTTTGAGGGAATAGAGAGAGGTATAGCAGTCTGGAGTTTGAATGAGGGAGGGCAAGCTGGAAATCTGGGCTGGCAGAGTAAGGATTCTGGAACGGATTCGCTTTCTGAGGCAGCCACACACAAGGAACGATTCCAGAGTAGGGGAAAAAAGGAAGGTAGGAAGCAGGGGGGTAAAGTGAGGAGGAGAATGGGTCTGGGGCAGAGTTCGCCAGCGGAGGCAGCCTCACGCGGGAATCCACTCCCACTGGATAGGAAGAAGTAGGGGGGAGGATGTTTGCATGAGGAATGGATTGTGTTACATTGGTTAAAAAAACGGAGGCATTTGTTGTGGTAGCTTGGAGAGGAAGAGAAGGAGGCGGAGAGAGTTCAGTGAGGAGAGGGGATGGTGACGTGCATTGGAAGTTCTGCGCAAGCGGAATGCACGTCAAGGTTAATATGACCGCTGGAGCTGGATGTCTGTGATGGAATTCCGTGGATTTCTATAGATTTTTGGTAGAGGACTGCCGATTTAGAGTGTTTAGCAGGTGGAGGAGAAGTTGGAAGGGCGGGTGAAACGCGGCGAGCAAATCATGGAGCTGCACTTTGTTTGCACGCAGAGGGTACATGATGTCTGTGACCGCGAGAGCATGTCTTAATCCATTGACGGTCCATTTGGCTATACTGGGGATGGAATGGCGATCGGCCGTGGAAGAAGCATGAGATGAGGAGGTATGTGAAGCTCTTGAGGGAGGGGGAGAATAAATAATCCGGCGGCGCCACCTGGGATAAGAAGTATCCGAGTGTGAAGCTTGGCGGCCTCGAATCGCTGCTGGAAGTTGAGGAACACCGTTGGGAGAGAAGATCCTGGGTTCAATGTGCTGTTGTGGGGAGTCTGGAGCGATTGAAAATACGTCATCGTAAGGAAACAGTTATATTTCCTGAGACATCTTTGAGTATGGGTGGGGCTTAATGACGGAAGACTCGACGCCATGTAGAGGTAAGCGGCTGTTTATATACGCTTACTCTGGTGATGTGATTGGTCAGATTAAATGATCTTGCTCCTCCCGAAACTAGTTTATAAAACTCCATATCATGCATTTCATTGATTAATCCCAGTCGCATTTCCATTGCAATTATTTACTAATTATTTATTATCTAAAGATCAGCCTCATGATTTTAGCCCAAACTATTCAGAAATTCTAAACAAAAACACATTTTTTTCATATTTCTTGATACACTTACACACACTTGGTTATACCATATACCAAGTTTCATTTCAATACGGCAAAAGCGTTGCCAAGGTATAGTTTCCCAATCTCTTGCAGCAGTAAATTGTTAATAATTTATTTATCACCCTAATCATTCTCTTCTTTTTCAATCTTTTGCATTTTTCAGTCTAAATCAGCATACCACTGATATACCTAGCAATGTCATTGCTGTTGATTTTATTGTCATACATTTTTGTTCATTTTATAATCATTTTATGTTGATTTTATAATTTTATGACCAATTAATGTTCGTAAAGTTTCTATTGTTTTATGCACTTAAAATGAACTTGATGTCTCAGTGTTTTGAATTATAAACTTTGGCCATGCACTGTCATTGCTGTTAGCACCAGTGGTGAAGACGAGGATTCTCGGCGGTCTCCTTCAGATCCGTTAGCGTGTTCGGTGGAACACGGAGAAATTTCAACTCGTTCAGTGAAATGGAGATTGTATGGCCAAAGTCACAAGTTGTACGTCACTTCCTTGTGCAACGAGGCTATACCTGAGAGCAGCAGAGCTGCGTCTTGACACAGCACGTAATGTCGCTGGAAGCAACACCCAGAAAGATCTCAGAGGATTTTCTACTCCCGATGACGTCATGGTTGAGGGCGCATTCTGTCGTGTGCCTCATCCAATAGGAGTTGAGAGTTCGATCCTTCAGAATTTCACACATAGGTGTAAAATGAGCAAGGCTTCATGGGATTTGTAGTCTGTTAGGCTTTATGACTGTATGTAGGCCTCAGTCAGGCTTTATGACTGTATGTAGGCCTGCCTTTGTCTCATATCTGAATACATGAGGTCCAACAAAAGCGATGGATATATTCCCAAAGGATCTGATTCATATATGCCTGGAAGACAGAAGGGGTGTTGGGAAGTCCATACGACATCACCCTGTACTCGTAGTGGCCAGTAAGGGTGATAAAGGTGGTCTTCCATTCATCTCCCTTGTGAATACGAATTAGGTTGTAGGCACTTTGGAGATCAAGCTTAGTAAAGATTTGAGCCCCCTTCAAGTGTTCATGATGAAAGTGACTTTAGCAAACTCAGTGGGGAAACAGTGCAGCTGCATTTCCATCGCCAGTGAGCATTGGAGGAGAAAACCGTTGCATTCTTCAGCAGAACCGGCATAGCTGGCGGGTGTGGTCAATAACCTGGATAGATAGTCTGTGGAAGGAGGTAAGGAAGGAGGTGTGTGAGTGGAATCCCTCGATGTAGGCATGAAAGCAATCTGTTCAATGGTGCCTCCCGTAGTGGCAGCGGAGGAAGAAGCAGATGAAGGAACAGGTGCTGAAGACAAAAGATTGGGTACTGCTTGAAGCACCGCAGCCTGATTTTCACGGAGCTGCCGAACGGTGTTGTCCAGGGAGAGCACTGATGGAGGACAATTTGATTCCACTGGGTTCATATTTTCCAGGTCTAGTCTTCTGTCAGGATGAAGATGACACAGGAAGGAGGAGTAAACACAATAGCTGGGATATTTTTTAAAGACAACAAGAAACACTCAGGAAAACAAACACAGGTAAGTAACCACGGATGATAGTACTTAACAGAGTGTTGAAGAGTATTCATAGATGACAAACGAGAGTTGGGAAGCACTACTCGGAGAAGCAGTGAGGTCTGCATACTGTAAGTCCTTGACAAGACTAGACAATGATGTCAGTTTCAGTGGGGTGAATATAGTGTCTGTGATTAGTGAGGGATTGACTGCAGGTGTGCATTAGAAGTCAGGGGAAGTAGAGTGGAGAATTGAATGTCTAGGAGAGCCCAATGGGGGGGGGGGGGGGGTTGGTGACACTGGGTGTTATGAATAACATCGTCTTATGTGCATTTCCAGTTTAATTGTATCCGACTCGATTATGTTATAAATATAGTAGACATGTGTATAGATAACTGACATGTCTGAATAAATGAGCAAAGACCGTGCTTTCTCACTGCTGTTTGACTGGCAAAATGAAGCTGTGTCACCTAAAAGATAAAACTTTATTAACCCTCTGGGGTCTAAGGGTGTTTTGGGCCCTGGAGAAGTTTTGACATGCCTTGACATTTGTGCTTTTTCAGTTGCTTAAAAACATATTAATGGCTAAAGTCTGATAACACTGTATTCAGCACAAACTGGGCTACAATAATATGTGAACAACATGTATGTACATGAAAATAACGTTTATGAGTGGTTTTTGGAAAAAACAAAAATTTTAAGTCATTGAAATAAGGCCATATAACACATACTAAACATTTGTTCGCAAGACTTTTGAGAACTGGATCTTGTAGCCTAGAGTTTTTGCTACAAAAATTATGTGAAAACCATCCTGATCACTCATTCATATAAAACAATATAGTCATTTAACTTTTGTAAGACAATTTTAGTGTTAGAAAGGCCATATGTGAGGAGGCATGGATGATCATGAATATTGATGTGATTCACACCTGAGGAGACAATGACCCCTCCCCTGAGAGAGAATGAATGTGAGGAGACTTAATGATTGAATGTATTGTTTGTAGCTTATTCACAAAATCAAGTTTAAGTTAAAAGTAGTAATCTGACTATACATTTTCTTTACATAAAGACTTAACTTAAAAAGATTAGACCTACACTACAGTTTAAAAGTTTTAGATCTGTAATATTTTTTAATGTTTTTAAAAGACGTCTCTTCTGCTCAACAAGGCTGAATTTATTTGATCCAAAATACAGCAAAAACAGTGATATTGTGAAATATTTTTACAATTTAAAATAACTTTTCTATTTGAATATATTGTTAAATGCAATTTATTCCTGTGATCAAAGCTGAATTTTCAGCATCACTACTGCAGTCTTCAGTGTCACATGATCCTTCAGAAATCATTCTAATATGCTGATTTTCTAATATGGGCATATTTACAGCACATTTTACACATTTACACCCGAACAGATATTTGCAAGCACAAGCTTCATTGATGATAATGAGGCAGCATAAACACTAGTTAAAATATAATCTAAACATTCATATTATTTTTATATCATATTACATATCATATTTATATCATACAGCATACAGTTTAAATACCTGCTTTAGCCGAAACAACATTTATATGTAACTAAACTTGCCTATTAGGACATATTTCAAATTTCAGTACTCTGAATCCTGGCTGGCAAGTCTGGAAATAGTCCAACTAGTAAAATATGTACATGTTTATATAAATAGCATGTCAACCAATATGTAAGTAAAACTAAATGACTTACTCATCCGAAATTGTATCCTCGGCTGGATCAAGTTGCTCTTCAAAATGCAAACGTTCCTCGTCATATTCCCGCTCTTCTTCTGAGGAAAATGCGAACTCTTCTTCACTATCCAGGAGCTTCCTCACCTGTGTAGCGTGCCATCTTCCAAACGCGCAGAAAAGAGAATTAACTTGATGTTTTTAAGGCATTGTTGGGGGCGTTCACCATTTGCATTGATCGCCCTAGCACATTACCATATGAATAGCGCGCTCTGCTGGTGGGTGTGATCACATTAGCGATAATTAGCTGAGCCAGGAGAAACTGTACATCGCTATGTTTCATACAGATTACATTGCAGGAGAATATTTGTTTTAAATTTGGATTGTTTTATTTAAAAGTAGACATTTTCAGCTTTCTTTAGACATATGTTTCATGTTTGTCTGATAAGTATTCGTGGAGTTTCAGTTCATTTTTGTGACGTGTTTCAGAAAGATGCTCGCGGAGACAGAGATGGCTGAAAGCACACCCTGATTATTTTCTTTATTTTACAAAAGGTTTTGTTGTTATTGTGAGTGTACACAAATAAAAGTAGACCCTTTATAGTCTCTAATGATGTCTTACACTTATCTGTATGCCCAAGAATGATGGAGTATTTTAAGTTGTTTCCGCTGTTATGAGGAACAAATACAGCAGGATGCACCGGCACGTCCGTCGACCCCAGAGGGTTAAAAGAAAAATTACATTTTGGCTCTGGTAATTAAACAGCAGTAACCTTTTCAAGATTTATAAATATAAAATCAATTTTTGCCGTATCCCACAGCGCAGTACATATATATGGAAATCTGGTCACAAACATGATGGCGCGGTCATACAGTGACATCACATGAAACAGGTCAATAGTGTGCTGATTGCTTTCTTCTCTTCCATTCACTCTCCCGTTCTTCAGAGGAACAGCACTTCAAAATAAAGTCCTGATGATAAAAAATAACTCCAAAAAAGTGAAATAAGGGTAAAAACATAAAAACACACATCTTGTGGCTTTTAATGTTATACTAATATAATCGACTAAAAACTAAGCTATAAATTAGGGTTTTTATAAGAGGTTCTACCTGGTTTTATTGAAGGCCCGTCTCTGACTTGGGAAATGACCAATCGCAGTTTAGAATTTGGGGTTGCACCTGGGGTGGCCAAACAAATTCTAGTGGGGCCAGGGCCACCTTATGCCCCCCATCTGAACACACCCTTGAATCTGATCAAAAATTATTAAAGTTTTTTTTATTTTTTTTATTTATTTATTTTTTATAATTTTAAGTACCATTAAACATTTTGCAAGAACATATAGAAGTGAATTAATAAATTAATGTAGTGGTAAACATTTTGCTGTTATCAACAACAAAGCCGTTTTGACGTTATAAATGTTGCCATCGAAACAAATAACTTACGAGGCCTGAGGATGTGAAAAGCTCTGAGTTGCCATTTGTAATTTTGTTGCCATACAGTAATTCTGACATGACGTGAAAGCACCATTAAGGCCCAAGCATACTCACAGTGAAGTGCTTCTTCGTTCAGAACCAAAAAGAAGTTTGAAACATTCAGCCACACCGCTGTGGGAGGTGTTTAGAGGAGCATTTAAATGTGACTACATGTAAAACCTTAACTAATGTGGCATTAAAAAAATATTATCAATGACTTCATGCCTCATTCTATGAGTATAATTTACATGAGTAAAATAATTTGTTTTAACCACTCGATGATGATTTAGTAATATAAATGCAGTAGATAATGTGTAATTTGTCAAGTTTACATTCTACATTCATGGTGATAATATGCAAGCATGCTATACATGGCCATAATATGCGCCAATTACACTAATAATAAAAAGAGAAACACTAACAGAAACAATAGGGGCTCCTATTGTACATCATCCTTTCACGAAATGACAAGCAAATGTCACCTCGCTATCTATAACTTGGAATGTCAACCTATAAACCACATTTATGGTGGTATTTCTTTTAAAATCACCTTTTTAAATTGGAAAAAGGCATTTTGCCAAAAGACTTTATCATGGGTCAGAGCACTGTAGGGAATTCTTAAAAAAACAATTCTACTGAAATGTCAACTGAGACATTAATTAAAGACTTTAGTATTCCTTTTCTTACCCATAATTGTTTTATAGAACTTCATGAAGTGAGCAGAAGTTGCACAGTGTTTTGTTATGTCTGACACTGCTCTCTGAGAACAATTAGTGGATTTCAGCAAGACCAGTAAATTAAGTCTGTTAGTGGGCAGCATGTTGTAGAATTGTGTGTTTCTTTGAGGTTCACTGACACTCAGAGCTTTATCAGGCACACAACCTCTGACCTCCAGCAGTCTTGTGCACTTGTTTGTTCCAGAGTTTGACTTCAACTGTGGTTTAGCTCCCGTCAGAAATTTCAATTTGAAATTTGCAAAATGTAAAGAATATTCAGACAGACTCCATTTCTAAAATAGACTCTCTCTCAGGGTGTACTCACACTAGGCAATCTGTACCATGCCCGAGCACGTTTGACCACCAAAGTCCAGTTTGTTTGACTAGTGTGATCGATCTGAACCATGCCTTGGCCTGCTTGAAGAGGTGGGCTCGAGCACGGTTCAGTTGGCTCAGGCACGGTATGCATCTAGTGTGATCGCTAACCGTGACCGAGCACGGAACTCTAAACATGACGTCCATGATGTGACTGGGAAAAGGGATCACTTTGGTCTACGACATAGGTGCAGTGTTTACTGGAAATTTGGGCAGACGAGAGTATAAAGGAACAACTGGATACAACACACAAGAACACACAAGAACTATGAGATATTTGGTAAAATTTGCGACTATCTTCATGTTGTGGATACCAAAGAACCACTGAGCAATGATGTAGCAAGCTGAAAAAACTGCAGGTTCAGTATCTGAAGGTACGGAATGCACTCTGTAAATCCAGCAGCTTGTCGGACGAAAAGAAAAATTCCAGGGGTACGATGCTGTCGACAATTAGGCATGTGAGAGGGCTGTGTGTCACCGTGCCCCAAACGACTCAAAATAAGCCACAAAGTAAGTAACGTTACATTGATGGACTCCATTGTGCTCTTTTCTTCCTGTTTTCTTCAAAACAAAAAGTCACATCGTAATAATGTAAGCATGCTCAGGCCCGGAACGTTAAGTGCAATGTGAGTGCAGGCCAGCGGGGGAGTGGGGAGGGGGGACAATCGTGCTTGGGTACGGTACAAGGCAACCGGGCCTAGTGTGAGTACATCCTCAGTCAACCCCACACATCCCTGTTTTTTATTTCCTCTCCATTTCACTGTATTTTAATGTGTTTCAGGGACATGACTGAACTACAAGAGTTTATTATTTTATATCTTTTCAGGTCTGTGTATTTGTCAGTAATTTGTGGTCAGCACATATGCAGGCCACTAGACTTCACTTTGAGAGTCAGCATCTGTTGCCATTGCGATCATATTACACAACTGTAAGGCTCTGCATGTCTTACACAGCAAATACATCTAATCTTCATGAAATATTTCACCCAAAAATAAAAATAGTGTCAACATTTACTCAACCTCATGTCGTTCTATACTCATGTGACTTTCTTTCTTCTCTGGAACACAAAAGGATATATTTTGAAGAATATCCTGCACTTTACTTATTATTACGGTATGTTGCAATTTCATTGTGTGGATCCACTTTTTTGCTTTTTTCTCCACTTTGCTTTTTTCTCGCAATTTTTCCTGATTTTACTGCGTGCATCATTTTTACCTCTTGTGATTTTTATATGGATAATTACATTGATCTCAAACCCCCACTGCTCAGGAACCACAACAGGAACCACAAACACCTTTTTTAACAAACAACTGCGGTGAGTCATGGCACCATCACATGTTGTCGAAACCTGCACTGCATGCAACATGTTTTGCATAGCTTTAACTGTCATCGTGATTGTGGCGGGGTGAGCAAGAGACAGACACAGTGGGTGTGGCGTTAAGCCTTGGAGAGGTATTTATTGGAAATAATAAAAAAAATAATATGTCCATAAAGGGGGATAATAAAGTATCCAAGGGGGAATAGTGTTCATAATAAAGGGGGAATCTGGTATCCTCGCGGTTAGATGGGGCTCCGTGAAGGGCGGGGTAGTGTCCAGAGAATGGCCCAGGCATGAGCTGGGTCTGTTGGCCACTCACACTCCCCTCCAGGGTCCATGGCACGAGGGGCGGCGGCGTCCTTGGCGGCCTGTCATCCCAGGCCCACGGCAGGTGTGAGGGGAAGGCGGCCCGGCATCTAGCCCGTCGGCAGCGACGTGAGCTGTTCACTCCTGGCGACTCATTAATGCATCTGGGGGTCTGAGGAATGGGTCCGTCAGCGCGTCCAACTCCGAACCCTCCCAGCTCTGGTCCTGGGCGTGCGAGGATGCCAGTGTGTGCACATGTGGAGATTTGAAGCCGGCTCCCTGAGAAGAGATGCGTTTTATAAAAAGAGCGTTTTAAAGACAGCGGTGATGAAGCATTATTCCCATCAGGTGTGCTTCATGCACCACTGTCAGAACAAGGCTTATTAATTATGCACCTCTTCTCGCTCTCCTGCCCAACTCCCATCATAAGCCTGGCTGAAGGGTGGCCCTAAGAGGCGGGGCAACGATGACGAGCCGGAGGGGCGGATCATTCCTCCACAGTGATACATGTAAGATATCAAATCAAATCACTTTTATTGTCACACAACCATATACACAAGTGCAATAGTGTGTGAAATTCTTGGGTGCAGTTCTGAGCAACATAGCAGTCATGACAGTGATGAGACATATACAAATGTATAATAAACATCAGATTTACACAACACCATTTAAAATGTAATATACACATAATTACACACAACACAATATACAAATAATAACATACAATGTACAGTATACAATACACACAATATAGAATACACATTATACAATAAAAATAGTATATATAGTATATATAAAATGTACAGTAGGTTGTATTGTACTGTATTGACAATCAGGCTGTCGGTTGATAGTCAGTTGCCAGTGTGTTGTTAAGAGAGAATATAATTTACAGTCCAGTGTGAGATAATAAGATTAATAAAGTGCAGTGCTGATGTATATTGATCGTGAGAGATCAAGAGTTCAAAAGTCTGATTGCTTAGGGGGAAGAAGCTGTCATGAAGTCAGCTGGTGTGGGTCCTGATGCTGCGATACCGCCTGCCTGATGGTAGCAGTGAGAGCAGCCCATGGCTCAGGTGGCTGGAGTCTCTGATGATCCTCCAAGCTTTTTTCACACACCACCTGGTATATATGTCCTGGAGGGAGGGAAGCTCACCTCCGATGATGTGTCTGGCAGTTTGCAGGGCTTTGTGGTTGTGGGCAGTGCTATTGCCGTACCAGGCGGAGATGCAGCCAGTCAGGATGCTCTCTACAGTGCTGGAGTAGAACTGTGTGAGGATGTGGCGGTTCATTCCAAATTCCTCAGCCGTCTCAGGAAGAAGAGGCGCTGATGTGCCTTCTTCACAATGGCCTCAATGTGGACAGACCATGCGAGTTCCTCAGTAATGTGGACACAGAGGAACTTGAAGCTGCTGACTCTCTCCACCGGTGCTCCATTGATGGTGATGGGGCTGTGTTCTCTTTCTCTTCTCCTGAAGTCCACCATAAGCTCCTTTGTCTTTCTGACATTGAGGGAGAGCAATGACACCAGCATCAGAGTGTGCACCTCCTCTCTGTAAGCTGTTTCATCATTGTCAGTGATCAGACCTACCACCATCGTATTATCAGCAAACTTAATGATGGCATTTGAGCTATGTGTTGCCACACAGTCATGTGTGTACAGGGAATACAGGAGTGGGCTGAGAACACAGCCCTGTGGGGCTCCAGTGTTGAGGGTCAGTGATGAGGAGATGTTACTGCCCATTCTAACCACCTGGCATCTGCTTGACAGGAAGTCCAGGATCCAGCTGCACAGCAAGCTGTTTAAGCCCAGAGCCCGGAGTTTCACATCAAGCTTGGAGGGCACTATGGTGTTGAATGCTGAGCTGTAGTCTACAAACAGCATTCTCACATAAGTGTTCCTTTTTTCCAGGTGGGAGAGAGCAGTGTGTAGTGTAGATGCAATGGCATCATCAGTGGAGCGGTTGTTGCGGTAAGCAAACTGCAATGGGTCCAGTGAGGGAGGCAGCACAGAGCAGATGTAATCTCTGATTATCGTCTCAAAGCATTGTTGATAATGGGGGTCAGAGCAACAAGACGCCAGTCATTTAAGCAAGTGATTTTGGATTGCTTTGGTACAGGCACAATGGTGGATGTTTTGAAGCATGTGGGGACCACAGACAAGGAGAGGGAAAGGTTGAAAATGTCTGTAAAAACACCAGCCATTTGGTTCGCGCACACTCAGATGACGCAGCCCGGAATGCCGTCTGGACCCGCGGCTTTACGGATATTCACCCTTCGGAAGCATCGGGTTACATCCGCTACAGAGACGGAGAGTGAACTAACCTCTGTAGCCTCTCTCCGCAAGGGCGGTGTTATTTCCCTCAAAACGAGCATAAAAAGTATTTAGCTCATCTGGGAGAGAGGCCGCAGTGTTCACGGTGGAGTTTTTATTCCCTTTAAAGTCTGTGATGATATTAATTCCCTGCCACATGCTTCTAGAGTCTGTGGCTTTTTAAATTGCAATTAGGTTTGTTAGCTCTCATGTGGATGTACTGAGCAGGCTAGATACTGAGCCATGGGGAGCAGAAAAGAACTGTCAAAAGACCTGCGTAACAAGGTAATGGAACTTTATAAAGATGGAAAAGGATATAAAAAGATGTCCAAAGCCTTGAAAATGCCAGTCAGTACTGTTCAATCACTTATTAAGAGGTGGAAAATTCAGGGATCTCTTGATACCAAGCCAAGGTCAGGTAGACCAAGAAAGATTTCAGCCACAACTGCCAGAAGAATTGTTCGGGATACAAAGAAAAACCCATAGGTAACCTCTGAAAAAAGATGGTGTGGTTGTTTCAAGGAGCACAATACGACGATACTTGAACAAAAATGCGCTGTATGGTCAAGTTGCCAGAAAGAAGCCTTTACTGCGCCAATGCAACAAAAAAATCTTGACACGCCTCACAGCTTCTGGCACACTGTAATTTGGAGTGACGAGACCAAAATTGAGCTTTATGGTCACAACCATAAGTGCTATGTTTGGAGAGGGGTCAACAAGGCCTATTGTGAAAAGAATACCATCCCCACTGTGAAGCATGGTGGTGGCTCACTGATGTTTTGGGGGGGGGGTGTGAGCTCTAAAGGCACGGGGAATCTTGTGAAAATTGATGGCAAGATGAATGCAGCATGTTATCAGAAAATACTGGCAGACAATTTGCATTCTTCTGCACGAAAGCTGCGCATGGGAAGCTCTTGGACTTCCAGCCCGACAATGACCCTAAGCACAAGGCCAAGTTGACCCTCCAGTGGTTACAGCAGAAAAAGGTGAAGGTTCTGGAGTGGCCATCACAGTCTCCTGACCTTAATATCATCGAGCCACTCTGGGGAGATCTCAAAAGTGCGGTTCATGCAAGACGACCAAAGACTTTGCATGACCTGGAGGCATTTTGCTGTCATTGATGCTAAAGTGGGCAATACACAGTATTAAGAACTAAGGGTATGCAGACTTTTGAACAGGGGTCATTTCATTTTTTTCATTGTTGCCATGTTTTGTTTTATGATTGTGCCATTCTGTTATAACCTACAGTTGAATATGAATTCCATAAGAAATAAAAGAAATGTGTTTTGCCTGCTCACTCATGTTTTCTTTAAAAATGGTACATATATTACCAATTCTCCAAGGGTATGCAAACTTTTGAGCACAACTGTAAGTAAAAAATCTCTGAACCATGGAATTAGTTTTCACTGTTATGCCGATGATACTCATACTATATTTCTTCAAGATCTTTTGAAGATTTCCAGTTCTCTAAGACAGCAGAGTGTATCAATAATATCAAAGACTGCATAGCTAGACATTTCCTTTTACTCAATTCTTAAAAAAAACAAAAAACAAAAAACAAACAAAAAAAAACAACAACTATTAATTAAAATTAAAACTATTAAAAAATATTAATTAATGGACCAAAAACCTTAAAAATAAGATGATAGAATATAATTTGTCTCTTCATGGATGTACTGTTACATCATTTTCTACAGTTAAGAACTTGGGTGTTATATTTTATAGCAATCTATCTTTTAAAAATCACATTTCCAATATTTGTAGAACAGCAATTTTACACCTAAGAAATATTGCAACAAATGTTCTTTGTTTCTGATGCCAAAAAGCTAATTCATACATTCATGACCTCAAGACTAGATTATTGGAATGCTGCAGGTTCAATAAATAAGCTTCAGTTATTTCAAAATGCAGCAGCTAGAGTCCAGACTGGAACCAAGAACCAGGTCTGCATGGCTACTTGTTAAGTTTCTTATTAATTTAAAGAGCCCATATTACGCTAATTTACAGGTTCATGAATTTATTTTTGGGGTCTACTTGAACAGGTTTACATGCTTTAATGTTCAAAAAACACATTATTCTTCTCATACTCTTAAATGCCCCCCTTTCTGAAAAGCCCAGTCTGCTCTGATTTGTCAGCTGGCCTAGTCTGTTGAGAGTGTGTGTCGGAAATGTGACGCCCCTTACCATAACAGCTGTAAACACTATTGGTAACAATCGCACAGTGTTTACCGTACCAGTTTGAGTCTGATAATGAAAGTTTGGAAGAACAAGCAGATCGACCTGAACCACCTTCGCAAGCACAACTTGAGCACGACGTTTCACAGTGCTCAGTTTTAATTTTGTAGCTTTCTTACAAGTACACTGTTGATTATTGTTAACCTAACAAAGCTTCAAGTAAGACACAGTGCATCTAAGTTAGTCATCTTTTGATGGAATGGGTGTAGCCAAACTTTATTTGCCAGAGCTATGAATGGAGAACAGAGGCTTACTCCCGGTTGGACATTACCGGGGGTATTATAGAGTTAGTGAGCAAGTTAGCCATGGATAGCGGCCATAACATTACAACTTGTAATTATATAATTATATAAGACTCTTGAGATTGACCATTTTGTTACACAGTTTTAGGTAAAAGCCAGCCCACAGCTGAATAGTAAACCCTTACCAAAACTATAATATTACATAGCAAGTTAGCCGAGCACTACTGTGGATTGCAGACGTAAAATGACGGTATGCAAAAATAAATCCATCTCCACACTTGATCACTATTTATGATAGTAAGAACAACAAACAATCTGTATCTACACAATTGTAGGTAAAAGTGGGCCCGCAGCTGATTAGCAAAACTATTTCAACACAATAACATTAGCTAGCAGGTTAGCAGAGGCCTACAGCTGTGCACTGGGTGTACACCGTAGCTTCAAAACAAAACTCTGCTTTTGAACTCTCGGTAGCAGATAAATCCACAAATGATCAAGCATACTTACAGGTTGTGATCCTGAAGCACCAGATTGTCCCAACAAAGTGGGAACTGCACCATCTTTCAGAAGTAACCGTCTTGAAAATCCGGCATTGGTTGTGGTTGTACTGCTAAATAGTTAAAATACATTTTAACCACTGATTCTTCAATTCGTCTGCCTTTGGAAGTCCAAACAAAGAGGTTTTGGTTTGCAGTGAAGAAAACAGCATCTTCTCGACATGGCAACATCACTAACACAACTCATCCTGGTGGGTGGGCCAAAGTAGCCCTTGGGCAGGCATTATGCAAATGTTTTACATTGTGACGTATATACTTTATGGAAGAAATGGCTGGACTACAATCCAGCCGTTTCTTGTAGTTCTTGAGCAGTGTTATCTGTAGGAGGGAATAACTCCCTTTTGCATGGACTTTGTGCTTTGTAACTTTGCAGACCTTTTACATGCACAAACAGTTATATTACACACTGAAGGATAGGTAAAATCCCAAAAAGCATAATAGGGCCTCTTTAAACTAATTTAGCAAAATTTAGTTAATTACTTACAACGCTTTGAATGGTGTAGCTCCTCAGTACTTAACCTTCTGTAGCTCTATAATCCCTCACATTCATTACGATCATAAAATTCCAGCCTGTTGATAGTACCTAGAATATGAAAATCCACAAAAGGAGGTAGATCTTTTTCCTTTTTGGCACCTAAACTATGGAGTAGCCTTCTTAACATTTTTCGGGACTCAGACACACTCTCTTAGTTTAAGTCTAGAGTACATTTATTTATTTTTTTAATTAATATTATCATTAATTCTTTTCTTTATTTCATCTGACTCCAATTATGAAAAACCCCATTGATGTATCTATGCTCTGAATTTTAGTAATTCTCTCTTCTAGACTGCATTTGTTATTTCAATGTTATTTGGGTCCTGTGCCGGCCGGACACAGGTCCTTTAACTACAAATTCATCAGTTTCAGATATTAGTAAGTTTTAGCCTAAGTCCTTATAGATTCTCGGCTTTATCCGTTTAGTCTGATTTGGCTAAGTTCATATAGATTCTCGAGTCACCGTTTAGCCCCAGTCAATTAAGTTCTGTTTTACAGATTCTCGATCCTACTCTTAGTATTCCCGTTTAATTCTACTTGGCTAAGTTCTATTATAGATTCTCGGTTCGCCATTTAGCCTTTTAGTACATACTTAACTAATGGGTTACTTCTGAAGTAGCTTAGTTAAGCCAACTCTGTTGTAGTTAATAAGAAATATACTAGAAAACAGTCCTTCAGAATGAATCATAATAACAATTTATTTACCAGGTAATAGTAATACATTCAAACAATCCAGTTAAAATAATAAATCAAACTCAAAGCTATCAGTGAACCAAGCATAATATTATAATTAAAGTTGCATTCCATTCAAACATTTATCAAACATAAGAAATTCAAATTGCAATTACCTGGTAGAGAAAAAACTACACAATGTTTACTGTGTGGATCATCTGGCTACAGAGACCTTGATTCCTTTGTCATCTCTCCTTAAATACCAAAACGATTCTATTGTTATTTCAGATGTGTGTTTGATGTTATCCAGGATTTTGTTTACAATTTAGGGGTTTGAAGGTAGACCTCTGAGACTTGTGATTGAGTGTTTGATTGATGTTTACAAAGAATGCACCTAATCTGCATACAGCATCTGGTCTGGGAGAGACCTGGGAGGGGTCATGACCCTGAAAGAATACAGTATTTTACTAAGTTCTTAAGTCTTACTTGTGATTTGACTTTGCTGAAAGAGAATGAGACTGTTTTACCAGTTGCACTCTTGAATGATACCAAACATGTATGATCAGAAAACCTTTTATATTACAGAACAGGATAAGTCATAACTTAGTTTTTGGTGTCCTTAAAGTGATCTGAGGTGAGAGAGAGAGAGCAGATGTGAGTGTGATTTGCGTTTTATGGTCCCCAATCAGTGGGGTGTGTTTTCTCAGGTGGAGATGCTCCTCTCTGTGAGAGTTTTATGACGTTGGTTCTCGCAGAGTTCTTTGACTTTCCCGGAAGTGATGCAAACAATTTTGTGCCAGTCTTACATCCTCAGCCAGGCATAAACACAATTTATCCCTTAACCTGTAGTTATGCTTCATTAGTCAGGTCTGCCAGAACCAGAAACAATTCTGATACTCTGAACCTCTGCTTTAAATTGAATGGCATCTATGCTAATATTATTCTATTTGATTCCCTGTTTCATCCTTGGGATACATATCCAGAGGTTACCAGAGCCTTCCAGATCCAGCTCCGGTCCAGACCGATGTTCGACTCCCACTGCTATGTGTTGCTGAGCGATGACTAATTGCAGCTGTGCCAAACAGTCATCGAGGTGCACTTTGATGATCACTGTCTGCATCACTTTAATCTATTACAATGGACTTCACTGATGCTAACTCCAACCGTACAACAAGGAATACTTCACTTGCCACTGCCTGCACCTCGGACTAGGATGGACTTCACAGAAAATGAACTGCCACAAACTGCCAGTCAGCCTGCAAGGCACACCTTACTGACCTCTGCTTGCATCATCTTGGTCTTAGGATGGATTATACTCTCTTAAAATGGAATACACTGACAATAAATGAAAGCCAACTATAGCCTTCATCACCAAATAAATAGAAACACTGCATCTACGTGCACTTCCACAGTCAATTCGTGACAGACTTCAAAGACACGTAATCATTAATCTTACAGTTCAATCAATATCCTTTAGTTTTAAACATTGCCTACCAACATTTACTCAGTTTACTCAGTTAATACATGATGTATTACACATAGATATCTAATACTGCCATTATATTCATGCTGTATATCCAAAGAGGATTTGGCTCCCCCAGCTGAGACTGGTTTCTACCAAGGATTTTTTTTCTTCTCCATTCTAATGGAGTTTTGGGTTCCTTGCCACAGTCGCCTTTGGCTTGCTCACAGGGGGCCTAAAGACAAATAATTTTTAAAGCATTGTTTTCAGTCCCGTTTTCCATTTTAACTGCTCAGTGAGGACTAAAGACATTACAGACATTACAGCATAATTTTCTATTACAGCATACTATTCTGTAAAGCTGCTTTAAAATTATGTGTGTTGTGAAAAGTGCCATACAATAAAAATGACTTGACTCTTTTCCATATAATGAAATTGATTGAGGACTAGGTCTGTCAAGCTCCAAAGTGACAAAAAAGTAGCATCAGCATCATAAAAGTGATCTATACAGTTGTGTTTTATTTCAAGTCTTCTGAGTAGTGATGGGAAGTCAGATTATTTTCCACAAAACAGTTCTTTCGGACGGTTAGTTTCAATGAACCGGTTCATAAAACGGATTCACTATTTATTTTACGTCATCGCATAATGATGTCACTGTACATAATGCTAATTCCCCCGGCATTGTGGAATACACGCTCAAACACATTCAGTTAGGCCATATGTAAGCACATATTGCTGATTATTACATTTTATTAAATTAGGTTACAATAACAAGGGTGTTTATTGTCATCAATGTTTCATTCAGTGATCTTACATCTTGGATAAGTTTCCTACATTAAAGTTTTGCACCTAAAGCACCCAATACTGACACTGATATACAAATGTGGATATTCTATGTGTCGTAAGAATATAAAGTGAATAAACTATTCTTAATCAACTCACCCTTTTTACAGAAACCATGATCCAGTTCATAACAACTTCAAATATAATTTGCATGCACAATCCGTAATAGTAAAATTCATTTTCATCTCTTGAATGAAACGTTTCACCCCACATTCAAGTCCTCGGTTTAAGCATGCTCATCAGCAGCTCACTCATCATTTCTCAGTATTTCGTATGTCCAAAAGAGGCGATTCTCAGTTCAGTGTCATGGTGATTTGAGAACTTCTGTAATCAACTCAATGTACTGACTGTTGCGACCAGATCATCATCATACGTTGATAAAACTGTAAAACAATCAAGTCATAAACATATTTCCAGTATGTTTTATTTTGTTATACTTTCTGCTGCTTAGCAAAATACACCAGAAACATACATTTCGTCCCCCTTTAATGATACGTGTTGGGCCTCATGTCTTCAGATAGAAGACAAAGGCAGGCCTAACACAGTCGTAAAACCTAACTCAGCCCCCACATACCAAGTCGTAAATCTTACTGATAAAAATCGCTCCAAAATCAAACAAATGGAGTCCAAAACAGACTACAAATCCCATGAAGCCTTGCTCACTAAAGGATCAAACTCTCAACTCCTATTGGATGAGGCACACAACAGAACGTCCCTCAACTATGACATCATCAGGAGTAGAAATACCTCTGAAACGCAGTGTATAGACGCAGCTCATCGCTGCTCTCAGGTGCAACCTCGTGGCACAAGGAAGTAACGTCCGACTTGAAACTGTGGCCATACAATCTCCATCTCGCTGAACGAGTTGAGATTACTCTGTGTTCAACTGAACACTCTAACGGATCCGAAGTAGACCGCTGAGCAATCCGCATCTTCATCCGTTTGCCTGCAGAAGTGAAGAGATTAAAGATTTATCTTCCATCTTCAATCAAGTCGACATTTCTGATTTCTCCGCTAGCCTGCCGAGAAGCAGTCAGCCGTACACCCGCCGACAGAGCGAGGAAACGGCCTCCCGTCACCACCCCAGCCTCAAGGAACCGGGTCGGAGTTAAAGGATGGAGGAACACACATTCTACCTGTGTCCTCATGCGATTCAAGTAAGAGGTTTACGTCTGGGCAGAGATAGAATATTATAGTGTGTTATTCTTGTGTTTCAAGGTTTTTTTGCTTGTACAGTTTACGGACCGCCAGGTCCGCTCATTATTAATACTCAGGGTATTAATTATCACAAATTTGTTTTGCTGTATTGTGGTCCAACCAAATTGGACTGTTGTGCATTTTCGCCATCGCGGGTGAGACCGGCAAACTGAGTTTATCCATTAAAGAGTCAAAGAACGTGGGACTTTTACGAGCCTTCCACCGCATCTCAAGCGATAATCTAACAGCTGCTTTCTCTCCCACGATCGCGAAATCGGCTTTAGGGCCATCACTTTATTCTTTCTCTCTCTCGTACTAACCACACACACACACCTTATGTGTTATAGGATTATTTTAGTTTCCATATCTAATCATATCACTGTTTAGTGTGTAGTTGTAAGTCGGAAGTTTATTGACTGCATTGTATTAATTATTAATTGATATTACTGCATAAATAAACTTTGTTATATTACAAAGAGAAGTGTTTTGGTTTGTTCTGCATACACCTGTGTCATGCTGACGGGATGTCAGTGCTCGGATTCAAGCCTTCATTCATTGTTTTTTTCGGAAAATCGATATTCTTCGGATGTCGATATTCCTAAGAAAACAATCTAATATTGAGACTGTTATACTATCAGGTTGTTAGTCCCTGATTCCAGGGTGGTGCCCCATCAATGTTAATCCTTATTAATATTCTATTGATTTTTGATAATTGATAATTATCTTTGATGATTGTTGAATTTGAATGATCAATAAGCTAGTGTTAATTTTAATTAATGTTTCATCGATGTTAACTATTAACGATTATCTTTGATAATTGTTGATTTAAAGGATTAGAAAAAGCTAACATTGATTCTCATCAATGTTCTATTGATTTTAATAATTAATAATTGACTTTGATAATTATTAATTAGTGCTAATAACCAAACCCGCTCCTAAACGTAGCACACAACATTTACTGGAGCCCCATATGAGGTTTTAATGAGTTAGATTCAATTAATTAATTTAAATATTAATTAATAACCAAATAAATAATTATTAATTATTTCTGATAGTAACACTGATCTAAACAACCAGTAAAGCCCTACATACGGCACAGGCATGCTATGTATCAGCAGCACATCAGTTCTCAGTATGTCGGACACCACCGAAAGAGGTGATTCTCAGTTCAATGTACTGTTGACTTGAGGACTACTGCAGGTGACTCTTACAGTTGTTGACTCGAGAACTGCGACTGTAGCGTTCAGTTGATTTGTGAACTAGTTGGAGTGGTTCATTGCAAAGAAGAGTTAGGAAAAGCAGATATCACCAGTTATTAATCCCGATTATCGGCTCATTTCGAGTCAGAGTGTCAGGCATGTCCAAGAGACAGGTTAAGATAGAGTAACTTGTGGATCAGTGTTTATTCGAGACACAAACTGTTTCAAATGATTCAGTCCGATTTGGTGAACTGGATCAACTTGTTCACTGAAAAGAACTGGTTCAAAAGAACGATTCATTCACAAACTGGATATCACTACTTCTGATATGAATCCCGAGGTTGAGACAGGGAAACAAATAGAATAATACTATAGTAGATGCCATTCAATTTATTGCAGAGTTATAGATTATGAGAAATGTTTCTGGTTCCGGCAGACCTAACTAAAGCAGCCTAATTGTGAGCTGATGGATATATTAGGTATATGCCTGGCTAAATAGATGCATTCTGAACCAATTAAGTTTATTTATTTATTGAACTTGCAGTACATCCTCCCAGTAATGCATTACAATAATCTAGTCTTGAGGTCATGAATGCATGAATTAGTTTTTCAGCATCAGCAACAAAGAGATGTGTCTTGACTTAGCAATGTTTCTGAGGTGGAAGAATGCTGCTCTACAAACATTGGAAATTTGACTTTCAAAGGACAGATTGGTATCAAATATAACACCTACATTTTCCCTGTAGAAGACGACGTAACAGTGCATCCATCAGGAGTCAAATTATATTTTAGCGGCTTAATTTTAGAGGTTTTTGGTCCAATAATTAGTACCTCTGTTTTGTCAGAATTGAGTAGAAGGAAATTTCTGGCCATCTAATTATTGCTTTAATTGATACATTCTGCTATTTTGTAGAATTGTGAAATTTGTCAGGTTTAAAAGAAATATAAAGTTGGGTATCGTCGGCATAACAGTGGAAACTTATTCCACGATTCCTTTTAATATCTCCAAGGGGAAGCATATATAAGGAGAAAAGCAGAGTCCCTGTGGCACTCCATACTTAACTTTTGTTTGACTTGACAATTCCTCATTTACACATACAAAGTGTTAGCGGTCTGATAAATAGGACCTGAACCATGCTAATGCAAGTCCACTAATGGCAACATAATTCTCCAGCCTATTCAAGAGAATGTCGTGATCTATGGTGTCGAAGGAAGCACTAAGATTTAAAAGCACTAGAAGAGAAATGCAGCCATGATCAGATGATTAGAGCAAGTCATTTGTAACTCCAATAAGTGCAGTCTCTGTACTGTGAAGGGGCCAAAATCCTGACTGAAATTGTTCATATATACCATTTATCTTTAGAAATGAACAGTTGGGAGGACACTACCTTTTCTAGTAATTTCAACATAAATGGGAGATTTGAAATAGTTTTATAATTAGTCAATTCTCCAGGATCAAGCTGTGGCTTCTTAATAAGAAGTTCCCTATCTGTCACTCACTCGACGTTGGTGTCGATGTAGTGACACTAGGGGTCACTCTTGGGAGCCCGAGACGCCTCTGGTCTTTGATAAAAGGCCAATGAAAATTGGCGAGTGGTATTTGCATGCCACTCCCCCGAACATACGGGTATAAAAGGAGCTGGTATGCAACCACTCATTCAGATTTTCTCTTCGGAGCCGAACGGTCATGCTCATTGAGCTGAATACTACTGTTCATTCACCTGCTGGATCTGACGGCGCATTTCAGCGGCTTCTCCCTCCTCTGCACTGGTGCACTGCAGAGAATGCCCCTGGGCGCTTCGGCAGAAAAACTAGAGAGTATATTTTCTGAAAGAGCATTTTTCCCCTCTAAAAGAGTATATATTTCTCTAAAAGAGCGCACACACGGAACGTCTTTTTAAAGACGCGTCTTTTTAAAGATGCTTTTCCGATTGTGTGTTATTCCTGGTTGTGCTCGTTATCTCTCGCCTTCTAACGGTCACGATCACTGTCTTTTGTGTCTGGGCACTGCTCACGCGGAGACAGCGTTCGTGGATGGTCACATTCTCATTGCGAGAATGTGTCCATGGCAACGTTGCGGTCGCGGCTCGCCTTCGTAAGGAAGCGAGCCACCCCAGAGGCTCCCGCCTCGGTCCTTTTACCCACGGGTTTGAGGCCAGTGCGGCTAGCACTGGGGGCGATTTGGGGACCCCAATGGGACCGCCTCCGCCGGGTATCCCCCCGCGGACCTCCCATTCCCCAGCACGCTCGTCTGCCCCGATCGGGCTTCCGGGTGAGTCCGCCGGCTCGTCTCACGGCGAGTTCGACCTCTTATTCGGAGCCCGCGAAAGTGATGAGCTCTCGAGCGCAGCATCGGAGAGCGGGCTCGTCCAGTCGGAAGCCTCGTCTGGGCTCCTCCCTTCGGGGTCGATCGCCCAGTCACAGGCTGACGCGGAGATGACGACATGCTTTCCCGGACAGCCGCGAGCGTCGGTTAGAGTGGATTTCACCGCTCTTCCCTGAACCCTCGCGGCTCTGTGATTGGTTCCTGGGCTCGCGGCGCCACTCAAAGCCACGCCCCGCCCCGTTCCTTTCTTCCCGGAAGTGCATGAAGAGCTGACAAGGTCGCGGGAGGCACCTTTTACTGCCCGGTCCCGATCTTTTCAGCTTCCCCGCTCTCACTACCCTCGATGGTGGGGCGGCCAAGGGTTATTCGGCAATCCCCCGGTGGATAAAGGCGCTCGCGGGGCACCTATGCCCGCAGAGCGCCGCCACCTGGCGTGGGTGCCCAAAGCCCCGTCCAAGGCCTGTAGGTTTACGTCGTCTCTGACGGTCAAAGCCTACGGCGCTGCTGGACAAGCCGCCTCCGCCCTGCACGCCATGGCTCTCCTGCAAGTCCGCCAAGGCGCTAAAGGAACTGCACGAGGGTAGTTCCGCCCCGGGATTGATGCAGGAACTGCGCTCGGCGACCGACCTCGCTCTCCGAGCGACGGAGGTCACGGCGCGGTCTCCCGGGCGGACGATGGCCACACTAGTGGTCCAGGAGCCCCACCTTTGGCTCAACCTGGTCGAGATGGGTGAGGCCGACAGGACACGATTCCTTGCTGCCCCCATTTTCCAGGCGGGCCTATTCGGCGACACTGTCGAGGACTTTGCCCAGCAGTTCTCGATGGTAGAGCAGTCGATGGATGCTAGCCGGCTTGTCCTGCCCCGGCGTGGCTGAAGATCCCCCCATCTACTCATCGCCGAGGCCGTCCCCCTGTGGTGACTGCACCGGCTCCGCCGCAGCCCGCCCCTCCGGCCCGGCCCCGGCGTGGAGCCCACCGCAGGAAGCCGACGCCACCCGTCTCACAGCCGGCACCGAAGAACCCACGGAGGTCTTCGAAGCGCCCCTGAGACTGGCGACCCAGGGACAACGAAACCCGCTGCTCTGGAGCTGGTAAGCAGATCTTCTTTTTGTTACCTTTTGCATTTAATTGTGCTGCATGCCCAAGTGGCTGCAGTACTCAAGAGCTCCGCAAGAGTGGTTTCCTTGTTCCCTGGGTCACATATTCGGTGTGTACGGCTGGCATCACGACCACCGTCCACCACTCCATTTGGCAGGTTGGCGCTCCAGCGGCGGTCTCCTGCCCTGAGCGCCCAGCTGTGGCACAAATCTGCCCCCGATGTGACAGTCTCCACGGGTCATGAGGACAGGCCTCTTCCTCCCCCGTCCCAGGCTGTTCCGGGGGTGGTCACAAGGAGCCAGGTAAGTGCTTCGATGTCCTCGGACTCAGCACGGCCACGATGTGGTGTGGCACCTCAAGCTCCGCCCCGCCGCGAGGCCCCACCCGCCGGTACATCCGATGACGTTGTCCCTTTGGTCCCCCTTGCGCGGAACTCGGATGCATGGCTTGCGCTTTCCAGTCCGTCACGAGGGCTGGTCCGGACCGTCCGACTCGGCTGCACGATTCACTTCGCTGGGCATTCGCCCAGGTCCAGCGGTGTCCACTTCACCTTGGTGAAAGATGGAAACGCTGCTACCTTGCGCGGAGATCGCTACCCTCCTACGGAAGGACGCGATAGAACCTGTCCCTCCAGCCGAGATGAAGAAGGGGTTTTACAGCCCCTACTTCATTGTACCGAAAAAAGGCGGTGGGTTGCGGCCAATCTTGGACCTGCGAGTACTGAACCGGGCCTTACACAGACTCCCGTTCAAGATGCTGATGCAAAGATGCATTCTAGCGAGCGTCCGGCATCAAGATTGGTTCGCGGCGGTAGACCCGAAGGATGCGTACTTTCACGTCTCGATCCTTCCTCGACACAGACCCTTCCTGCGGTTTGCGTTCGAGGGTCAGGCGTATCGGTACAAGTCCTCCCTTTCGGCCTGTCCCTGTCTCCTCGCATCTTTACGAAGATCGCAGAGGCTGCCCTTGCCCCGTTAAGGGAGGTGGGCATTCGCATTCTCAACTATCTCGACGACTGGCTAATCCTAGCTCACTCTCGAGACGGGTTATGCGCACACAGGGACCTAGTGCTCTCACACCTCAGCCGACTAGGGCTTCGGGTCAGCTGGGAAAAGAGCAAGCTCCTCCCGGTTCAGAGCATCTCTTTTCTCAGTTTGGAGTTGGACTCAGTCTCCTTGACGGCGCACCTTACGAACGAGCGCGCCCAGTCGGTGCTGGCCTGTTTGAAGGCGTTCAAACAGAAAACAGCGGTTCCACTGAAACATTTTCAGAGGCTCCTGGGGCATATGGCGTCCTCGGCGGTGGCCACCCCGCTCGGGTTGATGCATATGAGGCCGCTTCAGCACTGGCTCCAGACTCGAGTCCCGAGACGGGCATGTCGCCACGGGACACACCGCGTGGCCATTACGTCGGTCTGTCACCGTCTTTTCAGCCCTTGGACCGACCTCTCGTTTCCACGAGCAGGTGTTCCGCTAGAACTGGTCTCCAGGTGCGTCGTGGTCACGACAGATGCCTCCAAAATGGGCTGGGGCGCTGTTGGCAATGGGCACGCAGCCGCCGGCCTCTAGACAGGTTCGCAGCTGCGTTGGCACATCAACTGCCTCGAGTTACTGGCAATTCTGCTCGCCCTGCGGAGGTTCCGGCCGTTGATCCAGGGCAAGCACGTGCTAGTTCGGACAGACAGCACGGCAGCGGTAGCATATGTCAACCGCCAAGGCGGTCTGCGCTCCCGCTGTATGTCATAACTCGCCCGCTGTCTCCTCCAACGGAGTTAGCAGCACCAAGTCGCTGCAAGCCACTCACATCCCGGGCAACCTCAACACTTCGGCGGACGCGCCGTAACAACAGGTTACCCTCAAGGGAGAGTGGAGACTCCACCTTCAGGTGGTCCAGCTGATTTGGAGTCGATTCAGTCAGGCACAGGTGCACCTGTTCGCCTCCCAAGAATCCTCCCACTGCCTGCTCTGGTACGCCCTCACCGAGGCCTTCCTCGGCATAGACGCACTGGCACACAGCTGGTCCCCTGGCATTCGCAAATATGCGTTTTCCCCAGTGAGCCTGCTCGCACAGACCCTGTGCAAGATCAGGGAGGACGAGGAGAAGGTCGTCCTGGTAAGCACCCTACTGGCCCGCCCAGACGTGGTGCTCGGACCTCACGCTCCTCGTGACAGCTCCCCCCGGGCAAATTCCCCTGAGAAAGGCCCACCATCCGGCACCCGCGCCCAGACCTCTGGAATCTCCATGTCTGGCCCCTGGACGGGACGCGGAAGACCTAAGCTGTCTCCCACCTGCGGTGGTAGACACGTTCACTCAGGCTAGGGCTCCCTCTACGAGGCGCCTGTATGCCTTTTAAGTGGTGTCTGTTCGCTAAGTGGTGTTCTTCCCATCAGGAAGACCCCCAGAGGTGCGCAGTCAGATCAATGCTTTCCTTCCTGCAAGAGAGGTTGGAAGGGAGGCTGTCCCCTTCCACATTGAAGGTGTACGTTGCTGCCATAGCAGCACACCATGACGCAGTCGACGGTAAGTCCTTAGGGAAGCATGATCTGATCATCAGGTTCCTAAGAGGCGCCAGGAGGCTGAATCCCTCCAGGCCACGCCTTGTTCCCTCATCGGACCTCTGTAGATTTTCAGGGTCTACAGAGAGCCCCCTTTGAGTTTTGCAGTCAGCCGGGCTTAAGGCACTCTCCTTGAAGACTGCCCTCCTGACTGTGCTCACTTCCATCAAGAGGGTAGGTGACCTGCAAGCGTTCTCTGTCAGCGAAACGTGCCTGGAGTTCGGTCCGGGCTATTCTCACGTGATCCTGAGACCCCCGACCGGGCTATGTGCCCAAGGCTCCCACCAGTCCTTTTAGGGACCAGGTGGTGAACCTGCAAGCGCTGCCCCAGGAGGAGGCAGACCCAGCCCTGTCGTTGCTGTGTCCGGTGCGCGCTTTACGCATCTATTTGGATCGCACGCAGAGCTTTAGAATCTCTGAGCAGCTCTTTGTCTGCTTTGGTGTACAGCGGAAAGGAAGCGCTGTCTCCAAGCAGAGGATCACCCACTGGCTCATTGACGCCATAACTATGGCATGTCTCGCCCAAAACATGCCGCCCCCGGTAGGGTTACGAGCCCATTCTACCCGTGGTGTAGCGGCTTCTTGGGCCCTGGCCAGAGGTGCCTCTCTAACAGACATTGCAGAGCAGCGGGCTGGGCAACACCCAACACCTTTGCAAGGTTCTACAACCTCCGGGTGGAACCGGTTTCGTCCCAGGTAGTGGCACGCAAGACAAGCGGATAAGCCCGGGATAGCCGGCCGGGTGTATCGCTTGCACATAGCGCCTTCCACCTCCTTTTGAGCTGAAGACGTGCGCTGTTAATTCCCAGTAGTGTTCACAAAAGTTGTTCCCTGGTTGACTTCCTCCGAGCCCTGTGGCAGTCGAGTTTTCGGAGAGACTCGCTGCCGGCCCAGTACACGCGCTAACTAAGAGCCCGGTTCTGGGGTAGGTGCTCCGCATGTGGCGGTTCCCTGTAAGGCTAACCCCATGCGATCTATATCTTCCGCTAGTTCGTTTCCCTACTGGCAAACTGCGTCTTCCTTGGGCAGAGCCCCTCAGTCTCCATGTTGTAGTAACTCCTCCCCCATTGGGTAGGATCTACCTTGAAGGCTCTCCACATGGTTGGAAAGACCATGTGATGTATTCTTCCACTTAAATATCCCCCCTCTCTTGGGGCGAGGTGTGGTCTCCGCGGTGTCCTCCCCTTGGGAGGGACACCCCCCGACTAGACCTGGCGGCCCAGTCAGATAATCCCCCTTCTTTTTTAGGGAGTGGAAAAAGAGAAGGGGAAAGAGGCCATGACTGGGTTAAGCCTGTCTCTATCTCTGGGTAGTCGACTTGTCCCCAAAAAGGGCCGTTCGACACTCATAACTGTGTTGGGGGAGGTTACGTGTCGACCTGGTGTGCTGGCTATGAGGCACACAGCAAGTCTGCCCACCACACACCGCCAGTTCACGTAACACAGTTCAGCCTTGTGGCGTTTTGTATAGGGACCCCTAGTGTCACTACATCGACACCAACGTCGAGTGAGTGACAGATAGGGAACGTCATGGTTACTGGTGTAACCTCCGTTCCCTGATGGAGGGAACGAGACGTTGGTCCCTCCTGCCACAACGCTGAACTACCCGCTGAAATGGCCGGACCTTATATCGGCTCCTCAGTGTAAAACCTGAATGAGTGGTTGCATACCAGCTCCTTTTATACCCGTATGTTCGGGGGAGTTTTCATTGGCCTTTTATCAAAGACCAGAGGTGTCTCGGGCTCCCAAGAGTGACCCCTAGTGTCACTACATCGACACCAACGTCTCGTTCCCTCCATCAGGGAACGGAGGTTACACCAGTAACCATGACGTTTTATAACTACCATTTTGAAGTTTCTTGGGGCATGTCCTAAGGAGAGTGAGGAGTTAATAATATTAAGAAGAGTTTCTAAGATTACAGCGAATACCTCTTTTAAGAGCTTATTTGGTATTGGATCTAACATACAGTACTTGTGGCTTTTGATTTTTTGATAAGTTTTGTTAGCTCTTTATGACCTGTGACAGTGAAGGATTGAAGCTGCTCATGAGAAAATTATGAGACACTGTTTTCTGAGGTGCTGTGACAGTTGATTGCATAATTCCAATTTTATTTCTGATGATTTCTATTTTATCAGTAAAGAAATTCATGAAGTCATTACTATTGTGCTGCAACAGAATATCTGGTTCAGTTGAGGCTTTATTCCTTACCAGTTTAGCCACAGTACTGACTAAACACCTAGGATTGTTGTGGTTATTTTCTATGAGTTTGCTAAAATATGCTGACCTGGCAGCTTTTAGTGCCTGTCTGTAGCAACAGACACTATCCTTCCATGCACTGTGAAATACCTCTAATTTTGTATTTTTCCACTTGCACTCCATTTTCCGAGCTGTTCTCTTGAGAGCATGAGTGTGATTATTGAGCTGTGGTGCGGGCTTTTTTCTTTAATCGAAGGAGGGTGACACTATCAAGAGTGCAAGAGAAGACTGTATTTATGTTTTCTGTTATTACATCAAGTTCTTCTAGACTGTTTGGCTTACTGAGTGAGACAATTTGGGAACTTTATTAGTGAAGCTATCTTTAGTGGTCGAAAGAATAGTTCTACCTGAACAATAGCATGGTGTAGATTGAGTGACATTAGCTGATCGGAGCAAAAAAGAGATGAGGTAATGATCTGAGATGTCATCACTCTGCGGTAGAATTCCTATAGTATCAACATCAAATTCATATGACAGAATTAAATCTAGCATATGACTATGGCGATGAGTTGGTCCTGTCACATTTTGTCTGACTCCAAGAGAGTTGAGAATATTGATAAATGCTAATCCTAATGTGTCATTTTCATTATCTATGTGAATGTTGTTGGGGCTTCGTTCAGGAGCGGGCTTCGTTATTAAGAATAATTAATAATTATCAAAGATAATTATCAATTATTAAAATCATTAGAACATTGATTAGAATAAACATTAGCTTATTAATCTTTCAAATCAACAATCATCAAAGATAACTATCAATTATCAAAATCAATAGAATATTAACCTGTTGATTCTCATTGACCCCACCCATGGGTTTGACTTTACTTTGCTTAAATTAGTTCACATTTACCATATAGTGTGCTGTTCAAAATTGCTCATAATGTTGACAAATTATACATCTTTATATGTCAACATTATTAACTCTTTTTTGACTAGACTATATAGTATATGTGAACTAATTTAAGCAAAGTGACATCAGTTCTGGGGGGTGGGGCATGCACATCAACAGGTTAATAAGAATTTATATTGCCGTGGCACCAGGGACTAATGACCAGACACTATAGCAGTCTCAATATAGGATTGTTCTCTTAGGAAAGTCGATGTCCGGAGAACATCAACATTCAAAAGGGGAACAGTGAAAGCTTGAATCCGATCACTGACATCCCCAGCCAGCCGTTGGCACAGGTGCATGCAGAACAATATGAAAACACTTCTCTTTAAAGTATAACAAAGTTTATTGATGCAGTAATATCAATTAATAACCAATAAAATTCAGTCGATAAACTTCTGACTTCCAACTACAAACTAAACAGTAACATGATTAGATATGGTAACAGATAAGCCTATAATACGTGAGGAGGGTAGAGGTGTGTGTGTGTGTGTGAATGGGTGTATGTGTGTGTAAGGAGAGAAGGAGTGCACAAAATGGCGGGCGTGGCTTTCGAGGAGAGTGCGACACGTGAGGTTTCCAGCCAGAGAATGTGGCCGCAAATGTGGGCAGACAGACTGGTTAATGTCGTCTGCCCATTTAAAATGTGTCTCCACTGGTATGATAACTTAAGGACAAGTGGGTTCCTCTCACCAAGTTATCTGTTCACCAAATGTGTGTGCGTTTATGTTTGTGAGGGGTTGTGTGTGTGTGTGATTAGCACGAGAGAGAGAGAACAGGGTGATGGCACCGAAGCCAGTTAAGCGATCGTGGGAGAGATTGCAACCGTTAGTTTTATCACTCAGAGACGCGGTGAACAGCTGTCCGCCGCAGTCATTGGTTCTTTAATGGATAAACTCAGTGTGCCGGTCTCACCCATGATGGCGGAAATGCACAAACAGCCCAACGTGGTGGGACGACAACACAGCAAATCTCATTCATGGTAACAGTAAGTTACAGTAATACCTTGAGTATTATTAGCAACAATGAGTGGCTCAGTGATCCGTAAACTATACAAGCAATAACCTTGATACACAAGAATAACACACTATAATAATCAATCTCTGCCCAGACATAAACCTCTTACTTGAGTCGCATGAGGACGCGGGTAGAATGTGTGTCTGTCTTTCGTTTGATTCTGACTCGGTTCCTCGAAACTCAGGTGATGATGGGAGGCCATTTTCCTCGCTCTGTCGGCGGGCAGTACAGCAGCTGATACTTGGTGGGTTGGCGGAGAAATCAGCGGAGTCGACTCGGTTGAAGAAGAAAGAGAAATCTTCTTTCTTCACTTTTGCAGGCAAAAGGGTGAGACGCGGATTGCTCAGCAGTCTCCTTTGGATCCGTTAGCATTCTCAGTGGAACATGGAAAATATCAGCTCTTCCAGTGAGATGGAGATTGTATGGCCAAAGTTCAGGTACGTATGTTACTTCCTTGGGCAGCGAGGCTACACCTGGGAGCAGCAGGGCTGCAATTAGACACGGCGAATACTTTCGCTGAAAGCAAGGATTAGGAGGAATCTCCAGGGTTTTATACTCTCAATGACATCAAGAATGAGGGACACGTTCTATCGTGCGTTTCATCCAATGGGAGTTGAGAGTTCGATCATTTAGAATTTCACACCTAGGTGTAAAGTGAGCAAGGCTTGATGGGATCTGTAGTCTGTTTGGTCTCCCTTTGTTTGACTTTGGTGCTGTTTTTGTGTTATCAGGCTTTGAGTGTTCCTACAGGCATTAGTCAGGCTTTATGACTGTGTGTAGGCCTGCCTTTTGTCTCCTATCTGAGCACATGAGGCCCAGCATTCTCCCCTTTGGTCTGAAGAGTTGGTTGTTGTCCAGCATCTTTAGAGCAACTGAAGGACCAAACAGTTCCTGTAGGTTCACAGTAACCTGTGAGTTACACCGTCCGTGTCTTCCTGATAGAAAAGAAAACGGTTGCACAGTCCATACAGTCCATACAGTTCATAGAGTTCACGGAGGCTTTATCATCTGGGCAGAGACTGAGGCACATCTGGGCTTAGAACTTCTAGCTAAGTCTAAAACTATATTCATCACACATAAAGACAAACATTCCAAGTTATATGTAGGCACAGCATTAACTGTAACACAATCCTTTGCTGTTCTTTGGTCATAACACAAAATCATAGTAGAACCTGACAATGGATACTAGGACCAAAACATTAGAGGAAAGGGGTTAGAGGAAAGGAAAGGAGGATTAGAGGTTAAAAGGCTTATCCTTGGAAATTATTGGTGTTAACCTGTGGGATAGGCTCAGACTGGTGTGTAAAAACGCAGCTGTATGAGAAGGAGGGAGTCTAGTCTGGCATGTAGGTTTTGAATGTACCTATACAAATCAAATCAAATCAAATCACATTTATTGTCACACAGCCATATACACAAGTGCAATGGTGTGTGAAATTCTTGGGTGCAGTTCCGATCAAGATAGCAGTCATGACAGTGATGAGACATATACCAATTTACAATAACATCAAATTAATACAACACAATTTAAAGTCTAATAAACACATAATTACACACAACACAATATACAAATAATAACATACACTGTACAGTATACAATACGCACAATATAGATACACATTATTCAATAAAAATAAAAAAATAAAAAAGTATATATAGTAGTATATATAGAATGTACAGTAGGTTGTATTGTACTGTATTGACATTCAGGCTGTCGGTTGATAGTAAGTTGTTAAGAGAGAATATATATAATAATAATATAATTTATGATAGTCTGGTGTGAGATATAAGAGTAAGAGTAATAAAGTGCAGTGCTGATGTATTTTGATCGTGGGAGATCAAGAGTTCAAAAGTCTGATTGCTTGAGGGAAGAAGCTATCATGGAGTCGGCTGGTGCGGGTCCTGATGCTGCGATACCACCTGCCTGATGGTAGCAGTGTGAATAGCACATGGCTCGGGTGGCTGGAGTCTCTGATGATCCTCCGAGCTTTTTTCACACACCGCCTTGTATATATTTCCTGGAGGGAGGGAAGCTCACCTCCGATGATGTGTCTGGCAGTTCGCACCACACTTTGCAGTGCTTTGCGGTTGTGGGCTGTGCTATTGCCGTACCAGGCGGAGATGCAGCCAATCAGGATGCTCTCTACAGTGCAGGTGTAGAACCGTGTGAGGATGTGGCGGTTCATTCCAAACTTCCTCAGTCATCTCAGGAAGAAGAGGCGCTGATGAGCCTTCTTCACAACGACTTCAGTGTGGATGGACCATGTGAGTTCCTCAGTGATGTGGACACCCAGGAACTTGAAGCTGCAGACTCTCTCCACTGGTGCTCCATTGATGGTGATGGGACTGTGTTCTCTGTCTTTTCTTCTGAAGTCCACCACAAGATCCTTTGTCTTACTGATGTTGAGGGAGAGGTTGTGCTCCTGACACCAGTGAGTCAGAGTGTGCACCTCCTCTCTGTAGGCTGTTTCATCATTGTCAGTGATCAGACCTACCACCGTCGTGTCATCAGCAAATTTAATGATGGCATTGGAGCTATGTGTTGCCACACAGTCATGTGTGTACAAGGAATACAAGAGTGGGCTGAGAACACGTTCCTGTGGGGCTCCAGTGTTGAGGGTTAGTGATGAGGAGATGTTGCTGCCTATTCTAACCACCTGGCGTCTGCTTGACAGGAAGTCCAGGATCCAGCTGCACAGCGAGCTGTTTAAGCCCAGAGCCCGGAGTTTCTCATCTAGCTTGGAGGGCACTATGGTGTTTAATGATGAGCTGTAGTCTACAAACAGCATTCTCACATAAGTGTTCTTTTTTTCCAGGTGGGAGAGAGCAGTGTGTAGTGTAGATGCAATGGCATCATCAGTGGAGCGGTTGTTGCAGTAAGCAAACTGCAATGGGTCAAGAGAGAGAGGCAGCACAGAGCAGATGTAATCTCTGATTAGTCTCTCAAAGCATTTGCTGATGATGGGGGTCAGAGCAACAGGATGCCAGTCATTTAAGCAAGTTATTTTTGATTGCTTTGGAACAGGCACAATGGTGGATGTTTTAAAGCATGTGGGGACTACAGACAAAGAAAGGGAAAGGTTGAAAATGACTGTAAAAACACCAGCCAGCTGGTTCACGCACGCTCTGATGACACAGCCCGGAATGCTGTCTGGGCCCGCGGCTTTGCGGATATTCACCCGTCGGAAGGATCGGGTTTCATCTGCTACAGAGACGGAGAGTGAACTAACCTCTGTAGCTTCGGCTGCAAGAGCTCTCTCGACGAGGGCAGTGTTATTTCCCTCAAAATGAGCATAAAAAGTATTTAGCTCTTCCGGGAGAGAGGCAGCGGTGTTCATGGCGGAGTTTGTATTCCCTTTAAAGTCCGTGATGATGTTAATTCCCTGCCACATGCTTCTAGAGTTTTTCGGAGGGCATAACTGGCTTTTTTATGCTCCTCCGCGTTCCCGGAATTAAAAGCGGAGGTCCGCACATTAAGTGCCGTGTGAACATCGCTATTTATCCATGGCTTCTGGTTCGGGTAGATCCATATTGTTCTGGTCGTAACTACGTCCTCCACGCACTTTTTGATGAAACACATTGCGCTATCAGCGTAAAGCTCGATGTCGTCATCAGAGGCGGACCGGAACATCTCCCAGTCCATGTGATCAAAACAGTCCTGTAGCGTAGAGTCTGATTGGTCCGACCAGCACTGGATTGTTCTGAGGGTGGGTGCTTCCTGTTTCAGTTTCTGCCTGTAAGCGGGCAGAAACAGAATGGATGAGTGGTCCGATTTGCCAAATGGTGGGCGGGGGAGGGATTTGTAGCCATCCCGGAAGGGAGAGTAGCAATGGTCCAAAACCCGGTCCCCTTGTGTATTGAAACTAATTTGCTGGTGGTATTTTGGTGCAACTGATTTGAAACTGGCTTTATTAAAGTCCCCGGTCACAATGAACGCGGCCTCAGGGTGCGCGGTTTCCTGCTTGCTTATACTCCCATACAGTTCCTTGATTGCCCAGTCTGTGTCGGCTTGTGGGGGAATGTACATAGCTTTGATAATGACCGCTGGGAATTCCCTCAGTAGCCAGAATGGTCGACACAGAAGCATGAGAAATTCCAGATCAGGAGAGCAGAAAGACTTGATAGAATGTACGTTCCTCTGATCACACCAGGATTTGTTGATCATAAAACATCCACCACCACCTCTGCTTTTACCTGAGAGGTCTTTCGCTCTGTCCGCTTGGTGCACGGAGAACCCCGCGGGTTCAATGGCTGAGTCTGGAATCTCCGCAGACATCCAAGTTTCTTGGATTTATAAATCATGCCATTGTGTTTTAGTGTGTGCAACATATGGCGTGTGCAAAAATTGCCGTGATGATCCAACCGCTAAGGAGGAGCCTGTGGGTGACCAGACTGATCTGCTTATGTGACTAGGAAATACAGTGGTCAAGTCAGTCGATTTGAGACTAAACTTCACTAATTTCATCCCTTCAGCCTGAAGCTGCTATTGAAGGGTGTCATCAATGATGAGGTTGTGACCTCTAAATGCACGTTTCCAGTTTTCTCTAAATGGCTATTTCCGCGTCATGTTTGTCGATGCTGAGATGATGGAGGACAGTGTCATCAATGTGCATGGTGGCTCCTTGGGGAACCGTTAAGAACACCATCTGGTTTGGTAGTGTTAGTTTAGTGGCTGAATCATGGCGGTCGTATGATATTAGAACTTTGGTGGCTGGTGTGTTAACAAGCCAGTGATTGCTCACTCTACCTTTGCCTCTGTTCTTTCATCATTGACAGACATGCTACCTTGACATATTTGTTCAGGGGATTCGACTCTTAGGCCGCAGAGGTAGTTAGTCACCTCTCTAATAAAGGGGTTGTGTTTTGACAAACCCAATGAATGTACTTTGTCTTGGTACACATGTTTAGGTTAGGGATAAGGTAGAGCGAGGGGTCCTTATCATGGTAGGCGAGTGTTGGTGGTGTTTTGAGGTGAATGTGTGCATTACCTCTCGAAAACCAACAATAAATATGAACTTTAGTCTGTATATATTCTGCCTATGATGGAAGATTGAGGATAAATCCTATTTTGAGGTTCTGAGGATTTACATGGATTGGAATTTCAATGCCAAAACTATATGCCATGTGTATCTATGAAGGTTGCACAACGGAGATAGTAGCAGATCTAAGGATTTGTTCGACAAGGTCTAGGGAGACCAGGTAAGCTGGAATCCTTCCACCACTCAGACTGTTGACTGAGGAGCTAATTAGATCTCTAACGATACACGCATAAGTTGATTTCTCTGACAAAGTCCCTAAAACATGCAAAGTGTTATTGATAAGAACAGAGTGCAAATTTACAGTGACTATAGTACCCTGAAGGGTTTTATTCAGGCCCTGTAATTGTTCTTATTGGAGTCGTCGTCTCTGCTGGATTTGTGGACGATGGCGACGTGTGCATCTGAAGCTGGCGAACTGTTTTCTGGACCAAGTGGTCTCGGTATGTCAACCTGAGCCCACATGTGTCCATGACGGCAGTCAATGAGCGGAGCCAATCGGTTCAGTAGGTCCTGGCCAACTAACAGTGGTTCTGTATTAATGGGACATATGTAAACAGGGTCTGTTAGCATCATCCCTGGAAAGGTGTCAATCCAGGCCCGTTTTGTGACAGACGACCTATCTTGCATGTAGCTTGTGACGCTTACGTTGCAGGTCTCTGTCTATAACGGTTTGCCAAGGGAGAGCTTTGCTCTAGCAACCTCTGCGAAGGTGTTGGAACCCATTAGACTATTTCGGAACCGGTGTCGAGTAGTGCGTAGGAGTGGAATGACCCATGTGTCAGGCGTTGCCCTTACGGTACAGATCGCCCAAGAAGGTCAGAAAAGGAGGGTGTGGCATGTTAGGAGTGACTGTTTTGGGGAGCAGCTTGGACACTGTTCCCCTTTTCCCGACCTATAAAGTAAACTTTGGCGTTAATGGGAGGGGGTACATCGTCTAGTCATATTGACGAGGTTTCAGTGCCGTGTTCCTGTGAGGAGGTCGACGGACCTGGTGAACAACGGAGCACGTCAAGCTTAGTTATTAACTCAGTCAAGCGTCTCCTAATATCCTCCATTTACTCTCTCAAATCTTGTTCTCTGAGGGGATTTGAAACCTTTCCTACCCACTCACCTTCTTGTTTGGGTTTTCGTTCGAAGTGTGCATTTCCTTTCGGCCGGCGAACGTTTTGTCGTTTAGGCCTGCCGTGACCCTGGGGGTGTGTCTGGTTACCACCCCCTTGGTTCTGTTGCCTACCCTGCTGGCGGGGTGATCGGCACCTCTGGGGTCCTGTTCTAGCATTCACCTTAACGCGAGGCATTTTGTTGCCTTCAAGCGCTAGGTCTGCATATGAGGCTTGGATCCCCAGGACTCTGATGTCGCCTTCGTGCCCTCGGGCAGGGCACACGCATGTCTCTCATGCCAGTTGCACGTATCTTCTGATTTCCTGCATGGTGGGGTTGCCCATTCTGCAGTGCATCGTGACGTCATATCGCACGCACTCGTGGAGGTTGTGAAGGAAAAGAGACTTGAAAGCTCGTTCCTCCTCCAGACCTGGTTCGTTACTTCCTTGGAAGTACGTGGTTCTCAGGCGTCTATAATACTCACGCGGAGGCTTGTGCCTCTTCTGGGTGATGGCGAAAGCAGCTATGGTAGCGGAGGCTTCGTCGATATACAGCGAATACTCCTCACGTAGGGCTTTACACAGAGTTGAGTAGCGGTTTCGTGTACCAGTCGGCAGCGTTTCCATGAACGCATGGACACTCCTTACCGTGGTCTTCCATATAAGCTTGAGTTTTTCATGCGACGAAGCGTAAGGCAAATCAATCAGGCAGTGCTCAATTTCCCTAAGATAATTGTCGATGTTTGAATCTCGATTACTTGGGTCAAAGCATTCTATGTCCCCTGCGAGGGACTCGAGTTGTCGGATACGCAAGCTTTGGTGTCGGTATGACCACGGGTCGTCCGAGTCATCCGAAACATCATAGTCACTCGGATTGCTATAGCGATGAGGACAACTTCCTCCCCTTCGTGGTGGGGAAGGAGTCCAGTCGACACGTGGGGGTGGACCCCGGGTTGCGTACAGCTCCCTGGCTAATGGGATCTTCGAGCCGCTTACACCACTCTGGGCTTGAAAATAATTGTCCCCCCTCTGTGGTGTGGAATCATTCGGTTTGAAACGCAAGGTGGCATGACTGAAAACTGACTGAGGAGGGCAAACTGTAAGGAGAGGCACCTGCATCCAACCAGCGGGCCGCTGGAGGATTTTGAAAGGTGTCAAAGTCAGAGACTGTACCACTAGGGCAGCTCGGCTCCTAGCGTGTGTCCCTGGGTTTCTCAGGGGCACATTCCTACGCGTATCGCTAAAAAGGGGGCCCTCTTCTATGTCAGATGTTGTGCTGTGAGTTTCAGCTGCACTTACCTGATCTGACTCTACTTTTAGCTGGGCAGCTTGAAGCTGCCTGCGCAGGGTTTTGTTTTCCTCCTGCATCTGGGCATTATCTTCCTGTGCTTGGACTTTCTCAGCTTGGGTGCACCTAATTTCTTGGTGCAGGCTGAGATTTTCCCTCTGCATCGCTTGGTAGCTGCTCTGCAGCTGTGCGAGCTGGGCCTGGTGCTCGACGGTTTGCAGTTGGGTTCTGCGGTGATGAAGGAGGAACATTTGGCCCACTAGGTCCAGGATTTTGCGCATTGGCTTCCCGACCGGGTTGTTGACATAATCAACTAGTTCCTGCAATGCTTCATCACAATGACTAATATTGTAGCCGTTAAGGTTATCTCTCTCCTCTATGGAGAGACGGAGGACAGCAGCAACTACATCTTGCAGTGCTGGGTCGACTAACCTCTGTGGAGCTTCAGCTCCAGTCACGCAGGGTGATTGGTGACTCATTTTACTGGGGCCGTAAAAATTCTTGTGACAGTGTCTCTGATAGCTTGTTGTTTTACAGTTGATATAATGCTAGCACGAACGTACAGGTGAGAGGCTTCGACCTGTGGCTTATGGTCTACTGTTATGTAATGTGCAAATTTCACGGCGTTCTCTCTTTGGTGGACGTCAACGTAATGACTTGGCACCTCTCTGTAACATTTAGATGAAAGCGTTAGGAGTTAAATAACAACAACAGCAGGTTTTAAGCAGACTATAGTAAATTTACCAAACCCTAATTCACTCTTAAGAGCACTCTCACACCACACTGGCTTATGTTTGGCAAGTTGTGAGAAGTAAATTGTCAAACAGAACCAAACTTTGAAGTAATGATTCAAATTATTACTTTGGATTCTTATGCATACACACTGTGGCAGAACTGGCACGTAGGATTCCTCACACGGGGCACACGGGCATAACAATTGTTATGTAGGGCTTTACTGGTTGTTTAGATCAGTGTTACTATCAGAAATAATTAATAATTATTTCTGTAGTTATTAATTAATATTTAAATTAATCAATTTATTCTAACTCATTAAAACCTCATATGGGGCTCCAGTAAATGTAGTGTGCTACGTTTAGGAGCAAGTTTGGTTATTAACAATAATTAATAATTATCAAAGATAATTATTAATTATTAAAATCAATAGAACATTGATGAGAATCAATGATAGCTTTTTTAAATCCTTTAAATCAACAATTATCAAAGATAATCATTAATTTTTAATATCGATGAAACATTAATTAAAATTAATACTAGCTTATTGATCATTCAAATTCAATCATCAAAGATAATTATCAATTATCACAAATCAATAGAATATTAATAAGGATTAACATTGATGGGGCACCACCCTGAAATCAGGGACTAATAACCAAATAGTAAAACAGTCTCAATATTAGATTGTTTTCTTAGGAAAATCGACATCCGAAGAATATCGATTTTCCGAAAAAAAAAAAAAACAATGAATGAAGGTTTGAATCTGAGCACTGACATCCCGTCAGCATGACACAGGCGTATGCAAAACAAACCAAAACACTTCTCTTTGTAATATAAACAAAGTTTATTTATGCAGTAATATCAATTAATAATTAATACAATGCAGTCAATAAACTTCCGACTTACAACTACAAACTAAACAGTGATATGATTAGATATGGAAATAAAATAATCCTATAAGACATAAGGTGTGTGTGTGTGTGTGGGTGTGTGGTTAGTATGAGAGAGAGAGAGAGAGAGAGAGAGAGAGAGATGACAGCCCTGAAGCCAATTTCGCGATCGTGGGAGAGAAAACATCTGTTAGTTTATCACTCAGAGACGCGGTGGACGGCTCGTAAACAGTCCCGCGTTATTTGACTCTTTAATGGATGAACTCAGTTGCTGTCTCACCCGCGATGGCGAAATTGCACAACAGTCCAATTTGGTTGGACCACAATACAGCAAAACAAATTTGTGATAATTAATACCCCGAGTATTAATAATGAGCGGACATGGCGGTCCGTAAACTGTACAGGCAAAAAAAAAAAAAACTTGAAACACAAGAATAACACACTATAATATTCTATCTCTGCCTAGACGTAAACCTCTTACTTGAATCGCATGAGGACACAGGTAGAATGTGTTTTCCTTCGTCCTTTAACTCTGACCCAGTTCCTTGAGGCTCGGGTGATGACGGGACGCCGTTTCCTCACTCTGTCGGCGGGCGGTACGGCTGTTGATTCTTGGCGGGCTGGCGGAGAACTCAGAAATGTCGACTTGATTGAAGATGGAAGAAAAATCTTTAATCTCTTCACTTCTGTAGGCAAACGGATGAAGATGCGAATTGCTCGGTGGTCTCCTTCGGATCCGTTAGAGTGTTCAGTTGAACACAGGGTAATCTCAACTCGTCCAGCGAGATGTAGCCACAGTTTCAAGTCGGACATTACTTCCTTGTGCCACGAGGTTGAACCTGAGAGCAGCGATAAACTACGTCTATACTCGGTGAACAAAGTCACTGGAAGCAGATCCCGAAAGCATTTCATAGGTATTTCAACTCCTGATGATGTCATATTTGAGGGACGTTCTGTTGTGTGCCTCATCCAATAGGAGTTGAGAGTTCTATCCTTTAGTGAGCAAGGCTTCATGGGATTTGTAGTCTTTTTTGGACTCCCTTTGTTTGATTTTGGCACGATTTTTATCAGTATAATTTACGACTTGGAACGTGGGTGCTTGAGTTAGGTTTTTACGACTGTGTTAGGCCTGCCTTTGTCTTCTATCTGAATACATGAGGCCCAACACCTGACAACGGAAATAGAAAAATTATTAGACAGTGCATATCATAATGATTGGTTTAAGTGGGCAGACTACACAGCAAAACAATCAGGAATGTCTAACTGCCTGTTATGTTCACCATCACCTTTGAAAGAACTTATGGTGGTGCCCAACCCACATGATTATACATAGTGTGCACAACATTATTTGCAAAATTGCGGTAAAAAAAAGATAGAATACCTTTCTGTCCAGCTGAGTGTTTGGCAATATTAGGAGCTCCTGAATTTTACTCATATTATGAAACAAATGGTTGGGCAGATGAATGTAAAAGCCTAGATGTTAGAGTAACTGCAAGAAAAAGAGAAAATCCTTTAGCATATGTAATAGATCCCAGACTTGAATATGAGTGTTTTAATAGATCCATAGGAAAGGTCAGTGTGGGAAAATGTAAAGGCAACTGTACAATAACCTGGCATCTGGATGATAAAAATGCATAAACTAAAGAAAAGAGTCTATTCTCTCTATACAAAATATGCAAAAGCTACAACACAGGGAGAAACAATAACAGGACCTCCAAGATGTGCAAATAAATCTTGGCAAGGAGGGCATGCAGTAGATGTAAACCAAACTGTAGTGCCTCCTGTGATAAAATTATATGAAGAACAAACAGTAGCCATAGCAGACTATTTTTGGATTTGTGGTGGAAAATGATTGCGGGCTACATTACCAAAAAAAATGGAAAGGAGTATGCACCAGAGTAAGACTAGCACAAGAAATAACTATGTTAACATGGGACCCAAAATAATCTGAAATCCAGACTGAATCTAGAAAAACTGTACCAAACAAACAGATTGAAGAGAGCATATCAACCAGACCCTAATGTATACATAGATGCAATTGGTCAACCAAGAGGAATACCACAGAAATTTAAAGCTAGAGATGAAATAAAATCAGGCTTTGAGTTTATATTTGTATGGATAACACCCAATAAGAATGCAGAATGGATCAGTTACATTAATTACAATCAGCAAAGATTAATTAATTACACTGATGAAGCACTGAAGGCCTTAGGTGACCAGTTAGCTGCAATAAGCAAAATGACATGGGAAAAAAGACAGGCACTAAATTGGCTATTGGCATAAAAAGGCAGTGTCTGTGTAATGTTTGGAGCTGACTGTTGCACTTATATCCCAAATAACACAGCTCCTGATGGATCTTTAACTGCAGCAATGAAAAAGCTGAAAAACCTTCGTGAAGAGGTGACTGCGAATGCAGGGAGAGATCAACATATTGGAAAATGGTTTGACAACCTATTTGGATCCTGGGGAGAATGGCTTACTAAAGTAGGAATAATAATAGCTGTAGCTGTTATTATTTTTGTACTGTTGTTTTGTGGTGTTGTGCTCTCCTCAGATGGCCAATGCTGCACCCAAACAGATGGTCAATGTGTCTGTAAAGCCATCTGGAATTGATATTGGGGCCACCATGTTTACCATAGGCCCTGGACTAAATGCGTTGGACGAATTCTAGTAAAACCCTGGAATTACATTAGAATGGATGGGAAGGGGAGCCTTCCTTTTATTTTTTGACTCTTTATTTTCAATTTTCTATTGTTTTTGGATAGCAAGGGAGTCAGCATACTCATTGTATTTTCTTTTTTAATAAAATTAGGTAGCACTTTAGATTGGATAGAGTAGGCAGGAAGATAGAGGGTGTTATGTTTATTATTTTGGCATATACCCCTTCCTGAAGTTATTATTTTCTTTTAAATGATGTTTGTTGTTTAATCAAGTCATGTGAATGAAAGGGAATGATGAAGGTCTGAAGCAGATCATTATCCGTGTTACGAGGTAATGTAACCAGAATTAAAAAGAAATTATAAGAAGGTTTACTTTGATTATATGCACTTCTTAAATGTTTTTAAAGTATCATTTATTGTTCGAATCATCTCTGAAGGTACTATTAACCAAGTAAATTGCTGTTGAATAAAAATAATATGCATTTATGAACTCTGAAAAACACTGGAAGTGCCACTGGAGGGCCAGAGAATTAAACATCACAAAATAAAAAGAGGATCGATGAGCACCTCAGTGCTTAGCAGCAAGAGCAAGTCTCTACTGGTGGTTTAAAAACCTGCTGTCTGCTCCAACACCACCTCCAGGCTACTGCAAATGTCTGTGAGTTCCTCTGGCACCGTGGGACGTATCATATGCTGAGTAGTCTACTGATATTGTTTAATTACTGTAGTATGTTAAACTACTGATATAAGTCTAATCACTGTATTCTACATAAGGCAAGGCCAACTTTGCACGCAAATGCTTTATACAAGAATTTGATCGTTTTTACCCTGCAGAAAGAACTTAGCTAGGGAGATGAGATCTTTTACTTCCTTCTAGTCAAATGTGGAGGGAGATGTTTGGTCTTATTTCTCCTCCAGATTGTAGTGCCATAAGAGCAGTCATTGTTAGAGTAATGTGTGACTTATATTGGTCACTTGGAAGGACTGAAAGAGAGTGGCTTGTGAGGTTGCATATTCGGAAAGGGCAACAGAGTTGAGACTTTTAAAAAGTCTCAAAGGAGGGAATATATAGTATATTTTTCTATATCATAGTATATTTTTTATATTAAACATAGAAAAGTACTTATATAGAATAGCCTGGACTTTATGTGACCCAGGAGAGAGCATATGAGGTTATTAAAAGTGTTTATGCTGCAAGAAACACACAGTCCACTCAGCTGTAGCAGAAACAATGGTACCATGATATGAGAAGGCACTGAGAAACACAGCTAAGAGTTAAAGATTAACACAGCCAATGGTCAAAGTGACCGTATTATGCTCAGACTGTTAAATTCTATTTACTCAAAATGTATACTTTTATAATAAATTAATTTAAAAGGTTATTTTTAAAAATGGACTAAAAGCCAGGTTTCCACCATTAAAAATAAATCAGAGGCTCTGTAAAATAATGGTGGCGGACGGTATCCATTGACTACAAAAAAACAATAAAAGGGCATGTGCATGAGGTAATGCAAGATAACAAACTGTATAAAAGATAACAAACTGTATAAAAGATGAGGGTCTGGACCAAGAGAGTCAGATCTCAGCTGACAATTTGGGTTTGTTGGTCTGCTCAATAAACTCTAACGTTTGACACCTGGAACTACTGACTTCGAGAGTTTTCTTACTGAGAGGGAAGAATAGTCTTCAATACTCCACAACACTACACGTAATGCACCGCACGCTGTCAGCACACTTAAACATTACAAAAAGTTGCATCTTCTAATTCATCACTTTAAAATCACCACAGCTAAAAATATTACTAGTTTGTTGTTGGACGATTAGTGGAGCATCATGTCCCATTTGTAGAATGTGAATCATTCTATGACTTCTGCTTGTTACACATCCGTCGTCTTCAGTCAGTCATTTAAATACTCCCAAAAAGCCGATTTATGTCGCTTTTTTGATGGATATGAGTCTGGTAGATCAAATTCCTCTGTTATATTTTGGAAGTCGTGTGTTTAAGCTTCAGTTTTACGTGAATTGAAAGTTCAGTTCAGTCCGTGACACAAGGCCAAGCACCACGCAGCCACCATCTGTAACCATAGTAACAGCTCCAGTACCCACACAGGCACAAGAGTTTTCACATTTAGGATTACAATGTCTTACGAAAAACTATTTTATGTTATATATTTATACATTCTATGTAATATTTTGCCACGTGTATATAAAGCATTTTATGGTTTTTAAGTGTGGATTCTAAATTGTTATAGTTAAATTAACCATGACATTTTTAATTGCGGTTAATAGTAAAACCATATAATCACGGCATCCCTATGTACAACTTATAAATCAACCAGTCACACATGCCTCATGAACACACGTTCGAAACTCGGAAGAGTCACTTTCTTTTGTATTACTCACCAGGGCTTTTAACATTATTATCATGCTAATGTTTAAGCTCTGGGTAGGGTAAGACATTACACTCTATGGTTAGGTTTAGGGATGGGGTTTGTGTTAGGGATAAAATTTACAAAAATAATTTTGTATAAACTCTCATTGGTGGGTCTATATAATATTGGTACAAATTTGCCACCTCATACTATTATGAAAAATTCTTGTGAGATTGTGTTGTTAATTGTTTGATTAATCAAATGAGAAAGCCAAATTACATTTCCTTTAAAACATAATCTTGCCCAATGTTCTCCTCCAAACAATGCACAAATTGAAGGCAACAAAAATCAAAATTTATAAGTGTATGCTATGCATTGTGTGCAAAAATTGTTAACAAAATAACAAGCATTTGTCCACAGTTTTAATGCAGGACAATTTTAATCACTAAATTAAATGATAATAAAACAAATGCTTTGTAATAATGCCATTACAGTTACTGTTTTTTAATTATTACTTGCGTTACAAGATTTCAATTAAACACGATGCAATTTAGAGGTAAATTTGACATTCAACATATCAGCAATATTTTATCAAAATCAAAATTTAATCAAAATGATTTCGGTCCCTTTCTCTGTTTTTGGTTTCTTTTTATGTATTTTTGTGTATTTTTATTGTATACAGTCTTCTTATTTTGTGTATACTGTATATTGTATATTATTATTATTATTATTATTATTATTATTATTATTATTGTTTGTATACAGTCTTCTTATTTCGTGTATACTGTATATTGTATATTACTAGGTGTATATTGTGTTGTGTAACAGATGTGTAAACTGTGTTATGTGTAAATCAGATGTTTATTATAATTGTCATACTGCTATGTTGCTTGGAACCGCACCCAAGACTTTCACCCACTGTTGCACTTGTGTATATGGTTGAGTGACAATAAAGGGATTTGATTTGATTTGATTTGACTTCTAGGATCCATCTCTAGTGCTCTTATCTAAGAGCGGAGACCAAGTATTAACACTAATAAACCTAAATGCATGACACACGTCAAGAAATAACATCAAAATGATGTCATTCTCAGAGTTTTGTCACACTTTAGAATACAATTTTACTCTAAGTGGCTTTATACATACAGCCCCTGATCATTCAACCTAAAATGAAATAAACTATTGACAGCAATTGCAGCTGCAGTGTGAAAATGCCTCCAAACCTAGCTGCACTTCCATTGTGTTGATTCAGAGCTTTTTTTTTTTCAGCTTATTTATGGTTTAGCAGGTACTTTTTATCTAAAGTTACTCACAGCAGACCTACTACAAGGGAAATCCACCATTAGCAGGTCTCCTCAGCCGTTCTCTAGGGAATAACATTGATAGGGGAACTCAGAAACCCTCCAGTTGCTAGATTGTCTGTTCTGGGGTTTGGTTTTAGGAAATTTGGCCTGAGTTTGAACCATTAATATGATCCTATTTAGTTCTGACACACAAAGCCTCATTTTCAACCACTAATCCCATGCTAGGATGGTAGCAAATGCTCAGCAATGGTAGTCTGAACCTTTAAAGGTTTAGTTCACCAAAATGTTGCTATTGCTATGCAAAACTATTGCTTTAACGACAAGGTCCAGATGTTTCCATAGTTGTTTGCATGGGCCTATTGGTTGCAACTCTTGAACATCACCTGACTCCACATCACACTTTCAAATGCTACACCACTCCTTTTGGCTCTAATCAATATGTCATAGGTATATGAAATGACAGCTGATAGGCAGACTGAGAGACTGGAGGGCCGTTGAATAAGATTGATTCTTGCAAAAAAGAGAACCTGAATTCATAATAATCCCATGCTAACGCTAGCACCTCTCTCAGCATACACTTGGCATTTCAAAATGTAACTGAAGTGAATTATGGCCTAATGGAATATGATTTGTAATCACATATAAAACTTTTAAAAGCTACTCTAGAGCAGTGCTTTCAAAAATGGGCCACAGGTCTGTTCTGATAGGGTCACGGACAGCAGAGGGAAAAAAAGAATAATGCGAAAAACAAAATGCAACTAACCATTTAATCAAAATAAATAGGCTTAGCAGATTTTAAAGTGTGGAGAAACCCAGACTAAATTAAACACAGGTTCACTTGCAACAAGGATAAACATGATTTGTGCCGACCACAATGTGTCTTGTTCACTAAGTGTACGTTCACATGTATTTGTGCGTAAAACCTATGTGTGAATGTTTTCATCAATAACAATTATTGATTCATCAATAAGTTTACATATACAGTTTTTCTAAATGTAAGACCAAATCACACCACACATATGCAAAATATGAATATATTGTATAAATAAAGTAAAAATAAAGTATAACTAGCCTATATCTGAATATATAATTATAAATCCTGAATATATAATTGTAAATCTGAATATATAAATATAAATCCTGAATGTATTTTAAATCTGAATATATAGTTTTAAATCTAAATATACACTGACAGCCAAAAGTTTGGAATAATGTACAGATTTTGCTGTTTTGGAAGGAAACTGGTACTTTAATTCACCAAAATGGCATTCAGCTGGTCACAAAGTATAGTCAGGACATTACCGATGTAAAAAAAAAAAAACAGCACCATCACTATTTGAAAAAAGTCTTTTTTTTTTTTTTTATCAAATCTAGACAGGCCCCATATCCAGCAGCCATCACTCATTTTATCTCACACCTTATCCTTGTGTAATCATGCTAAATTGCTAATTTGGTACTAGAAAATCACTTGCCATTATAAGACTGTTGAAAGCTATTTGGTTCGTTAAATGAAACTTAACATTGTCTTTGTGTTTGTTTTTGGGTCGCCACAATATGCAATAGACTGGTATTCTTAAGGTCAATATTAGGTCAAAAATGGCAAAAAAGAAATAGCTTTCACTAGAAACTTTGTTTTGAGGAATGAAGGCTGTACAATGCTTGAAATTGCCAAAAAACTGAAGATTTCATACAAAGGTGTACACTACAGTCTTCAAAGACAAAGGACAACTGGCTCTAACAAGGACAGAAAGAGATGTGGAAGGCCCAGATGTACAACTAAACAAGAGGATAAGTACATCAGAGTCTCTAGTTTGAGAAATAGATGCCTCACATGTCCTCAGCTGACAGCTTCATTGAATTCTACCCACTCAACACCAGTTTCATGTACAACAGTAAAGAGAAGACTCAGGGGTGCAGGTCTTATGGGAAGAATTGCAAAGAAAAAGCCACTTTTGAAACAGAAAAACAAAAAGAAAAGGTTAGAGTGGGCAAAGAAACAAAGACATTGGACAACAGATAACTGGAAAAGAGTGTAATGATCTTAACCCCATTTAGCTTTTGTGGGATCAGCTAGACTGTAGGGTGCGTGAGAAGTGCCCGACAAGACAGCCACATCTATGACAAGTGCTACAGGAAGTGTGGGGTCAAATGTCACCTGAGTATCTGGATAAACTGACAGCTAGAATGCCAAGGATCTGCAAAGCTGTCATTGCTGCATGTGGAGGATTTTTTGATGAGAACTCTTTGAAATAGTTTAAATATTTTTCACATTTTAATAGTAATTTTTCACATTATTAATGTCCTGTCTATACATTGTGATCAGTTGAATGCCACTTTGGTGAATAAAAGTACCAATTTCTTTCCATAAGAGCAAAATCTGTACATTATTCCAAACTTTTGGCCACCAGTATATTATTTATAAATCTAATTATAAATCTAAATCCTGAATATATAGTTTTAAATATACACACACCGACCACTTTATTAGATACACCTGTACACCTACTTATTCATGTGATTATCTAATCACCCAATCGTGTGGTAGCAGTGCATAAAATCATGCAGATATGGGTCAGGAGCTTCTGTTAATGTTCACGTCAACCATCAGAATGGGGAAAAAATCTGATCTCAGTGATTTCGACCTTGGCATGATTTTTGGTGCCAGACAGGCTGGTTGAGTTTTTCTGTAACTACTGCTCTCCTGGGATTTTCACGCACAACAGTCTCTAGAGTTTACTCAGAATGGTGCCAAAAAAAAAAAAAAAAACATACAGTGAGTGGCAGTTCTGCAGACGGAAACACCTTGTTGATGACAGAGGTCAACGGAGAACGGCCAGACTGGTTGGAGCTGACAGAAAGGCTACGGTAACTTAGATAACCACTCTGTACAACTGTAGTGAGCAGAATAGCATCTCAGAACGCAAAACTTGTAAAACCTTGAGGTCAATGGGCTATGTTTGCGGTGCCAATGCGAAAAGAATGGCTTGAGTATAATTTTGATGAAGTATCTGATTGTGTCGTTGTTGAGGATGTGGTGGTCCGAAATAGAGGGATGGGTTCTTGGGTCAAATTTTGTCATGGTGGTGAGCAATGAAGGAAGTCAAAGAAGGCTAACATGAACATGGTGTCTAGTGTTTTATTTGATGTGTTTTGAGAAATGTAGTCCTGATGAAGAGTGTTTAGGCAATGAGTTAGTAGATTGAAAGAAAGTAGTTTTAAGTTTGTTGGGGTGTGAGGCGAAGGAGGATACGGAGAGCAGAGAAAAATCTAGAAAAGGCAGATTGTAATTTTGGTGGAAATCTTTGAAGGATTTCTGAGCTGTCCGATATGTTTGTAGGGTTCGGGGGGAAATGGCTTGAAGAATGGAGTCCTGGGGGGGTTGTGGAGAAGAAGTCTGGGAGGGTGATTTCTAGGAATTTTAGTTCTGGATGGGGAGGAACTGGGGCTGGTGTCGGGTTTGCTTCTAGGGCCAAGGATCTGGATCTCTGGAAAATGAGAAAGAGTCAGCAATATGGATTTTGAGCCTGGAATGTTTTCTGCTTTAATTATGGTTAGCTGAGGAGGGATTTGGGAAGAAATTTGCTTGCAGAGGCAACCTCGTGCAAGGAATGGATCCGGAGTAAGAGAGATTAAAATAGTAGAAGGGAGGGGGATAAAGTGAAGAGGGGAATGGGTCTGGAGCGGGGTTCACCAGCGAAGGCAGCCACATGTGGGAATCCACTGTAGTAGCCCATGGATAGGAAGGGGTAGAGTTGTGGCACGTGAACGGTTGCGGCGCTTAGAAAGCACGTGCGCTGCTTACAATGTAGTGGGGGTTTGTTGCATGGCTGGAAAGACGCCATGGTTGCGCCGCTTGGAAAGGCCGTTCTACTCTTTACGGTGTAGTGGGAGGTTTAGTCGTACGGCCCGAAAGACACCACAGTTGTTCCACCTGGGCAGCACATTTGTGCTGCTTAGGGATATGTTGAGTTAATAGAAAACATGGTAACATGGAAAACGTAGCGTCTGTAGATGCCTGAACGTAATTGTTTGCTAGATTAAATGTCAGGAACATGTGAAACGATGTCAAGAAACATGCTTGCATGTGCATACAAACAACATAATTTAAAGTTGGTTTGTTATGAAATTAGAAGGCACCTGAGACTGAGTGTCCAGATGAATACGTGGTGTGATGTTTATTAACTTAAGCGAATGGTTTGGGGCTTTGTAGATTTGTTTTCCAATGTAATGCAAGTCATTTCATGACTCTGAATAAATGGCACAGGGTGACTCTCTCGCTTTGACGAGGACGTATGAAATCATGGGAGTTTGTGCCTGAGAGTTGGATTTAATAGACACTATAAGAGCACTGTTTGCGGTAATATGGGGAATAAAACGACTTGTTTGCATCGATGACTTGTAATTATTCTACGGATAGATTGATTTTACCTGTGTGAGACATTTGTCCTGGTGGGAGGAGGGAAAGTCATGTTATAGTGTAGAGATGAGTGGAAGTTTGTAGCAGTGTTTGCTTCGTGTTTTTGGGGCCGCGAGGCGAGCTCGAATGCTGAGAGGTGAGACAAGCTTGCAGAATGATTATGAATGAGTTGGGACACAGCGCATGATCCGCCTCTTGCAGAGCCGAATTGGGCTTGTGTCTGTTCGGACAGAGGCTGTGTAAAACAGCAGTGTGCTGTGGAATGGTTAGAGTGAGTGCTGCGTGGCAGCGAGCTCGTGTTAAAATGTCTGCGTTGGTTTGAAAAGAAGTTGTAATTAGAGTATCGGTCGATTGAAAGGAATTCACTGTGCTTGATTGCCCCTGTGTTCCGAATGGCTAAATCATGCTCCAGATGGCATTTCTGAAGTGAGAACGATTGTGATATTCATGTTAGAAGTTGACAAACACAATAGCTGAATGGATCGTGCCCTAAACGAGCTGCGTGGCGAGGTAATGAGGCTAACAGGAATCAGCTGTATGGGAGAACCAGACTGAAATGCTGAGAGCATTTGAATGATGATTGAATTAAATAGTTAATCTTTGTTTCCCTCATGTTCAAATGGAGCTTGGATAGAATTCGAGTAGTATGAGGCGGAACAGCGCCCATTTGCTGAGGCAGCTTGCGTGATGGACTGCTCCGGGTGGAAAGTTTGGATAAGAGAACATATGAGGAGTCATAGAGAGCTTTTGCATGTATACAGAGCCGAAACAGCCAGTTTGCAGAGGCTTCTTCATGCAGCCGGCCTCTCTGGGTGGGAAATTTAGATAGGAGAACATATGAGCAGTCGTAGAGAGCTATTTCACATGTATACAATGCCGAAGCAGCCAGTTTGCAGAAGCAGCTTCACGCAGCCGGCCACTCTGGGTGGGAAATTTAGATAGGAGAATATATGAACAGTCGTAGAGAACTGTTTCACATGTATACAGTGCCGAAGCGGCCAGTTTGCGGAAGCAGCTTCATGCTATAAACTGCTTCGGTTCGGTAGCATAGAAAGAAAGAGTGAAAATGTAACACTTAATGTGTGTTGGGGCATCGTTCAGGAGTGTGTCTGGTTATTAGCAATAATCAATAATTATCAAAAAGAATTATTAATTATTAAAATCAATAGGACATTGATTAGAATAAACATTAGCTTATTAATTCTTCAAATCAACAATCATCAAAGATAACTATCAATTATCAAAATCAATAGAATATTAATGAGAACTAATATTCAGGGGGCACCACCCTGGTTTCAGGGACTAATAACCAGACAGTACAGCAGTCTCAATATAGGATTTTTCTCTTAGGAAAGTCGGCGTCCAGAGAATGTCGACATTCAAAAAAGGAACAATGATGGCTTGAATCCGAGCACTGACATCCCCTGCCAGCCCTTGGCACAGGTGCATGCAGAACAATAGCAAAACACTTCTCTTTAAAGTATAACAAACTGATGCAGTAATATCAATTGATAATCAATACAATGCAGTCGATAAACTTCTGACTTCCAACTACAAACTAAACAGTAACATGATTAGATATGGTAACAGATAAGCCTATAATACATGAGAGGAGGGTTGATGTGTGTGTGTGTGTGTGTGTGTGTGTGTATGTATGTGTGTGTCTTTGTGTGTGTGTAAGGAGAGAAGGAGTGCACAAAATGGTGGGCGTGGCTCTCGTAGAGTGTGCGTCACGCGAGGTTTCCGGCCAGAGATTGTGGCCACGAATGTGGGTGGAGAGACTGGTTAATGGCGTCTGCCCAGATAACACGTGTCTCCACTGGTACGATAACTTAGGGACAAAGCTGGGCTCTATCTCCGAGTTATCTGTTCGCCAAATGTGTGTGCAGGTATGTTTGTGAGGGGTCGTGTGTGTGCGGTTAGTATGAGAGAGAGAGAACAGGGTGATGGCACCGAAGCCAGTTTAGCGATCGTGGGAGAGAGGGAAACCGTTAGTATTATCACTCAGAGATGTGGTGAACGGCTCGTAATCCGTCCACCGCGGTCGTTGGTTCTTTAATGGGTAAACTCAGTGTGCTAGTCTCACCCGCGATGGCGGAAATGCACAAGCAGCACAAAATTGTTGGACGACAACACAGTAAATCTCATTCGTGGTAACAGTAAGTTACAGTAATACCTTGAGTATAATTGGCAGCGATCAATAACTTTACACAAGCATAACACACTATAATAATCTATCTCTGCCCAGACATAAACCTCTTACTTGAGTCACGTGAGGACATGGGTAAAATGTGTGTTTGTCCATCGTTTGACTCCGACTCGGTTCCTCGAAGCTCATGTGATGACGGGAGGCTGTTTCCTCTCTTTGTCAGCAGGTGGTACGGTGGCTGATTCTCGGCGGTTTGGCGGAGAAATCAGTGAAGTTGACTCGGTTGAAGAAGGAAGAGAAATCTTCTTCACTTCTGCAGGCAAAAGGGTGAGACACAGATTGCTCAGCGGTCTCCTTCGGATCTGTTAGCGTGCTCAGTGGAACATGGAGAATCTCGGCTCGTCCAGCAAGATGGAGATTGTATGGTCAAAGTTCAGGTACGTACATTACTTCCTAAGGCAGCGAGGCTACACCTGGGAGCAGCAGGGCTGCAACTAGATGCGGTGAATACTGTCGCTGGAAGCAAGACTTAGGAAGAATCTCTGGGTTTTATACACTCGATGACATCATGGAGGGACGCATTCTGTCAAGTGTTTCATCCAATAGGAGTTGAGAGTTCGATCCTTCATAATTTCACACCTAGTTGTAAAGTGAGTAAGACTTGATGGGATCTGTAGTCTGTTTGGACTCCACTTTATGACTGTGTGTAAGCCTGCCTTTGTCTCCTATCTGAGCACATGAGGCCCAACATTCCCCCTTTTGTCTGAAGTGTTGGTTGTTGTCCAGCATCTTTAGAGCAACTGAAGGACCGAACAGTTCCTGTAGGTTCACAGTAACCTGTGGGTTACACCGTCCATATCTTTCTGATAGAAAACAAAACAGTTGCACAGTCCATACAGTTCATAGAGTTCACAGAGGCTTTATCGTCTGGGCAGAGACTGAGGCACATCTGGGCATAGAACTTCTAGCTAAGTCTAAAACTACATTCATCTCACATAAAGACAAACATTCCAAGTTATAGGTAGACACAGCATTAACCGTAACACAGTCCTTTGCTGTTCTTTGGTCATAACACAAAATAATAGTAGAACCTGACAATGGATACTAGGACCAAAATAATCTCCCGGGTGGGGATTCCGAAAGAAATCCTCATCGATCAGGGCACAACATTTATGTCACGGACACTACACGAGCTGTACGAATTGTTGAGCATTAAATCGATTTGCACCAGCATGTACCATCCTCAAACGGTTGGCCTGGTGGAACGATTTAATAAAACCCTCAAAAACATGATTCGTAAGTTCGTACACGACGATGCTAGAAATTGGGATAAATGGCTCAACCCCCTGTTATTTGCAGTACGAGAGGTCCCGCAAGCCTCCACTGGCTTCTCCCCATTCGAGCTGCTGTATGGGCAATGCCCATGCGATGTGCTTGATGTATTGCGAGAGGCCTGGGAGGAGGGACCTTCAAACAGTAAAAATGAAATTCAGTACGTTCTTGATCTTAGAGCAAAACTCCACACTTTGGGGCAGCTAACACAGGAGAATTTGCTCCAAGCTCAAGAACGACAGCGCCGACTGTATGTCAGGGGAACTCAGCTAAGGGAATTTGCACCGGGAGATAAAGTGCTTGTATTGCTTCCCACATCGAACTCTAAATTACTCGCCAAGTGGCAAGGACCCTTTGAGGTCACACGACGAGTGGGAGATCTCGATTATGAGGTTAAACGAACCGACAGAGGGGGCGCACGTCAAATATACCACCTCAATCTTCTGAAATTGTGGAGGGAGGCGGTTCCCGTGACGTTGGCTATGGTAGTTCCCGAGAAGGCGGAGCTCGGACCGGAGATGAGTTCAAAACATAAACAGTTCACCCCGGTCATTTGCGGAGACCACCTCTCACCGAGTCAACTCGCGGAGGTTGCTAGGTTGCAACAGGAGTTTGCGGATGTGTTCTCCCCTCTACCGGGACGTACAAACCTCATCCATCACCACATCGAGACCGAGCCAGGGGTCGTGGTACGTAGCCGCCCCTATCGATTACCCGAACACAAGAAGAAAATCGTTCAGGAAGAATTGGATGCGATGCTTGATATGGGAGTAATAGAAGAATCCCACAGTGATTGGTCCAGCCCAGTTGTTCTAGTGCCTAAGAGCGATGGGTCAGTGCTATTCTGTGTGGATTATAGAAAAGTCAATGCGGTGTCTAAATTTGATGTGTATCCAATGCCTCGCGTTGATGAGTTGCTCGATCGGTTGGGCACTGCTCGTTTTTATTCGACATTGGATTTGACGAAGGGTTATTGGCAGATCCCCTTGACACCAATTTCCCGTGAGAAAACCGCCTTCTCCACACCGTTTGGATTACACCAATTTGTGACACTTCCGTTCGGTTTGTTTGGGGCCCCGGCTACGTTTCAGCGTCTCATGGACCGAATCCTCAGACCGCATTCAGCTTACGCCGCTGCCTATTTAGATGACATCATCATTTACAGCAATGATTGGCAGCGGCACATGCAACATCTGAGGGCGGTTCTGAGATCGCTGCGCCGAGCGGGACTCACAGCGAACCCGAAGAAGTGTGCGATTGGACGGGTGGATGTACGGTATCTGGGGTTCCACTTGGGCCACGGACAGGTGCGTCCCCAAATTGACAAGACAGCGGCGATTGCGACCTGCCCGAGACCCAAGACCAAAAAGTGGGTGAGACAGTTCCTGGGGCTGGCTGGCTATTATAGAAGGTTCGTACCTAATTATTCAGACGTCACCAGCTCGCTGACTGATCTCACTAAAAAGGGAGCTCCAGACCCGGTCCAGTGGCCGGAGCAGTGTCAACAGGCGTTCACGCAAGTTAAAGCCGCACTTTGCGGGGGGCCACTTTTACATTCACCTGACTTCTCTCTCCCTTTTGTTTTACAGACAGATGCTTCAGACAGGGGGCTGGGGGCCGTACTCTCGCAGGTGGTGGAGGGGGAGGAGCGCCCGGTGCTGTACATTAGCCGTAAGCTCTCGTTGAGGGAAACTAAGTACAGCACCGTAGAAAAGGAGTGTTTCGCCATCAAGTGGGTGGTCCTCACTCTCCGATACTACCTGTTGGGGAGGGCCTTCACCCTCTGTTCTGATTACGCCCCACTCCAGTGGCTCCACCGCATGAAAGATACCAATGCCCGGATCACCCGTTGGTACCTGGCTCTTCAGCCGTTTAAGTTCAAGGTGGTCCACAGACCGGGGGAGCAGATGGCTGTCGCCGACTTCCTTTCCAGGAATGGGGGGGGAGTGGTAGGCAGGCCTATCATATATATATATATATATATATATATATATATATATATATATATATATTTTTTTATTTTTTTGCATGTGTACTCAGGCTTGGCCACAGGGATGTTTGTTGGGGGTTGGGGATTGGGAGGGGGGAAGGGAAATAATGGGGTTTAAGGGGGATAAGGTTGACTCTGTACATGTTAATCTGAAATAAATCTGAAACTGTAGTTATAAATCTAAATATATGATTATAATTATCTTAATATATAAATATAAATCATGAATATATAGTTGTAAATCTGAACAAATAGATATAAATCTGAATATATAGTTATAAATCTGAAAATTAGATTTTAAATATATATAGTTATTAATTTAGTATTGAATCTTTAGTAATGAATCTAAATATATAGTTAAAATATAGTCAATCCTAATTATATAGTGTTAAAAATCTGAATGTATAAATATAAACTCTGAATATATAGTTATAAATCCTAAATATGCAGTCATAAATCCGAATATCTAGATATAAATATAAATATATAAATATAAATCCAAAAATATAATTAGAAATCCAAAAATATAGTTATAAATCTGAATATATAATTATAAATCCTGAATGTATAATTATATATATTATTATTCATGGTTGCTATTATTATTAATGAATGAAATACAAATATTGATTTATAACAATATATTCAGGATTTATAACATGTTTGACATTTACATTTAGTAATTTAAAAGACATTTTTATTCCAAGTGACTTACAAATGAGTTACATAAGCTATTCAGAGTTGCATTTGTAGGGCTTTACTGGTTGTTTAGATCAGTGTTACTATCAGAAATAATTAATAATTATTTCTGTAGTTATTAATTAATATTTGAATTAATCAGTTGAATCTAACTCATTAAAACCTCATATGGGGCTCCAGTAAATGTAGTGTGCTACGTTTAGGAGCAAGTTTGGTTATTAGCAATAATTAATAATTATCAAAGATAATTATTAATTATTAAAATCAATAGAACATTGATGAGAATCAATGTTAGCTTTTTAAAATCCTTTAAATCAACAATTATCAAAGATAATCATTAATTGTTAACATCGATGAAACATTAATTAAAATTAATACCAGCTTATTGATCATTCAAATTCAATCATCAAAGATAATTATCAGTGAATGAAGGTTTGAATCTGAGCACTGACATCCCGTCAGCATGACACAGGCATATGCAAAACAAACCAAAACACTTCTCTTTGTAATATAAACAAAGTTTATTTATGCAGTAATATCAATTAATAATTAATACAATGCAGTCAATAAACTTCCGACTTACAACTACAAACTAAACAGTGATATGATTAGATATGGAAATAAAATAATCCTGTAACACATAAGGTTAATATAATAATCCTATAACACATTAAGTGTGTGACAGTGTGTGTGTATGTGTAAAGAGGGACGCGCACAAAATGGCGGACGTGACTCTCGTGGAGAGTATGTCACGCTAGACTTCCGGCCAAGGAATATGACCGCGAATAGGGGCGGAGAGAAACCAGTCAATGGCGTTTACCAGTTACCACGTGTATCCGCTTGTACGATAGCTTAGGGACAAAGCTGGGCTTTAGCATTTAAGCTATCTACGAGCCAAAAATGTGTGTCAGAATGTTTGTGAGGGGTCACATGCATGTATGTGTGCGTGTGTGGTTAGTACGAGAGAGAGAGAGATGACGGTCCTAAAGCCGATTTCGCGATAGTGGGAGAGAAAGCAGCTGTCAGTTTATCACTCAGAGACGCGGTGTACGGCTCGTAAAAACCCTGCGTTATTTGACTCTTTAATGGATGAACTCAGTTGCTGTCTCACCCGCGATGGCGAAATTGCACAACAATCCAATTTGGTTGGACCACAATACAGCAAAACAAATTTGTGATAATTAATACCCTGAGTATTAATAATGAGCAGACATGGCGGTCCGTAAACTGTACAAGCAAAAACCTTGAAACACAAGAATAACACACCATAATATTCTATCTCTGCCCAGACGTAAATCTCTTACTTGAATCGCATGAGGACACAGGTAGAATGTGTTTTCCTCCATCCTTTAACTCTGACCCGGTTCCTTGAGGCTTGGGTGATGACGGGAGGCCGTTTCCTCGCTCTGTCGGCAGGTGGTACGGCTGTTGATTCTCGGCGGGCTGGCGGAGAACTCAGAAATGTCGACTTGATTGAAGATGGAAGAAAAATCTTTAATCTCTTCACTTCTGTAGGCAAATGGATGAAGATGCGAATTGCTCGGTGGTCTCCTTCGGATCCGTTAGAGTGTTCGGTTGAACACAGAGTAATCTCAACTCGTCTAGCGAGATGGAGATTGTATGGCCACAGTTTCAAGTCGGACGTTACTTCCTTGTGCCACGAGGTTGCACATGAGAGCAGCGATAAACTATATCTATACTCGGTGAACAAAGTCGCTGGAAGCAGGTCCCGAAAGCATTTCAGAGGTATTTCAACTCCTGATGATGTCATGTTTGAGGGACGTTCTGTTGTGTGCTTCATCCAATAGGAGTTGAGAGTTCGATCCTTTAGTGAGCAAGGCTTCTTGGGATTTATAGTCTTTTTTGGACTCCCTTTGTTTGATTTTGGCGCGATTTTTATCAGTATAATTTACAACTTGGAATGTGGGGGCTTGAGTTAGGTTTTTATGACTGTGTTAGGCCTGCCTTTGTCTTCTATCTGAAAACATGAGGCCCAACACATTTATAGATTAAGGATTTACATTGATATTTTCAGATTTACTACTATATTCAGATTTATAACTTTGTATTCATAATGTATTTTTTACTACATATTCAGATTATTCTTTTGACAATGGCACACTTGGCAACTAAAACAATAAATAAATCTACAAACATGCCTATTGTAAATCCAGTGGAAATTTTGTGTGACAACCTATTCTGCATACAAGTAAGAATAAAGTTAGTGAATTAACTCATTGCATTTAGTACTGTCTATAATTGGTTGCTGGGAGCATGAAACTATCAACATTCGAGACATTTAGAAACCAAGCATAATAATTGTGCATATTGATTTGGCCTAAACAGTAAAATATTTCAGTGATTTATTTTAAGGACACTTGTTTACAATTTTGGTACTGTCGTGACTTGATGTCCAGTGTAAAATCTGGGTCTTGAAGCAAGGTGCTACTCTTGTAAAGATCCCCTCATGTGTTCTTACAGACTGCAAAGGTTGTTTAAGGTCTCAGGAATGGTAAAATGAACATGGAAAGACCCCCTTCATGAGTTCAACAGTATGAGGCAGAAATGCAAAAATAGGCTACCTCCTTAGTATTCATCTTGTAACAGAAATGCAACCTAGTAACCTCTACAAAAGTGAACACACACACACACACACACACTGGTTTTAGCCTCAGTGGGCTTGTGGGTTATTATCTGTGAACCTAACTGCCACTGTTTGGAGGCTTCATTAGCTGTGGCATATAGATGAGGCGTCACTGTATGGCCAATGCAAATGCTAATATGTCCGTGCCACACATATTACTCTGACACATGTGGAAAAGTTAATAAAGTCTATAAGTGGAGGACATCTCAACACATCTGCTCAACACATCTGAGGATGCTTCTATAATATTCAGAAGAATAAACACAGAAAAGTTGCATCTCTGTATGTCGCACTGACAGAGATTGTAAAAGGAAGGTACTAGGACCCTGGGGCAGGCGCCTGAGTCCCGACTTCCCTTCATCCGCTCAAAAATCGGAGGCGCTCTGTTATGAAGATTAAATTACCTCAGCAAATACTCGAGCAAAGATCTCTATGCTTTGTAGTTCTATACTGTATACAAATAAACAGCTTTTAGTCTGTAAGTAAAACAGTATGCCTGTTGTATTCTATTAATTCATTAACGTTAGAGACTCTTATTTGTGGATATTTCCAGAGACTTTGATATTTCTCATATTTGAACCCTCTATGCTGTGCATTAATCATTAATTTACTGACTGAATGTTTTTACTATGAGTGTGATGAAATGTAGAGTTTGTTAGAAAAATGTTATGATAGACAGAATATTTAAACTGGCAGCATAAAGTACTTTGTAAAGGCAAAATATTCTGAATTGGCCACTTTAAAACGCTTCTACCATCTCCATGACTGATGTTTCCATCTGTTTGTGTGCAAGCATATGTGCTTTGGTGTCCATGCGTTTGAACAGCTGACATTAATTACGTAGAAATTATGTGTTGCAGGAGCTTTCAGATGATGAAAAAAAAAAATGTGATTTGTATTACGTAAAATACAGATAGTCATAGAAATCTTGTATATCTGGGAGTGTTAAGAAAATGGGTTTATAATTTATAAGCATATATACTAGCTGTGTCCCAAATGACACACTATACAGTATGCACTTATAAACTATACTATGCACTCAGCCATGTAGTGTATGAATTTTCAAAGTGTAATATCGTCCCAAATCGAACAGATAATGGATTTTTACTACATGGAAGCGTTCGCCATTTAAAGCATCCAACTTACATTTGTTAGGTGCTGTATCCAATAAAGATTCGCTAGCTGCAACATTCTTCATTATTTACAACTGTTTTGTCAGACCAGCAGCAGCCAGGTAGCTCCGCCCCTTCCGCTATGTACGGCAAGCCTCGTGCGTTGAGTGTATGAAGTACATTCCACACTCCGTTTTGACGGTTGAAAAAGTGCATCATCCAGGTACTTAAAGTACACTGCTTTTTGCTGCATTTTTTTGTGTAAACAAACTACTCTCACTACAAACACTACAAAATGCCATAGAATAGTGTAGAACTGTGCGGTTTGGGACGCACCTACTGTGTTTTCCTTTACATTCATCTCCACATTTTCCTTGGGATGATGATCATGGATGTGGCTCTTCAGGTTTGAAGTGTTCCCTGCCTGAGCCGACTCTTTTTTGACAAAGTTTACAAATTTTTTAACCATCATTGATGGTGTCTTGCGGGTCTTTTAAATAAACAAAATATTACCACACCCTGGACTTCAGCCGCTTGGTGGGGGGAAATAAATGTTCAGGCTTTGACATTTCAGCGTGCTGCGCTCTCTCTGCGGTGCAGTTCACGCGTGTGGCTTTTAAAATGAATTGATGGTTGACTGAAACAGGAGGATGTCGCAAGTTAGAGATTTATTTGATCAAGTTTATACGATGCTGTGTAAATGTAGCCAATTCTTTCTTAATTTAACTGATATTTACAATGAAAAATTCCATTCCTTTGGATTTTAGAAAAAAACAACAACTTTGAATTATAAATATCAACGGTTTGATAACCGTCTCTTTTTAAAACTGCGGGATACCATGAAACCATGACACAGTTACATCCCTAGTTGTAATAAGTATTACTATAAAAGTGTATAGCAAACTTTCAGAAATATGCTCTGGTGAAGTTCTGATATTTCAACTTAATTATAATTTAATTTGTTGTTTACACAATGGCATAAATAATTCATTTGACTTTTTTAAATTATCTTTTGAAATGTTGAGGTGTCTTGTTGAGGATATAATGTTTTCTTACAGGATAAAAAGTGAGACAAACCAGCTAATATCAGAGCATCACATAATTCACATTTGTGTGGTTGTTTTCAAATGTCACTTGCTGGAAGATGTTATTAAAGATGTTATTAAAGACTTGGCTTTTGTTAGTTAAAGGAATATACAGTAATACAGGTGGCAATGAGGACATATAGGAATAACAAACATACATTTGATAAACTATTAAAACAATATTTCCAAGAAAAACATAATAAGTTTGAAACATTTTGATTAGAGACAGGATAACAATGAAGAAATACCTGGAATATTTCTTAATACATTTCCAGTTTCTCTCTTTAGAAGACAGGCAAAAATTGCAATATACGCTCAAACCAAAGGAGTGTTCACTTAATTTTGATTAACAGGAAAATAACTAATTATTTCATGTTTAAAAATTGTGTGTGTAGTATTTTATACAATAAGTTATATTAAGCCATAAATGATGAGGACATGCAATTGTACTGATTAATTTGAAATGAATGACCCACATATTGAAAAACTGAAGAAATTGTTAACTATTAGCATACATTTTGTTCATTTTATATATAAAAGCTCACTGCAACTTTTAAAATGTATGTTTTGGTTTGTGGACTACCCCAGTTGCACCTTCTTATGAATATATTTATTTTTATTTGGTCAGCACAACCTTCAGAGCTCATGGTTTTATAGAGCTCTTGAATAACCATTCTAAAACCTTGTGTCTTGTTTTTCAGTAAAAATATTGAAACATTCTTAAAACAAGGTAAGTTAACATGGAAAGCAAAACTGTGTTAGAAAAGACTGTTTTCAGAGAATGTATCTTGAATTTGAAAGTTTATGTTAACATTACATTAATGTTCCCTTTGTTTCAAGGTTTAATAAACGGGTTCATTAATGACTAATAAATAATTCACAAATGCACTAAAATCATTTATGTGCAGTTATAACAGCATGCATTAAAAGGGTAACTTTCATGCAATAATTCCCATGTTATAAATTCTTAATAACACTTATTCAAATCAAATCAAATCAAATCAAATCACATTTATTGTCACACAGCCATATACACAAGTGCAATGGTGTGTGAAATTCTTGGGTGCAGTTCCGATCAACATAGCAGTCATGACAGTGATGAGACATATACCAATTTACAATAACATCAAATTAACACAACACAATTTAAAGTCTAATATACACATAATTACACACAACACAATATACAGATAATAACATACACTGTACAGTATACAATACGCACAATATAGATACACATTATTCAATAAAAACAAAAAATAAAAAAGTATATATAGTAGTATATATAGAATGTACAGTAGGTTGTATTGTACTGTATTGACATTCAGGCTGTCGGTTGATAGTAAGTTGTTAAGAGAGAATATATATAATAATAATATAATTTATGACAGTCCGGTGTGAGATATAAGAGTAAGAGTAATAAAGTGCAGTGCTGATGTATTTTGATCGTGGGAGATCAAGAGTTCAAAAGTCTGATTGCTTGGGGGAAGAAGCTATCATGGAGTCAGCTGGTGCGGGTCCTGATGCTGCGATACCACCTGCCTGATGGTAGCAGTGAGAACAGCCCATGGCTCGGGTGGCTGGAGTCTCTGATGATCCTCCGAGCTTTTTCACACACTGCCTTGTATATATTTCCTGGAGGGAGGGAAGCTCATCTCCGATGATGTGTCTGGCAGTTCGCACCACCCTTTGCAGTGCTTTGCGGTTGTGGGCTGTGCTATTGCCATACCAGGTGGAGATGCAGCCAGTCAGGATGCTCTCTACAGTGCAGGTGTAGAACCGTGTGAGGACGTGGCAGTTCATTCCAAACTTCCTCAGCCATCTCAGGAAGAAGAGGTGCTGATGAGCCTTCTTCACAACGACTTCAGTGTGGATGGACCATGTGAGTTCCTCAGTGAAGTGGACACCCAGGAACTTGAAGCTGCTGACTCTCTCCACTGGTGCTCCATTGATGGTGATGGGACTGTGTTCTCTGTCTTTTCTTCTGAAGTCCACCACAAGCTCCTTTGTCTTACTGATGTTGAGGGAGAGGTTGTGCTCCTGACACCAGTGTGTCAGAGTGTGCACCTCCTCTCTGTAGGCTGTTTCATCATTGTCAGTGATCAGACCTACCACCGTCGTGTCATCAGCAAACTTAATAATGGCATTTGAGCTATGTGTTGCCACACAGTCATGTGTGTACAAGGAATACAGGAGTGGGCTGAGAACACAGCCCTGTGGGGCTCCAGTGTTGAGGGTCAGTGATGAGGAGATGTTGCACCTATTTTAACCACCTGGCGTCTGCTTGACAGGAAGTCCAGGATCCAGCTGCACAGCGAGCTGTTTAAGCCCAGAGCCTGGAGTTTCTCATCTAGCTTGGAGGGCACTATGGTGTTGAATGCTGAGCTGTAGCCTACAAACAGCATTCTCACATAAGTGTTCTTTTTTTCCAGGTGGGAGAGAGCAGTGTGTAGTGTAGATGCAATGGCATCATCAGTGGAGCGGTTGTTGTGGTAAGCAAACTGTAATGGGTCAAGAGAGAGAGGCAGCACAGAGCAGATGTAATCTCTGATTAGTCTCTCAAAGCATTTGCTGATGATGGGGGTCAGAGCAACAGGATGCCAGTCATTTAAGCAAGTTATTTTTGATTGCTTTGGAACAGGCACAATGGTGGATGTTTTAAAGCATGTGGGGACTACAGACAAAGAAAGGGAAAAGTTGAAAATGTCTGTAAAAACACCAGCCAGCTGGTTCACGCACGCTCTGATGACACGGCCCAGAATGCCGTCTGGGCCCACGACTTTGCGGATATTCACCCATCGGAAGGATCGGGTTACATCCGCTACAGAGACGGAGAGTGAACTAACCTCTGTAGCTTCGGCCGCGAGAGCTCTCTCCGCGAGGGCGGTGTTATTTCCCTCAAAACGAGCATAAAAAGTATTTAGCTCATCCGGGAGAGAGGCAGCGGTGTTCACGGCGGAGTTTGTATTCCCTTTAAAGTCCGTGATGATGTTAATTCCCTGCCACATGCATCTGATAGTTTTTCGGAGGGCATAACTGGCTTGTTTATGGTCCTCCGCATTCCCGGAATTGAAAGCGGAGGTCCGCACATTAAGTGCCACGTGAACATCGCTATTTATCCATGGCTTCTGGTTTGGGTAGATCCATATTGTTCTGGTCGGAACAACGTCCTCCACGCACTTTTTGATGAAACACATTATGCTATCAGCGTAAAGCTCGATGTCATCATCAGAGGTGGACCGGAACATTTCCCAGTCCGTGTGATCAAAACAGTCCTGTAGCATAGAGTCTGATTGGTCCGGCCAGCACTGGATCATTCTGAGGGTGGGTGCTTCCTGTTTCAGTTTCTGCCTGTAAGCGGGCAGAAGCAGAATGGAAGTGTGGTCCGATTTGCCAAATGGTGGGCAGGGGAGGGATTTGTAGCCATCCCGGAAGGGAGAGTAGCAATGGCCCAAAACCCGGTCCCCTTGTGTGTTGAAACTAATGTGCTGGTGGTATTTTGGTGCGACTGATTTGAAACTGGCTTTATTAAAGTCCCCGGTCACAATGAACGCGGCCTCAGGGTGTGCGGTTTCCTGCTTGCTTATAATCCCGTACAGTTTCTTGAGTGCCCGGTCTGTGTCGGCTTGTGGAGGAATGTACACAGCTGTGATAATGACCGCTGTGAATCCCCTTGGTAGCCAGAATGGTCGACACAGAAGCATGAGAAATTCCAGATCAGGAGGGCAGAAAGACTTGATAGAATGTATGTTCCTCTGATCACACCAGGATTTGTTGATCATAAAACATACACCACTACCACTGCTTTTACCTGAGAGGTCTTTCGCTCTGTCCGCTCGGTGCACGGAGAACCCCGCGGGTTCAATGGCTGAGTCTGGAATCTCCGCAGACATCCAAGTTTCTGTTAGGCAGATAATGCAGCAGTCCCTCGTCTCTCATTGGAAAGAGATCCGCGCTTTCAGCTCGCAGAGCTTGTTATCCAGAGACTGAACATTTGCCAGTAGAATACTGGGTAGCGGGGGTCGATTTGAGAACGCTGGCTCTGTTTCCCCTTTTCCTCCTGTGTTTCCGCTTCCGGACTGCCCAGACAAAGGGCTCTACTTGCGTGTTTGTAAACAGCGGGTCGGCATTGAGGAATTTGAAGTCCGGTTTACGGTGTGAAATTGCTGAACCAATGTCCAAAAGTGTTTGTCTGTCGTAGACAATAAGGCAGACAACATCCAAGACAAAAAACATAAGAATTGTGAACAAAACAAACAAAACACTACCATGTTGTGCCGGAGCTCACAACGCAGCAGCCATACTCAGCGCCATCTTGAGTCCATTTATTTTTCAGCATTCGTAACCTATGAAAATGTACCTTAATGTAAAGTGGACACATATGAAGCATTTATTAAGGGGCTGCTAACATCAGAAACCTATGTACATAAAGTTCAGTATGGTTTAATATCATCAGGCTTTATTTGTCAAGTAATTTTTATTAATATAGCACTTTTCAAAACACACATCATTTCAAAGCAGCTTTACAGGCAAGCATGCATTAACAAAAACTGAAACTGTAATATCTATAAAGTCTTAGATTGATCATTTTGTAGTTTGAATAAATATGATTGTAAATGGTGTATAGAAATTAAATAATTAAATAATAATTGTATTTAGAACCCCTGTGAGCAAGCTGAAGGTGACTGTGGCAAGGAACACAAAACTCCATAAGATGTTGGTTAATGGAGAAAAATAACTTTGGGAGAAACCAGGCTCACTGTGGGGGCCAGTTCCCCTATGGCTAAACAACATGAATATAATGCCAATATTAGTTATTTATGTGCAGTGCAAGTTATGGTTTTAAATTTGTAAATTAAGTAAGTGTTAAGGTCCATTGTTTAAAAAAAAATTAAAATAAAAAAACTATTTTTTTTTTTCTTTTTTTTTTTTACTTTAAGATTAATGACTAATGTCTTTGATGTCTGTCCTGGATTAACTGCAGAAGTTCACATTGATGCATTGTACTTTGTTAGTTGGCTGATGAAGGCTTTTGTTGGCAATTAAATGATGGTCTATGTTTTCCATTTCAAGAGCGCAGTCCATCAATAGACAAAGGTGATGCTGGCAGAGATTAATGAGGTGCATCGCAGTTCAACCTGCAGGTCATTTCGGTGAGGTTTGGTGGGGTTTATCCTAAATCCAAAGTTTAGGCAGTGGCATATGAAGTATCCCATGTCTTATAGTTGGAGTTGGCATCAGTTCATCCTCTGAAGTCAAAAGACTGAAGTGATGTCTGGCTGGCACTGGCTGTAGTTTGTCATCATCTTTCAGCGACACGTAGCAGTAGAGTCCGACACCAAGCAGGAACTGATCTGGAACTGGCTGGCTCTGGTAACCTTGGGAAATTAATCCCAAGGTTGAGACATGGAAACAAAAAAATTTATAATAGCATAGATGCTATTCAATTTTATGCAGCGTTATAGATCATGATGGATGTTTCTGGTTCTGGCAGACCTAACTAAAGCAGCCTAATTGTGAGTTGAGGGATAAATTAGGTGTATGCCTGGCTAAATAAATTAGTCTTTAGTCTAGACTTAAACTGAGTGAGTGTATCTGCATCCTGAACAGTGTTATGGAGACTATTCCATAGTTTAGGAGCCAAGTATGAAAAGGATTTACCTCCTTTTGTGGATTTTGATATTCTTGGAATTATTAATAAGCCAGAATTTTGTGATCATAATGAAGGTGATGGAATATAGCGTGTCAGAAGGTCACTTAAGTACTGTGGAGCTAAACCATTCAAAGCTTTGTATGTAGTTAACAGAATTTTAAAATAAATACGAAATTTAACAGGTAGCCAATGTAACGATGATAGAATGGGGCTAAAATGATCATATTTCTTGGTTCTAGTCAACACTTTGGCAGCTGCATTTTGAGCCAGTTGAAGTTTATTTATTGAACTTGCTGGACATCCTCCCAGTAATGCATTACAATAATCTAATCTTGAGGCCATGAACGCATGAATTAGTTTTTCAGCATCAGCAACAGAGAGCATGTGTCGTAATTTAGCAATATTTCTCAGGTGGAAGAATGCTGTTCTTCAAACATTGGAAATTTTATTTTCAAAGGACAGATTGGTATCAAATATAACACCTAAGTTCTTTGCTGTAGAAAACGACATAACAGTACATCCATCGAGAGTCAAATTATATTTTATCTGCTTATTTTTGGTGAGGTTTTTGGTCCAATAATTAGTACCTCTGTTTTGTCGGAATTGAGTAGAAGGAAATTTCTGGCCATCCAATCTTTGATTTCATTGATACACTCAGCTAATTTGGAGAATTGTGAATTTTCGTTGGGTTTAGAAGAAATCAAAAGTTGGGTATCGTCGGCATAACAGTGGAAACTTATTCCATGATTCCTGATAATATCTCCCAGGAGAAGCATGTATAAGGAGAAAAGCAGAGGTCCTAAAACTTATCTCTGTGGCACTCCATACTTAACTTTTGTTTGATTTGACAATTCCTCATTTACACATACAAAGTGGTAGCGGTCTGTTAAATAGGATCTAAACCATGTTAATGCAAGTCCACTAATGCCAACATAATTGCCTATTCAAGAGAATGTTGTGATCTATCGTGTCGAAGGCAGCACTAAGATCTAAAAGCACTAGAAGAGAAATGCAGCCGCAATCAGATGATAAGAGCAAGTAATTTGTAACTCTGATAAGTGCAGTCTCTGTACTGTAATGGGGCCTAAATCCTGACTCAAATTCTTCATATATTCCATTTCTCTGTAGAAATTAACATAGTTGGGCAGACACTACATTTTCTAGTATTTTCGACATAAATGGTAGATTTGAAATCGGTCTGTAATTAGCCAATTTTCTAGGATCAAGTTATGGCTTCTTAATAAGCTGTGTCATGCGTATTTTGTTGGTTCATGTTTTTCATGTCTTTTATTTTGAAATTTCTAGTTCCTGTTTCATGTCATGTGGTTCCCTTGTCATGTGATTTCATGTTTCCCTACATGTTCATGTGTCTTGTTTTCAATGGTTGATTGTCATTATCTTGTTTAGAGTTCTTTGTGTTTATTGGTTATCTTTGTCATGTGTTCTCCCATGTCATGTATATAATGCTCATGTTTTCCATGGTCCATTGTCAGGTATTGTGTGTTAATGTATCATTGTTGGTTCTTAGATCAAGTCAAGTCTAGTCAAGTCAAGTTCATGTTTATGTTTTGTTCACGTTTAGAGTTAGGGTTTCTGGATATCATGATTTATAATAAACTGCACTTGGGTTCTTTAATTCACCGTCATCGTCTTTGTCATTGCCAGTGCCAGCAACAACATTACAAGTGGTTTGATAACTGCCATTTTAAAGTTTCTTGGGACATGCCCTAAGGAGAGCGAGGAGTTAATAATATTAAGAAGAGGTTCTGAGATTACTGGGAATACTTATTTTAAGAGCTTGGTTGGTATTGGATCTAACAAACTTGTTGTGGCTTTTGATGTTTCGATAAGTTTTGTTAGCTCTTCATGACCTATGACAGCGAAGGACTGAAGTTGCACGTGAGGAAAATTATGAGACACTGTTTTCTGAGGTACTGTGACAGATGATTGCATAATTCCAATTTTATTTCTGATTATTTCAATTTTATCAGTAAAGAAATTCATGAAGTCATTACTATTGTGCTGTGACGAAATATCCGGTTCAGTTGATGAATAACCAATTTAGCCACAGTACTGAATAAACACCTAGGATTGTTGTGGTTATTTTCTATGAGTTTGCTAAAATATGCTGACCTGGCAGCTTTTAGTGCCTGTCTGTAGCTACAGACACTATCCTTCCATGCACTGCGAAATACCTCTAATTTTGTACTCTTCCACTTTGTACTTGCCAAATGTTAATATGAGTGGATTATCTCCACGTGGAATGTGAATGGGTTGGGGCACCCCATAAAAAGAAGGAAGGTTATTTCTTTTCTTAAATGTAAGAAATATGATATTGTGTTTTTCAAGAAATGCATCTTTCCCTGCAGGAAGCTGAAAATTTTGGGAAGATATGGGGTGGACATGTTTTCTTTAGTGCTGGCTCAAGTAAGAGCAAGGGAGTCATTACACTGATAAGTAAACATCTACAATTCAAATGTCTCAAACAGATTAATGATAAATTAGGAAGAGTCATTATTGTTTTAGCAGAAAGTCAGGGGCAAAGGTTGATTCTGGCTAATATTTACACACCCAACGCTGATGATCAGGGTTTTTTATAGATCTTGAAGGGATGTTGCAAGCTGCTGGTACCTCTCATGATATAATATTGGGAGGAGACTTTAATCTATTGATGGACTCAGTCCTTGATCATAGTGAAGCAAAAGTGTGTAAGCCCCCTAGAGCAATATTGACATTTCACAGAATGTGTAAAAATCTTGGTCTTACAGATATTTGGAGACTTTTGAATCCATCTGGTAGGGACTATAATTTTTTTTCATCAGTCCATAAGATTTATTTTAGAATAGATTTATATATATATATATATATTATTATATTATAATATATATATGTCCCTCATTTCATCTGTTGTGGATTGCTCAATTGGAAACATCTTAGTCTCAGATCATGCCCTGGTGAGTTTAGAGGTGTTGCCATATGCAGAGAAAAAGAAATCATATAGTTGGCACTTTAATATATCCCTTTTGCAAAATCCTGAATTCCAACAAATGTTAAAGGCTGAAATCAATGTTTATATGGAGACCAACTGGTCCTCAGTATCCTCTTTGGGCGTGGCTTGGGAGGCACTTAAGGTGGTTATTAGGGGCCAGATCATACAGTATGCTTCATTCATCAAAAAATCCAAAGCACGAGAACTCGTGGAGTTAGAAGGGAATATTAAAAATGCTGATGCAGAGCTGAAGCGCCAAATGTCATCTGATGGCCTCAGAGAATTGACCCGATTGAAATAATATACTTTTTTGTTGTAGAAGGTGGAGTTTTGGCTCTTCAGGGCAAGACAGTCATACTGTGTGTCGGGGGATAAAGCAGAGAAGCTTTTGGCTAGATATATAAAACAGAGAGAGTCTTTTTCTACAATTCCCACAGTGAAAACTGCTAGAGGTGAAATATTTATCTCGGTCATCGATATAATGATGCTTAATCTTATAAAAATGTCTTCATCTACTGATGAAGATATTAGAAACTTTGTGGAACCATTAGATCTCCCTAAACTGACAACTGAGCAAAAAAATTCTCTTGATTCTGAGATAAACTTAGAGGAGCTTGATGAGGTAATTAAGGCCTTACCTGCAGGCAAGGCTCTGGGGCCAGATGGCTTTTGTTAGAAGTTTATATGGAATCATTAAAGAATGGAAAGCTTCCGGCAACCATGGCATAAGCCCGGATCAGTCTGATTCTTAAAAAGGACAAAGATCCAAGTGAGTGTAAGAGTTACCTTCCAATTTCCCTGATTCATCTAGATGTTAAAATTTTGTCAAAAGTTTTTGCTAAAATAAGTAAAGTTATGACATCTCTTATGCATTTAGATCAGGTGGGGTTTATTCGGGGTCATAACTCTTCTGATAACATTAGGCGTTTCATCAACATCAAAATCAAATCAAATCAAATCACTTTTATTGTCACACAGCCATATACACAAGTGCAATGGTGTGTGAAATTCTTGGGTGCAGTTCCGATCAACATAGCAGTCGTGACAGTGATGAGACATATACCAATTTACAATAACATCAAATTAACACAACACAATTTAAAGTCAATATACACATAAATACACACAACAATATACAAATAATAACATACACTGTACAGTATACAATACACACAATATAGATACACATTATTCAATAAAAATAAAAAATAAAAAAGTATGTATAGTAGTATATATAGAATGTACAGTAGGTTGTATTGTACTGTATTGACATTCAGGCTGTCAGTTGATAGTAAGTTGTTAAGAAAGAATATAATATAGTAATAATATAATTTATGACAGTCCGGTGTGAGATATAAGAGTAAGAGTAATAAAGTGCAGTGCTGATGTATTTTGATCGTGGGAGATCAAGAGTTCAAAAGTCTGATTGCTTGGGGGAAGAAGCTATCATGGAGTCGGCTGGTACGGGTCCTGATGCTGCGATACCTCCTGCCTGATGGTAGCAGTGAGAACAGCCCATGGCTCGGGTGGCTGGAGTCTCTGATGATCCTCCGAGCTTTTTTCACACACCGCCTTGTATATATTTCCTGGAGGGAAGGAAGCTCACCTCCAATGATGTGTCTGGCAGTTCGCACCACCCTTTGCAGTGCTTTGTGGTTGTGGGCTGTGCTATTGCCATACCAGGCAGAGATGCAGCCAGTCAGGATGCTCTCCACAGTGCAGGTGTAGAACCGTGTGGGGATGTGGCGGTTCATTCCAAACTTCCTCAGCCATCTCAGGAAGAAGAGGTGCTGATGAGCCTTCTTCACAACGACTTCAGTGTGGATGGACCATGTGAGTTCCTCAGTGATGTGGACACCCAGGAACTTGAAGCTGCTGACTCTCTCCACTGGTGCTCCATTGATGGTGATGGGACTGTGTTCTCTGTCTTTTCTTCTGAAGTCCACCACAAGCTCCTTTGTCTTACTGATGTTGAGGGAGAGGTTGTGCTCCTGGCACCAGTGTGTCAGAGTGTGCACCTCCTCTCTGTAGGCTGTTTCATCATTGTCAGTGATCAGACCTACCACCGTCATGTCATCAGCAAACTTAATGATGGCATTGGAGCTATGTGTTGCCACACAGTCATGTGTGTACAAGGAATACAAGAGTGGGCTGAGAACACAGCCCTGTGGGGCTCCAGTGTTGAGGGTCAGTGATGAGGAGATGTTGCTGCCTATTCTAATCACCTGGTGTCTGCTTGACAGGAAGTCCAGGATCCAGCTGCACAGCGAGCTGTTTAAGCCCAGAACCCGGAGTTTCTCATCTAGCTTGGAGGGCACTATGGTGTTGAATGCTGAGCTGTAGCCTACAAACAGCATTCTCACATAAGTGTTCTTTTTTTCCAGGTGGGAGAGAGCAGTGTGTATTGTTGATGCAAATGGCATCATCAGTGGAGCGGTTGTTGCAGTAAGCAAACTGCAGTGGGTCAAGAGAGAGAGGCAGCACAGAGCAGATGTAATCTCTGATTAGTCTCTCAAAGCATTTGCTGATGATGGGGGTCAGAGCAACAGGATGCCAGTCATTTAAGCAAGTTATTTTTGATTGCTTTGGAACAGGCACAATGGTGGATGTTTTAAAGCATGTGGGGACTACAGACAAAGAAAGGGCGGTACAAACAAATGAATTAATTTCAGATTATTTTACTCTGGATATGGGCACCCGGCAGGGTTGCCCTCTTTCCACATTATTGTTCTGTCTTGCCCTGGAACCATTAAAAGCCACGATAAGAAAGGAGGATGATTTTCCAGGGGTGATGGCGGGAGGTGTGGTGCATAAGTTTTTGCTTTACGCAGATTATATTTTGTTATTCATCTCCAACCCCACTAGATCTATGCCTTGCCTCCACAGGATTATTAATTCCTTCTCTAAATTCTCAGGATAGAGAGTCAGCTGATCTAAATCCAAAGCTTTGGCTCTTACAGCATACTGCCCAGTAACAGATTTTCAACCGGGCACCTTCCAGTGGCCCAAACAGGGCATTAATAATTTGGGCATTTTTTCCCCAGCAAATTTGTGTGATTTAGTTAGTTAATTTTGACCCTTTAATAAAAAGGTTTTCGAGTGATGTGAGTAGGTGGGCTTCATTACATTGATCTATGATCGGGAAGGTTAATGTTATTAAAATTAATTGTATTCCAAAATTCAACTACCTGCTACAGTCTGTCCCTGTAGATATTCCCCTTTCTTATTTCAAGCAATTTGCTAGCATAGCGAAGACCTTTATTTGGAGTGGTAAACATCCCAGATTGCATTTCAACAAATTACATAGGCCGACTGACAAAGGTGGGCTAGGCCTAACCAAGATTTTGTTTTATTATTATGCATTCGGTCCCAGACATTTGGCTCATTGGTTGCTTCCACCTACATATATATATATATATATATATATATATATCCTTATTGCATAAATTTTGTCTTAATGAATCCATATTATTTGTAATTTTGTTGCAGCTGTTCATTGTCTTATGTTTGCTTGGATCAATGTTTAACGTTGCACTGTAGTTTCCAGAAGTAACCCCAATTATTTTTGTTCATTGCTCTGTAATGTGTAAAAATGACAATGAGCCTGACTTTGTTCACCTATAGAAGTCTTTAATGAAAGCAGCTGGCAGTGACCGTGGTGGTTTACTGTTTACTGCGATAAGGTTGGCTTACCAATTAAAATATCAGTTCAGTCAAGACAAGTTCCTTTCAAGACAAGTCAGTCCACTCTGCTGCCAGTTTGGGAATGCTCCCGGGCAGTTATTTTCCATGGATACAAGCGGCATAAAAGAACAGCTCCTATTTACTTGAATGGTGAAAGATGGAAATCTCCAAAATGTTTGGTCAAGATTACGGTTAAAGAACATATTTCAAATCTGCAGTAAAATCTGACAATAACGGTATCATAAATTGTTCTTCTTCAGCTTCTTCACACTGATTGTAGCACATTAAGCACCTGGTTGAGCAGAATTGATAATAGTTAATGAATAAGACAGGTTTTTGTGCTGAAATACTTCACACAAAAGTGGCACAACTGCTTAGTGAATTTGCCTCAGACATTTTTTCTTCTGAAAGATCCCACAAATCGTTCTTATACTCCAGTCATTACCTTTATACTCTCTCTCTCTGTGCTTTACCTCTTTTCTAAGATCATGTCAAAATGGTAGAATTAATCCAAACTCATTTGAAGGATACACACCACTTGTACCATTTTCTGCTTTTTTGGAAGCCTCAGTAAATATGGCCAATAGATTTGAAGTTTTCCCATTACCCTCCACTCACCTCAAATCATCACTAGGCGTATGTTGAGATGGCAAGACAGACAATCTAATAAAGCTGTGAATTCATGATGCTCCGCAAGGCTCTTGAAATATTTCTGTCATTCCCTTCCTAATTATTTTACAGGTCATGTTCCGTGGTTTATTGAGATTATTATTTCGAAACGCTTTTTTCTAAGCCTTGCAATGCTTTTGAGCAGTGCAAGAATGGGATGATATATTTCTCTGTAACAACCTGATTTAGAGCTGTCATAAAATGTATACGTTTGCCGCTGCTCATTTGGTAACTTGTCATAAACAGCTCAACCATCATTTTGAGATATCAGGCTTTGTTAGTCTGTCATATATAGAGGGTCCGGCAATGTCACACTCTCTTCTCAAAACCACTTCACTTTACTGATATACTTTATACTGCCCTGAACAACAACAAGACTTATGAAGATGGTTTGTGTATGTGTGAGAGGCCGATTTATGATCTCTACATGAAAGCAGAGATATAAATATTTACAATGTAGTAGCCTCAAAAAGTATTTGGACACCAAACTTAAAAAAGTTTGAATAACATTGAATTAGATACAAAATATCAAAGAAAGAGTTTTGCATGAAACGTGTGTGTAGCAAGTTCGGTGTTATGACGTAAGGAGGAAGCAGGAGACGGCGAGATCCAACACTAAATGTGCTTTATTGGTACAAAAAAAAAAAAAAAAACTTAAAACTGCTGCTTTTCAGCCAGACAGTGAAGCTTCGATGACACACACACTGCTCTCTACGTGCCTCCTCTTTCTCTCCTTTCACTGGCATCTGGCTTGCTCTTAAATTCATCTCCAACTCTCTGAATTGATTTAATCCCTAATAATTTGTACAGTTTGCGTAGTGTATGTGACATAAATGTTGTGCCCTGATCAGTGAGGATTTCTTTCAGAATCCCCACTCGGATTATCAGATTATTCTGAAGAGTGCCTTCGCAACACTACATGCTGAGATGTTGTGCAGAGGCACTGCTTATAGATATCGCGTTGTGTAGTCCACCAGAACCAACACAAAGCAATTCCCGTGTGCTGTCCGATCTAATTGCCCGACGAGGTCCATGCCAATTCTTTCGAAGGGGACCTTGATCAATGGGAGGGGACACAATGGAGTTTTTGGGACATCCCTGTGAATGCCCGGCCAATAGAAATGGGCCATCAGACGGTCTAGTGTTTTTCCCTGCCCTAAGTGACCCGCCATCGGATTACAATGAGCCATCTGGAAAAAAAATTCCCAACGGCTCTTCGGTACTAACAATTGGGTTGTATCCTTTTTTGTCTCTGCGTCCTGCATCACTCGATACAACCAATTCTTAATGATTGAAAAATACAGATATGCGAGTGCTAAGGGTCTCGTCTCACATCTGCTCCAGAGGGAAATCCCCAGCAGGGAATACTCTAAGGGCTGGGGAAGCCGAGTCTCCCTCTCCCTTACGTCCTCCTGATGTGGAGCTGATGTAGATGGCCCTGGCTCCGCCTCCCCAGGCAGCAAGTCACACACCAATACGCTTTGTTGCAGGATCCATCCACACAATTTCCCATTAATAAGGTAGAAAATGCCAGCCAATTAATTCCCAAGATTAGTGGATGGGTGAGGCGGGAATTAACCGCATCCTCGACACTATGTACAGGGTAATTTTGAATATCCCCGTGCACACACCTTACCTTCACCCACCGGCTTGTATCCAAAGCCTCGGATTGAACCAAGTTTTGGTGAATGGTGGTTTGATTACATCCTGAATCCACCAAGGCTTGATATGTACCCCCCTTAATATGCACAGGTATGCAGTATGTCCTAGCTCGATCGGGGCAGCCTGCGGTATGTCGGGGACCCGGGCCAATGTCCCCACCTCCATCACCGAACATTGGTCCTGGAAATGCCCGGGCTCCCCGCAGCTCCAGCAAACCAGCCCAGACTTCCCGCCGCACAGTGGCGGATTCACCAACCTGGGAGTGAGAGCGGAAAGGAGAAACCGGCAAGTTGTGCAGTTCCCGAAGCCGGGGAGCCGGTTTGGGAGGGGGAACATCCCATTTCCAGCGAGGAGGAACAGGATGGGTGGAAAGCAAGGGACGAGAAGGAGAGGAGACAGGAGAGAGAAAAGGATCTCGGGGCTCGCCAGCTCCTGAATATGCCGCCATATGGTCCTCTGCCAGCAGGATGGCCGTTTGGAGTGACACCGGGTGATGGCACTGGACCCACTCCGCCAAGCCGGGCAGTAAACTGCTCTAGTACCAGCAGATCGATCACAATCCCGACGTCACATTGCTTAGCCAGCAACCACCTCTGGCAGGCGTCCCGGAGCTGCTGTGCTTTTGCTCTGGTGTCCGGCCGACCCGTTGCAGGATGGCTTTCTTTAAGGCATACACCAGGAGGTTTTCTGCTGGTAACTGCTGCACCGCGAGTTGAGCCTCCCTGGACAACATTGGCAATCATCGGACTGCCCACTGGGTGCTCAGCCATCCGCTAGCCCCCACGTTCACTCAAAGAGCTCCAGGAAGGCCTCCGGATCGTCTTGGGGGCCCATCTTGATGAGCGGAACATGGGGCAGGGCGGTCGTGGAGTCCGGGGTCGCAGCGGCAGCCCCCTCCTGAGGCAGCAAGCACCGGAGCACTTGCCGGTCCTCTGCTTGGGTCTGGAAGAGCGTGATGAACCGCTGCTCCTGCTCTGCGCACAGCTCGAGGAGGGCCTGATGCTGTGACTGGTGGATGCTGGCGAGGGTCTTGAACACGTCCTCCAGAAGTGAGGCATCCATGGCGGCGTTCTTCCTCCCTGATCCTGGGTTTCGGCACCTGTGTAGCAAGTTCGGTGTTATGACATAAGGAGGAAGCGGGAGACGGTGAGATCCAGCACAAAAGGTACTTTATTGGTAAAACAAAAAAACTCACTTTTCAGCGGCCGACATAAAACTGCTGCTTTTCAGCCAGACAGTGAAACGTCGATGACACACACACACACACACACACACACACACTGCTCTCTACGTGCCTCCTCTCTCTCTCCCTTCACTGGCATCTGGCTCACTCTTAAATTCATCTCCAGCTCTCATTGCAATGATAAACAGCTGTTAGAGACAATCATTGACAGGTGGTGATCCTCACCATTCTCATCTCCCGATCTCACTCTCCATTCACAAGCCAGCGCTTGACCACGCCCCCACCACCACAGTGTGCTTGTGGAATTTTTTTTTCATTTTTTTTTTTATAAATGCCATTTGTTTTGATATTTTCTTATGTAATGCATTTTTAAGTGTTTAGCAGTTTAATTATCCAAATACTTTTTGTGGCCACAGTATATATCATGATAAAATATTTCATTTATTGGTTAGTAGCTAGAATACTGTTAATTATTTTAGTTATCGAGTTATTTTCTGAATGATCAAATATACCATATAGCACATGTCTAAACTGTATGCCAGTTAGAAATTTATTATTTGGCCTTGGCATGCAGAAACTGTGTCTTTGCATGTTCTCTTGTAAAACATTAAAATGAGGAATAATTCTAAGAACAAAGCCTATTTTTATGTTCACTGTGGATTTACCCTGGAGATCAGAAAGTACATTTTACATTAATTGTTTATTCCTCATTCTCTCTTTTTTAATTTTTTTTTTTTTTATCATGGAACCTTATGACCATATTCCAGTGGCCAATTTCACAAAATAGTACAAACAAATATTGGGTAAAATAGTCAATTATTAATTGACAAAAAAAAAAAAAAAAAAAAATCTGTACTTTTCAGTATTAAATTAAATATTTTAAAAAATGCTACAAAAATGGTGCATTTGACATGATGTTGCATGCAAGTATCTCAAGCCCTTTTGACATTTAATCATGTGCAGGTTATGAATTATAGATACAGTATGTAAATTTCAGTTTTGACTAGTGATCTATGGATTCTATTGTAAGGAACGTGGAAATAGAGACTCTAGCCACCATTGTAAAATGCTTGTCAGGAACCAGACTGTCTGGCATCAGATCAAATTTAAAAGTGCTGGCTAATGCTAAACATAGATTTTCTTAGATTGTTATTCATGTGGACACTAACGATGTCCTGCTTCACCAGTCGGAGATCACTAAAGATAAAATTAAAAAGGTGTGTGAATTTACAAAAATGATGTCAGACACTGTAATATGCTCTGGCCCCCTCCCTGCTTGTTGTATTGATGAGGTTGATGGTAGATTTGTATTTCTGAATGACTGGATGTCTGAGTGGTGTCCAGAGAATAACATAGGATTTATAGACAATTGGACAAGTTTTTGGGGTAGACCTGACCTACTAAAGAGAGACGGACTCCATCCCTCCAGGGAAGGTGCCTCTTTCCTCTCCAGTAATTTGACCCATAGTCTTAATAGTTTTAGTATTTGACTAACTGGGGACCAGGTTAGGAAGCAGAGAGACTGATTTAACCATCTGTCTGCTAGCTGCCTTGAGACATCACACAGGTCACAGAAACTACAACACATAGAGACAATATCACCTAGATTTCATATAGAGGGAGTGTCTGTTCACCAAACTACCAAAAACAAAACTCTCATTAAGTCATTTAGAAAAATAAAATAAAATAATTGATGTCAAACTTGAAAATAAAAATAAAAAAACCCCAATGAAGATAAACATCATATAAAGGTAGGGCTACTAAAGAGATTAGATCTCTTTCTACCAAAGCAATAATTGTAAATGAAATTATTACAGATCATAGTTTGGATGTGCTCTGCTTGACTGAAACCTGGCTTAAACCAGATGAATATATTAGTTTAAACGAATCTACTCCCCCAGGTTATTGTTATAAACATGAGCCTCACCTGAATGGTCGAGGACGAGGTGTTGCTACAATTTACAGTAATGTTTTTGGTTTTACTCAGAGGTCAGGATATAAGTTTATTTTTTTAAAGTGTTAATGCTTAATGTGAGCTCATCAGATATGAATTAAAAAATCTGTCGTCTTTAGCTCTTGGTTCAGTATATAGACTACCCAGGCCATATTCTGATTTCCTTAGAGAATTTCATGATTTTCTATCAGATCTAGTATTTACTGTGGATAGAGTTTAAACTGTTGGTGAGTTCAACATTCACATAGATAAAAAAAAAATGATACCCTGGGATTAGCATTTATAGATATTCTCAACTCTGTTGGGGTCAGACAAAATGTGACAGGGCCAACTCATCATACTCTAGATTTAATTCTATGTTGATATTGATAATATAGCAATTCTGCCACAGAGTGATGACATCTCAGATCATTACCTCGTCTCTTGTACGCTGCACTTAGCTAAGGTCAATCTAGCTCAATCTACGCTGCATTATCGATCAGGTAGAAGTATTCTTTCGACCATTATAGATAGCTTCGCTAATAATTTTCCAGATTTGTCTCAAATACTCAGTAGGCCAAAAAGTTCAGAAGAACATGACGTAGTCACAGAAAATATAGATTTCAGTCTTCTCTAGAAGAGTTAAAGAAACTTTAACAAACTTTCAAAGCTTTGAATGGTCTAGCTCCACAATACTTTAGTAAACTTTTTTCACTCTATATTCCATCACATTCACTATGATCACAAAATTCTGGCCTATTAATAATACCTAGAATATCAAAATCCACAAAAGGAGGGATATCCTTCTCTTTTTTGGCTCCTAAACTATGGAATAGTCTTTAGCATTGTTTGGAACTCTCTCAGTTTAAATCTAGACTAAAGACTCATCTATTCAGCCAGGCATACACCTGATTTATTCATCAACTCATAGATATGCTGCATTAGTCAGGTCTGCCTGAACCAGAAATACTTCTCATATTCTATAACTCCATCTATTTTTTTCCCTGTGTCAACCTTGGGATAAATATTCTGAGGTTACCAGAGCCTGCCAGACCCAGCTCTGGTCCTGCCTGATGTCCGACTCCCACTGCTACGTAGTGCTAAGTGATTAGGACTAACTGCAGTCTGTGCCAGCCAGACATTATTTCAGTCTACTACGATATAATTCACAGAGAATGGACGCATGCCAACGCCAACCGTAAGACATGGGATACTTCACTGTCCACTGCCTGCACCTTGGAAATAGTATGGACTTCACCGAAATGAACTGCCACAAGCTTCCAGTCAAACTGTGATGTGTGTACCATGGTTCCCTTTAAAGTCGGTCACCTCGAATCTATGTCAGAAGCTGATGCTATAGGAGCTCCTCTCTGGAGTACCCATCTCTGAAACCCTATAAAATTATATAATGGCAGGTGGTGCTTGTTGCTCTGCCCCTATGCATGTGTATTGCCTGCATATAAGCAGGGGTACAATGCAACATCATAAGAATTTTCCACTTCGGGGTCAAGGGAACATCTCTAATATTCTGAAACCCTAATCAACGCTTATTATGGTTTTGATCTTTCCCTGTGTTCCAACGGACAGTGTATCCTTTAAACACTTCCGTGTTTGCATTGTTTACAAATTGTATGTTTCTTGCGATAAAAAAAGAACCTAAATGTCTCTAAAAGAGCGTTTATATTTAAGATGATGTTTTGAAAAAAAAAAAAACGTTTTCACTATGTAAGTGATATATCCCCTCTCTGATGGGCAGGAATGCTCTCTTTTAAACATGGGCTGAGCTCATACTTAAATTGCGCTCAATGAGACTGATTGTTTTCACTGTGAATACATGATTCTCAAGACTTTTTGCTCTTGGCTCGCTTATGTTTTGAAAGCTGAAGCCGGCTCCCGTCATTCCCTCTAAAACCCTTCTGCAGATTCTGAGGGACCACATGAGGGAGGCACATTAGGCTGGGATGCAGATTATGGAGTTTATGAGGATGATTTGATCCCAGCTCAAGCCTTGCCTGCCTCCTCCCCTCCATATAGAGTGGCCATTCAGTTTGCCCATGATGATCATTGGTGCGCAGGGTTCTATCACATTTGTGAAGATGATAAAGGAAACGCTATATCACTCAAGGCCTCAGATGCTGAGACACACAGTCGAGGAGCGTGCTAGTATTTCCCCTTGCTTGGTGGAAAACAGTGCAAAGATCTGCTTCTGAGACTGGTTCATAGAGGTTCTCGGTCTGGCAGTCGAGAGATTACAGCTCAAATGACCCATACTTGATGTGCAGTTTTTTTCCCGAATGGCATGACCAATTGGTCAAGACATGGCGCACACCATAGTGAAATATAATTTCTCAGGTGCAGCGGCCTTCATGTCGCTGGCCCGCACAACGCTAAGAGGCTAAAAGTTTCCCCTTGTCAAAAAGGCAGTGGCCTGCACTGCCTTAGGAATCTAAGCCAGTGCATCCATCCAAACAATGTTGGCTCACATCCTCTTTGCTGGGTAAAGCCTATGCTTCAGCAGGTCAGACTGGTGCAGCACTGCACACCATGGCAGTGTTACAGGCTTACCTAGCAGACCTAATGAAGTTCTATCAGAAAAGACTCAGGTTTATTGGGATTAATAAGAACATAGAAATACTTATATCATTTGGCATAAGCCCCATTTTATGGTTCAGTGCTCTGATACTTGCTTGAACCATCTGGTCCTGCCGGAAGCAATGACGGCAGGGGAGCAGAGCTTACCCCTGCCCAGGACAGGACCAAAACCGGTGGTTATGGGGTGGAGAAGGGTTAAAACAACAGAAGTAAGCAACAATGAGAAACATATGAGTGGCCTTATAAAGTAGAGGCTGTGTTGTGATTAGATGAGATGCCTGATAGAATGAATCCCGAGATCTTCCTGCTAGAACTACACTTATGCTTACATTTTTATCAGAAAAGACTCGGGATTATTGGGATTAATAAGAACGTAGAAATAATTATATAATTTGGTGTAAGTACCATCTTACAGTTCAGTGCTCTGATACTTGCTTGAACCGTCTGGTCCTGCTGGAAGCAATGACGGCAGGGGAGCGGAGTTTATCCCTGTCCAGGATTGGACCTAAACTGGTGGTGATGGGGTGGAGGGGGGCTAAAACAATGGAAATAAGCAACAATGAGAAACACCTGAGTGGTCTTATAAAATGGATGTGTTGTGATTGGATGAGATGCCTGATAAAATGAATCCCGAGACCTTCCTGCTTGAACTACACTTATGCTTAAATTTCTATAACAAAAGACTCTGTATTATTGGGATTAATAAGAACATAGAAATACTTCTATAATTTGGCATAAGTACCGTCCTATGGTTCAGCTTGCTTGAACCCTTGTATCCTGCTGGAATCAAAGACGACAGGGGAGCGGAGCTTACCTCAAAAAGAAAAGAACCTAATTTAAAACCTATGCCCCCCCAAAAGCAAATATAAATCCAATAAATTAAACTCAGCATAACAATCAGGTCTTCCGAAGATGAGGGACAAATCTGAAAGAAGAAATATAAATGAATGATGCAAACATAAGCCTGTATATGACTGTACAAATACACTACTATTGTGTCATACCCTCTAGAAGGGTAGGCTAGCTTATGAAAATTTATTATTAGCCCCTGCTAAATAGATAAGCCTTGTTTGTGCAATGTCTTTGCAGAAGGGTAAACAATGCATGTGAATGAACATAGTTTGTGCAGTACCCCTGCAAAAGTACAAACAACTTTTGCAATGAGCCCTACGATAAGGGCAATGTCATTTGTGCAATACCCCTGCAGAAGGAAACAACATTTTGCATTTGGGCCCTATGATAAAGGAAATGGGTTGAGCCACTACAACCCATTTCCACTACAACATGCCACAGTTGCGGCATCTGGACAGCACAAAAAGACAGGTGCAAAAAAACCAAAAACATCCAAATCAAATCAAATCAAATCACTTTATTGTCACACAGCCATATACACAAGTGCAATGGTGTGTGAAATTCTTGGGTGCAATTCCGATCAACATAGCAGTCGTGACAGTGATGAGACATATACCAATTTACAATAACATCAAATTAACACAACACAATTTAAACATCTGTTATACACATAATTACACTCAACAATATACAAATAATAACATACACTGTACAGTATACAATACGCTGTTTTTTTTTCTTTTTTTCTGTTTTTTTCCCCCTTTTACTATATAGATACACATTATTCAATAAAAATTAAAAAAAAAAAAATATATATATATATATATATATATATATATATATATATATATATAGAATGTACAGTATTGTACTGTATTGACATTCAGGCTGTCGGTTGATAGTCAGTTGTTAAGAGAGAACATAATATAATAATAATAATATAATTTATAATAGTCCGGTGTGAGATATAAGAGTAAGGGTAATAAAGTGCAGTGCTGATGTATTTTGATCATGGGAGATCAAGAGTTCAGAAGTCTGATTGCTTGGGGGAAGAAGCTATCATGGAGTCAGCTGGTGCGGGTCCTGATGCTGCGATACCGCCTACCTGATGGTAGCAGTGAGAACAGCCCATGGCTCGGGTGGCTGGAGTCTCTGATGATCCTCCGAGCTTTTTTCACACACCTCCTTGTATATATTTCCTGGAGGGAGGGAAGCTCACCTCCGATGATGTGTCTGGCAGTTCGCACCACCCTTTGCAGTACTTTGCGGTTGTGGGCAGTGCTATTGCCGTACCAGGCGGAGATACAGCCAGTCAGGATGCTCTCCACAGTGCAGGTGGAGTAAAGTGCAATAAAGTGATTTGATTTGATTTGATTTGAGGTGTAGAACCGTGTGAGGATGTGGCGGTTCATTCCAAACTTCCTCAGCCGTCTCAGGAAGAAGAGGCGCTGATGAGCCTTCTTCACAATGACTTCAGTGTGGACGGACCATGTGAGTTCCTCAGTGATGTGGACACCCAGGAACTTGAAGCTGCTGACTCTCTCCACTGGTGCTCCATTGATGGTGATGGGACTGTGTTCTCTGTATTTTCTTCTGAAGTCCACCACAAGCTCCTTTGTCTTACTGACGTTGAGGGAGAGGTTGTGCTCCTGACACCAGTGTGTCAGAGTGTGCACCTCCTCTCTGTAGGCTGTTTCATCATTGTCAGTGATCAGACCTACCACCGTCGTATCATCAGCAAACTTAATGATGGCATTAGAGCTATGTGTTGCCACACAGTCATGTGTGTACAAGGAATATAGTAGTGGGCTGAGAACACAGCCCTGCGGGGCTCCAGTGTTGAGGGTTAGTGATGAGGAGATGTTGCTGCCTATTCTAACCACCTGGCGTCTGCTTGACAGGAAGTCCAGGATCCAGCTGCACAGCAAGCTGTTTAAGCCCAGAGCCCGGAGTTTCTCATCTAGCTTGGAGGGCACTATGGTGTTGAATGCTGAGCTGTAGTCTACAAACAGCATTCTCACATAAGTGTTCTTTTTTTCCAGGTGGGAGAGAGCAGTGTGTATTGTAGATGCAATGGCATCATCAGTGGAGCGGTTGTTGCGGTATGCAAACTGCAGCGGGTCAAGATTGAGTGGCAATACAGAGCAGATGTAATCTCTGATTAGTCTCTCAAAACATTTGCTGATGATGGGGGTCAGAGCAACAGGACGCCAGTCATTTAAACAAGTTATTTTTGATTGTTTTGGTACAGGCACAATGGTGGATGTTTTAAAGCATGTGGGGACTACAGACAAAGAGAGAGAAAAGTTGAAAATGTCCGTAAAAACACCAGCCAGCTGGTTCGCGCACGCTCTGATGACACGGCCCGGAATGCCGTCTGGGCCCGCGGCTTTGCGGATATTCACCCGTCGGATTGATCGGGTTACATCCGCTACAGAGACGGAGAGTGAACTAACCTCTGTTGCTTCAGCCGCGAGAGCTCTCTCCGCGAGGGCGGTGTTATTTCCCTCAAAACGAGCATAAAAAGTATTTAGCTCATCCGGTAGAGAGGCAGCGGTGTTCATGACGGAGTTTTTATTCCCTTTAAAGTCCGTGATGATGTTAATTCCCTGCCACATGCTTCTAGAGTTGGTGGTGTTAAACTGTCCTTCAATCTTGCTCCTGTACTGGCATTTTGCTGTTTGCATAACTGGCTTGTTTATGCTCCTCCGCGTTCCCGGAATTAAAAGCAGAGGTCCGCACATTAAGTGCCGTGCGAACATCGCTATTGATCCACGGCTTCTGATTCGGATAGATTCGTACAGTTCTGGTCGGAATCACTTCCTCTACGCACGTTCTGATGAAACACTTTACGCTATCAGCGTAAAGCTCGATGTTGTCATCAGAGGCGGACCGGAACATCTCCCAGTCCGTGTGATCAAAACAGTTTTGTAGCATAGAGTCTGATTGGTCCGACCAGCACTGGATCGTTCTGAGGGTGGGTGCTTCCTGTTTCAATTTCTGCCTGTAAATGGGCAGAAGCAGAATGGAAGAGTGGTCTGATTTGCCAAATGGTGGGCGGGGGAGGGATTTGTAGCCATCCCGGAAGGGAGAGTAGCAATGATCCAGAACCCGATCCCCTCGTGTGTTGAAACTAATGTGCTGGTGGTATTTTGGTGCGACTGATTTTAAACTGGCTTTATTAAAGTCCCCGGTCACAATGAACGCGGCCTCAGGTTGCGCGGTTTCCTGCTCACTAATAATCCCATACAGTTCCTTGAGTGCCCGGTCTGTGTCGGCTTGTGGGGGAATGTACACAGCTGTGATAATGACCGCTGTGAATTCCCTCGGTAGCCAGAATGGTCGACACAGAAGCATAAGAAATTCCAGATCAGGAGAGCAGAAAGACTTGATAGAATGTACGTTCCTCTGATCACACCAGGATTTGTTGATCATAAAACATACACCACCACCTCTAGTTTTACCTGAGAGATCTTTCGTTCTGTCCGCTCGGTGCACGGAGAACCCCGCGGGTTCAATGGCTGAGTCTGGAATCTCCGCAGACATCCAAGTTTCTGTTAGGCAGATAATGCAGCAGTCCCTCGTCTCTCGTTGGAAAGAGACCCGCGCTTTCAGCTCGCAGATCTTGTTATCCAGAGACTGAACATTTGCCAGTAGAATAGTGGGTAGCGGGGGTCGATTTTCGCAGCGTCTTACTCTGATGAGAACGCCGGCTCTGTTTCCCCTTTTCCTCCTGCATTTCTGCGGCCGTGCTGCCCAGACAAAGGGCTCCACTTGCGTGTTTGTAAACAGCGGGTCAGCATTGAGGAATGTGAAGTCCGGTTTTCGGTGTGAGATCGCTGAACCAAATGTCCAAAAGTGTTTGTCTGTCGTAGACAATAAGGCAGACAACATCCAAGACAAAAAACATAAGAATTGTGAACAAAACAAACAAAACATTGCTATGTTGTGTCAGAGCTCGCAACGCAGCAGCCATACTCGGCACCATCTTGAGTCCATCTTGAGTGCGAGTGCGCCATCCAGTGAGGGGCAGTTCTGTGGATGGAAATGCCTTGGTGATGAGAGAGGTCAAATGAGAATGACCAGACTGGTTTGAACTGACAAAGTCTATGGTAACTCTGATAACCGCTCTGTACAGTTGTGGTGAGAAGAATATCATCTCACAATGCTATTCTGAGATGCGGGCCGGCGCTGTTTTGGCGGCACGAGGAGGACCTACACAATATTAGGTAGGTGATTTTAATGTTGTGGCTGATCGGTGTATATATATATATATATATATATTTTTTTTTTTTTTTTTCCTGTTGCTGGAGACGGGAATACCAAGATTGTCCTGCAGTCAAGGTTCTGGTACCTTGACGAGGGTTGAGCTTTTGATGCACATGATCAATTAAGGTGAGTGCGAGATTGGGTTACGTTTACTGGAGAAAAGGTTAAGTATGGTTTAGACTGCCAGAGCTATGTAAAACCCTGTACTAGGCAGTAGAGCGATTAACGCTGTTTGTTATATTAGTTTGTTATTTTAGTTTATTGTTTTTGGTGCGCTGGACGCGGGTAGACTGATTAGCAGTTGAGCTGCTTGTAGACGTACCAAAGACCAGGGTTAAGATTAGTTAATTGGTCTGTTAGTTTAGATATGGGGCATCTCCTAAACTAATGTTTTCTTCCGGCATCGTAGCACTGTCAGCACTGCTCCATTGGTCATGCGCAGTCAAGAGAATTTGGGTGAGTGGGGATCAATAATTTGTTTGATTGGGCTCTTTTTCAATTGATTCTAATTGGTAGGTAATTTGGTTGGCTCAGTAGAAACTTGGAGTTGGGATTTTTTATTAATTTTTATTCCAAAAATAAATGGGTTGGAGGAGTTTTTTTGTCACTCCAACTGAAGAGACTTGATTGTCTCAATTACCAAAATTTGACAGGTTGGAGGAGTGTTTTGTCGCTCCTACTGAAGAGATTTGATTCTCAATTACAAAAATTGGATAGGTTGGAGGAGTTTTTTGTTGCTCCTACTGAAGAGAGACTTGATTATCTCATAAAAGATCAGCTGTGTGGAGTTATTGAACAAAACTTCGAGAAGTCCTTTAGCAACTTTGCAAGATGAGTTGGTAAAATCTGAGGTAGTGAACAGGTTTCTCAGGTTAACTCGCCTGTGAACCTGTTGGAGTATGTTAATGAGTTTCGACGCAAGTTACTTTTAGCAGGTAGGATGGCCAGTAAAATTTGGGAAAGACCAAATAAAAAATTAAAACCTGGTTTGATCGTAGGGCTGAACATAGAGAATTTAGCCCTGGTGATCAAGTGCTTGTGTTGCTCCCCATTACAGGTTCACGTTTTTAACAAACATTTGTTAGACAGTTGTTTGTCAGGTGTACGAACAACATTGTGTACTGTCGCCCCTGACCGTAAAAGATCTACACTGCTCTATCATGTAAATCTATTGAAACCTTATAACAGTTGTGCGTCCAGTTTAGAAGCCGCTGTTCAAAGTGCTGAGGTGAAGTGCGTCGATCTGGTCACAGGAAATGTATCCGCCTCTTCCTCGCATATGGTGGCAGTTTGCACTCAGGGGGCGAATGTTCCTGATGACTGTGTTGTCCAGCCTCGGCTCTGTAATTCAGAATAATTGGTAGAGTTGGACAACATGTTTGGGCAATTGCCAAAGGTAAACCATGTAGTGACTGTCTCCTCAATGAAATTTAAAACATACCAATTGAATGATCCAATAACTGAAAGAGTTGGCATTGATTTGGAATTGTAACATTTGCACGTGTATGTGGGTGGAGGTTCTGTACCTGTGGTGGTGTTTTCTGACCACAATCCACTCACATTTTTACATTCTTTGCATAGCACAAATCAGCATCTTATTTGCTGGGCTTTGTTTTTACAGCCGTACAGTCTTGAGATCCATTATATTCGGGTGGTGGATAATGTTATGGCCAATATGTTGTCCCGTTCCTTGACTGAATGATGTTGCCAGTTTGTCTGTTCTCTCTCTCTCTCTCTCTCTCTCTCTCTCTCTCTCCTTACTTTTCCATGTCCTAATTGAAATTTTTCAAGGTGCCAGAAAATTGCTGGAGGATGGGGCTGCGGATTGTCGAGCGGTTAGAGCGGACTGTGTTGACGTCAGCTGGTTGAGAGTGTTCTGGCGACTGTACAAACTTATCCAAGGTTACAGAGTCCCTCTTCGAGGAGCCTCTGTTTTAAGGGGGGAGGTATTACAACCCTGGGTATGATGCTATTTTTTTGTCCACCAGATGCCGTTGTCTCTTCCAGGGTGGTATTTAGGAGCAGGTGTTCAGTGGGGATAATAGTTCAGTTATAATGCATGATAAACCCATTACACAGGTTTTCTCATATAAGTATCTGGGTGTCTATACTGATAACTCTTTTAGTTGAATTACCCACATTGAAAGTCTGTGTGCAAGACTGCAACATTCTTGCAGAGTATATGGGGTAAGCACACATTATGTTTTTATTTTATCAGTCTTTTTTTAAATGGAATAATAGCATGGTATTGAAACTTAACGATACAGCTAAAAACAAAACTTTCTCTCCTTGTGCAGATCGCCATGAAAACAATAGGTTGGAAAGATAATCGACCCATCCAGGTACCATACAAGCAGACAGCCTTGAGGCAAACTCATAAATATAAGTCCCATATTCTGAATAAAAAATTTAGTCTTTTGCCTTCTGGGAGATGATAAAGAGTTCTATTAATTAGGTTGAACCATTTTAGAAATTAATTTGTGCTTACCTCAGTTAGTCTTTTAAATAAGATTACTTGAGACTTGTTTATTCATTTTTATTATTATAATTTATACAAAGTTGTTTTCTTTAGTATAGCGCTGCTGTATTTTAAAAGGTTTATTATTGTTAGTAGTTTATTTTTATTTGTCTGTTCTATATTTTATTGTTATTTTGACTTATTGTAACTGCTACTGTGTAAGTCTGTGTGTTCTGTCTGCTTGTGCATGGACTCCAAAACAAATTTCAGACAATAAAGTATTTTTAATACGTTTTAAGTAGTTGGCAGCAGTTCATCCACTGTGAAGTCCATCGTAGTAGACTGAAGTGATGTCTGGATGGCACAGGCTGCAGTTAGTTATCATCACTAACTGCAGTGGGAGTCAGACAGCAGGCAGGACCGGAGCTGGGTCTGGCAGGCTCTGGTAACCTCAGGATATGTATCCCGAGGTTGAGACAGGGAAACAAATAGAATAAAATTAGTGTAGATGTCATTCACTTTAAAGCAGAATTATAGAATACGAGAAGTGTTTCCGGTTCCGGCAGACCTGACTAATGCAGCATATCTATGTGATGATGGTAAAATTAGGTGTATGCCTGGCTGAATAGATGAGTCTTTAGGCTAGACTTAAACTGAGAGTGTGTCTGAGTCCTGAACAATGCTAGGAAAACTATTCCATAGATTAGGAGCCAAAGAGGAGAAGGATCTCCCTCATTTTGTGGATTTTGATATTCTAGGTATTATTAACAGACTAGAATTTTGCGATCATAGAGAACATGATGGACTATAGTGTGGTAGAAAGTGGCTTAAGTACTGTGGAGCTAGACCTTTTAAAGGTTTTTAAGTAATTAGCAGAATTTTTAAATTAATATGAAATTTAGGTAGCCAATATAGAGACGATACAATGCCGCTGATATGATCATATTTCTTAGTTTTTAACCAATTGGAGTATATTTAGTGAACCTGGAGGATATCCTCACAGTAATGCATTACAATAATCTAGTCTTGAGGTCATGAACACATGAATTAGTTTTTCAGCATCAGAAACAGAAAGCATGTGCTGTAACTTAGCAGTATTTCTGAGGTGGAAGAATGCTGTTCTACAAACATTGGAAATGTAATTTTCAAATGACAGATTGTTATCAAATAACACCTAAGTTTTTCACAGTAGAAGACGACATAACAGTACATCCATCGAGAGTAAAATTATATTTTAGCGGCTTGTTTTTAGACATTTTTGGTGCAATAATTAGTAGCAATTATTAGTCATTTTGTTGGAATTGAGTCAAGTAAAGTCATTTTTATTTGTATAGCGCTTTTCACAACATACATCTTTTCAAAGCAGCTTTACAGAAAATTATGCTATAACAGAGTAGAAGGAAACTTCTAGCCATCCAATCTTTGATATAATTTATTTACACTGAGAACTTAGAGAATGGTGAAATTTCATCAGGTTTCGAAGAAATATAATGTTGGGTATTTTCTGCAAAACAGTGAAAACTAATTCCACGGTTCCTGATAATGTCTCCCATGTGAAGCATATATAAGGAGAAAAGCAGATGCCCTAAAAACTGATCTTTATGGCACTCCATACTTAACTTTAGTTTTATCTGACAATTCCTCATTTACACAGACAATGTGGTAGCGGTTGGAAAAATACGACTTAAACCAAGCTAATGCCTGTCCACAATTCCCAACATAATTGTCAAGCTTATCCAAGAGAATGTCATGATTTATGATGTTGAAGGCAGCACTAAGCTCCAAAAGCATTAGAAGTGTAATGCAGCCACGATCAGATAACAAGAGCAAGTCATTTGTAACTCTGATAAGTGCAGTCTCTGTACTATGATAGGGCCTAAATCCTGACAGAAATTATTCATATACAGTATACCCTTTGTCTGTAAAAATTAACAGTAGGGAGGACACTACCTTTTCTAGTATTTTCGACATAATTGGGAGATTGGTCTATAATAAGCTAACTCTCCAGGATCAAGCTGTGGTTTTATAACTGCCAGCTTAAAGTTTCTTGGGACATGACCTAAGGATAATGATGAGTTAATAATATTAAGAAGAGGTTCTGAGATTACAGGAAACACCTCTTTTAGGAGCTTAGTCTGTATTGGGTGTAAAATACATGTTGTTGCTTTTGATGTTTTGATACGTTTTGTTAACTCTTCCTGGTCTTTGATAGAGAAGGACTTATGTTGCACGTAGGGAATAACATGAGGAACTGTCTTTTGAGGTGCTATGGCAGATGGTTGCATAAATCCAATTTTGTTTCTGATGATTTCAATTTTATCTGTAAAGAAATTCTTAAAGTCATTACTACTGTGCTGCGATAGAATATCTGATTCAGTCAAAGCTTGATTCCTTACCAATTTAGCCACAGTACTGAATGAACACCTAGGATTATTGTGGTTATTTTCTATGAGTTTTCTAAAATATGCAGAGATATGCATGTCTCTAACTCATTAATCTTCTCTGTCAACTAGGGTTGCCACCCATCCCATAAAATATGGGCTCGTTTGAGTATTTCTGTAACTGCTGATCTCCTGGGATTTTCACACACAACAGTCTCTAGAATTTACTCCGAATGGTGCCAAAAAACATTCAGTGAGTGGCAGTTCTGTGGAAGGAAATGCCTTGTTGTTGAGAGAGGTCAACCGAGAATGGCCAGACTGGTTAGAACGACAAAGTCTACGGTAACTCAGATAACCGCTCTGTAAAATTGTCAGAATGCTATTCTGAGATGTGGGTTGGTGCTGTTTTTGCGGCACGAGGGGGACCTACACAATATTAGGCAGGTGGTTTTAATGTTGTGGCTGATCAGTGTATATACTGAAGGTAGGCCTTAAAATACATCTACAGGTACACCTCCAATTGACTCCAATTAGCCTATCAGAAGCTTATTGGCTAATTGTCTAAAGGCTTGACATAATTTTCTGGAATTTTCCAAGCTGCTTAAAGGCACAGTTAACTTAGAGTATGTAAACTTCTGTCCAACTAGAATTGTGACATAGTCAATTAAAAGGGAAACAATCTGTCTGTAAACAATTGTTGGAAAAATTACTTGTGTAATTTACAAAGTAGATGTCCTAAATGACTTGCCGAAACTATAGTTTACTAATATGACATTTGTGGAATGGTTAAAAATGAGTTTTAATGACTTCAGTCTAAGTGTATGTAAACGTCTGACTTCAACTGTATATATATATATATATATATATATATATATATATATATATATATATATATATATATATATACGCACATTCTGTCTTCTAGAGATGAACATAGTTTGGTGCGAAAAGTGCAAATCAATCTCAGAACAACAGCAAAGGACCTTGTGAAGATGCTGGAGGAAACAGGTAGACAAGTATCTATATCCACAGTAAAAAAAGTCCTATATCGACATAACCTGAAAGGCTGCTCAGCAAGGAAGAAGCCGCTGCTCCAAAACCTCCATAAAAAAAGCCAGATTACAGTTTGCAAGTGCACATGGGGACAAAGATCTTACTTTCTGGAGAAATGTCCTCTGGTCTGATGAAGCAAAAATCAAACTTTTTGGCCATAATGACCATTGTTATCTTTGGAGGAAAAAGGGTGAGACTTGCAAGCCGAAGAACACCATCCCAACCATGAAGCATGGGGGTGGCAGCATCATGTTGTGGGGGTGCTTTGCTGCAGGAGGGACTGGTGCACTTCACAAAATAGATGGCATCATGAGGAAGGAAAATATGGATATATTGAAGCAACATCTCAAGACATCAGCCAGGAAGTTAAAGCAAATGGGTCTTCCAAATGGACAATGACCCCAAGCATACCTCCAAGGTTGTGGCAAAATGGCTTAAGGACAACAAAGTCAAGGTATTGGAGTAGCCATCACAAAGCCCTGATCTCAATCCAAAAGCAAGTGCGAGCAAGGAGGCCTACAAACCTGATTCAGTTACACCAGTTCTGTCTGGAGGAATGGGCCAAAATTCCAGCAACCTATTGTGATACGCTTGTGGAGGGCTACCCAAAACGTTTTGACCAAAGTACAAACAATTTAAAGGCAATGCTACCAAATATTAACAAAGTGCATGAAAACTTCTGGCCCACTGGGAATGGGATGAAAGAAATAAAAGCTGAAATAAATAATTATCTCTACTATTATTCTGACATTTCACATTCTTAAAATAAAGTAGTGATCTTAACTGACCTAAGACAGAAATGTTTTCTACAATTAAATGTCAGGAATTGTGAAAAACTGAGTTTAAATGTATTTGGCTAAGGTGTATGTAAACTTTTGACTTCAACTGTATATATATTTATTTTGTGTTTTCAATTTAGCAAAGGGTGAATATAATTTACAAATCATTCCTTTTTGTTTTTATTAGCATTATTTATACTGTTTCAACTTTTTTAGAATTGGGGTTGTGTGTATATACACAACCCCAGTTCTAAAAAAGTTTTAAAAAAGTAAAAAAAAAAAAAATTTACTGTACATTTTCCAAAAACATTGAAATCCACAAGGTAAAACATCATATAATGTGTAGTTGTAGTGCTTTTAATATAGCAAAGGGTGAATACAATTTAAAAGCAGTAATTTTAAAAGTGAGGGGGACACAGCTGTCAGTAGGTGGCTTGCACAGTCCCAACACTTACAGTGCAGTATTAATATATTACAGTATATATTAATATAATACAATAATTATATTAATATATATGTATTATTTACTTTTAATATTTGTAGTATTTTAAAGATTCAAGTATTGCAAAATAATTGCAACATTTTGCTAAATTTGCTGCAAAAATAAAGGGCATCTTGGAGCACTTGCTTCTGTTTCACACATGACAGTAAAAGACTGAGCACAAGCTGGTCAGGAATAAATTCTTTAATTAATTACAATAATGACAGTTGTGCATGTGCACAATTTTATTTTTTTATTCTGTGCTTGTGCATTGTGGAATTTAAATCTATCCATGTGGGTCAAGTGTTTTGACTATGTTCACCAAAATTCGTTCAGATCAATTTAATGATTCAGTGACCATTTCTGGTAATGGACAAATTAGTGTCTTGTGTGAAATTAGTCACTGAATCAACCATCAAAAGATAATTTTTGTCTTTTAAAATTTGTATGTCTACAGACTACAAACAGACATTAGTAGAGGTTTTAAGCATTATAAGAACAAAGCAAATCTATCATTTCCCTACAGTTTGTGAGCTGCTGAGCATGACTTTTATTAAAAGACAACAATAATAGTCTTATAATGAGTTTCAATAACGTCTGTACATTTTCATGTATAAAAAGTTTGTCTACATATCTATTCACTTCAGCAAATGGCCTAATTTGGACTCAGGATAGCGCAGAGTATGGCTGCTGCGTTGCGAGCTCCGACACAACATTGCAGTTTTTTGTTTGTTTTGTTTACAGTTCTTATGTTTTTTGTCTTGGATGTTGTCTGCCTTATTGTATACGATAGACAAACACTTTTGGACATTGGTTCTGCAATTGCACACCGAAAACGGGACTTCCAATTCCTCAATGCCAACCCACTGTTTACAAACAAGCGAGCGGAGCCCTTTGTCTGGGCAGCCCGGCTACGGAAACACAGAAGGAAAAGGGGAGATAGAGCCGCCGTTCTCATCAGAGTAAGACGTCGTGCAAATCAACCCCCGCTACCCAGTATTCTACTGACAAATGTTCAGTCTCTGGACAACAAACTCTGCGAGCTGAGAGCGCAGATCTCTTTCCAACGAGAGACGAGGGACTGCTGCATTATCTGCCTTACCATAACTTGGATGTTTGCGGAGATTCCAGATTCAGCCATTGAACCTGTGGGGTTCTCCGTGTACCGAGCGGACAGAGCGAAATACCTCTCAGGTAAAAGCAGAGGTGGTAGTATATGTTTTATGATCAACAAATCCTGGTGTGATCAGAGGAATGTACATTCTATCAAGTCTTTCTGCTCTCCTGATCTGGAATTTCTAATGCTACTGTGTCGACCATTCTGGCTACTGAGGGAATTCACAGCGGTCATTATCACTGCTGTGTACATCCCGCCACAAGCCGACACAGACTGGGCACTCAAGGAACTGTATGGGAGTATAAGTGAGCAGGAAACTACGCACCCTGAGGCCACGTTCACTGTGACCGGGGACTTTAACAAAGCCAGTTTCAAATCAATCACACCGAAATACTACCAACATATCAGTTTCAACACATGAGGGTACCGGGTTTTGGACCATTGCTACTCTCCCTTCCGGGATGGCTACAAATCCCTCCCCCGCCCACCATTTGGCAAATCAGACCACTCTTCTGTTCTCCTTCTGCCCGCTTACAGGCAGAAACTGAAACAGGAAGCACCCACCCTCAGAATGATCCAGTGCTGGTCTGACCAATCAGATTCTATGCTACAAGACTGTTTTGATCACGCGGACTGGGAGATGTTCCGGTCCGCCTCTGATGACGACATCGAGGTTTACGCTGATAGCGTAACGTGTTTAATTAGAAAGTGCGTAGAGGACGTTGTTCCGACCAAAACAATACGGATCTACCCTAACCAGAAACCATGGGTTAATAGTGATGTTCGTGCGGCACTTAATTCCGGGAATGTGGAGGAGCATAAACAAGCCAGTTATGCCCTCCGCAAAACTATCAGAGCAGCAAAACTCCAGTACAGGGACAAGATTGAAGGACAGTTCAACACCACTGACTCTAGAAGCATGTAGCAGGGAATTAATATCATCACGGACTACAAAGGGAATAAAAACTCCACCGTGAACACTGCTGCCTCTCTCACGGATGAGCTAAATACTTTTTATGCTCATTTCGAGGGAAATAACACCGCCCTCGCGGAGAGAGCTCTCGCGGCCAAAGCTACAGAGGTTAGTTTGCTCTCTGTCTCTGTAGCGGATGTAACCCGATCCTTCCGACGGGTGAATATTCGTAAAGCCGCGGGTCCAGATGGCATTCCGGGCCATGTCATCGGAGCGTATGTGAACCAACTGGCTGGTGTTTTTACAGACATTTTCAACCTTTCCCTCTCCTTGTCTGTAGTCCCCACATGCTTCAAAACATCCACCATTGTGCCTGTACCAAAGCAATCCAAAATCACTTGCTTAAATGACTGGCATCCTGTTGCTCTAACCCCCATCGGACCCATTGCAGTTTGCATTCCGCAACAACCGCTCCACTGATGATGCCATTGCATCTACACTACACACTGATCTCTCCCACCTGGAAAAAAGGAACACTTATGTGAGAATGCTGTTTGTAGACTACAGCTCAGCATTCAACAGCATAGTGCCCTCCAAGCTTTATGAGAAACTCCGGGCTCTGGGCTTAAACAGCTCACTGTGCAGCTGGATCTTGGACTTCCTGTCAAGCAGATGCCAGGTAGTTAGAATGGGCAGCAACATCTCCTCATCACTGACCCTCAACACTGGAGCCCCACAGGGCTGTGTTCTCAGCCCACTCCTATATTCCCTATATACACATGACTGTGTGGCAACACACAGCTCCAATGCCATCATTAAGTTTGCTGATGATACGACGGTGGTAGGTCTGATCACTGACAATGATGAAACAGCCTACAGAGAGGAGGTGCACGCTCTGACACGCTGGTGTCAGGAGCACAACCTCTCCCTCAATGTCAGCAAGACCAAGGAGCTTGCAGTGGACTTCAGGAGAAAAGACTGAGAACACAGCCTCATCACCATCAATGGAGCACCAGTGGAGAGAGTCAGCAGCTTCAAGTTCCTCGGTGTTCACATCACAGAGGAACTCACATGGTCCATCCACACTGAGGCCATTGTGAAGAAGGCTCATCAGTGCCTCTACTTCCTGAGACAGCTGAAGAAATTTGGAATGAACCACCACATCCTCACACGGTTCTACACCAGAACTGTACAGAGCATCCTGACTGGCTGCATCACTGCCTGGTATGGCAATAGCACCGCCCACAACCGCAAAGTCTAGTAAAGGGTGGTGCGAACTGCCAGACACATCATCGGAGGTGAGCTTCCCTCCCTCCAGGACATATATACTAGGCGGTGTGTGCAAAAAGTTCAGAGGATCATCAGAGACTCCAGCCACCTGAGCCATGGGCTGCTTTCACTGCTACCATCGGGCAGGCAGTATCGCAGCATCAGGACCCACACCAGCTGACTTCATGACTGCTTCTTCCCCCAAACAATCAGACTTTTGAACTCTTGATCTCTCATGATCAACATACATCAGCACTGCATTTTATTAATCTTATTATCTCACACTGGACTGTCATAAATTATATTCTTTCTTAACAACACACTGGCAACTGACAATCAACCGACAGCCTGAATGTCAATACAGTACAATACAACCTACTGTATTTTTTATATATACTTTATATACAGTTGTGCTCAAAAGTTTGCATACCCTGGCAGAAATTGTGAAATTTTGGCATTGATTTTGAAAATAGGACTGATCATGCAAAAAACTGTCTTTTATTTAAGGATAGTGTTCATATGAAGCCATTTATTATCACATAGTTGTTTGGCTCCTTTTTAAATCATAATGATAACAGAAATCCCCCAAATGGCCCTGATCAAAAGTTTACATACCCTTGAATGTTTGGCCTTGTTACAGAAACACAAGGTGACACACACAGGCTTAAATGGAAATGAAAGAATAATTTCCCACACCTGTGGCTTTTTAAATTGCAGTTAGTGCCTGTGTATAAATAGTCAATGAGTTTGTTAGTTCTTACGTGGATGCACTGAGCAGGCTAAATACTGAGCCATGGGGAGTAGAAAAGAACTGTCAAAAGACCTGTGTAACAAGGTAACGGAATTTTATAATGATGGAAAAGGATATAAAAAGATATCCAAAGCCTTGAAAATGCCAGTCAGTACTGTTCAATCACTTATTAAGAAGTGGAAAATTCGGGGATCTCTTGATACCAAGCCAAGGTCAGGTAGACCAAGAAAGATTTCAGCCACAACTGCCAGAAGAATTGTTCAGGATACAAAGAAAAACCCACAGGTAACCTCAGGAGAAAAAGACGGTGTGGTTGTTTCAAGGAGCACAATACTTGTTGACCCCTCTCCAAACATAGCGCTTATAGTTGTGACCATAAAGCTCTATTTTGGTCTCGTCACTCCAAATTACAGTGTGCCAGAAGCTGTGAGGCATGTCAAGGTGTTGTCGGGCACATTGTAACCGGGCTTTTTTGTGGCATTGGTGCAGTAAAGGCTTCTTTCTGGCAACTCGACCATGTAGCTCATTTTTGTTCAAGTATCGTCGTATTGTGCTCCTTGAAACAACACCGTCTTTTTCCAGAGCAGCCTGTATTTCTCCTGAGGTTACCTGTGGGTTTTTCTCGGATGCGGAAGCCTCAGCTGGGCTCCTCCCTTCGGGTGCAATCACCGGCTGATGTGGAGATGATGACATGCTTTCCCGGGCAGCCGCGAGCATCGGGCTAGAGTGGAACCCTCCGCTCTTCCCTGAACCCTCGCGGCTCGATGATTGGTTCCTGGGCTCGCGGCGCCGCTCAAAGCCACACCCTGCTCCCATTCCTTTCTTCCCGGAAGTGCATGAAGAGCTGACAAGGTCATAGGAGGCACTTTTTACTGCCCGGTCCCGATCTTTTCAGCTTCACCGCCCTCACTACCCTCGATGGTGGGGCGGCCAAGGGCTATTCGGCAATCCCCCGGTGGATAAAGAAGCTCGCGGTGCACCTATGCCCGCAGAGCACCGCCCCCCGTCCAAGGCCTGTAGGCTTACATCGTCTCTGACAACCAAGGCCTACGGTGCCGCTGGACAAGCCGCCTCTGCCCTTCATGCCATGGCTCTCCTGCAAGCCCACCAAGGCACTAAAGGAACTGCATGAGGGTAGTTCCGCCCCGGGATTGATGCAGGAACTGCGCTCAGCGACTGACCTCGCTCTCCGACTGACGAAGGTCATGGTGTGGTCTCTCGGGCGGACGATGTCCACATAGACCACTAGGTCCAGGAACGCCACGTTTGGCTCAACCTGGTCGAGATGGGTGAGGCCGACAGGACACGGTTCCTTGCTGCCCCCATCTCCCAGGCTGGCCTATTTGGCAACACCGTCAAGGACTTTGCCCAGCAGTTCTTGACGGTGGAGCAGCAGATGGAGGCTATCCGGCATATCCTGCCTCGGCGCGGCTCAAGATCCCGCACCCCATCTGCTCATCGCCAAGGGCGTCCCCCTGCAGTGACTGCACTGGCTCCACCACAGCTCGCTCCTTTGGCCAGGTCCTAGCATAGAGCCCACCGCAGGAAGCAGACACCACCCGTCTCACGGCTGCCAAGAACCCATGAAAGGCTTCAAAGTGCCCCTGTGACGGGCGACCCAGGGATGACGAAACCCGCTGCTCTGGAGCTGGTAAGCAGACCACTACATCCCCCGGTCGAGAGCTGGGAGGAGAATCTTTTTATTACCTTTGCATTTAATTGCGCTGCATGCCCAAGTGGCTGCAGTACCCAAGAGTTCAGAAAGAGTAGTTCCCTTGTTCCCTGGGTCACATATCCGGTGTGCACGGCCGTCATCACGACCACCATCCACCACTGAGCGCCCAGCTGTGGCACAAATCCACCCCCGATGTGACAGTCTCCATGGGTCACGAGGCCAGTCCTCTTCCTCCCCCGTCCCAGGCTGTTCCGGGGGTGGTCACAAGGAGCCAAGTAAGTACTTCGATGTCCCTGAACTCAGCACAGCCACGACATGGTGTGGCACCTCGAGCTCCGCCCCGCCGCGAGGCCCCACCCGCCGGTACGTCCGATGAGATTGTCCCTTTGGTCCCCCTCGCGTGGAGCTTGGATGCGTGGCTTGCGCTTTCCAATCCGTCGCGATGGCTGGTCCGGACCGTCCTACTCGGCTACACGATTCAGTTCGCCAGGCATCCGCCTAGGTTCAACGGGATCCACTTCATCTGGGTGAAAGACGAAAATGCTGCTACCTTGCACGCGGAGATCGACACCCTCCTACTGAAGGGTATGATAGAACCTGTCCCTCCGGCCAAGATGAAGAAGGGGTTTTACAGCTCCTACTTCATCGTACCAAAAAAAAGGCAGTGGGTTGCGGCCAATCTTGAACCTGCGAGTACTGAACCGGGCTTTACACAGACTCCTGTTCAAGATGCTGATGCAAAAATGCATTCTGGTGAGCGTCCGGCATCAAGATTGGTTTGCGGCGGTAGACCTGAAGGACGTGTACTCCCACGTCTTGATTCTACCTCGACAAAGACCCTTCCTGCGCTTTGCATTTGGGGGTCAGGCGTATCAGTACATGGTCCTCCCTTTCGGCCTGTCCTTGTACCCTCACGTCTTCATGAAGGTCGCAGAGGCAGCCCTTGCCCTGTTAAGGGAAGTGGGCATTCGCATTCTCAACTATCTTGATGATTGACTAATCCTAGCTCACTCTTGGGACATGTTGTGTGCAAACATGGACTTGGTGCTCTCACACCTCAGCCGATTAGGGCTTCGGGTCAACTGGGAAAAGAGCAAGCTCCTCCCGGTTCAGAGCATCTCTTTTTTCAGTTTGGAGTTGGCTCTCTGACAGCGCGCCTCATGAACGAGCGTGCACAGTCGGTGCTGGCCTGTTTGAAGGTGTTCAAACAGAAAACAGTGGTTCCACTGAGGCTCTAGGGGCATATGGCATCCTCAGCGGTGGCCACCCCGCTCGGGTTAATGCATATGAGACTGCTTCAGCACTGGCTTCAGACCTGAGTCCCGAGATGGGCATGGCACCGCGGGACATATCGCGTGGTCATCACGCTGGTCTGTCACCGTCTTTTCAGCCCTTGGACCGACCCCTTGTTTCTACGGGCAGGTGTTCCCCTAGAGCAGGTCTCCAGGCACGTCGTGGTCATGACAGACGCCTCCAAAATGGGCTGGGGTGCTGTTTGCAATGGGCACGCAGCTGCCGGCTTATGGACGCAACTGCATTGGCACATCAACTGCCTCGAGTTGTTGGCAATTCTGCTCGCCCTGCGGAGGTTCCAGCCATTGATCCAGGGCAAGCACGTGTTAGTTTCGGACAGACAACACGGCAACGGTAGCATATGTTAACCGCCAAGGCTGTCTGCGATCTCGTTGTATTTCACAACTCGCCTGCTGTCTCCTCCTCTGGAGTCAGCAGCACTTCAAGTCGCTGCGAGCCACTCACCGGGTGACCTCAATACTACATTGGACGCGCTGTCACGGCAGGTTACCCTCAGGGGAGAGTGGAGACTCCACCCTCAGGTGATCCAGCTGATTTGGAGTCGATTTGGACAGGCACAGGTAGACCTGTTCGCCTCCCAAGAATCCTCCCACTAATATGCGTTTCCCCCAGTGAGCCTACTTGCACAGTGCCCTGTTCTGGGGTAGGTGCTCCGCATGTGGCGGTTCCCTGTAAGGTAAACCCCATGCGATGTATATCTTCCGCTAATTAATTTCCCTGTTGGCAAACTGCATCTTCCTTGGGCAAAGCCCCTCTGCCCCAGTCCCCATGTTTGTAGTAACTCCTCCCCCGTTGGGTAGGATCTACCTTGAGACTCTCCACATGGTCGGCAAGACTTATATTCCATGATATTTCCACTTAAATATCCCCCCCTCTCTTTGGGCAATGTGTGGTCTCCGCAGTGTCCTCCCCTTGGGAGGGACACCCCCCGACTAGACCTGGCGGCCCAGTCGGATAATCCCCTTCTTTTTTAGGGAGTGGAACAAAAGAAGGGGAAAAGAGGCCACGACTGGGTTAGCCTGTCTCTATCTTTTGGGTAGTCGACTTGTCCCCAAAGGGCCGTTCGACACTCGTAACTATGTTGGGGGAGGTTACGTGTTGACCTGGTGTGTTGGCTATGAGGCACACAGTGGTCTGCCCATCACACACCGCCAGTTCACGTAACATAGTTCAGCCAGTTGTGGCGTTTCATATAGGGACCCCTAGTGTCACTACATCGACACAACATCGAGTGAGTGACAGATAGGGAACGTCATGGTTACTTGTGTAACCTCCGTTCCCTGATGGAGGGAACAAGACGTTGTGTCCCTCCTGCCACAATGCAGAATTACCTGCTGAAATGGCCGGACCTTCTCTCAGCTCCTCAGCATAAAACCTGAATGAGTGGTTGCATGAAGCAGATGAAGCAGACTTGTGGAGTTCCAAATGTTTTCTGAGGTCTTTGCTGATTTCTTTTGATTTTCCCATGATGTCAAGCAAAGAGGCACTGAGTTTGGAGGTAGGCCTTAAAATACATCCACAGGTACACCTCCAATTCAGTACACCTCCTTTTAGAAGCTAATTGGCTAATTGTCTAAAGGCTTGACATCATTTTCTGGAATTTTCCAAGCTGCTTAAAGGCACAGTTAACTTAGTGTATGTAAACTTCTGACCCACTGGAATTGTGATATAGTAAATTAAAAGTGAAACAATCTGTCTGTTAACAATTGTTGGAAATATTACTCATGTCATGCACAAAGTAGATGTCCTAAATGACTTACCAGAACTATAGTTTGCTATTATGAAATTTTTGGAGTGGTTAAAAAATTTGTTTTAATGACTTCAACCTAAGTGAATGTAAACTTCTGACTTCAACTGTGTGTGTGTGTGTATATATATATATATATATATATATATATATATATACACACTACCAGTCAAACGTTTTGAAACACTTACTCATTCATTATTATAATTTTTTTTCTACACATTTTAGAATAATAGTAAAGTCATTAAAACTATGGAATAACATAAATGGAACTATGGGAATTATGTTGTGACTAAACAAAATCCAAAATAAATAAAAACTGTGTTATTTTTTAGCATCTTCAAAGTATTCACCCTTTGCCTAGAATTTGCAGACATGTACTCTTGACATTTTCTCAACCAACTTCTTGAGGTATCACCCTGGGATGCTTTTTAAACAGTACTGAAGGAGTTCCCATCTATGTTGGGCACTTATTAGCTGCTTTTCTTTTTTATTTGGTCCAAGTTTCTTTTTCTTTTTTTTTTCTTTTATTTTATTATTACATTTTTTTTTTATAATGAAATAAATTAATATGGTGGCACAATTATATTTTTGTCTACAAAACTAATTTCAAACATTTAAGCATATGCCTTCAGATCAAAGGATTTTTAAGATCATGAGAAAAATTTCAGTCAAGTGTTTCAAAACTTTTGACTGGTAGTGTGTATATATATATATATATATATATATATATATATATATATATATATATATATATATATATACACACACACATACACACACACACACACACACACACACACACACACACACTGGTGGCCAAAAGTTTGGAATAATGTACTGTACAAATTTTGCTGTTTCAGAAGGAAATTGTTTCTTTAATTCACCAAAGTGGCATTCAACTGAGCACAAAGTATAGTCAGGACATTACTGCTGTGAAAAACAGCATCATCACTATTTGAAAAAAAAAAAAATAAATAAATAATAAAAAAAAAATAAATAAAATAAAATCATTTTTGATCAAATCTAGACAGGCCAACACCTTATCCTTGAGTAATCATGCTAAATTGCTAATTTGGTACTAGAAAATCACTTGCCATTATATCAAACACTGCTGAAAGCTATTTGGTCCATTAAATTAAGCTTAACATTGTCTGTGTTTGTTTGAGTTGCCACAGTATGCAATAGACTGGCATGTCTAAGGGCAGTATTAGGTCAAAAATGGCAAAAAAGAAGCAGCTTTCTCTAGAAACCTGTCAGTCAATCATTGTTTTGAGGAATGAAGGCTATACAATGCTTGAAATTGCCAAAAAACTGAAGATTTCATACAAAGGTGTACACTACAGTCTTCAAAGAGAAAGGACAACTGGCTTTAACAAGGACAGAAAGAGATGTGGAAGGCCCAGATACAACTAAACAAGTGGATAAGTACCTCAGAGTCTCTAGTTTGAGAAATAGATGCCTCACATGTCATCAGCTGACAGCTTCATTGAATTCTACCCACACAACACCAGTTTCATGTACAACAGTAAAGAGAAGACTCAGGGGTGCAGGCCTTATGGGAAGAATTGCAAAGAAAAAGCCACTTTTGAAACAGAAAAACAAAAAGAAAAGGTTAGAGTGGGCAAAGAAACACAGACAATGGACAACAGATAATTGGAAAAGAGTGTTATGGATCTTAACCCCATTGAGATTTTGTGGGATCAGCTAGACTGTAAGGTGTGTGAGAAGTGCCCGACAAGACAGCCACATCTATGGCAAGTGCTACAGGAAGTGTGGGGTGAAATGTCACCTGAGTATATGGACAAACTGACAGCTAGAATCCCAAGGATCTGCAAAGCTGTCATTGCTGCACGTTGAAGATTTTTTGATGAGAACCCTTTGAAGTTGTTTAGGAAGTTCTGAAAAAAAATTATAATAGTAATAGTAATATTTCACGTTATTAATGTCCTGAATATACATTGTGATCATTTGAATGCTACTTTGGTGAATAAAAGTACCAATTTCTTACATTTCAATTTCTATAAGTGCAAAATCTGTACATTATTCCAAACTTTTGGCTGCCAGTGTGTGTGTGTGTGTGTGTATGTGTGTGTATATATATATATATATATATATATATATATATATATATATATATATATATATATATATATATATATATATATACACTATATTGCCAAAAGTATTCGCTCGTCTGCCTTTAGACGCATATGAACTTAAGTGACATCCCATTCTTAATCCATAGGGTTTAATATGACGTCGGCCCACCCTTTGCAGCTATAACAGCTTCAACTCTTCTGGGAAGGCTTTCCACAAGGTTTAGGAGTGTGTTTATGGGAATTTTTGACCATTCTTCCAGAAGCGCATTTGTGAGGTCAGACACTGATGTTGGACGAGAAGGCCTGGCTCGCAGTCTTCACTCTAATTCATCCCAAACGTGCTCTATCGGGTTGAGGTCAGGACTCTGTGCAGGCCAGTCAAGTTCTTCCACACCAAACTCGCTCATCCATGTCTTTATGGACCTTGCTTTGTGCACTGGTGCGCAGTCATGTTGGAACAGGAAGGGGCCATCCCCAAACTGTTCCCACAAACTTGGGAGCATGGAATTGTCCAAAATCTCTTGGTATGCTGAAGCATTCAGAGTTCCTTTCACTGGAACTAAGGGGCCAAGCCCAGCTCCTGAAAAACAACCCCACACCATAATCCCCCCTCCACCAAACTTCACAGTTGGCACAATGCAGTCAGACAAGTACCGTTCTCCTGGCAACCGCCAAACCCAGACTCGTCCATCAGATTGCCAGATGGAGAAGCGTGATTCGTCACTCCAGAGAACGCGTCTCCACTGCTCTAGAGTCCAGTGGTGGTGTGCTTTACACCACTGCATCCGACGCTTTGCATTGCACTTGGTGATGTATGGCTTGGATGCAGCTGCTCGGCCATGGAAACCCATTCCATGAAGCTCTCTATGCACTGTTCTTGAGCTAATCTGAAGGCCACATGAACTTTGAAGGTCTGTAGCGATTGACTCTGTAGAAAGTTGGCGACCTCTGCGCACTATGCGCCTCAGCATCCGCTGACCCCACTCTGTCATTTTACGTGGCCTACCACTTTGTGGCTGAGTTGCTGTCATTCCCAATCGCTTCCACTTTGTTATAATACCACTGACAGTTGACTGTGGAATATTTAGTAGCGAGGAAATTTCACGACTGGACTTGTTGCACAGGTGGCATCCTATCACAGTACCACGCTGGAATTCACTGAGCTCCTGAGAGCGGCCCATTCTTTCACAAATGTTTGTAGAAGCAGTCTGCATGCCTAGGTGCTTCATTTTATACACCTGTGGCCATGGAAGTGATTGGAACACCTGAATTCAATTATTTGGATGGGTGAGCGAATACTTTTGGCAATATAGTGTATATTGGATAAATATAAATAGACTAAGCTGTGTATTGCACATAATTATTGCTCAATTGGGCAGTTTTAACTGTTCATGAGATGGATAGCCTGAGGGAAAAAACTCTTCTTGTGCCTGACGGTTCTGATGCTCAATGCTCTGTAGTGCCGGCCAGAAGGCAACAGTTCAAAAATGTAGTGGGCTGGGTGAGTGGGGTCAAGAGTGATTTTTCCAGCCCTTTTCCTCACTCTGGAAGTGTAGAGTTCTTGAAGGGAGGGCAGGGGGCAACCAATAATCCGCTCAGTAGACGGAACTGTCCTTTGTAGTCTTCTGATGTCCAATTTCATAGCTGAACCAAACCAGACAGTTATTGAAGTGCAGAGGACAGACTCAATGACTGCTGAGTAGAACTGTATCAGCAGTGCCTGTGGCAGGTTGAACTTCCTCAACTGGCGAAGGAAGTACAACTTCTGCTGGGCCTTTTTCACAATGGTGTCAATGTGGGTCTCCCACTTCAGGTCCTGTGAGATGGTAGAGCCCAGGAACCTGAATGACTCCACTGCTGCCACAGTGCTGTTGAGAATGGTGAGGGGGGTCAGTGTTGGGGTGTTCCTCCTAAAGTCCACTATCATCTCCACTGTTTTGAGCGTGTTCAGCTCTGGGTTGTTTTGACTGCACAAGACAGCTAGCTGTTCAACCTGCCTTCTATGTGCAGACTCATCATCATCCTTGATGAGGTCAGTGACAGTAGTGTCATCTGCAAACTTCAGGAGCTTGACAGAGGGGGTCCTTGGCAGTGCAGTCATTTGTGTACAAGGAGAACAGTAGTGGGGAGAGCACACATCCCTGGGGAGCACCAGTGCTGATTGTACAGGTGCTGGAAGTGAATTTCCTCAGTCTCACTAACTGCTGCCTATCTGTCAGAAAGCTGGTGATCCACTGACATATAGAGGTGGGAACAGAGAGTTGGTTTAATTTATTCTGGAGAATAGCTGGGGTGATGGTGTTGAAAGCCGAACTGAAGTCCACAAAAAGGATCCTTGCATATGTCCCTGGTCTGTCCAGATGTTGCAGGATATGATGCAATCCCATGTTGACTGCATCATCCACAGACCTGTTTGCTCAATAAGCAAATTGGAGGGGATCCAGAAAGGGTCCAGTGATGTGCTTCAGGTGAGCCAACACCAGTCATATCTCAAATGACTTCATGACCACAGACGTCAGAGTGACAGGTCTGTAGCCATTAAGTCTTATGATTTTGGGTTTCTTTGGGACAGGGATGATGGTTGAGCATTTGAAGCATCAGGGAACTTCACACTGATCCAGTTATCTGTTGAAGATCTGTGTGAAGATGGGGGCCAGCTTTTAAGCACAGGATTTTTGACAAGTGGGTGAAACACCATCTGGGCCCTGTGCTTTCCTTGTCTTTTGTTTCCGGAATACCCGGCACACATCCTCTTCACAGATCTTAAGTGCAGGTTGAGTAGAAGGAGGGGGGAGGAGGGTGGTTGCAGGAGGTGTTGATGGTTGATGAAGTGAAGGTCAGAGCAGGTGTGGGGTGTGAGACTGGGCTTTTCAAATCTACAGTAAACACATTCAAGTTGTCAGCCAGTTGTTGATTCCCTACAGTGTTGGGGGATGGTGTCTTGTAGTTAGTAATGTCTTTCAGGCCTCTTCACACTGATGCAGGATGGTTAGCTGAAAACTTATTTTTCAGCTTCTCAGAGTAGCTTATTTTAACCACTCTAATCTCTTTTGTCAGTGTGTTTCTGGCCTGATTGTACAAGATTTTAACCCCACTTCAGAAAGCATCCTCTTTGGCCTGACGGAGCTGCCTGAGTTTGACAAACCATGGTTTGTCATTGCTCTATGTTAAATAAGTATAAGTCCTAGTAGGAATGCACATATCCTCACAGAAACTGATATATGATGTCACAGTATCTGTGAGCTTGTCCAGATTGGTGTCTGCAGCTTCAAAAACACTCCAATTTTAATAACATCACATTGTCAATGCTCTATGATGAATACTTTAGAACATAACATTATTTCAGCTATTGTGTTGACATAACTCTAATAAATTTTTTTTTAAGACAAATTCTAAAAATGTCTAGCCTTGCTTAATTTGGCAAAGTATCTCCCATGTAGAAATTATTCAGGTCCATCTAACATGCTATAAAATTGACAGGAATGATAAATAAAAAAACAAAAAAACAACAACAGCAACAACTGTAATGATTCTTAAAAACTACATTATTTGTTGATTTTATTAAAACCAAGAGATTTGACTGTTTTGAAAACCTTTTACCATGCCTTCATCATGCCTTTTATTCAAATATTTTATTGTTTTACCATTGTCCCAGGCGTTCAATCTTAAAATATAATATATTTTATTTTTCCCACAAATTACGACTGTCCCTCGACTATTTTACCAATAATACATTTTTTGCAAAAGTAAATGAACTTCACTTAAGAATCTTTTTATTGTGCATTATTTCTAATCATGCTGTAATTTTGCCAAATTATGAAAAAACTGAAATGATTAATGTTGTGTATTTAGGATACATAAAATCCTAATTATGAAATTAGCCATTTAATTCCAAAAATGTTAAAATGCCAATGTCGACTGTTGGACACAAAAAAAATCTTACTCAGTTAAAATGTCTAAACATAATTTCAACTAGATAAATTTACTTGAGAAGCAAAATTGCCTTGTTTTCAAATCAAATCAAATAAATTTTATTGTCACACAACCATATACACAAGTGCAATAGTGTGTGAAATTATTGGGTGCAGTTCCGAGCAACATAGTATTCGTGACAGTGATGAGACATATACCAATTTACAATAAACATCAGATTTACACAACACAATTTAAAATCTAATATACACATAATTACACATAACACAATATACAAATAATAACATACAATGTACAGTATACAATACACACAATATAGAATACACATTATAAAATAAAAAGAGTATATATAGTATATATAAAATATACAGTAGGTTGTATTGTACTGTATTGACATTCAGGCTGTCGGTTGATAGTAAGTTGCCAGTGTGTTATTAAGAGAGAATATAATTTATGACAGTCCGGTGTGAGATATAAAAGTAATAAGAGTAATAAAGTGCAGTGCTGATTTATTTTGATCGTGAGAGATCAAGAGTTCAAAAGTCTGATTGCTTGGGGGAAGAAGCTGTCATGTAGTCGGCTAATGCGGGTCCTAATGCTGCGATACCACCTGCCTGATGGTAGCAGTGAGAACAGCCCATGGCTCGGGTGGCTTGAGTCTCTGATGATCCTCCGAGCTTTTTTCACACACCGCCTGGTATATATTTCCTGGAGGGAGGGAAGCTCACATCCAATGATGTGTCTGGCAGTTCGCACCACCCTTTGCAGGGCTTTGCGGTTGTGGGCGGTGCTATTGCCGTACCAGGCGGAGATGCAGCCAGTCAGGATGCTCTCTACAGTGCTGTTGTAGAACCGTGTGAGGATGTGGCGGTTCATTCCAAACTTCCTCAGCTGTCTCAGGAAGAAGAGGCGCTGATGAGCCTTCTTCACAACGGTCTCAGTGTGGACCAACCATGTGAGTTCCTCAGTGATGTGGACACCCAGGAACTTGAAGCTGCTGACTCTCTCCACTGGTGCTCCATTGATTTTTAAGGTGCCCCATCACCATGGGGCTGTGTTCTCTTTCTCTTCTCCTGAAGTCCACCACAAGCTCCTTTGCCTTACTGATGTTGAGGGAGAGGTTGTGCTCCTGACACCAGTGTGTCAGAGTGTGCACCTCCTCTCTGTAGGCTGTTTCATCATTGTCAGTGATCAGACCTACCACCATCGTATCATCAGCAAACTTAATGATGGCATTGGAGCTGTGTGTTGCCACACAGTCATGTGTGTACAGAGAATACAGGAATGGGCTGAGAACACAGCCCTGCGGGGCTCCAGTGTTGAGGGTCAGTGATGAGGAGATGTTGCTGCCCATTCTAACCACCTGGTATCTGCTTGACAGGAAGTCCAGGATCCAGCTGTACAGTGAGCTGTTTAAGCCAAGAGCCCGGAGTTTCTCATCTAGCTTGGAGGGCACTATAGTGTTGAATGCTGAGCTGTAGTCTACAAACAACATCCTCGCATAAGTGTTCTTTTTTTCCAGGTGGGAGAGATCAGTGTGAATTGTAGATGCAATGGCATCATCAGTGGAGCGGTTGTTGCTGTATGCAAACTGCAATGGGTCCAGTGACGGAGGCAGCACAGAGCAGATGTAATCTCTGATTAGTCTCTCAAAGTATTTGGTGATGATGGGGGTCAGAGCAACAGGACGCCAGTCATTTAAGCAAGTGATTTTGGATTGCTTTGGTACAGGCACAATGGTGGACGTTTTAAAGCATGTGGGGACTACAGACAAAGAGATGGAAAGGTTGAAAATGTCCATAAAAACACCAGCCAGTTGGTTCGCACACGCTCTGATGACACGGCCCGGAATGCCGTCTGGATGCCGCTTTGCGGATATTCACCCGTCGGATTGATCGGGTTACATCCGCTACAGAGACGGAGAGTGAACTAACCTCTGTAGCTTTGGCCGCGAGAGCTCTCTCCATGAGGGCGGTGTTATTTCCCTCGAAACGAGCATAAAAAGTATTTAGCTCATCTGGGAGAGAGGCATCAGTGTTCATGGCAGAGTTTTTATTCCCTTTAAAGTCCGTGATGATGTTATTTCCCTGCCACATGCTTCTAGAGTTGGTGGTGTTAAACTGTCCTTCAATCAGAAAATCTTCTGAGAATATATCCTGAAATAAATCTTGTTTTTTGTACCACATTGGTATTTTATTTTCTTCTTTTATTGTAAGGATAAATCTAACAAAATATACATACATACTTACATCACACAGTACACAGTTTTTCTTTGCAAGTAAATGTATCTTGTTATAAAGGTATTTAGATTTTTTTTTTTTTTTTTTTTGCAGTGTAGACAAATAAACTAGTGATAGTGTGAAAACTGTCTTAGGGGAGTATTTTTTTAATGTCCACAGGACCAAAAGTGCTCAGAGTTGCAGAATAAACCCCCAATTATAATCATATTTTGACCGTACTTCGATGCTGCATAATCAGCGTTTGTTGTGTCACTTCCTCAAAAGAGAAAACATAGTCCAAGTCAATGTATCTCTATATGGAGAGCAGCTGTCCCACAAAACATTGAGGCAAATGAAAAGTTACACTAATAACCCGGAAAAGGACAGAAAAAAAAATACAGTATATAATCTGTTTGTGCCCACAGATGCATGGATAACTCTTGAACGCATTTGCTAAAGTAAAACACAGGAGGTGGAACGTTAACACAACAAAATAATGTTAACAGTGAGAGCACTACACGAATTCATATGTTCCCCACAATGTTGAGCATTTGAGCAAAATAGTGAAAAGAACAACAACACTCATTTCTCATTTGGTGTTCCAAGGAATACATAAAGTCATATGGGTTTGGAACAACATTAGGGTGAGTGAATGACAGAATTGTCATTTTTGGGTGAGCTATTCTTTTAAGCCTTTTGTAACCCACATATAACAATCAATTATATCTTTTGCCCGCTGAACCATATTAATTTACACTGGAAGGTTAAGATATTGGCCTGCAGACATGGGTGCGAAAACATTTTCTGTGATAATACATTGTTTGTAATTAAAGAATGGAGTTTGAAACTGGTGACCTGTTGCACTGCTGCATATCGGATGTAAGATATTTCTACAAGAATCCCTGAAGCACAGTCACACTGATCATAGGGACAGCAGTAACAGGCCGCAGAAAAAATTGTCCCCTTTGACAAACACGACAGGCAACAGAGAGCTGACATTGCACACTACAGTTGAGAATCCATCAAGCACTGCTTAAATGTACTTTGGGTACATTTAGTGCTTTAATTCAATCATGCACAGACAATAATCTCATAGGGTGACAGAGTTTGTAAAATGTTTGTGATGCATTTCACTTTGATGAACCTGTAGGATTAAAGCGGCTTGATATCTAATTTTAAACTGAGATCATATGATAAGCCTTCAAATTCATGAGAGGAACTGTGTTCTTTATAGCGTTAAACATATACAAGTGTAACAATAGTATTCTCTATGGTTGTGGTCTTGAAAACCTCACTCTCGTAATGTCATGGGCAGCAGTAATCTCATCAATGAAATTACTGACGAAAATGTACATTGACCAAGGGTTTTTACATTTTGTCAACGATAACGAAGACGAGATGAATAAGACGCATCATGCACTTATTAAACAATTTTAATTAAAGCATACTGTTTACAAAAATATGACGAGAAAAAAATGAAATATTTTAACAGTGCACAAACAGACATTGAAACATCAAGAGAATCATCTTTTTTTAGAAGAATAAATAATTGATTGATTCATATAAACCAATTATTCAGCATGTTGGGGATTTCCCTGTTTGAGCTGTGTAAACAGAAAAAGCTGAACATCGGCAAAATGAACCACTTTACAAACACATCAATTACCTCACTCAAACACATCCTATTTATACACAAGGTTAATCACAACATCCACAACATACATATAAAATTACATCTTACATCTACACAAACCATAAAGCGAATGAACAGGTTAACTGCCTAACTTGCATTGTGAATACACTGTTTCCATAAACAGGTGCTAAACATAATGCAGTTCCAAACTGGCTAAAACATGGAAATTAATAACAGTCTCTAAAACATGAAGAATACAGTAGCTAATAATTCAGTATATTCATTTTATGCTTTTATTTCATGAGCTTAGGTTTTCAAAACAAGGAGAGTATTTTACTGTCTTTTATATGTTTGATACTGTTTAAATTAATAATTTTTCATACATTTTTCTAAATGTTTGAATATTTGATTAAAGTTTGGTCTGTTACAGTTTGACACAGGTTTTTGTTATTAGCGCATTGTTTACTAAAAATATATGTAATTTTAGTCAGAGAAAAAGTGACTGTAATGAATGAATATGACATGATGAAATACTGACTTAATTTAAAAGGACATTTTCATCAAAAGACTTAAACTCTGAAAAACAGTGTAAAAAATGTACGTATTATTAACAGATCATAGGAGAACCTTTGTAACTTCAACATAGAACTCCTTATTTTCTAGTTCTTAAAAAAACCTCTATGCACTGGTGCTTAAAAGAATTCAGAAATCAATACTCTGATCTTAAGAAGCTAAAATGTAAAAAAAATTAATCTAAAAAGAGCTATTTAGCCAACTCAGCTAGGGTTTTTGCTGACCCTAAGAACCACTGAAGAATTTTGAGTGTTCCAGACACTGTAGCTCTCGTATCTCCTTCATGCTTCCACATCTTCAAACTTGACATGGTGTGATCAGTTACAACACATAACAACCAACCAATGGAAATTGCAATCTGGTCTCACAGAATCACAATACTATACCTACATTTTTGCTAAATGATTTTTGTGTGGCTTGTTGTACGTATCGCAGCAGTTTCCTGGTGAAATTAAGACTACGAGCCGCTACATCAACAATGATTTTTATTCCCTTTCACACAAATTACAAGTAAAATGGAAGATTATCAGTTAAAAAACACATACATTTTACCGTTCCTCACACAATACTATCTTATGATGGCAAAACACTTTTACGTGCATGATGTAAACTTGTTAAAAAACAATCAAATTACGCAGTAAATCAACTGATGGGAGTGTTGCACTTGCGATGCAAAGGACCGGGGTACGAGTTCTGAAGAGCATGCAAGTTGATGTGTGCCGAAAGTGTCATAAAAGCGCCACAAAATAACCTGGTTGCTTTAGCAATTGCATTTTTATCAGGAAGTCGTGGCTTGCAACTTAAGTGTTCCTAATCACTCAGGTAAACTTAAAACATACAATATAAATGGGAGTCTGCTTCAGTTAGATTTTACTCATACAAAAATTCTAAGGGTGCCAATAATTGTAGGGATTTTTTTTTTTTTTTTTTCACATTTAATTTTTTCAATAATTTTTGTGAATATTTTGAATAAAAGACCAAGAAGATACACAGAAAAGAAATTTTTCCACAGCCTGTTTTGCTCAAATATACCAAGGGTGCCATTATTTGTGGAGGGGACAGTTTAAACACATGTGATAATATCCAAAGATTGACAGTGACGCCTCCCTTATGAGACTGCCCTAAGCTTACCTCCGCATTGAGAAACAGACACTGTGGGACGCTTTTGCCGTATATATGGTGACGTGCAGGGCTCTTGCACAAGCAGCATTATTTGATGCCTTTAGAGTCATAACGATTGTTTTTTTATGTTAAGCCAGTATCATTTCAGCATCTGCCTCTGATAGAGATTCACAAGTAGCTCCAAATATGACTGATACAACCATAGAAGCTCCCACTTGCTGCTTTGATCTTCCATCATTGTCTGTCTCTGCCAAATCAACTCTGGCTTTGGATTGAAAAAGTAGGTTATTCAGAAAATTCAAAATGGCCGACAGGAATTTTTCATATCGTTGGACTCGTTATACCTCACTAAATCTAATGAGACCAATTTGATGATTTTATGACAAACTGTTCAAAAGTCTCGTGAACAGTAGGGGGAAGTGCACCAAAACGCTGCAGCTAACCTCAGGGCCTAATGGTGATGACACGTACCAAGTTTCGTCCCAATCCCTCAAAGCGTTGCGGAGATACAGCCTCAAGTTAAATTTTGCACGTTCTTCATCGAATGCGCTGAAGCGCCATTCGAAAACGGTATGGTTTATAAAGATTCCGTGAATAATTTTTTGTCGTGAGTGCCTCTAGATGATGCAGGCCAAAAGGCTTAGGACGAGTTTGAAAAAGTAGGTTTTTCGGGGGTCACGTGACACCATGCAGGGAGCAGACGTGTGAGCAACGAGCTGTGTGCACTTTGCTAAATTTGTAATTCTTTTTATGTGATAACCTGGTGAAATTCGATACAGTCAGTTACACATTTGCTCTTTGAGGTAAAATATGGCAAAGAAGTCAAAATCCTCGGGCTTTGAAGACATTAAAAGACACTTACGTGCTCAGGATGAAAGCCCCGTCAGGCCTACAGACTGGGGATTCGATTTGGAGATCCAGCGTCAACTGTCCAACATGTCGGTGATGCTGATGAGGATTCTTGCTGACTTGGAGGATCTCGCTGTTATACGTTGATCAATTACGGCGATGGAAACCAAATTCTCTGAGTTAGTCACAAGAGTTATGGATGTTGAGAGACGAATTGATTGTCTTGAGTCATCGGAGAGGGAATTACCCCTAATCCACCCATGACCAAAGTTGATTTGGAATATGTTCTTGGAAAATTTAAGATCTTGAGAATAGAAATCACAGGAATAACATCCGAATTGTTGGAATTCCTGAGCATAAGGAGGGCAGAGATATGGTGAAATTCTTGGATGAACTCTTCCCGAGTCTGCTCGACATAATGGGCTGGAAATCGAGCGAGCTCACAGAGTTCCGGCGGGTAGACCTACTGAGGGAAACAGGCCCTGATCGATTTTGGTCAAATTTCAGAGATCATCCGATAAAGATCATGTGTTGTGCCAGGCGAGGAACAGGGGAGGGCTTTCTTGGAAGAATCACAGTGTTTTGTTGTTCCCGGACTTTGCGAATTCGACGAGAGAAACATGAGCGATTCAAGGAGTGTAAGAAACTCTTGCATCAAAGAAATATTGTTTTTACACTGATGTTTCCGGCCAGACTGAAAATAGAGATGAAGGACGGTCGCAAAGTATTCACGTGTCCGAAACAAGCACTGTCTTTTATACAATCTATGAGTGAGTAAACCATTGGGGTATTTCTCATGTAAGTGGATCGACTCGCTGTTGGAGGAAGTTGGGTGTCATTTTTGTTTCTTTTTGCGTTGACTCCGCCTGGCGGCTGGAGTCTGTTTGGTGGAATAACACTTTTCCTTAAAGAATCTTTTGCATTGACGGAAGATCGCTTCTGCACTGAAGTTCCCGGCCAGATTGAGATTAGACATTATAGATGACCGCAAAATGTTTACATGCCCACACAAAGGATGTCTTTTTTACAGTTGGCGGTCTGAGTAAGTCATGGTGTATTCTTTTCATGTGCCCTCTGAGTGAACTTGACTCTTGATCACCCGAGGAACTGGGATTCCTGTTTTGCTGCTGTTTATGATGGTTCCGCCTAGCGGCTGGAGTTTGCTTTGTGGAGTAACACTGCTTTGGGACAGTTTTGTGGATGAACCTGCATGTTCTTTGTTCTTATGCCTCCTGTTGGCTGGGGTTTGATTTGTGGAGTTTTTCTGCGGGACATTGGAATGATTACATCATCTGCTGCATTCATAAGCAACCGGTTCACCGTTCATATGTTTGACTGTTCGAGGACACTGAACGGTTTATAGCAGCTGGAATTTTGTTCTGTGGAAGAACACATCTTTGAGTCAGTTCTGTGAATGAATCTATACGTAACGTGTGTTTATGATGCCTATTGGCAGAGGTTTGTTTTACAAGGTATTTTCTGTTATGTAATTTTACCTTACAAATTTGTCGCGGGGGCTCTTGCAGGCGTGCATGGATCTTTTGAGTTTGGAGGAATTGACGCCGGTTGGCGCTCTCGTGCATGGGGTTAATGTGCTTATTATTATATTGATAAATAAACATCTACAATTCAAATATCTCAAACAGATTAAGGATAAATTAGGAAGAGTCATTATTGTTTTCGTTGAAATTCAGGGACAAAGGCTGATTGTGGCTAATATTTATGCACCTAATGCTGATAACCAGGACTTTTGTATAGATCTTGAAGGGATGTTGCAAGCCACTGGCACCCCTCATGATATAATATTGGGAGGAGACTTTAATCTTTTGATGGACTCAGTTCTTGATCATAGTGAAGCGAAAGTGTGTAAGCCCCCTAGAGCAACAGTGACACTTCACAGGATGTGTAAAAATCTTGGTCTTGCAGATATCTGGTGACTTTTGAACCCATCTGGTAGGGACTATACATTTTTTTCATCAGTTCATAAAATCTATTCTAGAAATTGTTTTTTATATCTAAGTCCCTCATTTCATCTGTAGTCGATTGCTCAATTAGAAATATCTTAGTCTCAGATCACGCCCTGGTGAGTTTAGAGATGTTGCCTCATACAGAGAAAAATAAATCATATAGTTGGCGCTTTAATGTATCCCTTTTGCAAAATCCTGATTTCCAACAAACATTAAAGGCTGAAATCAATGTTTATATGGAGACCAACTGGTCCACAGTATCCTCTGTGGGCGTGGCTTGGGAGGCACTTTAGGCGGTTCTTAGGGGTCAGATCATACAGTATGCCTCATTCCTCAAAAAATCCAAAGCACAAGAACTTGTGGAATTGGAAGGGAATATTAAAAGGGCAGAGGCAGAGCTGAAATGTTGTATGTCGTCTGATGGCCTCAGAGAATTGACCTGATTGAAATATAGATATAATGCTATTTTGTCGCGGAAAGTGGAGTTCCCTATCTGTCACTCACTCGACGTTGGTGTCGATGTAGTGACACTAGGGGTCACTCTTGGGAGCCCGAGACACCTCTGGTGTTTGATAAAAGGCCAATGAAAATTGGCGAGTGGTATTTGCATGCCACTCCCCCGAACATACGGGTATAAAAGGAGCTGGTATGCAACCACTCATTCAGATTTTCTCTTTGGAGCCGAACGGTCATGCTCACTGAGCTGAATACTACTGTTCATTCACCTCTGCTGGATCTGACGGCACATTTCAGCGGCTTCTCCCTCCTCTGCACTGGTGCACTGCAGAGAATGCCCCTGGGCGCTTCGGCAGAAAAACTAGAGAGTATATTTTCTGAAAGAGCATTTTTCCCCTCTAAAAGAGTATATATTTCTCTAAAAGAGCGCACACACGGAACGTCTTTTTAAAGATGCGTCTTTTTAAAGATGCTTTTCCGATTGTGTGTTATTCCTGGTTGTGCTCGTTATCTCTCGCCTTCTAACGGTCACGATCACTGTCTTTCGTGTCTGGGCACTGCTCACGCGGAGACAGCGTTCGTGGATGGTTATGTTCTCATTGCGAGAATATGTCCATGGCAACGTTGCGGTCGCGGCTCACCTTCGTAAGAAAGCGAGCCACCCCAGAGGCTCCCGCCTCGGTCCTTTTACCCACGGGTTTGAGGCCAGCGCGGCTAGCACTGGGAGCGATTTGGGGACCCCAATGGGACCGCCTCCACCGGGTATCCCCCCGCGGACCTCCCATTCCCCAGCACGCTCGTCTGCCCCGATCGGGCTTCCAGGTGAGTCCGCCGGCTCGTCTCACGCCGAGTTCGACCTCTTATTCGGAGCCCGCGGATGTGATGAGCTCTCGAGCGCAGCATCGGAGAGTGGGCTCGTCCAGTCAGAAGTCTCAGCTGGGCTCCTCCCTTCGGGGTCGATCGCCCAGTCACAGGCTGACGCGGAGATGACAACATGCTAGAGTGGATTTCATCGCTCCTCCCTGAACCCTTGCAGCTCGGTGATTGGTTCCTGGGCTCGCGGCGCCGCTCAAAGCCACGCCCCGCCCCGTTCCTTTCTTCCCGGAAGTGCGCGGGAGGCACTTTTTACTGCCCGGTCCCGATCATTTCAGCTTTGCCGCTCTCACTACCCTCGATGGTGGGGTGGCCAAGGGTTATTCGGCAATCCCCCGGTGGATAAAGGAGCTCGCGGTGCACCTATGCCCACGGAGCGCCACCACCTGGCACGGGTGCCCAAAGCCCCCGTCCAAGGCCTGTAGGTTTACATCATCTCTGACGGCCAAGGCTCTCCTGCAAGTCCGCCAAGGCGCTAAAGGAATTGCACGAGGGTAGTTCCACCCCGGGATTGATGCAGGAACTGCGCTCGGCGACCAACCTCCCTCCGAGCGATGGAGGTCACGGCGCGATCTCTCGGGCGGACGATGGCCACACTAGTGGTCCAGGAGCGCCACCTTTGGCTCAACCTGGTCGAGATGGGTGAGGCCGACAAGACACGATTCCTTGCTGCCCCCATTTCCCAGGCGGGCCTATTCGGTGACACCGTCAAGGACTTTGCCCAGCAGTTCTCGATGGTAGAGCAGTAGATGGATGCTAGCCGGCATATCCTGCCCCGGCGCGGCTCAAGATCCCGCACCCCATCTACTCATCGCCAAGGGCGTCCCCCTGCAGTGACTGCACCGGCTCCGCCGCAGCCTGCCCCTTCGGCCTGGCCCCGGCATGGAGCCCACCGCAGGAAGCAGACGCCACCCGTCTCGCGGCCGCCCAGAACCCATGAAAGGCTTCAAAGCGCCCTTGAGACGGGCGACCCAGGGACAACAAACCCGCTGCTCTGGAGCTGGTAAGCAGATCTTCATCTTTTTGTTTCCTTTTGCATTTAATTGCGCTGCATGCCCAAGTGGCTGCAGTACTCAAGAGCTCAGCAAGAGTGGTTTCCTTGTTCCCTGGGCCACGTATCCGGTGTGTACGGCTGGCATCACGACCACCGTCCACCACTCCATTTGGCAGGTTGGTGCTCCAGCGGCGGTCTCCTGCCCTGAGTGCCCAGCTGTGGCACAAATCCGCCCCCGATATGACAGTCTCCACGGGTCACGAGGACAGGCCTCTTCCTCCCCCGTCCCAGGCTGTTCCGGGGGTGGTCACAAGGAGCCAGGTAAGTGCTTTGATGTCCTCGGACTCAGAACGGCCACGACGTGGTGTGGCACCTCGAGCTCCACCCCGCCGCGAGGCCCCACCTGCCGGTACATCCGATGACGTTGTCCCTTTGGTCCCCCTTGCACGGAACTTGGACGCATGGCTTGCGCCCTCCAGTCCATCACGAGGGCTGGTCCGGACCGTCCGACTCGGCTGCGCGATTCACTTCACCGGGCATCCGCCCAGGTTCAGCGGTGTCCACTTCACCTTGGTGAAAGACGAAAACGCTGCTACCTTGCGCGGAGATCGCTACCCTCCTACGGAAGGACGCGATAGAACCTGTCCCTCCAGCTGAGATGAAGAAAGGGTTTTACAGCCCCTACTTCATTGTACCGAAAAAAGGCAGTGGGTTGCGGCCAATCTTGGACCTGCGAGTACTGAACCGGGCTTTACACAGACTCCCGTTCAAGATGCTGACGCAAAGACGCATTCTAGCGAGCGTCCGGCATCAAGATTTGTTCGCGGCGGTAGACCCGAAGGATGCGTACTTTCATGTCTCGATCCTTCCTTGACACAGACCCTTCCTGCGGTTCACGCTCAAGGGTCAGGCGTATCAGTACAAGTCCTCCCTTTCGGCCTGTCCCTGTCTCCTCGCGTCTTTACAAAGATCGCAGAGGCAGCCCTTGCCCCGTTAAGGGAGGTGGGCATTTGCATTCTCAACTATCTCGACGACTGGCTAATCCTAGCTCACTCTCGAGATGTGTTATGCGCACACAGGGACCTGGTGCTCTCACACCTCAGACGACTAGGGCTTCGGGTCAAATGGGAAAAGAGCAAGTTCCTCCCGGTTCAGAGCATCTCTTTCTCGGTTTGGAGTTGGACTCAGTCTCCTTGACGGTGCACCTTACGAACGAGCGCGCCCAGTCGGTACTGGCCTGTTTGAAGGCGTTCAAACAGAAAACAGCGGTTCCACTGAAACTTTTTCAGAGGCTCCTGGGGCATATGGCATCCTCAGTGGTGGCCACCCTGCTCGGGTTGATGCATATGAGGCCGCTTCAGCACTGGGTTCAGACTCGAGTCCCGAGACGGGCATGGCGCCACGGGACACACCGTGTGGCCATTACGTCGGTCTGTCACCGTCTTTTCAGCCCTTGGACCGACCTCTCGTTTCTACGAGCAGGTGTTCCCCTAGAACTGGTCTCCAGGCACGTCGTGGTCACGACAGACGCCTCCAAAACGGGCTGGGGCGCTGTTGGCAACAGGCACGCAGCCTCCGGCCTCTGGACGGGTCCGCGGCTTTGTTGGCACATCAACTGCCTCGAGTTACTGGCAATTCTGCTCGCCCTGCGGAGGTTCCGGCCGTTGATCCAGGGCAAGCACGTGCTAGTTCGGACAGATAGCACGGCAGCGGTAGCATATGTCAACCGCCAAGGCGGTCTGCTCTCCCGCTGTATGTCACAACTCGCCCGCCGTCTCCTCCAACGGAGTCAGCAGCACCTCAAGTCGCTGCAAGCCACTCACATCCCGGGCAACCTCAACACTTCGGCGGACGCGCCGTCACAACAGGTTACCCTCAAGGGAGAGTGGAGACTCCACCTTCAGGTGGTCCAGCTGATTTGGAGTTGATTCGACAGGCACAGGTGCACCTGTTCGCCTCCCAAGAATCCTCCCCACTGCCTACTCTGGTACGCCCTGACCGAGGCCTTCCTCGGCATAGACGTGCTGGCACACAGCTGGTCCCCTGGCATTCGCAAATATGCGTTTTCCCCCAGTGAGCCTGCTTGCACAGACCCTGTGCAAGGTCAGGGAGGATGAGGAGAAGGTCATCCCAGTAAGCACCCTACTGGCCCACCCAGACGTGGTGCTCGGACCTCACGCTCCTCCCGACAGCTCCCCCTGGGCAAATTCCCCTGAGGTAGGACCTTCTTTCTCAGGGAAGGGGCACCATCTGGCACCCGTGCCCAGACCTCTGGAATCTCCATGTCTGGCCCCTGGACGGGACGTGGAAGACCTAAGCTGTCTCCTACCTGCGATGGTAGACACGTTCACTCAGGCTAGGGCTCCATCTACGAGGCGCCTGTATGCCTTTAAGTGGTGTCTGTTCACTAAGTGGTGTTCTTCCCGTCGAGAAGACCCCCAGAGATGTGCAGTCAGATCAGTACTTTCCTTCCTGCAAGAGAGGTTGGAAGGGAGGCTGTCCCCTTCCACATTGAAGGTGTATGTTGCTGCATAGCAGCACACCACGACGCAGTCGATGGTAAGTCCTTAGGGAAGCATGATCTTATCATTAGGTTCCTAAGAGGTGCCAGGAGGCTGAATCCCTCCAGGCCGCGCCTCGTTCCCTCATTGGACCTCTGTAGTTTTTCAGGGTCTACAGAGAGCCCCCTTTGAGCTTTGCAGTCAGCCGAGCTTAAGGCACTCACTTTGAAGACTGCCCTCCTGACTGCGCTCACTTCCATCAAGAGGGTAGGTGACCTGCAAGCGTTCTCTATCAGCAAAACGTGCCTGGAGTTCGGTCCGGGCTATTCTCACATGATCCTGAGACCCCGACCGGGCTATGTGCCCAAGGTTCCCACCACTCCTTTTAGGGACCATTAGGTGAACCTGCAAGTGCTGCCCCAGGAGGAGGCAGACCCAGCCCTGTCGTTTCTGTGTCCGGTACGCGCTTTACGCATCTATTTGGATCGCACGCAGAGCTTTAGAATCTCTGAGCAGCTCTTTGTCTGCTTTGGTGCACAGCGGAAAGGAAGCACTGTCTCCAAGCAGAGGATTGCCCACTGGCTCATTGACGCCATAACTATGGCATATCTCGCCCAAAACATGCCACCCCCGGTAAGGCTACGAGCCCATTCTACCCGTGGTGTTGCGGCTTCTTGGGCCCTGGCCAGAGGTGCCTCTCTAACAGACATTTGCAGAGCAGCGGACTGGGCAACACCCAACACCTTTGCAAGGTTCTACAACCTCCGGGTGGAACCGGTTTCGTCCCAGGTAGTGGCACACAACACAAGCGGATAAGCCCGGGATAGCCGGCCGGGTGTATCGCTTGCACATAGCGCCTTCCACCTTTTGAGCTGAAGACGTGCACTGTTAATTCCCAGTAGTGTTCACAAAAGTTGTTCCCTTGTTGACTTCCTCCGAGCCCTGTGGCAGTCGAGTTTTTGGAGAGACTCGCTGCTGGCCCAGTACACGCACTAACTAAGAGCCCGGTTCTGGGGTAGGTGCTCCGCATGTGGCGGTTCCCTGTAAGGCTAACCCCATGCGACCTATATCTTCCGCTAATTCATTTCCCTGCTGGCAAACTGCGTCTTCCTTGGGCAGAGCCCCTCTGCCCCAGTCTCCTTGTTGTAGTAACTCCTCCCCCATTGGGCAGGATCTACCTTGAAGGCTCTCCACATGGTTGGAAAGACCATGTGATGTATTCTTCCACTTAAATATCCCCCCCTCTCTTGGGGCGAGGTGTGGTCTCCGCGGTGTCCTCCCCTTGGGAGGGACACCCCCCGACTAGACCTGGCGGCCCAGTCGGATAATCCTCCTTCTTTTTAGGGAGTGGAAAAAGAGAAGGGGAAAGAGGCCACGACTGGGTTAAGCCTGTCTCTATCTCTGGGTAGTCGACTTGTCCCCAAAAAGGGCCGTTCGACACTCATAACTGTGTTGGGGGAGGTTATGTGTTGACCTGGTGTGCTGGCTATGAGGCACACAGCAAGTCTGCCCACCACACACCGCCAGTTCACGTAACACAGTTCAGCCTTGTGGCGTTTTGTATAGGGACCCCTAGTGTCACTACATCGACACCAACATCGAGTGAGTGACAGATAGGGAACGTCATGGTTACTGGTGTAACCTCCGTTCCCTGATGGAGAGAACAAGACATTGGTCCCTCCTGCCACAACGCTGAACTACCCGCTGAAATGGCCGGACCTTATATCGGCTCCTCAGCGTAAAACCTGAATGAGTGGTTGCATACCAGCTCCTTTTATACCCGTATGTTCGGGGGAGTGGCATGCAAATACCACTCATCAATTTTCATTGGCCTTTTATCAAAGACCAGTGGTGTCTCGGGCTCCCAAGAGTGACCCCTAGTGTCACTACATCGACACCAACATCTCGTTCCCTCCATCAGGGAACGGAGGTTACACCAGTAACCATGACGTTTTGGTTGTTCAGGGCAAGACAGTCATACTTTGAGTCAGAGGACAAAGCAGGGAAGCTTTTGGCTAGATATATAAAGCAGAGAGAGTCTTTTTCTACTATTCCCTCGGTGAAATCTGCTGGTGGTGAAATATTTACCTTGACCAGTGATAATAATGCGTTCTATTTTGATCTCTATAGTTCCACGTCTTGATCTGCTAATGAAGATATTGGAAAATTTGTGGATCTATTAGAACTCCCTAAACTGATGACTGAGCAAAACAATCTCGATTCTGAGATAACCTTGGAGGAGCTTGACGAGGTAATTAAGTCCCTGCCTACAGGCAAAGCTCCGGGGCCAGATGGATTTGCCGCTGAATTTTTTTAGATCTTGTGCAACAGAATTGGCTCCACTTTTGCTAGAAGTTTATACAGAAGCAGTAAAGAATGGAAAGCTTCCCCCAACCATGACACATACCCGGATCAGTCTGATTCTTAAAAAGGACAAACATCCAAGCGAGTGTAAAAGTTACCGCCCAATTTCCCTGATCCAGTTAGATGTAAACATTTTGTCAAAAATTCTGGCTAACCGATTAAGTAAAGTTATGACATCTCTTATACATATAGATCAGGTGGGGTTTATTTGGGGCCATAGCTCCTCTGATAATATTAGGCGTTTCATCAATATCATGTGGTCAGTAACGAATGATCAGTCTCCGGTCGCTGCCATCTCACTTGACACTGAAAAGGCATTTGATATGGTTGAATGGGATTATCTTTTTAAGATTTTGGAAATGTATGGGTTCGGGAGTACATTTATTGGTTAGATTAAGTTACTTTATAGACACCCTGTAGCAGCGGTGCAAACAAATGGATTAATTTCAGATTATTTTACTCTGAATAGGGGCACCCGGCAGGGTTGCCCTCTTTCCCCATTATTATTCTGTCTTGCCCTGGAACCATTAGCAGCCGCGATAAGAAAAGAAGATGATTTTCCAGGGGTGATTGCGGGAGGTGTGGCGCATAACTTTTGCTTTATGCAGATGATATTTTATTATTTGTCTCTGACCCTTCTAGATCTTTGCCTTGCCTCCACAGAATTATTCATTCCTTCTCCAAGTTCTCAGGATACAAAATCAGTTGGTCTAAATCCGAAGCTTTGGCTCTGACAGCATACTGTCTAGTAGTGGCTTTCCAGCCGGGCGCTTTCCAGTGGCCCAAACAGGGCATTAAATATTTAGGTATTTTATTTCCACCAAATTTGTCTGACTTAGAGTTAATTTTGACCCTCTTATAAAAAGATTTTCGAGCGATGTGGACAGGTGGGCTTCACTACATTTATCGATGATTGGGAAGATCAATGTAATTAAAATGAATTGTATTCCAAAATTCAACTACCTGCTACAGTCACTCCCTATAGATGTCCCCCTCTCTATTTTAAGCAATTTGAAAGTATAGTGAAGTCCTTCATTTGGAATGGTATGTGTCCCAGATTGCACTTCAACAAATTACATAGGCCGATAGACAAAGGTGGACTAGGCCTACCCAAGATTTTGTTTTATTATTATGCTTTCGGTCTCAGACATTTGGCTCATTGGTCGCTTCCACCTGAAAGGGCCCCTCCTTGGTTTTGTATTGAACAAGAAGTTCTTGTCCCTATTTCGCCATTGCAGGGCCTGTCTATCAAATTAACTGGTGAAATTAAGTTACACCCAGTCATCTCACATTTGAACTCGGTATGGACAAGTGTCCAGAGTGTTTAATTTGGACATTTATCTGAATGCAGCTTCGAGCATGTGGTTGAACCCAAAATTATGTATTGATAAGTCCCCCTTCTGCTGGTCAGAGTGGATTGTCAGGGGGGTTGCTGCACTTGGTGATCTATATGAGAACGGAGTGTTGAGATCCTTTGATAATTTGACTCAACATTTTGGGATTCCCAGATCTCAGTTTTTTAAGTATTTACAGTTGTGCCACCTGCTCTGTACTATTTTTGAGAGTAGCATACACCCCCCTAGAGCGGCAGATACTTTGGGAGAGGTGCTTGCTGCTTTTGGTAAAGGACATGAGGCATCAGTGTATTACACTTTGCTAATTCAGAGTTTGGGGGATGGAGCTTTAACTTCTATTAAGAGATTATGGGAGAAAGATTTTAATTTGGTGTTGGAGGATGGATTGTGGGCTGGGATTTAAAAAAAACATCAAGTCTGCATCTAGAGATGCAAGGGTGAACCTTATGCAATTTAAGATTTTGCATCAATTTTATTGGACCCCCTCTAGAATGTATAGGCTTGGTCTTAAAGACACACCCACCTGCTGGAGATGCCAATTGGAAGATGGGGACATATCCCATGTTTTTTGGGGATGTGTTAGGATACAAGAGTTTTGGTTGAAAGTACAGAGGTTCGTATGCGAAGTGGTCAAAACACGGTTTTCGTTTTGCCCCAGATTGTGTGTTTTGGGGGATGGAGCGGTCCTGCATGGTAAATGGTGATAAATACGTGGAGAGTTGGGTCCTGACAGGCGTGATGATTGGCAGGCGGTTAATTCTCAAGGGATGGAAGTCGTCTGATGTGCCCTCGTTTCATGAGTGGTGTGTTGAGCTGGGTTGGGTGGTGGCATTTGAGGAGATGGTGTACAGAAGGCTGGATAACATGGATATTTTCATTAGGAAGTGGGGCGGTTATCTGGTCTTTTTGGAGGGTTCTCGGGGAGGGGAATTGGAGAGGTTTTTTTTTTTTTTTTTATTTATTTATGTATTTTTTATTTCTATGTCTAAATATTTCCTGTTTTATTGTCTATTGTGTGTCTTTTTCAGTTGACTTCCGATCAATAGAGTGCTTGTTTGTGTCGGGTGGGGTGAAGGGATTATTGCTTGGGGAGGAAAAAAAAAGTTTTAATTTCATATGGTTTGAGGTTGTATTTTCTATTATGTCTGTGTGATTTGCTGCATGAATCAATAAAAATTTGTTATAAAAAAGAGTAGGTTTTTCGGAAAATCCAAATTGGCGAAAAAAGAATTTCATTTCTAGGACTCACGGTTCAAAAGTTATTAACATAAACATGAGTGCAAATTTGGGCAGTTGGTGGCACTAGAGGGCTTGAGGTAGAGATGCCAAATTTGCTGTGGTAACTGTGGTCCTCTATCTGTGTGCCAAATTTCATTACTTTCCTGCAAGCGGTTCTATAGGCTGCCATAGACTCAAGCGGAATAATAATAATAATAATAATAATAATAATAATAATAATAATAATAAATATAGCTGCAAGCAGCAATACCGGGGTCAAGCCAGTTATCGGCACCATGAGCAGTGAAAGAAGCTTTGTGACATGTTTTTGGTTAGAGTCTGATGAACAATGTATGAGGAGTTAGAAAAAGTAAACTTTCAATCATAAAAAAACAATTTATTTTAAAAATAACTAAAAATAGCTACTTCTTAGAATTTTTGACCAGTATGTGGCGCTGTTCTGAAACTGCTCAGGTAGTATCTGGGCATGATGGTTATCATGCAGGAAAGCGTTCAAGAGTTATAAGCCAAAATAGCCATTTTTCTATCTCCTGACCAGTAGGGGACAGTGCGCCAAAATGCTACAGGTAACCTCAGGGCCTAATGGTGATGACACGTACCAAGTTTCATCCCAATCCCTCAAAGCGTTGCGGAGATGCGGCCTCAAATCGAATTTTGCATGTTCTTCGTCGAATTCGTTGAAGTGCCATTCGAAAACGGTATGGTTTATCAAAATTCTGTGAATAGTCTAGGAGGAGTTCGAAAAAGCAGGTTTTCAAAACCTTTAAAAATGGCGGACAGGAAGTTTGCTCGCTCATGACATAATTGGTATCATTGTTCTCGGCATGGACCACGGAATCTATCAAGACCAATCTCATGACAGTAGGCAAAATGAGTCAATAGCTATTAGCATTTTTAGAAATAGCATTATAATTTTGACCACAAGGTGGCACTGTCCCGAAACTTTTTGTGTCCCTTCAGAGCATGGTGCCAAAGTCACATTGAACGACTTGGCATATCATTACGAATATGCCAAGTCGTTTGTAAAATACAGCATTTTACGACTAAATTCAAAATGACTGACGTCCAAAATGGCCGACATAGGAATTTTTCATATCGTTGGAATCGCTATACCCCACTGAATCTAATGATTTTATGACAAACTGTTCAGAAGTTAAAAGCAAAAATTTGCTTTTTTCATATCTCATGACCACTAGGTGGCACTGTTCTGAAACTGAGCAGGCACCCTTGAGTCATGGTGCCTATGAAAATAATAAGCTTGGTATGAATATGATAAAGCGTTTTGGAGATATACCCTCATATCCATTTTGGCATGCTCTTCGTCGAATCCGTTGAAGCGCCATTCGAAAATGGCATGGTTTATCAAACCATCTAGATTGCCTCTAGATGATGCAGGCCAATTAGAAAAAGTAGGTTTTTCAGAAAATTCAAAATGGCCGACGTCCAAAATGGCCGACATATGAATTTTTTATAGAGTTGGACTCGCTATACCCCACTGAATCTAATGAGACCAATTTGATGATTTTATGACAAACATTTTAGAAGTTATAAGCAAAAATGTGATTTTTTCATATCTTGTGACCAGTAGGGGGCAGTGCGCCAAAACGTCAGGGCCTAATGGTGATGACACGTACCAAGTTTCGTCCCAATCCCTCAAAGCGTTGCAGAGATACAGCCTCAAGTTCAATTTTGAGCATTCTTTGTCGAATTCATTGAAGCGCTATTTGAAAATGTTATGGTTTATCAAAATTCTGTGAACACATCAGACTGTCCTCTATCTGTGTGCCAAATTTCATAACTTTTCCGCAAGTGGTTCTATGGGCTTCCATAGACTCAAGAGCGGAAAAAGAAGAAGAAGAATATATATAGCTGCAAACAGTGATACCGGGGTCAAGCCAAGTATCGGCACCATGAGCAGTAAAAGAAGCTTTGTGACATGTTTTTGGTTACAGTCCAATGAACAGTGTATGAGTTAGAAAAAGTAACCTTTCAATCATAAATGAACCCATTTATTTTAAAAATAACTAAAAAATTGGTAGTTCTTAGAATTTTTGACCAGTATGTGGCGCTGTTCTGAAACTGCTCAGGTAGTATCTGGGCATGATGGTTATCATGCAGGAAAGCGTTCAAGAGTTATAAGCCAAAATAGCCATTTTTCTATCTCCTGACCAGTAGGGGGCAGTTCACCAAAATGCTGCAGGTAACTTCAGGACCTAATGGTGATGACACATACCAAGTTTCGTCCCAATCCCTCAAAGCGTTGCGGAGATACAGCCTCAAGTTCAATTTTAAGCATTCTTCTGCAAATTAGTTGAAACGCCATTCGAAAACGGTATGGTTTATCAAAATTCTGTGAATAATTTTTTGTCATGAGTGCCTCTAGATGATGCAGGCCAATTTTTGTGCAAATCAGACAAACAGTTTAGGAGGAGTTCGAAAAAGTAGGTTTTCAAAACCTTTAAAAATAGCATTATAATTTTTGACCACAAGGTGTCGCTGTCCCGAAGATTTTTGAGTCCCTTCAGAGCATAGTGCCAAAGACACATACAGAGTTTCGTAATAATATGCAAATTCGTTCTTAAAATACAGCATTTTATGACTAAATTAAAAATGGTCGATGTCCAAAATGGCCGACATAGGAATTTTTCATATCTTTGGACTTGCTATACCCCACTGAATCTAATGAGACCAATTTGATGATTTTATGACAACTGTTCAGAAGTTATAAGCAAAAATGTGCTTTTATCACCCCTAATAATAAGAACACTAACGAAAACAATAGGGGTCAAGCTCAGATTACTTTTTTTTTTTTGCATCAAAACAGGCAGAAGTGCTTATAGGAACCTCAAAACATGAAAAAAGAACCAGCAGTGTAGAATAAAGAAGCTGCCAGATGACTTGCACACACCAGGAGGCAAAAAAAGGCAATTTCCTAAAATCTGGTAGATCAAAACACTTGACACTAATATTGCTTTTGTTAGCTGTTCCACTTTTTATTAGCACCACATCAGATCACTGGTACACCTTAACACCATGCATCTTTTTTCCCCTCTAATTCTTCACATAGATGGTAACTTTGAAGAACATAAAGATGGTCAAGAGAACAAGGTATTACATAAATCTATAAAGCGATTATATAAAGGTTGCCATGGAGAATAATAAGCAAATATTTTTTCACTTTTTTACAGATCCCTTATCAGAATGGAGGTGACAAACTGGGGAGATAACTAATCCAGTGGAGATAAAAAGGATTGATTGCACTCTGGGGAGGCACATGCATGAATGGTGCCATATGATGGTGCTCCAGTTGCTCTCTGCACTCCTTCTCCTGCCAACAGCTCCGCCCCCTTCTTCCCAGATAATAAATCCCATCTACTGATTGACCCCTCAATCATTCCCAATTCATACCTTAAAATAGCAAGCAGTCCTGGCAGTAGTAGATGGAAATTTGGTGTCTGTTCAGATGTAGTTATAATTTTTTATAAGATTATTACCTCATTAATGCATGGGGTTCCAATGATTTATGGGAAGTTCACCTATACTTGATTATACATGGGGTGGACAGGAGTTGAGGAATACAGACAGACACTGTGTTCAGACTTAAATACTAGCCTACTGCTTACTGCATACACTGTAAAAAGTGGTAACCTGCCATTGTTACCTCAAGAATCTATTTCTACTTAATTTAACCCTTAAAAATTACCTATGTTGGTGTAACCAAATTTGTCAGGTAAAATATTTTTTAATTGAATAAAATCCTTTAATTTAGATGTTAATGCATGAAGCACATTTTTAGGTTACCTGACAATTATTTTTTTTTACAGTGTACTGTGCAGAATACACTGAATACTACATACTGTGTGTTTTTTTAAGCTGAAGAGTGTACTTTCTGCATCACTAGTGCCACCCAAGAATTGCAAACATATTGACTGTTTTCAAACATTTGTACATTACAGTCACCTTTAGATACAGACATCGCCTGTCAGTTAACTTGAGACTACCCATGGGCATTCGGTACACCAACCTAAATTATTTATTTATTTATTTATTTTTGCGTGTTATGAGCTAAAGAAAAACAATTTATGATACCATTGTTGTTAGATTTTACTGCTGATTTGGAATTTGTTCTTTGATCGTTATCTTGCCCAACTGTTTTAGAGATTTTGGTCTTTCCCTATTCAAGTAGATTAAAGCGGTACTTGTATGCCGCTTGTATCCATCGGAAATAGCGGACCGGGATCATTCCCAAGATGGCCGCAGAGTGGACTTGCCTTCAAAGGAACTTTGGTAATGATCCTCTTGATAAAACATCAGTATCGAAAGTATCAATACTTTAGGATTGATCCGCTCATCCCAATCTTATAGGGAAATTAACCTACAAATGACTTTATTATAGTTGTCTCTGCATTGTAAGATGAGATATGAAAAACTATTTTCACTAGAGCTGTAAATTTAATAACTTAATTCAGTGCTATTTAATAAAAATGAATAAGTAAAAATGTTTTTTTTTTTACACAATTACTCATGTTCCCAGACCATAATAAGGAATATTCCTACTGTACCATTGGCGCAATACAAGCTTGAAGTACCACCTGTTTTCAGCAGAGGGAAGTTAGTGAACTCCACTTTTATACGCAACACACAGCTGTACAGACAACAAACCACAGTCATGCTTGCATGATACACTCGCGACAGCACAAGATGAGAGTGCGTTATTGTGTTCAAACACAGCTAGACAGAGCGCAATTCCAAATATAGGGGTATCGAGACGTGTTTTTCTAAGGGGGTGTTTACACTTGGACACTTGGATGCGTTTTTACTGACCAGATTGCTATCATGAAAAGACTAAGTGTAATGCCCTGCAAGAAGGATTCGAGATGGATATAAATCCGCATCTGGATTAAAACAATGAACCACATCTTTTAAATTTGCTCCCCGGCATTAGCATAATCATGGAAGTGAACTCCGTTTTATTTGCATTTAGCGCAGGAATTGAAGATCAGATTTACATCTGTTTTGCGGAGACACATTGATGTGGCCAAATGTAAACGGAATGTTCTTTTTCAATCAGATAGCAATCCAATCAGTAAAAATGCATTAAGTGACCAAGTGTAAATACCCTCTAATTTTTAAACTACGTTTAACTTGACACAGCTACCAAAAAATACTGTTTATAACGCAACGCAATCAAAATGAGGTGCTCCAAAAACATCTGTCTGATACATGTGTACATTGACACATCCTTAGAAAAGCCCTTATTCGACAGATTGACGGAAATCAATTGCAAAATGGATTGCTGTGGGTTGTAGGCCAATGAAAGGCTTATGTTCAACAATATGGAAATAAACAATATATTGCCTTCTAAAGCCACTTTTTATATTGTCTTATTAATGCTTTATTCATCTGCCAAAACAATGCAATTCAGTAATAATTCATTATCTGAATTATTCTAGTTATAAAATATATTCTATTTATAATTATTTAAATAAAACAAATTATATTTAATTAATTATATATTGTATTATTGTTATAGAGTGCCTTTCTCAGCAAATATTTACATTATAAATTAATTTAATTAGATCAATTAATCAGCATATCATGCAATTAATTTGATTACAAATTGTTATTGATTGACAGCCCTAATTTTTACATCTGTAATATTACACATGCCATCTTTAAAAAGAGTATGCAGAAAAATGCATAATGCAATGATAAACATTTTAAACAGTTCTGCACAATCGAAATATATTTGTCACATGACATCATTGTGTACGTTAATTCCAAGAGTGGCATCCACTTTTCCTCTCGGAAATTTGAACTGTTATTTAGCATTTTCCAATCCAATGTTGTGTTCTTGGCAGTTCAATAATTAGTCAAGAAAAATATATATGTGATTGTAGTTCATTCCATCAATCAAAATGAAAGTTTAGCTGCTTTTATTTAATTTCTATTAGCTTTAAGGTCATGATAGTCAGGGTTCGGAGGGTTACTTCTGAAATGTATTCCACTACAGATTACAGAATACATGCTGTAAAATGTAATTTGTAACGTATTCCGTTAGATTACTTAAGGTCAGTAACGTATTCTAAATACTTTGGATTACTTATTCAGCACTGATAGATTTTTTCACTTGTTTTGACTATAAAAACTCTGCCAGTACAGTAAGACAAAATATTGTTAAAAATACATTCTCTGGAAAAAATGCTGTGTTGTTTCTAATACAAGATCAATCTAATTTATCTTGTTTTAAGGATTCTTAGATATTTTTACAGGAAAACAATAAAAAAATATTATCAAGAATATGATTTTTGCCCTAATATCAAAGGTCTTACTAGAAAAAAAGAAATTATGATCTAACGTGAATTTTCTTGATAAAAAAATATGATTGTGCCTGGTAACATGCATGTAAAATAGCTAGAAATAGCATTTTAGCTTAGCGTAAAGATGAAAATTTACACAAGTCATTTTTATTTGTATAGCGCCTTTCACAACACACATCGTTTCAAAGCAGCTTTACAGAAGATCAGACATTAACAGAAGATAAAACTGTAATATCTATAATGTCTTAGAGTCATCATTGTGTAGTTTGATAAAATACAATTGTGAATTGTGTTTAAAAATAAGTAATTAAATAATAATTGTATTTATAACCCCAGTGAGCAAGCCGAAGCCGACTGTGGCAAGGAACACAAAACTCCATAAGATGTTTAATGGAGAAAAATAACCTTGGGAGAAACCAGACTCAGTGTGGGGGCCAGTTCTCCTCTGGCTAACATCATGAATATAATGACAATATTACTTATGTATAGTGCAAGTCATGGTTTAAAATTATTAAACCAAGTAAGTGTTAAGGGTCAGTGTTTAAACAAAGATTTTGTATGAACTGTAAGATTAATGACTAATGTCTTTGAAGTCCATCCTGGATTTACTGCAGAAGTTCACATAGATGCAATTGTCCTTGTTAGTTGGCTGATGAAGGGTTTTGTTGGCAATTAATTGATAGTCTATGTATTCCATTTCAAGAGTGTACTCCATCATTAGACCAATGTGATGCAGGCAGAGATCAGTTAGGTGCATCGCAGTTCAACCTGGCCGGTAATTTTGGTGAGGTCTATCCTAAGTCCAAGGTTCAGGCAATGGCATATGAAGTATCCCATGTCAACACAAGGTTTATTTCTATTTCTTCTGCTCCAAACTTACTGAAAATGTACTTCTTTGTCTGCTCATATGAATGTAACACATCATAAGAAAGTGTTTCACTGCTGTTCAAATGCACTTTGGATCACAACATTTATATGTATAAATGTTTTCCATCTGAAAGGACTAAATATTAAATGAAACAAAAGTAATCTTTTCAGTAATCAAAATACTTTTTGAATGTAACTGTATTCTAATTTCCAATGATTTAAATTGTAACTGTAGTGGAATACAGTTACTTTTATTTTGTATATGAAATATGTAATCCCATTACATGTATTCCGTTACTCCCCAACACTGATGATAGTATACTTCTAAATGTTGACAAAAATTAGTTTTTAGGAGATATAAGCATTTAAAATCTGGAGTCTCTCACTTTTAGCTAAAAGGACTCAGGAACATCCATAATGTCACGAAGAGGCTGATTAACTTTGTCCAATCTAATGCTTTCTAAGGGACCAGGGCATAGAGATAATGAATTCTGAATGGGACATGTCCTGCCCCCGCTTCCTGTTTCAGTAGGAAATGCGTCAAAACACCAAATCGAACTGTGCTCGTCCATTACAAAAATCAAGATTTCTGGCAAACTTGCAGCAAACTCATTATTTTCATATGCAATTTCATATGTCGCCAAAGGTTTTCTGCAGGTTAAACACTAACAGTGAAAAGCTGCAAACTTCTGGCAAACATCTGTGGCGAATAGCAAACTCATTTGCATGTCAACTCTAAATTTTTTGTGAGGGTTTTCATCCAATTTTCAGATTCTTTTTTGCTCTAAATCAAAGTTCTAATGTTGTGATTCACCTCAGAGTTGGTTAGTTTGGTTCATGGCTTAGAACTCTTTTATGGAGGATTTGTTTTAAATCCCTATGGAAAAAATGAATGGGAAAAATACTTCCAGAACCAAGACGAATGAACAAGTTGGATATTTCCATGCTTAGAGAAAATGTACACAGTATATATTGCATACTACAGGAACAGTAAGAGTAGAATGGTAGTTATTCCTAACAAAGCTGGAGTAAAGAAAAAAAAAAAAGAGTTAAATTACAAGCTATGCTCACAGCGTGTCGAAGCTAAATAAGTCCCTTTCGCAATAGACAACTGTAATTCATGGGCATAATTAGAGTGAACGGAGCAGCACGGGGCCGCATCCAGGCGAGACAGATATGGGTCAAAGCAGTTAGCCAGTCACCTGAGAAATAGCAGGAGGGAGGGTAGAGGTGGCTGACAGGTTCAATACCAAAAGAGTCCTGTGATTGACAGTAACATCGCTTCCAAAACACTCTCTCAGCATCTGGCCAGCTGACTGGTGGGTTGTGTACCCATTGAGGGGATCTGACCACAGCTCACCACCACACTTGCTGTTCATAGTAACAGATTTAAGCACTGGGAATATGACATACGCGATCTTAGCCAAACTTTATATGTATCTGCTGGGGTTATATAATGGATCCCCAGACAATTAAAGGTTGCAAGGAGTATCATGTCTGAGTCCAGAAAACCAGCCCAGGAACCAAGACTTCAACTCCTACACTTTACAGAGTTCTCACACATTTTGACCAATGAATTTCCATGACTTTTCCATCAACTTTCCAGTAATTTGAGGTTACTGAATTAGGATTTGTAAAGATAGTTTAATAGTTTCGCTAATTAATCATTCAGACCAATTATAATTGTAAAGAACTGACTGAAAAGAAGGATTTGCTCCTAATTAGGAAATCACTATGGGTTACAGGCAAGTTTTACTATCTTTTGTTTCATGGAACACAAAGGGAGATTGTTCATACAGTTTTTTTATGTACCACGCAAAAGGATGGCTATCCACACTGTTTCATATGGACAAAACAGCACCATAAAAGTAGTTCATATGACTTGTGCGCTATATTCTTCAATGCACCAGGTTTGACATCTTTGACCATGTAGACATGCACTTAAGAAAAGGTTTATTCCAGGGTTTTTGCAGTAAACAGTGTTCTATCTTAAAGACTTGAGATTATTGGAATTAATACAAACAAAAAGATACATAAATCATTTGAAGTAAGCCACATCCTATGGTACAGTGCTCAGAAGATGCTCAGATCCTGCTGGAGGCGATGACGGCAGGGGAGTGGAGCTTACCCCAAAATGAATTAGGACCTAATTTATCCTATGCCCCCCAAAAGAAAATACTAAAACAAATAGTTAGTCTCAGAACAACAACCAGGTCTTCAGATGGTGAGGGGAAAATCTGAAAGAAGAAGAAATATAAATGAATGATGCAAACATAAGGCTGATATAGCTATATGTCATGCAACTATTGTCAAGTCAAGTCAACCTTTATTTATAGAGCACATTTAAAAACAACAGAAATTGACCCAAAGTGCTTTACAGATCAAACAAATAAATAAATAATGACAGAGTGATATAAAAACAGAATGATTTAAAAGTTAAATATAAAACATAATAAAAAAAAATATATACATTTTCTTTAATACAGAATCATGTATTTATCCATTTCAAACTATTCAATGATCTATTCAAAAGCTACAGAATAAAAATACGTTTTTAAAGAAGATTTAAAAATGGCTAGTGATGAAGCTGACCTCACATGGAAAGGAAGCCTATTCCATAAATTAGGAACTATCACAGAAAAGGCACGGTCACCCTTAGATCTATAGCGGCAATGAGGAACCCTCAATAAAAGTTGATCAGAAGAACTGAGGAACTGCTCTAGTGGAGGAGTAAAGGAGGAGAACGTCACTGATATATTGGGGCGTGAAACCAGATAGTGCCTTGTAGACATAAATCAGAATTTTAAAATTGACCCTGAATTTCACAGGAAGCCAGTGTAAGAGATGCTAAAACCGGGGAAATGTGATCTCTCTTTCTTGACCTTGTTAAAAGCCTAGCTGCCGCGTTTTGAACCAGCTGTAGGCAGGAAAATGCAGTTTGAGGGAGACTAATGTACAAAGTCTAACCTTGACGTAATAAGTGAGTGGATCACAATTTCCAAGTCTTTATTGGAAAGAAAATGTTTTATTTTAGCAATAGATCTCAGGTGGAAAAAGCTACCCTTGACAACAGCACTGAAAAGCAATGAGGAGTCCAAAATAACGCAAATATTTGTGCCATACCCTGCAGAAGGGTAGGCTAGCTTATGAGAATTGTAGAGCCCCTGTAAATGGATGAGCCTTGTTTGTGCAATATCTTTGCAGAAGGGTAAACAATGCTTGTGAATAAGACTTTGCTTAGATTGAGCCCTTGCAAAAAGGCGGGCATGGTTGTGCAGTGTCCCTGCAAAGATACAAAACAATGTTTTGCATTTCAGCAAAGGTCAAATGATGTTGCGTTTGAGCACTACAATAAGGGCAATGTTGTTTGTGCAATATCCCTACAGGAGGAAAAAATACATTTTGTGTTTGCCCGTAGATAAGGGTGACATTGTTTGTGCAACCTTTGAAAAAGAATGCAAAATTTTGTGTTTGAACAACATTGCGTTTGAACAACATTTGCATTTGAGCCCTGCGATGATGGCGAGCATTATTTGTGCAATACCCCTGCAAAGATAAACAATGCTTTGCCATGTGAATAGAATTTAAATGCTTTTATATAAACCACATTTGCGGTGTCATGGGTTGCTTAGAAGCACGACCCAAAAAGACATAAGGCACTTGCATCACCTAGACAGCACATTTGCGCTGCATAGGAGATGTACTAAGCAAAAAAACGCACCACAGTTGCGGTTTTGCGGGATGCTTAGTCACATGGCAAGAAAGACAAGCCACAGTTGCAGCGTCTGGATGGCACATTTACGCTGCCAGCAAATTTGCCAGCACTTATTTTTTTATCTCAATAAAGTCATACTTACTTACCTTACTTACCTGCAACTAAATGTTACTGCCCTGACCCCGAGCACATATAGTGAACACATATGTTGATGAACTAATATAGACAGCATTAATGGGGAGCTTATGCTTTGAACAGCAGCTGCAGAAATGAAATGATGCAGAAACTGAGTAATGAAGCTTGGAATCACAAAAATATTTTTGTGATAAAGCACAATTGTGTGAAAGGCCCCATAGAAAGCTTCATGGTCCTATCACTAATAAAGGAATTAATAGTTTCAGTGACCCATAGTAATGTGAATGTCTACACTCTAATGATGCCAGATGACTCTCGTAAAATAAAACATTTAACACCATATGGAAATAATACCTTGATTGCTTTTATACTTGCTTGTATTAGAGCACAATCATTATTGTACTGTTAATTAAATACAGAAATGTGATGAGCAATGCCTAACGCAAGGTGTCAGAGGACACTTAGCAACAGATGATACTGCCCCTTTAAGAGAATGCAGATGTAAACATATGAAGTCAAGAACGCTTTGTTATTTAACGTGTGATGGGAGCGACCAACGAAACGTGAGCGTATGATCTTAATTTAATGGATATAACCAGACCCTGTCCACTATAGAGAACTATTCCTGGTGATGTGCGTGAATATTGTATCTTGATTCCCCGATGAGGGGTACACTTGGGCATGCAAACTGCTGAGTGAACAGATCCACATTTGTGAACCTAAGCTCGGTTACACGCGTGCGCTGCTGCATCACGCACAATCACCAAACATGATCGGTGATAACCAAGTGCTCTAGTAAATGAAATATTGCCGCTTGAAGCAATATTGATGTATTAGGGATTATGATGAACAGAGAATTGAGAAAATTGGAAGCAGAAAGCCTGAAATCCCATCTTTCACCAGCTATTTGTGTAAACTAACATTTTCATGCTGATTAATATTATTAATCATTATTAGTATCCAGGATCATTTAGTAGCATTATTGATCATTTGTTTTACATTATTAAACATATGTCTTTGTCATGTTATGTAACATGCATGCCTAAAGCCTAGTGTAAGTCAAGGTATCACGTAAGCTTTATATAGGCTGTATATGAGTTGCCTTATATGAGCTGGAGTTGCATGTGTTGACGTGTGTTTTACATTATAAGGGGGAGGAGAAATTATTTTAAACTGCTATGGTATGCATAAATACACCCTGCATATGTAACTCCTTCAGAGAAAGATAAGAAAGGCAGTGAAGACCATCGCATCACACCATTATAATTAAAATGTAGCTTTCTTTTCTATGTCTGATAACTAAAAGAATTAAAACATTTGTTATTTCTTGGCAAAGTAACTTGTGTCAGGCTCTGTGACTTCACAACGGGGAAAAAGACATACATTTAAAGTCTTCAATTTGCAATGACGAATGTTCCCCAAAAGAAGAAATCACTAAGAACTTATCATATATTCCTGGAGACCTGCTTGTGTGGAGCGTGACATCAAGGTAAGTGACAATCCAACATGAAGCGATTATTGCTTGGAGAAGCGATAGCGTGTAACATGATGTGTCTCCTTCACATGCATGTGAGTAAAAACACAGAAGTATGCAAACAATGAGAAAAAGCTGGCAGGCTTTTAAAGCGGAGGCTGTATTGTGATTGGATGAGATGCCTGATGGATGAATCCTGAGATCATCCTTCTAGAACTACGCTTGCGCTTCAATTTTGAAACATCATGTAAGCAAGAACGCCAATTTCCTTACGCCGTTTAAGGGATTAAGTGAAAGCAGTTTAAAAACCCAGGTTTCTCCTGGAGAATGTGGCTTAATGTGGCCATGTAAACACATAAGCAGCGTTCTGATGGGCATGTGCGTGAACAGACCGGATAACAAATGTCATAGGATGGAGCCCAACATCAAGTCAACAAAGGGAAAGAATTCACAATTTCTGGGAATACAGTGGGAAAAGCACATACACTATAAAATATACCCATTTATACATAATGTAAAATATCGACGTCCCTCACTTTTGCAAATATGCACCCAGAGTTTTACGAAACGGGGAATCCCAATATTGCAGCCCAATTCCGCTGCAGATTGTGATAGAAAGTTAAGGTTACAAACACAGGAAAAACGATGGACTATCTGGAAATAAAGCGAAGTAACTGGGAATAAAATAGTGAAATCTTCCTCAGATGCCATGTTGGATATTTACATAAGCGTCGCAGGGAAATTACATTGCTGTGGAGAAAGTTGCTTACTGACCGAGCCGCATGCATATGGGAATAAAGAGTACGGTGCTTATACAGTGCATGTAAATGGGAACACTTCTTTCTCACAATACGCCGCTTTCTCAAAATCTTTCTGGTGTCCATTTAAATGTAGTCATTAAAGGCAAACTCCATTGATTCTTTACATCATGACAAAACATAATTTGCCAGGTTTCCATCCAAGTTGCTAATTTCATTTATGCACAAAATCAGTATATCACAAAAATGATTGGTGAATAGTTTAGGAGAAGAAAATCGTCACTTCTGGGGAAATTGGCCCAAAATAAAAATAAATCTGCAAGCCCCTTTCACCTGGACCGAATCCTCGCATCACTCCCCAACATTCACAAAGCCCCACAGCACCGCGTGGACGCTAGACTCCCCGTTTATTTTGGACACTTTCCCCCTTTGGACCCTTTATTCCCCTTTTTGACCTTTATGTTTTTATTATTTAAAGTAAATGTGACTCAGAGGCCTGACACCACACCCACTGTGTCTGTTTCTCGCACACCATGCCATTGGAAGTCTTTGGAATTTTTTGAAACATTTTCATCTGCTGGGTGGACATTTATATTCTGAAATAAAATCTTTTATAATAAACCACAATTCTGTATTTGTTTCAAACAGATACAATGTGAATTTCAACTATCAGCTTTTCACTCAAAATTAAGGGTTTACTGTTTATCTACTACACAAGAATAGTACCACCACTGACATATAGGTGGCACTATTTCCAAATGAAATGCTACTAAAAAAGCTTGTGTTCAGTGTGAACAAGTCTATGTGAATGCTCATCTATACTAATTCATACAGTACTTTACAGGGTCTTTTTGGACAGAAATGTTGTTTGGAATTTTATCACAAAACATAGGAGATAAGCAGTTTAGGTTCCTTCAGTGGGCGAGGATTGATTTATTATGGTTCTAATTCCTCCTAAAATAACTTCTTGTTAATTTTCCTCATATAGATACTTCTGCCCTACCAGGCATTGGAAGGAGTAGATATCCTAGGTAACACTCATGGCAGAATGTAATTTGCAACAACCTTTTTCCTGTCACAGGGACTCTACAGTGCAGTGATTGTCAAGGCAGATAAAGCCAATTTCAAACCCCTAAAAGGCAATTACTGGCTTAAGAACAGAGAGAAGTGGTTATATGACATGTAGAAAGGGCTGATAAGACGTCTAATTAGAGTGCACATATTCTCTGAATTGGCGAGAGTGGATCAGCCTGCATACCCAGCAAATGGGACATCCCCTGGACGTTGCAAAAGTCCACTGAGTTCCGCATTTGGTCCACTTTGTAACGTTCACTGGCGAACGTTCCGAGGATGTCCGCATTTGGTCTGCTTTGTAATGTTAGCTGGCGGATGTTCCGAGGATATTCCGAACGTTTGCTACAAGTTCGATACAAGTCCAGTTTTAGTCCGGGCCAGAGTTTGCGACCGTCCTTATATCGTTCCTCATCTGACATTTCCACAACAACACTTGCAAAATCCATTCGCCCATGTGTTCCCTTTTATCATCAGACCTGACACCTTGCAACTCAAAGGAAAAATTAAACTAACCCAGCTAACAAAAAAAGGTTCTCAGATCATCCTCTAAATGGCCTCTGTGAACATCCCCTAAATGTCCTGAACGGACATCCTGTGAACTTCCCTTGAACATCCGGAGGACGGCAAGAGGACCCTACACATGGACGTTCGTGGGACGTTTGTAGAGGTCATTTAGGGGACGTTCTGAGGACCTTTTTTTGTCAGCTGGGTATGACAATACGGAAGCTTAATGCATGTAAGCCGTATGGTTCCAGCCGCCCATCATGCCTTGAGCTAGAGCAGAGAAGCCATTACAGACAATTACAGAGCACAGCTGCCACTATATACAAGTGGTCAGATTTGTCCAGAGATTACAGGCCTCAGCCACAGGTTTTGGTCAGGATTAGATGGAGATGGTGTCTAAACTGACTGTTGTGGCTACAACTCTCAGATGGTTGTCACTGAAGGTGCTATAAATAAATAAATGATTAAAGAATTATAGAAACATGCTATACCCAAAGCATGTTCTAATTTGACTCTTCAAAGACTTTAGTAAATTTAAAAGGCAGAAACGCGAACACACTCTAACAAGGAAACATGGTAAATTTTTCTGGTAAAGTTACCTTGTATCGGTTGATTCTGAGGTTATCTTCGGACCTCGTTTCAGAGAATTGCATAAAGCCATGATTATCTTTGGATACCTTTGCAGGCTTTGGCTTCATGTTTCATGAGAAGCTTTTAAAGTATAATTACAAGTAACAGATTACATGTAATCTGTATTACAAAATCAGTTTAAAAAAATTAAGTAATTGTAATTGGATTCATGTTTACTAATTCATGTTTGCTACACTTAATACATTATAAATTTAGGAGTACATGTAGCAAAACATGCAATAATTAATCCAAATGTATTCAGATTAGATAACCTAAAGAACCTAAAATATTAATGTTACTGATAACAATTTTAGTCATGTAATTTATAATTGGTACCAGGTTAGATTTGAGAAGTTATCTACCCAATACTGCTAGCTATTGCTCAAAACACCTAACCCACAAATATGCATGAAACATCAAATCATGTGGCTTGAGGAGAGGTGTGCTATTACTTTTCTAGGCAGTAAGTCTTACTATTTTCAACTGGTGGATGATAAAAAAAAATCCATAGACGTAATTTAAAGGTGCACTCAGTAATTTTTTACTTCCCCCATTCATCCATTATGTAGGTCTTTAGCTGCACAGTTGTACGGGGTCTTCATTGCCGGATGGTGTGCTTATTAATGTGCAACACATTCTCAATTGGAGACAGGTCAGGACTGCAGGCAGGCCAATCTAGCACCCACACTCTCTACTTACACAGCCATGCACTTGTAATCTGGGCAGTATGTGGTTTGAAGTTGTCCTGCTGGAAAATGTAGGGAAGTTCCTGGAAAAGACAGTGCTGGATGGCAGTATATGGTGCTCCAAAATTTTTACATATCTGTCTGCATTCATGGTGTTCTCACAGATGTGTGAGTTACCCATGTCATGGGCACTGACACACCCCTGGCCCATACAGACACTGGCTTTTGGACCTGATGCTAATAACAGCTTGGATGGTCCTTTTCCTCTTTGGCCCGGAGAAGTTGATGGCTGTGTTTTTCAAAAACTATTTGAAATGTGGACTCATTGGACTAAAAAAACACAGTTCCACTGTTCTACTTTCTATCAAAGATGAGACCGAGCCCAGAGAAGTCAGCAGTGCTTCTGGACAGTGATGAGGTAGTGCTTCTGTTTTGCATAGTAAAGTCTTAACTTGCATCTGTGGATGCAGCAGTGAGTGGTGTTGACTTACAAAGGTTTACTAAAGTTATCCCAAGCCCATGTTCATGATATCCATTACAGATTAATGATGTTTTTTAAGACAGTGATGTCTGAGGGATCAGAGATCACGTGCATTCAGAAGTGGTTTTCGTCTTGCCCTTTACGCACCGAGATTTGACCAGATCCCTTGAATCTTTTAACTATATTGTGCACTGTAGAGGGTGAAATGCCCAAAATCCTTCCAGTTTGTCTTTGGGGAACACTGTTCTCAAAGTGCTGCATTATTTGCTGAAGCATCTGTTGGCAAATTGCAAGTCTTGAACGATCCTTGCTCTTGAATGACTGGGCCATATTTGGAGGCGCCTTATCCATATTTGGAGGCACTCTCCTGTTTCACATTGCCTTGTTATTTCAACTCGTCAAATTGTTATTAGTCTTAAATTGACCCCGTCTCAGCTTTTTTGGAGCATGTTGCAATCACCTGATTTGAAATTACTATACATTCTAAAAAATAATATTCACAAGGTTATTATGTGTAGTTGTGGTGCTTTCAATAAAGCAAATGGTGAATATAATTTACAAATCACTCCTTTTTGATTTTATTAGCATTTTTCATACTGTCCCAACTTTTTCAGGAATTGGGGTTGTAATAAATATCTGTTTTATTCTACACGGAGAGGGTCCACTCATGGGGGCTGCCATGTTAGAATCACATGTCCAGCGGAATACTACTTGCTTAATCCCAGTAACCACCCTGTTATTGGACACTTTCACTCATGGATTAAATGAAAAATGGCTGACTGTGAATTGTGAATTTTTACATTGGCATCTGTAACTGAAAATTATTGTGTTTGAATGATGCTACATCCAGGCCACTAGATGTCAGTGTAAGTCTAAAACAACATGAACAAAAACTTACTGAGTGCACCTTTAAGGAGCAACCCAAGCCATGTCTAGAGACCAGAATATCATAGAGATTTGTGGGTGGGCTCTTTTGACCTAGGTCAGTAAGTGACCACCTAGCAACCACGCAGAACACCCTAGTAACCACTTAGCAATGCCCCAGGAACCATTCAGAACACCTTAAGCCAGTGTCACACTAGCCTATTTTTCAGAGCAGAGCAGAAGTGATTTCGCGTTACATAGATGCAGGATGTCACGCATATTGGATAAAACATCCTGGTTACTTGCGTAACCTCCGTTCCCTGGTGGAGGGAACGAGACATTGTGTCGATGTAGTGACACTAAGGGTCACTCTTGGGAGCCGAAACACCTCTGGTCTTTGAAAAAAGGCCAATGAAAATTGGCGAGTGCTATTTGCATACCACTCCCCCAAACATACGGGTATAAAAGGAGCTGGTATGCAACCACTCATTCAGGTTTTGTGCTGAGGAGCCGAGACAAGGTCCTGGCCATTTCAGCGGGTAGTCCAGCGTTGTGGCAGGAGGGACACAACGTCTCGTTCCCTCCATCAGGGAACGGAGCTTACGGAAGTAACCAGGACGTTCCCTATCTGTCACTCACTCGACGTTGTGTCGATGTAGTGACACTAGGGGTCCCTATACGAAACGCAACACAACCGGCTGAACTGTGTTACGTGAACTGGCGGTGTGTGACGGGCAGACCACTGTGTGCCTCGTAGCCAGCGCACCAGGCCGACACGTAACCTCCCCCAACGCTGTTATGAGTGTTGAACGGCCCTTCGGGGACAAGTTGACTGTCCAAAATATAGAGACAGGCTAGCCCAGTCGTGGCCTCTTATTCTCTCTTTTTTATTTCCTCTCTCCAAAAAAAAGAGTGAAATTTGTTAACCGACTGGGGCCACCAGGACTCCGTCGGGGGGGGTGTCCCTCCCAAGGGGAAGACACCGCAGAGACCACACCCCACCCGGGGGGGGGGGGGGGGGGGTATTTTGAGTGGAAATACGTCACATGGTCTTGCCAAGCTTTGTCGGAAGTATGTCATATGGAGAAGTCCCATGGTAGGTCCTACCCTATGGGGGAGGAGTTTCTACAAATATGGTGACTGGGACAGAGGGGCCTCTGCCCAAGGAAGATGCAGTTTACCAACAGGGAAACTAATTAGCGGAAGAAATACATTGCATGGGGTTACCTATGGGGAACCAACACATGCAGAGCACCTACCCCAGTACAGGGCTAGTTAGCACATTAGTTCTCCACAAACTCGTCTGCCACAGGGCTCGGAGGAAGTCATCCAGGGAACACAGTTTGTGAAAACTACCGGGAGTCAACAGGGCACGTCTTCAGCTCAGGGGAGGTGAAAGGTGCTATGCACAAACAATACACCAGGCAAGCTGTCCTGGACTTACCTGCTTGTGCCTGCCACTACACGGGATGAAACTGATTCCACCCGGAGATTGTAGAACCTCGCAAAGGTGTTGGGTGTTGCCCAGCCCGCTGCTCTGCAAATGTCTGTTAGAGAGGCGCCACTGGTCAAGGCCCAGGAGGCCGCCACACTCCTGGTAGAATGGGCTCGTAGCCCTGCCGGGGGTGGCACGTCCTGAGTGTGATATGCCATTGCTATGGCGTCAGTGAGCCAGTGGGCGATCCTCTGCTTGGAGACAGTGCTTCCTTTCCGCTGTCCACCAAAGCAGACAAAGAGCTGCTCAGAGTCTCTAAAGCTCTGCATGCGATCCAAATAAATGCGTAAAGCGCACACTGGACACAGCAATGTCAGGGCTGTGTCTGCCTCCTCCTGGGGCAGCGCTTGCAGGTTCACCACCTGGTCCCTAAAAGGGGTCATGGGAACCTTGGGCACATAGCCCGGTCTGGGTCTCAGGATCACGTGAGAGTAGTCTGGACCGAACTCCAGGCACGTTTCACTGACAGAGAACGGTTGCAGGTCTTCTACCCTCTTGATGGAAGTGAGTGCAGTCTTCAAAGAGAGTGCCTTAAGCTCAGCTGACTGCAGGGGCTCAAAGGGGGCTCTCCATAGACCCTGAAGAACTACAGAGAGGTCCCATGGGGGAATGAGGCGCGGTCTGAAGAGATTCAACCTCCTGGCACCTCTCAGGAACCTGATGATCAGGTTGTGCTTCCCTAAGGACTTACTGTCTGTCGTGGTGTGCCGCTATAGCGGCTACATACACCTTCAAGGTGGAGGGGGACAGCCACCCTTCCAACCTCTCCTGCAGGAAGGAAAGCACCGATCCGACTGCGCATCTCTGGGGGTCTTCGCATCGGGAAGAACACCACTTAGCGAACAGAAGCCACTTCAAGGCATACAGGCGCCTCATAGAGGGGACCCTAGCCTGAGTGATCGTGTCTACCACCGTGGGTGGTAGGCCACTCAAGTCTTCCACGTCCCGTCCAGGGGCCAGTCATGGAGATTACAGAGGTCTGGTCGCGGGTGCCAAATGGTGCCTTGTCCCTGAGAAAGAAGGTCCTTCCTCAGGGGAATTCGCCAGGGGGTGCTGTTGTGAGGAGCGTGAGGTCCAAGAACCATGTCTGGGTGGGCCAGAAGGGTGCTACCAGGATGATCTGCTCATCGTGCTCCCTGACCTTGCACAGGGTCTGTGCAAGTAGGCTCACAGGGGGAAATGCATATTTGCGTAGTCCAGGGGGCCAGCTGTGTGCCAGCGTGTCTATACCGAGAGGTGCCTCGGTCAGTGCGTACCAGAGCGGGCAGTGGGAGGATTCTTGTGAAGCGAACAGGTCTACCTGTGCCTGCCCGAATCGACTCCAAATCAGCTGGACCACCTGAGGGTGGAGTCTCCACTCTCCCCTGAGGGTAACCTGTCATGACAGCGCGTCCGCTGCAATGTTGAGGTTGCCCGGGATGTGAGTGGCCCGCAGCGACTTGAGGTGCTGCTGACTCCAGAGGAGGAGACGGCGTGTGAGTTGTGACATACAACGGGAGCGTAAACCGCCTTGATGGTTGATGTATACCACCGTTGCTGTGTTGTCTAACACATGCTTGCCCTGGATCAGCGGCCGAAACCTCGGCAGGGTGAGCAGAATTGCCAACAACTCGAGGCAGTGGATGTGCCAACGTGGCTGCGGGCCCGTCGAGGAGCCGGCGGCTGCGTGCCCATTGCATACAGCGCCCCAGCCAATTTTGGAGGAGTCTGTTATAACCACGATACACCTGGAGACCTGCTCTAGGGGAACGCCTGCCCGTAGAAATGTGAGGTCAGTCTAAGGGCTGAAGAAGTGGTGACAGACTGGCGTGATGGCCGCGCGATGTGTCCCGCAGCATCATGCCCATCTCTGGAGCCAGTGCTGAAGTGGTCTCATATGCATCAACCCGAGCGGAGTGGCCACTGCTGAGGATGCCATATGCCCCAGGAGCCTCTAAAACAGTTTCAGTGGAACCGCTGTCTTCTGTCTGAACGCCTTCAAACAGGTCAGCACCAACTGTGCGCACTCGTTCGTGAGGCGCGCCGTCAAACCGAGAAAAGAGATGCTCTGAACTGGGAGGAGCTTGCTCTTTCCCCAGTTGACCAGAAGCCCTAGACGGCTGAGGTGCGAGAGCACCAGGTCCCTGTGTGCACACAACACATCCCGTGAGTGAGCTAGGATTAGCCAATCATCGAGATAGTTGAGGATGCGAATGCCCACTTCCCTTAACGGGGCAAGGGCTGCCTCTGCGACCTTCGTGAAGACGTGAGGGGACAAGGACAGGCCGAAAGGGAGGACCTTGTACTGATACGCCCGACCCTCGAATGCAAACCGCAGGAAGGGTCTGTGTTGAGGTAGAATCGAGACGTGGAAGTATGCATCCTTCAGGTCTACCACCGCAAACCAATCTTGATGCCAGACGCTCGCTAGAATGAGTTTTTGCATCAGCATCTTGAACGGGAGTCTGTGTAAAGCCCGGTTCAGTACTCGTAGGTCCAAGATTGGCCGCAACCCACTGCCTTTCTTCGGTACAATGAAGTAGGGGCTGTAAAACCCCTTCTTCATCTCGGCCGGAGGGACAGGCTCTATCGCACCCTTCCGTAGGAGGGTAGCAATTTCCGCGCGCAAGGTAGCGGCGTTCTCGCCCTTCACCGAGGTGAAGTGGACGCCGCTGAACCTGGGCGGACGCCTGGCGAACTGAATTGCGTAGCCAAGTCGGACGGTCCGGACCAGCCATCGCGACAGGTTGGAAAGCGCAAGCCACACGTCCAAGCTCCTTGTGACCACCCCCGGAACAGCCTGGGATGGGGGAGGAAGAGGCCTGTCCTCGTGACCTGTGGAGACCGTCACATCGGGGGCGGATTTGTGCCACTGCTGGGTGCACAGACCCATTTTAACCTGCCAAAATGGAATGTTGGACGGTGGTCGTGATGACGGCCATGCGCACCGGGTATGTGACCCAGGGAACAAGGAAACCGCTCTTTTGCTGAACTCTTGGGTACCGCAGCCACTTGGGCATGCGGAGAAATTAAATTAAAAGGTAACAAAAGATTAAAGATTACTGCTCTTTTAGAGAAATATACTCTTTTTTTAGAATATACTCTTTTATTTCTGCCGAAGCGCCCAGGGGCATTCTCTGCAGTGCACCAGTGCAGAGGGGGGAGAAGCCGCTGAAATGCACTGTCAGATCCAGCAGAGGTGAATGAACAGCCATGGGAATTCAGCTCAGTGAACATCGACTGTTCGGCTCCGAAGAGAATATCTGAATGAGTGGTTGCATACCAGCTCCTTTTATACCCGTATGTTCGGGGGAGTGGTATGCAAATACCACTCTGCAATTTTCATTGGCCTTTTTTCAAAGACCAGAGGTGTTTCAGGCTCCCAAGAGTGACCTCTAGTGTCACTACATCGACACAACGTCGAGTGAGTGAGAGATAGGGAACTAGAGCTGTCAGAATTAACACGTTATCGCATGCGATTCATTAAAAAAGTTTAACATGGCCACCCTGGACCGAAGCCTGGCAACCCCATTGGCCACCCCACTCACAATTGCCGTTTTGGTAATTTTTTTGCCTTGGACACAATTTAGTTTTTTAGAGGTGGAACCGTCTCTGTACAACCACAACACAGGAGACTAGAATCAAGAAATATGATCATATCAGGCCAGGTTTTGCGTCGCTACATTGGCTACCGGTTTAAGTGACCTTCTATCACGCTATATTCCGTCACGTTCACTATGATCGCAAAATTCTGGCCTGTTAATAATACCTAGAATATCAAAATCCATAAAAGGAGTTAGATCCTTTTCCTATTTGGCTCCTAAAATATGGAATAGTCTTCCATACATAGTTTGGTACTCAGACACATACTCTCAGTTTAAGTCTAGTCTAAAGACTCATCTTTTCAGCCAGGGATACACCTAATTTATCCATCAACTCATAGTTATGCATTAGTTAGTTCTACCAGAACTTTCATATTCTCATATTCCATTATTCTGTTTTAAAGTGAATGGCATCTACGCTTATATTATTCTATTTGTTTTCCTGTCGTAACCTCAGGATACATATCCAGCTCTGGTCCTGCCTGATGTCTGACTCCCACTACTATGTGTTGCTGAGTGATGACGACTAACTGCAGCCTGTGCCAGCCAGATATCACTTCAGTCTACTACGATGAACTTCACAGAGGATAAACTGTGTCAGACATGGGATACTTCACTGGACACTGCCTGAAACTTGGACTTAAGATGGACTTCACCAGAAATTAATCTGCCACAAGCTTACAGTCGAACTGCAGTGCACCTTACTGACCTCTGCCTGCATCACCTTGGTCAAAGAATGAACTACACTCTTAAAATGGAATACATAGATAATAAATTATTTTCAGCCTTCATCAGCCAAATAACAAAAGACAAGGCATCTGTGTGCACTTCTGCAGATAATTCAGGATGTTAATTCTACGACTTTAGTCATTAATTTTACAGTTAATTCAAAATATTTTGTTTAAACAATGGCCAATAACACTTACTTTGTTTACTAATTTTAAATCATGATTTGTACTACACATAAATAACTAATATTGGCATTATATTCATGCTGTTTAGCCAGAGGGGAACTGGCCCCCAAAGTGAGCATGGTTTTCCCCAAGGTTATTTTTCTCCATTAACCATCATCTTATAGAGTTTTGTGTTCCTTGCCACAGTCACCTTAAGCTTGCTCACTAGGGCTTTAAATATAAATACAATTTACTTATTTTTTAATTATTTATTTTAAAGTGCAATTTACAATCATGATTTTTTATTAAACTGCACTATGTTGGGCCTCATGTATTCAGATAGAAGACAAAGGCAGGCCTAACACAGTCGTAAAACCTAACTGAGGCCCACACACAAAGTCATAAATCTTACTGATAAAAACCGCGCCAAAACCAAACAAAGGGAGTCCAAAACAGACTACAAATCCCATGAAGCCTTGCTCACTAAAGGATCGAACTCTCAACTCTTATTGGATGAGGCACACAACAGAACACCCCTCAACCATGACATCATCGGGAGTAGAAATACCTCTGAGATCCTTCCGGGCATTGCTTCCAGCAACTTTGCTCACAGTGTGTAGACGCAGCTCATCGCTGCTCTCAGGTGTAGCCTCGTGACACAAGGAAGTAACATCCGACTTGAAACTGTGGCCATACAATCTCCATCTCACTGGACAAGTTTAGATTACTCTGTGTTCCATTGAACACTCTAACGGATCTGAAGGAGACTGCCGAGCAATCCGCATCTTCATCCGTTTGCCTGCAGAAATGAAAAGAAAAAGATTTTTCTTCCCTCTTCAATCAAGTCGATGTCGCTGATTTCTCCGCCAGCCTGCCAAGATTCAGCAGCCGTACCGCCCGCCGACAGAGCGAGGAAACGGACTCCCATCATCACCCGAGCCTCGAGGAACCGAGTTGGAGTTAAAGGACGGATGAACACACACTCCACCTGCGTCCTCATGCGATTCAAGAGGTTTACATCTGGGCAGAGATAGAATATTATAGTGTGTTATTCTTGTGTATCAAGGTTATTGCTTGTTCAGTTTACAGACCGCCGAGTCCGCACATTGCTGCTAATAATACTCAAGGTATTACTGAAATGTACTGTTATCACGAATGAGATCTGCTGTGTTGTAGTCCAACCACATTTGACTGTTGTGTATTTCCACCATCGCGGGTGAGACCGGCACACTGAGTTTATCCATTAAAGAACCAAAGACCGCGGGACGGTTTACGAGCCGTCCACCGCATCTCTGAGTGACAAACTAACAGCTGCTTTCTCTCCCACGATCGCGAAACCGGCTTTGGTGCCGCCACTTTATTCTCTCTCTCTCTCTCTCGTACTAACCACACACACACGCGACCTCTCACAAACATTCTCGCACACACTTTTGGCTAGTAGATAACTTCGTGATAAAGCTTAGCTTTGTCCCTAAGTTATCGTACAAGCGGAGACACGCAGTAAACAGGCAGACGCCATTAACCGGCTTCTCTCCACCCACATTCACGGCCATATTCTCGCATGACATTCTCTCCACGAGAGTCACGTCTGCCATTTTGTGCGCATCACACCTTACACACACACACACACACACCTACCTTCCTCTCATGTGTTATAGGCTTATTTTGGTTACCATATCTAATCATGTCACTGTTTAGTTTGTAGTTGTAAGTCAGAAGTTTATTAACTGCATTGTATTGATTATTAATTAATATTACTGCATAAATAAACTTTGTTATATTTCAAAGAGAAGTGTTTTGGTTTGTTTTGCATACACCTGTGTCAAATGCTGGCAGGGGATGTCAGTGCTCGGATTCAAGCCTTGAATGTTGATTTTCTTAAGAGAACGATCTAATATTGAGACTGTTATACTGTCTGGTTATTAGTCCCTGATTCCAGAGTGGTGCCCCGGCGATATTAATCCTTATTAATATTCTATTGATTTTGATAATTGATCATTATCTTTGATGATTGTTCAATTTGAAGGATCAATAAGCTAGTGTTAATTCTAATCAATGTTCCATTGATTTTAATAATTAATGATTATCTTTGATAATAATTAATATTCTATTGAATTTGATGGTTATCTTTGATTGTGAAGGATTAAAAGAGCTAACATTGATTCAAATCAATGTTCTATTGATTTTAATAATTGATTATTACCTTTGATAATTAATTATTGCTAATCACCAGACCCGCTACTGAATGTAGCGCACTACATTTACTGGTGCCCCGTATGAGGCTTTAATGAGTTAGATTCTATTATTTAATTTAAATATTAATTAATAACTAAAGAAATAATTAATTATTTCTGATAGTAACACTGACCTAAACAACCAGTAGAACCTACAACTATTATGACATTACTATATTACAGATTTTTCTGTTAAAGCATAATTTTCTGTAAAGATGCTTTGAAATTATGTGTGTTGTGAAGAGCGCTATACAAATAAAAATTACTTGACACTTTACAATAAGGTTCCATTCGTTAACATTAGTTATTGCATTAGGTTTCATGAAAAAACAATAAACAGTTTATTTATACATCATTTATTAATCTTTGTTAATGTTAGTTTATAAAAATGCTATTGTTCATTGTCAGTTCATGTTAGTTCATAGTGCATCATAGTGCATTAACTAATGTTAACAAACAAATTTTAATTTTAAAAATGTACTACTTGGGATTGATGCCTTTTCACACATCAATAATCTGAAGATTTTCCCAATGATTATCAATATTTTTCGGAATTTTTTTCAGATATAAATTGGGCTACTCATTGCACAGATGTCTTTTGTCTTTTCAAACATATTTCTGAACACAACTTTGGTAAAGTGTGAGCGGCAGGGTTAAAGGCGGACGACATGGCATATCTTAAAATGTTAAACAATTATTTTCTACTAAGGTATGCACACACCGCCAACGCTCAGCCACGGAGCGCAGCTCGCATAGTTTTCCATTAAATTCAGCCCAAATAATTATCAAAGGACAAACATTATTTACTCTAGCCATTGGATGATACAGGTGCATCTCAATAAATTAGAATGTCGTGGAAAAGTTCATTTATTTCAGTAATTCAACTCAAATCGTGAAACTCGTGTATTAAATAAATTCAATGCACACAGACTGAAGTAGTTTAAGTCTTTGGTTCTTTTAATTGTGATGATTTTGGCTCACATTTAACAAAAACCCACCAATTCACTATCTCAAAAAATTAGAATATGGTGACATGCCAATCAGCTAATCAACTCAAAACAACTGCAAAGGTTTCCTGAGCCTTCAAAATGGTCTCTCAGTTTGGTTCACTAGGCTACACAATCATGGGGAAGACTGCTGATCTGACAGTTGTCCAGAAGACAATCATTGACACCCTTCACAAGGAGGGTAAGCCACAAACATTCATTGCCAAAGAAGCTGGCTGTTCACAGAGTGCTGTATCCAAGCATGTTAACAGAAAGTTGAGTGGAAGGAAAAAGTGTGGAAGAAAAAGTTGCACAACCAACCGAGAGAACCGCAGCCTTATGATTGTCAAGCAAAATCAATTCAAGAATTTGGGTGAACTTCACAAGGAATGGACTGAGGCTGGGGTCAAGGCATCAAGACACAGACATGTCAAGGAATTTGGCTACAGTTGTCGTATTCCTCTTGTTAAGCCACTCCTGAACCACAGACAACGTCAGAGGCGTCTTACCTGGGCTAAGGAGAAGAAGAACTGGACTGTTGCCCAGTGGTCCAAAGTCCTCTTTTCAGATGAGAGCAAGTTTTGTATTTCATTTGGAAACCAAGGTCCAAGAGTCTGGAGGAAGGGTGGAGAAGCTCATAGCCCAAGTTGCTTGAAGTCCAGTGTTAAGTTTCCACAGTCTGTGATGATTTGTGGTGCAATGTCATCTGCTGGTGTTGGTCCATTGTGTTTTTTGAAAACCAAAGTCACTGCACCTGTTTACCAAGACATTTTGGAGCACTTCATGCTTCCTTCTGCTGACCAGCTTTTTAAAGATGCTGATTTCATTTTCCAGCAGGATTTGGCACCTGCCCACACTGCCAAAAGCACCAAAAGTTGGTTGAATGACCATGGTGTTGGTGTGCTTGACTGGCCAGCAAACTCACCAGACCTGAACCCCATAGAGAATCTATGGGGTATTGTCAAGAGGAAAATGAGAAACAAGAGACCAAAAAATGCAGATGAGCTGAAGGCCACTGTCAAAGAAACCTGGGCTTCCATACCACCTCAGCAGTGCCACAAACTGATCACCTCCATGCCACGCCGAATTGAGGCAGTAATTAAAGCAAAAGGAGCCCCTACCAAGTATTGAGTACATATACAGTAAATGAACATACTTTCCAGAAGGCCAACAATTCACTAAAAATGTTTTTTTTATTGGTCTTATGATGTATTCTAATTTTTTGAGATAGTGAATTGGTGGGTTTTTGTTAAATGTGAGCCAAAATCATCACAATTAAAAGAACCAAAGACTTAAACTACTTCAGTCTGTGTGCATTGAATTTATTTAATACACGAGTTTCACGATTTGAGTTGAATTACTGAAATAAATGAACTTTTCCACGACATTCTAATTTATTGAGATGCACCTGTATATTGTGTATATGTAACTTTCACATAGCACATGTATTTTCAGTTACAAGTATGTCTTTTTGTGGTTTGACAGCTTGAACGAATTACCTATTCAAAGCTACATAAACTGCATAATAAACGTCACAATTTCTAATCGTTCAGTTTGCGCAGTTACACCAGTTTTATACACTAACCTGCAAACTCATCGACGTCACTTTGTTCATTCTTAAAGAAGTACAAAATCCTTCGTAACTTTGGACTGCCATCTGCTGCGCCGCATCAGCTCATTCTGTGTGTGTGTGTGTGTGTGTGTGTGATACCAGAGCTTGTCTGAAGAGGTTAGAATAGAATAGCATAACGCAGCGGTCCCATAGACATTAATTTGTATGGTATCCGCAAACGGTGACCTCCCTTATGAAAATCTAGAGTTCATGGCAAATTTGGTACAAATTCGGCACTGATAATTTTCACATACAAATGAGCTTTGCGGCAAACATGCAGCAAATTGTCCATTGTTGCCAAAAGTTTGCTGGAGGTTTACCACTACCGGCAAAGATCTGCAAACTTCTGGCTGACATTTGCTGTGAATCAAAACCTCATTTGAAAATAAAAATTGCTGCAATTTTGTGACAAGTTTGCAGCTAGTTTAGATTTTTTTGTAAGGGATAATATCGTAACATGCTAGTTGACTGTTAAGTTCTCTACTATGGTAAAAACACAGAGGTTGTTATCGCAGTATCCACCTTTTTCCTGAACGCGGAAGTGTTCCACACTTTTCCTGTTTTCAATTTCCAGTCTCCAGTGTTTTCACCCGCATTGGCGTATATTCTTAGCGACTAAAGTATTACATTTGTACAAATTGTCAAAAAAACATGTGGCTCTATAGTGCCAATACTTCACTCGAAATGACCATTTTTTTCTTTTTTTTTTTACAGTACCTCAGTTACGTTGATATCATTAACTACTTTGAGTTGTTATGATAGCCAACAATTGCACAAGTTGAGCGGGAAATTCATATTTACTCCAAATAACACTTAAATGGTTGTTGTTTCTCCATCTGGATCACTCTTTTCGGTTAGTTTTACATTGTGTCTTGAGAGCAGAAACAGAAAACAGGCAATTAGAATCATCATGGCACCACCCAGTGGTTGCTCAGGAAAACTGTGGATAGAAGATCTCTGGTGATACCTGTGCCTTTCCTGAAAACCGTCCGGATGCAGTCAATGTTATATCACCCTCTTGTGGTCTCCCAATGCTATTACGCCAGACTGTTAAACAGAGGCCAACTGAGTGAAGTATAAAGCACGCAAATTGGGCTTCTAATTTAAATGTCGGCAAATTGTAATATAGCAATGCCTCAAAAATATATCGATAAAATAACGTGCCAATAAATAATCGATATATTGATATTTTATGATATGTTGAAATGAACATTAACTAAGACTAATAAATTATTAAATTAGTTTTAGTTTTAAAGGAATAGTTCACCCAAAAATGAACATTTGCTGATAATTTACTCACCCTCAGGTCATCCAAGATGTATCTAAGTTTTTTTCTTCATCAAAATAGAATTTAAGACTTTTAGGATTTCATTTCAGGCCTCCTCCTCTAAACAATGCAAGTGAATGTACTCCATTATTTGACAGTCCAAAATGCATATTTAGGGTGCATCAAAATAATTCACACGACTCCAGTCGACAAATAAAGTTCTTCTGAACGCAAACGATTGATTTGATTGATTTCAATCCATGTCCTTTTTGCAACACAGATTTTAGGATTTTCAGACAAAATGTTTGTGTCCAAAATGGTAATAAATGGTTTATATGGATGCAATATATCAATTTAAGGTATCTGTGGAACTCTTGTAAATGATGATTTATGTTGCTACTTAAACTATAGCTAGAGGAAAGAGAAAATTTCTAATAACTAATTTTTATTATTTGCTTTCCCACTAGGCTCAAAAATAGATTTCTCATTCCCCTCGTTATATTATAGTTCATAATATTCATGTTGCATCTTTAATTACCAGCATATTGGATAATGTGAGATGAGCATTGATATGTTTGGATTACATTTTCAGAGATATTTTTAAATTAGGACTACACATACACAGACTTGGGTCCTTGGTTGTATTTATGTAATCTTAGAGCTTTATTGTTTTACTTTTACAACATTCAACATTCATGTTTTAATCACATTTGGGAAGACTCATTTAATACTAAAAACATATCTTACACAACAAGTCAAAAAATATCTGTTTAACAAATGAAAGTAGAAGTCCATCCTGTGGGATTAGACACGATGGAAATCGGATTAAAAGATGTTTTTCCCACAAATGATTTCTTCTTGCAACAAACTTGTGGCATTAATTTCACATTGTGCATGAATGTATAATGCATAATGATGAATGATAAATGTTCATGAATGAGATTATCAAATATAAATGACCACTGGTTTGCATCATAACTCTTATTCATTTTTGAATAAACAAATGTCACAGGCTGCTACCGAATACACACACTATTATAGTATGTACTGAATGATGATGAACTTCTCAACTGTTGATGAATTAGGTTCTGTAGGTATCCTCAGCAAAAAAAGAAATGACCTCTCAATTTCAACTGCTTTTATTTTCAGCAAACTTAACAAGTGTAAATATTTGTATGAACATAAAAAGATTCAACAACTAAGACATAAACTGAACAAGTTTCACAGACATGTGACTAACAGAAATGGAATAATGTGTCCCTGAACAAAGTCAAATCAAAATCAAAAGTAAAAGTCAGTATCTGGTGTGGCCACCAACTGCATTAAGTACTGCATGGATTGCACCAGATTTGCCAATTCTTGCTGTGAGATTTTACCCCACTCTTCCACCAAGGCACTTGCAAGTTCCCGGACATTTCTGGGGGGAATGGCCCTAGTCCTCACCCTCCGATCCAACAGGTCCCAGACGTGCTCAATGGGATTGAGATCCGGACTCTTCACTGGCCATGGCAGAACACTGACATTCCTGTCTTGCAAGAAATCATGCACAGAACGAGCAGTATGGAAGGTGGAATTGTCATGCTGGAGGGTCATGTCAGGATGAGCCTGCAGAAATTCTACCACATGAGGGAGGAGGATGTCTTCCCTGTAACGCACAGCATTGAGATTGCCTGCAATTACAACAAGCTCAGTCCGATGATGCTGTGACACACCGCCGCAGACCATGACGGACCATCAACCTCCAAAATGATCCCACTCCAGAGTACAGGCCTCGGTGTAACGCTCATTCTTTTGACGATAAACGCGAGTTCAACCATCACCCCTGGTGAGACAAAACTGCGACTCATCAGTGAAGAGCACTTTTTGCCAGTCCTGTCTAGTCCAGCGAAGGTGGGTTTTTGCCCATAGGCGATGTTGTTGCCGGTGATGTCTGGTAAGGACCTAGCTTACAACAGGCCTACAAGCCCTCAGTCCAGCCTCTCTCAGCCTATCGCGGACAGTCTGAGCACTGATGGAGGGATTGTGCACTCCTGGTGTAACTTGGGCAGTCGTTGTTGCCATCCTGTACCTGTCCCGCAGGTGTGATATTTGGATGATCCTGTGCAGGTGTTGTTACAGGTGGTCTACCACTGCGAGGACGATCAGCTGTCCTTCTTGTCTCCCTGTAGCGCTGTCTTAGGCGTCTCACAGTACGGACATTGCAATTTATTGCCCTGGCCACATCTGCAGTCCTCATGCCTCCATGCAGCACGCCTAAGGCACATTCACGCAGATGAGCAGGGACCCTGGGCATCTTTCTTTTGGTGTATTTCAGAGTCAGTAGAGAGGTCTCTTTAGTGTCCTAAGTTTTTATAACTGTGACCTTAATTGCCTACCGTCTGTAAGCTGTTAGTGTCTTAACGACTGTTCCACAGGTGCATGTTCATTAATTGTTTATGGTTCATTGAACAAGCATAGAAAACTTTGCTTAAACCCTTTACAATAAAGATCTGTATTTGATCTTTATTAAGTTACTGTATTTGGATTTTTACAAAATTATCTTTAAAATACAGTGTCCTGAAAAAGGGACATTTGTTTTTTTGCTGAGTTTACATTCCCGCACGTACTACATGGTATCTTGGCATTGTCTTTTGACCTGTGAAATCTTGGACCTACAGTATGTTAGAAGCTAAAACACATACTCACAACAACCGAAAAAATTTAGGACAGAAACATACTTCACGCAAGTATGCGTAAACAAATGTGAATGCTTGACCAACACATTGTCAACGAACGGTCCAACTGAACAAGCATAATGTGCATTTTCGAATTACTGTGGTGGTAACAACCCTCAGTTCCCTGTCTGTCACACACTCAATGTTGTGTCGATGTAGTGACATTAGGGGTTCGATCTTGAGAGCCACAATCACCTTTGCTTAAAATAGAAAAGGCCAATGAGAATTGTCGAGTGGAATTTGCATGCCACTCTCCGCCCCCGGACATATGGGTATAAAAGGAGATGGCGTGCACCACTCATTCAGATTTTTTTTTCGGAGCCGAATGCATGTATTGTGTTCGTCCTCTCACCTTTCGCTTACGCTGCTGGATTTTACGGCGCATATCAGCGGTCACCCTCGCACGGTCGATTGTTGTGCATCCCCTGGGCGCTTCGGCGGCTGCTAAAAGAGTATATTCAAAAGAGTATATTTCCTTCTAAAAGAGCTCGCGCGAACGCTTGCCGTCTTTTTAAAGATGTCCTTCCGAGTTTGCGCTACTGGATGTGGCCGTTATCTCTCTCCTCCGGACAGCCATGAAATCTGTCTCGAGTGCTTGGGGTGCCAGCATGCCGAGGCAGCTTTCGTGAAAGGGTTATGTTCTCATTGCGAGAACATGCCCATCAGAACGTTGCGGTTGTGGCTCACTTCCTTCTTCCTGAAGCAAGGAGCCACCGCGGCTGTTCCCCAACCTGCTCCGTCCTTGGCTGATGCTCAGCCGGCTAGGTCGGCAACACCACGGGCGATCTGGATGACCTTCAGGGCATCCTCAACCGTGCAGTGGGCGCACTCTCACGGCAGGTAACACTCTGTGGGGAGTGGGGACTCCACCCCTACGTAGTCCATCTGATTTGGGAGAGATTTGGAGAGGAGCAGGTAGACCTGTTCGCCTCCCAAAAGTTCTCTCACTGCCCCCTTTGGTAATCCCTGTCCAAGGCTCCCTTCGGCATGGGTGCCTTGGCGCACAGCTGGCCTCGGGGGCCACGCAAGTATACGTCTCCTCCAGTGAGCCTCATTGCACAGACTCTGTGCAAAGTCAGGGAGGACGAGCAGGAAGTCCTGTTCGTTGCGCCGTACTGGCACAACCGGACTTTGTTCTCGGATCTGATGCTCCTGGTAGTAGCAGCACTTTGTCTGTTTTGGAGGACAGCAGAAGGGGAAAGCTGTCTCCAAGTAGAGGCTAGCCCATTGGATTGTGGATGCCATTTCTCTTGCATACCAATCTTAGGACTTGCCGCGCCCCTTGGGAGTCCGGACGCACTCCACTAGAGATGTTGCATCCTCCTGGGCACTGGTAAGGGGGGCCTCTCTAGCATACATATGCGGAGCTGTGGGTTGGGCTACACCCAATACCTTTGTGAGGTTTTATAACCTATGCATAGACCTGGTTTCGACCTGAGTGTTACATGGTAACAGCAGGTAGACCGGGCGGCCGGTTGGGTGTACCGCTTGCATTGTGCCTTTCCCCTTTTTTCATAGGTGATAATGTGCGCCTTTTTGTCCACTACAGTTCCCCGTATCCGGTGAACCCTGGACACCTCTTTAATTCTTAAGCACTGTTCGGTGACGAACTCGCGGAGGAGTAACGACACCAGGCCCAGTACTCGTGGTATGCTCCTTCTCAGGTGAGCCAGCATGCTCGGGCTCAGTGCTCCATGCATGGTGATTCCCCCTTGGTAATCCCGTATGATGAGTTTCAGGTAAGTGCCCCCCCCCCCTTAACGGGACTAGGGAGATGACTTATCTGTAAAAATGGCTGAAGACCATACAGTTAAAATGAAATTAATTACGAATGGAAATGTTGTGCATTTGAGCACAATATAAGATATTTAGTCTTTTCTTGACCTTGATAAAAGTGAAACCCAGCATTTGACAAAATATAAGAAAAATAAGACCTGCTGTCTTGTCATTTGTGGTAAAACGGATATTGCAAGTGGCTTCGTACATCTGTAGAAATGCAAATTCTATTTGTGTTGCTTTGTCCTGCTTTCAAAGACTGACTTGTGCCAACTGGGTGAGCCAATAGTATTCGAGTGCGGGCTGTGAAGGAGCATATCATTGGTTTGACCCACTGAACAAATACACCCCTTCACTGAAGGAACAGTCGGTCATTTTAGTCTTTACGAGACACAGCTTGTTCGTGAACAAAATGAATGTACTGGTACACTCGTTCATGGATGAAATTAATGAATCAGACATCTCGTTCATGAACGAGGATCTGCTGAGGCTGAATGAGGCATTCAGTTCAGCAATCTCGTTTAACAAAAAAAGGGGCAGGATTAATTATGAATACTGCTGAGTGATGTCCACACATTACAATGACATATGAACATTATTTGGATTATTTTTTAGGCAAGTATTGTTTTCTCTATTTGTATAGTTTGATACAAATTATTAATGGTCCATCATTAATAGGTAACTATGCAGGAATTAATGCAGAAGAAATGAGTAGCACTACATTAACATTTTAGTCACTAATATTAACTAATATGGAAACACAATTAACTAATCAGTTAGTAATAACGAACTGATAACTGATGCAGTTCATTAGTACAGTAGCCAATCAAGAATTACTGAATTTACCTCACTGAGAACTATTAACTAACTATGGCTAATTTAAAATAAATATTAAATAATTACTAATCGCAGTATTAAGATATGTCTAAAATTTGAACAATTATTTACTGTCAACATAATCATGACATGTATCTTCTGAGAAGCATGACAGCGTGCCTTTGTGCTCTTTAACTAACCAAACCTCTAAATCACTGCATAATTGGATCATTATGAGTGTCTGGTAAAGTGACAAATAAAGGTGTCAGAGATGAAAAAAAAAGGAAATTAACAATATTTAACTATAAACACATGAGCCAAGTTCTTAGAAATGTAATCTGTATTTTTGTTGGTTTTTATTTTTAAAAAACATGTATATCATATTCTACAAACAGTTTGATATACATTATTAATGTCAAATAAATAAAAAATGTCAAGTTGTGTAATTGTTAAGTAGGCTAAAAAGTAATACTTTCCTAGCACCTTGAGTACATGTCATGAATATACTCAATTAACATATTTTTCAAGGTCATTTGTTAAGTCATAAATTGGTTCATCATAAAAGAAGTATTTCATTTTAAATGAATTGTTTTTGAAGGATTTTTAAGTAACTAAGATTTAATGATGAAAAAAATGAGTGTCACATCCATAAAAGATGTGAAGAGGGAGCATATCACACCTGTGTTAGCATCACTTCATTGGTTACCTGTTCAATACAGAGTTGATTTTAAGATTTTAGTATTTGTATTTAAAGCACTGCTTGGACTTGCTCCTACTTATATTTTGGATCTTCTTCATCCCTACTCTTCTCAGAGAATGCTCAGATCCTCCTCTCAGCTCCTATTGACTGTTCCAAATTCACGATTAAAAACCAAAAGTGATAGGGCCTTTTCAGTTTGGGCTCCAAAGCTTTGGAACACCCTACCTTTTTTTATTAGATCATCCATTACTCTATCCACATTTAAATCATCTCTTCATCTTCTTTTTTTTTTTTTCTCAGGGTTATTCGTAACTTGATTTCACCATTAGTACAATTATGTTTTTATTTTCTGTCTGGTGATCCTTTGTATTATGTTGATTAGATATTTACTTTTTTTCCTATATTTGTATTTAAATTATTTTAAATTGTATTTTCATTAATGGTTTTCATTGTAGGGGGATGTGTGATTTTATGTCTGTTGTACAGCACCTTGGCTAGCACTCATGGTGCTTTTAAGGTGCTATATAAATAAACCTGACCTTGAAGTTGACCTTGATAAAGCTTCTAATCCAATCAGAGTTCGCCATTTTCAATGTCCGCACTGAGGAGTCGTGCTGATGCTAAATGATTCTACTTCCACACTTCAGCCTGAGCATGCTGTGAACTTATACACATTTAAGATATGTTTAGTTCAGTTTGGATCAAACATAGGCAATGAAGGACACATGAAAATTTAATTTTATAAATACGTGTCTCTGAAACACCACTGAGTGGACTGTCAAGGGCAGAAGCACACAGACAAATAGAATCGACCTCAAAGCGTTGCACTGTCTCTTACTGTGCCTATTGTCCTGTTTTTAGCAATTATAGTACCGTCTTGTACTGTTTGCACACATACACTTTATATAGTAATGTGTAGGTCTTATTTAGTTCTGTGTAGTCTCATGTAGTTCTGTGTTTGTTTTATGTTGTTTTTATGTTGTTTTATGTAGCGCCATGGTCCTGGAGGAATGTTGTTTTGTTTCACTGTGTACTGTACTAGCTACATATGGTTGAAATGACAATAAAAGCCACTTGACTTGACTTGACTGTGACCAGTGATTTAGAGGGGTGTTACATTCATGAGTTTAGTTAGTTAAAGAACACAAAGGCATGCTCTCATGCTTCGCTGAAGATACATTTCATGATCATGTTGACAAAAAATATAATCAATCACATTTTAATTAATAGTTAATGTTGTGATTAGTAATTAGTTATTTTAAATTAGCCATAGTTAGTTAATAGTTCTCAGTAAGGATATCAAATTCAGAAATTCTTGATTTGCTAATAGTGAATTACATCAGTTATCAGTTCGCTATTACTTACTGATTAGTTAATTGTGTTTCCATATTAGTTAATATTAGTGACTAAAGTGTTAATGTAGTACTACTCATTTCTTCTGCATTAATTCCTGCATAGTTACCTATTAATGAGACCATTATTATAAAGTGTTACCAAAAATTGTGCTTAGCAGTCCACAGTATGATAGATATGCTTTGTTGTAATTTGTGGAGAAACTTTTATTATGCTTAAACACTGCAGTGCTGAAGTCTCTTTGTAGACGTGCAAATTTTAAAACAGGATAATAAGACTTGTTCTGGTTGTGAATGACTGTGCTTTTGGTTGAATGCAATTACTCATTCAAACCATAAAATACGGTTATTTGGCACCAGCTACTAGTTGTAATTTGCAGAAATTGTCAATGAACGAATTGTAACTGATCTTTTTGGTGAACTGATTCAAAAGACTTGAATCACTGGGAAGAATTAAAATCCCCACCACTAGTCTTTTTGTAGCAGGTTTATATAAAAAAAAAAAAAAAAAAAAAAAAAAACGGTTTATTCAATCCCCCTTGTTTAAACCTTCAACAAGTTAGCAAATTGATTGAGTGTTGTTAAAAAACTACAATTAAACCACAAGACTTTCTTGGTTCCAATAGGACTTAAATTTGCAAATTTCAAAACAGTAGATTACAGTAGCTACAAGCTACTCATTTACTCTTAACTTAACTACCACTCTAAATGACTAACTTAACTACTAAAATCCAGTGTAGCGTCAGTTCAGGCATGCAACATTAGTCAAGCTTATAATCAGCTTATGCTCAACTGATCATGACGTCTGTCAATACAATTTAGACACATCATTATAAAAGTAGTATTTATTTGGCACAAAAATAATGATGATATTATTTAGGGTGATAGCATTAAACTTAAACAAACAAATTTATAATAAATATAACTAATAAAACTAGAACACACCCTAATTTCTATAACATGTCAAAAACAAAGTGAACAGTAGCATTTAACTAAATATTTACCAACATAGAAGAACACTTAGATAAATCAGAGACTATTTGATCAGTGAATACTTTACTTACACGAATAAAGGTCCAAATGGACCAATTTGCTAAAATGAATCAGACTTTCAATTGCTCCCTGAGAGAGAGAGAGAGTGAAGTAATGTTTTGCTATGTTAAACCACTACTGGTAAAACATTACAATAATGTTCTGTTTGTTAACATTAGTTAACAACATTAGTTAACATGAACTAACAATGAACAATACTAATTAAAGGAATAGTTCACCCAAAAATGAATATTTGATGAAAATTTACTCACCCTCAGGCCATCCAAGATGTATCTGAGTTTCTTTCTTCATCAAAACAGAATTTAAGACTTTTAGGATTTCATTTCAGGCCTCCTCGTCTAAACAATGCAAGTGAATGTACTCCATTTTTTGGCAGTCCAAAATGCATATTTAGAGTGCATCAAAATAATCCTCAAGACTCAAATTATTATTTTTTAGAAACAAAACAATACTTACATACTTTTTAACTACAAATATTTGCTTCCGTACATCTCTGTGATGTGCGCTCATGAGAGGGATGACGTAACCCTCAGACATGACCCTCCAGCATGACAATTCCACCTTCCATACTGCTCGTTCTGTGCATGATTTCTTGCAAGACAGGAATGTCAGTGTTCTGCCATGGCCAGTGAAGAGTCCGGATCTCAATCCCATTGAGCACGTCTGGGACCTGTTGGATCGGAGGGTGAGGACTAGGGCCATTCCCCCCAGAAATGTCCGGGAACTTGCAAGTGCCTTGGTGGAAGAGTGGGGTAAAATCTCACAGCAAGAATTGGCAAATCTGGTGCAATCCATGCAGTACTTAATGCAGTTGGTGGCCACACCAGATACTGACTTTTACTTTTGATTTTGATTTGACTTTGTTCAGGGACACATTATTCCATTTCTGTTAGTCACATGTCTGTGAAACTTGTTCAGTTTATGTCTTAGTTGTTGAATCTTTTTATGTTCATACAAATATTTACACTTGTTAAGTTTGCTGAAAATAAAAGCAGTTGAAATTGAGAGGTCATTTCTTTTTTTGCTGAGGATACCTACAGAACCTAATTCATCAACAGTTGAGAAGTTCATCATCATTCAGTACATACTATAATAGTGTGTGTATTCGGTAGCAGCCTGTGACATTTGTTTATTCAAAAATGAATAAGAGTTATGATGCAAACCAATGGTCATTTATATTTGATAATCTCATTCATGAACATTTATCATTCATCATTATGCATTATACATTCATGCACAATGTGAAATTAATGCCACAAGTTTGTTGCAAGAAGAAATCATTTGTGGGAAAAACATCTTTTAATCCGATTTCCATCGTGTCTAATCCCACAGGATGGACTTCTACTTTCATTTGTTAAACAGATATTTTTTGACTTGTTGTGTAAGATATGTTTTTAGTATTAAATGAGTCTTCCCAAATGTGATTAAAACATTTTGAATGTTGTAAAAGTAAAACAATAAAGCTCTAAGATTACATAAATACAACCAAGGACCCAAGTCTGTGTATGTGTAGTCCTAATTTAAAAATATCTCTGAAAATGTAATCCAAACATATCAATGCTCATCTCACATTATCCAATATGCTGGTAATTAAAGATGCAACATGAATATTATGAACTATAATATAACGAGGGGAATGAGAAATCTATTTTTGAGCCTAGTGGGAAAGCAAATAATAAAAATTAGTTATTAGAAATTTTCTCTTTCCTCTAGCTATAGTTTAAGTAGCAACATAAATCATCATTTACAAGAGTTCCACAGATACCTTAAATTGATATATTGCATCCATATAAACCATTTATTACCATTTTGGACACAAACATTTTGTCTGAAAATCCTAAAATCTGTGTTGCAAAAAGGACATGGATTTCTTCTAAATTCAAAAGACACAATAGGTAATTGTTACAAACCAGACAACTACCCACAATTGTATTGCTTATGGGGCTTTTCCACTGCATGGTACGGCTCGACTTGACTCTGCTCGCTTTTTGGGGGTTTTCCACTGTGGATAGTACCTGGTACCTGGTACTTTTTTAGTACCACCTTGGTTGAGGTTCCAAGCAAGCCGAGCCGATACTAAATGTGACGTCAAAACCCTGCAGATCACTGATTGGTCAGAGAGAATCGTCACTACCAGCGTCACTGAATTTGCGACACGGGACATCAACCCGCTAGTTTTAAAGTTAGCAACAGCGATAACAGTATCATTTGTTCACGTGACTTTAGAATTGTAAAAAGAAATGGCTGTGCACAAAACCACGCCGTGGTCAATAAATGAGGTGCAGACGTTCCTCTCGTTAGCGACGAACGAAACGACGCAGAATGAAAAAGTCTTTCAGGAAGTGTCTCAGCTGTTGGCCACACATGGCTACCACCGGACCTACCAACAGTGTAGAGAAAAGTTAAAAAAACCATCAAGGACCACAACAGCTGGAGTGGTTCAAACAGAAGAAAGTGGAAGTGGTTTGACCAAATGGACGCTATCTATGGCAATAGCGAGCAATGGGAGGGAGAGTGCCCTGGACTTGGCCACGGCGTTGTTGGAGTCCACGATGGAGGATGGTATGTTTTGTTACGTTAACTCTATATTCTGCTTGAAAACTTCACTTTATTTAGTTGACCAGCTACTGGAAAGCTTGCTTCTAAAACAACCAGTCCAATTAACTGTTACACTTGTGTAAAATCACCTTGCAACAACTGCTTTATGCAGCACAATGAGCTAGTAGCTAACAACTAGCGGTCATGTTATTGTTTATGGTCAGTAATGTTTGTGTTGCGTTTAAGATGATGTCACGGCAGTAGAGGCAGCGCAACTATGACGATCAGCCTATAATCCCACCCACGTTGAGTCGGCACTAAACTGCAGTGGAAAAGCAAGCTCAGAAAAGTAAAGCGAGCAGAGGAAAAGTGCCATTAGTGACTTTTAGATTTAGAATGGTGATGGAACCAATGGGTAAGAAAAATCACATATATGATCTTTTTATATCTTAATTGTTTTTCCAAGATAGAAATGGGTTTAAATGGAGAGCAAATGGAGACAGTGTTTCCCAATCCTAGTCCTAGAGGGAACTGGGAACACCATCAAGTCTAGACTTTAAGAAAGAGCAACCTCTGAGTGAAAAATTATTTTCCTCTGGGAAAAATCATGCCATGTTTCTCCGTAAATGGGTTAATCCAAAACAGTAGTATGGACAGTTAAGGTGAGCATATCAGTAGTCCATGGTCTTTATTCCTCTCAGGTTTCTCTCTTTTTTACAATGAGAGAGATATAAAGACCTTCACCTATGTATCCTGCTCTATCAAGGATTTCCAGAAGAGTGCTCATTTATGATCCCCATCCACCCATCAGAGTGGAGCCTTGGGTGGTTGTTGCTCTGTGACTTTGGAGGGTTTGAGACCACTACGCACATGCTGTGTAGCTGGACTCTTGATCTACAGGTCAGTGTTTCCAGCCCCCTGAACATGACGCACTGAACACAGGATGTGCAGTCTGGTCAGGGCTGGCATTCAAACTCCCCCGGTCACAAAATATTAATTCATGTTTTTCCCTCCCATGTGTTTTTCCTTTTTTAGCTTTTTCTCTGACAACCTCCCACACAGCAAATGAAAGCCAGCTAAGACATGAGTGATTAACAGGAGACTATGACAAGAGTAAAGAAAAGTGAGATGATTGCTTTCAAAATACCATAAACAATTGTACTACTCTCCTTTGCAAGGCTACCCAATTGTATTTGCAAATCAATATCTACAGTATATTTTTATGGCAGACAAGCCTCTTGTTCATCGGAAAGGAGGAAGCGGGAACTGTACAGGTTTCAGGCAACTGAGACTTGTCCTCCACCATCCGGATTGAGGTAACCGCGCTACCACGGGGACCTACTAAGAAGTGGTAACTGGGCAATCCAAATTGGGAGAATATTATTTAAAATAAAATAAAAAACAAAAACACAGTAATTAATGTAATTAACATGAATGTAATAAAAGTTACAGCAATAATAGAAAATATTGATAGATTTGAAAGAGAAGCATTACCATTGGTATACGTGGAGGCTGAAACAACTTTTGAGGAGGTTCAATAAGCCTACCCAAAGTGGGTGCTGGTGGCATTTCAGGAGAGTAGTTCTCCATAATCGACTGCAATTTTACAATCAGGTCTTGCTCCATTCTGCTATGGAACACCTATGTTTCAACATCCAATTAATTCCTGATTGCTAAAATTGCAAGTAACACCTGACATTATTTTTAGTTCAAAAAACGGTTGCCCTACCCAAAAATCATTGGTTGAGTTAGAAGTTTTTTAAGTGCCACTGAACCACAGTGTTTACCCTCATACCTACAAATGGCTTACTCATAGTTGTCTCTTCATATTACACTGGGATAGGAGAATGTATTTAAACATCCAAAAATTACAGACTTCACCTTTGAAAAGTCCTATTGTGACTGAATTGTCAGGAAGTGTAATTGAAAGTAGACAGCTAATAATGTTTGAGGTTGTTGGCGTGGCGGCTCTTGTGTGATTCTCTCTTGGCTGATGGAAGCAGATAGGCCCTTTCATTATTTATAGCACCATCCTGACAACAGAGTGCCACAGAGGCACTGGTGACCTTGCCAACAGGAGTCCTGCATTAAACACTAATTAGGATGACTTTGTGAGAGCAGCACCACAGGAGAGGAAAAGAGAGAGAGACAAAAATACAAAATGTGATGAAACAGAACAGGTAGCACAGTATTTTTTTTCTCAAAACTAAGCACAAGAGATGCTAAAAATATGCAGAGATCCAACCTTTAGATCCTTTTAATCAATCTATGGATTAATAATTATTATGTCTTGATATATTAAACTGTGATTTCGATAAGCTTTATATTACCTTTTCCTGTAATTTCAACTATATTTTCATATATACTTTCAAAGTATGATTTATGGTTTGATCTAGGGTGGGCAACTGGTTGTATCTTCGTAGAAATGTTCATTGATTATTTCATTGTGCAACTGGGGGGAGTGGGTGGTTGTTCCCTCTTGATATTTTTTTTTTTTTTTTTTTTTTTTTTTGATGGTCACGTGGAATTTTTGCCTAAGCGTTTTTAGATTGCTGATCACCTGGCTTCTCGTCCTGTGTTTACCTCATTCCCAAAGGAGGCTAGTAATTTTATCATTAGTAACGGAATCGCTGTCTGTTCCCGTAAGCTGTCGACTAATTTTCTTCATCTGCTCGAATGAAGTGAAGCACTTTACTTTCACTCTGTCTAATTTGATGACATTTTTTGACTCCTGAGTCATAGGCGGTAGTGCGTCCTGACCTTAAACATGCTCAAACCGTTAATCTTACAGGTTTGTTCACACGTTACAACTTCTCATAACGGAAATTCCAAGAGCTTATATACTGGAATTTTTCAATGGATCCTGTTCACAGATGACCTCATAAAATGGTGTTAATTTCCAGGAAAGGCTGTATGTGTGAAAGTGCTTTATGTCTAAACACATTTCCGCTAATTTTCTGAGAGTAGTCTTTTCTGTACAATCGTTTGAGGATGCCAAAGCATTTGAAAGAGTTTTTTTCCAAACCAGTCTACTACTGTGGTATAACCAAACAGTGCGGTTCTAAATAAATTTGGCAAAATAAATGTTTATGGCCCCCTTTCAAAACATATTTCTGGTATGAAAAGAATGTATTATGTTAGAGCAGTAATGTAAACATCAGTTTTACCGAGTAGTTCACACAGTTAACTGATGTTAAAATAGGTGTGTTCAACATTATGTAGGCCTGTGCAAACTAAAAGTAATGCATATTGGTTAGAAATGTTTTTGAAGGAATGTTTTTTTTTTTTTGTAATGGTAGATTATTATTATTATTATTATTATTATTATTATTATTTTACTTTTATTAATTACTGTGGTATGACATGCTACTATGTGATAGCTCATTCAAATAATCACTGAAGACTCTGAATTTAGCCTTTTTTTCCATTGTGTAGTCACAGAGCCACACCAGTTAATTTTTCCAAGGAAAAGTACATTTATTAAATCTTTTAGTTATCAGACATAGGAGAGAAAGAAAACGTTAGTGGTGTCATACAATATTTCCGATCTTCCTCATCTCTCTCAGTCTCGATACACATACAACCTACATAAAGCTTGCATATGCAACCTTGACTTACACTAGGCTTTAGGCATACATATTACACAACACAACATAAAGACATAAGTTTAATAATGTAATAAAAATGATCAATAATGCTACTAAATGATTACGAATACTGATGACAATTAACAGTGATTAATAAAACTGATGATTAATAATACTGCGACATGAAATTTTAGTCTTCAATCACATAATAACATACAGTGCATCCGGAAAGTATTCACAGCGCTTCACTTTTTCCACATTTTGTTATGTTACAGCCTTATTCCAAAATGGATTAAATTCATTATTTTCCTCAAAATTCTACAAACAATACCCCATAATGACAAAGTGAAAGAAATTTGTTTGAAATCTTTGCAAATTTATTAAAAATAAAAAACGAAAAAAAAATCACATGTACATAAGTATTCACAGCCTTTGCTCAATACTCTGTTGAAGCACCGCTGGCACCAATTACAGCCTCAAGTCTTTTTGAGTATGATGCTACAAGCTTGGCACACATATTTTTGGGCAGTTTCTCCCATTCTTCTTTGCAGGACCTCTCAAGCTCCATCAGGTTGGATGGGGAGCGTCAGTGCACAGCCATTTTCAGATCTCTCCAGAGATTTAAGGGTTTAAGTCTGGGCTCTGGCTGGACCACTCAAGGACAATCACATAGTTGTCCCGGAGCCACTCCTTTGTTATCTTGGCTGTGTGCTTAGGGTCATTGTCCTGTTGGAAGATGAACCTTCGCCCCAGTCTGAGGTCCAGAGTGCTCTGGAGCAGGTTTTCATCAAGGATGTTCCTGCCGCTGAAAAACATCCCCACAGCATGATGCTGCCACCACCATGCTTCACTGTAGGGATGGTATTGGCCAGGTGATGAGCGGTGCCTGGTTTCCTCCAGACATGACGCTTGCCATTCAGGCCAAAGAGTTCAATCTTTGTTTCTCATGGTCTGAGAGTCCTTCAGGTGCCTTTTGGCAAACTCCAGGTGGGCTGTCATGTGCCTTTTACTGAGGAGTGGCTTCTGTCTGGCCACTCTACCATACAGGCCTGATTGGTGGAGTGCTCCAGAGATGTTTGCCCTTCTGGAAGGTTCTCCTCTCCCCACAGAGAAATGCAGGAGCTCTGTCAGAGTGAACATCGGGTTCTTGGTCACCTCCCTGACGAAGGCCCTTCTCCCCCAGCTCAGTTTGGCCAGGTGGCCAGCTCTAGGAAGAGTCCTGGTGGTTCCAAACTTCTTCCATTTATGGATGATGGAGGCCACTGTGCTCATTGGGACCTTCAATGCTGCAGAAATTTTTCTGTACACTTCCCCAGATCTGTGCCTCGATACAATCCTGTCTTGGAGGTCTACAGACAATTCCTTGGACTTCATGGCTTGGTTTGTGCTCTGATATGCACTGTTAACTGTGGGACCTTTTATAGACAGGTGTATGCCTTTCCAAATCATGTCCAATCAACTGAATTTACCACAGGTGGACTCCAATCAAGTTGTAGAAACATCACAAGGATGATCAGTGGATTTTTTTCGTTTTTTATTTTTAATAAATTTGCAAAGATTTCAAACAAACTTCTTTCACATTGTCATTATGGGGTATTGTTTGTAGAATTTTGAGGAAAATAATGAATTTAATCCATTTTGGAACAAGGCTGTAACATAACAAAATGTGGAAAAAGTGAAGCGCTGTGAATACTTTCCGGATGCACTGTAACTGCTTAAAACAGTATAATTTCTTTCAAAGATTCAATGCCATAAACTTGGCAAGCTACAGCGAATCTAATCAAAAATCAAACCGTTTTCCACTTGTTCTTTCTCGAAGATGCTCATCGTAGCAGCCTGGTAACTTTTAAACAAAACTTTGCACCCCTGTCTTACAAGAGCTGTATTGCAGCTGGCCAGTCAGAATGGATGTTCTGCCAGCTCTTGCAAATTTTCATCCATTTCTAAAACTCCAACACCAAGTAATATGCTTTTTTCTGCTTTGTAATAATCACTAACCCTATAATAAATATAAAAAATGTTAATACATTTTTTTTTTTTTTAAACATTCATTGTACTGGTGAAAACCCCTTATCCATCGACCACTGAATGGCTTGTAAGAGGAATGCATCACATGGTGCAGAAGGAACATTTGCATCCATGACCATGTGCTAAAGTTTGAACACACGTGATTTCATGATAGCAAAGTAGACATCAGAATAATTTTAAATGTTATTTGTTGCAATGCTCATAATAAGCTTCATTTGTGGATTTTCCAAGCACTAGAAATCAAGCACAGCCCTTGCTATCTACCAAATTCACATGTTTGGAGGCCCCCCGGCAATGCGGACCAGTCATAGAATTTAGATTTACCTGTCCATGAACTACATGTAAAAACAAAACAAAAACTGTTGTTCATACAGTTTAAGCTGGTGGTTTTTGGCCAGAAGAAGCAACAAAGTGGACCAGACCTTAAGACAATTGTCCCAATTGTCCAAATGTTTTATGTGATTTATATATCGGTTTTATTTAACACCAAGGAACGTTTACATACTTTATGTAAATGTAAACAACAAACCCACCTAAATCTTGCAGGGGGCTAGTTTTATCAATTACTTTATAGGTCAGATGGAACCAGGGTCGGAAATCAACTTTTCCATTAAAGGGCAATATTTGCCCGCTGGAATTGATTTGTTTGGAATTAAGCATTTTTTACCTTTACAACAGGTAAATTTGGAATGAGGAACTTATAAAATTAATTTAGCAACTCCTTCATGCCAATTAAAAACAATGCAAAAATAAACATTTCACAGTGAACATTAGTCAGACATACACTAAAAGTGGCTAATGTTCTGTAAAATAATTATTTTATCATTAATAAAAAAAAAATTTACATCAAGGCTATTTAAGGCTATTTTTGTTAATATTATTATTATTATCATTAACTACATTTTAGCATTTGGTAATTTTAGCGCGAAACCACGACACCGAACTGATGTGGAGCATGAGAAGGAGTGCCCGTCTGTGCGCGTTTATGGCGTGATCATCCACAAACTGGTAACATCTACACAATGGATGTCACAAAACAAATAATGTTCAGCGAAAATTCAAATGAATCAAATCAAATCAAATCACTTTATTGTCACACAGCCATATACACAAGTGCAATGGTGTGTGAAATTCTTGGGTGCAGTTCCGATCAACATAGCAGTCGTGACAGTGATGAGACATATACCAATTTACAATAACATCAAATTAACACAACACAATTTAAACATCTGTTATACATAATTACACTCAACTTAAAACATCACATTAACACAACACAATTTAAGCATCTGTTATACACTCTCTATAGAAGATCTATAGAAGATCACTCTCTTCACAATGCAGCTGATACATTACACCAAGCATTTTTGCTATTTCTGCCTTTGTTGCAAATGTGCTGCATAATGACTAATGAGGGAGCATCAAGATATAAAAATATAGAACACTCCAACATCATGCGCTTGCAAGGTTAACAGCTTTGTTGATTATAAACAGGATATCACAGTCTGTCTCCCTCATGTTCTTCAAGGACTCTTATTTTGAAGTTTTCCCCTGGACTACATCTCCCATAGTTCACTTCCCTCAACACTTCCATCTGCTCCTCATCATCCTCACCTGTATTCAATTCCCTCATTTAGTTCCTTGTGTATAAATACCCTCCAGTTTTGTTCATCCATTGTCAGTCCTTGAAGTGTTACATTGTGTTTGCGTGTTGAGCTTTATTGTTTGTTCCACTCGAGCATTTGTTTCCACTCCAGTGTTTGTTCTACTCCTGTGTCTCCTCTTTTCCTCTTCCACTCCAAGAATCCAACGTTACAGAAGGACTGACCTACAAAGAATACTGATTCACTTACCAGCTCATCCTAACATCCTCCTCGACTCCAGTGATCCCACTCTTATAGAAAGCCAGACCTCAACGAGCACATCATTGAGCAAGGGGTATTCATGGAACTGCTCAGGCAGGACTTTCCCCTCTTGGAATATTCCACCAAGTTCTTCCAACTCGCTGCAACAACCACTATATCGGATATGTACCTCAAGTCCATTTACGGTATGGGTTTAAACTATCACCGATCAACAGCGCTTCCGGAGGCGGAGAATCTCTCCCTTGCAGATTATATCCTTGCCACACTGAACATCCATCACCCCTCACTATCTTCCATTACCATGGTTACTCCTCTCCCAGCTTTCTCCCCTCACATTGTGGGTTTTGGCTGGAACCTCATTCCACGGCTCCTTGCTTCACGCCTTCCATCCGAGATGATGATGAGTCTGCATACAGAATGGAGGTTAAACAGCTGGCTGTCTGGTGCAGTCAAAACAACCTTGAGCTGAACACACTCAAAACGGTGGAGATGATTGTAGACTTTAGGAGGAACACCCCAACACTGTCCCCCCTCACCATTCTAAACAGCACTGTTGCAGCAGTGGAGTCATTCAGGTTCCTGGGCACTACCATCTCACAGAACGTGAAGTGGGAGACCCACGCTGACTCCCAGTGAGTCCCAGCAGAGGTTGTACTTCCTTCGCCAGATGAGGAAGTTCAACCTGCCACAGGCGCTGCTGATACAGTTCTACTCAGCAGCCATTGAGTCTGTCCTTTGTACTTCTGTCTGGTTTGGTTCAGCTACGAAATTGGATATCAGAAGACTACAAAGGACAGTTCGAACTGCTGAGAGGATTATTGGTTGCCCCCTGCCCTCCCTTCAAGAACTATACACTTCCAGAGTGAGGAAAAAGGCTGGAAAAATCACTCTGGACCCCACTCACCCTGCCCACTACCTTTTTGAACTGTTGCCTTCTGGCCGACGTTTCAGAGCTCTGAGCATCAGAACCGTCAGGCACAGGAACAGTTTTTTTCCCCAAGGCTATCCATCTTATGAAGTTAAAACTGCCCCATCGAGCAAGAATTAATGTGCAATACACAGCTTAGTCTTTTTATATTATCCAACACATACAACCTCTTCTGCTATTACATTCCCTTGCACTGTATATAACCGATTTGTATTTAGATTTACACTATGTGTGTGTGTGTGTGTGTGTGTGTATATGTGTGTGTGTGTGTATATATATATTGCCTATTGTGTATTCTATATATATATATATATATATATATACATATATATATATATATATATACTTTTTTTTTTTTTTTTTTTTTCAATTTTTTATAATTGTTTTTTTATTAAGTCTTGTTGCTGTTTTGTATTGTTGTGTACTGGAAGCTCCTGTCACCAAGACAAATTCCTTGTATGTGTAAGCATACTTGGCAATAAAGCTCATTCTGATTCCGTTCCCTCATTTAGTTCCTTATGTATAAATACCTTCCAGTTTTGTTCATCCATTGTCAGTCCTTGAAGTGTTACACTGTGTTAAGTTTGCATGTTGAGCTTTATTGTTTGTTCTACTCCAGCGATTGTTATTAAAGGATTTAAAGTATTTACTCCTGTGTCTCCTCTCTTCCTCTTCCACTCCAAGAACCCAACGTTACACAGGAACGATATAGTTTTATCTCGTCGCTCACTTACGGAGACGTGGTATAATGCCATTTGCATGTCGAATTAACAGGTTTAGAAAGGTTTATACATCTGTAACTTCTTAAGTTCAGTAAATATGCGACAAAGCACTTCCTAACTGTGTGCACTTACACTAAATTCTTACACTTTAACAACAAAACTCATATGCAAACACTTTTGTTTCTATGGATATTTTATATTAATTTATAACCTAAAAAACTTCAAGCCCTCACCTTCACTAGTGTGACCCATACGTGTTTTTTAGTTCACCCAAAAATGAAAATTGTCTCATCATTTACATACCCTCATGCCATCCCAGCTGTGTATGATTTTCTTTCTTCAGCAGATCACAAACAAAGATTTTTAGAAGAATATCTCATCTCTGTAGGTCCATAAAATGCAAGTGGATGGTGATCAACACTTTAAAGCTCCATTAAGCAGAGACAATTGTTGTAAAAGTAATCCATACGACTCCAGTGTTTAAATTAATGTCTTCTATAGCGAAACGATCGCTTTGGGTGAGAAACTGGTCAATATTTAAACTTTTCACTGTAATTGTTTTCATCCGGTCGCTCTTCGATGCACGTCAATGAGGGGGACTCGGTTGAAGCTGCCTCTCACATGACGTAAGCACATTGGCATGTTCACGTGAGAAATTACGTGATACGACCGGACATGCAGCTCAGTTTGTTTAACGCTGTTCACAAGCTTCAGGATTTGCTTTCATTTTAACATGCCAGCACATGAAACGATGGGTGAACACAGGGTGAACCATGTCCCCTCATGGACGCGCATTTGAGAGCGACCAATAGTAAACAATTAAGTGAAAAGGACTTAAATATTGATCTGTTTTTTACCCAAAGCGATCATATCGCTTTAGAAGACATTAATTTAACCACTGGAGTCATGTGGATTACCTTTACAAAGATTGTCTGTGCTCTTGGGAGCTTTAAAGTGTTGATCACCATACATTTGCATTCGATGGATATACAGAGCTGAAATATTCTTCTAAAAAATCTTCGTTTTTGTTCTGCTGAAGAAAGAATGTCATACACATCTGGGATGGCATGAGGGCAAGTAAATGATGAGAGAATTTTCATTTTTGGGTGAACTATACCTTTAATATCAGAATATTAGGATTATAGTACAGACTGAAAAATATATATATATTTTAATCACCTTAATTGTTTTTTCTTTAACATCTTGAACGGTATTGAGCCAATCATCAGTTGTTTGTCGTTTAGCCCCATTGATCCTTGACACAGAAGCTCCATTGAAAGAATGTCCAATAGTTTATATATCCAATGATTTAATAAAAGACTGCTTGTATTTAGGGACCTGGGTAGCTCAGCGAGTATTGACACTGACTGCCAACCCTGGAGTCATGAGTTCGAATCCAGAGCGTGCTGAGTGACTCCAGCCAGGTCTCCTAGGCAACCAAATTGACCTGGTTGCTAGGGAGGACAGTGTCACATGGGGTAACCTCCTCGTGTTTACCATAATGTGGTTCGCTCTCGGTGGGATGCATGGTGAGTTGTGCGTGGATGCCGCGGATAATAGCGTGAAGCCTCCACACACGCTATGTCTCCGCGGTAATGCACTCAACAAGCCATGTGATGAGATGTGCGGATTAATGGACTCAGATGCGGAGGCAACCCGGATTGAGGCGAGTCACTATGCCACCACGAGGACTTAGAGCACATTGGGAATTGGGCATTCCAAATTGGGGAGAAAAAGGGGAGAAAATCAAAAAAAAAAAAAAAAAAAAAGACTGCTTGTATTCTTCCACCTTACAGCTAGCAACAGTTTGCAGTGCATCCTGCAAGCCTGCCAAGCCAGATACATTTTGGTTAAAGATTTAATTCAATGAATCATCGTAATTTAACAATATAATCAATAGAGTGCAAGATTTATCTATTGATAAGATATCTGACAAAATGTTTGTAATTTTTGACCGAAAACAAAAAACTATAGGGCATTCTCATATAAAATGTAAGGTACCAACAGTATTTTGAGGGCATGAAGGACAAGCAGGAGATGGAGACAGTTTCAATAAGAAGCGTTTCCTTGGTGTTAAATAAAACCGATATATAAACTTAAGGTGGGTTATTTGATGATTAAGACTCTGTGATGCTATATTTATGGTAATTTTTCTGTACACATTCTGGCCTGTTTTGTTCTGAGTGTATTCCATGTCTTCCGATTGCTTTGTGTGAAGAACGGAACCAAATTGTATTTTTTATTCAATGATCGCGGTCCCCCAGCATCCGCCATAACACATCTGGCAAATAAAAGCTTCAGTTTCACTCTGTTCTTCACACAATGCTATCATATGTTTTGGAATACAACTGTAGTGCTTTTGTATATATATATATATATATATATATATATATATATATATATCAAATTATTGTGACCAAATTAACCCATCTGTTACATGTTTTATATTGTTGATGGTTAGGTTTAGGGATGGTGTTGAGTAACTATATCTAAAATATCTGTATGACTGCATAATTTAATATATTACAATTATTATAATATTTATTATAATTGTAATATATTTTAAGTATATAAGTATGTTTAATTATAAGTATAATAAAACATATTGCTGTTAAACCTGCGATAATATCAAAGATTGACAGTGGAGCCTCCCTTATGAGACTGCCCTGGGCTTGCATCGGAAACGGATGCTAGAGTGTGCTCTCGGCGCATGTAGATTGACGTGCTGGACTCTTGCATAAGCAGCTGTATTTGACACCTTGGAAGTGAGAACGGGTTGTCATATGGTATTTGCCATCAGGTACACAGTCTGTATGTACATACGTTGGGTTATTGGGAGATATTTTTTAGGTTAAATGAATATTAGGATTAACTCCCTTTCTACGGGCTCTTTGTCTTTGTATGCATTTGTCAGCAATTAAGATTCCATTCATGATGAGGATATTTATTTTGGATCGACTTATCCCTACAAAAAGGTTTTCTATTATTGTAGCCTTGTAGTTAAATATGTGTGTGTAGGTTCAAACCCTTTAAAAGTTGATCCATGAACTACCATTGTGCACTTGAGCAAGTTATCCTGAAGATAAGTTTGAGGCAAGTTAAGTGACTGTCCCATTCATTTAAGATGGTGACGTTGCACTTATGTTGCAGTGTACTGTATGTTGTGAAAAAAAAAATTCTACAAGCTCCAGTCGAGTGGTGATAAATAATAATAATTTGAGAAAGATTATTGCAGTCTCCTTAAACAACCTTTGATTTCTTCAGGGGTATAACCTTACAGCACTGGCAACTTTCCCTCCTATTTTTCCCTCTGTGAAAACAAAACCTTCTGATTAATATTTAACAGGAGTATAAATATTTCTTCTCCACGCTGCAAAGTTTGCCTAAGATATTTCATTCAAATTTTTAGCACAATGTGGTACCAGCATCAGCATGTGAAACAGGCTCTTATAGGTTAAGTCAAAATGAAATCAAAATTGACGTTATTTTCATTCTTAATAAATGTTCCAGGTCTTATTGTGCATAATTGATCTGTGTAAATTTTTCTCAAGTAAAAAAAAAAAATAAAACTTTTAAAAATGTTATAAATTGCTCCAAAAAACTTTTTGGGGGTTGGTTTGTTATATTTCAACCTGTCGTAAAGAGGCCACTTTTCAAATTCCAATCAGTTACCAATGGATAAAATCAAGTCCCATCCCTACTTTTATTTTTGTTTCACTCGAAAATATATCATATTATGGAATTTTAATACTCAGTGGTTAATATGGTTAAAAGGTAATTTTCCTTCAGATTGTTGTCTCAACTGAGTCAATAAAGAAGAACAGTGCTCACCCACTTTTTTTAGCCTTGGTTCCGAAGGCATTTTCCCCCCATTTGTTTACGATAAAAAGTTTTACTTCATTAAATTCTTCAATAAAGTTATAAGTCATGAACCAAACCAACCTGCTCTGAGATGAATTATAAAATAATAATCTATGATCTTATGCAAAAAAAAACAACAACAAAAAAGTATATGAATGTCTGAAAAAAGACAAAGATTGTGTACTTTTTATGATTAACATTTTTACTGATTCCACAAAGAGAAAGAAAAACAAAACATATACACAATGAATCAACAATTAACTCTCACTACTACCCCTCCCTCCAACCAACCAAGAACCCAGTGGTCATAAGTACACACACACAGAAAAATTTATTTAAAAAAACAAACAAACAAACAAAAAAAAAAAAATATATATATATATATATATATATATACTCATACAACTCTAAAACTATGCCTCTCTCTCCAAAGTCCCACTTCGAGAGCGCCCCATTTCCCATTAAATGAATCCCATATCCCCAGCCTTCTACACATGACCTCTTTAAAGGCTGCCACCCTCCCAATCTCCTCGAACCACTCCCGAATTGAGGGCGCTCCCACGACTTCCAACCCCTCAAAATAATCTGTCTGCCTATCATTGTACTGGTCAGGACCCAATATTTTATGTATTTGTCTCCTACTTCGATGACCGCCCCATCACCCAAAACACAGAGTCTGGGGCAAAACGAAATCCGAATGCCCAACACATCACACACAAATCTCTGTACCTTCAACCAAAATTCCTGGATCTCAGCGCACCACCAAAAAATATGGGCCGTGTCTCCATCTTCCGATTGGCAATGCCAGCAGGTGGGTGTGTCTTTAAGACCAAGCCTATACAGTCTAGAGGGGGTCCAATAGAATCTACTGGGGTGTAACTTAACTTCTCCGGTTAGTTTGATAGAAAGGATTTGCAATTGTGAAATAGGAGCAAGAACTTCCTATTCAATACAAAACCAGGAAGGGGCTCTCTCAGGTGGAAGTGACCAATGAGCCAAATGTCTGAGACTGAATGCATAATAATAAAACAAAATCTTGGGTAGGCCTAGTCCACCTTTGTCAATCGGCCTATGTAATTTCTTGAAATTCAATCTGGGATGCTTACCATTCCAAATAAAGGTCTTCGCTATGCTATCAAATTGCTTGAAATAAGAGAGGGGGACATCTGCAGGGAGAGACTGTAGCAGGTAGTTGAATTTTGGAATACAATTAATATTGTATCATAGATAAATGTAATGAAGCCCACCTGTCCACATCGCTCGAAATCCTTTTAATTAAAGGGTCAAAATTAACTCTAAATAAATCACACAAATTTGCTGGGAATAAAATGCCCAAATACTTGATGCCCTGTTTGGGCCACTGGAAGGTGCCTGGTTGAAAAGCCGTTACTGGGCAGTATGCTGTCAGAGCCAAAGCTTCGGATTTAGACCAATTGACTCTGTATCCTGAGAATTTAGAGAAGGAATTAATAATCCTGTGGAGACAAGGCATAGATCTAAAAATAATCAAATATAATCTGCATAAAGCAAAAGCTTATGCACCACCCCTCCCGCCATCACCCCTGGAAAATCTACCTCCTTAATTATTGCGGCTGCTAATGGTTCCAGGGAAAGACAGAACAATAATGGGGAAAGAGGGCAACCCCTACCCAGAGTAAAATAATCTGAAATTAATCCATTTGTTTGTACCGCCGCTATCGGGTGTCTATAAAGTAACTTAATCCATCCAATAAAAGTATTTCCGAACCTGTATATTTCCAAAATCTTAAAAAGATAATCCCATTCTACCATATCAAACGCCTTTTTGGCGCCAAGTGAGATGGCAGCGACTGGAGTCTGATCATTCGCCATTGACCACATGATATTGATGAAACGCCTAATGATATCAGAAGAGCTACGACCCCGAATAAACCTCACTTGATCTATATGTATAAGAGGTGTCATAACGTAATCGATTAGCTAGAATATTTTGACAAATTTTAACGTCTAGCTGAATCAGGGAAATTGGACGGTAACTCTTACACTCGCTTGATCTTTGTCCTTTTTAAATATCGGACTGATCCGGGCTTGTGTCATGGTTGGTGGAAGCTTTCCATTCTTTAATGATTCCATATAAACTTCTAACAAAAGTGGAGCCAGTTCTGTAGCATAAGATCTAAAAAATTCAGCGGCAAAGCCATCTGGCCCTGGAGCCTTGCCTGTAGGTAAAGCCTTAATTACCTCATCAAGCTCCTCCAAGGTTATCTCAGAATCAAGAGTATTTTTTTGCTCAGTCATCAGTTTAGGGAGATCTAATGGTTCCACAAAGTTTCTAATATCCTCATCAGTAGACGAAGACGTGGAACTATAGAGATCAAGATAGAATTCTTTAAAAGCATTATTAATATCAATGACTGAGGTAAATATTTCAACACTAGCAGTTTTCATTGAGGGAATGGTAGAAAAAGACTTTCTCTGTTTATATATCTAGCCAAAATCTTCCCTGCTTTGTCACCCGACTAAAAGTATGACTGTCTTGCCCTGAATAACCAAAACTCCACCTTCAGCGACAAAATAGTATTATATCTGTATTTCAATCGGGTCAATTCTCTGAGGCCATTAGACAACATTTGGTGCTTCAGCTCTGCCTCGGCACTTTTAATATTCCCTTCTAACTCCACGAGTTCTCCTGCTTTGGATTTTTTGATGAATGAGGCATACTGTATGATCCGACCCCTAAGAACCGCCTTGAGTGCCTCCCAAGCTACGTCCACAGAGGAAACTGAGGACCAGATGGTCTCCGTATAAACACTGATTTCAGCCTTTAACATTTGTTAACATTTTGCAAAAGGGATACATTAAAGCACCAACTACATGATTTATTTTTCTCTGTATGTGGCAACACCTCTAAACTCATCAGGGCATGATCTGAAACTAAGATGTTTCCAATTGAGCAGTCAACAACAGATGTAATGTAGGACTTAAATCTAGTAAAAAAATCTATTCTAGAATAAATCTTATGGACTGATGAAAAAAATGTATAGTCCCTACCAGATGGGTTCAAAAGTCTCCAAATATCTGTATGACCAAGATTTTTACACATCCTATGAAGCGTCAATGTTGCTCTAGGGGGCTTGCACACATTTGCTTCACTATGATCAAGGACTGAGTCCATCAAAAGATTAAAGTCTCCTCCCAATATTATATCATGAGGGGTGCCAGCGGCTTGCAAAATCCCTTCAAGATCTATAAAGAAGCCCTGATAAAGGTGCATACATTTTAGCCAAAATCAACCTTTGCCCCTGAATTTCTGCTAAAACAATAATAACTCTTCCTAATTTATCTTTAATATACAGTATCTGTTTGAGACATTTGAATTGTAGATGTTTAGTTATCAGTGTAATGACTCCCCTAATTTTCCTTGAGCCAGCACTAAAGAAAACATGTCCACCCCATATCTTCCCCAATTTTTCAGCTTCCTACGGGGAAAGACGCGAAACACAATATCACAATATCATATTTCATATTTCTTACGTTTAAGAAAAGAAATAACCTTCCTTCTTTTTATGGGGTGCCCCAACCCATTCACATTCCATGTGGAGAGAGACAATCCACTCATATTAACATCTGACATTTTGACATGTTAGATAATATAGATTGTGTGTCAAAAACTAAATTATAAAGACCATCTTCCAACAATAGTGCAACAGTCAAACCCCAAACTTTCCCCAGAACAAAACAAACAGAAAAATGAAAAACGTGTGCATTAACCCCGCGCACAACAGTGCCAACCGGCATCCATCCCTCTAAACTCAAACTGTCCATGTACGCCTACGAGGGTCCACACAACAACTTTGCCGTCGGATTGCTCAAGTCTGGTGCTTCTATACAAATTTTGTGAGACAGAATTACATAACAGAAAGTAATCTATAAATCAAACTCCAGCCAATAGGCAGAATAAACACAAAGAAGGTGTCTCGAAGGTGTGTTCCTCCACAAAACAAATTACAGCCACTAGCGGAACCAGCACTCACACAAAAAATAAAAATAAATAAAAACAAAGCCGTTCAGATTCCTCGGACAGTCAAACAAATGTTTAGTGAGCCGGCTGTTCATGAAAAAATACAAATACAAAAAGTACTGCAAAAAATACTCCACAAAACATACTCCAGCCAATAGGAGGTATAAGCACAAAGAACGAGCAGATTCATCCACAGCTGTCCCAAAGGAGTGTTATTCCACAAAGGAAACTCCAGCCGCTAGGTGGAACCAACACAAAAAGAAACAAAATGGTGCCCAGCTTCCTCAGAGAGTCAAGTGTATGTACAGCGAGTCAATTCACTTGGGGGGCAACATGATAAAAACCAAATGGTTTACTCACCCCGATGTTTCTGTGAAAGACAAGGCTTGCTGTGCACATGTAAATATTTTGCGGCCATCCTCAGTATCAATTCTCAATTTGGCCGGGAACATCAGAGCAAAAGCGATCTTCCATTGATGTAAGAGTTTCTTGCATTCCTTGAATCGATCATGTTTCTCTTGTCGAATTCACAAAGTCTGGGAACAAGAAAATGCTGTGGTTTTTCCAAGAGAGCTTTTCTTTGCTCCTCGCCTCGTGTAACACGAGTTCCCTATCTGTCACTCACTCGACGTTGTGTTGATGTAGTGACGCTAGGGGTCACTCTTGGGAGCCCAAGACACCTCTGGTCTTTGATAAAAGGCCAATGAAAATTGCGTTCGTGGATGGATCATGTACTCATTGTGAGAACATGACCATGGCAACGTTGCGGTTGTGGCTTGCTTTCGTAAGAAACTTCTACCTACGGGTATGAGGCCAGCGCAGCTAGCACTGGGGGCGATTTGGGGACCCCAATGGGACCACCTCCTCCGGGTATCCCCCCACGGATCTCCCATTCCCCAGCACGCTCGTCTGCCCCGATCGGGCTTCCAGATGAGTCCGCCGGCTCGTCTCACGGCGAGTTCAACCTCTTGTTCAGAGCCCGTGAAGCTGATGAGCTCTCGAGCGCAGCATCGGAGAACGGGCTCGTCCAGTCGGACGCGGAAGCCTCAGCTGGGCTCCCCCCCTCGGGTACAGTCACTCAGTCACAGGCTGACGCAGAAATGACGGACATGCTTTCCCGGGCAGCCGCGAGCGTCGGGCTAGAGTGGAACCCTCCGTTCTCCCCTGAACCCTCGTGGCTCGATGATTGGTTCCAAAGCAGCCACGCCCCGCTCCAGTTCCTTTCTTCTCAGAAGTGCACGAGGAGCTGACAAGGTCGTGGGAGGCACCTTTTACTGCCCGGTCCCGATCTTTCAGCACCTATGCCCGCAGAGCGCCGCCACCTGGTGTGGGTGCCCAAAGCTCGCATCCAAGGCCTGTAGGTTTATGTCATCCCTGACGGCCAAAGCCTACAGTGCCGCTGGACAAGCCGCCTCCTCCCTGCATGCCATGGCTCTCCTGCGAGTCCCCTTGTGGTAACTGCACTGGCTCCGCAGCAGCCCGCCCCTTCGGCTTGGCCCCGGTGTGGAGCCCACCGCAGGAATCAGATGCCACCCGTCTCACGGCCAGCCGCCAAGAACCACGAAAGGCTTCGAAGCGCCCCTGAGATGGGCGGCCCAGGGAAGACGAAACTCACTGCCTTGGAGCTGGTAAGCAGACCACTCCATCCCTCGGTGGAGGACTGGGAGGAGAATCTTTTGTTGCTTTTCATTTGATTTTGCCGCATTCCCAAGTGACTGCGGTACCCGACAGTACAGCAAAAGAGCGGTTTCCTCATTCCCTGGGTCACATACCCGGTGTGCACGGCCGTCATCACGACCACCATCAACCATTCCATTTTGGCAGGTTTGGCGCTCCAGCGGCGGTCTCCCCGCCCCTGCGTGCCCAGCTGTGGCACAAATCCGCCCCCGATGTGACAGTCTCCACGGGTCACGAGGACAGGCCTCTTCCTCCCCCATCCCAGGCTGTTCCTGGGGTGGTCACAAGGAGCCAGGTAAGTGCTACAATGTCCCTGAACTCAGCACGGCCACAACATGACGTGGCACCTCGGGCTCCACCCCGCCGTGAGGCCCCACCTCCCGGTACATCGATGAGATTGTCCTCTTAGTCCCCCTCACCCGGAGCTTGGACGCGTGGCTTGCACTTTCCAATCCGTCGTGATGGCTGATCCGGACCGTCCAACTCGGCTACGCGATTCAGTTCGCCAGGCGTCCGCCCAGGTTCAGCGGAATCCACTTCACCCCAGTGAAGGGCGAGAATGCTGCTACCTTGCGTGCGGAGATCGCTACCCTCCTATGGAAGGATGCAATAGAGCCTGTCCCTCCGGCCAAGAAGAAGAAGGCCCCTACTTCATTGTACCAAAAAAAAGGCAGTGGGTTGTGGCCTATCTTGGACCTGCGAGTACTGAACCGGGCTTTACACAGACTCCCGTTCAAGATGCTGACGCAAAAACGCATTCTGGCAAGCGTCCGGCATCAAGATTGGTACGTCCGGCATCACGATGATTGGCTAATCCTTGCTCACTCTCAAGATGTGTTGTGTGCACACAGGGACCTGGTGCTCTCGCACCTCAGCCGACTAGGGCTTCGGGTCAACTGGGAAAAGAGCAAGTTCCTCCCAGTTCAGAGCATCTCTTTTCTCGGTTTGGAGTTGGACTCAGTCTCGTTGATGGTGTGCCTCACGAACAAGCGTGCACAGTCGGTGCTGACCTGTTTGAAGGCATTCAGACAGAAAACAGCGGTTCCACTGAAACTCTTTCAGAGGCTCCTGGGGCATATGGCATCCTCAGCGGTGGCCTCTCCACTCGGGTTGATGCATATGAGACCACTTCAGCACTGGCTTCAGACTCGAGTCCCGAGATGGGCATGGCACCGCGGGACACATCGCGTGGCCATCACACTGATCTGTCACCGCCTCTTCAGCCCTTGGACCGACCTCACGTTTCTACGGTCAGGCGTTCCCCTAGAGCAGGTCTCCAGGCATGTCTTGGTTATGATAGATGCCTCCAAAACGGGCTGGGGCACTATATGCAACGGGCATGCAGCCGCCGGCTTGATCCAGGGCAAGCATGTGTTAGTTCGGACAGACAACACGGCAATGGTAGCATATGTCAACCGTCAAGGCAGTCTGCGCTCCTGCTGTATGTCACAACTCGCCCACTGTCTCCTCCTCTGGAGTCAGCAGCACCTCAAGTTGCTGCGAGCCACTCACATCCCGGGCAACATCAACACTGCAGTGGATGTGCTGTCATGGCAGGTTACCCTCAGAGGAGAGTGGAGACTCTACCCTCAGGTGGTCCAGCTGATTTGGAGTCGATTTAGGCAAGCACAGGTAGACCTGTTCGCCTCCCAAGAATCCTCCCACTGCCCGCTCTGGTACGCCCTGACCGAGGCACCTCTTGGTATAGATGCGCTGGCACACAGCTGGCCCCCTGGACTTCTCAAATATGCATTTCCCCCAGTGAGCCTACTTGCACAGACCCTGTGCAAGGTCAGGGAGGACGAGGAGCAGATCGTCCTGGTAGCACCCTACTGGCCCACCCAGACGTGGTTCTCGGACCTCACGCTCCCTGCAACAGCCCCCCCCTGGCAAATTCCCCTGAGGAAGGACCTTCCTCAGGTGTACTTCCCAACGCGAAGACCCCCAGAGATGTGCAGTCGGATCGGTGCTTTCCTTCCTGCAGGAGAGGTTGGAAGGGCGGCTGTCCCCCTCCACCTTGAAGGTGTATGTAGCCACTATAGCGGCACACCATGACACAGTGGACGGTAAGTCCTTAGAGAAGCACGACCTGATCAACAGGTTCCTGAGAGGTGCCAGGAGGTTGAATCACTTCAGACCGTGCCTCGTTCCTTCATGGGACCTCTCTGTAGTTCTTCAGGGTCTACAGAGAGCCCCCTTTGAGCCCTTTCAGTCAGCTGAGCTTAAGGCACTCTCTTTGAAGACTGCCCTCCTGACTGCGCTCACTTCCATCAAGAGGGTAGGAGACCTGCAAGCGTTCTCTGTCTGCGAAAGGTGCCTGGAGTTCGGTCCGGGCTACTCTCACGTGACCCTGAGACCCCGACCGGGCTATGTGCCCAAGGTTCCCACGACCCCTTTTAGGGACCAGGTGGTGAACCTGCAAGCGCTGCCACAGGAGGAGGCAGACCCAGCCCTGACATTGCTATGTCCGGTGCGTGCTTTACGCATCTATTTGGATCGCACGCAGAGCTTTAGAGTCTCTGAGCATCTCTTTGTCTGATTTTGTAGACAGCGGAAAGGAAGTGCTGTCTCCAAGCAGACGATCGCCCACTGGCTCATTGACACCATAACTATGGCATATCACGCCCAGGACGTGCCACCCCTGGTAGGGCTATGAGCCTATTCTACCAGGGGTGTAGCGGCCTCCTGGGCCTTGACCAGTGGCACCTCTCTAACAGACATTTGCAGAGCAGCGGGCTGGGCAATACCCAACACCTTTGCAAGGTTCTACAATCTCTGGGTGGAACCGGCATCATCCCGTGTAGTGGCACGCAGGTAAGTCCGGGACAGCTGGCCGGGTGTATCACTTGCGCATAGTGCCTTTCACCTCCCCTGAGCTGAAGACGTGCGCCGTTGACTCCCAGTAGTGTTCACAAACTGTGTTCCCTGGTTGATTTCCTCCAAGCCCTGTGGCAGACGAGTTTGCAGAGAAACTCGCTGCCGGCTCAGTACACGTGCTAACTAAGCCCTTTACTGTGGTAGGTGCTCCGCATATGGTGGTTCCCCATAGGTAACCCCATACAATGTATATCTTCCGCTAATTCGTATCCCTGTTGGTAAACTGCATCTTTCTTGGGCAGAGGCCCCTCTGCCCCAGTCACCATGCTTTTAGAAATTCCTCCCCCACAGGGTAGGACCTACCATGGGACTTCTCCACATGGCATACTTCTGAAAAAGCTAGGCAAGACCATGTGATGTATTTCCACTCAAAATACCCCCTCCCCCTTTGGGGGGGTGTGGTCTCTGTGGTGTCTTCCCCTTGGGAGTGACACCCCCCCCCCCCCAACTAGACCTGGTGGCCCCAGTTGGTTAATTCCTTTTTTTGGGGGAGAGGAAAAAGGGGATAAGAGGCCACCTCTTTTGGGTAGTCGACTTGTGCCGTTCGACACTCATAACAGTGTTGGGGAGGTTACGTGTTGGCCTGGTGCGCTGGCTACGAGGTACACAGTGGTCTACCCATCACACACCGCCAGTTCACGTAACACAGTTCAGCCAGTTGTGGCGTTTCGTATAGGGACCCCTAGTGTCACTACATTGACACAACGTCGAGTGAGTGACAGATAGGGAACGTCCTGGTTACTTGCATAACCTCTGTTCCCTGATGGAGGGAATGAGATGTTGTGGCTGAACTACCCGCCGAAATGGCCGGGACCTTGTCTCGGCTCCTCAGCACAAAACCTGAATGAGTGGTTGCATACCAGCTCCTTTTATACCTGTATGTCCGGGGGAGTAGTATGCAAATACCACTCGCCAATTTTCATTGGCCTTTTATCAAAGACCAGAGGTGTCTCGGGCTCCCAAGAGTGACCCCTAGTGTCACTACATGGACACAATGTCTCGTTCCCTCCATCAGGGAAAGGAGATTACACAAGTAACCAGGACGATCTTTTTCTGATGATCTTAGAAATTTGACCAGAATTGATTGGGGCCTGTCTCCCTCAGCGGATCTGCGAGCCGGGACTTTGTGAGCTCGCTTGATTTCCAGCTTGTTATGTCGAGCAGACTCGGGAAGAGCTCATCTAGGAATTTCACCATATCACCGATTCTTGTAAACAACTCAGAGAATTTAGTTTCCATTGCCGTAATCGATCGACATATTACAGCAAGATCCTCTTAAGTCAGCAACTTTCGTCAGCATTACAGACATGCTTGCCAGTTGCCGCTGGAGTTTTCTCGCTGCACCGTCCAAACCGAGTCCCTGGTCTGCGGGCCTGTCTGAGGCACCAGTTTGAGCACGTAAGTGTCTTTTAATATCTCCAGAGCCCAAGGATTTTGAATTCTTTGCCATGTTGACTTCAAAGAACAGATATGTAGCAGCGTGTATCGAATATCACCGGTTTATGACATAAAAATAAATAAAAACTAGTAAAGTGCGCAGAGCTCGCCATTTACACGTCCACTCCTCGCATGGTGTAACGTGACTCCCAAAGATTGTGTACTTAAATTATTTTATTAGAGAATTAACTACACATCTTATAAAACACTTTAAATAAAACATCAGTAACAATGTTATAATATACAACTATTGAATGATTAGTTGATTGTAAGTTTGAATCAATACGTTTTAGGTTAATTGCAAAATATTCAAATATAGCCTATGCACATATTTAAGTAGGTCGAGAGTGTAGGGGGATAACTCGACTACATCCGCAATGCTTGATGGGAATGGGTGGTCACTGCTGAGCTCTTTTGCAATGATTTCTGTTTCCATGGTTTAACAAGTCTGGACATTGTAGAAATGAGGAAGCAGGGTTCAAGTAATGTCACGGTTCTTTATTCACTCACAATATAGTCTGTATAGTCCATCTGTAAAACAAATGGGAGAGAGAAGTCAAGTGTATGTAAAAGCGGCCCACCACAAAGTACAGCTTTCACCTGCATAAACGCCTGTTGACACTGTTCCATCCACTGTACCGGATCTGGTGCTGGCTTTTTAGTAAGATTATGATGTGTCACCTCTATCTGATTGTTTTACCACATAATCGAGATCTCCCACTTGTCGTGTGACCTCAAAGAACCCTTGCCACTTGGTGAGTAATTTGGAGCTTGAGGTTGAGAGTAATACAAGCACTTTGTCTCACAGTGCAAATTCCAGTAGCCGAGCTCCCCTATCATTCAGGTGGCTTTGGCATTCTTGTGCTTGGAGCAAATTCTCCTGTGTAGAGTTTTGCTCTAAGATCAAGATCGTACTGAATTTTGTTTTTACTATTTGAAGGTCCCTCCTCCCAAGCTTCCCGCATGACTTTGAGCACGTTGTGCGGTCGACGCCCATACATTAGCTCGAATTAGCTGTGGAGGCTTGTGGAACCTTTCAAACTGCAAATAATAGGGATTCAAGCCACTTATCCCAATTCCTAGCATCCTCATGCACAAACTTACGAATCATGTTTTTCAGGGTTTTATTAAATCGTTCAACCAACCCGCCTGTTTGTGGGTGGTAAACACGGGTGCAAATCGATTTAATACCGATAATAATAGGATTTATTTTGGAATCCCCACTCGGGAGATAATTCTGAAGAGTGCCTCAGCAACACTGTGTGCTGAGATGTTGCACAAAGGCACTGCTTCCAGATATCGCGTAATCCACCAGAACTAACACAAAGCGATGTCAATGTGCCATCCGTTCAAATGGCCCGACGAGGTCCATGAGAGTTCTCTCAAAGGGGACCTCAATTAACAACAGAGGGCCCAATGGCACTCTTGGGGTGGCCGGTGGGTTCACCAACTGACATTCACAGCATGCTGCACACCACCTGCGCACATCCCTGTGAATGCCTGGCCAATAGAAATGGGCTATTGGGCGGTTTAATGTTTTTTTCTCGCCCTAAGTGACCCGTCATTGGATTATAATGAGCCGTCTGGAAAAGCATCTCTCCTCGGTATCAACTACCGGGTTGTTTCTTCCTTTGTCTGAGCATCCTGCATCACTTGATACAACCTATCTCTAATAATAAAAAAATACAGATAAGTGAGTGCAAAATCTGTCTGGAGACATTGACCATCAATCACTTTCACTTGATCAAAGGCGTGCCGAAGGGTCTCGCCTTGCGACTGCTCCAGAGGGAAATCCCCAGTGGGGAATTTTCTAAGGGCTGGGGAAGATGAGGCTTCCTCCTCCCTTATGTCATCCTGACGTGGGGCTGACATAGATGGCCCTGGCTCCGCCTCCCCAGCCAGCGAGTCACACACCACACACCGATACACTTTGTCGCAGGACCCATCCACACACATTCCCCTCAGTAAAGTAGTAAATGCCAGCCAATTCATTCCTAAAATTAGTGGAAGGGTGAGGCAGGAATTAACCGCAGCCTCGAAACGTAACAAAAAACAAAACAAAAACAATGTGATTTCACCAGAAGAATAAACTATTGCTCAGAGCTCATGGTAGGTCTGTCCCAAAAGGTTTATACTTATACTAAAAATCTGTTTTCTATGATGAAATTGAATGGGATTTTTACTTCCGGAACTACTGTTGTGCTCCATAGTCGGATTCACTGACACATCATTCACTGTCCAATCAGCTATTGAATAGAAAACCATGCTCATGCAAATCTTTCACAAATGCTAATTTTAAAAGTTTCCCATTTTATGAATGAGTTCAGAGTATATTCTTAAGAAGTAAACACTCTAGCCTCTCTTTCCCTCAAGGTAAAGGGGCAAAATGGAGAGGTTAAAGGTCAACATCTAGGGGAAATAAAAGGTCATGCTCTCGGACTCCAGCAGAAGTGGGCCGATATGTGATCCGTGGGGCAAGAGAGTTAGAAGAGGCTTTTTTGATGACAGACATCTGTTATCTCTGCTCTGCATCGCTGCAGGGTGCGAGAAAGACACTCACTGGGTTAATTTGTAAGTTGTTAAACACACACGCTCAGACAAAGATCAAGAGGGGCTGCAGGGTGCAGGCAGCCCTCCTGAGCAAGAGCTCTGTTTGATATTCAATGAGAGGATGTAGGAAACATCCAGATTTTCAGGTTTCAACGTGCAATGAAAGTCATAGACATTTTTTAGAAAATTAATCCATTGCCCTATTCAGACAGAACTGGTTTTCCCTGAGATTCACAGAAGTACCCATCTGAATAGAACATTTCTTTGTTTTGTTTTTTTGCACAAATTCAGTAAAATTATGGAACAAGTTTTTATTTTTATTCATTTTTTCATGAAGTTGTGCATCCTCTGAGAAATCTGATGATGTTTAATATAATTAGACAAATTAACTAACTAAAAATGAACTAAACAAAAACTGTAACTGTATGTATTGTAAATACTAAGCTTAGCAATTTAGGTGGGTGATCTTAATGTAATGCCATTTATTATTACAAAACTCTCTGGAATAGGTCAACTGCAGTATTCTGCCAACATTTTTGAATAATGAGCACTAAATTGTATAATTAACTGTTGTCCCAGGCAACTGATTTGTTACAAAGCTGTGATAGTTTCATGTTTCTTGTATCACTCCGCACTCTCTTAATTAATCTCACATAATAAAATAAATTGCACTCAAATTTTATTTCCATTTATTTACTTAACATGTAACTAACCAGTCTTTAACACCAAAAATACCCCTTCAGGGTAAAACAAGACACCTTGAATCGCCCTGTAGGTGTTTATTTTACGATAATGGGTTAGGATTAGGTGGAGTGTATATTTACATTATACTTTACAAATATTTTAAATACTGCAAATAGTTTTTATCAGCAATTTGGGTACTATATAATATCACAGACTGGGGTTAGTAATGCTTATGCTTATTTTTATTTAATATTGGAATATTTAGTTGTCTTTATCTAAAATAAATACTACTGGGTGTTTTGTTTGTGTGACACACTTTAACCAGACTTTAACTTTAACTTAATGACTTTGATGCAATATCTGGTTCTATTTTTGATACAATAAATAAACTTATAGTTGTATCTGTTGCAAACAGTTTTTGACCATTCATGTTAAATGACTTAAAATGAGTTTTTTTTTTTTTTTTAAACTGTTGCATTATTTTTAGTTCATATCCTCACTAATCCATTATTCAAGTTTGAAACCTCTGTTTTCAGTTTCCTAATTTCATTGTTTTCTGAAGAATGCAGTTATGGAGAGCATTTTAGAAAAGAATAATTAAAAATAACTGACTCAAAAGTTTTTTGTCACATTTATGTAAGGTTGTCTGATCTCTTCTGCCTCTCTTTTTAATCAACAATATAGTAAAAGAGTGTTCTCCTAAAGCACAGGTAGGGCTAAATCCATATTTAATTCCATATGTTTATCCACATTTTGCAAGTCCCATGACCGTAGTATAGTGCATTAGTATATTATTTTTCTTATCTGTTCAAAATTAATCAGCAAAGTTGGCAAAATCTTGCAGTGTTGTATTTCCCTTGCAATCTGACGGATGACGAATAAAACTCGTAAAGTGCATATAAATATTTTATTAAGCAATGTAAACAGGCTGATGTCTTAGTAGAATTTAAATCTCCAGTCAAAATTTGCTATGAATCTTATTTATTAAATGAAATACATTTAAAATTAATTTATGTCTACTAGATATTCCCAGATCGTGATCAGTTTCTGATGAGTCATCTCCATGTTTTTTTTTTCTTTTTTCTGTTTTTTTTTTTTTTGTTGTTGTTTTTTTTTGCATGGTTGCTTTTTCATAAAGATTTTGAGTCAACAGCTAGCAAAACTTTTTTATTACATGACATGCATTGAAATGTGTTCTTTTGTTCCAATCTCTAATCATTTTGTTTTATTTCAAGTAAGACACAGAAAAACACTAACCACATATCAGATGTAACAAACACTACAGGATGACTTTGCCCGATCTTCTTAGTCTGAAGCCCTTCGTGCTCAGGCCCTGGGGCTTTAGTATATCCAGCTCTGATAACAAATATACAATGTACTGTATAAACGGAGTAACTATTTGCACTAGGTGTAAATAGCACCTGCCACACAGTGTGGCTATTTGCACTCCAATAGTTTGATGGAAACACACAAATTGAAGACAATGGTGCCTTTTGTGTTGTTAACAATGGTGTAGTGGATAACAACAGAGTTAATGTCTTTTTTTGTGTGTGGACGACCCGGGTTCTAATCCACCTTTTTCCCACTTTTTCCCATCATGTTTCCTGTCTCTAGTCTTAATATTTCCTTTAATACTACTTATAATAATAAATAAAAAATTATTTAAAGGTTGATGTCCTCACATTTATTTGGTCACAGTGAAGGTCAGGGAGTGAAGAGAAATATTTGATCCAGGTAAAGTTAACCACGATTTTACTATAATAATATTGTAGTAACCATGTTTTTGGCTGAAGCCATAGTTTTAATGCCATGAACCATGGTGTTACTACAACAATATGGTGTTAATGTAACCATGTTTAATCTTGTGGTTACTATGATTTTACTACAAAATACCTTGGTAATACTTTGGTAACCTCATGCGCTTTGAGCAATTAAAGTTCCATTATATACGTGATATCAGTAAGACAGCATTATTAGACCTACTTATTCATGTGATTATCTAATTAGACAATTGTGGGGCAGCAGTGCAATGCATAAAATCATGCAGATACAGGTCTGGAGCTTCAGTTAATGTTCACATCAACCATCAGAATGGGTAAAAAATGTGATCTCAGTGATTTCAACCGTGGCATGATTGTTGGTGCCAGATGGGCTGGGATTTTCATACACAACATTCTCTAGAGTTAAACCTTCAGTCAAATGGGCTACAACAGCAGAAGACCATGTGGGGCACTTTATTAGGAACAAGTGCTCAGTTAGTGCACATAACGGTTGACAAATGGAAGGTGGGGGGAGGGACCACTGGCCTATGTATTCCATTTATAGAGAAGTGATGCAAGCAGTGGTTGGAGAATTATTACTCCCTGTTCGATTGTATTGCGGTTGATAGCAGTTTATTCGTTGTGTAGTCCATCCTAAGACCATGATGATGCAGGCAGTGGTCAGTGTGGTGTGTATCGCAGTCCAGCTGGAAGCTTGTGGCAGTAGATTTTCAGTGAAGTCCAACCTGAGACAGAGGTGCAAACAGTGGCCTGAAAAATCCCTTGCTATTACTTAGGATAAAAATGTATATAGTTACTGGGCATTTGTGTGTAGAAGTGTTCGTGCACACAATGTGCTTACCCCAAATTACACTGCAGGAAAATATATTATATATAATTTTTTTTTAGACTGACTGTTCAAACTGCAGGTTATATGTGGACAGATTTGATTTTTTTTCCTGTTCTGACTGCAGTCGCTTTTGCTAGCATGTCCACATTAGTTGTCATAGTAACGATGGAAACTTGCATATGTTCACCTTGTGTGAAAGTTTTCATGAGGGCATCCAACTATTAACACATTCTTCACAGAAAACTGCTTAAAAAAATGGGAGAGGTGGCATATGCAATGTTTATTGCTGCTGTTTACAACTGTCCCGTTTTTGCCAGACACCCTGTATTTTATCCCATAAAGGTGCCTAACATCCTGTATTGAAGGCTTTGTGTAGTGTATTGAAGCAAAAAAGGGACTGATGGCAAGACTCTTGAAGAGGTGCTCAAAATGCTCAAGTGTCCCGTATTGTGTGAAATTTTCAACCTTATCGCGTTGTGGTCGCTCGCAGCCGGTGTGAGTTACCGTACCTTAGCGCATCTCTTTGGATGAGTAAAGCCAATGTCTGTATTATTTTAAAATATGTTTTCACTGCTTTGGCTGCCCTGCAACATACTTGACATAATGGGTGTGTTTAACCAGCAGAAACCAGCAGAAACATAAATGATAGACTCAAATCCTTTTAAATCCTCCCTTCATTCATTCTCTAAGCTGCCTTTCTGTTAAATTAATGCAAGCTACACTTAACACCCTCCTCTATCCCCAGCTCCACCTCTTGTATGACAGCTTTGCATTTAGTTATCTTAACATCTGTCCTGTTATTATGTGCTCTTTGTAATTCCAGACTGAAAAAACAAGTCAGTCTTTAATGTTACTGTGGCTTGTTCTTGATTTACCAACTTGTTATATTTTGAGTTTTATCAAGTGTCTGTCTTATCTATATTATGCAATGATCTACTGTACCATATTGCACTGTCAGAAATTAGTTGCTTAAATAATAATAAATAAATATTGTGGCATATTTCGATATTTAGGCAAGATTTCACTCACATACCAGATATATATTGCGTAAAAGACCAGAGAAAAAAAGGACAGAGTTTGCAAGTTGTAAACAGATGTATTTTTTTTTTTTTTTTTTTTTTGCATTTTAGCTTGTTCATCAAATAAACAAAATATAAAAACAGAGTGCTGAGTGACTCCAGCCAGGCTTCCAAAACAACCAATTGACCCGATTGCTAGGGTGGGTAGAATCACGTGGGTTACCTTCCTTCTGGTCACTATAAGGTGGTTCTAGCTCTCGGTGGGGCATGTGGTGAATTGTGTGTGGATGCTGCGGTGAACAGCGTGAGCCTGCACGTGCGCTAGCTCTCTGCGGTAACTGCCTCAGCAAACAACTTGATAAGATGCGTGGGCTGACTGTCTCAGAAGTGGAGGCAACTGAGATTCAGCCTCCGCCACCCAGATCGAGGTGAGTCACTGCGCCACTGCAGGGAATTAGAGCGAATTGGGAATTGGGCATGCAAAATTAGGGAGAAAAGGGGAGAAAAAAGAATAGAAAAACAGCTTATGCTTACATCGGTGGATACATACTATGCTTAGATCAAATAATCTTGAAAAAATTTGACACTACCTCAGATAATTTCTTGTCATGCTGGGAGACGGTCTCTGGTAACAAAGTGGACCAATCACAGCTGTTGTGGTCTGTGTCGACGCACATGTTGTTACATTTTTGAAGAGCTGCAAGTCAGGCTTCGGCCAAGGCTACGTGCACTGCTCTATCCATTCATAGCTGTGGGGAGTTTGCCCAGAAAACAACCATACCACAAACACCAACAGGTACTTCAACTGTCTAAATGTCAAGAAGAAGAAGAAGAAGAATGAGCTTTATTGCCAAGTATGCTTACACATACAAGGAATTTGTCTTGGTGACAGGAGCTTCCAGTGCACAACAATACAAAACAGCAACAAGACATAGATAATAATTAAAAATAATTAAAAACTGAACAAAAAATAAATAAAATTAAAAATAAAATTGAATAGAAAATAAAGTATATATAGAATACACAAGACTATATATATATATATATATATATATATATATATATACACACACACACACACACACATATATACATATATACACGTATATATACATATACTTGTGTGTATATATATATATATATATATATATATATATATATATATATATATATATATACACACACACACACACACACACACACACACACACACACACACATATATATATACACATACGTAGTGCAAATCTAAATACAAATCTGTTATATACAGTGCAAGGGAATGTAATGGCAGAAGAAGTTGGATGTGTTGGATAAATATAAAAAGACTAGACTGTGAATTGCACATAATTATTGCTCAATGGGGCAGTTTTAAACGTTCATGAGATGGATAGACTGAGGGAAAAAACTGTTCCTGTGCCTGACGTTCTGGTGCTCAGATGCATCGGCCAGAAGGCAACAATTCAATAAGGTATTGGGCAGGGTGAGTGGGGTCCAGAGTGATTTTCCCAGCCTTTTTCCTCACTCTGGAAGTGTATAGTTCTTGAAGGGAGGGTAGGGGGCAACCAATAATCCTCTCAGCAGTCCGAACTGTCCTTTGTAGTCTTCTGATATCTGATTTCATAGCTGAACCAAACCAGAAGTTCAGAGGACAGACTCAATGACTGCTGAGTAGAACTGTATCAGCAGCGCCTGTGGCAGGTTGAACTTCCACAACTGGCGAAGGAAGTACAGCCTCTGCTGGGCCTTTTTCACAATGGAGTCAATGTGGGTCTCCCACTTCAGGTCATGTGAGATAGTAGTGTCCAGGAACCTGAATGACTCCACTGCTGCCACAGTGCTGTTTAGAATGGTGAGGGGGGTCAGTGGTTGGGTGTTCCTCCTAAAGTCCACAATCATCTCCACCGTTTTGAGCGTGTTCAGCTCAAGGTTGTTTTGACTGCACCAGACAGATAGCTGTTTAATCTCCCTTCTGTATGTAGACTCATCGTCATCTCAGACGAGGCCAATGACAGTGGTGTTGCCTGCAAACTTCAGGAGCTTGACAGAGGGGTCCTTGGTGATGCAGTCATTGGTGTAAAGGGAGAAGAGTAGTGGGGAGAGCACACATCCCTGGGGGGCACCAGCGCTGATTGTACAGGTGCTGGAAGTGAATTTCCCCTGTCTCACTAGCTGCTGCCTGTCCATCATAAAGCTGGTAATCCACTGACAGATAGACGTGGGACCAGAGAGCTGGTGTAGTTTAGTCTGGAGTATAGCTGGGATGATGATATTGAAAGCCAAACTGAAGTCCACAAAAAGGATCCTTGCATATGTCCCTGGTCTGTCCAGATGTTGCAGGATATGATGCAATCCCATGTTGGCTGCATCCTCCACAGACCTGTTTACTCGATAAGCAAATTGAAGAGGATTTAGAAAGGGTCCAGTGATGTCCTTCAGGTGGGCCAACACCAGCCTCTCAAATGATTTCATGACCAAAGACATCAGGGCGATAGGTCTGTAGTCATTAAGTCCTGTGATTTTTGGTTTCTTTGGGACAGGAATGATGACTGAGCGTTTGAAGCAGCATGGGACTTCACACAGCTCCAGTGATCTATTGAAGATCTTTGTGAAGATGGGGGCCTGCTGGTTAGCACAGGATCTAAGACACACGGGTGAAACTTCATCTGGGCCCTGTGCTTTCCTTATCTTTTGTTTTCGGAAGCCATGGGACACCTCTTCTTCACAGATCTTAAGTGCAGTTTGAGTAGCAGGAGGGGGGAGGAGGTGTTGGTGTTTGTGTGAAGTGAAGGTCAGAGCAGGTGTGGGGTGTGAGATTGGGCTTTTCAAATCTACAGTAGAACACATTCAAGTCGTCAGCCAGTTGTTGGGGGTAGGAGTCCTGTAATTCGTAAGTTGTTTCATGCCACTCTACACTGATGCAGGGTCATTAGCTCAGTTTCTCAGAGTATCTTCTTTTAGCCACTCTGATTTCCTACATAAGGGAACCACTTTCGAAAGGTGGTAACTTAGCTGTTAAGAAATGGGGAAATGGTCATGGGTTCACGTACGCTGCCCCAAACTTTTTCACAGGCGGGTTGCCGGTGCCCGTTCCTTCCCAGGGGCCCACGGGGACGATCTGTGATGTGGCACCACGTCTCGGGCCCCGCGGACCCCCGCCATGTGTGTTTAAAAAATCCCCCCGAATGAGCATTTCCCCTGCAGTTCGGCCTTGACCCACAGGGGGGCGGCCTCACGTCCCAACTCTGGCTTAAACGAATGGGTGCCTTCGCTATTCACACTGATGGCAGGCGGGCACCTCTCTGGGCAGCGCGGTCCCATGTGCAATTTGTCGCACTGTGTTCATTTAATGGGGGAATGGGACTCAATCCCCCCACAGACCCCCAAAGACCACTGGACCACCCGGGTTGGGGCCGGACCGTCCACAGACCCACTATCTGCCCCCTAACCAACTATTTTGCCCAAGTTGACCAATGAGACCCCCTGACCACCCCAAGGGGGCGGGGCTGTCCACAGAACCACTATCTACCCACTATCTGCCCCCTAACCAACTATTTTGCCCAAGTTGACCAATGAGACCTCCAGATAACCTGAAGGAGGTGGGGCAGTCCACAGACCCACTTTCTGCCCCCTAACCAACTATTTTGCCACTTTGACCCGAAAGACCTAGGTCTGTTAACCACCAACATAATATATGTCCATTTCCAATTTATTGTATTTGTGTATTAACCCTAAATGTCCATTTCCAATTTATTGTATTGGTCTATGACCCCTATGTCCACCAACATACAAAATGTAAATTTCCAACATATTGTATTGGTCTATGACCCCTGTGTCCACCAACATACTAAATGTCCATTTCCAATTTGTTGCATAAGTCTCTTTACCCTGTGTCCACCAAAATAATAAATGTCCATTTCCAATTTATTGTATTTGTCTATTACCCCTGTGTCCACCAACATACTAAATGTCCATTTCCAATTTATTGCATACCAACATACTAAATGTCCATTTCCAATTTCTTGTACAGGTGTATTAACCCTAAATGTCCATTTCCAATTTATTGTATTGGTCTATTACCCCTGTGTCCACCAACATACTAAATGTCTATTTCCAATTTATTGCATACCAACATACTAAATGTCCATTTCCAATTTATTGTATTGGTCTATTACCCCTGTGTCCACCAACATACTAAATGTCTATTTCCAATTTATTGCATACCAACATACTAAATGTCTTTTTCCAGTTTATTGCATACCAACATACTAAATGTCCATTTCCAATTTATTGTATTGGTCTATTACCCCTGTGTCCACCAACATACTAAATGTCCATTTCCAATTTAATGCATACCAACATACTAAATGTCCATTTCCAATTTATTGCATACCAATATACTAAATGTCCATTTCCAATTTCTTGTATTGGTCTATTACCCCTGTGTACACCAACATACTAAATGTCCATTTCCAATTTCTTGTACAGGTGTATTAACCCTAAATGTCCATTTCCAATTTATTGTATTGGTCTATTACCCCCGTGTCCACCAACATACTAAATGTCTATTTCCTATTTATTGCATACCAACATAATAAATGTCCATTTCCAATTTATTGTATTGGTCTATTACCCCTGTGTCCACCAACATACAAAATGTCCATTTCCAATTTATTGCATACCAACATACTAAATGTCCATTTCCAATTTATTGCATACCAAAATACTAAATGCCCATTTCCTATTTATTGTACAGGTGTATTAACCCTAAATGTCCATTTCCAATTTATTGTATTGGTCTATTTCCTCTGTGTCCACCAACATACTAAATGTCCATTTCCAATTTAATGCATACCAACATACTAAATGTCCATTTCCAATTTATTATACAAGTGTATTAACCCTAAATGTCCATTTCCAATTTATTGTATTGGTCTATTTCCCATGTGTACACCAACATACTAAATGTCCATTTCCAATTTATTGTATATTTGTATTAATCCTAAATGTCAATTTCCAATTTATTGCATGGACCTGCTAATTTCCACCAACAGATAGATATTGAGAATTGCACTGTGCAAAAGTGCTAAAAAGTGTATTTTTAACACAAAAATCACAGAAAATTTCAATGTTTTGTGCAACATTTTTGACTTTATCCAATTTTCTTGAAATTCATACCATAGAAAGAGGAGGCTGAGATTAAATAGAAATACAGGTTTCAGCTTCCTAAGTCTATCCAGAGCTAATATATGGACATCCCATGTAAAATTTATCCCATTCAAAATTTTAGGTGGTTTGTCGACAATCAAATTTTGAGTTTTTGAAGGATGTATGTTATTCAGGGGGTGCCATACAGTCAACTAAATATGATATTCAGTGAATTCCTGTATCCCACACATTAAAAAACAGATGTCCACCATGTGACTATTTCAGGCAATGCAAATAAATTGCCCATGGTCCATCCCACTTCCAATCTATTTAATGAGCTAAAATGGGTGTTTGGTGGACATCATTTTTATAACTCCAGGATCAAATTTATGACTCAAATCACATTTAGGTGACTCTATGATGCCCCCTGAACAACATACATCCTTCAAAACCTCGAAACTTTACTTCGACTTAATCAGATCTTCTTGAAATTCACAGCATAGAAAGAGGAGGCTGAGATTAGAACAGAAATACAGGCTTCAGCTTCCTAAGTCTATCCAGAGCTGAGATCTGGACATCCCACGTACAATTTATCCCATTCACAGAAATATTGGTTTCGTGGACAGTGGAATTTTTATGTTTTGAAGGGTCCACATTGTTCAGGGGGAGTCCTACAGTCACTTAAATATGATATTTAGTACATAAACTGATCCTGTAACTTATAAAACTGATGTCCACCAACCACCAATTTCAGCCCTTTAGATACATTGGAAATGGGACGGTACCAAAGACAATTTATTTGAATGGCCTGAAATAATGACTTGGTGGACATCTCTTTATAATGTGAAGGAAACAGGAAATCACTAAATATCATACTTAGGTGACTCTCTGACTCCCCCTGAACAACATAAGCCCTTCAAAACCCTCAAATTCCACTGTAAACGAAACCACTATTTCTGTGAATGGGATAAATTGTACGTGGGATGTCCAGATCTCAGCTCTGGATAGACTTAGGAAGCTGAAACCTGTGCTCCTGTACAGAATACACAATACAATGTGTTTATGCAACTTACAACTCATAAATATGCATAATTTGCTTGAAAAATGAAAGTGTCCAAAAGCAATTTGTTCTACTCAACACTAGGTTCGTGAACAATTCATTTTAAAGACTTGAAGTGGAGGTCACGTGACGCCATGCAAGAAGCAGACGTGTGAACGACGAGCTCTGCGCACTTTGCTAAATTTTTATTATTCTTATGTTATAATCTGGTGAAATTCGATACACCCAGTTACACATTTGCTCTTTGAGGTAAAACATGGCAAAGAAGACAAAATCATCGGGCTCTGGAGACATTAAAAGACACTTACGTGTCAGGATGAAAGCCCTGACAGGCCTACAGACCAGGGACTCGTTCTGGATGGTGCGGCAGGAGAGGAGATCCAGCGTCAGTTGTCCAACATATCGGTGATGACGACGAAGGTTCTTGCTGACTTGGAGGATCTTGCTGTAATATGTCGATCGATTACGGTGATGGAAATAAAATTCACTGAGTTAGTTACAAGAGTGTCAGATGCTGAGAAACGAATCGATTATTTGGAATTTTCGGAGAGGGAATTAACCGCTAATCCGCCTGCGACCAAAATTGATCTGGAACGTATTCTTGAAAAGCTTGAAGATCTTGAGAATAGAAGCCGCAGGAATAATGTCAGAATTGTTGGTATTCCTGAGCATGAGGAGGGCAGAGATATGGTGAAATTCCTAGACGAGCTCTTCCCGAGTCTGCTCGACATAACAGGCCACAAGCTGGAAATCGAGCGAGCTCACAGAGTCCCTGCTCGGAGATCTGCTGAGGGAGACATGCCCCAATCGATTCTGGCCAAATTTCTGAGGACATCCAATAAAGATCTCGTGTTGCGCCAGGCGAGGAGCAAAGGGAAGCTTTCTTGGAGGAATCATAATATTTTCTTGTTCCCGGACTTTGCGAGTTCGACAAGAGAGAAACGTGATCGGTTCAGGGAACGCAAGAAACTCTTGCATCAGTGAAAGATCACTTTTGCATTGTTGTTCCCGGCCAAACTGAGAATAGAAACGAAGGACGGTCGCAAAGTATTTACATGTCCCAATCAGGCAATGTCTTTTATTGAATCAATGGCTGAGTAAACCATTGGATGTTTCTCATTTGAGTGGGTCGACTCGCTGTACTTACTCTTGAGGAAGCTGGGCGACATTTTGGTTTCTTTTTGCGTTGGCTCCGCCTAGAGGCTGGAGTTTGTTTTGTGAATAACACTTACCTTAAAGAAGCTTTTGCATTGACGGAAGATTACTTTTGCATGGAAGTTCCCGGCCAGTTTGAGAGTGGACACTATGGATGACCGCAAAATATCTACATGCTCACACAAAGGATGTCTTTTACAAAGTTGACGGATTGAGTAAGTCATGGTATATACTTTTATGAGGCATCTGAGTGAATTGACTTGACCATCCGGGGAACCGGGATGTTGGTTTTGTTTCTTTTTGTGTTGGCTCCGCCTAGCGGCTGGAGCTTGTTCCGTTTACGGGACACTGGAATGATTACGTCATCCGCTGAACTCATAACAGCTGGCTCACTGAACATTCGTTTTTCTATCCGTGAAACTGAACAGTTTTATATCAGCTGAAATTTGTTTTGTGGAGGATCACACCTTTAAAACAGTTCTGTGAATTAATCTACATGTTCTTTGTGTTCATTCTTCCTTTTGGCTGGGGGTTATTTTACAAAGTATTTTCTGTTATGTAATTTTGCTTCACAAATTTGTGAGGCAAAATTGTGCAATCCGATGGCAAAGTTGTCATGGGGGCTCGTGGGCATTCATGGACCTTTTGAGTTTAGAGGGATTGTCGCCAGTTGGCGCTCTCGTGCGTGGGGTTAATGTGCACGTTTTTCTTTTTTCTGTTTGTTTTTTCGGGGGGAAGTTTGGGGTTTGATTGTTTCACCAATGGGGAATGTGGTCTGTATAATTTTGTTTTTGACACACAATTTATTTATTTTTATTATATCAATATGTCAGTTGTTAATATGAGTGTACTATCTCTCTCCACATGGAATGTGAATGGGTTGGGGCACCCCATAAAAAGAAGGAAGGTTATTTCTTTTCTTAAAAGTAAGAAAAATGATATAGTGTTTCTTCAAGAAACACACCTTTCTCCGCAGGAAGCGGAAAAATTTGGGAAGATATGGGGTGGACATGTTTTTTTTAGTGTTGGCTCAAGTAAGAGCAAGGGAGTCATTATATTGGTAAATAAACACCTACAATTCAAATGTCTCAAACAGATTAAAGATAAATTAGGAAGAGTAATTATTGTTTTAGCTGAAATTCAGGGGCAAAGGTTGATTTGGCTAATATTTACGCACCTAACGCTGATGATCAGGGCTTTTTTATAGATCTCGAAGGGATGTTGCAAGCTGCTGGCACCCCTCATGATATAATATTGGGAGGAGACTTTAATCTTTTGATGGATTCAGTCCTTGATCATACAATAGTGGAGCAAAAGTGTGTAAGCCCCCTAGAGCAACATTGACGCTTCACAGGATGTGTAAAAATCTTGGTCTTACAGATATTTGGAGACTTCTGAACCCATCTGGTAGGGACTATACATTTTTTTTCATCAGTCCATAAGATTTATTCTAGAATTGATTTGTTTTTTATATCCAAGTCCCTTATTTCATCTGTTGTGGATTGCTCAATTGGAAATATCTTAGTCTCAGATCATGCCCTGGTGAGTTTAGAGGTGTTGCCACATATAGAGAAAAAGAAATCATATAGTTGGCGCCTTAATGTATCCCTTTTGCAAAATCCTGAATTCCAACAAATATTAAAGACTGAAATCAATGTATCCACTGTGGGCGTGGCTTAGGAGGCACTTAAGGCGGTTCTTAGGGGCCGGATCATACAGTATGCCTCATTCATCAAAAAATCCAAAGCACGAGAACTTGTGGAGTTGGAAGGAAATATTAAAAATGTCGAAGCAGCGCTGAAGCGCCGTTTGTCATCCGATGGCCTCAGAGAATTGACTCGATTGAAATACAGATATAATACTATTTTGTCACGGAAAGTGGAGTTTTGGTTATTCAGGGCAAGATAGTCATACTTTGAGTCGGGGGACAAAGCAGGAAAACTTTTGGCTAGATATACAGGTGCATCTCAATAAATTAGAATGTTGTGGAAAAGTTCATTTATTTCAGTAATTCAACTCAAATTGTGAAACTCGTGTATTAAATAAATTCAGTGCACACAGACTGAAGTAGTTTAAGTCTTTGGTTCTTTTAATTGTGATGATTTTGGCTCACATTTAACAAAAACCCACCAATTCACTATCTCAAAAAATTAGAATACATCATAAGACCAATAAAAATAAAAATAAAACATTTTTAGTGAATTGTTGGCCTTCTGGAAAGTATGTTCATTTACTGTATATGTACTCAATACTTGGTAGGGGCTCCTTTTGCTTTAATTACTGCCTCAATTCGGCGTGGCATGGAGGTGATCAGTTTGTGGCACTGCTGAGGTGGTATGGAAGCCCAGGTTTCTTTGACAGTGGCCTTCAGCTCATCTGCATTTTTTGGTCTCTTGTTTCTCATTTTCCTCTTGACAATACCCCATAGATTCTCTATGGGGTTCAGGTCTGGTGAGTTTGCTGGCCAGTCAAGCCCACCAACACCATGGTCATTTAACCAACTTTTGGTGCTTTTGGCAGTGTGGGCAGGTGCCAAATCCTGCTGGAAAATGAAATCAGCATCTTTAAAAAGCTGGTCAGCAGAAGGAAGCATGAAGTGCTCCAGAATTTCTTGGTAAACGGGTGCAGAAAAACACAATGGACCAACACCAGCAGATGACATTGCACCCCAAATCATCACAGGCTGTGGAAACTTAACACTGGACTTCAAGCAACTTGGGCTATGAGCTTCTCCACCCTTCCTCCAGACTCTAGGACCTTGGTTTCCAAATGAAATACAAAACTTGCTCTCATCTGAAAAGAGGACTTTGGACCACTGGGCAACAGTCCAGTTCTTCTCCTTAGCCCAGGTAAGACACCTCTGACGTTGTCTGTGGTTCAGGAGTGGCTTAACAAGAGGAATACGACAACTGTAGCCAAATTCCTTGACACGTCTGTGTGTGGTGGCTCTTGATGCCTTGACCCCAGCCTCAATCCATTCCTTGTGAAGTTCACCCAAATTCTTGAATCGATTTTGCTTGACAATCCTCATAAGGCTGCGGTTCTCTCGGTTGGTTGTGCATCTTTTTCTTCCACACTTTTTCCTTCCACTCAACTTTCTGTTAACATGCTTGGATACAGCACTCTGTGAACAGCCAGCTTCTTTGGCAATGAATGTTTGTGGCTTACCCTCCTTGTGAAGGGTGTCAATGATTGTCTTCTGAACAACTGTCAGATCAGCAGTCTTCCCCATGATTGTGTAGCCTAGTGAACCAAACTGAGAGACCATTTTGAAGGCTCAGGAAACCTTTGCAGGTGTTTTGAGTTGATTAGCTGATTGGCATGTCACCATATTCTAATTTTTTGAGATAGTGAATTGGTGGGTTTTTGTTAAATGTGAGCCAAAATCATCACAATTAAAAGAACCAAAGACTTAAACTACTTCAGTCTGTGTGCATTGAATTTATATAATACACGAGTTTCACAATTTGAGTTGAATTACTGAAATAAATGAACTTTTCCACGACATTCTAATTTATTGAGATGCACCTGTATAAAGCAAAGAGAGTCTTTTTCTACAATTCCCTCAGTGAAATCTGCTGGTGGTGAAATATTTACCACGGCCATTGATATTAATAATGCTTTTAAAGAATTCTACTTTGATCTCTATAGTTCCACATCTTCGTCTACTGATGAAGATATTAGGTTATTAATAACTAAGTGTCCAAAAGCAATTTGTTCTATGGAAACACAACACTAGGTTCGTGGACAATTCATTTGAAAGACTCTAAGTAACATTTACATTACATTTGATTGATAAAATCCCCTTGTCAGCACTCAGAATACACAATACAACATGCAAGTTACAACTCATAAATATGCATAATTTGCTTAAAAAAATGGCTGTCCATGAACCACGTGTTTGGTGCCATTTAAAAACATTGGAAGTGGGCACTTCCTGTATGATTCAGTGAAAAAACCCTTAAATCATATGTCAGCAACTTCAGGCATCGAATACTCCTTCGTGGGGCCTTTAGATACAACATATTAAAAACTCATGTCCCTCAGTGTTAGGCAAGTACTGTAAAAAAAGCAAGAAAAATATTTCCCAAAAAATTATTGTCACATTACACTCACAGGTCAGCCAATAAAGCACTTAACCATGTCAAAAAGACTTCAAACTTTTCACACTGTCTAAGGAGCCCCTGAGAAGAAATACATTTAAAATTGGAGTCAGTTGGAGCATTCTGAGTGGTGTCCATAAAAGCATTGCAGACATGAATGGCATAAATTGAACATGGGATGCACTCTGGCGTTGCTCCACGAGGTCCTAAGGACCCCAAATTTCACACGGTGACACGTCGAGGGCCCCCTATCGAAGTCCTAAGAGGACTAAGGCCTAGGGCGCAGAAAAGTATTTTTCATTATTTTCAACAGAACTCTCTGCCTGCCATAGGAATCAATGAGACAGGCTGACTTGTAGGCCTGTGTGCAACAGTATATTCATCAGAGGCTTTAATACTTAGCAATCACCCAGGGCCTCCAAACTCTAGGACATGAATAGGGGGCCCCTGATGATAGAGGATCTCAAATTTCAAGGTCCTACAACCTTTGGAACCCCCTTTTCGAGATGTCCCACTTGCCCTTTGAACCAATGTAATTCCACAACAGTTTTGTGGACGGCCTTAAAATTGGTGCAAAGACCTGGGAGCTTCGAATGCTTCATCGTCGGGCCCTCAGAAACAACATATTAAAAATCTGTGTCCCTCAGAGATTGGGAAGTACTTTAAAAAAATCAAGAAAAATATTCCAGAAAAATTATTTTTCATTCAAAAGTCAGCCAATTAAGCACTTAACGGAGTCATTCGGACTTGAAACTTTGCACTCTGTCTAGTGACACCCTGACGACACCTTTCGGAGCACCGTCCACCAACCCGTTGTAGAAAATGAATGAAATAAATTGCAGATGGACCTTTTCTAGAAAGCTCCCATGGCCCCCAAATTTCACACAGTGGTAGCCTGATGTCCCTCGAAAGACATATCGAGAGTATGAGGCTCTAGAAAAAAGGAAAAGTCTTTTTTGGAGTTTATGCAAGATTCTCTCACACAGGCCTCTTGCACTGATAGCTTGACAGAGCCTTTTGAATGATTAGAGACAACTAGGGTAGGGTTTGAATATTTGCTCAGGAAGGTTCTAGAGACCCCAAATTTTGGGGCCTGATTCGGGGACCCCTGAGGCTCGAGGATCTGGAGTTACAAGATCCTGTGCCCTTTTGACCCCTCTTTTCCAGACGTCCCACTTGCCCTTTGAACCAATGCATTTTTCACAACAGGTCCATGGACACAGTCCCTAAATGGGACAATTTAATGAAAAAAAGGTCAAAAGGTTACGTAACTCTGCATGCTGTCTATTGACACCCTGACAATACATATGTCAATTTTGAGCCGTTCTGACCTTTCGGCGCACAGTCCACCAACCCATTGTAAAAATGAATGAAATAAATTGCAGATGGACTTTTTCTAGAAGGCTCCCCTGGGCCCCAAACTTCATGTGCTGGTAGTCTGGGGCCCCTAGTTTGTCATAATAAAAGCAGAAGTCTCTGGAATAAAGAACATTTTTTTTTGCTTTAATGCCAGAATCACTCTCACAGCCCTCTTGCTCTCATAGCCAGACAGAGCCTCTTGCCTGTGCAAAGTCATTTGGGTGTTATATGAAGGTCTAGAGCTGAAAAAATGCATTCAGAAAATGTCTAGAGCCTCCAAATTTTAGGCCCTGATTTGGGGGCCCCTGGGGCTGCAGGATCTCAAATTTCAAGGTCCTGCGACCTTTTGACCCTTTTTTATCAAACGTCCCACTTGCCCATTAAACCAATGCAATTCTACACTGGTTTCGTGGACAGGATTAAATTCGGTGCTAAGACCTGGGGGCTTCAAATGCTTCATCGTCGGGCCCTCAGAAACAACATATTAAAAATCTGTGTTCCTCAGAGATTGGGAAGTACTTTAAAAAAACATTAGAGAAAAATAACTGTCACTTTTCATTCATAAGTCAGCCAATTAAGCACGTGACGAAGTCATTCGTACTTGAAACATTGCACACTGTCTAAGGGGCCCCTGAGAAGCTATAGATTTCAAACTGGAGTTGTTTGGACCTTTCTGAGTCGTGTCCACGGACCCACTGTGAAAACGATGGTATAAATTTTATGTGGGATGCGCTCTATCTTCGCTTCCTGAGCTCCAACGGACCCCAAATTTCACACGGTGACACGTCAAGTGCCCCTTATAGACATACTAAGGAAGACTAAGGCCTAGGATGCAAAAAAGTATTTTTCATTATTTTCAACAGATCTCTCTGCCTGTCATAGGAATCAATGAGGCAGGCTGACTTGTAGGCCCGTGTGCAACAGTATATTCATCAGAGGCTTTAATACTTATCAAGCACCTAGGGCCTCTAAATTCCAGGACCTGACTCGGGGGCCCATGATGATCGAATATCTCAAATTTCAAGGTTGTGCGACCTTCAGAACCCCCTTTCTAGACGTCCCACTTGCCCATTAAACCAATGCAATTCTACAGCGGTTTTGTGGACGGGGTTAAATTTGGTGCTAAGACCTGGGGGCTTCGAATGCTTCATCGTTGGACCCTCAGAAACATCATATTAAAATCTGTGTCCCTCAGAGATCAGGAAGTACTTTAAAAAAATCTAAAATATATTATAGAAAAATTAGTCACTTTTCATTCATAAGTCAGCCAATTAAGCACGTGTCCACGGACCCACAGTGAAAACGAATGGTATAAATTGTATGTGGGATGCGCCCTAACTTCGCTCCCTGACCTCCAATGGAGCCGAAATTTTGCACGGTTGCACATCTTGTGCCCCTTGATCACATACTAAGAGGGCAGACTTCTCCAGTAATGGTTTTTTTTTCAAACTTCAAAATATGCCTTTTTAAGGGTGTGGGCAGACACAGCGGGCACCAAACACGTGGCCCGTGATGACACAGAGTGTAAATACCTATTTGGGAAAAATAGTTGGTTAGGGGACAAATAGTGGGTCCGTGGGACTCTGGGAGCGTGGTCCGAATGGTCAGGGGGTCTCAGGGGTCATTTGGGGAAAATAGTTGGTTAGGGGACAAAAAGTGGGTCCGTGGGACTCGGGGGTGTGGTCCGAGTGGTCAGGGGGTCTCAGGGGTAATTTGGGAGAAATAGTTGGTTAGGGGACAAAAAGTGGGTCCGTGGGACTTGGGGGGCGTGGCCTGAGTAGTCAGGGGGTCTCAGGGATCATTTGGGAGAAATAGTTGGTTAGGGGACAATAGTGGTTTCGTGGGACTCTGGGGGTCTCAGTGGTCAGTTGGCTGACCACCTGCAGCTCGAAGTAGCCCACCTATATGCGTCCATTTGCCCATTAAAACGGGACCCCCGAGCATTACCCCGGAAAACCCCCCAAAAGCGTAAAATGTCCATTCGGCCTATAAGCCACATGGCAATCGGGCGGTACACGTACCTGGTATCGTCCCTCGCATCCATGATGCGAACAATGGCAAATAAAATGAATGGGACAATTTCCATGAACCCTCTAATTTCCCTTACCTTATTCAGTGTGTTCCTGGCCTGATTGTACAAGACTTTATCCCCACCTCTGTAAGCATCCTTTTTGGCCTGACAAAGCTGCCTGAGTTCTGCTGTAAACCATGGTTTGTCGTTGTTAAACGTTAAATAAGTCTAAGTAGGAATGCACATATCCTCACAGAAACTGATATATGATGTAACAGTATCTGTGAGCTCATCCAGATTGGTGTCTGCAGCCTCAAAAACACTCCAATCAGTGCAGTCAAAGCAGGCTTGTAGTTCCAGCTCTGCATCATTGGGCCATCTGTTTACAGTCCTTACTACAGGCTTAGCAGATTTTACTTTCTGTCTGTAGTTTGGAAGAAGATGAACCAGACAGTGATCAGAGAGTCCCAAAGCTGCTCTAGGGACAGAGCAATATGCAGCCTTTATTGTTGTGTAGCAATGATCCAGTATATTTCTGTCTCTGGTGGGGCATGTAAAGTGCTGTTTGTATTTGGGCAGTTCATGTGTGAGGTTTGCTTTGTTAAAATCCCCAAGAATAATAATAACTGTGTCCGGGTATTGTTGTTTCGTGTCTGTGATCTGATCAGCCAGCTGTTGCAGCGCTGCGCTCACACACACCTTTGGCGCAATATAAACACTCACCAGAATAAATGAAGAAAACTCCTGCGGCAAGTAGAAAGGCTTACAGTTAATAAAGAGTGCTTACAAATTAGGACAGCACATCTTCTTTAACGTTGTTACATCTGTACACCAACTTTCATTGATGTAAAAGCATGTTCCACCGCCTCTCGTTTTCCCCGTTAATTCCGTGATGCGATCTGCTCTGAACAGCCGAAAGCCCGGCAGATGTAACACACTGTCCGGAATGGCTTCACTCAGCCAGGTTTCTGTGAAGCACAAGGCAGCAGAGGTTGAAAAGTCCTTGTTTGTACAGGTGAGGAGATGTAGTTCGTCCGTTTTGTTAGGAAGAGGTTCTGAGTCAAAAAGTTACTGTAGCCTACATGATTACTGTCATGAATCCTGACTTTGTTGTTCCTCCCGCTCACCACCAGAGGGCTCCATCACCTGGGGTTTGACTTTAACTCCCTGGACTCCATTTCCCATTATTCCCGTACCTGTCAATGATTACCTGTTCACCTGTTCCAATTCACTCAGCTATTTAAGTCTCACTCTCACTCGCTATCATTGCAAAGTCTTGTTTTGCTCTGGCTGACATTTCTGAGCATTTTCTGAGGTTATTGTATTAAATGTGTATTATCCTGGACTGTTTCACCCTTTTTTTGATCCATTGCTGCCTGCCTACCATTACTGCCTTGTTTACCTGGAAATAACCTGTGATTGTCTGCCGCCTGCCCCGACCTCTTGCCTGTTTCTTATATATCCCTCTGGACTGCCTTTGATATTACTGCTGCTGATGATTGACCCCTGCCTGTCTGTATTACTACGTTTATTATTATTAAAAGCTGCAAATGGATCTCAACTCCATTGACTAATCATTACAATTACTCTATCAGACATGAAATGTCCTGTTTGTGTTGAAGTCTGTCCTGGTTATGACTAATGATGTACGTGACACAGATAAGGTACAGGTACTTCTTGCAGTAATGTATAGTGATGTTTGTGCACCCAACTGTACAAAGCCTGTCAGACGGAGTATCAACCTCTTGATGTTTGAGTACCAAGAAGACAAATGGCAGGTATGTATGTGGAATGTAGGCTAATCCATTTCAATATTATTAACTGTCAAACCTCCCTTGTACTTGCCAGTTTATTATAAATCTAATGTAGTCTAATACAACAGCCCTGCAATAAATGTTAACATTATAACCTTGCTGAGGTTAAGTTTTTTTTATGTAATCTGTTTTTGAGAAGTGTGTGTCCATCCCATTTATATGAATTAGGATAGACTAAATATTAGAAACACCTCTCAGTATAACCATTACATTCAACAGCACCACAAACTACAGCTGACACAAAAAATAAATCAACACCTCTATAAAACATTAAATAAATATTTTATACAATATTAAACTGCATTCATTTTTATCTAGGTGTACCAAGTAAACTGTCAAGTCTACATATAAATGCTTAAACAGGTTAACATAAAAGCATAATGATTAGACAAATGTACAAAGCTAGAGAGACATGCTAATATGGCACGTCTCCTCTCCATTCTTCACCGCATCCTGGCTTTTCTTTGACGGATTCGCCTCCTCAGGTGGGCAGCCTCCTCTTCAGCTTCTTTATAAAGTGTAGCAATGGCAATCCGGGTCTGATCCATTTAGATGCTTTTTGTCTAATTTTCTAATGTCTGATGTCCAATTTTGTTTCTCCTCATTCATTCATTCACCAGTGTCCACAACAACAACCTTTTTCCCGCCACTGGCTTTATATATTAGGCTACAGAACACTCAAAATATATACATATTAATATTTTTTAAATGAAAACGAAAAGAGGCAGGGTTGTGTTTTATATCATATTTCATTTTATTGTAAATATACAGTGAAGATAACTGGAGTAGGCACGTATTGCCAAGACCAGCTGAGATGGTAACGTCATCAAGTACGCTGCTGTTCCAATTGCTGAATGACCGTACTGCATCCTCCCATCCTCGAGAGTTTGTACTCCCAACTTAGTCAAACTTGCCATGTCCGAACTACCAAGTATACAAGTCTGAACTTGCCATACTGGTATTGAGAAATGCCCTGTGTCATCTGATTGAAGTCAAGTTAATTTTTATTTGTATAGTGCTTTTCACAACATCGTTTCAAAGCAGCTTTACAGAAAATTAGGCTGTAACAGAAAATAATGGTGTGATGTATTTAAGTCCTCAGTGTGTAGTTTAAATGAATAACGCAATTAAAAATCATGAAGTCTTGAAGTCTATCCCAAATGCACACTTTTTATGACTCATGCACCCTCATGGACTTGCTAACTAGTGCCCCATCAGTCTGCACTCACTTATGTCACCAAAGTCTGGACTTGAAGGAGGACCACAAGGGTGTAGGGTGCCATTTGGGACAGGGCCTATATATTTATATAATTAAATCACAGCCTTTTCAGTTAAATAATCTCTAAGAAATAATGTGATTGTAATTTGTGTGCTGAATTTGTTTACAGAATGACATTCGTATGTAAGATGTTATCGGTTTTTGGTATCACAAGAACAAGTACATGACCTCGGTATCGGACCCGATTCCAATACCAGTATCGGTTTCAGGACATCACTAGAAGAGACTATTGGGCATTTTGTCATGCAGCTCTGTAGAGTTGCATTGAACTGAGTTGGTGAAAATTTCTCCAAAAAGTTTTGTTTGCAATAAAAATGATATACGCTATTGGACATTCCTCATTGCTCTTTTTTCAGTCTCTAATTAATCTATTTGTATTTTTAGTTTGGTTAACTGAAACTAGTCAGGGATTTCTAATTCCCAGCATGCTTTGCATGGCACTCGACAGGGAGAGTACATGTTAAAATGAAATGTTATTTAATGTGTTTTTGTGCAAGATGAATGTAAAGGGGGGAGACTTGTTAGTGTTTAATGTTTTGTTGTGTTATTTAGAGTTTAGAGTTTATGTTATGTTTGAGTTTTGAGGGTACAGTGGACCTTGAGTTTAGGTTGAGAACTGGTTTAAAATGTTTATTATGCTTTACTCATTTAGCAATTGCTGTGCTAATGAAACCATAGTGTTTCCAATTAGCATGCATTCAGCATGCTAGCATTTACTGTACTAGCTTGTTTATAATGGAAAGAGATTAAAGTCAATGTAACATGTCTAATTAATTCTACTTGAAGTATTTTAATTGAGATTACATGGTAATTTTAAGTTCAGCCAAAAAGTTCAATTTAAAGTTAAGCGTCATCAGAATGTATGAGTTAGCTTACTCAGAATCAAAATCAGAAGCAGAATTAGCTTTATTGCCAAGTATGCTTACACATACAAGGAATTTGTCTTGGTGACAGGAGCTTCCAGTGTACAACAATACAAAACCAGCAGCAAGACATATATAATAATAAAAAATAAAAAATAGTTATACACATACGTACATACACACACAGACACATACGTAGTGCAATCTGATACAAATCTGTTATCTGTTATGTACAGTGCAAATACAAATCTGTTATGTACAGTGCAAATGTTTTTTTTTTATTTTTTGTTTTTCTTTTCAGAGGAATGAAATGGCAGAAGAGGTTGGATGTGTTGGATAAATATTAAAAAAGACTAAACTGTGTATTGCACATAGTTATTGCTCAATGGGGCAATTTAACTGTTCATGAGATGGATAGCCTGAGGGAAAAAACTGTTCCTGTGCCTGACGGTTCTGGTGCTCAGAGCTCTGAAGCGTCAGCCAAAAGGCAACAGTTCAAAAAGGTAGTGGGCAGGGTGAGTGGGGTCCAGAGTGATTTTTCCAGCCTTTCCTCACTCTGGAAGTGTATAGTTCTTGAAGGGGGGGCAGGGGGCAGCCAATAATCCTCTCAGCAGTCCAAATTGTCCTTTGTAGTCTTCTGATGTCTGATTTCATAGCTGAACCAAACCAGACAGTTACTGAAGTGCAGAGGACAGACTCAATGACCGCTGAGTAGAGCTGTATCAGCAGTGCCTGTGGCAGGTTGAACTTCCTCAGCTGGTGAAGGAAGTACAACCTCTGCTGGGCCTTTTTCACAATGGAGTCAATGTGGGTCTCCCACTTCAGGTCCTGTGAGATGGTAGTGCCCAGAAACCTGAATAACTCCACTGCTGCCACAGTGCTGTTTAGAATGGTGAGGGGGGTCAGTATTGGGGTGTTCCTCCTAAAGTCCACAATCATCTCCACTGTTTTGAGCGTGTTCAGCTCAAGGTTGTTTTGACTGCACCAGACAGTCAGCTGTTCAACCTTCCTTCTGTATGCAGACTCATTGTCATCTCGGATGAGGCCGATGACAGTGGTGTCGTCTGCAAACTTCAGGAGCTTGACAGAGGGGTCCTTGGTGATGCAATTGTTGGTGTACAGGGAGAAGAGTAGTGGGGAGAGCACACATCCCTGGGGGGCACCAGTGCTGATTGTACAGGTGCTGGAAGTGAATTTCCCCTGTCTCACAAGCTGCTGCCTGTCCATCAGAAAGCTGGTAATCCACTGACAGATAGACATGGGAACAGAGAGTTGGTGTAATTTATTCTGGAGTATAGCTGGGATGATGGTGTTGAAAGCCGAACTGAAGTCCACAAAAAGGATCCTTGCATATGTCCCTGGTCTGTCCAGATGTTGCAGGATATGATGCAATCCCACTTCCACAGACCTGTTTGCTCGATAAGCAAATTGAAGAGGATCTAGAAAGGGTCCAGTGATGTTCTTCAGGTGGGCCAACACCAGTTTCTCAAATTATTTCATGACCACAGACATCAGCGCGTCAGGTCTGTAGTCATTTAAGTCCTGTGATTTTATTTTTTTTTGGGACAGGAATAATGATTGAGCGTTTGAAGCAGCATGGGACTTCACACTGCTCCAGTGATCTATTGAAGATCTGTGTGAAGATGGGGGCCAGCTGGTTAGCACAGGATCGAAGACACGCTGGTGAGACGCCATCTGGGCCTGAAGCTTTCCTCGTCTTTTGTTTCCAAAAGACACGGCTCACATCATCTTCACAGATCTTAAGTGCAGTTTGAGTAGCAGGAGGGGAGAGGAGGGGGGTTGCAGGAGGTGTTGGTGTTTGTGTGAAGTGAAGGTCAGAGTGGGTGTGGGGTGTGAGATTGTGCCTTTCAAATCTGCAGTAGAACACATTCAGGTCGTCAGCCAGTTGTTGGTCCACCACAGGGTTGGGGGTAGGATTCCTGTAATTTGTGAGTTGTTTCATGCCACTCCACACTGATGCAGGGTCATTAGCTGAAAACTTGTTTTTCAGCTTCTCAGAGTATCTTATTTTAGCCACTCTGATTTCCTTGTTCATTGTGTTCCTGGCCTAATTGTACAAGACTTTATCCCCATCTCTGTAAGCATCCTCTTTGGCCTGACGAAGCTGCCTGAGCTCTGCTGTAAGCCACGGTTTGTCGTTGTTGAACTTTAAATAAGTCCTAGTATGAATGCACATATCCTCACATAACTGATATATGATGTAACAGTATCTGTGAGCTCGTCCAGGTCTGTGGCTGCAGCCTCAAAAACACTCAAATCCGTGCAACCAAAGCAGGCTTGTAGTTCCCGCTTTACTTCATTGGTCCATCTCTTTACAGTCCTTACTACTGGCTTGGTTGATTTTAATTTCTGCCTGTAGGTTGAAAGAAGATGAACCAGACAGTGATCAAGTTAAGAGCAATTAACATACATGTATAGTACAAAACAAAAATCTGAATGTTCTACTAACTTACTATTATTATGTGCAATACAGGAGTTTATTAACTTAAAAAATTCTGTAATGGATTGCCTCAAATTTTTTGAGTTCTGCTAACTCATTAGAGTTTACAGTTATGATATTCTGTCCTAAAATAGTTTGTCTTACAATGTCATTTTTTATTTCTGTGTTAAAAATATGTATATAAGCCATTTGGAGTGTAAAATACAAGTTGAGGTGTTAATAACACACACAATTTTGGTCTAGTAAAAAAAAACATTTAGCCAGGTGTGCACTGACTGTTATATGCAATAAAGCATATATGGTGTGAAAGGGGTTTGTAGAATAGCTTATGGAGGTGTAACAGCAGCAGAGATCCACAAGACATAAACTCAGGTGATTGCATGGTGGCCACAGTTAAAGGAAGTGAAACAAAAGTGAATTTTTCAGACTGTCACAAAAATGTATCAAGATTGAAAAATTAGATAATTCAATGTTATAAAATTCTTCATATCAAATCTATTCCCCCCAATTAAGAAAAACAATGTATTTGTTATATGCCCCTGCAACAAGGTGGCTTTTTCCCCCAAATACTATCTTTTCACTAATTGGACAGTTATTGAAATATTTTGATTGGATCACCTTGAACAAAACTGATAATGACAAAATAAATACATTTCAGGGATTTTCATTAGCAACATAAATTTGCACCATTTTAAAAATGATTAAATATTTGTTCAAATGACCTTAAAACCAACTTTTTAGACATTGCACATGATGACCTCATGGATCAGGAAAATTTGCAGTGTATAAAGACAAACTGGTGTTTAGGAAAGTGCTGTGGGAGTTTTCGTTGCTATTTAGTGTTTTGGGAGATAACAAAATCAAAAGTGCCTTTAGTGGGCCTTTAGTCCCATTGTAACCTATTCTATTAAAAATTCAACAACAGTGTATAAACAAATGCATCACAATTGGCAACTGTTACCAATTTGACTGTTGTGTCAGCAGAGCTACAGTATGTACCATAAAGATTCAAAAAGCCTTAATGGCATGTTAAAAATTGGCATTGCCAAAACATTAAACAACATTGCATATGATATACATATATATATATATACTGTATATAAGCCAAAACAGACCAAAGTGGCAGGATCATGACAGGAGCACCCATTCTTCCATCTAAACCCTGCACAATTGAATATTTCAGTTGGGAGAGTTGGGAAATGTAATGCATTCATTTTTGTGATTAATAGTTGAAGGTTTAATACTTAAAAAAATTATAAAATGAAATAATGCAATTAATGCCATATATGTTTTTTTTTTTGTTGTTTTGGCCAAGATCTTGTATTGATGACGAGAGAGTCGAACCACTCCATAAAGTCTTCTCCAGCACATCCCAAAGACTTTCAATGGGGTTAAGGTTAGGACTCTGTGGTGGCCAATTCATGTGTGAAAATGATTCCAATGCCATAACACTCCCTCAAGAGGCTTGTACAGTGGGCATTATACATGACAGGTACATAACTTCATGCCCATCACTTTGGAATAGGGTAAATCTTGACTCATCAGCCCACTTGACCTTTATCCATTGCTCCACAGTCCGATCTTTCTGCTCCCTAGCAAATTGAAGTTGTTTTTTCCGATTAGCCTCACCATCAAGTGGCTTTCTTGTGGCCACACAGTGGTTTAGTCCCAATCCTGTTCTCGTCGCATTGTGTGTGTGTGGAAATACTCTTACTTTCATTATTAAACATAGCCATGAGTTCTACTGTTGATTTCTTCCGACCACATTTCTTCCACAAAGCTGGCAGTTCACCATTATCCTTCCAGGTTTTAATAATGTGTTGGACAGTTCTTAACCCGATTTCAGTATTCAGCAATCTCCTTAGTTGTTTTATAATAATTTGCCCCTTCTGAAACACAGTAACTTCTTTTCCAATACCACAGGATACGTCTTTTGACATGGTTGTTTAAGAAATGAGAAGCTACACACTGCATCAATTAGGGTTAAAAGAATTGTTGCCAGCTGAATCATATTAATCACTGCAATAATGATCCAGTCAAAGCCTCTTAAGTATCTGCTTATTTAAATCCAAACGGCAAGGCAGTGTAATTTTCCAGGAGGAACACGCTCGACTCGACTGCACATCCTAGCACAGAAACTGATTGTGTGGAGCAGTGGACGCTTATTCATTACGCCTGTCCCAGGCATAATAAACATGGGTCTGAGCAGAGAATGGAGACTTCAACCGCAAGTGGTGAGCCAGGTTTGGGAGAGATATGGTCAAGCTGCCGTACCTCTTCGCATTGCCCGAAAACACTCACTCACTGTCATTTTAACCAGTATCAAAAGAAAAAAAAATTATAGAGAGAGAGCCAGTGTGGGTGAGAGACTGAACAGCATCTAGAGAAAATAATTGAGATTTTAATCTCCAGCAAATCACACATTCAATTTGTTTTACTGTATATCTGTATGTATAGTGTCTAATAATGCATTGACAACATACACTTAATGAATGAATGAATGAATGAATGATTGAATGAACATAAGTTTATCTTGCCAGCTTGATATGAATCTGCCCATTTGATCCTATTATTTAAAAAGTCCACTGGAAAACGCCAGAAGATTTTGCCAAACTTTTAATTACAGCATGTCCACAAATGTTATGGCATGTATCTTAAGTCAATGATGATTCTTGCAAGTTATTTGAATCAGAATCAGAATAATAATGAGCTTTATTGCCAAGTATGCTTACACATACAAGGAATTTGTCTTGGTGACAGGAGCTTCCAGTACACAACAATACAAAAACAGCAACAAGACTTAAAAAAATAAAATAAAAATTGAATAAAAAATAGATAAATATTGAAAAGAAAAAAGTATATATAGAATACACAATAGACTCTATATATATATATATACACACATACATATACACACACATACATACACACATACACATACACACATTCCCACATACATACATATACATACATATACACATATATACACATATACATATATATGAATATATATACATACATATACATACATACATACATACATACACACACACACACACATACACATACGTAGTGCAAATCTAAATACAAACATATGAGACAACATATGAAGTAAATATATTTATGATTTCATTTTAAAGTTATTTTTAATGTACACTGTACCATCATTAATAGCGATTAATCACAGAAAAAATATGTGATTAGTTAAACATTGTAATAATTTCACAGCCCTAATTTCAGTCTCTGCAGTCATTGGGAACAAAGGCAGAGCTTTTATAACATTAAAAAATCCATTACCCACTGCACGCTGCCTAAGTCTAATTATAAGGTCTGAGGTCTGTATAAATGCAATTATTTAAAATGGTTTCATTTTATTATTAAACAGTTTTGCAGGTGCACTTATCACCTTTCACCAAATCAACTTCAAGAGCATGAATTTTGGTCCAAAAGAAAAATATAAGTTTCTTTCCTTTTTTTTTTTTTTTTTTTTGTGCTATCCAATTTTTCTCTAACTGTATCAAACCTAAACAGCAAACAGAAGAGCTTAAAGATTACCAACAACATCTGCTGCTTAAAGAAAAACAACTATTGATTAGATGTATTAGGCGAATGAACATATGGCCTGAAATTGCAATTAGTATGTTGTCCTTATGGGTGAGAGTGTGCTGATGTTTTCTAACTGTTCTGATCAGAGCCGTATGCCACCCTGACATCAAATTTACAGCACTCATGAGGCCCTGCAAAATGAAAGCTGAGGTTACAAAACTAGAGCTAACTTCATAATGCAATATATAAACAATTACATTTGTTACAATTACAACAACTAAAATTCTAGCAAAATTCCAATAATGGAATATGGAATAAGAACTAGTTTGAAAATAAGATTTAACTGAATAGTTCAACAAAAATGAAAATTCTGTCATCATTTAAAACCTGACCTTATCCCTAACCCTTGAACACAAATTAAGTAATTTTGAAGAATGTTCACGCTGCTCTTTTCCATGCATTGAGGAAATACACTAACCAGGGACTGTAAAGCTCCAAAAAGGACAAAAATGTACCAAAAAATGTAACAAAATTAAAAATATTGAATCACATTACTATACCCACATTTTTGCTAAATTAATTTTATGTGGCTCATTTTACATATCACGGCAGTTTCCTGGTAACATTAGCTTTAGAGGAGCTACGACAACAAAGACTTTTATTCCCTTTCACACAAATCACAAGTAAATGCCAGATGATCAGCTCATAAACACTTAATTTTCACTGTTCCTCACACAATGCTATCTTCTTATGACATGTAAAAACTTTTAGTATAGCGCATGACTTGTCAGGCAAAACATTTAAATGTTTGAATTACATAATCAACTACACTTAAAAGTTTGTTTAATCGTGATAAAATTGCGCTGTAGTATTTGATGCATATACATTTCAATAAACGTTCTATATTCTCAACTCCAGATGAATAGACAAATGTTCATGAAACCTCGTGATTATCCTAATATTACAAACAATTACTGTTAAACATCCCTAATAAGAATAAGTAGAGACGCTGGCACACTGCTAAACATTCCAGTTTATTGACGTTTCAAACCGATTTGGGCTTCGTCAGGTCAAACACACTAATCGTACATTCGCTTCTAAATTATATACACTTCTTTTTTCATAGGAGGAGATAAAAATGGGTGGAGTAAACCATCACCAGATGTAGTGAAAACATTCGCAAAGGAACATTTTTTTTTTTTTTTCAAAAAACAGGAAAATATTCTACATGTTTTAATCTATACAAAACACAAGCAAATTTTTTACATACCTTATAAACATTAAATTGGTGCAAACAGATGCACAGAAATTCAAACAGATGTGATCCAAAGAAATCAAAAAACTTTTTATATACTACATTTTTTACATATCCACCAAATTCAAAATCACAAAAAATGGTTTTATGTCAAGCCTGGTTCAAGCCTTTTGGAGTCAGTGTTTGTAAAAAATAAATATAATAAGTTTCTCTCCTAAGTAAAAGGTTATTCATGTCTCCTCTTCTTGGGATTCTAACTTTTTCAATCCCTGTGTGCCTTAATGAAGACACAGGATGGTTTGCTTCTTTAAAATGTACAGCTACTGGGCTGTGTTGGTCCTGGTTCCAAATATCTTGCCCACATAGGAAAGACCACAGGGACATTTGATCAGATAAATAAAAAATGTTGTTGAGCATGTTATTCCCTTAATTTTTATAGTTTTCCCAGAAATTGACTGGGTATATGTGTTACATTTCTGAGTAAAATTGCATTGGGCACATGATCCACAGTGATAATTTCCATCAAGTACATGATCTAAAAAAGTTTCACTGTGTATAAATCATGAATTATGGCATTTTATATGTCTGATTTTGAAGTATGAATATGTGTATTTATTAAACATTTTATAACTTGTTCACTATTTGGCCACAACGACTAAGCTACACAATAAAAGACAGGTCCTGATTCCAATTGTGGGAAGAGGGTGTGTGTGTGAATAAAACAGACAACAAGCAACGATGTGAAATAAAGTTTAGGTGTATTAATATTATTTACATTGAACTATATAAGTCTTTGAAAATATATAGTCTCTCTTAGGGGCAAAGCAAAGGAATAAAACCACGTTACAATATTGCAGAGTATAAGAGAGTCCAAGTGCAACTATTCCAAGGTGTATATACAAAAAGAAGGTGTAAATCCAATAGTGTTGTGAATGTCCAGAAATGTTGTACAGTCCAGCAGAGGTTAAAGTCCATTAGTCTTAAAACAGTCCTGAACCAGCAATGATTATTGACCAAACACAAATAGTCATCTGGTGTGCCTTATATACACAATGTGATGTGACAGGAAGTAAAACATTTTAAATACATTTCATACACACATCTCCTCCTCTGGAGTCAGCAGTACTTCAAGTCGCTGCAAGCCACTCACATCCCGGGCAACCTCAACACTACAGCGGACATGCTGTCACGACAGGTTACCCTCAGGGGAGAGTGGAGACTCCACCCTCAGGTGGTCCAGCTGATTTGGAGTCAATTCGACAGGCACAGGTGCACCTGTTCACCTCCCAAGAATCCTCCCCACTGCCCGCTCTGGTACGCCCTGACCGAGGCCCCCCTCGGCATAGACGCGTTGGCACACAGCTGGCCCACAAGCATGCGCAAATATGCGTTTTCCCCAGTGAGCCTGCTTGCACAGGCCCTGTGCAAGGTCAGGGAGGACGAGGAGAAGGTTGTACTGGTAGCACCCTACTGGCCCACCCAGACGTGGTGCTCAGACCTCATGCTCCTCGCGACAGCTCCCCCCTGGCGAATTGCTCTGAGGAAGGACCTTCTTTCTCAGGGACAGGGCACCATCTGGCACCCGCGCCCAGACCTCTGGAATCTCCATGTCTGGCCCCTGGATGGGATGCGGAAGACCCAAGCGATGGTAGACACGATCACTCAGGCTAGGGCCCCCTCTACGAGGCACCTGTATGCCTTTAAGTGGCGTCTGTTCGCTAAGTGGTGTTCTTCCCGACGCAAAGACCCCCAGAGATGTGCAGTCGGATCAGTGCTTTCCTTCCTGCAGGAGAGGCTGGAAGGGAGGCTGTCCCCTTCCACCTTGAAGGTGTACGTTGCTGCCATAGCAGCACACCACAATGCAGTCGACGGTAAGTCCTTAGGGAAGCACGACCTGATCATCAGGTTCCTAAGAGGCGCCAGGAGGCTGAATCCCTCCAGACCGTGCCTTGTTCCCTCATGGCATCTCTCCATAGTTCTTCAGGGTCTACAGAGAGCCCCCTTTGAGCCTTTGCAGTCAGCCGAGCTTAAGGCACTCTCCTTGAAGACTGCCCTCCTGACTGCGCTCACTTCCATCAAGAGGGTAGGTGACCTGCAAGCGTTCTCTGTCAGTGAAACGTGCCTGGAGTTCGGTCCAGGTTACTCTCACATGATCCTGAGACCCTGACCGGGTTATGTGCCCAAGGTTCCCACCACCCCTTTAGGTACCAGGTGGTGAACCTGCAAGCGCTGCCCCAGGAGGAGGCAGACCCAGCCCTGTCGTCTCTGTGTCCGGTGCATGCTTTACACATCTATTTGGATCGCATGCAGAGCTTTAGAATCTCTGAGCAGCTCTTTGTCTGCTTTGGTGCACAGCGGAAAGGAAGCACTGTCTCCAAGCAGAGGATTGCCCACTGGCTCATTGACGCCATAACTATGGCATATGTCGCCTAGGACATGCTGCCCCGGTAGGGCTACAAGCCCATTCTACCAGGGGTGTAGCGGCTCCCTGGGCCCTGGCCAGGGGTGCCTCTCTAACAGACATTTGCAGAGCAGCAGGCTGGGCAACACCCAACACCTCTGCAAGGTTCTACAACCTCCGGGTGGAACTGGTTTCATCCCAGGTAGTGGCACGCAACACAAGCGGATAAGCCCGGGATAGCTGGCTGGGTGTATCGCTTGCACATAGCGCTCTCCACCTCCCTTGGAGCTGAAGATGTGCGCCATTAATTCCCAGTAGTGTTCACAAACTTTTTTTCCCTGGTTGACTTCCTCCGAGCCCTGTGGCAGTTGAGTGTTCGGAGAGACTCGCTGCCGGCCCAGTACATGCACTAACTAAGAGCCCTGTTCTGGGGTAGGTGCTCCGCATGTGGCGGTTCCCTGTAAGGCTAACCCCATGCGATTATATATCTTCCGCTAATTCGTTTCCCTGTTGGCAAATTTCGTCTTCCTTGGGCAGAGCCCCTCTGCTCCAGTCTCCATGTTTGTAGTAACTCCTCCCCCATTGGGCAGAATCTACCTTGAAGACTCCCCACATGGTTGGATAGACCATGTGACGTATTTTTCCACTTAAATACCCCCCCCCCCCCTTTGGGCGAGGTGTGGTCTCTGCGGTGCCTTCCCCTTGGGAGGGACACCCCCCGACTAGACCTGGCGGCCCAGTCGGATAATCCCCCTTTTTTAGGGAGTGGAAAAAAAGAAGGGGAAAAAGGCCACGACTGGGTTAGGCCTGTCTCTATATTTTGGGTAGTCGACTTGTCCCCAAAAAGGGCCGTTCGACACTCATAAATATGTTGGGGGAGGTTACGTGTCGACCTGGTGTGCTGGCTATGAGACACACAGTAGTCTGCCCACCACACACCACCAGTTCACGTAACACAGTTCAGCCAATTGTGGCGTTTCTTATAGGGACCCCTAGTGTCCCTACATCGACACAATGTCGAGTGAGTGACAGATAGGGAACATCATGGTTACTTGTTCCCTCCATCAGGGAATGGAGGTTACACGAGACGTTGTGTCCCTCCTGCCACAACGCTGAACTACCCGCTGAAATGGCCGGACCTTATATCGGCTCCTCAGCATAAAACCTGAATGAGTGGTTGCATACCAGCTCCTTTTATACCCGTAGGTCTGGGGAAGTGGCATGCAAATACCACTCACAAATTTTCATTGGCCTTTTATCAAAGACCAGAGGTGTCTCGGGCTCCCAAGAGAGACCCCTAGTGTCACTACATCGACACAACGTCTCGTTCCCTCCATCAGGGAATGGAGGTTACACAAGTAACTATGACGTAAAACATGATCATTTTCCATCATCATTCTGACCCTCTGTCTGAAACGTTCGGTTTTAGGCTGTTTCTCGTTTAAAACTTGAAAGTAAATGCCCACTGTTCTGATTAGATAACGTCATTGCCAGTGCCCCTCGCAGTGTATACTAGTATATGACTACACAGTAATATATTTAATTTCACTCTGCTTCACACATAATATAATTATTCAACTCAAACATATATTCTTTATCTGTTTTTATATTGATTTGATAAGCAGCAGTGATTTTAAAGGTGCACTCATTAAGTTTTTGTTCATGTCATCTTAGACTTACACTGACACCTAATGGCCTGGACTCAGCATCACTCAAACGCAATAATTTTCAGTTAAAGAAGAAAAAATTCTCAATTCACAGTCAGCCATTATTCATTTAATCCATGAGTGAAAGTGTACAATAAGAATCAGAATCAGAATCAGAATGAGATTTATTTCCAAGTATGCTTACGCATACAAGGAATTTGTCTTGGTGACAGGAGCTTCCAGTACACAACAATACAAAACAGCAATAAGACTTTTAAAATTATTAAAAAATTGAATAAAAAATAAATAAATATTGAAAAGAAAATAAAGTATATAAAGAATACACAATAGACAATATATATATATATATATATATATATATATATATATATATATATATATATATATATACACACACACACACACACACACACACACATATACATACAGCTGTGCTCAAAAGTTTGCATACCCTTGGAGAATTGGTAATATATGTACCATTTTTAATGAAAACATGAGTGAGCTGGTAAAACACATTTCTTTTATTTCTTATGGGATTCATGTTCAACTGTAGGTTGTAACAGAATGGCACAATCATAAAACAAAACATGGCAATAAAGAAAAAAATGAAATGACCTCTGTTCAAAATTCTGCATTCCCTTAGTTCTTAATACTGTGTATTGCCCCCTTTAGCATCAATGACAGTGTGCAGTCTTTTGTAATAGTTGTCTATGAGACCCCAAATTCATGCAGGTGGTATAGCTGCCCATTCATCTTGGCAAAATGCCTCCAGGTCATGCAAAGTCTTTGGTCGTCTTGCATGAACCGCACGTTTGAGATCTCCCCAGAGTGGATCAATGATATTAAGGTCAGGAGACTGTGATGGCCACTCCAGAACCTTCATCTTTTTCTGCTGTAACCACTGGAGGGTCAACTTGGCCCTGTGCTTAGGGTCATTGTCATGCTGGAAAGTCCAAGAGCGTCCCATGCGCAGCTTTCAAGCAGAAGAATGCAAATTGTCTGCCAGTATTTTCTGATAACATGCTGCATTCACCTTGCCATCAATTTTCACAAGATTCCTCATGCCTTTAGAGCTCACACACCCCCAAAACATCAGTGAGTCACCACCATGCTTCACAGTGTTGATAGTATTCTTTTCACTATAGGCCTTGTTGACCCCTCTCCAAACATAGTGCTTATGGTTGTGAACATAAAGCTCTATTTTGGTCTCGTCACTCCAAATTACAGTGTGCCAGAAGCTGTGAGGCATGTCAAGGTGTTGTCGGGCATATTGTAACCGGGCTTTTTTGTGGCATTGGCGCAGTAAAGGCTTCATTCTGGCAACTCGACCATGTAGCACATTTTTGTTCAAGTATTGTCGTATTGTGCTCCTTGAAACAACCACACCATCTTTTTCCAGAGCAGCCTGTATTTCTCCTGAGGTTACCTGTGGGTTTTTCTTTGTATCCTGAACAATTCCTCTGGCAGTTGTGGCTGAAAACTTTCTTGGTCTACCTGACCTTGGCTTGGTATCAAGATATCCCCGAATTTTCCACTTCTTAATAAGTGATTGAACAGTACTGACTGGCATTTTTAAGGCTTTGGATATCTTTTTATATCCTTTTCCATCTTTATAAAGTTCCATTACCTTGTTACACAGGTCTTTTTACAGTTCTTTTCTGCTCCCCATGGCTCAGTATCTAGCCTGCTCAGTGCATCCACGTGAGAGCTAACAAACTCATTGACTCATACACAGACACTAATTGCAATTTAAAAAGCCACAGGTGTGGGAAATTAACCTTTATTTGCCATTTAAACCTGTGTGTGTCACCTTGTGTGCCTGTAACAAGGCCAAACATTCAAGGGTATGTAAACTTTTGATCAGGGCCATTTGGGTGATTTCTGTTATCATTATGATTTAAAAAGGAGCCAAACAACTATGTGATAATAAATGGCTTCATATGATCACTATCCTTAAATAAAAGACCATGATCTTTCCATGATCTGTCATATTTTCAAAATCAGTGCCAAAATTTCACAATTTCTGCTAGGGTATGCAAACTTCTGAGCACAACTCTACATACATATACACATACACATACATACATAGACATACTGTGTGTATATATACACAGTATGTATATGTATGTATGTGTATGTGTATATGTATGTACAGTTGTGCTCAGAAGTTTGCATACCCTAGCAGAAATTGTGAAATGTTGGCATACGTATGTACATACACACATACATACTTACATACACACATACGCATACGTAGTGCAAATCTAAATACAAATCGGTTATAAACAGTGCAAGGGAATGTAATGGCAGAAGAGGTTGGATGTGTTTGATAATATAAAAAGACAAAGCTGTATATTGCACATTAATTATTGCTCAATGGGGCAGTATTAACTGTTCATGAGAAGGATAGCCTGAGAGAAAAACTGTTCCTTTGCCTGACGGTTCTGGTGCTCAGAGCTCTGAAGCGTTGGCCAGAAGGCAACAGTTCAAAAAGGTAGTGGGCAGGGTGAGTGGGGTCCAGAGTGATTTTTCCAGCCTTTTTCCTCACTCTGGAAGTGTATAGTTCTTGAAGGGAGGGCAGGGGGCAACCAATAATCCTCTCAGCAGTCCGAACTGTCCTTTGTAGTCTTCTGATATCCGATTTCGTAGCTGAACCAAACCAGACAGATATTGAAGTGCAGAGGACAGACTCAATTACTGCTGAGTAAAACTGTATCAGCAGCGCCTGTGGCAGGTTGAACTTCCTCAACTGGTGAAGGAAGTACAACCTCTGCTGGGCCTTTTTCACAATGGAGTTAATGTGGGTCTCCCACTTCAGGTCCTGTAAGATGGTAGTGCCCAGGAACCTGAATGACTCCACTGCTGCCACAGTGCTGTTTAGAATGGTGAGGGGGGACAGTGTTGGGGTGTTCCTCCTGAAGTCCACAATCAACTCCACCGTTTTGAGTGTGTTCAGCTCAAGGTTGTTTTGGCTGCACCAGACAGCCAGCTGTTTAACTTCCCTTCTGTATGCAGACTCATCGTCATCTCGGATGAGGCCGATGACAGTGGTGTAGTCTGCAAACTTCAGGAGCTTGACAGAGAGGTCCTTGGCAATGCAGTCGTTGGTGTAGAGGGAGAAGAGTAGTGGGGAGAGCATATATACCTGGGGGGCACCAGTGCTTTTTGTACAGGTGCTGGAAGTGAATTTCCCCTGTCTCACAAGCTGCTGCCTGTCCGTCAGAAAGCTGGTAATCCACTGACAGATAGACGTGGGAACAGAGAGTTAGTCCGGAGCATAGCTGGGATGATGGTGTTGAAAGCCGAACTGAAGTCCACAAAAAGTATCCTTGCATATGTCCCTGGTCTGCCCAGATGTTGCAGGATATGATGCAATCCCATGTTGACTGCATCATCCACAGACCTGTTTGCTCGATAAGCATATTGAAGGGAATCTAGAAAGAGTCCAGTGATGTCCTTCAGGTGGGTCAACACCAGTCTCTCAAATGACTTCATGACTACAGACCTGTCACCCTGACATCTGTGGTCATGAAGTCCTGTGATTTTTGGTTTCTTTGGGACAGAAATGATGATTGAGCATTTTAAGCAGCAGGGAACTTCACACTGCTCCAGTGATCTATTGAAGATCTGTGTGAAGATGGGGGCCAGCTGGTTAGCACAGGATTGAAGACATGCAGGTGAAACGCCATCTGGGCCTTGTGCTTTCCTTATCATTTGTTTTTGAAAGACACGGCACACATCATCTTCACAGATCTTAAGTGCAGGTTGAGTAGCAGGAGGGGGAGGAGGGGGGCTACAGGAGGTGTTGGTGTTTGTGTGAAGTGAAGGTCAGAGCGGGTGTGGGGTGTGAGATTGGGCCATTCAAATCTACAGTAGAACACATTCAGGTCATCAGCCAGTTGTTGGTCCACCACAGGGTTGGGGGTAGGAGTCCTGTAATTCATAAACTGTTTCATGCCACTCCACACTGATGCAGGGTCGTTAGCTGAAAACTTATTTTTCAGCTTCTCAGATTGTTATTTTAGCCACTCTGATTTCCTTATTCAGTGTGTTCCTGGCCTGATTGTACAAGACTTTATCCCCACCTCTGTAAGCATCCTCTTTGGCCTGACGAAGCTGCCTGAGTTCTGCTGTAAACCATGGTTTGTCATTGTTAAATGTTAAATAATTCCTAGTATTGATGCACATATCCTCACAGAAACTGATATATGATGTAACAGTATCTGTGAGCTCATCCAGATTGGTGTCTGCAGCCTCAAAAACACTCCAATCAGTGCAATCAAAGCAGGCTTTTAGTTCCAGCTCTGCTTCATTGGTCCATCTCTTTACAGACCTTACTACTGGCTTAGCAGATTTTACTTTCTGTCTGTAGTTTGGAAGAAGATGAACCAGACAGTGATCAGAGAGTCCCAAAGCTGCTCTAGGGACAGAGCGATATGCATCCTTTATTGTTGTGTAGCAGTGATCCAATATATTTCTGTCTCTGGTGGGGCATGTAATGCGCTGTCTGTATTTGGGCAGTTCACGTGTGAGGTTTGCTTTGTTAAAATCCCCAAGAATAATAATAACTGAGTCCGGGTATTGTTGCTCCGTGTCTCTGATCTGATAAGCCAGCTGTTGCAGTGCAGCATTCAAACACGCGTTTGGCGTAAACGAGGAAAACTTCCGTGGTGAGTAGAAAGGTTAATAAAGAGCGTTCCAAATTAGGACAGCACATCTTCTTTAACGTTGTTACATCTGTACACCAACTTTCATTGATGTAAAAGCATGTTCCACCACCTCTTGTTTTCCCCGTTTACTCTGTGATGTGATCCGCTCTGAACAGCTGAAAGCCCGGCAGATGTAACTCGCTGTCCGGAATTGCTTCACGCAGCCAGGTTTCTGTGAAGTACAAGGCAGCAGAGGTTGAAAAGTCCTTGTTTGTGTGGGTGAGGAGATGAGCGGAAGGATTCGCAAGATGAATGCTCGGCAGTGCTGTTCAAAAGCCGCGCCAACGCAGCTTGACCAGCACGCCTGCTCATCTCCCTCACCTGCGTCTCTTGAACAACACAGCCACGCCTCCAACCAAAATGTCCAGCAAAACGTCTGAATATTCGAAAACTGGGAAAAGATTGTCTGGTATATACTGTCGAATGTTCAGCAGTTTGGCTCTGGTAAAACTGACTGGAAAAAGATTACAAAACACAGGACAAACAAACAAAAACAACAAAACAATAGGAGTGCTCCACACCGAGGCGGCCATCCACGGCGCCATCATGATGAAAGGGCGTTTACAGGGCATTTACTGAGATTAAGCAAGTAGTATTTGGCTGGTCATGTGATTCTAACATGGCAGCCCCTATAAGGGGACCCCCTCCATGTAGAATAAAACAGATTTTATAAGGTTACAGATGTGACTGGACACATTTTATGTAAGTGATCATGATTTTATACAGTACATATGTTTCAGAATTACAACTCATTTCTTAAGGATTTCAGGTTTTTAATGAGAAAAAAATTACTAAATGTGTACCTTTAAGCTCAAACCCGACCCAAACCCAAAATTGCTCACTGTCTTTATCATTTTTTCCTACATGAGACACTGAAGAAACAATGAGATGTGATGCAACAGTCAAAGACATTTGTCCAGCATGTGTTTACATAGGAAAACAATGGCAAAACAGAGCAGATGCACACAAAAACATGTTCGGTGTGAATGGCCCCTAACTCATCCGTTCGCACATGTCTGTGAGAGAGAGAGGGGGCATGAAATTCCTACTTGAAAAACGGACCCATACCCGTCCCGAAACCTGACTGGTTCTCATGGCCCGTCGGGTCGGGTTGCAGATCTCTACTTAGCAATAAACGATGGTTTACTGTTTATTACAAACACACTGATAAATGAAAGATTACAAATAAATTGTTTACTTAATGGCATTACTGCAGGGATGCAACATAGTTGGAACTGCCACATCGTTCAATAAAAGAAACATCTCATCTTGCAATAGTAACTTGAACCGTTCTCTCCTTAACAGTGCACCCAAGATGATGATGCATGTTGTGGGCCATGTACATGCAAATGAGCAATGTCTCATGATGTCACAAACACACAGATTTCAAAATGAGACATTTCAGCAGGGTGGTAACCAGTGTTGGGTGTAATCTAATTACAAAGTAATTAGTTACTATGTAATACAGTGTAAGTAATGTAATGCATTACATTTAAAATTATTGTAATCAGATTACAGTTACTGACTTTCAATTAATTTAATTATTTTAAGTACATTATAAGGTTATGCTTATTTCTAGTATATTATTTATGTAGAATATATGAATTGTGGCCCCATAATGAGTCATTTTGAAGGAGAAATGTGAGTTGATGAGTGAATGACTTGTGTGTAACAATGAACAAGAAAGAAATATAGACATTATTTTGAATTTGTTTAGTGGAAAAGGGTTTTAGGAATTAACTTAAAGTAACGTTATTAGTAATGTGATTACTTTTCGACAAAGTAATTAGTAAAGTAATATGATTAAATTAGTTACTTGTAGTGGATTGCTATTTTTTTGTAACTTACCCAACACTGGTGGTAACTATAAATGCTCTTTTTAAACTGGGAAGGAAGTTTTGAGTTCTGAAACTTACAGTATGTTTTTATAGTACAGTTACCGCTTATACTGTATGTCTAAATAGCAAGGAAAATTTTATTGTCCATTTCATGACCCCTTTAAAGTCGTGATTTTTACTCATGTTGTTATAACTGCATATAAATGATTTCTAATGCATTTGTAAATGACTTTTTAGTCATTAAAATGAACCCCTTTATAAACCCTTAACAATTAATGTAAATTTCAATATTTACCTCAGACAAAGCTTTGTATCTTGCCAGCAGTGGTCACTACGAACTGTTGTTGTATGGAAAAGTGTAGAAATTCTTCAAAAATTCTCTTTTCTTATTCCACAGAAAGAAAAAAAAAAAGAAGAAAAAACAGCATATCAGTTAAAAACAACATTGGGGTGAGTAAATGACAGAATTAAATTTTTTGGTTACATATTCTTTAAACATTTGTCATTCTCTGTCTTGGCATCAAGTCCGTTCTGCCTCTACTAGAAACATTAGAACTAGTGGTCGACCGATATGGATTTTTTAATGGCTGATGCCAATATCCAGAGAGCAGGGTGGCCGATAGGCTGAAACAATGCTGATATATCACACAATTGAATATAGTAAATAACAAACATAAAATTGCTAAAAAAAATAATAATACTAAACTCTTATTTATCACTATATTTACTTATTTTTTTGTTTTGTTTGAAACTATATAATATTGTATATTAAATGGTAGATAGCAGTTTCTTCAGATTTCTGTTTAGTCATCAAATTTTAGTAATTTATTTGCACATGAAGAAATTGTTAATATATTAGGAAGAAGGAAATAACAGTACACACAGTAGTTCAGCAACCATGGATAGCAATCATATTTACTCAAAAAATATTGAATCAAACCAATTGTACATACACGGCACAGTGAATAAGACATTTACTTATAGCACACGTGAAGCACTTTTACCTTAGGCTGCATCCGAAAACGTAGGCAGCTGACTTGCTACCTTGCTGCCTTATCAGTTAATAGCTTAATTGACATCTGTTTTGAATAAATGGAACTCTTAAGGAAACTGGTCTCCGAACAGTTTGAAAAGCAACTTATATTCATAGTACCTCCGTATACAGCCTCCGGAGGCAGCATTTTCCTGGTTTCGGACGCAGCTTTGAAGTCGCACTCACACGCTCGTGCGGATCCAGCGTGAGCCTCAATCTCCTGACAGTTTAAATGGGCTGGATCGCCTACTTGGATTGTCACAGACGGACCGTCATGATTTGTGAATGAGAGGAACTTTTGATCTTGATCCTGATGTTTTTTATTCTAGCTGATAGAATACGTGCTTCAGAGGAAGATATTAGATGAGCACTTGATGGGAAGAAAACACTGGATTTTCATGAGGTTCGTGAATGACATCTTTTTAAATGAGATATCTGCATATTTGCAGACAGTATATAACAGAAGTTTTATTGATATTTGCCTTTTATCATTAGAAAAGTTACAGGGAACTGTTGTGGAGAGACTGTTAGAATACATGCTTCAGAGGAAGATTTATGAGTGCTCCACAGGATGCTGGATCTGCTGAAGTTGTGTGAGGTTGGTTTATTACATCTGTTTTAATGAGATATGCACATATTTGCAGATGGTATATGATATTATTTTTATTGATATTTGCCTTTTTATCATTAGACAAGACAGTTGAATGTACTTTAACATTATGAGCTCAAATGCGTCTGCCGCTGCTCTGATATGCAGACCATTTAAATGAGACTGTGTTGCACACCGGTCTATTATTGTAGTAACATGATGGCATGTAACAGCAAAACGAACTGTGACTGGTCGGTTACATGTCTCAGTCGCTTCACATGCAAGCAGGTGATTTTCGGCACCCTCAAGAAAGAAATCGGCCAAATGTGAAAATGTATCACCCGATGCCGATAATTAAAAAAATTCAGAATATTGCCTGATTTATCGGCCTCTGTGATATATCGGTCAACCCACTAATTAGAACATAAAGGATTTTGAAATTACCCACATCTGCATAAAAATTTTATGACAAACTTGCTTTATTGGTTCCAGGTCTGTCTGGCAGCATGACAGAAAGAGGGTTTTTGCCATAGAGATTTGCATGTCGGTTTTGCCATTGGAGTTTTGCCATCCGTTACAGACAGTGGTGGACAAAGTACACTAATCCTGTAGTTGAGTAAAAGTACAGATACCCTGATGAAATATTACACCAGTAAAAGTAAAATTGTTCATTTTAAATTTCTACTTGAGTAAAAGTACAAAAGTATTTGCTTTCAAATGTACTTAAGTATCAAAAGTAAAAAGTACTGGTCTTTTAAAGGGATATTACCCCAAAAATTCTCTCATCCTTTACTCACCCTCACAATGTGTATGACTTTCTTTCTTCTGCAGAACACAAACAAAGATTTTTAGAAGAATATTTCAGCTCATACAATGCAAGTGAATGGTGGCCAGAAATTTGAGGCTCCAAGAACACATTAAGGCAGCATAAAAGTAATCCATATGACTTCATTGGTTATATCCATTCTTGGGGGGCCTGGGTAGCTCAACGAATATTGACGCTGACTACCACCCCTGGAGTCATGAGTTCAAATCCAGGGCGTGCTGAGTGACTCCAGCCAGGTCTCCTAAGCAGGAGGCAACTGAGATTCATCCTCCACCACCTGGATTGAGGTGAGTCACTACGCCACCACGAGGGCTTAGAGCGCATTGGGAATTGGGCATTCCAAATTGGGGAGAAAAGGGGAGAAAAAAAAATTCTTCAGAAGAGATAAGTGTGAGTGAGAAACAGATCAATATTTTAAGTCAATTTTTACTATAAATCTCCACTTTTTGTTTCTTTTGTTTTTGGTGATTCACATTCTTTGTGCATATCGCCACCTTCTGGACAGAATTTATAATAAAAAAGGACTTAAATATTGATCTGTTTCTTACACACACCTATCATATCACTTCTGAAGACATGGATTAAACCACTGGAGTCGTATAGATTACTTTTATGCTGCCTTGATGTGCTTTTTGGAGCTTCAAAGTTCTGGCCACCATTTACTTGCACTGTATGGACCTACAGAGCTGAGTTATTCTTCTAAAGAACTTTGTTTGTGTTCTGCAGAAGAAAGAAAGTCATACACATCTGGTATGGTATGAAGGTGAGTAAATGAAGAGAGAAGTCTCATTTTTGGGTGATCTATCCATTTAAGGATTTTGTTTAATATTTTTTTGCAATTCAATATAATGTATCCTTCTGCTTATATAAATTTAAGGAGAGAGTGGTCTAATGGAGTGGTGTCGTGGCACCGCTTTGTGTCCCTCTTCAGCCAGTCGCGGCCTGTTCGGCATAACGCGGCGGCCCGTTTCAGCTTATCGCCGACCGTTCAGCCCCGTTTGGCAGCCGGCCCACCAGGAAAAGTCCCAGTTCTCCCTATGGCCAGTCCGCCCCTGTGTATAGTAACAAAGTAAAAATACTTTGTAACTGTCAAAAAGAATAGAAACAGAAAAGAATAGAAAAATCCAAAATCTTTCTGCGATTCTTGCGGTTTGCTCTAATCTCTCTTGAAGCCCTGACATCTCCTTTCAAGTGGTAAGTGGGTTTGTTTTCTCTCTTTCCCATGAATGTTGATACCAAATAGCATATATTGATTCCTTTATTGATAAACAACAACAACAACAACAAAACACCATAAAAACTTAAACCAGCCTAAGATGGTTTGCTGGTTTATGCTGGTTTCCAAGCCAGTCCAAGCTGGTCTTTAGCCCAGCCTGACCAGCTGACAAGTGCCCAAAATCAGCAAACCAGATCAACCAGACCAGGCTAGGAGACTAGGGACAAACCAGACAAACTTAGGCTTGTTTAAGTTGCTTTTTTTTTTTTAGCAGTGTCTGCTTAAACTGTGTAGAAAAACACATCACGTCTACTCTGATGTAATGTAAAAGGACAAAATAAAAGAAATAAGGAGGAAAAGAAAAGGAAAACATACATCTGAGGCAGAAAAGGAAGGAGCAATTTGTCCATTGGGAAGAAGGATGACAGCCAATTACCAATGAAAGGATGAGAATGTGTGCATGGCCCCTGTGCAGGGGCACAGTCAAGTTGAGGGCCATATTTTGATTGAGGCAAAACAGGAAAGGCTCACTTGCTTTCTGTCTTCCTCAGAGAAGCTTCATGAAACAGCAGGCAGAGTGAGGCTTCTTATCCTGCTGTTGACAAGACCGCAGGGAATCAGCCCTTCTGCGACGGATTCTTCCTCGTGTAACACTCTGTCTCATCTGATCCTCACAGTGGCGGCGGCGTGTTCAGGGAGGCAGCTCTTTCTCATCTTTTCTTTCATTCCTTGCTCCCCCTGCCAATCCAATGCTGTTCTATTCCCTTTTGTCCAATGTAACACTATCCTCCCCAGCTAATTTAAAAATAAGGCTGGAAAATGTGCTGGAGTTTCAGAAGAAAGCTTCTTTTATGAAGAAATCCCAGTTTCTGGAAGTGAGCACAATTGAGCCTGCACATCTCAAGAGCAAACATGATCTCATTAATACTCATAGGTACACTTTTAGAAATTAAACTCCCTTAAAACTCACTTTTCAAACTCACTAGTTTATTTAATTTGTCTACTTTTAACGTTGTAGTGAGAATCACCCTGGCACCAATTGAAATTAACTGGGCCTCACACAAGACACCAAAGTATGTGGTGATTTTTGATCACACTTCACTTAAGGTGGATGTGTGTGTGATTATTAATACCAGACGGCTCCTCCCTCCATCCATTGAGCACCAACTGAGGAGTTTCACCTTAACAGTAAAAGAATGATCCAAATGGACCATTCAGTAAATACAAATAATGTAAATTGGAGGTAGCTGGTCAACTGAATAATCTTAAGGATTCAAGAGCAGCTTAACCCTTTAGAGCTCTTCTGTATCATCAACGCAAGGAACACACAGTTGTAATAAAATTAGTTTTATTTACAAAAAGATAAACAAGAATAACTAACAAAAACTACAAAATGGTACTAATATGCTAAAAGATCAAATCAATGAATAAGTAAATAAAGTGCATAGGATGGAAAGACTATGACTTTTATCTTATGGAAAGATAAATTGCTGTTTCTCTGTTAATTAATAAGGTGAAAACCTTATTTCTATTTAAACAAATAACTCAAAGTTTATATGCTAGACATCTGATACAGAGGTCATGCAATCTAAAGAACATTAGAAAATCATAAACTGGTCCCTAGAAAAAGGTCTCTGGAAAGAGGTTTAGTAATGATATTTATATTCTCCTTGATCAATTGATGAGTTCGGTGATAACGATGTCTTCCACTGGGGCTCAGATCCACGTTACAGTGGGGAAGGAGCTGGATTCCATTTCACCAGCCTTGGACATGAAGGAGCTGAGAAATTCTGATCTCCTGGAAGCACCGAGAGGGTTCTTGCAATCTGGAACATGCAGATATATAGCCCTTATGTTGGTGCAAGATTCATCATCTGGAACACGCAGATGCATTAAACTTGAAGAGAAGGTTTGCTAAACCTTGTTGCTGTAGTTATCTCCCTGGTAGAGGGATTCCGAACTTGACGTTGCAATAGTCTCTTGTAGTTAGACTTGGTTCTTGATTGATCTTCTTCTGTCTCTTGGATGGAGACTAAGAATGTTGGATGATCTGTTATCCTCTCTCTCATGGAGTGAGACTTAGCATGCTGGATGGTTTGTAATTTGTTACGTCTCCTACCAGTCAGGCCATAGATTCAGAATGTTCTTTATTATTCTGTTATTGCCTCTCTCTCATAGAGTGAGACCAGAACAAAGGTGTTTTAGAAATGTATCCTGTTAATGACCCTCTGGACAGGGACTCAGAACAAAGGTGTGGTCATCCGGAGGATAGTTTTATACCTTCCTTATGACGAGGAGATGTTATTTGTGCTAACTGAAGAACTGCAATTTACATAAACAGTTCTGTGAACAAACATTGAGTGAATGTGTTGCAGTTGGTATCCATGTTAGGGTAAAAGTTTGTGTGTAAAGATTTGTCTTTGTGGCCTCTTTGTTTCAGCTTTTGCCACATGCTAAGTTAATGCTGCTTTGAGAGGTCTTGAAGAATTTTATGGTCCTACTCACCTCTGGCCTTAGGATGGGGGTGCTAAGAAACCACTCATGGACCAATGAGAAGTCTTTTCCAATGTGTTGGAAGGTCTTTCCTGCCTTGTGAGGGGTGTCTGGCAGTTGTCCGAGCAGCTTATCTGATGGCTGTGCTTGATATTTGTTTGTGTTTGTCCTGCAATGGAGCAACTTTTCTTTGCCTTGAAAGTTAGAGAGGGGCTCTGCCATAAATTGGCTCATGGAATGTCATCTGGTCCGATTGTTCACCACAATGTCCAACAGCAGCCCTCTACATTGCCAGTAAATCACTCGCAGAGATGACCAAACTTAATGCTTTGCGACTAAAAAAATTATCTGTTATTAGCACTGGGTAGTAAATATTCAGATTTGACTAGCCAGTGATTGAGTTGTGTAGTAACCTTAGCACCGAGATCCTTTCACTGCAATGCTATGTCTCATGAGCACACACTCTAAGGAAATGTACCTTATTTGGTTGCAGTGGGTCCTGAGTTGGCGTGGATCGCGGTGTCACCATCACTTTACAGTAGTTGAACCATGATATGCTACGATAAAATTTACATTGCATTTATAAATGTCAATTATGATTTTGCTTAAACTTTTCCCCAGACTGTTTTTTACAACATTATTCGTTTTACAGCATGGCTACAGACTAGTGTAATGAGCCTGTTGGAAAGTGTTGCAAAACTCGAGAGCTTGTAGATTTGAATTTGAGAACTTGTTTAAATACTTATTTGTTCACATAAGTCAGTGCACATAATGCAAGTAAATTTTTCTTTCCACACTCTTAATTTTCATTTATTGTCTCTTTTAATCAGGGTCAAAGTCATCACTGAAAATGTAATTTAGAAATTCAGATGATAGTGTAATTCATATTAAAAGCAGTCTCAAATTCTTAAACTGTACACTTAAGCCACAGAAAATAATTATTTTAACTGAATTTAATCAAAATAATTAACTGTACTGACATTTAATTGTCTTATTAATGGTAAATAATGTTAAAAAATTAACAGGAGGCATTAGAATAAGTGGTCAAATATTTTACTACAGGGCTAACATTAGCTAACAAATACAATATTTGATCATCAGCCATCTATTCGTTATTTTTCTGGACTTCAGTGTGTTTTCAGTGTGTTTTGCCTTTTATAAAACGCCTGGTAAAATAATCCCAAAAATAAATAAATAAATAAATAAATAAATAAATAAATAAAACAGCATGTTTTCTTTTGATTAGGGAAATTAGTACACAAGCATGTAATTGTCAGGGATTTTGCAGGAATGATGACCCAAATGCAGGAATGAAATAAATAAATGATTTTATTAAACAAAAGAAAAACAAACAGGAAACACAAAACTCTCACGAGGGAGAAAACAGATAATAAAACAAAAGGAACAAAACAGGATAACCAACTGATAACCAAAATAACAAACCAGACAAAGGAAAAGCCACAAACACCAGCAACAGACATGGGAACAAAAGGGATAAATGAATTCATAAAGAACTGATCAATCATTTACAAATCCATGAAATGATTTACAGCAAGATGCATAAAAAGGGCAAAAAGAGAGTACTTGCAAAAAAAAAAAAAAAAAAAAAGAAAAAAGAAAAAAAAAGAGAATTTTAACTTTCACGTTATCAATGGTTAAAAATGACACTTATTCATATTAATATTAATTATAGACATCAAATGGCTTAATTCATTATTTATGTCACAATTAGGGATGTAACAGCATGAAATGTTCACGGTATGATAACCTTCACCAGGGCCGGCCCGTGGGATTGTGGGGCCCTACACGAAATTATGAAAATTGTCATAACTTTAAAACATCCATAGAACCACTGCAAACATAATGAGCAGTTTTTTTTTTTTTTTTTTTTTTAATAGAAACCACTAAAAAAGAAGCACAATACTGTATATAGCTTGGTAGATGACTAATAATGTGATCCAATAGCTTTTTTCCCAACATGAAGATGTTAGGTTAAAATGTACATGCATGCATAAAGGAATCTTATGTTAACAAATACAACCATAAGTGTTACCCATTAAAGTTACACTAAATAAGAAAATGCTGTTTAAAATAGTTTTAGATAGTTTTAATTGTATAGGACACTGGTGACAATGCTTGAAATTCTGCTGAAAATGCTTGAAATGTTTATTTAGAGCCAAAAGTTGGCCACAATGTGTGCAAAAGTTAAGAAAAGTTAAAACATCAGGAAAAATAAGGTAACTACAGCAATGTATACTGTATAATTATTTATAAATAAAATTACATATTTTAAATAGGGCCTATTAACACAACACCTCGAAATATATATTTGTAAACAAATGTAAAGAAAAAGCACCTACCTCTTAGAGAGCTGACATCTTTGCAGATAGGATGGTTTGGTTATTTTCCAGATTAATTGCTCATATTTTCACTCTATGTGAGTTTTTTGCGTCTTTATATCGGCAGTGTCTGAATTCCTTCTTGTCTAATGATATTGTGAAAAGAAGCTGCACTCTAGTTCCCAGCAATGATTTGCATTATAAATAAATTCTGCAGATTAGTGTGTAGTGCTTAGCTTTACTTCTTGCAGATTTTAGATACACTGCTATTATTTTATTTGTTGTCACTTTCAGTTATTTGTCTTTTTGTGATTATTCAGAGCTCATTTTATACGTAATATAATGTTTTTAGTTTTCACCGTCATTGTGATTTGTATGTTAAATGATCAGGTCCACGCGTGTTGCACATCATGCTTCATGTAAGTGCTCTGGAAACCATTGAACTGCGGAGAGTTTCAAATTAAAATTCATCAATGTTTTAAATTCTATGACTTGATCATATGCTTTGCACGTGTTCGCGGGGCCCCATCAGATACGTTGGAGCCCCAGGCGGTCGCCTGTATTGCCTGTAGGACGGGCCGCCCTGAGCTTCACAAAAAATACCATGGTATCATGGTATTAAGGTGCCTTGCTAATATTATTAGAAGTTTAATATTTATTTATGATATACCGTATTTTCCGGAAATAAAGTCACACCTGAATATAACTCGCACCTGGTCAAAATCACGTTGTTCAAACGAAAAAAACACACACAGATAAGTTGCATCTTTGTATAAGTCACACTGACAGAGCTTAAATTAAGCAGGCCCTAGGACCCAGGAGCAGCTGTCTGAGTCCCGACCCCTTCATCTGCTCAAAAGTCAGTAGTAGTGTAAGCATATTTGCTTTGGTGTGCGTGCATTTGAACGGCTGTGCAGTTCACGCATGTGGCTTTTAAAATGAAGTGATGGTTTAGTGAAACAGGAGGATGTCACAAGTTGGAGATTTATTTGACCAAGTTTATATGATGCAATGTAAATGTAGCCTATTCTCTCTTAATTTAACTGATATTTACATGGAAACTTTAATTTATTTACTTGTATTTTATAAAAAAAAAAAAAGAAATCAAGTAATACAGTGAATGCAATACCGTGAATTATAAATGTCAACGGTTTGATAACTGTCTCTTTTTATAACCGTGGTATACCGTGAAACCGTAACACCGTTACATCCCTAGTCACAATTCATCAAAAATACACTATTTTAGTGAGATTAAAAGGAGGAATTGTGTGATTTTGCTACAGTCCGCTATGTGTTTTTATTTTATTTTTGTAATGTCTTGACTAACTTGTGCTGTCACTGTCCTTGCCATATAAAAAAGAAAAGAAAAGGTTTTACCTAGTTCTAGTCAACAGACTAGATAAACTTTACCTAGTCGATGCTGCACAGGTACCTGATGCTATGGGAACTCCTCCCAGGAGTGACAATCTCTGAAGCTCTTTAAAATCACGTCAATGTATTGGCAGATGGCGCTTGTCATCGCGGGCATATCAAGGATGTTACCACATATTCAGGATTGGAGGTGACCAACTATAATAATTGAATAATCAACCATGGAATAACTCCATATCAGTAGACCACTATTATGAATACTGGGGTGGGGTGGGGTAGACACGTCCCCTGGAATGTCTATGGTGATTACGGCCCTGGGGCATATAAACCGGAGCACAGCACTATTTCATCAGAATTTTTCTCTTCAGGGTCATGATTACATCTCGTGTGCTATGGATGTCAGAATCTTTGTTTCATCACTGAATCTGTACTACTTGTCAAAAGCTGTTCTCAAGCCTAGGGAAGGTTATGTGTCAATGGGTTTGTTCACTCTCTACAGAGCTCACAGAGTGGTAACCTTATACACTTTCTCTCCTCCTCTATTTGAATCAGACGAGGCAAAGAGACTACACATGACATGTCCTGTGAGGGTGTTACATATGTACATTGACCATTCGAGTCAATTCAGGCTGACAGATCAGGTCTTTGTCTGCTTTGGAAGCTGTTCAAAAGGTTTTGCCTTCTCCAAGCATAGGCATTCTCATTGGGTTGTCGACACCATTGCACTTGCTTATGATTTGCAGGGTGTGCAGTGTCCTGTGGGTGCTAAGGCCCACTCAACAAAGTACATGGCTTCCTCCTGGGCTTGGGCGAAAGATGTGTCCTTGGAGGACATCTGTCTGGTTGCAGACTGGGCTTCCTCTAATTCCTTTACCATGTTTTAGAACTTCTTTCTCAGTGTTCACAGCCCTGAAGGCTTGTGTTATTGTGCAGAGGCCATTGGTCTCATGACCATGCCATTCCTTGACTCTTATGTGTGGAGAGTAATGTTTTTAACCCTAACTGTAGGTCATTGACTGTTTTGGACAGTTTTGAACTTTTTGAGTATCTCTGTACAATGTTTCACTACCCTGCAAAAAGTAAAAAAATAAAAAAAATAAATAAATAATAAAAAAGACCAATAACTGAAAGGATAGTATTTGGGCTAAAAATCCCCAAATTTTATTGAATTTCAATCAAAACAACATTCCATATTATTTATTTTCAAAATAAATAAATAAAATATGTTGCTCCATCAATATTTAATAAAAGAACATTTATTTTTTTCATTCTTGATACACTTTGCGACCAGAAAAAAAGTTAATTTAGTCCCATTGTACCCTACAGTTGAAATCTGGTGGATTAAAAAAAAAAAAAAAAAAAAAAAAAACTTTTGGGACATAATAGTGCTTGAAAGTGAAGAAACACCCAGGCATTTATACGTATAGTTCTAACACCCACATTTTTTTTACCTTTTGCCATAAAAAAAATTAATTTGCAATTTAAAAGGTCTTTCTCAGACAAAGTTTCTCCATTACTCAGTCACAAAACAAAAGTCCAGCTATAAGATTCAGTTTTTGACCTCTGTCACTTGCAGTGGGTGGTACCCTCGCAAAAGATCCCAACATTCCAGTTCTTATCACTCTTTAAAAGACATAGGATTTGTAAAGATTTCTACACAACATGTACATATGTAAGTTTTAAGTTTTGAGGGTCTGAGTTTTAAAAGCAGTTTATACATTGATATTATATGCATCAGTGTCTTTAAAAACGTAACAAAATGTACACTTTACGTACAAATAACAAAGAATGCTCACAAGATCATGAAGCACGATTAAGTCCCAATACAAATAAAGAGTTTAAAGACAAAGTAGATAAAGAAAAATTGTACAATAATAGTGTGACAATACCATATTCCATCTATCTTAAATCCTTTAAGTTAATCTGTCTGAAACTGCTGGGTGAAACAGCTATAAGATGCATTTGCTGTAGTTATTTCATAATTCATGCAATTCTGTGTTACTCAGTTACTGCGAAATTCACTTCTAAAGCCTGTGATCTGACTGAAGTGCTGAATGTGTTTTGAATGTGTTGTTTAGCACCAATGAGCGTCATTGAGCCTTTTACACATTTGCTGAATGGATGTTAATTGTACAGTGATAATAAATGGAAAGTTGTTCTATATCATCAGCAAAAGCAGAACAGCACAACAAATATTCAACACTTAAAGAACTGCTGCAATTCAAGCATGATTTCACTCTCTAATATGAAATGCAGAAAAGCATTAATTAATTCCTTAATTATAGTAGATTATACTGTGCATACAGTAAACCTCAGCAAGCAACTGTAAATCACTGTTAGAAAAAGGAAATTTGAAATAACAGTTCCCTATCTGTCACTCACTCAACGTTGTGTCGATGTAGTGACACTAGGAGTCACTCTTGGGAGCCCCAAACACCTCTGCTTTTTTTTAAAAAGGCCAATGAGAATTGGTGAGTGGAATTTGCATGCCACTCCCCTGGGCATACGGGTATAAAAGGAGCTGGTATGCAACCACTCATTCAGATTTTCTCTTTGGAGCCGAGCGGTTCTATTCATTGAGCTGAATTCATCCGTCGAGTTCATTCACCTCTCGCTGGATCTTATGGCGCATTTCAGCGGCTTCTCCCCCTCTGCATCTGTGGTTTGCAGAGAACGCCCCTGGGTGCTTCGGCAGAACATTTAAAAGAGTATATTCTAAAAGAATATATTTTCTTTCTGAAAGAGCGGCACACACGAAACGTCTTTTTAAATATGCGTCTTTTAAAAGATGCCTTTCCGTTTGTGTGTTATTCCTGGTTGCGGTCGTTATCTCTCCGCTTCCGATGGCCACGATCTCTGTCTTACGTGTCTGGGCACTGCCCATGTGGAGACATCGTTCGTGGGTGAGTTATGTCCTCATTGCGAGAACTTGACCATGGTAACGTTGTGGTCGTGGCTTGCTTTCATAAGAAAGGGTATCCCTCTACGGACCTCCCATGCCCCAGCTCACTCGCAACCCTCCACTCTCCCCTGAACCCGTCGCAGCTCGACGATCGGTTCCTGGGCACAGGGCGCCGCCCAAGGCCATGCCCCGCCCCTGTTCCTTTTTTCCCGGAAGTGCATGAGGAGCTGAAAAAATCGTGGGAGGTACCTTTTATTGCCCGGTCCCGGTCTTTCAGCTCCCCCGCTCTCGCTACCCTAGATGGTGGAGGTGCCAGGGGGTATTCGGTGATCCCCCAGGTGGACAAGGCGCTCGCGGTGCACTTGTGTCCGCAGAGTGCCACCACCTGGCGTGGGCACCCGAGACTCCCATCCAGGGACTGTAGGGCTTTACGTAGGCTCCCTGGAGCCTACGGTGCCACTGGACAAGCCGCCTTCGCCCTGCACGCTATGGCTCTCCTGCAAGTACACCAAGCCAAGGCACTAAAAGAACTGCACAAGGGTAGTTCTGACTTGGGATTGATGCAGGAACTGTGCTAGGTGACTGACCTCTCTCTCCGGGCGACGAAGGTCACGACGCTGTCTCTCGGGCAGGCGATGTCCACCCTGGTGGTCCAGGAGCACCACCTTTGGCTCAACTTGGTCGAGATGGGAGAAGCAGACAGGGCACGGTTCCTTGATGCCCCCATTTCCCAGGTTGGCCTGTTTGGAGACACCGTCGAGGACTTTGCCCTGCAGGTCTCTGCGGTGAAGAAGCAGACAGAGGTTTTACAACATATCCTGCCCCGGCACGGCTTAAGACCCCACACCCTGTCTGCTCATCGCCAAGGGCGTCCTCCTGCAGCAACAACACTGGCTCCGCCGCAGCCCGCCCCCGTGGCCCAGCTCCGGCGTGGAGCCCTCCACAGGAAGCAGATGCCACCCATCTTGCGGCTGGCCGCTAAGAACCCGAGGAAGGCTTCAAAGTGCCCCCGAGAGGGGCGAACCAGGGGCGAGGAGATCCACTTCTCTGGGGCTGGTCAACAGACCACTCCATCCCCCGGTGGAGGGCTGGGAGGAGAATCTTTCATCGCCACATGCCCAGGAGGATGCGGCACCCAAAAGCCTGACAAAAGAATGGTTCCCATGTCTCCTGGGTCACATATCCGGTGCGCACGGCTGTCATCACGACCACCATCCACCATCTCATTTTGGCAGGTATGGCACTCCAGCGGCGGACCCCCTGCCCCTGTGCACCCAGCTGTGGCACAAACACGCCCACACAGGATTGGTTCCAGTGGACTATGGGGACAAGATTCCTCCTCCCCCCTCCTCGACCAATCTTATGGTGGGTGGCAGGAGCCAGGTAAGTGCTTCGATGTCCCTTGACTCAGCATGGCCACGGAGCTCGAGTCCCCTCAACGTGGCACCTCGAGCTCCGCCCCGCCGTGAGGCCCCACCAGCCAGTACATCTGACATGATCTTTCCCTTGGTCCCCTGTTGTGGCTTCTGCCACCTCTGTGAAACATCACTCTTAAAGTCTTGGGGTTTTGATGCCAGAAGATAGACTTTATTATCAGAGATAAAAAAGCCGAGTTGTTCCCATCACAACAACTACAACAACTACTACAAAATGGTTTGCACCTGCTTATATACATATCATCTACCAAGGAGTGGCCAATACATTCCATACATGTCACCATTCCTATTCTTTGTCTCCAATCTGTTTATTTTTAAAAGTGGACTTGAGACACCTGTGGAGGAACCTCAACATATATTTTCTCAGCAATCTTGAGAGCAGTTTACTATATGTGAGCACATTCCTTTCCTACACAGGCTTCTCCACACACACTAAGATTCATGCTTGACCATCAGAAATAATTGTAAATGAAATGGCTATATTAACATTGATTATACTTGATTAATTTATACTCAACTTGATAAAAATATTCTACATTATCCCCCCTCTGAGACTTACATAAGTGTCACCTTCACTGTCCTTATTCAGAGTGCAGTTTCATAATTCAGTCTCCTCAGTTATGCTTTCTAGCAACTTAGTTAAGTCACACAGCTTCACCACAAATGACCAGATTATGCAACCGCACTCTGGGGGGGATTTCCGAATCAAACGTCTCCATCCAAGTTTGATTAAGAATGTAGTAAAAGTCTCATTATTCCTTCATTCAATAAATGAAACCTATAAGCATGTTATACTGTAAGCATGAGCGTGCAATTGGTTCAGCCTTGTCTTTGGTTGTCACAGTTATGTAGAGTATATCAAACATAAAACAAAATATTCATCATCATATTAAGAGTTCTTTTTTGTAGTGTAGATATCTTCAACCCAGATACTTTGTGCATCGTAGAGGGTCACCCTTTGGGGAGAGATTAGGCTAGCACTTACACCCAGGGTATGGCTCATTATTCATCTCCTCATACATATCTTCACTGGAGGAATCAATATCCTCCCAATCTGGTATTTCTGTCCATCCAGAGTAGGTGTCATTGCATTGGACCGTTCACATTGATCAATGTCATCTGCTTCACTGTTGCATGGATCAAGAATGATTTTACTAATGGTATCACTCAACAGAATATTATTCCTTCCACAAGGATTGTTATTCTAATCATTATATATCGCTGGACGAGTTGAGATTACTCTGTGTTCAACCGAACACTCTAACGGATCCGAAGGAGACCGCCGAGCAATTCGCATCTTCATCCGTTTGCCTACAGAAGTGAAGAGATTAAAGATTTCTCTTCCATCTTCAATCAAGTCGACATTTCTGAGTTCTCCACCAGCCCGCCGAGAATCAACAGCCGTACTGCCCGCCGACAGAGCGAGGAAACGGCCTCCCGTCATCACCCAAGCCTCAAGGAACCGGGTCAGAGTTAAAGGACGGAGTAAAACACATTCTACCTGTGTCCTCATGCGATTCAAGTAAGAGGTTTACGTCTGGGCAGAGAAAGAATATTATAGTGTGTTATTCTTGTGTTTCAAGTTTTTTTTTTTTTGCTTGTACAGTTTATGGACCGCCATGTCCGCTCATTATTAATACTCAGGGTATTAATTATCACAAATTTGTTTTGCTGTATTGTGGTCCAACCAAATTGGATTGTTGTGCAATTTCGCCATCGTGGGTGAGACAGCAACTGAGTTCATCCATTAAAGAGTCAAGTAATGTGGGACTTTTACGAGCCGTCCATCGCGTCTCTGAGTGATAAACTAATAGCTGCTTTCTCTCCCACTATCGCGAAATTGGCTTTAGGGCTGTCACTTAATTCTCTCTCTCTCTCTCTCTCTCTCGTACTAACCACACCCCCCCCCCCCCACACACACACACACCTTATGTGTTATAGGATTATTTTGATTTCCATATCTAATCATATCACTGTTTAGTTTGTAGTTGTAAGTCGGAAGTTTATTGACTGCATTGTATTAATTATTAATTGATATTACTGCATAAATAAACTTTGTTTATATTACAAAGAGAAGTGTTTTGGTTTGTTTTGCATATGCCTGTGTCATTCAATGGATTCAAACCTTCATTCATTGTTTTTTTTTTCCCGAAAATCGATATTCTTCGGATGTCGATTTTCCTAAGAAAACAATCTAATATTGAGACTGTTTTACTATTTGGTTATTAATCCCTGATTTCAGGGTGGTGCCCCGTCAATGTTAATCCTTATTAATATTCTATTGATTTTTGATAATTGATAATTATCTTTGATGATTGTTGAACTTGAATGATCAATAAGCTAGTGTTAATTTTAATTCATGTTTCATCGATGTTAACAATTAACGATTATCTTTGATAATTGTTAATTTAAAGGATAAAAAAAGCTAACATTGATTCTTATCAATGTTCTATTAATTTTAATAATTAATAATTATCTTTGATAATTATTAATTATTGCTAATAACCAAACTTGCTCCTAAACGTAGCACACTACATTTACTGGAGCCCCATATGAGGTTTTAATGAGTTAGATTCAACTGATTAATTTAAATATTAATTAATAACTACAGAAATAATTATTCATTATTTCTGATAGTAACACTGATCTAAACAACCAGTAAAGCCCTACATTAAATTGTTATAAACAAACAAGACAAGCAATGTTAATCTTTAGTCACCACCATGTTTTCTTTTTCCATTCTTCATTAATATTAAAATGTACATGAGTATAAGTAAAAGTAATAAATCCTTTTTCAATCTTAATTCTTCATCATACAAATGTTCCCAGGTTTGTTTAATATTACTTCAATAGGTCAGACACTCCTTTGTCTGCAACGGTTCTCAAAACTTTACCCCTAAAACCAATCTATAAATAATCTTCTACACAGTGTATGATCCCCTGATGGCACTGTGACAGAATTCTTGGTATTTAACACTGTGATAAATTGTTTTAGTAAAGCGGTTATTCAAATGCAGCCGGTTTGAGTGGAACTCAATGCAGCCGGGTTGAGTGGCAGGTTTTATCTAGACCTCCCGTTTGATGCTTCCGACCTAAAAGCATCCATCCACTTCCTTAAACCCATCTCACCCATTCTTGGGCAGGCTAACAAGGGCGGTGATGCCCTGCCTTAGGTTGCCCCCCCTTCTTGCCATTGGAGAGTTTTACCCGTCATTGGGTCATCACCTCTTGCCACTGGTCTCGATACTGCTCAGTCCTATTAGCCAGTCCTTAACAAATTGGTATCAGTAAACAGATATTTTCTTTTGTTTCAGGGAGTATCACCTGAGAACCGTCACAGACAATGGAACCATCAACAACTGCTTAAATATGGAGACAATTCAAAACATAGTCAAATTCAAAAAGCATTATTCAAAATTTAACAATCTTTTAAAATTGTCCAAATTAAAAGTAAAAAAAAACAATGCTAAAATTGAACTTATTTACAGATCATTAATTTCCATTCAGATTGTATTTCTGCTCCTTCAGCAAATGTCACAAAAGACCTTGTATCATGGCGGGGACTAATATCAGAATAAAACAAAATAAAGGGTAGCCTCTGTCAAACTTCTAGGAAGCTTAATTTAAAAACTTCACCTTAATTCAATAATAGTCTCTAGATTGTTTTGAACCTACATCTATACTTTCAGATGAACTTTCAACTGAATCTCTTGTCTTTAGTATAAACCCTTAACTTCAAATTGCCCTCTGAATATATCAAATCATTAATCATGATGAGGAAAGCTGTTTGAACCTCTCATTCAAATCACCGTATCTAACATTATTATCAAATCACTTCATTTTCCATATACAATAAAATAAAATCAAAAGAAAATACAACAATTTAGAGATGTGCCTTTAGCACACTTCAAAAACTTATACTGATAGTGAGAGAGAGGGTGGTGAAGGAATTCAGAGGGGGACATTCCACTCCTTCACACTGTTTCTATTCTTATTACAGCTATTCCTTCTTTTTCATTTTAGAATCTCATAATAATATAAATTATTCTTCAACAGTGAAAATAGTGATAATTATACAACACCTATTTTGTAGTCCTGTCATCTTATTACTAATATAATCCCCTCTTTTTTTTTTTTTTTCTTCAGTCAATTAACACTCTTATGATTACTTTCTCCCTTTTCTTACTCTGTCTCAGGAGAAGGAACTTTCATTCTATCTAATGAAGCAACACAAATCACCTTTTTAAACAAACAGAAAAGTAATTAAAAATTGTAAACAAAAAGTAGTAATGAGGCACAATGGAAATTCAAATAAATCTCTTTTCTTGTGTTTTGAAATAATTGCTCAGTAAAATACACTACATCCTTTTAATTTCTCATGACTCTTATTTTTTATATCCTAATGTTTATCAACATTTAACAATAAGATTTTTCATTTATTATTCTCTTATACTTCTCAGCATTTCCTGACAAATTGTTCAGTTAAATAGTAGAGACAAACATCATTGTGAAGAAACTGTATGCCTCTAAAGTGATAATTTAATGGATTCATCTCAAAATAGAAATAGTTTACTTTAAAGTGAGGGTACTCCCTGGAAAATTTGGGGGGTAACCAATCCAATAGGTAACTCTAACTTTACCATCAAGTTTGTAATATTTAATTAATGAATCAGCTGTTAGATGCTGGATTTAAATTTAGACCCTCAGAAAAATTTAGACATGGGTCTTGAACCCATGGATGGCAATCTGGAAGTATAAAACTGAAATCAATCCACATTTGAAATGTCAAATCAGTACTGATTTCCAGCAATTATGAGAGCGGGAGGGCCAATCAGATAATAGCCCACATCATTTTCAGTCTTTTTTCCTTCTGACTTCCTCCTGCAGTATTAATAACTTCAATAAATCATCTGGCCCAGCCATCTGCAATGGTGAGAGACTGGTTCCAGAATGAGTTAATGAAACAACATATACATAATGATGACAACAGAATGGGTGAAACATAGTTAGTATCAAAGACACTATCAGAATAGACGCATGTATATGAAGTTATTAACATTCATAGTTGAGGAATTTACGATGTTCAATTTAATCTTAATGTTTCTCCATGGGTTTCACCTGCTACCCATGACCAATTTTTCCTTATCATTTATCAATAATTTTTTATAAATACATCACAGATATTTCTTAAATCTTCAAATCAGAACTTCTAGCACAAATAACATTATTTTATGCATGTCCAAAAGGAAAAAACTTTTATTTTTGTTAAATATCAGCGCATCTGAGCAAAATTGTTTACAACGTTTGCTTAGTTCTACCTCCTTATTGGAGGTTGGGACTTTATTTTCCATTTTATCTGGCATTATTGGAACAAACCCAAGGAAAAAGAATCACAATATTGGCAAGGGTGCCACACATAAAGATCAGAAAACAAGTATTAAGAGCACAATTTCAGCAAATTGGAATTGCAGAGAACATGAAATGATCAAAATCATTCTTAATTTTCTTTCCTTTAATTTTAGTCTCAAAGGCAGCTTCTCAGTGTACCCATAATCAACCAATGCTACACTGCGTGTATAAAACAAGAAAATAAAATAAAAAATATCTAATTTTAACTAAAATAATATGCTATCTCTCTTTTCTTTTCTAAATTCGGGGCGCCCCTGTCTGAGTGAAGACACCAAGAGAGACAAGGTTCTGTAGACTATTCTTGGCGCCATTCTTACAGAGTAAGAGGTCATAGGTCTTTGTTTTATTCGGGGCTCTACCAACATCTGTTTCAGTCTCTCCATCAGACAGTCCCTAACAAAAATAATAAACTCTACCTATCTTAGTTTTGTTGGTTGATCAAGTTTACACCGATACATTTGCAACTCACATGTAAATTTGTTCTTCAGACATATTTAAACACATAGAAAATCAAGAACAAAACAAATAATCATGGGTTCTTACATTTAGATATCAAGACTGTATAATGTTTAATTTAATATTGTTAAAAATGTTATTCTCTCATAAACTGGACCAGACAGAACATAAAACAGACACATGAATGTGAAGTTTTCACATTTAAGGTTTACTTTTCATACTCAAGTTACAAATATAATTTTCTTATTGGTCAGTTTCACCTTTCTTTTTAATTTCTCTTTCCCATTTTCTTGACATCTTAGCATTTCCATTTGCTTAACCGTGGCTTTGATAACTAATGACCTTCATGAAGGAAGTACACAACAAAACGATAGCCCTCCTAGCATTATTGCAATTCCCAAAAATGTTCCCAATTTACATAATGCATCTCTCCCTAACAAATTAACAGGATTCTGATTTGTATGGTTGCACTTTTGTTTTTAGTTTGTAGCCTTTTTCTCTTCCCTGTGCCCACCTTCTTATATTTTTCAGAGAATTTTCTCCTTCCTTTTTGAACAGTGACTCCTCTTCACTTTCTTTCTCCCTACTGTCCAACAGTCTACTTCTATTTCTCACCAACTTATCTGTGTCTTGTATTAATTTTTCTGTTTCTCTAATGTTCCTATTTATTTGTGTTTCTATTACTTGCACTTCTGCTTCAATCTGTCCCTTCCTTAGGCCATTTTGTCATCATATCTTGGTTCTTTTTTTGCCATTTGCTTGAGAGCTTATCATTAAGTTCTCTACACAATGGATATTTTAATCCTAATTAGGAAAAATGTATCAATGTATCAATTTTTGTAATAATTTATTTTTTCTAATAACATGATCTTCCAAAAGAAATTCAATTATTTGTATGTATTTATAAACCAATTTCCCATATCCTCTCCTATAATATGCACTTTAATTGTAATAATTATTATACCATATACATGTACAAATTTTCCTATATGTTGTCAATTTACTTTTAGGATCACTCTGTATCCAAATAGTGTCAAACAACAATAACAGCAGCTTTTTATTAGATAAGCTGAGTCTTTATTTAAAATATGCATATTTTGTTTTACAGCAGTGTTGTCTCACCATTTTTATTCTTTTTCCTATTGTCAGTTTATACTGTATTATATTTACTCTTCCATATATATATTTTATCATTGGTTTTAACTCCACTATACAACCAGAATAATTTTTAAGTGCCCTCTTTGCCACTAATCATCAGATCTCTTCTGCCTCATATATTGATGTAAGGTTGAAAATAGGCCTTAATAGATTTTCTTTGCTGTAAATTGCATATATACTCCTCATTAGTTACACAGCAACGGTTGAGTCTCTCTATCTGGATCACAAATTCTACAATTTGAAGAATGGCCAAATAACCTACAAAGCCAATATCTCTTTTTTAGTTTTCTCTGTTTTAACAAAGGAAATTCCTTTCCAAATTTTCACAAAAGACAGGCTTTCCTTCCCAACATCCATTCAACATATAATAGACAAACCTTCTTTATTAGGCAACATTTATTCCATTCATCGTATCCCTTTAATTTTTTTTTTTTTTTAGGGCTCATATTACATTCAAATTGACACTTGTCCCCTTATTTATAGGGCTCATATAACATACACACTGTGTTCCTTTTATTTTAAGGACACATCATATATACCAGTCCCTCTACTGGGCTCATACTTGTACTCAGTCATACACTTCCATACGCAATTGTACTTCAGTCACACTTCACACACTTTCAAACACAGACACAACCACTCTCACAGACACAGAAACATTCACACTTTTTACAAACACAAGGCCTTTATAAACACAGAGCTCTCAAAAAATACTATAAAATTCTAAAACGCAATTATTCTATCACCTCTCTTAGGTGACCTACAAAACAGCCCTTCTCGCCGATTCACTTCCTCAACTCGACGAAAAACATATTTATTAGGCTTCTTTCCTACCCTGACCTCTGTGATTCACTTCCACAACACAACAGAGCATTTCCCACAGGGCTCTTTCCTAGGGCTTCCTTAAACTTTATCTACACAACTATTGTTATTCATCTAGGCCTCTTAACAGAAAAAACAGATCATTGCATGCAATTATTTCTTCTGGAATCAAAACTTGGAGAAGCTTTTTGAGTGTCCTTACCACCATGGGCAAAATCTGGCAAGCAACACAAATTAATTATAAGCAAAAATGCTTACCACTTTGGTGGCCACCTGCTTTTGTGTTGCCTGTCTAGTCCGCCCGCTGTGATTTTTCACCCTTCTGCTCCTTCCAATCCCATCCTTGTCGCCAATATGTTGTGGCTTCTGCCTCCTCTGTGAAACATCACTCTTGAAGTCTTGGGGTTTTGATGCCAGAAAATAGACTTTATTATCAGAGATAAAAAAGCCGAGTTGTTCCCATCACAACAACTACTACAAAATGGTTTGCACCTGCTTATATACATATCATCTACCAAGGAGTGGCCAGTACATTCCATACATGTCACCATTCCTATTCTTTGTCTCCAATCTGTTTATTTTAAGAAGTGGACAGAAGACACCTGTGGAGGAACCTCAACATATATTTTCTCAGCAGTCATGAGAGCAGTTTACTATATATGAGCACATTCCTTTCCTATACAGGCTTCTCCACACACACACTAAGATTCATGCTTGACCATCAGAAATAATTGTAAATGGAATGGCTATATTAACATTGATTATACTTGATTAATTTATACTCAACTTGATAAAAATATACTACACCCCCTCGCCCCGGAGTTTGGGCACATGGCTCGTGCTTTCCAAACCGTCGCGATGGCTGACCCAAGCCGTCCGACTCGGCTACGTGATTCAGTTCGCCAGGCACCCTCCCAGGTTCAGCGGCGTCCACTTCACCTCGGTGAATGGCGAGAATGCTGCTACCTTGCGTGCAGAGATCGCTACCCTTCTGCGCAAGGGCATGATAGAGCCTGTCCCTCCAGCCGAGATGAAGAAAGGGTTCTACAGCCCTTACTTCATCGTACCGAAGAAAGGCGGTGGGTTGCAACCAATCCTGGACCTGCGAGTACTGGACCGGGCTTTGCACAGACTCCCGTTCAAGATGCGGCCCCAAAATGCATTATAGCGAGCGTCCGACATCTAGATTGGTTCACGGCGGTAGACCTGAAGGACGCGTAGTTTCACGTCTCGGTCTTACCTAGACACAGACCCTTCCTGTGGTTTGCCTTCGTAGGCCAGGCGTACAAGGTCCTCCCCTTCGGCCTGTCCTTGTCCCCTCGCGTCTTCACGAAGGTTGCAGAGGCTGCCCTTCCTAAGGGAAGTGGGCATCCACATCCTCAACTATCTCGATGACTGGCTAATCCTAGCTCACTCTTGAGAGTTGCTGTGCACACACAGGGACCTCGTGCTCCAGCACCTCAGCCGACTGGGGCTTCGGGTCAACTGGGAAAAGAGCCAGCTCTAACCCGTTTCAGAGCATCTCTTTTCTTGGTCTGGAGTTGGACTCAGTCTCGATGACAGCGTGCCTCATGAACGAGCACGCACAGTCGGTGCTGAACTGTCTGAAGGTGTTCAGACAGAGAACAGCGGTTCCACTGAAACTTTTTCAGAGGCTCCTGGGGCATATGGCATCCTCAAAGGCAGCCACACTGCTCGGGTTGATGCATATGAGACCGCTTCAGCACTGGCTTCAGACTCAAGTCCTGAGATGGGCATGGCACCGCGGGACACATCGCGATCTGTCGCCACCTCTTCAGCCCGTGGACCGACCATGCATTTCTATGGGCAGGGGTTCCCCTAAAGCAGGTCTCCAGGCGTGTCATGGTTACAACAGATGCCTCCAAGACAGGCTGGGGCACCGTATGCAATAGGCACACAGCCACCGGCTCTTGTACTGGCCCATGGCTGCGTTGGCACATCAACTGCCTAGAGGTTTCGGCCGTTGATCCAGGGCAAGCATGTGTTGGTCTGGATGGACAACACAGCGACGGTAGCTTACATCAACCGCCAAGGCGGTCTACGCTCCCAATGCATATCACAACTCACCCGCCGTCTCCTCCTCTGGAGTCAGCAGTGCCTCAAGTCGCTACGAGCCACTCACATCCCGGGCGTCCTCAACACCGCAGCGGACGCGCTGTCACGTCAGGTTACCCTCAGGGGAGAGTGGAGACTCCACCCTCAGGTGGTCCAGCTGATTTGGAGTCGATTCGGTCGAGCACAGGTAGACCTGTTTGCTTCCCGGGAATCCTCCCACTGCCCGCTCTGATATGCCCTGACCGAGGCACCCCTAGGTATAGATGCACTGGTACACAGCTGGCCCCCTGAACTACGCAAATACCCCCAGTACGTTTCCCCCAGTGAGCCTACTCGTGCAGACCCTGTGCTAGGTCAGGGAGGACGGGGATCAGGTCATCCTAGTAGCACCCTACTGGCCCACCCAGACATGGTTCTCGGATCTCTCTCCACGCAACAGCCCTCCCCCCGGCGAATTCCCCTGAGGAAGGACCTTCTTTCTCAGGGACGGGGCACCATCTGGCACCCGCGACCAGACCTCTGGAATCTCCACGTCTAGCCCTTGGATGGGACTCGGAGGACTTAAGTGGCCTACAACCTGCGGTGGTTGACACGATCACTCAGGCTAAGGCTCCCTCTACAAGGCGCCTGTATGCCTTGAAGTGGCGTCTGTTCGCTAAGTGGTGTTCTTCCCGACCGGAAGACCCCCAGAGATGCGCAGTCGGATCGGTGCTTTCCTTCCTGCAGGAAAGGTTGGAGGGGCGGCTGTCCCCCTCCACCTTGAAGGTGTATGTAGCCACTATTTCTGCTCATCACGATGCAGTAGATGGTAAGTACTTGGGGAAGCACGACTTGATCATCAGGTTCCTGAGAGGCGCTAGGAGGTTGAACCCCTCTAGACTGTGCCTCGTTCCCCCGTGGGACCTCTCTGTAGTCCATCAGGGTCTACGGGGAGCTCCCTTTGAGCCCTTGGAGTCAGCTGAGCTTAAGGCACTCTCTTTCAAGACTGCCCTCCTGACTGCGCTCACTTCCATCAAGAGGGTAGGGGACCTGCAGGCATTCTCTGTCAGCAAATCGTGCCTGGAGTTTGGTCCAGGTTACTCTCACGTGATCCTGAGACCCCGACCGGGCTATGTGACCAAGGTTCCCATGACCCCTTTTAGGGATCAGGTGGTGAACCTGCAAGTGCTGCCCCAGGAGGAGGCAGACACAGCCTTGGCATTGCTGTGGCCGGTGTGAGCTTTATGCATCTATTTGGATCGCACGCAGAGCTTTAGAAGCTCCGAGTAGTTCTTTGTCTGCTTTGGTGGACAGCGGAAAGGAAGCGCTGTCTCCAAACAGAAGATCGCCCACTGGGTCATTGACGCCATCGCTATGGCATGTCAAGCTCAGGACGTGCCACCCCCTGTGGGGTTACGAGCCCACTCTACCAGGAGTGTGGCGGCCTCCTGGGCCCTGGCCAATGGAACCTCTATGGCAGATATCTGCAGAGCAGCAGGCTGGGCAACACCCAACACCTTTGCAAGGTTCTACAATCTCCGGGTTGAATCGGTTTCATCCCATGTAGTGACAGGCACAAGCAGGTAAGTTCCGGGACAGCTGGCCGGGTGTACTGCTTGCGCATAGCGCCTTTCCCCTCCCTTGAGGGGAAGACGTGTGCTCTTGACTCCCAGTAGTGTTCACAGACTGTGATCCCTGGATGACTTCCTCCTTAGCCCTGTGGCAGTCGAGTTTGCGGAGAAACTCGCTGCCGGCTCAGTAAGTGCGCTGGTAAGGCCCTGTACTGAGGTAGGTGTTCCGCATGCGGTGGTTCCCCATTGGTAACTCCATGTGTTATATCTTTCGTAAAATTGTTTCCCTCTTTGTAAACTACGTCTTCCTTGAACAGAGGGCCCTCTGCTCCAGTCGCCATGCTTGTAGAAACTCCTCCCCCCTTGGGTAGAACCTACCATGCGACTCTCCACATGACATACTTCCAAAAAGACTCGATAAGACCATGTGATGTATTTCCACTTGAAGTACCCCCCCCCCCCCCCCCCTTTTTGGGCAGGGTGTGGTCTCCGCGGTGTCTTCCCCTTGGGAGTGACACCCCCCCCCAACGTAGACACTTAGGGCTCCCAGTTAGTTAACAAATTCCACTCTTTTTGGGGAGAAAAGAGAAGAAAAAGAGGCCTCGGCTGGGCCAGCCTGTCCACCTATTCGTTGGGCAGTCGACTTGTTCCTGATGGACTGTTCGACGCTCATAAAGAGCAATGGGGGATGTTACGTGACGGCCTGGTGCGCTGTCTATGAGGCACACAGCAGTCTGCCCGTCACACACTGCCACTTCATGTAACACCGTCCAGTTAGTTGTGGCGTTTTGTATAGGGACCCCTAATGTCACTACATCGACACAACGTCGAGTGAGTGACAGATAGGGAACGTCATGGTTACTTTCGTAACCTCCGTTTCCTGATGGAGGGAATGAGACGTTGTGTCCCTCTTGCCACAATGCTGATCTACTCGCTGAAATGGCTGGGACCTGGTCTCGGCTCCTCAGCACAAAACCTGAATGAGTGGTTGCATACCAGCTCCTTTTATACCCATATGTCTGGGGGAGTGGCATGCAAATTCCACTCGCCAATTCTCACTGGCCTTTTTTTTTAAAAAAGCAGAGGTATTTGGGGCTCCCAAGAGTGACCCCTAGTGTCACTACATCGACACAACGTCTCGTTCCCTCCATCAGGGAACGGAGGTTACGAAAGTAACCATGATGTTTTCAATACAGTAAATGCAAAAAAAAAAATAAAAAAAAAATTAATTAATTTCCAATGGACATTAATAGCTTAAGATCATATACTGGAGACGAGGGCTAGTTGTCACACTTCTTTGTCCAGTAAATATTTGTCAGGGTAGGGTTAAAGTCAATTTCTTTATAGACACATCCATTACACATTAAAATCTTGACTACATGACCAATGTTACTGCCCTGAAAAAAAGGAGATAAAAATGATACAGTTCATTTAACACACAATTGACAGTATAGTGGGGTTGCTATGGTGTTCTGGGTGGTTGCTTACTAGTGTTGTCAACTGTCTCATATTAGACGAGTTAACCCATATTTTAAAATTTAGCACCAACAGAGTGTGAACTATCACAGACTCCCAGTGACCTAAGAAATATTGAATGGTGCAATGTTGGAATGTTGAAAGTTAAACATATATACAGAAAATGTGTAAGAGTAATTTGTCACAGATACATAAAAACCCAACTTAAGCATATCACAGTTACATTTTGTTTTTTAAAAAAAGGGATTACTATCCGGATTACAAATTTGTATCTATAACAAAAGAAACAAAAGATCCTTCTGAAATAAAATGATATAGACTCAGATGCACACTCAACATCTTTTCTGGTTCTCTCTCGTGACTCATGTGAGTCAGGAGCACCACTTACTGTTGCATGCACAAATAACATCTAGCACAACTGTACTTCTGAGACAAACAAGGTCAAGCCATTACAAGGGCTGCTTCATCACAATGCCTCTGGTGAAAATTATTTCTATCAGGAAGACTCGCGGACTTGAGTGAAATATAATGTCTCTCTTTGGCGTAAGCCCTGTCTGGCAGTCCGAAGAAGTTGTACTCCGAACCGTCATACCCTGCCGGAGATAGGAGGCAGGGGCGAGGAGCCTACCCCCATGCAGGACGGGACTCGACTAGTGGTGGTGGGGTGGTGGAGGTTGCCGTGCTAGCACACTGAAACAGCAATGTGATAGATTGTGAGCAAACTTATAAAGCAATGGCTTACATGTGATTGGCTAGGAGTTACCTAGCTAATAGTGCGATGATGTACAGCTGCTAGTCTTCCCACTAGAACTACGCTTTCCATTTCCATGGAAATTTCGACATCCTTGACTCTTCAAAGGAGAAAAGGGAAACAACATCACAGTTCAGTGCAATTTATGCCTTCCAGTTGTGAAGATGCTGTCATGTTGGGCCCTTGAGCAAGGCCCTTGACCCTATCTGCTCCAGGGGCGCCGTATCATGGCTGACCCTGCACTCTGACCCCAGCTTAGCTGGGATAAGTGAAAAAAAAAAAAGAATTTCACTGTATATGTGCAAATGTATAATGTGTGATAAATAAATAAAATTATAATTAAAATTATAATTTTAAAAAATTATAATTATAATTATAATTATTTTCCAAGGACCCGACACATAATTTAAAGAAGCATTTAAAGGTAAGACCGACACAAAAATCACGTTAGCTAGGTTTACTAAAATGAGTAATACGTGTTTCCTGATAGTTTTGCCATCTGAGCGTCTGTCAATCGTTTAGCTGCCAGTACTTTGACATGAGATGCGCATTTTATTTTATTTTTTGGGGTATTTTCTCCCCAATTTGGCATGCCCAATTCCCAATGCGCTCTAGGTCCTCGTGGTGGCATAGCGATCCAGGTGGCGGAGGACGAATCTCAGTTGCCTCCGCTTTTGAGACTGTCAATCCGTGCATCTAATCACGTGGCTTGTTGAGCGTGTTACCGCGGAGACGTAGTGCGTGTGGAGGCTCACACTATTCTCCGTGGCATCCACGCACAACTCACCACGTGCCCCAACGAGAGCAAGAACCACATTATAGCAACCACGAGGAGGTTAACCCAGCATGACTCTACCAAGCCTAGCAACTGTGCCAATTGGTTGCTTAGGAAGCCTGACTGGAGTCACTCAGCACGCCCTGGATTCGAACTTGCGACTCCAGGTGTGGTAGTCAGCATCTTAGTTGCATTTCGTCATTTCCATATTTCAGTGGAGAAACGACCACCATGCCAGCAAACAAACCGTTTTTTATAACAACTTTTTATTAACTTTTTAACTTGTTATCGTTTATTTTCTGCTCATGCAAGTATGCAAATTGTATGCAATTATTAATGAACGAGACCCACTGAGGATAAATTCAAGGATAATTTCCCTTAAATGCTCAGAGCATTCTCTAGTGCTCAATTTTTAATATTGGGGGTCCCTGGGTAGGCTGAGAGTCTGGGTCCCACTCTCTGGGCCCCTGGGTCTGTGAAGGTCGAAAACCCCTGCTCTTTTGTGTAAGTGGCAAAGTTTCACAGCAAGTCATCACAATCCAAGTGGAATCAACAGTCTTGAATTGCTTTTACCAAACAATGACATGCACATTAATGCTACATGTTTCTTCACATGGCAGCAGCTATCCTTCACTTTTTCTTGAATGCACTTAATATTGCCACCTATCTAGCTGCAGATCCTGTTTCTGTGACAGCAGATGAGAATACATAGTATCAGTATGTGTTTGGCCAATAGCATACTATTTTTTTAGAAGCTCTACCCAAGATTCAATATGCTCAGAGAGAAGCATTTGGCATCACTCCATTCTAATCAGCCTATTAATCAACATCTCTCGTAAACTGCAATCATCAGTCATACAAATTCAACAACAAACTCTCAGCAGCACACCTGGCTCAAAGCTCTTCATTGTCTCATACTCTACTTCAATACAGGCGAGATTGTTCTTTTGTTGCCTCAGATTTGCAGTCTTTGCATTACCTTGTCAGCTTGTGTTTACTATAGAAAGAATTATCACTTTTTGTCAATTGTCTATCAAGTGTTGTAAATGAGAGCCACAAATCTCAGCATGCTTAGAATAAGTGGTGTCTTAAAGTGTCAATTAAATGTTGGGATCATTTGTTTTTTCTTGATAGGCCATGTCACAACTCGTCATGTTGTTTCCGAGAGTTCCAGTGCCCAGTTACATAAAGCACCTTAAGTTTTTCCCTTAAGTGTAACACTTAAGGCATTATTTACACTTAAATAAGGGAATGATTTGAGGGTGTTGCATATAATCCCTTAGACACTTCTATTAGGTAAGAGAAACCGTTAAGGGTTTTACTACAGTGAGCCAGCCCTTACCGTAATAAAATTCTACTGTTACCATGGACATGTTCCTCATGTCCCTCCATTTTTAGAAACCTCATAACTCTTAGCCAAAACTTAAGGTAAAGTTTTACTACCCTTAAGGTTTACTTAGGAAAATGGCAGTTAAGGGGCTTTAAACAACACTTTAAGGGAATACTTAAGTAAAAAATAAATATTCAAGGCAAATTGTAGGGGATTATGACGTTTAAGTAAAATTTAAGGGTTGTTTTCTGCAACACCATTAAATTTAAGGGAAACTTTAGGGCAATCTTAAAGAGAAAATTTCACTTAAGGTGCTTCATGCAACTAGTCACTTATGATCGGACACAGTATGCCGATTCACTGATAATCGGCATCTCCCATTAGATATTTTTGCAATGACTCAAGTGTGTTTAGCTTCCCTTGTGGTACGACAGGAAGCACGTTGGGTCAGCAGCACGGGAGCCCCGGATTCGGAGCCCGTATTAAAACCAGGAATTGTGTTCACATGCAGCGACAAACTCAAATTTCATTAAGCACAGACTGATTTTAGCTAAAGAAAGGTCAACCTACTCTTGCTGATTTCACTGTGAGACCAGTCCATCCTGAGTTTCACAAGCTCTTGTGTCTGCAACACTAAGTAACAGATTTTGGAAATGCATTCAACAAAATATATTTAAATACATATTATAATAAATATATGTTCCCTATCTGTCACTCACTCGAGGTTGTGTCGATGTAGTGACACTAGGGGTCACTCTTGGGAGCCCCAGACACCTCTGGTCTTTGATAAAAGGCCAATGAAAATTGGTGAGTGGTATTTGCATGCCAATCCCACGGACATACGGGTATAAAGGAGCTGGTATGCAACCACTCATTCAGATTTTCTCTTCGGAGCTGAACGGTCATGATCACTGAGCTGAATATTTCTGTTCATTCACCTCTGCTGGATCTGACGGTGCATTTCAGCGGCTTCTCCCTCCTCTGCACTGGTGCACTGCAGAGAACGCCCCTGGGTGCTTCGGCAGAAAAACTAGAGAGTATATTTTCTGAAAGAGCATTTTCCCCTCTAAAAGAGTATATTTCTCTAAAAGAGCGCACACACGGAACGTCTTTTTAAAGACGCGTCTTTTCAAAGATGCCTTTCCGATTGTGTGTTATTCCTGGTTGCGGTCGTTATCTCTCAACTTCGGATGGTCATGATCGCTGTCTTTCGTATCTGGGCGCGACCCACACGGAAGCAGCGTTTGTGAATGGTTCATGTTCTTACTGCGAGAACATGACAATGGCAACGTGGTCCTCCCATTCCCCAGCATGCTTGTCTGCCCCAGTCGGGCTTCCGGATGAGTTCACCGGCTCGTCTCACGGCGAGTCTGGCTTCTTGTTCGGAGTTCGCGAAGATGATGAGCTCTCGAGCGCAGCATCGGAGAGCGGGCTTGTCCAGTCGGACGCAGAAGCCTCAGCTGGGCTTTCCCCTTTGGGGACGATCGCCCTGTCACAGGCCGATGCCGAAATGATGGACATGCTTTCCCGGGCGGCATCTCTTTTCTCGGTTTGGAGTTGGACTCAGTCTCCTTGACGGCACGCCTTACGAACGAGCACGCCCAGTCGGTGCTGGCCTGTTTGAAGGCGTTCAAACAGGGAACAGCGGTTCCACTGAAACTTTTTCAGAGGCTCCTGGGGTATATGGCGTCCTCGGCGGTGGCCACCCCGCTCGGGTTGATGCATATGAGGCTGCTTCAGCACTGGCTCCAGACTCGAGTCCCGAGATGGGTATGGCGCCGTGGGACACACCGCGTGGCCATTACATCGATCTGTCACCGTCTTTTCAGCCCTTGGACCGACCTCTCGTTTCTACGAGCAGGTGTTCCTCTAGAACTGGTCTCCAGGCGTGTCGTGGTCATGACAGATGCCTCCAAAACGGGCTGGGGTGCTTTATGCAACGGGCACGCAGCCGCCGGCCTCTGGACGGGCCCGCGACTGCATTGGCACATCAACTGCCTCGAGTTGTTGGCAATTCTGCTCGCCCTGCGGAGGTTCTGGCCGTTGATCCAGGGCAAGCACGTGTTAGTTTGGATGGACAGCACGGCAGCGGTAGCATATGTCAACCGCCAAGGCGGTCTGCGCTCTCGTTGTATGTCACAACTCGCCCGCCGTCTCCTCCTCCGGAGTCAGCAGCGCTTCAAGTCGCTGCGAGCCACTCACATCCCGGGCAACCTCAACACTACAGCGGACGCGCTGTCATGGCAGGTTTCCCTCAGGGGAGAGTGGAGACTCCACCCTCAGGTGGTCCAGCTGATTTGGAGTCGATTTGGACGGGAACAGGTGGACCTGTTCGCCTCCCAATAATCCTCCCACTGCCCGCTCTGGTACGCCCTCACCGAGGCTCCCCTCAGCATAGACACGCTTGCACATTGCTGGCCCCCTGGTCTACGCAAATATGCGTCTCCCCCAGTGAGCCTGCTTGCACAGATCCTGTGCAAGGTCAGGGAGGACGAGGAGCAGGTCATCCTGGTAGCACCCTACTGGCCCACCCAGACATGGTTCTTGGACCTCATGCTTCTTGTGACAGCTCCCCCCTGGCGAATTCCCCTGAGGAAGGACCTTCTTTCTCAGGGACGGGGCACCCTCTGGCACCCGCGACCAGACCTCTGGAATCTCCATGTCTGGTCCCTGGACGGTGGACCCAAAGCGGTCTACCACCCATGGTGGTAGACACGATCACTCAGGCTAGGGCCCCCTCTATGAGGTGCCTGTATGCCTTCAAGTGGCGTCTATTCGCTAAGTGGTGTTCTTCCCGACGCGAAGTCCCCCAGAGATGTGCAGTTGGATCAGTGCTTTCCTTCCTGCAGGAGAGGTTGGAAGGGAGGCTGTCCCCTTCCACCTTGAAGGTGTATGTTGCCGCCATAGCAGCACACCACGACGCAGTCGACGGTAAGTCCTTAGGGAAGCACGACCTGATCATCAGGTTCCTAAGAGGTGCCAGGAGGCTGAATCCCTCCAGAACGCACCTCGTTCCCTCATGGGATCTCTCCGTAGTTCTTCAGGGTCTACAGAGAGCCCCCTTTGAGCCTTTGCAGTCAGCCGAGCTTAAGGCACTCTCCTTGAAGACTGCCCTCCTGACTGCGCTCACTTCCATCAAGAGGGTAGGTGACCTGCAAGCATTCTCTGTCAGCGAAACGTGCCTGGAGTTCGGTCCAGGTTACTCTCACGTGATCCTGAGACCCTGACCGGGCTATGTGCCCAAGGTTCCCACCACCCCTTTTAGGGACCAGGTGGTGAACCTGCAAGCGCTGCCCCAGGAGGAGGCAGACACAGCCCTGTCGTTGCTGTGTCCGGTGCGTGCTTTACGCATCTATTTGGATCGCACGCAGAGCTTTAGAATCTCTGAGCAGCTCTCTGTCTGCTTTGGTGCACAGCAGAAAGGAAGCGTTGTCTCCAAGCAGAGGATCACCCACTGACTCGTTGACGTCATAACTATGGCATATCTCACCCATAACATACCGCCCCCGGTAGGGCTATGAGCCCATTCTACCCGAGGTGTAGCGGCTTCCTGGGCCCTGGCCAGAGGTGCCTCTCTAACAGACATTTGCAGAGCAGCGGGATGGGCAACACCCAACACCTTTGCAAGGTTCTACAACCTCCGGGTGGAACCGGTTTAGTCCCAGGTAGTGGCACGCAACACAAGCGGATAAGCCCGGGATAGCTGGCCGGGTGTATCGCTTGCACATAGCGCCTTCCACCTCCCTTGGAGCTGAAGACGTGCGCCATTAATTCCCAGTAGTGTTCACAAACTTTGTTCCCTGGTTGACTTGCTCCGAGCCCTGTGACAGTCGAGTGTTCGGAGAGACTCGCTGTCGGCCCAGTACACGCGCTAACTAAGAGCCCTGTTCTGGGGTAGGTGCTCCGCATGTGGCGGTTCCCTGTAAGGCTAACCCCATGCGATATATATCTTCTGCTAGTTCGTTTCCCTGCTGGCAAACTGCGTCTTCCTTGGGCAGAGCCCCTCTGCCCCAGTCTCCATGTTTGTAGTAACTCCTCCCCCATTGGGCAGGATCTACCTTGAAGGCTCTCCACATGGTTCGAAAGACCATGTGACGTATTCTTCCACTTAAATATCCCCCCCCCCCCCCTCTTTGGGCAAAGTGTGGTCTCCGTGGTGTCTTCCCCTTGGGAGGGACACCCCCCGACTAGATCTGGCGGCCCAGTCAGATAATCCCCCTTCTTTTTTAGGGAGTGGATAAAGAGAAGGGGAAAAGAGGCCACGGCTGGGTTAAGCCTGTCTCTATCTTTGGGTAGTCGACTTGTTCCCAAAAAGGGCCGTTCGACACTCATAACTATGTTGGGGGAGATTACGTGTCGACCTGGTGTGCTGGCTATGAGGCACACAGCAGTCTGCCCACCATACTTCACGTAACACAGTTCAGCCAGTTGTGGCATTTCGTATAGGGACCCCTAGTGTCACTACATCGACACAACGTTGAGTGAGTGACAGATAGGGAACATCATGGTTACTGGTGTAACCCTGATGGAGGGAATGAGATGTTGTGTCCCTCCTGCCACAACGCTGAACTACCCGCTGAAATGGCTGGACCTTGTATCGGCTCCTCAGCATAAAACCTGAATGAGTGGTTGCATACCAGCTCCTTTTATACCCGTATGTCCAGGGGAGTGACATGCAAATACCACTCGCCAATTTTCATTGGCCTTTTATCAAAGACCAGAGGTGTCTCAGGCTCCCAAAAGTGACCCCTAGTGTCACTACATCGACACAACATCTCGTTCCCTCCATCAGGTAACGGAGGTTACACCAGTAACCATGATGTTTTAAGGTACTTCCCATCAGGTGCAACTTGTCAATGAAATAAAAACAATGCCACAATACTCGGAAATGGAAAAATGATGCAGAAACAATATCTTATGCCATTTTGGAGCCAAAAAAAAAAAAATGGAAAGATGACAGGAAAAAAATCCCCTGTCATCTTATTCTCCGCTTTTATGATAACATTAAACTACTCGTTTTTCTACCGTTTTGTGCTTACATCGCTATACTCTGCGAACTTTCACACAATATATACATTTACATTTGAGAAACTTTGATAAAAACAGAATTTCTGTTGTTTTCAGGACACACTGTTTGTCTTGCACATCCACAAGTGTCTGACTGGCAAGTTTCTAAAAACTTTTAACTGTTTAGATGCTGTTGACTGTGGTAGACCTACCCCTCCGCTGGTGTTCATGTTTAATTTTGTTGTGGCACTCGTGGGTGATCTTGTTGAGCTTTGATGATTATTAAATTCCACCATACAAAGAGTACAATGAAATGTTAAACGTCATGTGTGTTTGTGAGTGATTGAGTAAGAGAGCGAGAGAGAGAGACCAAGAAAGAGCCAGGGAGCAGTACTGCAGTGAAGGTTTTAGAAAGTCACTGAACAGAATGACACATTTTGATGTCAAATTAAATAAATGCATTACTACAGCATTAAAAAATAACTAAGTTAAACGTATTTAATTAATTGCATGATTTAAATGAGACCCCACAAGAATGTGCAAATTAGCTTTCCAGGGGGGTCGCCTGTTGCATTCAGGGGGTCTGAGATCCCCTTAGACCCCACGCAATTTGCACCATGATTGTGTAAACATGACAGTTGAATTTTAAAACTATTCAGTTCTTAACAGCTAAGTCTTTGCAATATTAAAAAAGGATTTGCAAAATGGGAGTTCTAAACATTCAATATTTTAAACTTCTTGAAACAAAAGCAAATACCATATTTTCTGGAATATAAGTTGTGGTTTTATTCAGCATCTGAAAGGTCCTACGACTTATAGTCCAAAGTGACTTATATACATAATTTATACATAACTGATGTCGGCCGGTCAATCACAGGCATACCAAAACAGATGAAAACATAAGTCATAGATATGATAGAAGCATTTTAAAGTTGCCAGTTCAGAATATTTTGCCTTGACAAAGTACTTTATGCAACCAGTTTAAATACTTCATGACATTATTATTCTAACAAACTCTAGACCGCTGATAAACGCAACTCCTCACATGTCCACAAAATGACATTTCACCACACATGTAAAATTAATGCAAAAACATTCAGCCTGTAAACTGGATAATTCATACAATGCAAAGAGAGTTGCAAATATCAGAAATATCCACAGATAAGACAGTCGCTAACGTTATTGAATGAATAGAATACAAAAGGCCTATTTTTTTACTCGCATACTAAAAGCTGTTTATTTGTGCACAGCATATAGAGTTACTGATGTTGTAAGTAAGGGATAATCCATGGCTAGGTGTGCATTAAACAATTTTAAATGCACAATGTGGGTTGCCTCTGCAAAGTGAATTTAAAATCATTTAATGCACACTTAGCCATGGATTATCCCACTTCTAACAAGGTCACTTGCCAGAATTGATTAGTTACAGCTGTCATAGATTGTTTGCAGAGAAAATTTTGACTGAAAGAACAAAAAATAACCCTTAATTTTATCGAAGGGTCGTTAGATCTACAGCTCCGTCTATTTAGACACAGAGAAAAAGTAGTATGACCACACACTTGGTCTAAACTGTGAATTTATAATATTATTTTTATTATGGTTTTACAAACATCAAAAACAGACAATAACAGACAAAGAGACCCTTCATATAACACAAATCGTGCAATATGTAAAATGAAACACAAAAATAATACAAAAAAAAAAAAGGGAGGATGATGATATACAAGACCAACCTCTCCTATAAAGTGTAATCACAATAATTACAAAAAGTGATTGTTACAAATCTGAAATAAATAAATAATAAATAAATAAATCATTAGCCCTTGTGGCTCGACAAAAAAATAAAAACTGGTTCCCACATTTTGTCGAATTTTGCAGAATTACCAGAAACTGTGTATCTAATTCTTTCCAAATGTAACGTGAGTCCAGTTAGCCAGTCAGAAAAGAGGGGCCTAGTGTTTTTCTTCCACAAAAATAGGATAACTTTGTTAGCTACAATCATATCATATTGAACAGGTAAATTATATTGAACAATATGATATTGAATCATATCATATTGACCAACCAAGAACTGCTATCATTGGGTCAGGAAGTAAAACACAGTTATAGATCTTGGCAAAAAAACGGAATATTTCTAGTCAAAAACTCTGAATTTGTGCACAGAACCAAAAAAAGATGTGCCAGGGTGCCCTTGGCAGCTTTACACTTATCACATATAGGGGAGACAGAAGGATAGAATTTGCTAAGCTTTATTTTAGAATAGTGCAGTCTATGTAATACCTTGTACTGAATAAGTTGGTGTCTAGAATTTATGGAACATGAATAAACACATAGAAGGCATTTGTCCCAATCAGTCTCGGAAACCTGAATCCCTAGATCTTCTTCCCAAGCAGATTTCAAATAAAGGGAGGAAAAGTCTGTATTATCTTTAAAAGCATATACAAATAAGGATGTTAGGCCCCTAGCATTAGCCGAATTAGAAAATAAATCAAATATTTTGCATTCTAAAGGCAAAACCTCAAAGTGTGTAATATTTATACAAGCATAATTCTTGACTTGAAGATATCTGAAGAAATGAGAAGAGGGAAGGTCGAATCTCTTGCTGAGTTGAGCAAAGGAGGCAAAAGCATTATTAATATATAAATCTTTCATACTGAGAATTCCTTTACCTTGCCATTCCCTAAAAACTTTATCTGTAAGTGAGGATTTGAATGCATGATTATAACAGATAGGAGTAAATAGGGAAGTACTTGGTAACTTAATTACCTTTCTGATCTGGTACCATATTTTGATAGAGTTTTTAAGGATTAAATTATTTTTGGGAACCTCTTTGCTAGGTGAAGGTGCTGAAAAAAGCAGAGCAGAAAGAAATGAGTGAATGGCACTTTGTTCTATTGCTAGCCAAGAGGGGGTATCTGCTTGAACAGTGCCCAGAACAGAATCCCGCCAGTACATTAATGTTCTGCAGTTTGCTGCCCAGTAATAATGACGAAAGTTGAGCAGACCCAAACCCCCCATGTGTTTGGGTTTATACATATGAATTTTGGATATATGAGCGATTTTAAAACCCCAGATGAAAGGCATAATAATGGAATCAAGAGTTCTGAAAAATGATTTGAGAAGAAAAAAAGGCAGATTTAGAAAAATATATAAAAATCTCGGAAGAATCACCATTTTAATTGCATTAATGCAGCCGATCATAGGGAGTGATCTCCATCTTTCTATATCCTGCTTTAGGTTGTCTAGTAAAGCAAAAAAATATAATTTAACTAAATCCGTTGGATTCTTGGGGACCACCACACCGAGCTATTTTATCTTGTCTAAAGTCATTTTAAATGGCAGGTTCTGCATGAAAACTGAATCTATATTGTCACTGATGGGCATAAATTCACTTTTTTGCCAATTGACAGAATAACCAGAAAAGCTGCTAAATGAGTTTAATAAATCCAACAGAGGGGGAACAGAGCGCTCGGGATCTGAAAGGTACAAAAGAACATCATCAGCATAAAGAGATATGCATATAAGATGATATGATCTACCTGACCTAAGCTTAAGGGCGGAATCTGCGGATGATGTCTAATGGCTATTGCCAAAGGTTCTATGGCAATGGCAAACAACGGGTGAAAGTGGACACCCCTGTCGTGTGCCCCTATGCAACTCAAATTGTGGTGATCTATCGAGATTAGTTAGCACAGATGCGCAGGGATGATGATACAACATGCTGACCCAGGAAGAAAACCTATCTCCTAAATTAAATTCTTTAATAGTGGTTAAGATGTAATTCCATTCAACTTGATCAAAAGCTTTTTCTGCATCTAATGCAATGATTGCCAATTTAGAGTGAGATTTTAGCTTAGAATAGATTATATTAAGAAAACGTCTAACATTAAAAATGAAAATCTTTTAGAGACAAAGCCAACTTGGTCGGGGTGAATAATAGTTGAAATACATTTGTTTATTTTAGTTGCCAAAATTTTAGTGAACACTTTTAAATCCATATTGAGAAGAGCAATTGGACGAAAAGAAGACACGTCAGTCTCGTCCTTGCCTTTCTTAAGAAGTAAAGAAATATTGGCGGAGTAGAGAGAGGAAGGAAATTTCTGCTTACTAAAGGAATGATTGAACATCCATAACATAAGGGGTGCAATTTTATCTGCATATTTCTTATAAATTTTGATACAAAAGCCATCAGGGCCAGGGGTCTTCCCGTAAGGGAAGGCATTAAATGCATCCATTATCTCTTGAATAGTAATATCAGCATTCAAGACTTCCTGGTCAGCTTCACTTAATTTTGGAAGGGGAAGTGAATGAAGAAAGTGTAAAATCACCTCCGATGATACAGACGCCTTGAATTTGTACAAATCTGCATAGAATTCCATAAAGCGATTATTGATATCCTTTGGATTAGTCAATATTTTACCATCCTTGTCAGCTATACTATGAATTGATCTACTGGCATAGGAACCCCTCAACTGCTGAGCTAATCATTTATCTGGTTTATACCCAATCTTGAAATGTTTCTGCTTAATTTTTAATAACATCTTATTCACCTGGTCTGAAGTGATCTTATTATATTCATATTTAAGTGACATAATGTCATTTAGAACACAGGAGTCTGTAGTATCCCTGTATAGTTTTTCCAGTTGGGTAAGACGAACATCTATCTCCACTAAGCGTTTCTGTCGGAGTTTCTTTGCTGCTGACTCATAAGAAATTATGTGTCCCCTCATCACAACTTTAAAAGTTTCCCATAACACAGAATCGGAAACATCTCCTTTATCGTTGATCTCGATAAACTCTGTCAAGGAATCTGAAATATGCTGGCAAAATTTCTCATCCAAAAGGAGGCAAGTATTAAATTTCCAATTATAACTTGGCTTTGCCCAGCCAAAATCGAAAGATACCATAACAGCGGATTGATCAGAGATCAGTATGTTATGATATTTAGATGTAGAGACATTAGATAATAATTTAGAGTCTATAAAAAAATCATCTATTCTTGAATATGTTTTGTGGACATGGGAAAAGTATGAGTGCTCCTTATCAGCAGGATGATGTAGCCTCCAGATATCAACAATATGCAGTGACTCGGTAAGATGTTTAATGACCGACATAGAATTGAGAGAAGGATGTGAACGAACAGGAAATTTGTCCAAAGCAGGGTCCAATATACAGTTAAAATCATCATCAACTATAAAGTGTGTATCAGTTAGAGAAGGTAGAAGATTAAATACTTTACGAAAAAAAAACAGGGTAATCATAATTAGGGGCATAGAGATTTAAAAAAGTAAAGTGTTGAGAGGCAATTAAGCCAGTGACAAGAACATAGCGACCATTAGGGTCTGTTAACGTAGATATATGTTTAAACAAAACTGAACTACAAAGTAATATTGCAACCCCTCTGGCTCTACACGAAAAAGTGGATTGAAATACCTGGGAAATCCAATTACACTTTAAAAGTTTCTGTTGCAGTATTGCAAAAAGAATAAAACAAAATGAAAAAGACATATGAGAATGCCTGGGGCTGAACTGCACCTCAAATCCCTTTAAACATTTACATCAACAACAACAAGACACAAATTGGTTGTCGGAAAAATAAACACTGAAAATGCACTGTCACAAATTGTGCTCTTACCAAAATAAAGAAGAAAGATTGACAAGCATGCAGATCAAACCGATCTGCTCCAATTATTTAAATATAGGCTACTCATGTAGTCCAGCAGATGAAAAAGGACCAATAATTTAAAAGCCTTGCCCAGTCTTCTGACTGCTAAACGACATAGTTATACAGACTGCACCGAACTGTCCTCAACAGTAATAGAGTCAACAAGACTTGGGCCTTCTCAGCAGAGTCAAACACATGTTTGGATGAGTTGTAAGTCACGATAAGGCGAGCAGGGAAGAGCAACCCATGTCTAACATTCGCCTCCTTGAGTCTTTTCCTCATGGCGTTGAAAGCCTGACGCTGCTTCAGAACCTCAGAGGTGAAGTTCGGAAAGATGAGTATGCGCGCTCCGTTGTACATCAAAGGCGAAGACAGCTGTGCAAGACACAGAATCTTCTCTTTATCCGGATAGTGATGCAATCTAGCCACCATAGTCCGAGGACGGGATTGTGCGTTCCCTATCGGGCCCATATGATGGGCACGGTCAATCTTCAGATGTTTCGAAAAATTACTGCCGCCAAGGATTTCCACAAGGAAGTCGGCTACAAACTGAGTTGGGCGGCCCTCCTCCAATTTTTCGGGCAGACCGATAATCTTAATATTTTGCCGCCGCGAGCACCCTTCAAGATTAGGGTTTACCCTAACTTGGACGTCAGAGATTTACATGTTTCGAACCAGTCGCGGCAATGAGCCTCGAGTTCAGAAATACGGCCCTCTTAGTCCGCACTAGCCTTTTTGAGTTCTGTAACTCACGAAGTAACTTCTGACAGCGTGGCCAGCGTCTGAGACAGTGTAGATTCTAAAGAATCAAATTTTTCATTCATGGAGCCATTCATTGATTTGATAGCCTCCATAATGTCAGCGAGATTAACTGGGTCCGTGGGGTTAGCAACGGCCTGGGCGTCGTCAGACCTCTGCTGATTTGTCTCCTTTCTTGGATTTTGGCTTAGTCATGTTGTCTGCGATTGTAAGGAATGGTAATGAGCAGAGTTTAACAATAAAATATTGGTGAAAATAAAGAATAATCGAGGGATGTGAAGCGCACCAAAAAAACACAGCTATGCTATGCTCGTTAGCACCCCCCAAATCTGTGAATTTAAATGTACAATCCAGAAATAATAATAGAGGGATAGTAGAGGGATTGGCACTCCAATAGTGGCTATAGGTGGCACTTCAGCACAGAAACATAACATACACAACACATTACATTTTAAATCGTCTTGCATCACCTTGCTGGACAGCAAAAGATGCATTTAATAAGTCCTGATTTCCTTCTCTCACCTTCTGTGCAAAACAAGCTGAATTCCATTATATTAGCTATGCTGATGAAAGTGGTTAGGAAATGTTATCAATTGCTAGAGCTCACTCTGCTTGCTCTACAATGTTATGTTGCTAGGGTTACATACAGCACATTAATATCGAACGGTGATTAAAACTGACCAGAACTACCTGTGCATTCAGTGGTTTGAACTGCATGAATTCCAGCCAATCAGAATCGAGTATTTGAACAGACCATTGTATAAACAGATGTGGCTTACTTGTTGCGTTTCTTTCATGAAACATAAACAGAATATGAGAAACTGTTACACACAATTACTTAAAGCAAATTCTCCCATTTAAAACAAGCCCCAAAACACTGTGATATGATGTGTAGGTTCTGAGGTACTGTAATCTTCACTGTGCGCATTTGACATCTGAACTCTGAAGCGATGTCGGGCAGCTTCTCCCAGGTCCTAATGCCTGTCACATGCAACCTCTGTCAGTGCGATGTATACAGAGATATGACTTATCTGTGTTTTTTTTTTCTCTAAACAATGCGATTTTGACCCAGTGCGACTTATAGTCAGGTGTTACTTTATTTCTGGAATATACGGTACTAATCCTTTAGATTGAGCAAGTTACTGAGACAGACCAGTTGGTTTAAGTTAAGACAGAGCAGCTCTCTTTTCTTTTTTTTTTCTTTTTTTTGGATGATGTGGCCTTAGAGGGAGAACAACCTTTCACAAATCACTATGGTTGCAGGTAATGCGAGGAAATTGTGAGCAAAGTGTTCCAGCCTGCTATGTGACTCTTTTCTTTGGGACCACCACTGCAGTGGACACTCATCCATTTAAATGTTGGACTCTTGGAGTTCTTTGTGTGGACTCTATTCATCATCTGTATCTGAATCAGAAAACAAAAGCAAAAAGATGGACATCTTCTACTTTTTTGTTTGCTGTTTGTCTGTTGTCACAGCAGATGGATGCTGTTCTTGCCTCCCCTCCTTTAACAGGTTGCTTATAGAATCACACACCTCCTTAAAGCTCTGGGGAGACACGTTAGGTCCTTGAACCTGGGGTCTAGTGCAGCCTTGAGCCATGTGGGGTTAATGTTTGCCTTGTACTGAACTAGGTCTTCAGTGAATGTTTTTTCTAACCTCACAATGTAAACAGGATCATCATCTGAGGGCTCCATGACTCTAAACAAGTGACACAATGCTGGTAACACCACTGAGCAGGAGATGTATTTCTCTCCACCCTGGAATTCAGTAACATATTTTCCATCAACTTTCTATTCTTTTGAGATACTCTGGAAATGCAGTGATGGGCAGATGCTTTGCTACAAACAGCGAAGCTATTAGCTTAACTACATTTCTGAGTAGCAAGGTGGTAGCTTTGCTAGTTTTTAAATCAAGTAGCTTTTCAGTAGTAAAGCTATATTTTTTTATTAGATAGTGAAGTAGCGTAGACAAAAGCTACAATGCTACATCATACATCACTGAATGACTCACAGAATATTTAAAAATATGGAAAATAAAGATAACACTGGTTGCAGTGGATCTACAATCAATGGAAACCAAACCTGCAAATGCGTCCTATCATTTGCCAGTGATGAAGAAGGTCTTAATTAAGTTCAACATGTGTACAGATTGAATGGCACTGCAGGTAAACATTTTACCGCCAAAAGAGTATCAAAAGACTTAGTAGCCTACACGAAAACACATAAAAAAGTACCAAAGCATTACCATGTTCCCTATCTGTCACTCAACGTTGTGTCGATGTAGTGACACTAGGGGTCACACTTGGGAGCCCCAAACACCTCTGCTTTTTTTTAAAAAGGCCAATGAGAATTGGCAAGTGGAATTTGCATGCCACTCCCCCGGACATACGGGTATAAAAGGAGCTGGTATGCAACCACTCATTCAGATTTTCTCTTTGGAGCCGAGCGGTTCTATTCATTGAAGCTGGATTCTTCCGCGAAGTTCATTCACCTCATCTGCTGGATTCTACGGCGCATTTCAGCGGCTTCTCCCCCACTGCACCTGTGGAGTGCAGAGAACGCCCCTGGGCGCTTCGGCAGAAACAACTAAAAGAGTATATTCTAAAAAGAGTATATTTTCTTTCTAAAAGAGTGGCACACACGGAACGTCTTTTTAAAGATGCCTTTCCATTTGTGTGTTATTCCTGGTTGCGGTCGATATCTCTCCGCTTCTGACGGTCACGATTGCTGTCTTACGTGTCTGGGCACTGCCCATGTGGAGACATCGTTCGTGGGTGAGTTATGTCCTCATTGCATGAACATGACCATGGCAATGTTGCAGTCGCAGCTTGCTTTCGTAAGCATTCCCATTCCCCAGCACACTCGCTTGCCCCGATCGGGCTCTCAAACAAGACCGACTTCTCGTTTGGAGCTCTGGAAGATGATGAGTTATTGAGTGCAGCATCGGAGAGCGGGCTCGTCCAGTCTGATGCAGAGGCTTCGGCTCGGCTTTCTCCTTCGGGAACGGTCACCCATTCTCACGCAGACGTGGAAATGATGGACATGCTTTCCTGATTGTTGAGCTGCGAGGGTTCAGGGGAGAATGGAGGGTTCCACTCTAGCCTGACGCTCACAGCTCAATGATTGGTTCCTGGGCACGGGGCGCCACCCAAGGCCATGCCCTGCCCCCGTTCCTTTCTTCCCGGAAGTGCATGAGGAGCTGACAAGATCATGGGAGGCAACTTTTACTGCCCAGTCCATGGTCTTTCAGCTCCCTAGCTCTCACTACCCTCGATGGCAGAGCGGCCAGGGGGTATTCGGTGATCCCCCAGGTGGACAAGGCGCTCGCAGTGCATTTGTGTCCGCAGAGCACCACCACCTGGCGTGGCCACCCGAGACTCCCGTCCAGGGCATGTAGGTTTACGTCATCCCTGATGGCTAGAGCCTACGGTGCCGCTGGACAAGCCTTCTCCGCCCTGCACGCCATGGCTCTCCTGCAAGTACACCAAGCCAAGGCGCTAAAAGAACTGCACAAGGGTTTTTGGGGGGATTGATGCAGGAACTGTGCTCGGCGACCGACCTCACTCTCCGGGCGACGAAGGTCATGGCACGGTCTCTCGGGCAGGCGATGTCCACCCTGGTGGTCCAGGAGTGCCACCTTTGGCTCAACTTGGTCGAGATGGGAGAGGCAGACAAGGCATGGTTCCTTGATGCCCCCATTTCCCAGGTTGGCCTGTTTGGTGACGCCGTCGAGGACTTTGCCCAGCAGTTCTCGGCGGTGAAGAAGTAGACGGAGGTTTTACAACATATCCTGCCCCGGCACAGCTTAAGACCCCGCACCCTGTCTGCTCGTCGCCAAGGGCATCCTCCAGCAGCAACAACACCGGCTCCGCCGTAACCTGCCCCCATGGCCCGGCTTCGGCTTGGACCCTCCGCAGGAAGCAGACGCCACCCGTCTCGCGGCCGGCTGCTAAGAACCCGAGGAAGGCTTCGAAGCGCCCCCAAGACTGGCGACCCAGGGGCGAGGAGACCTACTTCTCTGGGGCTGGTCAACAGACCACTCCATCCCCCGGTAAAGGGCCAGGAGGAGAATCTTTTGTCGCCGCATGCCCAGGGGGCTGCGGCACCCAAAACCTGACAGAAAAATGGTTCCCTCATCTCCTGGGTCACATATCCGGTCCGCATGGCCGTCGTCACGACCACCATCCCATTTTGGCAGGTATGGCATTCCAGCGGCAGACCCCCCACCCTGTGCGCCCAGCTGTGGCACAAACACGCCCACACGGGAATGGTTCCAGTGGACTACGGGGACGACATTTCTCCTCCCCCCTCCTCGGCCAATCTTATGGTAGGCGGCAGGAGCCAGGTAAGTGCTTTGTTGTCCCTGGACTCAGCACAGCCACGGGGCTTGAGTCCCCTCGACGTGGCACCTCGAGCTCCGCCCCACCGCGAGGCCCCACCCACCGGTACGTCCGACATGATCATTCCCTTGGTCCCCCTCACCCGGAGTTTGGGCGCATGGCTTTCGCTTTCCAACCCATTGCAATGGCTGACCCAGACCGTCCGACTCGGCTACGCGATTCAGCTCGCCAGGTGCCTGCCCAGGTTCAGCGACGTCCGCTTCACCTCGGTGAAGGGCGAGAACGCCGCTACCTTGTGTGCGGAGATCGCTACCCTTCTGTGCAAGGGCGCGATAGAGCCTGTCCTTCCATCCGAGATGAAGAAAGGGTTCTACAGCCCTTACTTCATCATACCGAAGAAAGGCAGTGGGTTGCGACCAATCCTGGACCTGCGAGTACTTAATCCTTGCTTTGCACAGACTCTCGTTCAAGATGCTGATGCAAAAACACATTCTAGCGAGCGTCCGGCATCAAGATTGGTTCGCGACAGTAGACCTGAAGGACGTGTACTTTCATGTCTTGGTCTTACCTCGACACAGATCCTCCTGCGGTTTGCCTTCGAAGGCCAGGCGTACCAGTACAAGGTCCTCCCCTTTGGCCTGTCCCTGTCCCCTCGCATCTTCACGAAGGTCACAGAGACTGCCCTTGCCCCGCTAAGGGAAGTGGGGGTCCGCATCCTCAACTATCTCGACGACTGGCTAATGCTAGCTCACTCTCGAGAGTTGCTGTGCGCACACGGGGACCTTGTGCTCCGGCACCTCAGCCGACTGGGGCTTCGGGTCAACTGGGAAAAGGGCAAGCTCTCCCCGTTTCAGAGTATCTCTTTTCTTGGTCTGGAGTTGGACGCATCACAAACGAGCGTGCACAGTTGGTGCTGAACTGTCTGAAGGCGTTCAGATGGAGAACAGCGGTTCCACTGAAACATTTTCAGAGGCTCCTGGGGCATATGGCATCCTCAGCGGTGGCCACACCGCTTGAGTTGATGCATGTGTGACCGCTTCAGCACTGGCTCCAGACTCAAGTCCCGAGATGGGCATGGCGCCACGGAACAAGTTGCATGGTCATCACGCCGGTCTGTCACGTCTTTTCAGCCCTTAGACCGACCTCTTGTTTCTACGGGCAGGTGTTCCTCTAGAGCTGGTCTCCAGGCGCGTAGTGGTCATGACAAACGCTTCCAAAATGGGTTGGGGTGCTGTTTGCAATGGGCACGCAGCTGCCGACCTCTGGACGGGTCCGCGACTGCATTGGCACATCAACTGCCTCGAGTTGTTGGCAATTCTGCTCACCCTGCGGAGGTTTCGGCCGTTGATCCAGGGCAAGCACGTGTTACTTCAGACAGACAACACGACAACGGAAGCATACATCTCCTCCTCTGGAGTCAGCAGCACTTCAAGTCGCTGCAAGCCACTCACATCCTGGGCAACCTCAACACTACAGCGGACGTGCTGTCACGACAGGTTACCCTCAGGGGAGAGTGGAGACTCCACCCTCAGGTGGTCCAGCTGATTTGGAGTCGATTCGGTCGAGCACAGGTAGACCTGTTTGCTTCCCGGGAATCCTCCCACTGCCCGCTTTGATACACCCTGACCGAGGCACCCCCGGTGCACTGGCACACAGCTGGCCCCCTGGACTACGCAAATACGCGTTTCCCCCAGTGAGCCTACTTGCACAGACCCTGTGCAAGGTCAGGGAGGACGAGGAGCAGATCATCCTAGTAGCACCCTACTGGCCCACCCAGATGTGGTTCTCGGATCTTACGCTCTTCGTGACAGTGAATTCCCCTGAGGAAGGACCTTCTTCCTCAGGGACGGGGCACTATCTGGCACCCGCGACCAGACCTCTGGAATCTCCACATCTGGCCCCTAGATGGGATGTGGAAGACCTAAGTGGCCTACCTCCTGCAGTGGTAGACACGATCACTAAGGCTAGGGCTCCCTCTACACTGAAGATGTATGTAGCCGCTATTTCGGTGCATCACGATGAAGTAGAGGTAAGTATATAGGTTCCTGAGAGGGGGTTGAAGGAGGAGGTTGAATCCCTCCAGACCATGCCTCGTCCCCTCATGGGACCTCTCCGTAGTCCTTCAGGGTCTACAGGGAGCTCCCTTTGAGCCCTTGGAGTCAGTTGAGCTTAAGGCATTCTCTTTCAAGACTGCCCTCCTGACTGCACTCACTTCCATGAAAAGGGTAGGGGACCTGCAGGCGTTCTCTGTCAGCGAACCGTGCCTGGAGTTCGGTCCGGGTTACTTTCACATGATCCTGAGAACCCGAACGGGCTATGTGCCCAAGGTTCCCACGAATCCTTTTAGGGATCAGGTGGTGAACCTGCAAGCACTGCCCCAGGAGAAGGCAGACCCAGCCTTGGCGTTGCGCGAGCTTTATGCATCTATTTGGATCGCACGCAGAGCCTTAGAAGCTCAGAGCAGCTCTTTGTTTTGCTTTGGTGGACAGTGGAAAGGAAGCGCTGTCTCCAAACAGAGGATCGCCCACTGGGTCATCGACGCCATCGCGATGGCATACCAGGCTCAGGACGTGCCACCCCCTGCGGGGTTACGAGCCCACTCCACCAGGAGTGTGGCAGCCTCCTGGGCCCTAGCCAGTGGCGCCTCTTTGGCAGACATCTGCAGAGCAGCGGGCTGGGCAACACCCAACACCTTTGCGAGGTTCTACAATCTCCGGGTTGAGCCGGTCTCGTCCCATGTATTGGCAGGCACGAGCAGGTAAGTTCTGGGACAACTGGTGGGGTGTACAGCTTGCGCATAGTGCCTTTCCCCTCCCTTGAGGTGGAGACGTGTGCTCTTGACTCCCAGTCGTGTTCACAGACTGTGATCCCTGGGTGACTTTCCTCCTTAGGCCTCTGGCAGCTGAGTTTGCAGAGAAACTCACTGACCGGCCCAGTATGTGCGCTAATGAGCCCCTGTACTGAGGTAGGTGCTCCACATGTGCTGGTTCCCCAAAGGCGACCCCATGTGATATCTTCCGCAAAAATTGTTTCCCTGATGGCAAACTCCATCTTACTTGGACAGAGGCCCCTCTGCCCCCGGTCGCCATGCTCTGTAGAACCTACCATGCGACCTCTCCACATGAGATACTTTCGACAAGACTCGGTAAGACCATGTGACATATTCCACTCAAAATACCCCCCCTTTTTGGGCGGGGTGTGGTCTCCGCGGTATCTTCCCCTTGGGAGGGACCCCCCGATGCAGACACTTATGGCTCCCAGTCAGTTAACAAATTCCACTCTTTTTGGGGAGAAAAGAGAGGGAAAAGAGGCCTCGGCTGGGCCAGCCTCTCCCTATAGTTGGACAGTCGACTTGTTCGTGATGGACCATTCGATGCTTATAAGAGCGTTGGGGGAGGTTATGTGATGGCCTGGTGTGCTGGCTACGAGGCACACGGCAGTCTGCCCGTCACACACCGCCAGTTCATGCAACACAGTTCAGCTAGTTGTGGCGTTTTGTATAGGGACCCCTAGTGTCACTACATCGACACAACGTCGAGTGAGTGACAGATAGGGAACGTCCTGGTTACTTTCGTAACCTCCGTTCCCTGATGGAGGGAATGAGATGTTGTGTCCCTCTTGCCACAACGCTGAACTACCCGCTGAAATGGCCGGGACCTGGTCTCGGCTCCTCAGCACAAAACCTGAATGAGTGGTTGCATACCAGCTCCTTTTATACCCATATGTCCGGGGGAGTGGCATGCAAATTCCACTTGCCAATTCTCATTGGCCTTTTTAAAAAAAAGCAGAGGTATTTGGGGCTCCCCTAGTGTCACTACATCAACACAATGTCTCGTTCCCTCCATCAGGGAACAGAGGTTACAAAAGTAACCAGGACGTTTTTGGACATGTACAATTACTTGGGAGCACCATGTTAATACAGTGGTATATGAATAAGGTAGTCATATAGTGAAGTACCATAGATGAACCATGTTATTCTTTGAATTACCTTGAAGCACCATGTACTGTACATTCAATTGTATATGAATGTGGTAATCATTTATCAAATTACCATTGAAGTACCATGATATTCTTTGAAGTACTTTGAAGCACCATGTAAATTCAGAATAGTACATGAATACCATATTGTATCTCAAAGTACCAAGGTATTACCATCTGATACCATCAGATATCAAATTGTTATTGCCCTGATTTGCTCACACACACACACACACACACACACACACACACACACACATACACACGTACACACAAACTTGTTTTTATATCATTGTGGGGACTCTCCATAGACTTCCATGCATTTTATACAGATCTAACGATAATTTCTATCCCCTAACCCTACCCCTAAACCTAACCCTCACATAAACCTTTTTTCATTTTTACATTTTCAAAAAAACATCATTTAGTATGTTTACTAAGCCATTTCCCTCGTGGGGACTGCTGACTGGGTCCCACAATGTAGGTGATCTCAGGTTTTACTATCCTTGTGGGGACATTTGGTCCCCATAATGTAGCATAAACCTGTACACACACACACACACACACAAGAAATATGGCTTCTGATCAGAAGCTTCCAGTACATACAGAAATACAACAGCGAGAAACAGAATAAGATGAATAGTACATACAGAGTTTTTATACAGGAATGTGCAAAGGAAAATGTTCAAATGGGTATGGGTTTGTAGAGGTAGTAGTATAAATATGACAAATAAAATGTAAAAATAATGATTTTTCATTTTGAACACATGGGTTTGTATAGGTAGCATGCATAAATATGAATTTACATGTTTTTACATATATATATTTTATTGCACCGTACTGCATACTTGTATTCTGTATTGCACTATACTGTACTATGCTGCACCATGGCATTATGCAAATAAGTCTTTTAGATGCTTTGTCTTTGACAGTATGCTCTGTGCATCTGGTTGAAAAATAATATGAAGTAGCTAAAATGTAGCAAGCTACTTTTGGTGTGTAACTTGTAGTGTAGCTTGCTACTATCTCTGAAGTGTAGCTTTTAGCTTAGCTTGACAAATTTTTCTGCTGAGTAATTTGTAGCTTAGCTTGCTACATTTTGTGAGTAGTTTGCAGTGTTTTATAAAGTATCCATTTGTCATACTTGAGTAAAAGTAAAGATACCGTCATGGAAATTGACTCAAGTAAAAGTATTAAAGTAACTGATTTTAAATTTACTTAAGAATCAAAAGTAAATGTAAATCGCATAAATTACGGAACAGTTCATTAAAACCATAGCAACTTATTAGATTGGTGGTGCTCATCATTTACTCCAGATGCGATCCCAGATGTGTATGACTTTCTTTCATCTGCAGAACACAACCAAATTTTTTTAGAAGAACGTTCAGCTCTATAGGTCAATTCAACGCAAGTGAATGGTGGCCAGACATTTCAAGCTACAAAAAGCACATTAAGGGAGCATAAAGTTATTCATACTACTACAGTGGTTAAATCCATGTGTTCTGAAGTGATTCAGTTGGTTTTGGGTGAGAACAAACCAAATTGTAACTAATTTTCACTGTATATCTTGCCATTGCAATCTCTAGGCACGATCATGATTTCAAGCTCGATTTCACTTTCTAGTGCTTGACGCATACGCACAGCCCTAGATAGCGCTACAGGAAGTGTAATCGTGCTTGAAATCCTGATAGCCAAGGAGACTGCTGATGTCAAGATTAATAGTCAAAAAAAAGAGTTACATTTTGGTCTATTGTCACCCAAACCAATTGGATCCGTTCAGAAGACATTGATGAATCCACTGGAGTCTTTTGGATTACTCTTATGCTGCATTTATTTGCTTTTCGGAGTTTCAAAGCTCTGGCCACTATTCACTTACATTGAATTGACCTACAAAATGGTGATATTCTTCTGAATATTCAACATTTACCTTTTTTGTCCAATAAGCAGCCTTCAAATTTGTACACAGAAGTGTTAAAAAGCCGTGAATTTAAATTTGATCTTATTACGGTTGATGTTCAAACCTTGTTTGCTCACGTAACTGTCAGCTGTAATAAAAGTAGATTTGATGAATAGTATATTTGCCCTGTGTAAGTAACAATATATAGGAACTGTATTAAAATAAATAAGGGGTGATAAATAAATACTAATACAACAGGCTAGAAAAATAGACATTTATTCATTTTAATATCATCATTTATTCATATTTTGAATGTGTTGAAACTTGACACCGGGCGACGTACCCTGAAAACTGTACCGTTAGATCGGTTTCATGCTGAAGAGCCGCTTAAAAGTCAGGGGGTTTTTTCTCTGGTAAATGTAAACAAGTGTAAATGTCAACATCATACTGTATGTCGAAATGCTTTTTTATTCCATCTGTTACTCCTGGTCGGAGCTTCCGTAAATATTTAGTTTATACGTAGGGTTACATTCTACCTAAGTTTAATGGTGCAACTCTCAAATATTTAGTAGTGCATAAATTGTGACTTAGTGCCCATTTACGCCACAACTAGGCTAAGTTGTAACTTACGTATTGCTGGTGCAACTGGCACCAGAACAGAGACTTGTTGGCGTGGGCTCTTTTCATTTGGGCCAATAAGCAACCACCCAGAACACCCTGGCAACTGCATAGCAATGTGCTAAAAACAGAGTTAAAACAACTTAAAGGAATAGTTCACCCAAAAATGAATATTTGCTGATAATTTACTCACCCTCAGGCCATCCAAGATGTATCTGAGTTTCTTTCTTCATCAAAACAGAATTTAAGATTTTTAGGATTTCATTTCAGGCCTCCTCCTTTAAACAATGCAAGTGAATGTACTCCATTTTTTGATGGTCCAAAATACATATTTAGGGTGCATCAAAATAATCCACACGACTCCAGTCAACAAATAAAGTTCTTCTGAACCCAAACAATTGATTATTTTTAGAAACAAAACAATACTTATATACTTTTTAACTACAAATGTTCACTTCTGTACATCTCTGTGACACGCGCTCATGAGAGGGATGACGTAAGCTCGTTGGTATGGTCACATGTCACGTGGAGGAGGAGCGCGTCATTGTTTACAAGAGAAGCAGCACTGTACAAAAGTTTAATTGTCTTTGCTGTAGATTTGTATTTGTATAAGTGTATTGTTCAAAATATTCGTTTGGCGTGTGTATCCTGGATGCTTCAACCTTCAGAAACCCCAAAGAAAATGCATGGCGAGAGGTCACGTGAAGCCATGCAAGAAGCAGACGTGTGAACAAAGAGCTCTGCGCAATTTTTTATTATTCTCATGTTATAATTTGGTGAAATTCGATACACCCAGTTACACATTTGCTTTTTGAGGTAAAACATGGCAAAGAAGTCAAAATCCTCGGGCTCTGGAGACATTAAAATACACTTACGTGTTCAGGATGAAAGCCCCGACAGACCTACAGACCGGGGACTCGATTTGAATGACGCGGCGGAAGAAGGAATCCGGCGTCAGTTGTCCAACATGTCGGTGATGTTGACGAAGATTCTTGCTGACTTGGAGGATCTCGCTGTAATACGTCAATCGATTACCATGATGGAAATAAAGTTCTCTGAGCTAGTTACAAGACTGTCCGATGTTGAGAAACAAATTAATTGTTTGGAGTCTTCGGAGAGGGAATTAACCGCTAATCCGCCCGCAACCAAAGTTGATCTGGAATGTATTCTTGAAAAGCTTGAAGATCTTGAGAATAGAAACTGCAGGAATAACGTCAGAATTGTTGGAATTCCTGAGCATGAGGAGGGCAGAGATATGGTGAAATTCCTAGACGAGCTCTTCCCGAGTCTGCTCGACATAACAGGCCACAAGCTGGAAATCGAACGAGCTCACAGAGTCCCAGCTCACAGATCTGCTGAGGGAGACAGGCCCCGATCGATTCTGGCCAAATTTCTGAGGTCATCCGATAAAGATCTCATGTTGCGCCAGGCGAGGAGCAAAGGGAAGCTTTCTTGGAGGAATCATAATATTTTCTTGTTCCCGGACTTTGCGACTTCTACAAGAGAGAATCGTGATCGGTTCAAGGAATGCAAGAAACTCTTACATTGGCGAAAGATCACTTTTGCTCTGATGTTTCCTGCCAAATTGAGAATTGAAACGAAAGACGGTCGCAAAGTATTTACATGTCCCAATCAGGCAATGTCTTTTATTGAATCAATGGGTGAGTAAACCATTGGATGTTTCTCATATGAGTGGGTCTGACTCGCTGTACTTACTCTGGCTTTTGAGGAAGCTGGGCGTCATTTCGGTTTCTTTTTGCGTTGGCTCTGCCTAGTGGCTGGAGTTTGTTTTGTGAATAACACTTTCCTTAAAGAAGCTTTTGCATTGATGAAAGATTATTTTTGCATTGAAGTTCCCGGCCAGTTTGAGAGTGGACACTACAGATGACCGCAAAATATCTACATGCTCACACAAAGGATGTCTTTTATAAAGTTGACGGATTGAGTAAGTCATGGTATATACTTTTATACGGCCTCCGAATGAATTGATTTGAGCATCCGGCGTACCGGGATGTCGGTTTTGTTTCTTTTTGTGTTGGCTCCGCCTAGCGGCTGGAACTTGTGCCGTTCACGGGATATTGGAATGATTACGTCATCCGCTGGACTCATAACAGCTGGCTCACTGAACATTTGTTTGTCTATCCGTGAAACTGAACGGTTTTGTATCAGCTGAAATTTGTTTTGTGGAGGATCACACCTTTAAAACAATTCTGTGAATTAGTCTACATGTTCTGTGTTCATTCTTCCTTTTGGCAGGGGGTTATTTTACAAAGTATTTTCTGTTATGTATTTTTGCTTCACAAATTTGTGAGGCAAAATTGAGCAATCCGATGGCAATGTTGTCGTGGGGGCTCGTGGGGCTTTTGAGTTTAGAAGGACTCAAAAGGCGTTCATGGACCTTTTGAGTTTAGAGGGACTGTCACCGGTTGGCGCTTTCGTGCGCGGGGTTAATGCGCATGTTTTTCTTTTTTCTGTTTGTTTTGTTTGAGGGTAAGTTCGGGGTTTGATTGTTTCACTAATGGGGAATGTAGTCTGTGTAATTTTTTTTGACACACAGCTTTTTTTTTATTATATCAATATGTCAAATGTTAATATGAGTGTACTATCTCTCTCCACATGGAATGTAAATGGGTTGGGGCACCCCATAAAAAGAAGGAAGGTTATTACTTTTCTTAAATGTAAGAAATATGATATAGTGTTTCTTCGAGAAATGCATCTTTCCCCGCAGGAAGCTGAAAAATTTGGGAAGATATGGGGTGGACATGTTTTCTTTAGTGTTGGCTCAAGTAAGAGCAAGGGAGTCATTATATTGGTAAATAAACATTTACAATTCAAATTTCTCAAACAGATTAAAGATAAATTAGGAAGAGTCATTATTGTTTTAGCTGAAATTCAAGGGCAAAGGTTGATTTTGGCTAATATTTAAGCGCCTAACGCTGATGATCAGGGCTTTTTTTAAAGATCTTGAAGGGATGTTGCAAATCGCTGGCACCCCTCATGATATATTATTGGGAGGAGACTTTAATCTTTTGATGGACTCAGTCCTTGATCACAGTGAAGCAAACATGTGTAAGCCCCCTAGAACAACCTTAACGCTTCAGAGGATGTGTAAAAATCTTGGTCTTACAGATATTTGAAGACTTTTGAACCCATCTGGTAGGGACTATACATTTTTTTTCATCAGTCCATAAGATTTATTCTAGAATAGATTTTTTTTATATATATCCAAGTCCCTCATTTCATCTGTTGTTGATTGCTCAATTGGAAATATTTTAGTCTCAGATCACGCCCTGGTGAGTTCAGAGGTGGTGCCACATACAGAGAAAAAGAAATCATATAGTTGGTGCCTTAATGTGTCCCTTTTGCAAAATCCTGATTTCCAACAAACGCTAAAGGCTGAAATCAGTGTTTATATGGAGACCAATTGGTCCTCAGTATCCACTGTGGGCGTGGCTTGGGAGGCACTTAAGGTGGTTCTTAGGGGTCGGATCATACAGTATGCCTCATTCATCAAAAAATCCAAAGCACGAGAACTCGTGGAGTTGGAAGGAAATATTAAAAATGCCGAAGCAGAGCTGAAGCGCCGTTTGTCATCTGATGGCCTCAGAGAATTGAATCGATTGAAATACAGATATAATACTTTTGTCGCGGAAAGTGGAGTTTTGGTTATTCAGGGCAAGACAGTCATACTTTGAGTCGGGGGACAAAGCAGGAAAACTTTTGGCTAGATATATAAAGCAGAGAGAGTCTTTTTCTACCATTCCCTCAGTGAAATCTGCTGGTGGTGAAATATTTACCACGGCCATTGATATTAATAATGCTTTTAAAGAATTCTACTTTGATCTCTATAGTTCCACGTCTATTAGAAACTTTGTGGAACCATTAGATCTCACTAAACTGATGACTGAGCAAAAAAATTATCTTGATTCTGAGATAACCTTGGAGGAGCTTGGCAAGGTTATTAAGGCCTTACCTACAGGCAAGGCTCCGGGGCCTGACGGCTTTGCTGCTGAGTTTTTCATATCTTATGCTACAGAACTGGCTCCACTTTTGCTAGAAGATTATACTGAATCATTAAAGAATGGAAAGCTTCCGCCAACCATAATACAAGCCCGGATCAGTCTGATTCTTAAAAAGGACAGATCCAAGCAAGTGTAAAAGTTACCGTCTAATTTCCCTGATCCAGTTAGATGTAAACATTTTGTCAAAAATTCTGGCTAATCGATTAAGTAAAGTGTAGAGCCGAGGAGGGCGGGGCCGGGCTGGAATGAGACACACCCGGTCCCCAGTCAGTCTGATGGGGCGTGCGAGGGATAAAGGCGGCCGGGGACGACAGTTCGAGAGAGGGAGAATTACAGACAGCTGTACTGTGTGTTTATAGTTGTGTGTTTTAAGTTGTTTATTAAATTATTATTTAAGTTGTCAAGCTGGTTCTCGCCTCCTCCTTTCCACCGAACCCCCTTACACTGGTGCCAAAACCCATGAAGGAGTAGGGATTCCCGTCGCGGAGTCCTCGACACTGCCGTCCACCCAGGGGGGTGCCGCTGCCGTCCGACGGGGGACGGAGTAGCCCGACCACCCGGACGCGGGGAACGGCCGCCGTCCGCAAGGCGAGTGGGGACGGGACTCCCCGACCGCCTGGAGCGAGGGAGCCGCTGCCGGGGGCGGAAGAGTGCCCTGCCATCCCCCGGGAACGCAGAGGGGTCGAGAGAAGACCGCCGTCCGTGGGGGGAGGAGGGAAGTGACTCCCCAACCGCTTGGAGTGGTAGGGCCGCTGCCAGGGGCGGAGGAGTGTCCCCACGGGACGCCGGGAACGCGGAGGGGCGTTCTGTCCGCTGGGGGTCGGAGGTCTGACTCCGGTCTGCCTGGGGAGGAGCGGCTGCAGTCGCCTGAGAGGGTGGAGTAGTGATCGAGGACCACGCGACGGCGCATCAGAGAACCAGTGAGTTTCTTTTTCTCTCTCTCCTCTCTCTCTCTCTGTCGCTCCGTGTTGGCCTTTCCCTTGCCATTTTGTTTTGTTTTGTTTTTCCCCTCCTGTCTCCTCCCAGGTCGAGGAAGGCAGGGATGACCCGCCGGCAGTCGGGGCGTAAGGCACGCCCCCCCCCCCCCCGGAGAGGAAGCGTGGGGGATGTACATCATGCCAGGGGCTCCCCGGCCTGAGGCAATGCCGGGAGGAGTGTAGAGCCGAGGAGGGTGGGGCCGGGCTGGAATGAGACACACCCGGTCCCCAATCAGCCTGATGGGGCGCGCGAGGGATAAAGGTGGCCGGGGACGACAGTTCGAGAGAGAGAGAATTACAGACAGCTGTACTGTGTGTTTATAGTTGTGTATTTTGTTTAATTTGTTTATTAAATTATTATTTAAGTTGTCAAGCCGGTTCTCGCCTCCTCCTTTCCACTGAACCCCCTTACATAAAGTTATGACATCACTTATACATATAGATCAGGTGGGGTTTATTCGGGGCCGTAGCTCTTCTGATAACATTAGGCATCTCATCAATATCATGTGGTCAGTAGCAAATTAATAATCTCCAGTCGCTGCCATCTCACTTGACACCGAAAAGGCGTTTGATATGGTAGAATGGGATTATCTTTTTAAGGTTTTGGAAATATATGGGTTCGGGAGTACGTTTATTGGATAGATTAAGTTACTTTATAGACACCCAGTAGCGGCGGTACAAACAAAAGGACTAATTTCCGATTATTTTACTTTGGATAGGGGCACCCGGCCGGGTTGCCCTCTTTTCCCATTATTGTTCTGTCTTGCCCTGGAACCATTAGCAACCACAATAAGAAAGGAGGATGATTTTCCAGGGGTGGTGGCAGGAGGTATGGTGCATAAACTCTTGCTTTAGGCAGATGATATTTTATTATTTGTCTCTGACCCTAGTAGATCTATGCCTTGCCTCCACAAAATTATTAATTCCTTTTCTAAGTTTTCAGGATATAGAGTCAACTGGTCTAAATCCGAAGCTTTGGCTCTGACAGCGTACTGCCCAGAAACGGCTTTCCAGCTGGGTGCTTTCCAGTGGCCCAAACAGGGCATTAAGTATTTGGGTATTTTATTTCCAGCAAATTTGTGTGATTTAGTTAGATTTAATTTGGACCCCTTAATAAAACGGTTTTCGAGCGATGTGGGCAGGTGGGCTTCATTACATTTATCTATGATTAGGAAGGTTAATGTTATTAAAATGAATTGTATTCCAAAATTCAATTACTTACTGCAGTCTCTCCCTGTAGATGTCTCCCTCTCTTATTTCAAGCAATTTGATAGCATAGCAAAGTCTTTCATTTGGAATGGTAAGCGTCCCAAATTACATTTCAATAAGTTACATAGGCCGATTGACAAAGGTGGGCTAGGCCTACCCAAGATTTTATTTTATTATTATGCATTCGGTCTCAGACATTTGGCTCATTGGTCGCTTCCACCTGAGAGAGCCCCTCCCTGGTTCTGTATAGAACAGGAATTTCTTGCCCCTATTTCGCCACTGCAGAGCCTTTCTATCAAATTAATCGGAGAAGCTAAGTTACATCCCGTTATCTCGCACTTGAACTCGGTATGGACTAAAGTGTCCTGACTGTTTAATTCTGACATTTTTTAAATGTTGCCTCGAGCATATGGCTGAACCCCAAACTATGCATCTCAGTTCTATAAGTATTTACAGCTGCGCTACCTGCTCTGTACTATTTTTGGGAGTGGTTTACACCCTCCTAAAGCGGCAGATACTCTGGGAGAGGTGATTACTGCTTTTGGAAAAGGTCATGAGGCATCAGTGAATTACTCCCTACTAATTCAGAGTCTGGGAGACTGAACTTCAATTTCTCTTAAGAGATTATGAGAGAAAGATCTAAATTTGGTATTGGAGGAGGGAGAGTGGGCTGGGATTCTAAAAAATGTGTATCCAGAGACGCAAGGGTTCGCCTCATGCAATTTAAGATTTGACATAGAGTCTATTGGACCCCCTCTATATTGCATAGGCTTGGTCTTAAAGACACACCCACCTGCTGGCGATGTCAATTAGAAGATGGAGACACAACCCATGTCTTTTGGGGATGTGTTAAGATGCAAGAATTTTGGATGAGGATTCAGAGTTTTATGTGCAAGGTTTTGGCCTCTCAAATTTTATTTTGCCCCAGACTCTGTATCTTGTGAGATGGGGCAGTCATTGTATATTCATTCTGTATATGTGTGTTCTGCTATGTATATTTAATGGTTGAATAAAAAAAAATGTTAATCGGAAAAAAAATGAAAATGCATGGTGGGAAAAATATTAACTTTTCACTATACATGATCATGAGCGATTGAAGCTCTGGCTTATCGCGCTGAACCTGGATATCAGTACACCCCTACATTCTCTCAAATATTGGAGGGTGTGCAGTGAACATTTTACCCCTGATGATTTCAGACCATCAAAAGAAACAAAGGGTCGATATCTGAATTCATCGGCTGTGCCCCTGCTGTTTTTCCAGCGAACTCGGGTATGTATGAAAACTTTGTCATTGTCACGCCTCCCTCGGTCTCTGCACCTCCCTCAGTGCTCCGTTCCTCCTCACTCGATTTCTAATTCACGGCATCTGCACTCAATTAACTCGCTCATCACTGCCTGCATAAATAACTCACCTTCACGCCACTTCGCTGTCAAGTCTCACACAAAGGACTCACAGTGTTTATTTACCTGTCTGTATTTGCTCTTGATCTTCATCGATATCTGTTTAGCGCTTATTCTGCTGTTTTGCCTGTTACCTCTTCTTCAATTTGTGAAGCTTCTCTTCTGTGTGATATCACCTGTACCATTGATCTCACTGTGTAAATCCCGTGAATCTCAGTAAACGCTCTCGCACTTGGTTTCACTAACTACAACTTGTGTGGCTTGAATTCCTGACAGTCATATAGCCTATATATTTCTGCTAAAGTAAAAGCACAAGTAGATAATGCAACGTCATTGCTCCAAAATAAAGGATGGTTATTTACTGCAGTACTGTTTTTTAATTATTATTTGGAAATTATTTTTTTTATTTTATACAGGTGCATCTCAATAAATTAGAATGTTGTGGAAAAGTTCATTTATTTCAGTAATTCAACTCAAATTGTGAAACTCGTGTATTAAATAAATTCAGTGCACACAGACTGAAGTAGTTTAAGTCTTTGGTTCTTTTAATTGTGATGATTTTGGCTCAAATTTAACAAAAACCCAGCAATTCACTCTCTCAAAAAATTAGAATATGGTGACATGCCAATCAGCTAATCAACTCAAAACACCTGCAAAGGTTTCCTGAGCCTTCAAAATGGTCTCTCAGTTTGGTTCACTAGGCTACACAATCATGGGGAAGACTGCTGATCTGACAGTTGTCCAGAAGACAATCACTGACACCCTTCAAAAGGAGGGTAAGCCACAATCATTCATTGCCAAAGAAGCTGGCTGTTCACAAAATGCTGTATCCAAGCATGTTAACAGAAAGTTGAGTGGAAGGAAAAAGTGTGGAAGAAAAAGATGCACAACCAACCAAGAGAACCGCAGCCTTATGATTGTCAAGCAAAATCGATACAAGAATTTGGGTGAACTTCACAAGGAATGGACTGAGGCTGGAGTCAAGGCATCAAGAGCCACCACACACAGACATGTCAAGGAATTTGGCTACAGTTGTCGTATTCCTCTTGTTAAGCCACTCCTGAACCACAGACAACGTCAGAGGCGTCTTACCTGGGCTAAGGAGAAGAAGAACTGGACTGTTGCCCAGTGTTCCAAAGTCCTCTTTTCAGATAAGAGCAAGTTTTGTATTTCATTTGGAAACCAAGGTCCTAGAGTCTGGAGGAAAGGTGGAGAAGCTCATAGCCCAAGTTGCTTGAAGTCCAGTGTTAAGTTTCCACAGTCTGTGATGATTTGGTGTGGAATGTCATCTGCTGGTGTTGGTCCATTGTGTTTTTTGAAAACCAAAGTCACTGCACCTGTTTACCAAGAAATTTTGGAGCACTTCATGCTTCCTTCTGCTGACCAGCTTTTTAAAGATGCTGATTTCATTTTCCAGCAGGATTTGGCACCTGCCCACACTGCCAAAAGCACCAAAAGTTGGTTAAATGACCATGGTGTTGGTGTGCTTGACTGGCCAGCAAACTCACCAGACCTGAACCCCATAGAAAATCTATGGGGTATTGTCAAGAGGAAAATGAGAAACAAGAGACCAAAAAATGCAGATGAGCTGAAGGCCACTGTCAAAGAAACCTGGGCTTCCATACCACCTCAGCAGTGCCACAAACTGATCACCTCCATGCCACCCCGAATTGAGGCAGTAATTAAAGCAATAGGAGCCCCTACCAAGTATTGAGTACATATACAGTAAATGAACATACTTTCCAGAAGGCCAACAATTCACTAAAAATGTTTTCTTTATTGGTCTTATGATGTATTCTAATTTTTTGAGATAGTGAATTGGTGGGTTTTTGTTAAATGTGAGCCAAAATCATCACAATTAAAAGAACCAAAGACTTAAACTACTTCAGTCTGTGTGCATTGAATTTATTTAATACACGAGTTTCACAATTTTAGTTGAATTACTGAAATAAATGAACTTTTCCATGACATTCTAATTTATTGAGATGCACCTGTATTGTTTTGAAATTGTTTTGGACTGTTTTGGTTTGTGATCAGCGCTTGGTCTGTGCAAGTTTCTCTTGTAAACAATGATGCACTTCCTGCCTCCTCCTCCACGCGTGACCTTACCAATGAGCTTCCCTCTCATGAGCGCACGTCACAGAGATATACGGAAGTGCACATTTGTAGTTAAAAAGTATATAAGTATTGTTTTGTTTCTAAAAAATAATCAATCGTTTGGGTACAGAAGAACTTTATTTGTCGATTGGAGTTGTGTGGATAATTTTGATGCATCCTAAATATGCATTTTGGACCGTCAAAAAATTGAGTACATTCATTTGCATTGTTTAAAGGAGGAGGCCTGAAGTGAAATCCTAAAAATCTTAAATTCTGTTTTGATGAAGAAAGAAACTCAGATACATCTTGGATGGCCTGAGGGTGAGTAATTTATCAGCAAATTTTCATTTTTGGGTGAACTATTCCTTTAACAACAGCATAGCAACAACCTGACAACCACCAAGAACACACTGGCAACTGCAGGGCAATGTGCGAAAAACACAGAAAACAACTTAGCAACAGCACAATAACAACCTGGCTACCACATACTGAAGCAATGCGCTAAAACACACAGCAGATCACCTTGACAACTGCATAGCATGCCCTAGCAACCATCCAAAAAACCCTAGTATGCACATACTGTAGCATAAATGTGCTACAAAGCAAATATAACACTTTAGCAACCACAAGAAAACTAGTTTTGCTTAGGCAAAGACCATTCACATCTTCATAAAATATAAAAATAAATATTGTTGGACATTTTCATGAGCGCTGGTACAGTAATTATTCATACACATCACACCTTAGTTAAATGTAAAATGTGAACGCATGTGATTGACTTTTATATGAACAGGTCTCCTGGAAAGGCAGGAGACTGATCGCACATAACTTCATTATTTCACAGCTTTCATAATGTTTAAGTCTAAATTTATTAAATTAATTAGTCAAAAAAAAATTTAATTTACATGAGCCGTTTCTTGTCTTCCCCAGTGGAGGGAACACGTAATCTGGCGTGCTTCGCTTGTGATTTTGATTCAGATTCATGATTCGCAAACCGAATCATTCAGACCGCTTTTTGAATCTTTTTGTTCAGTTCAGAAGTATCAGATTTAAAAGATTCGACTCAAATTATTCTTTCAACGAATCACACATCACTATCACCAATCTGCACGCATTTTTGCACGTACAGCTGTTATTTATTTTGCAGTATTATGTTGTAAAAGTAATGAAAGAGTCTGGAGAAATTTAGCAGAGTAAAAGAATCAATTTTCTCTTCAAAATGTAGTGAATAGAAAGTAAAAGTCCAAAGAAATATTTATACTCAAGTAAAGTACAAATATGAAAAAACTGTACTGAAGTACAGTAACAAAGTATTTGTGCTTCATTACTATACACCTCTGGTAGTTTGCCCAACACTGTGGAAATGTTGCGCACATGCTTCTGCATAGTTGCGCTCTGTGGTTTAACTTTTGATCAACAGAGTCTATGATGCCCAGGTAGTTGTCATTGTTGGCAGATGTCCAATGATCCCCAGTAAATAAAACACACTGCACTTTCTCTAGCATCTTACTTTTCAGTGCCCTCTTGCTTTCATATAAATTCTCTATTGTTGACATAATGGTTCTCGACAGGGCAGATTATAAAAAAAAATCTGCTGATGCAACTCGAATTATGTCTCTGTCACTCGTCTTCTACTGTATTAACAGAGTGACAGGTTTTAGCTATCCATTTTACTAAAGCCTTTGTTGCTTTTTCAATTGTTTGTTTATCTAATAGCCCATTCAAGTACCACACTGAAGTATTGTGGACTGGCGAAGCGTGTGATACATCAAAGACAAATTATTTAGTGTAGAATTTTCCATCTAAAAAGCTTTCTTTTTTCCTTCTCCATGATTAGCGTGTGCATATATAGCGCCACAGGAACTGGGGAAGAACATTTGTGCTCCCAGGAAGTACAAAAAAAAAATAAATGTATACTAATTTATAATTAATTTCCCCAACCACTCAAATAATGCAAAGAAAACAAGTTCATATACATTTTTAAACAATACAATACTAATGTTTTAACTTAGGAAGAGATCAGAAATCAATTGATCAGAAATCAATATTAGGGAAATAACCCTGCTTTGTTTGATGGCTTGTGGCCATCCATCTTCCTCTTGATCACATTCCAGAGGTTTTCAATGGGGTTCAGGTCTGGAGATTGGGCTGGCCATGACAGGGTCTTAATCCGGTGGTCCTCCACATCCACATCTTGATTGACCTGGCTGTGTGGCATGGAGCATTGTCCTGCTGGAAAAAACAATCCTCAGAATTGGGAAACATTGTCAACATGTGTCTTTCACAGAGATGAATCTGCCCAATTCCAACCTTGCTGAAGCACCCCTAGATCATCACCGATCCTCCACCAAATTCCACAGTAGGTGCGAGATGCTGTGGCTTGAAGGCCTCTCCAGGTCTCCGTCTAACTATTAGATGACCAGGTGGAGGATCGGTGATGATCTGGGGGTTCTTCAGCAAGGCTGGAATCGGGCAGGAAAGAGGAAGATGGATGGCCACAAGCCATCAAACAAAGCTGAGCTGCTTGAATTTTTGCGTCAGGAGTGGCACAAAGGAGTTAATTTTCCCAGAGCTGTATATATATATATATATATATATATATATATATATATATATATATATATATGAGTGGGGTGAGCAAGAGACAGACACAGTGGGTGGCGTCAAGCCTTGGAGAGGCATTTATTGGAAAGTAAAATGTCCATAAAAGGAGAAAATAAAGTGTCCAGGGGGAATCTGGCATCCTTGCGGTAAGACGGGGCTCAGTGAAGGGCGGGGGAGTGTCTAAGGAATGGCCCAGGCATGAGCTGGGTCCATCGGCCGCACACGCTCCCATTCTGAGTCCACGGTGCGAGGGGCGGCGGCATCCTTGGCGGCCTGTTTTCTCAGGGGGAAGGCAGCCCAGCCTCTAGCCCGTCGGCCGCAACGTGCTGTTCTCCCCTGGCGACATATTTAATTTGCGCCAGTGGTCCAAGGAATGGGTCCAGCAGCGCATCTGACTCGTCCAAACCCTTCCAGCTCTGGTCCTGGGCGTGTGAGGATGCTAGTGTGTGCACACATGGAGATTTGAAGTCAGCTCCCCGAGAAGAGGTGCACTCTGCATTTTAAAGGCAGCGGTGATTAAGCATTATTCGCATCAGGTGTGCTTCATCCACTGCTGTCAGACCGTGGCTTATTAATTATGCACCTCTTCTCGCTCTCCTGCCCAACTCCCATCGTGAGCCTGGCTAAAGGACTGCCCTAAGAGGCGGGGCGACGATGACGAGACGGATCATTCCGCCACTATATATATATTATATATATACACTTTTTGGACTCAAGATGGTGCCGAGTATGGCTGCTGCATTGCGAGCTCCGAGACAACATTATAGTTTTTTGTTTGTTTTGTTTACAATTCTTATGTTTTTTGTCTTGGATGTTGTCTGCCTTATTGTCTATGACAGACAAACACTTTTGGACATTGGTTCTGCAATTACACACCGTAAACCGGACTTCAAATTCCTCAATGCCGACCCGCTGTTTACAAATACGCCTGCGGAGCCCTTTGTCTGGGCAGCCCGGCCGCGAAAACACAGAAGGAAAAGGGGAAACAGAGCCGGCATTCTCATCAGAGTAAGACGTCGCGCAAATCGACCCCCGCTACCCAGTATTCTACTGGCAAATGTTCAGTCTCTGGACAACAAGCTCTACGAGCTGAAAACACGGATCTCTTTCCAATGAGAGATGAGGGACTGCTGCATTATCTGCCTAACAGAAACTTGGATGTCTGCGGAGATTCCAGACTCAGCCATCGAACCCGCGGGGTTCTCCGTGTACCGAGCGGACAGAGCGAAAGACCTCTCAGGTAAAAGCAGAGGTGGTGGTGTATGCTTTATGATTAACAAATCCTGGTGTGATCAGAGGAACGTACATTCTATCAAGTCTTTCTGCTCTCCTGATCTGGAATTTGTCATGCTTCTGTGTCAACCATTCTGGCTACCGAGGGAATTCACAACAGTCATTATCACAGCGGTGTACATCCCGCCACAAGCCGACACAGACCGGCACTCAAGGAACTGTATGGGATTACAAGCAAGCAGGAAACCGCGCACCCTGAGGCCGCGTTCATTGTGACTGGGGACTTTAACAAAGCCAATTTTAAATCAATTGCACCAAAATACCACCAACACATCAGTTTTAACACACGAGGGGACCGGGTTTTGGACCATTGCTACTCTCCCTTCCGGGATGGCTACAAATCCCTCCCTCACCCACTATTTGGCAAATCGGACCACTCTTCCATTCTGCTTCTGCCCACTTACAGGCAGAAACTGAAACAGGAAGCACCCACCCTCAGAACGATCCAGTGCTGTTCAAACCAATCAGACTTTATGCTACAAGACTGTTTTGATCACACGGACTGGGAGATGTTCCGGTCCGCCTCTGATGATGACATCGAGGTTTACGCTGATAGCGTAACGTGTTTCATCAGAAAGTGCGTAGAGGATGTTGTTCTGTCCAAAACAATATGAATCTACCTGAACCAGAAACCTTGGATTAATAAGGATGTTCGCGGCACTTAATGCGCGAACCTCTGCTTTTAATTCCGGGAACGCATAGGAGCATAAACAAGCTAGTTATTCCCTCCGAAAAACTATCAGAGCAGCAAAACGCCGGTACAGAAACAAGATTGAAGGACAGTTTAACACCACCAACTTTAGAAGCATGTGGTAGGGAATTAATATCATCACGGTCTTTAAAGGGAATAAAAACTCCACTGTGAACACTGCTGCCTCTCTCCCGGATGAGCTAAATAATTTTTATGCATGGTTTGAGGGGAAATAACACAGCCCTCACAGAGAGAGCTCTTGCGGCCGAACCTACAGAGGTTAGTTCACTCTCTTTCTCTGTAGCGGATGTAACATGATCCTTCCGACGGGTGAATATCCATAAAGCCGCGGGTCCAGATGGTATTCCGGGCTGTGTCATCAGAGCGTGCGCGAACCAACTGGCTTGTGTTTTTACTGACATTTTCAACCTTTCCCTCTCTTTGTCTGTAGTCCCCACATGCTTTAAAACGTCCACCATTGTGCCTGTACCAAAGCAATCCAAAATCACTTGCTTAAATGACTGGCGTCCTGTTGCTCTGACCCCCATCATCAGCAAATGGTTTGAGAGAATAATCAGACATTACATCTGCTCTGTGCTGCCTCCATCACTGGACCCATATGTGAGAATGCTGTTTGTAGACTACAGCTCAGCATTCAACACAATAATGCCCTCCAAGCTTGATGTGAAACTCTGGGCTCTGGGCTTAAACAGCTCGCTGTGCAGCTGGATCCTGGACTTCCTGTCAAGCACACGCCAGGTGGTTAGAATGAGCAGTAACATCTCCTCATCACTGACATTCAACACTGGAGCCCCGCAGAGCTGTGTTCTTAGCCCACTCCTGTATTCCCTGTACACACATGACTGTGTGGCAACACATAGCTCCAGTGCCATCATTAAGTTTGCTGATGACACGACGGGGGTAGGTCTGATCACTGACAATGATGAAACAGCCTACAGAGAGGAGGTGCACACTCTGACACGCTGGTGTCAGGAGCACAACCTCTCCCTCAACGTCAATAAGACAAAGGAGCTTGTGGTGGACTTCAGGAGAAGAGAAAGAGAACACAGCCCCATCACATCAATGGAGCACCAGTGGAGAGAGCCAGCAGCTTCAAGTTCCTGGGTGTCCACATCACTGAGGAACTCACATGGTCCGTCCACACTGAGGCCATTGTGAAGAATGCTCATCAGTGCCTCTTCTTCCTGAGACGGCTGAGGAAGTTTGGAATGAACCGCCACATCCTCACACGGTTCTACACCAGCACTGTAGAGAGCATCCTGACTGGCTGCATCTCCGCCTGGTACGGCAATAGCACCGCCCACCGTAAAGCCCTGCAAAGGGTGGTGCGAACTGCCAGACACATCATCGGAGGTGAGCTTCCCTCCCTCCAGGACATATACACCAGGCGGTGTGTGAAAAAAGCTCGGAGGATCATCAGAGACTCCAGCCACCCGAGCCATGGGCTGCTCTCACTGCTACCATCAGGCAGGCGGTATCGCAGCATCAGGACCCGCACCAGCCGACTTCATGACAGCTTCTTCCCCCAAGCAATCAGACTTTTGAACTCTTGATCTCCCACAATCAATATACATCAGCACTGCACTTTATTAATCTTATTATCACACACTGGACTGTCATAAATTATATTCTTTTAACAACACACTGGCAACTGACTATCAACCGACAGCCTGAATGTCAATACAGTACAATACAACCTACTGTACAATTTATATATACTATATATACTATTTTTTTATTGTATAATGTGTATTCTATATTGTGTGTATTGTATAATTTACATTGTATGTTATTATTTGTATATTGTGTTGTGTGTAATTATGTGTATATTTAAATTGTGTTGTGTAAATTTGATGTTTATTGTAGATTGGTATATGTCTCATCACTGTCATGACTGCTATGTTGCTCGGAACTGCACCCAAGAATTTCACACACTATTGCACTTGTGTATATGGTTGTGTGACAATAAAAGTGATTTGATTTGATATTTAATAAATGTAGGCTGTCATCCGCGCAGCCTGACCTAAGCAAAGCAGGTGCGGGATTTATATAAATAAAATAGCCTACTCCTCTCTCGCAGTTGCTGGCGTGCCAGTGATTACCCCTCCATGTGCCAATGCTGGCATGCGTGCCATAGGTTGCTGACCCCTGGTCTATATTGTCTCCATGCACGGTGAGGAGGATGGTTCGAGTGGCCAAAAATTCTCCAAGGATAACAGCTGGAGTACTGCAGAAATTAGTTGGGTCTCTGCTCTCATCCAATAACAAACTCAAGCATCTTCAGTTTGCCAGACACTACTGGAACTTCAAATGGGACCAGGTTCTATGGTCAGATAAAACAAAAATTGAGCTTGTTGGCAGCAAACACCAGAGATGGGTTTGGCGCACAGACAGAGGTAGCCATATGGAAAAGTACCCCATGCCCATGGATAAATATGGTGGTGGATTTTTAATGTTGTGGGGCTGTTTTTATGCCAGAGGTCCTGGACATCTTGTTCGGATAAATGGCATCATGGACTCTATTGTAACATCTGAGGTTGTTACCCCTCCTACCAACCACCAGAGGGAGCCCTCTCCCGAATACTCACTCTGTACTGTTTCTTCATTGGTTACTTCCTGTCTGAACTATATAAATACCATGCTGTTTCCACTGTCACGTTGTGAAGTATTGCCAGCTTACCCTGCCTTTTCAAGCGTTTTTCCATTGCCATTACTGATTGTTTATTTGTTATGACCTTTGCCTGATTCCTGGATTTTCTGCTTTTTGGATACCCCTTTGTTTTGTTTGCCTTGTTGGACTGTCTTTTTGGTTTATTGGATAATACATAACGACTATCTCTATTTGCCTGATGATTTGGATTGTTTGCTTGTGTTCTAATAAACTTCCAGCACATGGATCCTAACACCATCTCCATGGCCAGTTCATTACAGAATACTTCGCCTAACATGGATCCAGCGGAAGTTTCACAGATCCAGACCGCATTCACGCACCAGTGCGAGGTATTAAGAGGTTACCAAGACCAGCTGAACAAACTACGAGTTGCCAACGAATGTTTGACACAATACATTCACTCACTGCCAGCTCCTCATGCTAACCTGGTAAGCTTTGCTCTCCCTGATAAGTTTGATGGTTCTGCTGAAAAATGCCGGGGTTTTTTACGACGAGGAACTGTCTTTTTTACCTTTAATGTAAGGTATTTTTTTCAAAATCAGCCTGAATCATTTGATCAAGATGCCAGGAAATGTTCTTTTTTGATGTCACTGCAAAGCTCTCGATTGGAACTTTCTGAATATATCACTATGGCCATCAAGATTGATAACCTGCTTCAGAATGCTTCACGGCCTCAGTTATGTTTCACCCTGGATTCTACAGTCTCAGTACAGGCTCAGACATCCACTGTATCACCCGAACCCATGCATGTTGCTCACACTCGTGTTTCCATGGAGGAACGCCAACGACGATGCAACAAAAACCTTTGCTTTTACTGTGGTTCACCAAGTCATCTCAATGCTGCATGCCCACACAAGAAATCAAGGTTCCCTGAGTCAAGGCAGCACGTGAGTACTATGAACATTAAATCACCCATCTCACATAATTTTCTCTTGCCTGTAGAGATCTCAATTGGTGATCACGTAAGATGTGTTACAGCATTAGTGGATTCTGGGGCTGCTGTTAATCTCATTAATGAGGGGATTGTACAAGAACTCAACATACCCACCATTGAATGCTTTCCTAAGCTTAACATCACCACTGTGGATAACGCACCTATTGGTACTGGCATAACCCAACAGACTGTTCCTATAACCATCAAGATTGGACTTTTTCATGTTGAAAATATTTCACTATATGTCATCAACTCACCCAATCATGCTCTTATCCTGGGTCATCCCTGGCTGGCCGTCCACGGCCCATCGATATCCTGGAACCAAGGTAAGCTCACACATTGGTCAAGTTTCTGTCATGAACATTGTCTTCATGTTGCTGTTTCCAGGCCTTGCTTTATCACCAGTGTAGAGAGCCCTAAATCACAGAAGGAGACCACGATTCCCAAGGAGTATGCAGAGTTCAGTGAAGTTTTTAGCAAAATTAAAGCCACACAATTTCCTCCTCATCATCCATGGGACTGTGCCATTGCACTTCTGTCTAATACAGCTCCACCGAGTAGCAAGGCCTATGCGCTGTCACGCCCCGAGACCCTCGCCATGGAGAGTTACATTGAGGAAGCCCTTGCCTCTGGTTACATCCATCCCTCCACCACCCCAGCTGCTGCAGGATTCTTTATCATGGAGAAGGATGGAGGTCTACGTCCCTGTATCGACTATCGAGGCCTGAACTCTGTCACCATAAAATATCGTTACCCATTTACACTTATCCTCGCCACCCTTGAACAACTCTGTGAAGCCAAGATCTATATCAAAATGGATCTAAGGAGTGCTTATAACCTCATCAGGATCTGAGAAGGGGATGAGTGGAAGACTGCATTCATCACCACCAGGGAGCACTATGAATATTTGGTCATGCCGTATGGACTTGCTTACGCCCCCTTGATTTTTCAGTCTTTCATCAACGAGATTTTCAGAGATTTACTGAATCATTGTGTGGTGGCTTACATTGACGACATCCTCATCTACTCACAAAACATGGAACAACATATCCAGCAGGTCAAGACAGTCTTGTCATGTCTCCAGGAACATCAACTATTCGTCAAGGCAGAGAAATGTGAGTTCCATACCTCTCATACCTCCATCCTGGGTTACAACATCAGTCATCAAGGTGTAGAGATGGATGTCTCAAAAGGTAACAGCTGTCACCGAATAGCCTTGACCTCCTAAACTCAAGGAACTACAGCAGTTCCTGGGCTTTGCCAACTTCTATCGCCGTTTCATTAGGAACTACAGTACCATTGCAGCACCACTCACGTGGAACGATGCCGCATACCAAGCCTTCATCTCCCTCAAGTCAAGCTTCACAACCGGTCCAATACTGAAACATCCTGACCCCAATCTTCCCTTCGTCATTTAGGTAGACGCTTCAGATTGTGGGATTGGAGCAGTCCTGTCACAATGTCACGGAACACCAGGCAAGCTTTACCCTTGTGCCTTCTTCTCCAGAAAGTTGAACTCAGCTGAACGTAACTATGATGTGGGGAATAAGGAGTTACTTGCCATGAAAGTGGCACTCGAGGAATGGCGTCATTGGTTAGAGGGGGCAGTCCACCCATTCCAAGTTATCACCGACCACAAGAATCTTGAATATACAAGGCAGCCAAGAGATTGAATCCACGCCAAGCCCGATGGTCATTGTTTTTCACCAGGTTCAATTTCACAGTCACTTACCGACCTGGCAGTAAGAACAGCAAGGCAGATGTTCTTTCAGACAGACATGATCCACCTCACCTGCAACCTCACCCTGGGTCCATCCTGCCACCATCTGTCATCATAGCACTGATTAGCTGGGACATAATGGAAGAAATACAATGAGCACCACAGCATGAACCATCACCACCTAACTGCCCCCCAACCAAGCACTACGTACCCCAAGCTCTACGTCAGAGGACGATCCAATGGATCCACACTTCCTTGAGCACAGGACTACCTGGCATCCAAAGAACAATCACTCTGGTATGTAATTCCTTCTGATGGCCATCTGTGATTCATGATGTGTCTAATTATGTGAAGTCTTGCCAGGTGTGTGTGCCCAATCCAAGACCCCCAGAGAACTGCCCATGGGGTTGCTTCAACCACTGCCCATACCTCAAAGACCATGGTCTCACCTGTCCATCAACTTTGTCACAGACCTGCCAAACTCCCATGGATACACTACCATTCTGGTAATCATTGACCGATTTTCCAAATCATGTAGACTTGTCCCTCTCAAGGGTTTACCCACTGCCATGGAAACAGCTAATGCTTTATTCCACCAAGTCTTTATGGTCTATGGATTACCAGAGGACATTGTGTCTGATCGAGGTTCACGTCACGAGTTTGGCAGGTGTTCTGCAAACAGTTGGACATTAATGTGAGTCTCACCTCTGGTTATCACCCTCAGGCCAATGGACAGGTGGAACGTCTGAATCAAGAGATTGGCAGATACCTTCGAAGCTATTGTAGCCGTGAACAGGAGAGATGGAGCGACTTCCTGCCCTGGGCTGAATATGCACAGAACTCCCTCACCCATACTTCTATGGTGTGGGACAGCGCACATGTCCAGTTACAGCGAGCTGTCAGAGCTCAACATTTCCAGGCTGACCGGCGGAGGTGTCCCCATCCCAACTATCAGCCGGGACAGAGGGTCTGGTTGTCCACAAGGGATCTCAAGTTGTGGCTACCCTGCAGGAAGCTCAGTCCAAGGTATGTGGGTCCTTTCAGAATTATCTGTCAAAGAAACCCAGTTGCTTACCGTTTAGAGCTTCCTGCTAATTACCGTATCTCTCCTTCCTTCCACGTGTCCTTGCTGAAACCTGTCCACCCAGCGTCTGGCTCTGGAACCACAGATTCTGAGCCTCCACCTCCATTGGAGGTAGATGGAGCCCCAGCGTATATGGTCAGAGAGATCATAGACTCAAGACGACGAGGGAGCCAGATGCAATACTTGGTGGACTGGGAGGGTTACGGACCAGAGGAGAGATCATGGGTAGCTGCCAAGGACATATTGGTCCCGTCCCTGATCCAAGAATTTCATCATGCCCATCCTGATTGTCCAGCACCATGACCAAGGGGACATCCCAGCAGAAGAACACCAGGAGTTGTTCGTAGGGGGGGGGATCTGTAACATCCGAGGTTGTTACCCCTCCTACCAACCACCAGAGGGAGCCCTCTCTCGAATACTAACTCTGTACCATTTCTTCATTGGTTACTTCCTGTCTGAACTATATAAATACCATGCTGTTTCCACTGTCACGTTGCGAAGTATTGCCAGCTTACCCTGCCTTTTCAAGCGTTTTTCCATTGCCATTACTGATTGTTTATTTGTTATGACCTTTGCCTGATTCCTGGATTTTCTGCTTTTTGGATACCCCTTTGTTTTGTTTGCCTTGCTGGACTGTCTTTTTGGTTTATTGGATAATACCGCCTGCATAACGACTATCTCTATTTGCCTGCCGATTTGGATTGTTTGCTTGTGTTCTAATAAACTTCCAGCACATGGATCCTAACACTGTCTCCATGGCCAGTTCATTACAGCTATCAAATACCAACAGATTAAAAAAATTTCCAGCAGGACAATGATCCAAAACAAACATCAAAATCAACACAAAAAATGGTTCACTGACCACAAAATCAAGGTTCTGCCATGGCCATCCCAGTCCCATGACCTGAACCCCATAAAAAACCTTTGGGATGAACTGTAGAGGAGAGTCCACCAGTGTGGACCTCAGAATTTTAAGGATCTGGAGAGATTCTGTATGGAGGAATGGTCTCAGATCCCTTGCCATATTTTCTCCAACCTCATTAGGCATTATAGGAGAGGACTCAGAGCTGTTATCTTGGCAAAGGGAGGTTGCACAAAGTATTGAATAAAAGGGTGTCAATAATTGTGCCACATATACTGTATATTTGACAATAAATATTTGTTTTTTGATACAACTTGTGTTGTGTTTGCAATTGTTCGATATCCATTAGAGGATAATTTTTTGTGAATATTTTGAATAAAAGATCAAAAGGATAAACAATAAAGACATTAAAGGAATAGTTCGCCCAAAAATGAAAATTTGCTGATAATTTACTCACCCTCAGGCTATCCAAGATGCATCTGAGTTTCTTTCTTCATCAAAACAGAATTTTAAGATTTTTAGGATTTCATTTCGGACCTCCTCCTTTAAACAATGCAAGTGAATGTACTCCATTTTTTGATGGTCCAAAATGCATATTTAGGATGCATCAAAATAATCCGCACGACTCCAGTCTAAAAGTTTCTTCTGAACCCAAACAATTGATTATTTTTAGAAACAAAACAATACTTATATACTTTTTAACTACAAATGTTCGCTTCTGTACATCTCATGATTAGATCATGATTCAGAGAACATCAGTGTTGATTGCACACAGCCATTTATTTTGACAGCAGTAAACACTGTCCATCATTTGCACTTACACATCTAGACATCTACATCTGTACATGTAGAGTAGGTCTCATGGTAACAGTCGTGCAATACCAGAAATGCCAGATCATCTGGTGTCAGAAACCCAAAGTCCTGTCATCTGAGGAAAGTCCAAGTCATTTTTATTTTTAGATGGTGTTTTATCTTTACACAGCACAGCTTTAACTGTGACTGTAGAGCTGTTGATGACACAGGAAATTAACATGCTTCTGGCTTTTAATTATCTGTGCAGAGACTGATGGAAGAGGGAGCAGGTCTAATTGAGAACATCATGCCAACACAAATAAAAACAAACAAAGACAATGACACATATACATAATCACTTTCATGCTGAAAACAGAGAGGCAAACAGATAAAGAATACTATCAACCCAAACAAATAAACCCTTCTATTCAAACAGCTGCAGTCAGCCTATTTTGAGAAACTTTAAAAGATCTCTCTGTCTCCCCACATGACTTCTAATGCTGAGCAGTGGTTTGCACAGAAAAGGGGGGCAGCAGGGGCCCCTGCCACTTTCATTCAGAAATCTAAAGGTGCCCTCTAGTCGTGCAGAAAAAAGGGGGAAATTTTAATAATAAACATAAAATGATTAAATAAATATAAAAGAATATATTAATAATCTCGCAATTACACTAATAATGTGTCAATGTGAGATTTCCTTGTAAATCGCGGAAGCATTAAAGAAAATTAGGCAGAGGTAGAGGTGCCTTTAAGCTGATCATTACTATGCCCTACTCACTTCGAAGGGCAGAGCCTTTGTAGTAGGTACTCTGAAAGAAACATGGCACCATTAATGCGTGAATGTACCCTTGGCTTGCAGTCTTGTGGAAGGGCCCTTCAAGAAAGGGTTCATTTTCTCACTTTAGTTTGGAATAACCCTTCAAGTGGCATCCCCGTCCTGCAGTGTCCTTCAAGTGTGCAAAATTGCATTGGGAATTCGCCCCCAGAATCATCGAAGTGCCGTTGCCTCAGATGAGTTATAGGTATGTAGTTTTACAGTATGTAAAATTAAAAATTATAAAGCTAGAATGAGCCTACTACACAGTTGTCTCCTGCAAAATAATCATATTTTATCCCAACAATAACAGCAGCATGACCGCATAATATCCTAAACCCTGCAATGCATGAGCATCCTGCTGTCTGGACCTCAAATGTTTCTGCAACAAGTACACAATCTCTGTAAAAAAGATTCTTTAGGTTCTGAATAGACTCAATGTCTGCTTTAAAATAAACAATTACGTATCTACAGTCCTCAAAACATGTCCGTCTTTAAAACTGTTAAAGCACTCATAGGCTTTGGAGCTTTTCAGGTTACTCGTAGCTTCTCCATCGCTAAACAAAAACTCAAAGTAACTAAAATGCTTCTGTGTGTGACATTTGAAAACCATCCTCACACCCGCCAGCAGTTAGATGGGTGGGCACAGTTAACCACCATGCAAACCACTTAATTGCGTTGGGCCCCGGATGGACGGCAAAAGACTCACGCGCAGATACGCTTTTTTCAGCTGTTGAGGAGAGGTTCAAGTGCATTGTAAAGGCAAAATGCTGCAGGACCATCCACTTGCACAATTCCAAATATATGAAGCCCCAAAGATTAAAGTTATTACACAAATCTAAAAACGCAGCGCAATATCACAGAAATGGAGGAGGTGACAGCATTTCACCAGATTTGTAAACTGTTAAATACTTACTTACACTGCAGTGCACTATCATTGTTCTATCAAAATAAAAGCTGCAGGTAAAAATGTTGTTCATATGACAGAAATATATTACTATTGTGTAAAACTGTGACGATGTTGTCAACAGGCAGACAAAGAGACGATGACGTGATGAAACCAAGTGCAGTTTTATTTACAAACGTGGAATCCCAAAAAACCCTAACTATATACTTGACATGAAACTAGACTTGACATGAAACTAGACCTGGCTTGACCTTACTTGGCTTGACTTAAAACAACAAAGTTACATTCACAATACCTGACGAGAGACAATGGCAAACATGAGTGCTTAAATACACAGACATGGGTAACAAGACAACCAATGAACAGACAGAACTATAAACAATATAACAAGACAAATAAACTTAAACCAATGTCAAACTAGAACTGATAACAAAGTAATCAAAAAATGAACCAATGAAAACAAGACACATGAACAGGGGAAACACATGACAAGATCACATGAGGGAAAAGGAAAACACATGGCATGACAGGAACAGGAACTAAACTTGAAAATAAAAGACATGAAAAACATGAACAAAACACATAAACATGACAAAAACAACCCCTTAAAATAATAATACTAATTCAGCATCATATTATAATAATAAACTTGACTGGACAATAATTAATAATATTCAGCTAGATTCTAAAATATAAGTGATATAAGTTGTAGGATTTTCACAACCTGTTCATTCACAAAAATGTTTTGTAAAAATATGTTTAGGCAACATTGCCTTTTTATTATTGTATTGTTGTATTGGTGCACACAGATAATATGTATTATATTATAAATTAAATACCAGAACGTCATTACTTCCGTGACATAGCTACGTCACTATGTAACACATTTGCATAATGCCCACCTCAGGAATGTGCTGGTCAGGAAGCCTCAGGTGCTGAAACTCAGTTATGGTAAGGGGCGTTACATTTCCAGCAGTTGACCAATCACAACAGACTGGGCCAGCTGACCAATCAGAGCAGTCTATGCTTTTCGGAAGGGGGGGGCTTTAAAGAGAAAGGAGCTAAAACCAGCATTTCAGCTAAAGTGTGAAAAGAGGTGCTGCAGCAATGTACAGTATGAGAAAAATAATGTGTTTTTTGAACATTAAAGCATGTAAACCTATTCTAGTAGACCCCCAAAATACAACTATGAACATGTAAATGAGCATAATATGGGCTCTTTAAAAAGTGCGTCACTAAACACAGAATAGAAATCAAACAATTTGTAAAATATCACAAAAATACCCAAAATACCATAATGAAAAAACTAAATGTCAATGGCTAAAAATATTTCACAATGTCAAAATCCGTTAGTATAGCTAAACTTAATATTCAACAAGACTAAATATCAATAAACAGCTGGACAATAATTAAATGGTTCAGTCCTACCTTGGCTGGAAGCATTTCAATTGTCAGATGTTTTTTATTTTATTTTTTAGACAGGAAAAAAAAAAAAAAACAATAACAACAACAATACTGTCCGGTTTTAGAGAGGGCCTCACTAAGGATATGTTTCCAGCAGCACTGAATACATGTAGCCTACATTTTGTCCGAAATTTAATTGACTGAACAAGTTTATTTTTATTTTTTATTTTTTTATCTGATAACAAAGACAAGATGGAAAATAATATACATCATGAGGATAATTAAACAATTCTACTTAAAACATACTGCTGACGAAAATATCACGTAAAATAAATGACGCTGCAAGATATTACCAATGCACTAACAGTGTTTTATTTAGAAGAAACCCTTTGTCAAATAAACCCTTGTCAAATGATCCAGTCATAGTATTTTAAGGATTGCACAGTCTGGGCGGTAGGAGCTAAAGAGCTAAACACTGAAAAACAGAAGCGCTTAGTGGGTTGATCATATTTTTTTCAAACGCCATATGACATTAATCAGCTATATCAACAACATAAATAGAATATTACCACTTACATCTGCACATAAAATTAATCGAACACACAAATGTGCTTGTACTAAAATGCACACATTTGCACAGACAAGGAAGCAAATGCACAGCTGAAGCAAGTTGCGCTAGATACATTACTCACATTGTGAATAGGCCGTTGCCGTAACAATGCGTTATGTAGCGCAAAATCCTAAAGTCTCTAGCATTAAGAATGGACAACACATTAACTAAGGTTCAAATACTTCACTATACTCATATGCTATTAATTAATTAATTTCAGATTTTCACAATGTCCTGATACATTTATTGCAGTGGGGCGGTTTTCATGGTGATCCTTTCAGCCCTACTAAAGTATATATATATATATATATATATATATATATATATATATATATATATATATATATATATATATACACACACTCTCTCTCTAGATATACACACTACAAACTTTTTTTACACACTTATTATTACAGAGCTCTCTGGAATACTTGATTCTACTGGTCAATCATGGCATTCTACAATAAAAAAAATTGTATAATGACCACTTAACTGTATAATAGGGTTAAAAACAGTGTTACTATGAATGCAAACTTTAATACAGTGAAAAAGACACTCTATAAGCATAACATAAATATATATAAATATATAACAAATTCCAACATTCTTTTGAATGTCCATGTACTAAAATAAAATATTTGATGCCGTGAGTGTACCTTCATTTACTATTACTATTATTTGTAATGGCCATGGAAAATGAAGCAATGTGATAACAATTGTAGTAGACCGTTAGTAGTCCGTTAATTTACCTGATGAACTTTCACATTTTGCTGACCCTTTATGCTTCGCAGAGCTAGTGTGTGCTTCTAAATCTCTTGCACCTTTATTAGCAACTGACACATAAGTGCCAGCTTTACATGTCATACCTTCTGCTTCCCACAGATCTCAACCTGGACGAAAGCATGGGAATTTTTTGTGCAAATCTTCTGTAAATTTGCACTTTCGTTTGGGCATTGTTTCCACTCAGCTGTCATTTGCTGCTACTGTCAAGCAACTGTTTGATGACGAACACAACAGCACTTCACGCATTTGCAGAGAGGCACAGGCAGGAATTTGGCCAATAGTTGCTGCAAGCCTCTTATAAATCGACCAATTGGTGTGCGAGAAGGCGGGACCAATAAAGACGGGTTAAAGCAATGCAAATATGCATGCACACAGTGAAGTATTAGACCAGATGCACATCATAATGCAACTAAAGCCGAATCCCGGACATTTTCGCAAATTTAGAAATCCCGGCCAGACGCTTTTTTAAGGTCTGAAAAAGAGGACATGTCCGGGAAAAAGAGGACGTATGGTCACCCTATGGGAAAATGCATACATACGTCATTCGCCCGTGCGTATTCACGTCATATCCGTACACAGAGAAAAGAACTCCGGCTACTGTAGCACGTGAATGGTGTGGGAGTAGCATGAAGCTGAAAGTTTGTCATCACAATGAATGAGAAAAATTGACCATGGATCATTCAAAATGGCAAACCTCTGGGGAATCACCGGTTGTAAAAATAAAGAAACCCCAAACAGAGCAGAGTCTACAAGCAAAAAGTAATAAAAAAAACCTGAATCAACATCAGCTTGGCTTTTCAGAGGTGGTGACAACTCCGAGATCTGAAAGGATTTAAAAGCGACCCAGAGATGGCTTTTTCTTACTCAACAGGTAAGATATTTTATTGATATGGTTTAATTGTGTAATCACACACACGTCTGTGTGTGTGTAGTGAAATACAATAATTATACTGTAATCAGTGCAGACATTTTCACTTGCTAGCACACGTGTGTATTGTTCTTTATAACGGCAATAATTTATATAAATAAATCCTTTAGTTCTAGACTTGCCAAGGACATGTGAGTCTTGAAATGATATTGACCACTGGTTGGTAACAATGACAGTCTATAAATTAGTTACTACCGTGGTCTATTTGGCCACAGTATCCTGCAGTTATAAAAACTTTACAATGTTTGACCTTATCAGACTAGCAATTGTTATGTCTAATGTTAACGAACATTGCCTAACTTTTGTAATGTAATTTATTTCAAAACATCAATGTTTACAATAAATCAAAACAACAGCATAAGATATGGCAATTACCTGCTCAGATGACATGTTTTCGGATATCCGTCTTTTCCTTTTTTTCGTTATTTATTTGTCCATTCACTCTGATAAGATGTCCTGTGTCCATGTGTACACCGGTGCCTCAAACCACATTTATCCGCGCAGAGGAGCCGAAGCACAACTTGCATCATTACCAAAACAATGTTCTTCCGCAAGACGCATGCAGTTTTATTTTTTAACCGCTAGAGTAGTGTAGCTTTAACTAACATCTTATGGAGTTTTGGATCCTTGACACAGTCACCTTTGGCTTGTTCTCTGCTGGCCTAAATAACATCTTTCAATGAAACTGCTCAATGAGGACTCTTAAGACATTTGAGACAACGTTTCCGGTGCAGCGGACTTCACAACGCTTGACTGCACCGCACAAAGGGGCTATATTCAGATTCCCCTACCTGAAGAGGCAGTAGCGCGCTTATCAAAAGATCTGATCAATTAATTGGTTGATTCGGTTCACTAAGTCAGTCTGAATCATTCATTCATGACCAGACTGATCTAGTTTTTGAGTTCATCTCACTGATTCAATGATCTGGTCGAAGCTGATTTTGAGTTAACAGCTCACCGGAGGGGAATATTTTCAGTAAACAACATTACATTTTTTATTTTTTTTTACACAAAGCTATCCTATGGTTTCAGAAGACTTGTTGCAATTGCAATTGTGCAGAATATGGACAACTTTTATAATTTTTTGTGTCCTTTTTGAAGCTTGAAAGCTCCCCATTTATTCAACCTGGTCTCATATATTCACGTTATTTTTACGTGGCACTTTCCTGGTGAAAAAAAAAAAAAACACTGGAGACGCTACAACGACTTTTATTCCCTTTCACACAAATCATGAGTAAAACAGCAGATTATAAGTTCATAAACACTTTTTACCCTGTTCTTCACACAATGCTATTTTATCTAAACACTTTTACGGTAGTGCATGACTTGTAAGGCAAAACATTTTGGTACACAGCATTTGAATTACATAACCAACTACATTTCCAAGCATTTATAAACTTTTTCGAATGTGATCAAATCGTGATGCAAAGGGCCAGAAAAGTCCACACGTGAGCCAAAAGTGTCATAAAAGCATTACAGGCAAAAAAGACGTGGTTGCCTCAAGACTCTTAATGGAAATTATGACCATTCACATTAAAATGAAGACTCCAGTCATATCAGTAACTTTATACATAAAAGCTGTTTTATTCTACATGGAGAGGGTCCGCACATGGGGGTGCCATGTTAGAATCACATGACCAGCCAAATACTACTCTCAGTAACTGTCTCAGTAACCGTCTTTTTGTTTGACACTTTCACTCATTTATTAAAGTTATCATGGCTGACTGTGAATACTAAATTTCTGAAGCTGAAAACTATTGACTTTAAATGATGCTGCCTCCAAGCCACTAGGTGTCAGTGTACGTCCAAGATGACACAAAGACAAAAGTTACTGAATGCACCTTTAAAACTCGATAGAGCATTAACCTTAAAAACCACATCTGTTTGGGAGACCATTTATAAATGATGACACAATTTTCATGTTTTGGTAAACCAATCTGTAATAAGGGCACTCAGACAGAGATTTGTTAGGATCCATTTGCAGTATTTATTAAGCAAAGATAGTCAAGATACAACAATACAAAGAACTTAACCATGAGAGAGAACCACAACTATACCACACTTACCAATGATATATCCATAAAGGGACAAGACCAGACAATGAACAAGGGAAATATTAGGACTTAAATACCCATGGAGCTAATTACAAACTAGACACACCTGGGCAAGGTAATAACAGGAAAGAGGAACAACGGAAACAGGAAAACACAAGATTGTCAAAAGATTGTGCGGCTTCTGACACCAAAAACAGTGTTCTATAATGGACAGGGCAGATTAGATGCAGAAGATTCAAAGACCCAGGGGTGCTGGCGGAGCAGAAGACCAGAGGGTCGCTGGAGCCAAAGGATGAGGGGAGAGCTGGTGGAGCAGAAGACCAGGGCAAATGCTGGTGGCAGAGTATCAGGGGGTTGCCAGCGGAGCAGTAGTCCATTGGGGAAATCGGAAAAGGGAGACGACCAGGAGACCAAAGGCATAGCGGAGAGCAAGGCTACAGGGGACTCAGCCGAAGTGATAGGAGAATCAGGCAAAGTGTAACCAGCCATGGTTGTGTCAGACAGAGTTGGATGGCCTGGCCAGACTAACAGGGGAGCAAGGCCTGGTGGGACTGACCGGGGAATAGCTAGCACAGGGAACACAAGGAACACTGGAGAGGCGATGGCCTTGGCAGGGAACTCTGGAGAGGCAAAGGCCTTGTCAGGAGACTCTGTAGAGGTGAAGGCCTCATCAGGGGAGTCTGGAGGGGTGATGGCCTCAACAAGGGACTCTGGGAACTTGAGAACAGCCTCCGTGGCCATAACCGGAAACAGGGAGACGGCCTCCTTAGCTGCGACAGGAAACTCGGGGAACTTATGAGCGACCTCCGTGATTGTGGCATGAAACTCAGGCATGACAGGGAACTCGGGAAACTCAGAGACACCCTCTTTAACCATGACAGGGAACACAGGAAATTCATGACTGAATTTCCTGGGCTGTGCCCAGGCTGAATTATGAGTGGGTCCTCTCCCTTCTCTTCCTAGCATGGCGAGATGGTATAACAGTCTCTGCAGGAACTGGATTCTTGAAGACCATGAAGGTTGAGGTAGGGACCGCTGGGATCACAGCATTAGGGATCATTGAACCAGGAGCCTTTTCCTCCTTAGTTTAAATTAAAATATTAAGCAAATGTAGTCAAGACACAGCAATACAAAGAATTAAACCTTGATAGAGAACAAGAAATAAATCACACTCACCAACGATACAGCCATAAAGGAACAAGACCAGACAATGAACAAGGAAAAGAAATAGGGCTTAATGCTGCATTCTAGACAACTCGGAACTCTGGATTTTCCTACCTCCGACTTTAAAATAATGACTGGAATGCCACTTTAGTCAGTCATCCCAGTTGTGATTTTGGGGAAGATCGATCAACCCCAATTTCAGCGAGTAGCATCATTTGACGTCATTTCCAAGATGGTACGACCTCCGAGCATAAACCAGAGCTCGTTTTGTGAAGCATAAAAACAAACTTTTAAGTATTTTCACGGAAGGAAATGTCTGTATATGCAATATACAATAAATGTACAAGAGGATTGTTTGTGTATCAATCAATGGCTACATTTTCACCTATTTTGCTTGTGAAATGGCTACTAGACATCCTGCTAGCTAGCATCTGGAATACTGTGCATCTGTTTATGCATTTGGCATATGTTCATGTGACTGTGATGTGTGATTGACTGGAACACACTGAGGTTGAAAGTGGGACATTTCAACTCAGATATTCCCACCTCTGACTTTGTCTGGAATGCAGCATTAATACAGATGAAGCTAATTACAAACTAGACACACCTGGGCAAGGTAATAGCAGGAAGAAGGAACCAGGGGAACAGGAAAACACAAGACTACCAAAATAAGAGTTAATAAAACAAAAGCACTAGCACTCAGACAAACACTTTTGGACATTGGTTCAGCAATTACACACCGTAAACCGGACTTCAAATTCCTCAATGTCAACCCGCTGTTTACAAACACGCAAGCGGAGCACTTTGTCTGGGCAGCCCGGCCGCGGAAACGCAGGAGGAAAAGGGGAAACTGAGCCGGCGTTCTCATCAGAGTAAGACGCCGCGCAAATCGACCCCCGCTACCCAGTATTCTACTGGCAAATGTTCAGTCTCTGGATAACAATCTCTGCGAGCTGAAAGCGCAAATCTCTTTCCAATGAGAGATGAGGGACTGCTGCATTATCTGCCTTACGGAAACTTGGATGTCTGCGGAGAATCCAGACTCAGCCATTGAACCCGCGGGGTTCTCCGTGCACCGAGCGGACAGAGCGAAAGACCTCTCAGGTAAAAGCAGAGGTGGAGGTGTATGTTTTATGACCAACAAATCCTGGTGTGATCAGAGGAACGTACATTCTATCAAGTCTTTCTGCTCTCGTGATCTGAAATTTCTCATGCTTCTGTGTCGACCATTCTGGCTACTGAGGGAATTCACAGCGGTCATTATCACAGCTGTGTACATCCCACCACAAGCCGACACAGACCGGGCACTCAAGGAACTATATGGGATTATAAGCAAACAGGAAACCACGCACCCTGAGGCCACGTTCATTGTGACCGGGGACTTTAATAAAGCCAGTTTCAAATCAGTCGCACCAAAATACCACCAACACATTCGTTTCAACACACGAGGGGACCGGGTTTTGGACCATTGCTACTCTCCCTTCAGGGATGGCTACAAATCCCTCCCCCGCCCACCATTTGGCAAATCGGACCACTCTTCCATTCTGCTTCTACCTGCTTACAGGCAGAAACTGAAACAGGAAGCACCCATTCTCAGAACGATCCAGTGCTGGTCGGACCAATCAGAATCTACGCTACAAGACTGTTTTGATCACACGGACTGGGAGATGTTCTGGTCCACCTCTGATGACGACATCGAGCTTTACGCTGATAGCGTAAAGTGTTTCATCAGAAAGTGCATAGAGGACATCGTTCTGACCAGAACAATACGGATCTATCTGAACCAGAGGTCATGGATTAATAGCGATGTTCGCGCGGCACTTAATGTGCGGACCTCCGCTTTTAATTCCGGGAATGCGGTGGAGCATAAACAGCAAAACGCCAGTACAGGAACAAGATTGAAGGATAGTTTAACACCACCAACTCTAGAAGCATGTGGCAGGGAATTAACATCATCACAGTCTTTAAAGGGAATAAAAACTCCGCCATGAACACTGCTGCCTCTCTCCCGGATGAGCTAAATACTTTTTATGCTCATTTTGAGGGAAATAACACCGCCCTCGCGGAGAGAGCTCTCGTGGCCGAAGCTACAGAGGTTAGTTCACTCTCCGTCTCTGTAGCGGATGTAACCCGATCCTTCCGGCGGGTGAATATCCACAAAGCTGCGGGTCCAGATGGCATTCCGGGCCATGTCATCAGAGCATGCGCAAACCAGCTGGCTGGTGTTTTTACAGACATTTTCAACCTTTCCCTCTCTTTGTCCGTAGTCCCCACATGCTTTAAAACGTCCACCATTGTGCCTGTTCCAAAGCAATCAAAAATCACTTGCTTAAATGACTGGCGTCCTGTTGCTCTGACCCCCATCATCAGCAAATGCTTTGAGAGACTAATTAGAAATTACATCTGCTCTGTGCTGCCTCTCTCTCAAGACCCAGTGCAGTTTGCTTACTGCAACAACTGCTCCACTGATGAATATAATAACAGGACACCCAAGAACTTGAAGCTGCTGACTTTCTCCACTGGTGCTCCATTGATGGTGATGGGGCTGTGTTCTCTTTCTCTTCTTCTGAAGTCCACCACAAGCTCCTTTGTCTTACTGACGTTGAGGGAGAGGTAGTGCTCCTGACACCAGTGTGTCAGAGTGTGCACCTCCTCTCTGTAGGCTGTTTCATCATTGTCAGTGATCAGACCTACCACCGTCGTATCATCAGCAAGCTTAATGATGGCATTGGAGCTGTGTGTTGCCACACAGTCACGTGTGAACAGAGAATACAGGAGTGGGCTGAGAACACAGCCCTGCGGGGCTCCAGTGTTGAGGGTCAGTGATGAGGAGATGTTGCTGCCCATTCTAACCACCTGGCGTCTGCTTGACAGGAAGTCCAGGATCCAGCTGCACAGTGAGCTGTTTAAGCCCAGAGCCCGTAGTTTCTCATCAAGCTTGGAGGGCACTATGGTGTTGAATGCTGAGCTGTAGTCTACAAACAGCATTCTCACATAAGTGTTCTTTTTTCCAGGTGGGAGAGACAGTGTGTATTGTAGATGCAATGGCATCATCAGTGGAGCGGTTGTTGCGGTATGCAAACTGCAATGGGTTTAGTGATGGAGGCAGCATAGAGCAGATGTAATCTCTGGTTAGTCTTTCAAAGCATTTGCTGATGATGGGGGTCAGAGCAACAGGACGCCAGTCATTTAAGCAAGTGATTTTGGATTGCTTTGGTACAGGCACAATGGTGGAAATTTTAAAGCATGTGGGGACCACAGACAAGGAGAGGGAAAGGTTGAAAATGTCCATAAAAACACCAGCCAGTTGGTTCGCACACGCTCTGATGACATGGCCCGGAATGCTGTCTGGACCTGTGGCTTTGCGGATATTCACCCGTTGGAAGGATCGGTTTACATCCGCTACAGAGATGGAAAGTGAACTAACCTCTGTAGCTTCGGCCACGAGATTCACTATTTCCTTCAAAACGAGCATAAAAAGTATTTAGCTCATCCGGGAGAGAGGCAGCGGTGTTCACGGCAGAGTTTTTATTCCCTTTAAAGTCTGTGATGATGTTAATTCCCTGCCACATGCTCCTAGAGTTGGTGGTGTTGAACTGTGCTTCAATCTTGTCCCTGTACTGGTGTTTGGCTGCTCTGATAGTTTAGCAGAGGGCATAACTGGCTTGTTTATGCTCCTCCATGTTCCCGAAATTAAAAGCGAAGGTCCGTGCATCAAGTGCTGTGCGAACATCGCTATAATCCAAGGTTTCTGGTTCAGATAGATCCGTATTGTTTTGGTCGGAACGACGTCCTCTACGCACTTTCTGATGAAACACGTTACGCTATCAGCGTAAAGTTCGATGTCGTCATCAGAGGCGGACCGGAACATCTCCCAGTCCGCGTGATCAAAACTCTTGTAGCGTAGAGTCTGATTGGTCCGACCAGCACTGGATTGTTCTGAGGGTGGGTGCTTTCTGTTTCAGTTTCTGCCTGTAAACAGGCAGAAGCAGAATGGAAGAGTTGTCCGATTTGCCAAATGGTGGGCAGGGGAGGGATTTGTAGCCATCCCCTCGTGTGTTAAAACTAATGTGTTGGTGGTATTTTGGTGCGACTGATTTGAGATTGGCTTGGTTAAAGTCCCCGGTCACAATGAACACGGCCTCGGGGTGCGTGGTTTCCTGCTTGCTTATAATCCCATACAGTTCCTTGAGTGCCCGGTCTGTGTTGGCTTGTGGCGGGATGTACACAGCAGTGATAATGACCGCTGTGACTTCTCTCGGTAGTTAGAATGGTTGACACAGAAGCATGAGAAATTCCAGATCAGGAGAGCAGAAAGACTTGATAGAATGTACGTTCCTCTGATCACACCAAGATTTGTTGATCATAAAACATACACCACCACCTCTGCTTTTACCTGAGAGGTCTTTCGCTCTGTCCGCTCGGTGCACGGAGAACAATGGTTCAATGGCTGAGTCTGGAATCTCCGCAGACATCCAAGTTTCCGTAAGGCAGATAATGCAGCAGTCCCTCGTCTCTCGTTGGAAAGAGATCCGTGCTCTCAGCTTTTGTTGTCCAAAGACTGAACATTTGCCAGTAGAATACTAGGTAGCGGGGGTCGATTTGCACGACATCTTGGTCTGAAGAGAACGCCAGCTCTGTTTCCCCTTTTCCTTTTGCATTTCCGCGGCCAGGCAGCAAAGGGCTGCCATAAACAGCGGGTCGGCATCGAGGAATTTGAAGTATGGTTTACGGTGTGTAATTGCAGAACCAATGTCTAAAAGTGTTTGTCTGTCGTAGACAATAAGGCAGACAACATCCAAGACAAAAAACGTAAGAATTGTAAACAAAACAAACAAAAAACTACAATGTTGTGTCGGAGCTCGCAACGCAGTAGCCATACTCGGCACCACCTTGAGTCCAAAATCAGCCCGATGTTCGCAGCTGCCCGGGCAAGCACGGCTGCCATCTCAGCACCTTGTGCTCTACCACATTTCAGAAGATTCATCCACTTCCGATAGCAGAAGCTGACCCAGCCGGCTGAGTGTCAGGCCAGGACAGACCGGGTTGGGGTCTTGCTTCATGAAGAAGGAAGTGAGCAGCGACCGCAACGTTCTCATGGGCATGTTCTCGCAATGAGAACATAACCCTTCCACAAAAGCCGCCTCGGCATGCTGGTGCCCCAGACACTCGAGGCAGATTTCATGTGTATCCGGAGGGGAGAGATAATGGCCACATCCAGTAGCGCAAACGCAGATGGACATCTTAAGAAGACAGCAAGCGTTTGCACAAACTCTTTTAGAAGGAAATATATTCTTTCTAATATACTCTTTTAGCACCTGCAGACTCAGGCTGCCGAAGTGCCCAGGGGAAACACAGCACTCAACCGTGTGAGGGTGACCGCTGATATGCGCCGTAAGAATCCAGCAGCATAACAAAGAGTGAGAGGAAGAAAACACATGCATTCGGCTCCGAAGAAAAAATCTGAATGAGTGATGCACGCCATCTCCTTTTATACCCGTATGTCCGGGGTGGAGAGTGGCATGCAAATTCCACTCGCCAATTTTCATTGGCCTTTTCTATTTTAAGCAAAGGTGATTGGGGCTCTCAAGATCGAACCCCTAGTGTCACTACATCGACACAACGTTGAGTGAGTGACAGACAGGGAACCATGGTTAATTTTCATAAGGGTTTAACAAATAGGGTGACAACATTAAATTGAACATAAATGTATACTTAATATACACTAATAAAACTAGCAAACAAACTATTTTATATACCCGAATCAAAATATAGTGATAAACAGCAGCAATTTAACTAAATTCTTCTCTTCAAAAAAGAAGGAAAGGTCCCTTTAAAGCTGTGAAGAGCTCTAGTGAACAGTGAGTCATGTGTTCATTTATTTCTTCCTATAGCAATGTCAAATGTAAATCAAATCAATCACTGAAACAACATTGCCACATTGAGTAACAAATAGCTTGTATAATAAAGTGCCACCAAGTTGCAAATGCTCATGCCCCTAAAATATCCCACACTGTGTCTTTGGCATCACATCCCAGATACTACATTTGCAAAGACTGATTTTTGGGTTTGTCGGTTAAGATTTAGAGTATTAAATGTAATTATGTTTGCTTGACAAAGCCAACATACTGTTATTCACAAAATCATAGTTCAAGCTTTGGCCTCTGGTTGGGGCTGTTGGTCCATTTGGAAAGCATGCACCGATTTCAGCAGACAAAACATTCAACCTCTTGTCACTAATTTATCATGAGATTAGTCTATTTAGCATTGCAGTTAAAAAGATCTATACCTATATAAAAAATAATAATAAATAAATAAAATGATGAAGTAGTTGACCTCACTAATCAACTAGTTGACCATCCTGACCCATCCCTATTAATGACAATATAGGTCTTTTTTTATTTATTTGGCACAGCTCACAATGTTTTTTGAGAAGGTGTCTTGATGCCAAACACTTGAACGTCTCTAGTCTTGTTAAAAATGATTCTGTTTTAAGTGTGGAACTAAGTGTGTGCCATCTGATGACCTAACTACCACCAATTCTCTACCGTTGAAGCTGTGCGTGCATGAACGCTTCACCATGCATCTACGGAGGAGGCACCAGTGGAAGTATAACTGAATATAGTACAGTGAATTTCTCTCTCCTTCGTGCCTCAAATTCAATGTATTTCAGCTTCAGTTGTGCAAATATTGAAAACGTATTATGGCTTCACCCTATCTTGACAGTTCACCTCCTCCCAGAGCACTCACTGCGAGGCATTTTATTACCTTAATGGATACAGACACCAGGGGGTCAGAACCAATGCTGTAAACCAATTGTGACAGTAATCCGCAGGGATAAGAATTCACATCCCCTCGCCTGTGACAGTGTGTTTGTGTGAGTGTAATGTGTTTGTGGTTTTCACTTGTTAAAATGAACAAGCTAAATTCTGTCTTCTGCATAAATAGTAAATAGTGCATTGCCTTGGTTTCTGTTATTTTTCCTCATGCATAAGTAATGGTAAAACCATGAAACGTTTGTGTGGTTTAATATATTTTATACTGTATGAATGTGAACAGTGCTGTAAACATATTATCTGGACATGGATATTCCTAATCAGTTTGCATGTGTTCACAGAGAGGCTAAAAATACTTAAAGTGTCAATAAATAAATGCTTTTCAGAGCTCCATATCGCTTGACAGAGTGTCAGTGAGTCAGTGAGTTGGTATTTTGGAGACAGGAAGTCTCAGAGGAGTGACGGGTCCCTGGTAAGATGTCAGCATCATCTCTCCCACTGCTAGAGTTTGAAGAAGAAAAGCTTGAGCTTTAAAACTTTTGTCAGATGGTCCTCTCGCTCCTGTGGTTTCTTGTGGGGGCAGGCTTCTGTGTTTGATAGACTGATAGGAAGATAGAAACTTAGAGAGATGTAAAATATATGTTGTGTAAAACATAAGAGTGAGTATGGAAAACTGGAATTTCAGCAACTTTTAATACTAACTTCACAAGGTAAAAGTTCAATGGTGTTGTAGGGATGGGTGGCTACAGAACGAGTCAGCTAGTCCAGACTGATCTTCCTGTGAATTCTGAGAAAGTAGGTCAAAAGTTATTTTTTAGAGGCAAGAGAACTGATTCCTTGTCAAAATAGGATAATATCTTTTTATTGGCAGTATCACCTGTAATCAGCATTTCAAAAGCTACTATGGCCAGACATGCAGTCCACCAACAACATTAGAGCGACAGCAGTAGGAAAGCCCACTAGTGACACAGATTGCAGTGTCTAGCGACACCAAGCGACAATGCCGCTGGTGGTGTGAATGGGGCTTTAAATGGAAAATGCAACCTCTGAATCATGCTCATTAATTGAATGCACCATTGGTTGGGCATCACCAAAATTTCTTAGTGGAAACTCTGATATGTACATAATTCAATATTATTTAGCGGTTTGAGCAAAAACCAGTTGGCACACATCATTTTTTTTTTGCCCTCTTCCCCCGGTTTCACTTTGCAAGAACTTTACCAGCAGTCTTACCGGCTTATCTAATGCACACAGTGCAAGCTCATACCTGACGTCAAAAGCAGAGAATAATAAGTCTCATGTAAGAGCAGTTTTTTTGTTGGTGTTTTGAATAAGTTGGTTCTTGATAGTTATGAGAGTCTTGGTTTGCAAGTAATTCTGCTCCGTGTCGGCTAGAAGAGTCTGGTTATTAATTGCAACTTGCTGCTGCTGTTTCTGCTTCGCAAATCCACCAATTTGCACGGTGATGTAAATAAAACGACATGTTTGATGTACTGTAACACTGGGACATGACACCGTTGTATAGTAAATTTGAAAAGCTGTAATATTACAATCTACTTCCCATTTGCCATCGATCTTGGAGCTCTCAACTCAACTCCCCCCATGTAATCAGTGGAAATAAATATGAAGTGTTGTGTTGACATTCAGCTGTCAGTTGATAGTCAGTTGCCAATGTGTTAAATGAAGTATAAAATGTGGGTCCAGTCTGAGGCTAACAAAGTGCGGTGCTGATATATGTATCGTGAGTGATCAAGAGTACAAAGGTCTGATTGCTTGGGGGAAGAAGCTGTCATGAAGTCAGCTGGTGCGGGTCCTGATGCTGCGGTACTGCCTGCCTGATGGTAGCAGTGAGAGCAGCCCATGGCCCGGGTGGCTGGAGTCTCTGATGATCCTCCGAGCTTTATTCACACACCGCCTGGTATAGATGTCCTGGAGGGAGGAAAGCTCACCTCCGATGATGTGTCTGGCAGTTCACACCACCATTTGCAGGGCTCAGTTGAGGGCGGTGCTGTTACCATATCAGGCGGTGATGCAGCCAGTCAGGATGCTCTCTACAGTGCTGGTGTAGAACCATGTGAGGATGTGGTGGTTCATTCCAAACTTCCTCAGCCATCTCAGGAAGAAGAGGCGCTGGTAAGCCTTCTTCACAATGGCCTCAATGTGGATGGACCATGTGATTTCCTCAGTAATGTGGACACTGAGGAACTTGAAGCTGCTGAATCTCTCCACTGGTGCTCCATTGATGGTGATGGGGCTGTGTTCTCTGTCTTTTCTCCTGAAGTCCACCACAAGCTCCTTGGTCTTACTGACATTGAGGGACAGGTTGTGCTCCTGGCACCAGTGTGTCAGAGTGTGCACCTCCTCTCTGTAGGCTGTTTCATCATTGTCAGTGATCAGACCTACCACCGTCGTATCATCAGCAAACTTAATGATGGCATTGGAGCTGTGTGTTGCCACACAGTCATGTGTGTACAGGGAATACAGGAGTGGGCTGAGAACACAGCCCTGCGGGGCTCCAGTGTTGAGGTTCAGTGATAAGGAGATGTTGCTGCCCATTCTAACCACCTGGCGTCTGCTTGACAGGAAGTCCAGGATCCAGCTGCACAGCGAGCTGTTTAAGCCTAGAGCCCGGAGTTTCACATCAAGCTTGGAGGGCACTATGGTGTTGAATGCTGAGCTGTAGTCTACAAACAGCATTCTCACATACTGTTCCTTTTTTCCAGGTGGGAGAGAGCAATGTGTAGTGTAGATGCAATGGCATCATCAGTGGAGCGGTTGTTGCGGTATGCAAACTGCGTCCAGTGAGGCAGGCAGCACAGAGCAGGTGTAATCTCTGATTAGTCTCTCAAAGCATTTGCTCATGATATGGGTCAGAGCAACAGGACACGAGTCATTTAAGCAAGTGATTTTGGATTGCTTTGGTACAGGCACAATGGTGGACATTTTAAAGCATGTGGGGACCACAGACAAGGAGAGGGAAAGGTTGAAAATGTCCGTAAAAACACCCACTTTGATGACGCGGTCCGGAATGCCATCTGGACCCATGGCTTTACGGATATTCACCCGTCGGAAGGATCGGTTTACATCCTCTACAGAGATGGAGAGTGAACTAACCTCTGTTGCTTTGGCCACGAGAGCTCTCTCTGCGAGGGCGGTGTTATTTTCCTCGAAACGAGGATAAAAAAAAATTATTAAGCTCATCCGGGAGAGGCAGCGGTGTTCACAGCAGAGTTTTTATTCCCTTTGAAGTCCGTTATGATATTAATTCCCTGCCACATGCTTCTAGAGTCGGTGTTGAACTGTCCTTCAATTTTCTCCCTGTACTGGCATTTGGCTGCTCTGATAGTTTTGCGGAGGACATAGCTGGCTTGTTTATGCTCCTCCACATTCTAGGAATTAAAAGCGGAGGTCCACGCATAAGCACGAACATCGCTATTAATCAATTTTTTCTGGTTAGGGTAGATCCGTATTGTTTTGGTCATCATCTATGCACTTCCTGATGAAACACGTTATGGTATCAGCGTAGACCTCTATGTCATCATCAGAGGCGGACTGGAACATCTCGGTGCATGGAGAACCCCACGGGTTCGATGGCTGAGTCTGGAATCTCCGCAGACATCCAAATTTAGACAGATAATGCAGCAGTCCCTCGTCTCTCATTGGAAAGAGATCCACGCTCTCAGCTCACAGAGCTTGTTGTCTAGAGACTGAACATTTGCCAGTAGAATGCTGGGTAGCGGGGGTCGATTTGCGTGACGTCTTAGTCTGATTAGAACCCCGGCTCTCCTTCCCCATTTCTGGCTGCATTTTCAGTGGCTGGGCTGCCCAGACAAAGGGCTCCGCTGTCGTGTTTGTAAACAGTGGGTCAGCATTGAGGTATTTAAAGTTCAGTGTGGCAAGGAGGAGGGCAGGACCAGGCTGTGATGATGCACGCCTGGCCCCTAATCAGGCTAATCGAGCCCACGAGAGGGATAAAGGCGGCCGGAGGTGGCAGTTCAGGAGAGAGAGAGCTACAGGCAGCTGCCCTGTATGTGTTTATGTTTGTGTCCTTTTGTTTAATTAAATATTACTTTGATGCTTTGTCCGGTTCTCACCTCCTCCTTTCCCTTTTACCTTTTTACATTGATGCCGAAGCCCAGGAAGGAGGAGGGATGGGCCGTAGTAGAGTCCTCGCCACTACCATCCACCCCAAAGGAGCAGCCGTGGCCATCAGACGGGGGACGGAGGAGCCCGGCCGCCTGAAAGTGTAGGAATGACCGCCGACTGCGAGGGGAGGAGGGGCTCCTTACCGACCGCATGCAGCGGGAGAACTGCTGCCAGGGGTGGAGGAGACCCCTACCATCCACCAAAATGCGGTGGGGCGTTCTGTCCGCCAGGGACCGGAGGACTGTCTCTGATCCACCCGGGGAGGAGCGGCTGTCATCCACTAGAAGGTGGAGGAATGACCGAGGACCAGGCTATGGTGTATCAGAGAACCGGTGAATACGTTTTTTTTCTCTCTCTCCTCTCTCTCTCCCGCTGTCGCTCTGTGTTGGCCTTTCCCTCTTTTTTTCCCTCCCCTTGTCTCCCTCCAAGGTCCGAGAAGGCAGGGAAGACCTGCCGGCAGGTGGGGCCGGAGGCGGCAGTTAGGGAGAGAGAGAGCTACAGGCAGCTGCCCTGGATGTGTTTATGTTTGTGTCTTTTTGTTTAGTTAAATATTAATTTGATGCTTCGTCTGGTTCTTGCTTCCTCCTTTCCTTTTTACCCTGTTACATCCAGTTTTTGGTGTGCTATTGCAGAACCAATGTCCAAAAGTGTTTATCTATCGTAGACAATAAGGCAGACAACATTCAAGACAAAAAACATAAGAATTGTAGACAAAACAAACAAAAATCTGCAATATTGCAGCAGTAGCCATACTCGGCGCCATCTTGGAGCACCAGCACCGCCTTTCCTGTTTCGCAGCTCTCAATGTTTCATTCCTTGGTTTTAATCACACATATGTATTTATTTATGTATCGTACGATACAATACGTTACAATATTTTTTTACACCCTAGCTTTGGCTTTGGTTAAGGGTAAGGATGTCTGTTTTGTTCACCTCTCATTTATCTTTTTGAACACAATCGTTTAGGTTTAGGTGTTGTTTTAGGGTAAGGATATCCGTTTTGTTTACCTCTTATTTATCTTTAAGAACACTATTGGTCAGGTTCAGGCTAAAGTTTTAGGTTAGGGAGGTTTGTTTACTTATTAAAACATCTAATATTTAGATTTAGGGTAAAGGTTCATTTAACATAATTTCACTCACTTTTGGCAATTTCTGTTGAGGGCATGTCAATTAAAGAATCATAGTGGAAGCAAATTTTTTTCTATTTTACTTGTGGATTTTGGTTGTAAAAGACTCATTTAGCTGGTTTGTGAGGTGACAGGCATGTGCAATAAAACTACATTCCCATCATTATATGTAGCCTCACAAGAATAATTAAGTAGATAGATAAAGCATCAATTAAACACCCAATACACACTTTGCTCTTCATTGGTGCTAAAGAAGCTTCCTGCCTTTGTCAGAAAGTGAAAAAGAGAGAAAGAAATATTGAATAGTTGGCCCATTCTTTCTCACTAAAATCACTTCAATGCACATCACAACGTAATTATGACTTCTAACCTCGTAGGTACAAACTTCCCAGGAGGACTTGAATCCAGCATAAGCCACAATACAACTGAAATAATCTTTATACTGGCTATGAGTTAAAATGGATTTGACATAAGGTTGATAAAAATAAATAAAAAAAGCTGTAATTGTCCATAACAAATTGGAACACTGAAGGAGGGACCTGAGCCATATTTAGTGACACGAATATAGACTTGGAGGTAGGCTCTTTTTGTTTTGTTTTTTTCACACATATTCTGTTTTTTCACCTGATTTCTAGGAGAATCCATTGATCCGCTGCCATAATCAGATGTCAAATGATTGGGCAATATATGTTTGTGAGCTTTGGGTGACATGAATGAGATTTATTTTATGACAAACGGTTCTGCCTGGCTCCCACATCTGTGATTTAACTGTAAGATAATACAAAATATCAAGGTAACTATCATTTCCCATGAAAGAATATGAATTATGTTCAATTAACTATTTCTAACTCTTTTGAGAATGCTGTGCAAAATACATTAAGTAGAGATGTAGAAATTCAGTTTTAAATACAAAGAGTATAAGAAGACTATATTATGGAAATTCATATTACATTTTTAGGGGTTAGACTTGAACCTTTCAGGGATGGTAATGCTCCGGCTGGCTAGCCATACACATGAAATCGGCCCATAGGTGATGTTATAGTGAACAAAACAAAACAAAAAATCATATTTTGGGCCATTACTCTTTTTTTCTTTTCTTTTTTTCTCCCATTTTCTTCACAATTTGGAATGCCCAATTACCATTACTTAGTAGGTCCTCGTGGTGGCGCGGTTACTCACCTCAATCCGGGTGGTGGAGGACAAGTCTCAGTTGCCTCCGCTTCTGAGACAGTCAATCCACACATCTTACACTGTTGCTCGTTGTGCATGACACCGCGGAGACTCCAAGCATGTGGAGGCTCATGCTACTCTCCGTGATCCACACACAACTTACCATGTGCCCCATTGAGAGCAAGAAGCACTAATCGCGACCACGAGGAAGTTACCCCATGTGACTCCTCCCTAGCAACCGGGCCAATTTGGTTGCTTAGGAGACCTGGCTGGAGTCACTCAGCACACCCTGGATTCGAACTTGCGTCTCCAGGGGTGGTAGTCAGTGTCAGTTCTCGCTGAGCTACCCAGGCCCCTTTGGGCCATAACTCTTGGGCCGTAAGGGCTAGAAACAAAATTATTTTTTCCTGTAATTCCTTGCATCCAGCCAATTTTGGCTCTGCCCCCTTGTTTTCCCACTATTTTGGATTGTTTGAAAAAACAAAATCTAAATGAACTCATCCTAGGCTGTTTGCCCCTAGTGTGTGTCTATGTGTGCTTGTGTTTTTGGAGTTCAGGATTTTGGAAAGAAGGGTAGTGGCTAATTCAGCGGCATCTGTTGGAAGATCCAGAATGGCTAAAATCACTTACAGCACCTTGAGGAAACTCTGAATTCTCATCTCTCTGAATTGTAATGTTGGAAGGGGAGTGTTATAATCAAAAATGCCATAGGGCAACTCTGCAGTCGATAAAAGTGAATGATTTTGCAAAGTTACTACAATTTTCACTGCTGTATTTCAACAATATTCAGGTGTTGTGTACAGCAGAGCTTACAGTCAGCTAATGCAGAGCTAATAGCTCACCCTTCATGGCTTGCATTATGCAAATTAATAAATTATTTTTGAGATACAGTACAATGCATAAATAAATCAAATAGGTTAGTAAAAGACTGATTTGCTAAAGTGTGTGACATTAGTGCCATCAAATCTTTGAAAAATGTCTTTAGTACTTAGTTGCAAGAAATCCACAAGGACAGCTTTTCTGAGTTACTGTACGTCTGCAACAATTACTTTTGTACAGACAGAAATTATATTCTACATATATTTCTGCAAATTGCTTCAGTGTTTTCTTTACAACTGTTTACAGAGATTTCTGCACCATTCTTTTATTGTTGTATCAACTATATGTGACAACCCTGACTCTAAATGCCAAGTTAGAAATATTGTTTTAGAAACATCGGACATCCCTGATAACACACATTCAAGGGTAGTATACAATTTTGGATCTTATTGAATATTGATTGAATCTAGCCACCATTGTAGGCTAGAGGTTTGAAACGGGCATTAAGTTGAAGCTTGAACTCGGCCTATACCCGAGACCATGTGACTCCTGGACCAGAACCATCCATTTTTAAGAGCAAATCCAACCCGAATTCGAAATCACATGCTCTCTTTATAATTTCTTCTCCAAGCATTGTGGACAATATCCTTAACAGTATAGAAACAAACAATTCTGCCAAAAATCTTCATTCAGTACGGTAGATGAAAGGCTAATTTCTCAGTGGGTTTCCTTATTGCCTCATCCTCGTATATTAAAGTTACTCTAATTTCATTTATTAGGCAGGATGCAATCAGACGCTTCCAACTATGCTTCTTATTTTTTCTCTCACCTCGCAAACTACTTGACTAGCAGGATTATTATTTTTTTTTTCAAAACTGTAAGTTACAGTAAGGCAGTTTAACAGGTTATGCCAAATGAGTCATTCTCATGACAAAAGTTCATGCATACCCACCTATGGTTCAGTGCATACCAACCCTTTCTGTTCAGTTACCAGTTATTGGATGTGTATTCATTCGATGATGCGGACTTAACCCTGTGCTAAAATACACAGTCAGTGTTTCCTACAACCATTCTTTTGAATCTACAGTGCAAAACATAAAGTGCTACCAGTGTAGTCTGATTCCCAAATGAATGGCTCTTTTGAGATGGTTCATTTGAATCTACAATGCGACCAGTGTAGCACGATTCCCAAAGAAATGACTCTTATGGATTGTTTCTTTTGAATCCACACTCTTATGAGTCGGTTCTTTTGAATCTACTGTGCGAAACATACAGTGCGACTTGTGTGCAAAGATTCCCGAACAAATTACACCGATGAGTAGGTTCTTTTGAATCTACAGTGCAAAACATACAGTGCTTACTACTGACCAAATGTCTTCTATCAGCTCTTGTGTAGTGTACACACCGTGACCCATTTTTTTGGGTTGGGACCCACAAGTACAGTACCACTGCTTTAAACAATCTAATGCATTCAAGATAGTAATATTTTTTCAGTATGTGTGTTCCTTCCAAATCAAACTCATGACCTTGGCATTGGTAGACGAAGATCAGTTTGATCAAAACATTGCTGTTGCTTTTAAACAATGAAAGGGAATAATATAACAGTGTGCAGATCTACTTCTTCAGTTACATTTTAATGCTTTTTGCCTTGATCTAGCACCTGTTGAAAAAGTATTCACTGTGCGTGCATTTTTCCTTTTTCATTGGCATTGGTAGTGCAGTACACTAGTGGAGAAAGAAAATACAAAGTATTTTGTTACGAAACCATGAATGCATGGGATAACAATACATAAATATCACAAATGTCCTCAACTGTTCACAGCTAAACACTACACACTATCTCCGCCTGCCATGGCTTCGCCCCTCGAGCCTCCCACAGCTCCGCCTTCCACAGCTCCACCCTCAGAGTCTTCCATGGCTCTAGTCCCTAGTCTGTGGTCGCCTCCCAGGCCTCCTGACCCTGTCTCAGCCCTATGGCCTCCTACCAGACCTCCTGACCCGTCCCTACCCTGTGGTTGCCTCCCAGGCCTCCTAACCCTGTCTCTAGTCTGTGGCCACCTCCCAGGCCTCCTGATTCATTCCCCACCCTGAGGTGGTCTCCTGGGTCCCCTGGCCGTCCGCCTGATCTACTATGGTCTCCTGGCCGTCCGCCTGATCTGCTCTGGTTTTCTCGGTCTCCTGGCTGTCCACCTGATCTGCTCTGGTCTCCCTGGTCTCCTGGCCATCCACCTGATCGGCCTGGTCTCCTTGGTCCCCTGGCCGTCCGCCTGATCTGCTGTGGTCTCCTTGGTCTCTCAGCCATCTGCCCGATCTACTCTGGTCTCCTTGGTCTCCCGGCCTTCCGCCTGATCTGCTCTGGCCTCTTTGGTCTCCGGCTCCATCTTGACCCTGCCTCCATTACCTGCCTTTTTGGGGGACAGGGGCCGCCCATTAGGTGGGGGGTTATGTCATGATTCAGTGTTGTTTTGCCCTGTGTTTTGCCTCTGTCATCTGTCTCTAGTCTCTAACCCTAACCCTATTTCCCATAATTCACTGCCCTGATAACTACCAGCTGTTCCCTATTGTTCTCACCTGTTTTTCATTATCTCTGTGTTTATATTGCCCTGATGTCTGTTTTACCTTTGTCAGTTGTTGTGTTTTTCTCCAGTTCATGTTCCGGTTGATATCTTGTTTGTAGATGTTTGTTTTTGTTTCCCAGTCTTGCCCTGTTCCAGCGTTTATCCTGTTTTTGTACTTTGATTTATTTATTTATCATTAAAAGTTTGCTGCACCTAGATCCCGCTCTCGTGACATCCTTCAGATGTTACAAAAACTTACTCAAACTCAAAACTGCTGAGAAAAAAGGACAGAGCAGCCTTACAGTATCTGTCAAAGCAAATCAGTATGAGAAAAAAAATATGTTTAAACTAGTTACAAAGATAAGTCTTTACATTCTTGTCATAAATAATCAATGATGTAATAAAGAGCAATATTGGACAAGAAATGCTGCATCTAGCTGCTATTTATTGACAGTACATATCAAAGAAATCAACTCTAAATGTAACATTACATTACTGTCAACCAGTTCTACAGCTGGCATCAGTTTCCACATTGCACTCAAGGATGTTAGAGATGCATTCCTTTCTTTTATTCTGTCAGTCTGTCTGTCTGTCCATCTGTCTTTCAGTCGTTTGTTTGTTCATTCTTTACTTTATTCTTGTTTTTTTGTTGTAGTGTTACCCATAGTTTGTTCTATCTATCTATCTATCTATCTATCTATCATTTCTTTCTTTCTTTCTACAGCTGGCAGAACAGTTGAACTGGAGCATTCTGTTTCAAGTGCACAGTGTACTCCCACTCTCTGATTGACAGTGATGGAAGGGTGAGAAAAGAAGGGTGTTAGTAAGGGTGAGAGAGAAGAAAAGCAAGTGAAGGAGAGTTGTGGAGCTGCAAAAAATGATAGATTTTACTTAGTAGTGCTGGCAAGACGGTACAAGCTTCAATAGCTGGATCGCTCACTGGCAGGGCAGCAGAGAGCCAGATGGGGTTTAGGGTAGCAGCAAACAAAGGACTTAACAGTAAAAGGCAGTTAACCTATGGTCAATTTGTAATGATTTTGTTAAGAACTTTGTAATGATAAAGCACTGTACAGTAATCAATTAATAAAATCTAGATTTGCATTTCCAAAAAAGGCCATACCAGTGCTCACAAAGCAATATCCAATGGAGAGTTGCACAGGGGCTGTGAGGAGTTCTCGGATCTCGGGATAGCACTTTAGATGTATTGAATGATAGTCATTGCTCAATCAGCTAATGGTAAATGCGCTGGCTGTCACTCTCCTATACTGCAGACACAAACAAAGCCGTTTTGCTGCGACTACAATTACAATGTTTTGTGAACAAATTGTTTATGGTCACTTATGGTGAAATGGGTGGTTCTAGGGCTACTGAGGCTTAAGCCATAATGGTTTTTATCATCTTGTAGGGAGGTAGAAGCCTTGCAAACCATGATCGCTTTTCAAGCTGAGGTACTTACAGAACATCATCAACAACTTGAAGCACTATGGGAAACCAACAAGAATATGGTGGAATTCATTAGTTCTTTGTCACCATGAACGGAGACTCATCCTCCAACAACAACACCGGCAATGTCAGGTGATTTTTCTCCTAACGCTAGAATGCCGCTTCCTGAAAAGTTTGATGGGTCACCAGAGAAATGTTAGAGTTTTCTACACCAATGTTCAATATATCTCTCTCAGCAACCTGGCTTATATCCTACTGAGGAAGCCAAGGTGGCATTTGTTCTCTTGTTACTCACCGGTGAGGCACTCGAATGGGCCACAGCGGTATGGGATAATGATCAAGTTTAAATGATTTTAAGGCATGCTACGTGAGGTTTTTGAATTCCCTGTGGGAGGACGTGAGATAGGCATTCAACTTTTTCAGTGGCAACAGGGGAGAAAATTGCCATCCGTGTATGCTGTGAAATTTTTCACATTGGCGGCACAAAATGGGTGAAATGAAACCACCCTAAGATGGTGTATCACGAGTGGCTCACACCACAACTCCAGGCTGAACTCGCTTGCAGAGATGACACACTATTATTAAATCAGTTCATCATTTTGTTAATATGTCTTGATAATTTGATGTGGAACAGTCCACACAATAGAGTTTTTCTCTGTCTGAACACTCTGCCCATGCGTCGGCGGCAGCATAACAATGGAAAAACCTATGCAGATCGGTCAAGCCAGTTTGTCGACTACCGAGAGAACCAGATGTCTCAGGGAGGGATTATGTTTTTATTGTGGAGAACCTGGACATTGTTGTGCCCAGTGCCCAAAGAAACCCACACGTGCTATGAATCCAACATCAAGGGTGAGTGATAATATTTCCCCCTCTATGAATAGAAATAGTCTCATTGTACCTGTTACCCTCACACATATGAATGAACTCTTTCCCACCACAGCCTTGGTAGACTATGGAGCGGCTGCAAACTTTATCAATTCTGGGCTGGCAGAAACATTGTCTACCATGAGTCACTTGTACTCTTCGTGTTACAGCTATTGACAACCAACCTATTTGAAATGCCCTTCTTATGAAAAAGAAAAAAAAAACGTGCCATTAGAACCAAATACTGGTCTTTTTCTTATGGAAATACTAGTTTTCTTCATTATCTCTTCTCCTGTTAACAGAGATGTATCTCTGTATCTCTTCTCCTTAGTCAGAGAGTCACCTAAATATATTTAGTGATTTTCAGTATCCTTCACATTATAAAGATATGTCCACCAAGTCATTTATTTCAGGCCATTCAAATAAATTGCCCATGGTACCATCCCATTTCCAATGTATCTAAAGGGCTGAAATAGTTGGTTGGTGGACATTAGTTTTATCAAGTCAAGTCATTTTTATTTGTATAGTGCTTTTCACAACACACATCATTTCAAAGCAGCTTTACAGAAAATTATGCTTTAACAGACAATGAAACTGTAATATATATATAAAGTTTTAGAGTCATTACTGTGTAATCTGATTAAAAATGATCATTAAATAATAATTGTATTTAAAACCCCAGTGAGCAAACCAAAGGCGACTGTGGCAAGGAACACAAAACTCCATTAGATGTTGTTTAATGGAGAAAAATAACCTTGGGAGAAACCAGGTTCACTCTGGGGGCCAGTTCCCCTCTGGCTAAAAAGTATGAATATAATGACAATATTAGTTATTTGTGTGCAGTGCATGGTTTAAAATTTGTAAACTAAGTGTTAAGGTCCAGTGTTTTAACAAATATTTTGTATGAACTGTAAGATTAATGACTAATGTCTTTGAAGTCTATCCTGGATTAACTGCAGAAGTTCACATAGATGCATTGTCCTTTGTTAGTTGGCTGATGAAGGCTTTTGTGGGCAATTAATCGATAGTATATGTATTCCATTTCAAGAGTGTAGTCCATCAGTAGACAAAGGTAATGCAGGCAGAGATAAATGAGGTGCATTGCAGTTCAACTGACAGGTCATTTCGGTAATGTTCGGTGGGGTCCATCCTAAGTCCAAGTTTCAGACAGTGGCACATGAAGTATCCGATGTCTTAAAGTTGGAGTTGGCATCAGTTCATCCTCTGAAGTCCATCGTAAAAACTGAAGTGATGTCTGGCTAGCACTGGCTGGAGTTTGTCATCATCACTCAGTGACATGTAGCAGAGGAGTCCGGCACCAAGCAGGAATGGAGCTGGATATGGCTGGCTCTGGTAACCTCGGGATATGAATCCCGGGGTTGAGACAGGGAAACAAATAGAATAATATTAGCGTAGATGCCATTCAGTTTATTGCAGAGATATAGATTATGAGAAATGTTTCTGGTTATGGCAGACCTAACTAAAGCAGCCTAATTGTGAGTTGATAGACAAATTAGGTGTATGCCTGACTAAATAGATGAGTCTTTAGTCTAGACTTAAATTGAGTGAGTGTGTGTGCATTCCGAACAGTGTTAGGGAGACTATTCCATAGTTTAGGAGCTAAAAAAGAAATAGGAAAATGATCTACCTCCTTTTGTGGATTTTGATATTCTAGGAACTATTAACAGGCCAGAATTTTGTGATCGTAATGAACGTGATGGAATATAGCGTGACAGAAGTTCACTGTGTACTGTGGAGCTAAAACATTCAAAGCTTTGTATGTAGTTAACAGAATTAGAAAATGTATATGAAATTTAACAGGTAACCAATGTAACGACAATAGAATGGGGCTAATATGATCATATTTATTGGTTCTAGTCAGCACTCTGGCAGCTGCATTTTGAACCAATTGAAGTTTATTTATTGAACTTGCAGTACATCCTCCCTATAATGCATTACAATAAACTTTCCAGTTTTTCTAAGTTCCAGGATCAGTATATTCACTAAATCTCATATTTAGGTGACTGTATGACCCTTCAAAACCTCAAAATTCCACTGTCCACTAAAGCACTATTTTTTTTTAAATGGGATAAATTTATATGGGAACTCCATATCTCTGTACTCTCAACCTGTACTCCCTGCGGGTGAAGGCCAAAGTGCAGGGGAAATGCTTTATGGGGGGGGGGGGGCTTCTTATAACTCCTGAGACTGTGAAAGAACTGCAAAGGTTTCTAGGTTTTTACAACTTTTAAAGGCGATTTATCCAAGATTTCAGCACGATAACTGCTCCTTTAGCCTCTCTTCTGAAGGGAAAGCCCAGGGATCTCCAATGGTCTGATGATTAAGAGAAGGTTTACATCAGCCCCAATACTGAAATATCCATGCATGAGACAATGGCAATAAGGGGCAGTCTTATCCCAACCCTGCTAAACTATTTCCTTGTGCTTTTTTTTATAGGAAACATACTTCCTCAGAGATAAAATATGACGTTGGTAACAAGGAGTTACATTCCATTAAGGAGGCCCTCATGAAATAGGGTTACTGGCTAGAGGGAGCCAAATATCCCTTTCAGGTATTAACAGGTCATAAGAACTATGAGTATATTATGGCAGCCAAACAACTCAATCCCAGACAAGCCAGATGGGCCATATTTTTTTAAACATTTCAGTTTCACAGTTTCATACTGACCAGGTAGCAAGAATTCCAAGGCAGATGCTCATTCCCGTCTATATGACACCCAGTCCAGTGATTTTCTCCCTGAACCAAATTCTGACACCATCTCTTATTGTAGCACCCATTAGATGGCAGATCATGGATGAAATTCAACAGGCCCATCAAATTAACCCCCTCCTGTAAAGTGCCCACAGGGAAATACCTTTGAGCCAGAAACACACAGAAGGCAGGTAATGCAGTGGGTACATACATCCCTAAGTTCTGGTCATCCAGGCATCCAGCAAACTATAAAATTAATCAAGAATTGTTTCTGGTGGTCGAACACGAACATTACTAACTATGTTAACGGTTGTACTAGGGTTAGGGTTAGGGTTGTGTTTAGTCACAGACCCCAAAAACAACTTGCAGGCCTACTTGAACCTCTACCTTTACCATGATGTCCTTGGTCTCATGTAGCCATTGATTTCATCACTGACCTCCCTTCCTCCTAGAACTACACAGCAGTAAAGGCAGTCATTGACTGTATCTCCAAGGCCTGCAAGTTAGTGCCATTGAAAGGTCTTCCCACCACCATGGAGACTGCAGAAGTACTGTTTAATCATGTCTTTCGTAATTATGGGTTGCCGGAAGATATAGTTTCGGACAGTGGGTCACAATTCACATCACGAGTATGGAAGGCTTTTTGTAAAAAAGCATACATCCCTAAGTTCTGGTCATCCAGGCATCCAGCAAACTACAAAATTAGTCAAGAATTGTTTCTGGTGGTCAAACATGAACATTACTAACTATGTTAATGGTTGTACTATCTGTGTTTAGTCACAGACCCCAAAAACAACTTGCAAGCCTACTTGAACCTTTACCTTTACCACGATATCCTTGGTCTCATGTAGCCATTGATTTCATCACTGACCTCCCTTCCTCCTAGAACTACACAGCAGTAAAGGCAGTCATTGACTGTATCTCCAAGGCCTGCAAGTTAGTGCCATTGAAAGGTTTTCCCACCACCATGGAGACTGCAGAGGTACTGTTTAATCATGTCTTTCGTAATTATGGATTGCCGGAAGATATAGTTTCGGACAAGGGGTCACAATTCACATCATGAGTATGGAAGGCTTTTAGTAAACATCTTAATATTAACATCAGCCTTACGTCAGGCTATAACCCACAGGCTAGGTAGAGCAGCTTAATTAATAGATATGGAGATTCTGTCGCTCCTTTTTTAGCCAAAATCAGCATGAATGGAGTCGATTCCTGCCTTGGGCAGAATATGCCCAGAACACTCGAACACATGCTTCTACCAGTCTAACAACATTTCAGTGTGTATTGGGTTATCAACCCCCTTTGTTCCCCTGGTCAGGAGAACCATCAGAGATGCCAGCAGTGGATGACTGAATGAGGAGAAGTGAGGATACCTGGAATGCAGCCCATGTTCACCTGCAGTGAGCAATACGACATCAGCACATACAAGCCAATAGACGCAGACGTGCTCATCCAGATTACCAGCCTGGTCAGTTGGTTTGATTGTCCACCAGAGACCTGTTCCTCAGGCAACCATGCAGGAAATTTTCCCCCAGATACATAGGCCCTTTTAAGATTCTCCAAAGAATAAATGCTGTTATGCACCGCCTTGAGTTGCTCACTAAATATAGAATCTCACCTTCATTCGATGTCTCACTATTAAAACCGGCTCACCCCTCCACATCTACTGAGCAAACTTGACCCATTCCTCCTCCTCTCAAAATTGACTGGAGCCCTGCTTATCTTGTCAAAGAGATCCTGAACTCCCGAAGTCAAGGACGATTTATGCTCTACCTGGTTGACTGGGAAGGATATGGACCAGAGGAGAGATCATGGGTTCCGGCTGATGGCATATTAGACCCTAATCCAGGACTTTCATAGAAACCATCCCCAATGTTCCACTCCCAGACCTAGGGGTAGACATAGGAGAGTCTCCCCAAGAGGCATTCTTAGAAGGGAGGATTATGTAACATCTTTGCTACCTCTCTACTAATGGGTATATTCTGTTAACTTATTTACTGTTTCTGAGTTTCTGCTCTGCATTGTTTATGACCAGTGTTACTACTGTGGCTGTGGTCGTTTTGGCCAAATGATCTCCTCATGCTCCTTAAAACTTTGTTATCATTTTGCCCATTGGAATTACCTGGTTTGTTTACCTGTTTTTTAATAAATCCATCTTTTACCATCTACATCTGCTGCAATGTTACAAGAAGGCGATCTAACAATGTAAAATTAATGGCAGCATTAAAGTTATTGACCTGTTTCAGTGACGTCACATTTTCCCCGCAGCTGTCTGAGGTCAGCACAAATTTTGCCAAAGTTTACTTTCGGACATTTAAATATATTTTATCCACGATTTACCTCCATATGCAGACGAGTCTTATGTGTGACCGACGAGTGCACACGCCTACATCACTGTAAAAATCTCTCATTCAGAAGTAACAAATGTTTGTGTTGTTTTCTGCTCTAATTTGGTTACAATATTACAAAACGTCTGTGATGATACCATCGATATCTATGTCAGAGCTGCTTTTAACTCATGAAGAATACACAGAAAGTAACCAAGGTAATTAGTGTATGTTTACATTCTAGTCAGGTGGTGTGAATAAAATCTGTGCTTCAAAATCTTATGATGTGTTGTTTATTGACTAACATTAGTATATATATATATATATATATATATATATATATATATATATATATTCAATATATATTATATATTCATATTATAGTGCTTTTTTATTTATAACAATGTTACAATTATGACATACTAGGTGTTATAAATAACATTGTCCTATGTGCATTTCCAGTTTAATTGTATCCGAATCAGTGATGTTATAAATATAAATGACACATGTACAGAAAACTGACATGTCTGAATAAATGAGCAAAGACCCACAAGTGTTTTTATCCCTGCTCACCCCTTCATCGCTGCTTGACTGGGGAAATATATCACTTGAAAGATAAAACTTTAATGAAAGAAAAATACAATTTTGGCTCTGGTAATTAAACGGCAGTATCACCTTTTCATGAATTAAGTAGAAGTCAGAAGTTTACATACACTTAGATTGAAGTCATTAAAACTCTTTTTTTTTATAACCACTCCACAGATTTAATATTTTCAAACTATAGTTATGGCAGGTCATTTAGGACACTTACTTTGTGCATAACACAAGTAATTGTTTTAGAAAATTAGCCAATTAACTTCGGATAGGAGGTGTACTGAATTTGAGGTGTACCTGTGGATGTAATTTAAGGCCTACCTTCAAACTCAGTGCCTCTTTGCTTGACATCATAGGAAAATCAAAAGAAATCAGCCAAGACCTCAGAAAATAAAATTGTGGACCTCCACAAGACTGGTTATTCCTTGGGAGCAATTTCCAAATGCCTGAAGGTACCACGTTCATCTGTACAAACAATAGTACACAAGTATAAACACCATGGGACCATGCGCCATCATACCGCTCAGGAAGGAGATGCATTCTGTCTCCTTGAGATGAACATAGTTTGGTGCGAAAACTGCAAATCAATCCTAGAACAACAGCAAAGGACCTTGTGAAGATATATCTATACCCAAAGTAAAACAAGTCCTATATTGACATACCCTGAAAGGCTGCTCAGAAAGGAAGAAGCCACTGCTCCAAAACTGCCATAAAAAAGACAGACTACAGTTTGCAAGTGCACATGGGGACAAAGATCTTTATTTTTGGAGAAATTTCCTCTTGTCTAATGAAACAAAATTTGAACTGTTTGGCCATAGTGACCATTGTTATGTTTGGAGGAAAAAAGATGAGGCTTGCAAGCCAAAGAACACCATCTCAACCATGAAGCATGGGGGTGGCAGCATCATGTTGTGGGGGTGCTTTGCTGCAGGAGGGACTGGTGCACTTCTCAAAATAGATGGCATCATGAGGAAGGAAAATTATGTGGATATATTGAAGCAACATCTCAAGACATCAGCCAGGAAGTTAAAGCTCGGTCACAGATGGGTCTTCCAAATGGACAATGACTCCAAGCATACCTCTAAATTGTGGCAAAATGGCTTAAGGACAACAAAGTCAAGGTATTGGAGTGGCCATCACAAAGCCCTGACCTCAATCCGATAGAAAATTTGTGGGCAGAACTGAAAAAGCATGTGCGAGCAAGGAGGTCTACAAACTTGACTCAGTTACACCAGTTCTGTCTGGAGGAATGGGCCAGAATTCCAGCAACTTTGTAACAATCTCCCCTTATTAGGGAGAGTACACAGAAATAAAACACAATTCAGAAGCTATGTACCTTGCTTGTATGAGATGGAGAATCAAATGAATAATGAGAATAAACCAATTACTGATGAATCCCAGAGAAAGTTGTATTATACAAAGAAAACACATGTGCACAATAAACAATAAATCACATCCCTATCCCTTCACTGATGATATATATATATATATATATATATATATATATATATATATATATATATATATATATACACATATATACATACATACATATATATACATACATATATATATATATATACATACATTATATATATATATATATATATATATATATATATATATATATTAGATAGATAGATATACATACACACTGAAACTGGAGTAGCAGTGTACCATGAATGAAGTCTGTGTCTCTCTGGGTACCTGATAGTCTCTCCAATAAAGGAATAAATGTATCGCTCTTACCGCATTAACAAATGTCCTGGTAGCTGTAAAGATGCTGCTGGCACTGGCAATGACAAAGATGATGACGAAGAAGTAGTAAAGAACCCAAGTGCAGATTTATTCCAACAGTGTATCCAAAACCCTAACTAGAATCATAAATAAACATAAACATGAACTTGACATAACATAAACTTGGCTTGGCATAACTAGACTTGACATAAGCTTGAATACACAACCAAAGTTACAAACACTACTCCGTCCCCCAGCGGATGGCAGTGGCGCTCCCCTGGGTGGACGGCAGTGTCAAGGACTCTACGACGGACATCCCTCCTCCCTCCCGGGTTTCGGCACCAATGTAAAGGAGGTACAAGGGAAAGGAGGAGGCGAGAACCGGCCTAACAATATAAATAACATTTAATTAAATAAAAAGACACACAAACACATACAGGGCAGCTGCCCATAATTCTCTCTCTCTCAAGCTGCCATCTTCGGTCGCCTTTATCACTAGCTCGCCTCATCAGGCTGATTGGGGTCCGGACGTCCGTCATTCCGCCCGGCCCCATGCCCTCCTCCATGCTACAGTCAGGAATTGTGAAAAACTGAGTTTAAATGTATTTGGCTAAGTTGTATGTAAACTTCTGACTTCAACTTTATAAATAGAAACAAAAATTTAGCCGGCTTTTGCCACATCCCACAGCATAGCACATTGAAGGTACATGCAGAACCCTTCTACATAGGGGAGCCTACAAACTTAGCATATAATAGCATAACGCAGCGGCCCCACAAACATTCTATGGGTGGTACTCTGGCAAACAGACAAGTGGTCATTTTTTTTTTTTTTTATGGCTGTCTATGGAGGAGATGCTTCATTACGCTGAATAAACTGCTTTTATGAGGAAACAGCTCATCATATAATGAATTGACCACCTGTCCACTAATCTTAAACATGTTTCACACTAAATAATCCTTTTAGATTGAACAATGTGTGGAGTTTACTATGATAAAATTGCTGTTTTATAAGACAGGTAGATGTAAGTTTACGACTGTAAGTTTATTAGTTTGTATGGTATCCACAAATGTTGACTTACTGTCGTAATACGCTATTTGACCATTACGTTCTCTCTAATGTTAAAAACGCAGAGGTTGTTATATATGTTTATAGAGAATTGATATAGAATCTGGTATATGGAATTTGGTCACAAACACGGCAGCGTGGTCATACAGTGACGTCACATGAAATAGGTAAATAGATCTTTTCAGCCATGATGTCAATTTGTGGGCGAACCTGGAAGTCTTATTCACCATGGTTTCCCTCAGTTTTTTGCAAGAATGTCAGTCTTTTTCAATTAATGAAAACTGTTGCTTCATAGATATTAGTTATTTAATTATTTTCCTGAAAATCAAAATGAAAATACATTGTGAACATTCATAATTTTAGTTGTTAGCCCTACTGAAAACAACAACAACAATGCATTTAATTAACAGCATAAACCTGTGTTGTTACTGAACCGTTAGTAGGTAGTGATAGACTACAGTGGTTCAAACCCCACTCATAAGCGTAGTGAAATATATATGTGCTTATTTTTTATTATTATATGTGAGATGACTTTTAAGTTACAGAGGATTGTGTGGAGTAGAAAAAAGCTCATGTTCTTTGAATACACACGTGGACGTGTAGGTCAGGGGTTGCATGTTCGGCACTCGTGCAAAAGGTCATCAGATTGAATCTTACTTTTCTTTTCTTATTGCTTGTTTGTAATAAATACACATTTAACAATATATAATAGCATTTGATATTGCTGAAATTAATTTCAACATTCAAAACTGTGGTGAACAATTGGACCAGGTGATATTCCATGAGCCAGTTTATGGCATAGCCCCTCCCTAACTGTCAAGGCAAAGAAGAGTGGCTTCATTTTGATTGGATCATGGCAGGACCAACACAAACAAATGTCTAGCACAGCCATCAGATAAGCTGCTCGGACAACTGCCAGACACCCCTCACAAGGCAGGAAGGACCTTCCAACACATTGGAAAAGACTTCTCATTGGTCCATGAGTAGTGTCTTAGCAACCTCTCAATCCCCCCACAAGAATTCTACAAGACCTCTCGAAGCAACATTAACTTACCATGTGGCAAAAGCTGAAACAAAGAAGCCACAAAGACAAATCTTTAAACAAACTTTTACTCCTAACATGGACACCAACTGCAAAACATCCACTCCATGTTTGTTCACAGAACTGTTTATGTAAATTGCAGTTGTTCAATTAGCACAATAGTTCACACAAATGGAACTACGGTGGTATAAATTAATGCATGCATAATATTTAATCATTCAATATCATGTTTGGTCTCTATATCTTCAGAAAAATGCCAAGAGTATTTTTGAAGAGGTTTGGAAAAAGAACAATACATAGATAAAACTTTAAACACACTGTTTTAACTCTGAACTTTAGACTATGCAAATTAGTTAGAGAGAAGGGAGGGTGAGCCACACTGTGTGGGCCCCCTCTGATGTCAGCAGCCAATCATTACCCTGAAACAAGAAGTGCCAAACTGAAATCTCCTCCTCATCAGGAAGGTATAAAATATCCCTACAATCAGCCACACCTTTGTCCTGAGTCCCTGTCCAGAGGGTCGTTAATAGGATCCACTTCTATAACACTTCTCTGTTCTGAGTTCCCGGCTGTTCGAGTTCGGGAGCAATAACAGAATAATAATCAACGTTCTGAATCTCTGGCCTGAGTGGTTGGAGATGTAACAGAATACAACCCATCCAAACATGCTAAGTCTCCGCTAACAGAGAGAGAGAGAGGATAACAGATCACCCAACATTCTTAGTGTCCATCCGAGAGACAGAAGAAGATTGACCAAGTACCAAGTCTCACTACTAGAGACTATTGCAACGCCAAGTTCAGAATCCCTATACCAGGGAGATAACTACAGCGACAAGGTTTAGCTCTGGTGAGCAAACCTTCCCTTCAAGTTTCCGACACAAGGGCTGTATATCTGCATGTTCCAGATTGCAAGAACCCTCTCGGTGCTTCCAGGAGTTCAGCATTCCTCAGCTCCTTCATGACCAAGGCTGCTGAAATGGAATCCAGCTCATACCCCATTGTAATGTGGCCCTGAGCCCCAATGGAAGACGTCACCATCACCAAACTCATCAATCAAACAAGGAGAACATAAATATCACTACTTAACCTCTTTCAAGAGACCTTGGCATAAGTGTAAACTATCAGTTTATGATTTTCTAATGTTCTTTAGATTACATAACCTGTGTATCAGATGTTTTGCAAATAATCTTTGTGTTATTTGTTTAATTAGGAATAAGGTTTTCACCTTATTAATTAACAGAGAAACAGCCATTTATCTTTCATAAGATAATAGTCATACTTCGTTACATCCAATTCAACCATTTCCATCTTTCCGTCCTATACACTTTATTTACCTATTCATTTATTTTATCTTTTAGCATATTAGTACCATTTGTAGGTTTTGTTAGTTATTCTTGTGTTTCTTTTTGTAAATAAAATGAGTTTTATTTCAACTGTGTGTTCCTTGTGTTGATAATACAGAAGAGCTCTAAAGGGTTAGGCTGCTCTCGAATCCTTCGGATTATTCAGAGGATCAACTCCCTCCAATTTACTGTACATAATTTTAATTTATTGAATGGTCCATTTGGATCATTCTTTTACTTTTAAGGTAAACTCCTTAGCTGGTGCCCTGAGGATAGAGGGAGGGGCCATTTGATATTAATAATCATACACACATACATCTTAAGTGAATTGTGATCAAAAATCACCACTTACTTTGGTGTCTTGTGTGAGGCCCAGTTCATTTTAATTGGTGCCAGGGTGATTCTCACTACAAAACAAATGCAGACATTATTTCAGCATTGCATGGTTTTTATTTGCATTTCATTCCATTTTACGCTGTGGCTGGTACTAACTCTGTGTCCTGTAAGATTATTGTTGGTCATTTGGTTTTATACTGTATATAATTTGTACATTTAATCTTATATTTGTTGGCACAATTGTGTTTTAAAAGGTAAAACCACAGGCGGTACAGTCACATAGCATGGCAGTGTTCATGATTACATGATAAAGATTATGATTTAACTAAACTACATTAATACAGCACAATAGCATGAGGGCAGTTCACTTATATTTTTCCAAAGATCCGGGTGAAAATCTAAACACCCAAATCTCTTTCAATCTTTTGGAGTGTCACAACCCCCACATGGGGGATGGGGTAGAGCACTTCTAATGCCCACCTCAAGTGTTTCGATCGTGTCATCAGAGAACTCTTATCTCATCTTAACTTGAAGTAAACTGTAAAATGTGCCCAACAAACACATGAGATGCCTTTTTTGCATGTATACACATTTATTCACATTAATATTTATATTTATATATATATATATATATATATATATATATATATATATATATATATATATATATATATATATATATTGATGACTTAAAAGTATATTAAAACAATTAAAACAAATGCTAAAACATATTTTCAGTTTGCTCCATGGCTGGTGTCCTGTAATGTTTGGTATTATGTGTCTTAGACCGTTATGTGTTTAAACAAGTTTCAAAAAGCTCTAACCACACCTTAAGGTGTCACAGAAAAGAAAACCTTCAGCACAACATGGTCAGCAATGATATTTAGAATTTTAAGCACCAGCTTTCTGCAATCAGTGCAGAGATGTGGCCATGAGCATTCTCATGGAAGGAAGTTATTTTCCCTACTTTCATGAGTCAACCTGTTCACAGCCATAGATAACTGGTGAAATTAAGGTCAACTGGTAGATTTGCTCTCTGATGGAGTGGGGTCTTGGGCAGGTGTCATGACAATGGTCTTTTATGGTAATGGTAAATGAGGAACTGTCAAATTAAACAAAAGTTAAGTATGGAGTGCCACAGGGATCAGTTTTAGGGCCTCTATTTTTCCTTATATATGCTTCCCCTGGGAGATATTATTAGGAATCGTGGAATAAGTTTCCACTGTTATGCCGATGATACCCAAAGGAGGTAGATCCTTTTCCTATTTGGCTATAAAACTATGGAATAGTTTCCCTAACACTGTTCGGGATGCAGACACACTCACTCAGTTTAAGTCTAGACTAAATACTGATCTATTTAGCCAGGCATACACCTAATTTATACATCAACTCACAATTAGGCTGCTTTACTTAGGTCTGCCGGAACCAGAAACATTTCTCATTATCTATAACTCTGCAATAAATTGAATGGCATCTACGCTAATATTATTCTATTTGTTTCCTTGTCTCAACCTCGGGATTCATAGAGCCAGCCAGATCCAGCTCCGTTCCTGCTTGGTGTTGGACTCCACTGTTACGTGTCGCTGAGTGATGACGATGGACTTCAGAGAATGAACTGATGCCAACTCCAACTGTAAGACATCAGGTATTTCATATGCCACTGCCTGAACCTTGGATTTAGGATGGACCCTACCGAAATGACCTGCTGATCTCTGCCTGCATCACCTTAGATTATTGATGGACTACAATCTTGAAATGGAATACATAGACTATCGATTAATTGCCAACAAAAGCCTTCATCAGCCAGCTGACAAAGGACAATGGATCTATGTGAACTTTTGCAGTTAATCCAGGATGGACTTAGTTAAAGACATTAGTTATTAATCTTACAGTTCATACAAAATCTTTGTTTAAACACTGGCCCTCAACACTTACTTAGTTTACAAATTTTTAAACCATGAATTGCACTGCACACAAATAACAAATATTGTCATTATATTCATGCTGTTTAGCCAGATGGGAATTGGCCCCCACAGTGAGCCAGGTTTCTCCCAAGGTTATTTTAATCCATTAACCAACATCTTATGGAGTTTTGTGTTCCTTGCCACAGTCACCTTCGACTTGCTCACTGGGGTTCTAATTACAATTATTATTTAATTATTTATTTTTTACACAATTTACAATCATATTTAATCAAACTACACAATGATGACTCTAAGACTTGATAGATATTACAGTTTCATTTTCTGTTAAAGCATGATTTTCTGTGAAGTTGCTTTGAAGCAATGTGTGTTGTGAAAAGCGCTATACAAATAAAAATGACTTGACTAGAATAGTATAGAAATAGTGTTTAATGGCAGGTTTGTATTGTGACACCATTTCGTTACAACACTGGGACATGTCATCGCAAAAGTTCAACAGGTTCAATAACTACCAGTGCATTAATAGTGGGAATGGTCAATAGCTTTTTGTAGTCAAGATTTTAATGTGTATATTATTTAAAATTTGACTTTCAAAATTAAACCCACCCTGAGAAATATTCAGTGGACTACAAAGTGTGACAATTAGCCCAAGAGTCCCCTACTAACCTCATTCTCAGCTCTACTCACAGTAGTATGGCTTTGTGTCTTTGTGCTTTGTAAAATGACAGTAAATAAAAGAGAAAAGACATAGAAGAGTGATGTGGCTAGAGTTCAAAGACAAATCTCCTTTCTGATACAGGGGAAGTAGAGTGTGGGAAGATCAAAAGAAGTGTGATGTGAAAGGTCAAAGCTCAGTTGATCACAAGCAACTACATAAAAAGTGTTCCTGCTAAGTAGTGCACTGCACAACCAAACAGAGTCAGAGCTGAAAGGGACTCACACTTTGAAGAGGCAGGAGAAAGCTGAGAGAGTGAAACCTGTTGTTAGAAGCAAAGCAGTTTTGCATAAAGTCATGTGGCATTGCCAAATGGGAAATATACAACATATCTATAACATCTTCTAAACTCGTCTCATGTTTCTTAATAGGAAATTACACTCAAACTCCATGCATATGAATATTTATACTTGAATTCTTTACTATATAGTAAGCAAAAAGTAGGATATCAAATGAGTAGGATGTCTGAATATGCAGTACTCAGGAAACATACCTAGATGATGTACTGAATCTATGGATATTATAAAGCATGAAATCAGTAGAGACATTCCTGTTTCTATTTCTACATTGTGTAAGACTGACACAGAATTGTTTGTATCACTTCCGGGAAAGTCAAAGAATTCTGCGAGAACCAACTTCATAAAACTCTCACACAGAGGAGCATCTCCACCTGAGAAAACACACCCTACTGATTTGGGGACCATAAAATGCAAATCACACTCACATCTGCTCTATCTCTCACCTCCGGTTACTTTAAGGACACTAAAAACTAAGTTATGACTTATCCTGTTCTGTAATGTAAAAGGTTTTCTGATCATACATGTTTGGTATCATTCAAGAGGTCTCAGTGCAACTGGTAAAACGGTCTCATTCTCTTTCAGCAAAGTCAAATCACAAGTAAGATTTAAGAACTTAGTAAAATACAGTATTTTATCCAGGGCATGCCCCTCCCAAGTCTCATACAGAGACCAGATGCTGTATGCATATTAGGTGTATTCTATGTAAACATCAAACAACCTACTCAATCAAAAGTCGATTTACAACTCCCTAAATTGTAAACCAAATCCTAAATAACATCAAACACACACATCTGAAACAACAATAGAACCGTTTGGTACTTAAGGAAGAATGGCAGAGAAGCTCGGGGAATCTGTAAGCCAGATCTCCTGTGCTTTACCGTTTGCATGTAGTTTTTCTCTACCAGGTATTTTTTATTATTGATAAATATTTGAAGGAATCTGTAAGCAGATCCCCATACTGTACCGCTGCATGTAGTTTATATTTATCAAGGTCTCTCTGTAGCCAGAAGATCCACACAGTAAACACTGTGTGTAGTTTTTTCTCTACCAGGTAATTGCAATTTGTATTTCTTATGTTTGGTAAATGTTTGAATGGAATGCAACTTTAATTATATTATTATGCTTGGTTCACTGATAGCTTTGAGTTTGATTTATTATTTTAATTGGATTGTTTGAATGTATTACTATTACCTGGTAAATTAATTGTTATTATGATTCATTCTGAAGGACTGTTTTCTAGTATATTTCTTATTAACTACAAATCTATGGTCAGAGTTGGCTTAATTAAGCTACTTAAGAAGTAACCCATTAGTTAAGTATATACTAAAAGGCTAAACGGCGAACCGAGAATCTGTAATAGAACTTAGCCAAGTAGAATTAAACGGGAATACTAAGGGTAGGACCGAGAATCTGTAAAACAGAACTTAATTGACTGGGGCTAAACGGTGAGTCGAGAATCTATATGAACTTAGCCAAATCAGACTAAATGGATAAAGCCGAGAATCTATAAGGACTTAGTCTAAAACTTACTAATATCTGAAACTGATGAATTTGTAATTAAAGGACCTGTGTCCAGCTGGCACAGGACCTAAATAACATTGAAATAACAAATGCAGTCTAGAAGAGAGAATTACTAAAATTCAGAGCATAGATACATCAACGAGGTTTTTCATATTTGTAGTCAGATGAAATAAAGAAAAGAATTAATGATAAGATTAATAAAACATGGAACTCAAATCAAATAATCAAAGTATTATTTAACCTTCAGCCACGCCATTGGCTGCCATCCTTGGACCAGTGGGTGACTTCCCCCTTACAACTGTCATGCTGGTTTGACCAGATATCACATTACAGAAATAAAAAATTAGCATTTCTACTAGCATTCTTTCTTTCCAATTTGGCATGCCCAATTCCCAATGTGCTCTAGGTCCTCGTGGTGGCGTAGTGACTCACCACAATCCGGGTGGCGGAGGACGAAACTCATTTTCATCCACATCTGACACCGTCAATCCGCGCATCTGATGCTTTTGATTCACACGCACCAAAGCGATGTCCACTAGCTAATAGAGTAGTGAAAAAGTATTGATATAACCTCGACTTTATATTGAATAATAGGAAGGAAAAGGGAGGACAAATTATTAATTAATGGTAATGTAGTAAGACAATGACATTATCCATTCCGGGTAGTGAAACATTGTTCAGAAAACCTTTCTTTGCACCACAGTGGGAAGGGAAGAGACAGAATGGTCATAGACCGGAAATGCAATACACTAGCTGATGGGGTAGTGAAACATTGAAAATAAACTCCTCTTCGAAAAAACTGTGGGAAGAGAGAGGTCAGGGTAGCCAAGAAACCAGGCTAATAATACAAGCATTCAATCTAGCCAAGCAGGGTAGTGAAACATTGATTTACCAAAATCTGGGAAGAGAGGGAGGAAACATCCAAGATATAAAATCTGGTAAAGGTGTTAGGGGAAGCCCAGCCTGCATCCTGAATGATGTTTTCTAAGGACATGCCCGTTGCCCAAGCCCAGAAGGAGGCCATGCTCCTGTTGGAATGAGCCTCAACACTCATGGGACACTGTATACCTTGCAAATTGTAAGCAAGCACATTGGCATCCACATCCCAGTAAGAAAATCCATATGTTCATCAACATGGTTTTAGTGAGGAAGAAAATTAATACCAGTTTTTTATTTTTTTATTTTTTTATTTTTTTTTATTTTTTTTCAGATCTCCATATGTCAAAACATACTGTATGTGGAAAATCCGAAAATATATAGAACAAAATCACTGTGGGACACTGAATGCCTTGCAAATTGTAAGCAAGCACACTGGCATCCACATCTCAGTGAGAAGGTTTATGCTTTGATATTGCCAAACCTTTTGAGAAATGACAGATTATTTGCAGTCTCTTCACCTCGTCCGACTCAAAAGGAGGAGGAGAGAATGCTTTCAAGGTATCAACCTGAGCCCTGAAGGGTGTGGCCAGTACTTTGGACACAGAACCTCTCTAGGCTTAAGAGCAGCTTTTGATAAGCCCAGTCCAAACCCTAAGCAAGAGTCATTGACCGACAAGGCCTGAAGGTCCCTGATATGCTTGACTGAAGCTAAAGCGAGTAGCAGGCAGCACAGTCTTAAAAGAGAGTATGTGTTAGCTTACTGCCTCTAGTGGCTCAAACGTTGAACCGGTAAGCGAATTCAGTACCAGCACTAAGTCACAGCCCGGGACGGTTGCAGGGCGAGAGGGCCTCAGCCATCTAGAGGGCCTCCCCAGGGGGGCACACAAGCATGTCAGGAGATGTGCAGAGATTTATTATGAATTCACCAACTAATTATAAATAAATACAACAAAGATGTATTGTAAAAAGAAAATTATAACTGTTATTAATAATAATAGACACAGTTTTCACCTTAAACTGTAGCGCTGCCACTGTCAATTCATATAAATAGGCCATTCAAGCTACCTCTTTCTGGTTGTGAACATGGTTTTAGTGAGGAAGAAAATGAATACCAGTTTTTTTTTTTTTTTTTTTTTTTTTTCAGATCTCCATATGTCAAAACATACTGTATGTGGAAATTCCGAAAATATACAGAACAAAATCACGATGTCCAGTTTCACATAAAGGCTAGAGATGCAGACTGGCTCAAGTAATGCTGCGAGTTTATTACAGTTGGCCTATGCAAATGACAATAAGATAAAACAACTAAATGTTTCCATTGTCATGAGGTCAAAATATTATTTGTAATAAAAATAATGCAAAATACAGTTTAATATTTTAATAAATATTTATGGCCGTTCAATATGATCACCAGTGTATGACGTATCACTGACTAAGCCTGAGCTTTCCTCATAAATATGAATTTGTCTTCACCTGCCATCCTATGTTTTGGAAATCCGTCAACTGCTGTATTTCCTACAAACACATTTTGCAATCACGTGGGAAGTAACTAGTCAACTTCAGGCTGACAGTGTCGAATACATTATTTATAGTTGACATAAGGGGCATACTGCCAAGTGCAATCTGCCAAACCAGATTGGCATGATTCTAACAAAATGATCACACAGGAAGTCGGTATGTTGTTTCTGAGAGTTCCAGTAACCAAGGATCGGACACATTATGCCCACTCAATAAAATAGCCATCTCCCATCAGAAATTTTTGCATTGGCTCAAGTGTGTTTACTTTCCCTTGTGGGGCAACCAGAATTGCATTGCATCAGCAGCGTGAGAGTCCCGGGATCAGATTCCGCATTGAAACCAGACAGTATTCCTATTCGCATAATCAGTGATGTCATTTTTCCGTCTAACATTACATTTTTACTCCATTAATTGTTAGGTTTAGGTTTGGGGGTTGGGTTGGGGGGTTTAGTTGATAAAATATGCATTCCTCTTCACTGTATTACTTCCTATACAGCTGAAAACAACTTGCTCCACAACACATTTTTGGCGCCCCTACGTGGAAATTTCACCTGGAAAATGTTTGAGTTCATGTGCCCATAAGCCCAAAAAACACTTACTGCTTTGGCCAGTGTGGACAGTGTTTTGAATTTTGGTAAGCACAGACTGATTTTAGCTAAAGAAAAGTCAACTTAATGTTTCCAATTTCACTGTGAGATCAGTCAAAGGGTTTTTAGAGATTGTAACTCTTGGGAGGAGTTCCCATAGCTTTAGCTGCTGATGCAGCGCCAAAGTGACCAACTTGAAAAGGAACTCAGATTGACTTGGAAGAGCTTTAGTTGCTTGTCACTTTATTGCAGTGCGTCTAGTTAGACAATACAGCTCTTTGAGAAGAGTTGCTACTTGTGTGTAGTAGTCATGTGTAATTTTCATATTATTTTTAAGTTAAATGGAAAGCGATGTTGATTTAATTATATTTATTCCAGAGGTGTATGTGACTAAACTAATAATACTTTCAACATTAGTTTAGAAATTAACCTCTCATTTTTCTCACAGTTTCTTGTCAAATGTTCCTCTGACCTAGTAAAAAAAAAAAACAGTTTCAACTCAAGCTTTAACCCTCTGCTGTATCACAAAGCAGGCATAGACTTTTCAGAAACATGATTGTTGTCCAGTATAGCAACATTGCAGTAACAACCCAACCAAAACATGTTGTAGAAAAGTACAATACAAGAAATCAAAATAAACACTGTGCTACCATGTCATCACCAATTTGAAAACCATAGCATGTGAAAATGTATTGCATTTATTCATGTTTTATGCAGATGTAAAATTTTTCATGGAGGACATTTGATGAATGTCATCAAGTTATAATTGTGTTGATAATTCATTTTCATACAATATGGAAAAGTCATGAAGTATTTTAATTAAAAACACCACTAAGATATTACTTTCATGTTTGGAGGAAAATGCTTAATGATAAAGGCATACAATAGTAATCATCTTGAACGTTAGTGTCCTGTGCTCTGTTATGCTTGCTATGTAGCCAACACAAAATCTGAGGTGAATGAATAACTGTTCTGTCTTTAACTTAAGAAATAAATTTAATATTCGCCAGTCCAAATGCCTTTGGGTGTTTTTAGATGGAAAAACACATCAAATGATGTTTTTTCTCGTAAACAGAACTAATGCCATAGGTACATGCTGAGGTTAAACGATGCCAAGCACATGACTGGAACAAGGCCAGCTAATGAATTATAATAAATATATATATATATATATAAATAATCACACACATTTAAAACTACACTTCTCTCTCCACTGTCCCTCCCTGAGAGCCCTCTAAGAAGGCCAAGCTGCCCCATTTTTTATTAAATAAATCTAACTTGCCTAGCCTACATGACATTTCCTTAAATGCCACCACCCTTCCCATCTCTGTGTACCACTCTTGAAATGAGGGTGCTCCAGCCGAATTCCATCCCCTAAGAACAATCTGTCTGCCAATCATAACACTGGCTAGGACCAAATTTTTTATATATTTATCCCCTATATTAATGATCGCCTCATCGCCTAAAATACAGAGTTCAGGGCAAAATGAAATTTGAGTGCCCAATACGTCACACATAAAACTCTGAACCCTTAACACACCACCAGAAAACATGGGTTGTGACTCCATCTTCTGATTGGCATCACCAGCAGGTGGGTGTGTCTTTCAGACCAAGCCTATACAATCTAGAGGGGGTCCAGTAGAATCAATGTAAAATCTTAAATTGCATAAGTCTCACCCTTGCATCTCTAGATGTAGACTTGATGTTTTTTAGAATCCTAGCCCACACTCCCTCCTCCAATACCAAGTTTAGATCTTTCTCCCATAATCTCATGAGAGAATTTAAGGCTCCGTCCCCCAGACTCTGAATTAGCAGGGAGTAATACACTGATGCCTTGTGACCTTTTCCAAAAGCAGTAATCACCACTCCCAGTGTATCTGCCGCTTTAGGGGGGTGTATGCTACTCCCAAAAATAGTACAAAGCAGGTGGTGCAGCTGTAAATACTGTACCTAAAGAACTGAGACCTACGAATCCCAAAATGTTGAACCATATTTTCAAAGGATCTCAACACTCCACTCACCGAGCGTATTAACCTCCCTCACAATCCACTCATTCCAGCAGAAAGGGGCTTATTAAAACATAATTTTGGGTTCAGCCATATGCTCGAGGCAACATTTAAATAAATGTCTGAATTAAACTTTCTGGACACTTTTGTCCATACCGCATGCAAATGCGAGATAACGGGGTGTAACTTAGCTTCTCTGGTTAGTTTGATAGAAATGCTTTGCAATGGAGAAATAGGGGCAAGAACTTCCTGTTCAATTCAAAACTAGGGAGGGGCTCTCTCAGGTGGAAGTGACCAATGAGCCAAATGTCTGAGACTGAATGCATAATAATAAAACAAAATCTTGGGTAGGCCTAGCCCACCTTTGTCAATCGGCCTAAACAACTTACTGAAATGTAATCTTGGACGTTTACTATTCCAAATGAAGGACTTCACTATGCTATCAAATTGCTTGAAATAAGTGAGGGGGACATCTATAGGGAGAGATTGTAGCAGGTAGTTGAATTTTGGAATACAATTCCTTTTACTAAGATTAACCTTCCCAATCATTGATAAATGTAATGAAGCCCACCTGCCCACATCGCTCGAAAACCTTTTTATTAAAGTGTAAAAATTAACTCTAACTAAATCACACAAATTTTCTTGGAATAAAATACCCAAATACTTAAAGCCCTGTTTGAGCCACTGGAGGGTACCCAGCTAAAAAGCCGTTACTGGGCAGTATGCTGTCAGAGCCAAAGCTTCGGATTTATACCAATTAACTCTGTATCCTGAGAACTTAGAAAAGGAGTTAATAATTCTGTGGAGGCAAGGCATAGATCTAGTGGGGTCAGAGACGAATAATAAAATATAATCTGCGTAAAGCAAAAGCTTATGCGCCATACCTCCCACCATCACCCCTGGAAAATCATCCTCCTTTATAATCGTGGATGCTAATGGTTCCAGAGCAAGACAAAACAATAATGGGGAAAGAGGGCAATCCTGCCAGGTGCCCCTATTCAGAGTAATATCTGAAATGAATCCATTTGTTTGTACTGCCGCTACCGGGTGTCTATTGTTGGGCCTCATGTATTCATATAGAAGACAAAGGCAGGCCTAACACAGTCGTAAAAACCTAACTCAAGCCCCCACATTCCAAGTCGTAAATTATACTGATAAAAATCGCGCCAAAATCAAACAAAGGGAGTCCAAAACAGACTACAAATCCCATGAAGCCTTGCTTACTAAAGGATCGAACTCTCAACTCCTATTGGATGAGGCACACAAAAGAACGTCCCTCAAACATGACATCATCAGGAGTTGAAATACCTCTGAAATGCTTCCGGGATTTGCTTCCAGCAACATTGTTTGCAGTGTGAAGACGCAGCTCATCGCTGCTCTCAGGTGCAACCTCGTGGCACAAGGAAGTAACGTCCGACTTGAAACTGTGGCCATACAATCTCCATCTCGCTGGACGAGTTGAGATTACTCTGTGTTCAACCGAACACTCTAACGGATCCGAAGGAGACCACCGAGCAATTCGCATCTTCATCCGTTTGCCTACAGAAGTGAAGAGATTAAAGATTTCTCTTCCCTCTTCAATCAAGTCGACATTTCTGAGTTCTCCGCCAGCCCGCCGAGAATCAACAGCCGTACCGCCTGCCGACAGAGTGAGGAAACGGCCTCCCATCATCACCCGAGCCTCAAGGAACCGGGTCAGAGTTAAAGGACGGAGAAAAAACACATTCTACCTGTGTCCTCATGCGATTCAAGTAAGAGGTTTACGTCTGGGCAGAGATAGAATATTATAGTGTGTTATTCTTGTGTTTCAAGGTTTTTGCTTTTACAGGTTACGGACCGCCATGTCCGCTCATTATTAATACTCAGGGTATTAATTATCATGAATTTGTTTTGCTGTATTGTGGTCCAACCAAATTGGACTGTTGTGCAATTTCGCCATCGCGGGTGAGACAGGTAAACTGAGTTCATTCATTAAAGAGTCAAAGTACGCGGGACTGTTTACGAGCCGTCCACCGCGTCTCTGAGCGTTGAACTAACAGCTGCTTTCTCTCCCACAATCACAAAATCAGCTTTAGGGCCGTCACTTCTCTCTCTCTCTTGTACTAACCACACACACACACACGCACGCGACCCCTCACAAACATTCTGGCACACATTTTTGGCTCCTAGATAGCTTAATGCTAAAGCCCAGCTTTGTCCCTAAGCTATCGTACAAGCGGAACACACGCGGTAACTGGTAGACGCCATTGACTGGTTTCTCGCCGCCCTCATTTGCGGTCATATTCCCTGGCCAGAAGTCTCGCGTGACATACTCTCCACGAGAGTCACGTCCGCCATTTTGTGCGCATCCCTCCTTACACACACACACACAGACACACACTGTCACACACACACCTTATGTGTTATAGGATTATTTTTATTTCCATATCTAATCATATCACTGTTTAGTTTGTAGTTGTAAGTCGGAAGTTTATTGACTGCATTGTATTAATTATTAATTGATATTACTGCATAAATAAACTTTATTTATATTACAAAGAGAAGTGTTTTGATTTGTTTTGCATACGCCTGTGTCATGCTGATGGGATGTCAGTGCTCGGATTCAAACCTTCATTCATTGTTTATTTTCCTGAAAATCGATATTCTTCGGATGTCGATTTTCCTAAGAAAACAATCTAATATTGGGACTGTTTTACTATCTGGTTATTAGTCCCTGATTCCAGGGTGGTGCCCTGTCAATGGTAATCCTTATTAATATTCTATTGATTTTTGATAATTGATAATTATCTTTGATGATTGTTGAATTTGAATGATCAATAAGCTAGTGTTAATTTTAATTAATGTTTCATCGATGTTAACAATTAATGATTATCTTTGATAACTGTTGATTTAAAGGATTAAAAAAAGCTAACATTTATTCTCATCAATGTTCTATTGATTTTAATAATTAATAATTATCTTTGATAATTATTAATTATTGCTAATAACCAAACCCGCTCCTAAACGTAGCACAATACATTTACTGGAGCCCCATATGAGGTTTTAATGAGTTAGATTCAATTAATTAATTTAAATATTAATTAATAACTAAAGAAATAATTATTAATTATTTCTGATAGTAACACTGATCTAAACAACCAGTAAAGCCCTACACTATAAATTAAATTAATCCATCCAATAAATGTATTCCCGAACCCGTACATTTCCAAAATCTTAAAAAGATAATCCCATTCTACCATATCAAGTCAAGTCATCATTTTTATTTGTTTAGCGCCTTTCACAACACACATCGTTTCAAAGCAGCTTTACAGAAGATCATGCATTAACAGAAAAATTAAACTGTAATATCTATAATGTCTTAGAGTCATCATTGTGTAGTTTGATAAAATTTGATTGTGAATTGTGTTTAAAAATAAGTAATTAAATAATAATTGTATTTATAATACCAGTGAGCAAGCCAAAGGCGACTGTGGCAAGGAACACAAAACTCCATAAGATGATGGTTAATAGAGAAAAAAACCTTGGGAGAAACCAGGCTCACTGTGGGGGCCAGTTCCCCTCTGGCTAACATCATGAATATAATGCCATATTACTTATGTACAGTGCTAGTCATGGTTTAAAATGATTAAACTAAGTAAGTGTTAAGGGTCAGTGTTTAAACAAAGATTTTGTATGAACTGTAAGATTAATGACTAATGTCTTTGAAGTCCATCCTGGATTAACTGCAGAAGTTCACATAGATGCAATTGTCCTTGTTAGTTGGCTGATGAAGGGTTTTGTTGGCAATTAATTGATAGTCTATGTATTCCATTTCAAGAGTGTAGTCCATCATTAGACCGAGGTGATGCAGGCAAAGATTGTTGTGGCTTCTGCCATCTCTGTGAAAAATCACTCTCAAAGTCTTGGGGTTTTGATGCCAGAAGATAGACTTTATTATCAAAGATAAAAAAAGCAGATTTGCTCCCAGCACAACTCCAGAAAATGGGTTTGCCCCTGCTTAAATACATATGATCTACCAAGGAGTGGCTAATACATTCCATACATGTCACCATTATCCATCACCCTGTTATTTGACTTCAGTCTGTTTATTTTAAGAAGTGGACAGGAGACACCTGTGGAGGAGCCTCATCATATATTTTCTCAGCAGTCATGAGAGCAGTTTACCATATGTGAGCACATTCCATTCCTTCACAGGCCTCTACACCGACACACACAGTAAAATGCATGCCTGACCATCAGAAATAATTGCAGAATAAAATGGCTATATTTACATTGATCATACTTGATTAATTTATATTCAACTTGATAAAAATATTCCACATTATCCCCCCTTTTGGACTTACTTAAGTCCCACCTTCACTGTCTTTATTCAGAGTGCAGTTTCATAATTCAGTCACCTCAGTTATGCTATCTAGTGACAAAGTTAAGTCACACAGCTTCACCACCAATGACCAGATTATGCAACTGCACTCCGGTAGAGATTTCTGAATCAAATGTCTCCATCCAAGTTTGATTAAGAATTTAGTGAAAGATTCTGTCTCTTTATTCATTCATTCAATAAATGAAACCTATAAGCATGTAAAACTCTACGCATGAGCGTGCAATAGGTTCAGCCTTTCCTGTGGTTGTCACAGTTATGTAGAGTATATCAAACATAAAACAAAATATTCATCATCATATTAAGAGTTCTCTTTTGTAGTGTAGATAGTGTAGGGTCACCTCCGGGGAGAGGTTAGGCTAGCACTTTCATCCTGGGGCATGGCTCATCATTCATCTCCTCATATATATTCATTGGAGGAATCAATTTTCTCCCAATTTGGTCTTTCTGTCCATCCAGGGTAGTTGTCATTGCATTGGACCATTCACATTGATCAGTGTCATCTTCTTCACTGTTGATCGGATCAAGAATGATTTTTCTAATGGTATCACACAATAGAATATTATTCCTTCCACAAGGAACGGTTCTCAAAACTTTACCCCTAAAACCAATCTATAAATAATCTTCTACACAGGGTATGATCCATTGATTGCACAGTGACAGAATGCTTGGTATTTAACACTGTGATATGTTGTTTTAGTAAAGTGGTTATTAAAATGCAGCCGGGTTGAGTGGAACTCACAATTTTCAGGCAGGTTTCTTCTAGACCTCCCTTTTGATGTTTCCATCCTAAAAGCATCCATCCACTTCCTTAAACCCATATCACCCCTTCTTGGGTAGGCTTCCAGGGCAGTAATGCCCTGCCTTATGTTGCTCCCCCCTTTTTGCCATTGGAGAGTCTTACCCGTCATTGGGACATCACCTCTTGCCACTGGTCTAATACCACTCAGTCCTATTAGCCAATCCTTAAAAATTTGGTATCACTAAACAGATATTTTTTGTTTCAGGGAGTATCACTTGAGAACCGTCACAGACAATGGAACCATCAACAACTGCTTAAATAGGGAGACAGTTCAAAACATGGTTAAATTCACAAAGCATTATTCAAAATTTAATCTATTAAAATTGTTCAAATTAAAAGTAAAAGTAAGAATTCTAAAATTGAACTCATTTACAGATCATTAATTTTCATTCAAGTTGCATTTCTGCTCCTTTAGCAAACGTCACAAAAGACCATGTATCATGGTGGGGACTAACATCAGAACAAAACAAAATAATGGGTATCCTCTGTCAAACTTCTAGGAAGCTTAATTTAAAAACATCATCTTAATTCAATAATAATCTCTAGATTGTTTTGAACCTACATTAACCCTCTGGGGTCGACTGATGCGTCCTGCTGGATTTTTTCCTCATAACAGAGGAAACAACTTAAAATACTCCGTCATTTTTGGGCATACAAAAACTGTAAAGGGTCTATTTTGTGTACACTCACAATAACAACAAAACCTTATGCTTTTGGAAAAAAAAGATAAACAGGGCGCACTTTCAGCCGTGTTTGTCTCCGTGAGCAACTTTCTGAATAACATCACAAAAATGAACTGAAACTCTGCGAATACTTATCAGACAAACATGAAACATATGTCTAAAGAAAGCTTAAAATGTCTACTTTTAAATAAAATAATTCAAATTTAAAACAAATATTCTCCTGCAATGTAATCTGTATGAAACAAAGCAATGTACAGTTTCTCCTGGCTCAGCTAATTATCCCTAATATGATCCCACCCACCAGCAGAGTGCGCTATTCATATGGTAATGTGCTGAGGCGATCAATGCAAATGGTAAACACCCCCAACAGTGCCTTAAAAAACATCAAGTTCATTCACTTTTCTGTGCATTTGGAAGATGGCACGCTACACAGGTGAGGAAGCTCCTGGATAGTGATGAAGAGTTTACATTTTCCTCAGAAAAAGAGCGGGAATCCGATGAGGAACGTTTGAATTTTGAAGAGCGACTTGATCCAGCTGAGGATACAATTTCGGATGAGTAAGTCATTTAGTTTTACTTACATATTAGTTGACATGCTATTTTATATAAACATGTACATATTTTACTAGTTGGACTATTTCCAGACTTGCCAGCCAGGATTCAGAGTACTGAAATTTGAAATATGTCCTAAAGTAGGTATTTAAATTGTATGCTGTATGATATAAATATGATATGTAATATGATATAAAAATAATATGAATGTTTAGATTATATTTTAACTAGTGTTTATGCTGCCTCATTATCATTAACAAAGCTTGTGCTTGCAAATATCTGTTCAGGTGTAAATGTGTAAAATGTGCTGTAAATATGCCCATATTAGAAAATCAGCATATTAGAATGATTTCTGAAGGATCATGTGACACTGAAGACTGCAGTAATGATGCTGAAAATTCAGATTTGATCACAGGAATAAATTGCATTTGACAATATATTCAAATAGAAAAGTTATTTTAAATTGTAAAAATATTTCACAATATCACTGTTTATGCTGTATTTTGGATAAAATAAATGCAGCCTTTGTGAGCAGAAGAGACTTCTTTTAAAAATATTAAAAAATCTTACAGATCTAAAACTTTTAAACGGTAGTGTAGGTCTAACGTTTTTAAGTTAAGTTTTATGTTAAGAAAATGTATAGTCAGATTACTTCTTTTAAATTAAACTTGATTTTGTAATAAGCTACAAACGATACATTCAATCATTAAGTCTCCTCACATTCATTCTCTCTCTGGGGAGGGGTCTTTTTCTCCACAGGTGTGAATCACATCAATATTCATGATCATCCACGCCTCCTCGCATATGGCCTTTCTAACACTAAAAGTGTCTTACAAAAGTTAAATGACTATATTGTTTTGTATGAATGAGTGATCGGGATTGTTTTCACATCTTTTTTGTAGCAAAAACTCTAGGCTACAAGATCCAGTTCTCAAAAGTCTTGTGAACAAATGTTTAGTATGTGTTATATGGCCAAATTTCAGTGACTTAAAATTATTGTTTTTTCAAAAACCACGCATAAATGTTATTTTCTCAAAAATACAAACATGTACATACATGTTGTTCACATACTGTATTATTGTAGCCCAGTTTGTGCTGAATACAGTGTTATCAGACTTTAGCCATTAATATGTTTTTAAGCAACTGAAAAATCACAGATGTCAAGGCATGTCAAAACTTCTCTAGGGCCCAAAACACCCTCAGATCCCAGAGTGTTAAGAATGTCAGATGAACTTTCAACTGAATCGCTTGTCTTTAGTATAAACACTTAACTTTACATTGCCCTCTGAATATATAAAATAATTAATCATGATGAGGAAAGCTGTTTGAACCTCTCCTTCATATCACTGTATCTAACATTATTGTCAAATCACATAATTTTTCATTTACAATCAAATCAAATCAAAAGAAAATAAAACAATTCAGAGATGTGCCTTTAGCACACTTAAAAAACATAAACTGAGAGTGTGAGAGAGAGGGCGGGGGAGGAATTCGGAGGGGGCATTCCACTCCACACTGTTTCTAATCTCATTACAGCTATACTTTCTTTTTCATTTAGAATCTCATAATAATTTAAGTTATTCTTCAACAGTGAAAATAGTGATAATTATACAACACCTATCTTGTAGTCCTGTCATCTTACTAATATAATCCCCTCTTTTATTTTTAAGTTAGTTAACTCTCTTATGATTACTTTCTCCCTTTTCTTACTCTTTCTCATGAGAAGGAAATTTATTCTATCTAATGAAGCAACACAAATCACCTTTTTTAAACAAACAGAAAAGTAATTAAAATTTTTAAACAAAGTAGTAAAGAGGCACAATGGAAATACAGACAAATCTCTTGTTTTGAAATATTTGATAAATATCATACACTACGTCATTTTAATGTTTCATGTCTCTTATTATTTTTTTTTATTTTATTTTTTTACATTCTACTGTTTCAGCATCATTTAGCAATAAGATTTTTCTGTTATTATTCTCTTATACTTCTCAGCATTTTTTGACAAATGATTCAGTTAAATAGCAAAAGCAAACTCCACAGTGCAGAAACTGTACGCATCCAAAGCGACACCCCCATTGATCAAGCTCAAAATAGAAATAGTCTACTAGAAAAAAAAAAACACTCAATCAACTCCCTTCAGCACCCAACAACCCCCTTCTTCAAAGTGAGGGTACTCTCTGGAAAATTTGGGGGAGTAACCAATCCAATAGGTAACTCAAACTTTTCCATCAAGTTTGTAATATCTAATCTTCACATCAATAAATCAGCGGTTAGATGCTGGATTTAAATTTAGACACTCAGAACAATTTAGACATGGGTATTGAACCCATTGATGGCATTCTGGTTAGTTATATAAGACTGAAATCAACTTATCCAGAGAAATTTGTATCCACATTTGAAATGTCAAATCAGTAATGATTACCAGCAGTCATAAGAGCAGGAGGACTAATCGTATAAAAGCCCACATAATTTTCAGTCTTTTTTCTCCGGACTTCCTCCTGGAGTATTAACAGTTTCAATAAATCATCTGGCCCAGCCATCTGCAGTGGTGAGAGATTGGTTCCAGACTGAGTTAATGAAACAACATACACATAATGATGACAAAAGAAAGGGTAAAACATAGTTAGTATCAAAGACACACACAGAATAGACGCATGAATATGAAGTTATTAACATTCATAGTTGAGGAATTTACGATGTTCATTTTTAATCTTAATGATTTTCCATGGGTTTCACCTGCTACCAATGACCAATTGTTCCTTAGCATTATCAGTATTTTTACTGTCAAATATGTCAAAGTTATTTCTTAAATCTTCAAATCAGAACTTCTAATACGAATAACGTTTTCCATTTTATGCACTTCAAAAAGGAAAAACAAACGTCTATTTTGTTAGATATCAGAGCATCTGAGCAAAACTGTTTACAGCGTTTGCTGAGTTCTGCCTCCTTATTGAAGGTTGGAACTTTATTTTCCATTTTATCTGGCATGATTGGTCACATAAAAAAAACCTAAGGAAAAAGCATCACAATATTGGCAAGGTTGTCACACATAAAGATCATGAGAACAGATACAGGTGCATCTCAATAAATTAGAATGTCGTGGAAAAGTTAATTTATTTCAGTAATTCAACTCAAATTGTGAAACTCGTGTATTAAATAAATTCAGTGCACACAGACTGAAGTAGTTTAAGTCTTTGGTTCTTTTAATTGTGATGATTTTGGCTCACATTTAACAAAAACCCACCAATTCACTATCTCAAAAAATTAGAATACATCATAAGACCAATAAAAAAAAATTTTTTAGTGAATTGTTGGCCTTCTGGAAAGTATGTTCATTTACTGTATATGTACTCAATACTTGGTAGGGGCTCCTTTTGCTTTAATTACTGCCTCAATTCGGTGTGGCATGGAGGTGATCAGTTTGTGGCACTGCTGAGGTGGTATGGAAGCCCAGGTTTCTTTGACAGTGGCCTTCAGCTCATCTGCATTTTTTGGTCTCTTGTTTCTCATTTTCCTCTTGACAATACCCCATAGATTCTCTATAGGGTTCAGGTCTGGTGAGTTTGCTGGCCAGTCAAGCACACCAACACCATGGTCATTTAACCAACTTTTGGTGCTTTTGGCAGTGTGAGCAGGTGCCAAATCCTGCTGGAAAATTAAATCAGCATCTTTAAAAAGCTGGTCAGCAGAAGGAAGCATGAAGTGCTCCAAAATTTCTTGGTAAACGGGTGCAGTGACTTTGGTTTTCAAAAAACACAGTGGACCAACACCAGCAGATGACATTGCACCCCAAATCATCACAGACTGTGGAAACTTAACACTGGACTTCAAGCAACTTGGGCTATGAGCTTCTCCACCCTTCCTCCAGACTCCAGGACCTTGGTTTCCAAATGAAATACAAAACTTGCTCTCATCTGAAAAGAGGACTTTGGAACACTGGGCAACAGTCCAGTTCTTCTTCTCCTTAGCCCAGGTAAGACGCCTCTGACGTTGTCTGTGGTTCAGGAGTGGCTTAACAAGAGGAATACGACAACTGTAGCCAAATTCCTTGACATGTCTGTGTGTGGTGGCTCTTGATGCCTTGACCCCAGCCTCAGTCCATTCCTTGTGAAGTTCACCCAAATTCTTGAATCGATTTTGCTTGACAATCGTAAGGCTGAGGTTCTCTCGGTTGATTGTGCATATTTTTCTTCTACACTTTTTCCTTCCACTCAACTTTCTGTTAACATGCTTGGATACAGCACTCTGTGAACAGCCAGCTTCTTTGGCAATGAATGTTTGTGGCTTACCCTCCTTGTGAAGGGTGTCAATGATTGTCTTCTGGACAACTGTCAGATCAGCAGTCTTCCCCATGATTGTGTAGCCTAGTGAACCAAAATGAGAGACCATTTTGAAGGCTCAGGAAACCTTTGCAGGTGTTTTGAGTTGATTAGCTGATTGGCATGTCACCATATTCTAATTTTTTGAGATAGTGAATTGGTGGGTTTTTGTTAAATGTGAGCCAAAATCATCACAATTAAAAGAACCAAAAACTTAAACTACTTCAGTCTGTGTGCATTGAATTTATTTAATACACGAGTTTCACAATTTGAGGTGAATTACTGAAATAAATGAACTTTTCCACGACATTCTAATTTATTGAGATGCACCTGTATTAAGAGTACAACTTCAGCAAATTAAAAAAAAAAAAAACAGAGAACATGAAATGATCCAAATCATTCTTAATTTTATTTATTTTAATTCTAGTCTCAAAGGCAGCTCTCAGTGTACCCAAGATCAACCAATGCCTACACTGTTAATATAAAACAAGAAAATTAAAGAAAAATATCTAATCTTAATTAAAACAATCTGCTAGCTATCTGTCTTTTCTAAATTCGGGATGCCCCTGTCTGAGTAGAGACACCAATAGAAACAAGTTCTCCCATTCAAAGTCTGCAGGCACCATCCTTAGAGAGTAAGGGGTCATAGGTTTCTGTTTATTCAGGGCACTAACAGAATCACTCTCAATCTCTCCATCAGACAGTCCCTAACAAAATAATAAACTCTACCTATCTTATTTTTGTTGGTTGATCAAGTTTACACCGATAAAGTTGCAACTCACATGCAAATTTGTTCTCCAGACATACTTAAACACATAGTAATTCAAAAACAAAACATATAATCATGAGTTCTTACATTTAGATATCAAGACTTTATAGTGTTTAATTTAATATTGTTAAAAATGTTATTCTCTCATAAACTGGATCAGACAGAATGTAAAACAGACACATGAATGTGAAGTTCCCTATCTGTCACTCACTCGACGTTGTGTCGATGTAGTGACACTAGGGGTCACTCTTGGGAGCCCGAGACTCCTCTGGTCTTTGATAAAAGGCCAATGAAAATTGGCGAGTGGTATTTGCATGCCACTCCCCCGGACATACGGGTATAAAAGGAGCTGGTATGCAACCACTCATTCAGATTTTCTCTTCAGAGCCGAATGGTCATTCTCATTGAGCTGAATTCTACTGTTCATTCACCTCTGCTGGATCTGACGGTGCATTTCAGCAGCTTCTCCCTCCTCTGCACTGGTGCACTGCAGAGGACGCCCATGGGTGCTTCGGCAGAAAACAAGAGAGTATATTTTCTGAAAGAGCTTTTTTCCTCTAAAAGAGTATACATTTCTCTAAAAGGGCGGCACACACGGAACGTCTTTCTAAAGACGCGTCTTTTTAAAGATGCCTTTCCGATTGTGTGTTATTCCTGGTTGCGGTCGTTATCTCTCAACTTCGGATGGTCATGATCGCTGTCTTTCGTGCCTGGGCGCGACCCACACGGAGGCAGCTTTGTGGATGGTTCATGTTCTCATTGCGAGAACATGACCATGGCAACGTTACTACCCGCCTCGGTCCTTCTACCTACGGGTATGGGGCCAGCGCGGCTAGCACTGTGGGCGATTTGGGGACCCCAATGGAATCGTCTCTGCCGGGTATCCCCCCACGGACCTCCCATTCCCCAGCACTTCTCGTCTGCCCCAATCGGGCTTCCAGATGAGTTCGCCAGCTCGTCTCATGGCGAGTCTGGCATCTTGTTCAGAGCCCGTGAAGATGATGAGCTCTCGAGCGCAGCATCGGAGAGCGGGCTTGTCCAGTCGGACGCAGAAGCCTCAGCTGGGCTTCCCCCTTCGGTGACGATTGCCCAGTCACAGGCCGATGCCGAAATGACGGACATGCTTTCCCGGGCGGCCACGAGTGTTGGGTTAGAGTGGAACCCTCCGCTCTCCCCTGAACCCTCAAGGCTTGATGATTGGTTCCTGGGCTCGCGGTGCCGCTCAAAGCAGCCATGCCCCACTCCAGTGCCATTCTTCCCGGAAGTGCATGAAGAGCTGGCGAGATCGTGGGAGGCACCTTTTACTGCCCGGCCCCGATTCCGCAGTTCCCGCGCTCTCACTACCCTCGATGGCGGGGTGGCCAGGGGCTATACGGCGATTCACCCGGTGGATAAGGCGCTCGCGGTGCACCTATGCCCGCAGAGTGCTGCCACCTGGCGCGGATGCCCTAAGCTCCCATCTAAGCCCTGTAGGCTCACGTCGTCCCTGACGGCTGAAGCCTACAGCGCTGCTGGACAAGCTGCCTCTACCCTGCATGCCATGGCTCTCCTGCAGGTCCACCAAGCCAAGGCGTTGAAAGAACTTCACGAGGGTAGTTCCACCCTAGATTTGATGCAGGAACTGCGCTCAGCGACTGACCTCACTCTCCGAACGACGAAGGTCACGGCGTGGTCTCTCGGGCAGACGATGGCCACACTAGTGGTCAAGGAGCGCCACCTTTGGCTCAATTAGGTCGAGATGGGTGAGGCCGACAAGACATGGTTCCTTACTGCCCCCATTTCCCAGGCTGGCCTATTCGGCGACACCGTGGAGGACTTTGCCCAGCAGTTCTTGGCGGTGAAGCAGCAGACGGAGGCAATCCGGCACATTCTGCCCGGCGCGGCTCAAGATCGCGCACCCCATCTGCTCGTCGCCAAGGGCATCCCCCTGCGGCGCAGGAAGCAGACGCCACCCGTCTCACAGCATGAAAACGCGAGAGGACGAGGAGCAGGTCATCCTGGTAGCACCCTACTGGCCCACCCAGACGTGGTTCTCGGACCTCATGCTCCTCGCGACAGCTCCCCCCTGGCGAATTCCCCTGAGAAAGGACCTTCTTTCTCAGGGAAGGGGCACCCTCTGGCACCTGTGACCAGACCTCTGGAATCTCCATGTCTGGCCCCTTGATGGGACGTGGAAGACCTAAGCAGTCTACCACCTGCAGTGGTAGACACAATCACTCAGGCTAGGGCCCCCTCTATAAGGCGCCTGTATGCCTTTAAGTGGCGTCTGTTCACTAAGTGGTGTTCGTCCCAACGGGAAGACCCCCAGAGATGCGCAGTCAGATCAGTGCTTTCCTTCCTGCAGGAGAGGTTGGAAGGAAGGCTGTCCCCTTCCACCTTGAAGGTCTACGTTGCCGCCATAGCAGCACACCACGACACAGTCGACGGTAAGTCCTTAGGGAAGCACAACCTGATCATCAAGCTCCTAAGAGGCACCAGGAGGTTGAATCCCTCCAGACCGCGCCTCATTCCCTCATGGGACCTCTCTGTAGTTCTTCAGGGTCTACAGAGAGCCCCCTTTTAGTCTTTGCAGTCAGCCGAGCTTAAGGCACTCTCCTTGAAGACTGCCCTCCTGACTGCGCTCACTTCCATCAAGAGGGTAGGAGATCTGCAAGCGTTCTCTGTCAGTGAAACGTGCCTGGAGTTCGGTCCGGGTTACTCTCATGTGATCCTGAGACCCCGACCGGGATATGTGCCCAAGGTTCGCACCACCCCTTTTAGGGACCAGGTGGTGAACCTGCAAGCGCTGCCCCAGGAGGAGGCAGACCCAGCCCTGTCGTTGCTGTGTCCGATGCGCGGTTTACACATCTATTTGGATCACATGCAGAGCTTTAGAATCTCTGAGCAGCTCTTTGTCTGCTTTGGTGCACAGCGGAAAGGAAGCGCTGTCTCCAAGCGGAGGATTGCCCACTGGCTCATTGACACCATAACTATGGCATATCATGCCCAGGACATGCCGCCCCCGGTAGGGCTACGAGCCTATTCTACCAGGGGTGCAGCGGCTTCCTGGGCCCTGGCCAGTAATGCCTCTCTAACAGACATTTGCAGAGCAGCGGGCTGGGCAACACCCAACACCTTTGCAAGGTTCTACAACCTCCGGGTGGAACCGGTTTCATCCCAGGTAGTGGCACGCAACACAAGCGGATAAGCCCGGGATAGCTGGCCAGGTGAATCACTTGCACAAAGCGCCTTCCACCTCCTTTTGAGCTGAAGACGTGCACCATTAATTCCCAGTAGTGTTCACAAGTTTGTTCCCTGGTTGTCTTCCTCCGAGCCCTGTGGCAGTCGAGTTTTCGGAGAGATTCGCTGCTGGCCCAGTACACGTGCTAACAAAGAGTCCTGTTCTGGGGTAGGTGCTCCGCATGTGGCAGTTCCCTGTAAGGCTAACCCCATGTGATATATATCTTCCATTAATTCGTTTCCCTGTTGGCAAACTGTGTCTTCCTTGGGCAGAGCTCCTCTCCCCCAGTCTCCATGTTTGTAGTAACTCCTCCCCCATTGGGCAGGATCTACCTTGAAGACTCTCCACATGGTTGGAAAGACCATGTGACATATCTTTCCACTAAAATATCCCCCCTCTCTTTGGGCGAGGTGTGGTCTCCGCTGTCTTCTCCTTGGGAGGGACACCCCCTGACTAGACCTGGCGGCCCAATCGGATAATCCCCCTTCTTTTTTAGGGAGTGGAAAAAAGAGAAGGGAAAAAGAGGCCACGACTGGGTTAAGCCTGTCTCAATCACTTGGGTAGTCGACTTGTCCCCAAAAAGGGCCGTTCGACACTCATAACTATGTTGGGGGAGGTTACGTGTCAACCTGGTATGCTGGCTATGAGGCACACAGTAGTTTGCCCACCACACACCGCTAGTTCACGTAACACAGTTCAGCCAACTGTGGCATTTCGTATAGGGACCCCTAGTGTCACTACATCGACACAACGTCGAGTGAGTGACAGAGTGGGAACGTCATGGTTACTTGTGTAACCTCCATTCCCTGATGGAGGGAACAAGACATTGTGTTCCTCCTGCCACAACGCTGAACTACCCGCTGAAATGGCCGGACCTTATATCGGCTCCTCAGCATAAAACCTGAATGAGTGGTTGCATACCAGCTCCTTTTATTACCCGTATGTCCGGGGGAGTGGCATGCAAATACCACATGCCAATTTTCATTGGCCTTTTATCAAAGACCAGAGGTGTCTCTAGGGCTCCCAAGAGTGACCCCTAGTGTCACTACATCGACACAACGTCTCGTTCCCTCCATCAGGGAACGGAGGTTACACAAGTAACCATGACGTTTTCACATTTAAGGTTTACTTTTTATACTCGTTACAAAATATAATTTTCTTATTAGTCAGTTTCACCCTTCTTTTTAATTTCTCTTTCCCATTTTCTTGACATCTTAGCATTTCCATTTGCTTAATCATGGCTTTGATAAATAGTGACCTCAATAAAGGAAGTACACAACAAAACAATAGCCCTCCTATCATTATTGCAATTCCCAAAAACATTCCCAATTTACATAATGCATCTCTCCCTAACAAATTAACAGGATTCTGATTTGATACCAGGTAAAGTATGGTTGCACTTTTGTTTTTAGTTTGTAGCCTTTTTCTCTTCCCTGTGCCCACCTTCTTATATTTATCAGAGAATTTTCTCCTTCCTTTTTGAACAGTGCTAGCATTTCTCTCTCTTTTTCCCTTTTTGTTTCTCTCTTCTAATTTTTTTTACTCTTATCTTTAGTTTTATCTTTTTTTATCAAAGTTTCCATTTCCTCGCACAACACTATACAAATGTCCCTTCCTTTGGCCATTTTGTCATCATATCTTTGTTCTCTTTTGCCATTTCCTTGAGAGCTTATTTATAAGTTCTCTGCACAATGGATATTTTAATCCTAATTAGGAAAAAATTATCAATGTATCAATTTTTGTAACAATTTTTATTTGTTCGAATAATATGATCTTCCAAAAGAAATTCAATTATATTTATTTATTTATAAACCAATTTCCAATATCTTCTCCTATAACATGCACTTTAATTGTAATAATTATTATACCACGTACATGTATAAATGTTCCTATATGTTGTCAATTTACTTTTAGGATCACTCTGTATCCAAATAGTGCCAAACAACAATAACAGCTGCTTTTTCTTTTATAAGCTGAGTCTTTATTTCTTTCACTGTTATTTTTACTTGCATATAAAAAATTAAAAAATATTTTATCACCATTAATTTAGATAAATCATTAAATTTAGAGGATAAATGAATATCTTATTATTTTTTGTTTATTTCCTACTACAATAATCTGCAAAGCCAATATCTTGAAACAGTTTTTCTAATTTGTTTCACCTTCACTTTTCAATACACAGCATTTATACAAGTCCCTTTATTATTTAGTTATTTTGCTTTCTCATTTCTTTGAGATTTTATCAATCAATTATGTACACAGTGGATTTCTAGATTTTAGTATTTCCACTGGAGTGTTTGCCATAATTATACCTTATGTAATATAACAACACTTATCTTAAATACAACCTTTGTTTAAAATCCAATTACTTAGTTGACTTTAGTTTAATGCAATACACTGGACTAAAAGCTTTATTGTTTACCCAGATAATATGATTTCCCAAATGGAATTCAATCACTTTATAGTTCTTTATAATTTCAATATTCTTACTTGTCACTGTGATATGAACTTTAACTCTAAGCACAGTTATACAACTTGAATGTATAAATTATCTATATGAAGTCAAATACATTTCTATGCTACAGTATAGTTTAGGAGTTATGATCTGGCACATGTCCAACAACAGCTACTCTTTCTCACTTTAGTTAATCTTACATCAGGCTTCCTTCATGGCATGAAAAGAACAGCCCAAGACTAAATTTTGTCCAGCCAGCTAAGAGTTAACTTTTTGCTTTCGTGCACATTTTGTTTTACAGCTGTGTTGCCTCACCGTTTTTATTCTTCTTCCTATTGTCAGTTTATACTGTATTATATTTACCCTTCCATATATATATATATATATATATATATATATATATATATATATATATATATATATATATATATATATATTATCATTGGTTTTAACTCGTTGAAAAGAGGCCTAAATATATTTTCTTTGCTGTAAATTGCATATATACTCCTCATTAGTTATGCAGTAAAAGCTGAGTCTCTCTATCTGGATCACAAATTCTACAATTTGAAGAATGGCCAAACAACCTACAAAGCCAATATCTCGGAACGTTTTTGTTTTCTCTGTGTTAACAAAGAAAATTCCTTTCCAAATTTTCACAAGAGACAGGCTTTCATTCCCAACATCCATTCAACATATAAAAGACAAACCTTCTTTATTAGACAACATTTACTCCATTCATCGTATCCCTTTAATTTGTTATTTTTAAGGCTCATATTATATTCAAATTCACACTTGTCCCCTTATTTATAGGACTCATATAACATACATTCTGTGTTCCTTTTATTTTAAGGATGCATCATACATTCCAGTCCCTCTACTGGGCTCATATTTGTACTCAGTCATACACTTCCATACGCAATCGTACTTCAGTCACACTTTACACACATTCAAACACAGACACAAACACTCTCACAGACACAGAAACTTTCACACTTTTTACAAACACAAGGCCTTTATAAACACAGAGCTCTCAAAAAATACAGTAAAATTCTAAAATGCAACTATTCTACCACCTCTCTTAGGTGACCTACCAAACAGCCCTTCACACCGATTCAGTTCCTTGACACGATGAAAAGTGTATTTAGTAGGATTTTTTCCTACCCTTTTGAACTCTGTGATTCACTTCCTCAACACAACAGAGCAGTATCCACAGGACTTTTACACATACACTTTTCCTATTCTACACTCCCTGTCAGTTCTGCTCTCACTGATATACTTCCTCAACACAGTGAAAAACAATGCCCTGCAAGATTTTTGCCTACCTGGCTTCTTTAAACTTTATCTGCTTTAATTTACTGTTATCCATTTAGGCCCTCTTAACAGTAAAAACAGATCATTGCATGCAATTATTTCTTCTGGAATCAAAACCCTTTTAGTCTTTTTCTCTTTCAATTTGGAGAAGCTTTTTGAGTGTCCTTACCACCACTGGCATGCACCACAAATTAATTATAAGCAAAAATGCTTACCTTTAAGTGGCCACCTATCTGTGGTGTTGCCTGTCTAGTCAGCCTGCCATGGTCTTTCACTCTTATGCTCCTTCCAGTCCCATCTGGGGTGCCAATTTGTTGTGGCTTCTGCCATCTCAGTGAAAAATCACTCTCAAAGTCTTGGGGTTTTGATGCCAGAAGATAGACTTTATTATCAGAGATAAAAAAGCAGAGTTGCTCCCAGTGCAACTCCAGAAAATGGGTTTGCCCCCTCTTAAATACATATGATCTACCAAGGAGTGGCATGTCACCATTATCCATCACCCTGTTCTTTGACTCCAGTCTGTTTATTTTAAGAAGTGGACAGGAGACACCTGTGGAGGAGCCTCACTATATATTTTCTCAGCAGTCATGAGAGCAGTTTACCATATGTGAGCACATTCCATTCCTTCACAGGCCTCTACACTGACACACACAGTAAAATACATGCCTGACCATCAGAAATAATTGTAGAATAAAATGGCTATATTTATATTGATCATACTTGATTAATTTATATTCAACTTGATAAAGATATTCCACAAGATCAATTAGGTCCATCGCAGTTCATCCTGGCCAGTAATTTCGGTGAGGTCTATCCTAAGTCCAAGGTTCAGGCAATGGCATATGAAGTATCCCATGTCTTATGGTTGGAGTTGGCATCAGTTCATCCTCTGAAGTCCATCATAATAGACTGAAGTGATGTTTGGCTGGCACTGGCTGCTATTAGTCATCATCACTCAGCAACATGTAGCAGTGGCATCCAACATGAAGCAGGAATGAAGCTGGAGTCCCAAGGTTGAGACAGGGAAACAAATAGAATAGTATTAGCATAGATGCCATTCAATTTATTGCAGAGTTAGAGATCACGATCAATATTTCTGGTTTCTGGTTCCGGCAGACCTAACTAAAGCAGCCTAATTGTGAGTTCAAGGATAAAATGAAGTTCCTAAACATAAGTTCGGAAGGAGCGAGTCCATCTAATCTTTCAATTAACAGCCAGAGTATATAAGCAGCTGTTTACGTATCTTCGGTCTCAGCTGTTTCCAGCGTTCGGCCCCACCCACCCGCAACAGATCCATGCGATGTCTTATTACTCTGCTTGAAGCATTCGTCCTCCTTATCAGATAAGCTATTTTGTCAAAATCATTATGTTATTCAATGAAAGCTACCGCAACAACTCACTATTTGCATACATCGTGATAATGGCGGCTGCCACTTTAACTGTGGTTTTCCACCCTGCCTTTCTTCCTTTTTAATCATTACTCGCCGAAGCAGATCCTATTGTGTTGAGGCTGCCTCCGCAACACCAGCCACTGCTTCTCCATATACCAGTGCTACCACTTCAGATGGCCATGCACAGGTCCTTTCATCTTAAATGTCAACATTTTATTCCCACATGCTTGATTGTTTAAATCCCGTTCTAGCGCACAGGTGTTTTCCTCTTAGCGGCACTTCAGTGGTCTCTCTCACTCTCTCTCTCTCTCTCTGATTTTCTGGGGTTAGTACGGTGTATCTCCTCACAAAACTATTCCAATGCAGATACATCAATCATGCAAGACATACTGTATATTGCACAGCAGGTGGCGGTCATACAGTACTCCTAAGGAGCGAATGGCCACAAGTGAATAATAATTGCAAGTCCATTTTCTCAGTTTGCAGTGCAGAGCTAAAGCTCTTTTATTTCTCAGATAATTTTATGCTGTTGTTCACATTGTTTTTAAAGCTGTATTTCCCAGGAAGCCCTCTTTGCAGCCCTCTTTACTCTTAGATAATTGTATGCTGTTGGTCACATTATTGTTTCTAAATGTCACTAATATTCATTTTCTCTTCTCTCTAGGCTTATGTCCCTGAAATGTTGACTGCATGCTTTCCCCCAAAATAAGAATTAGCAGAAGTTTACCCTCTAATGGCACAAGTGCAGCCCACTCTCCAGTGGCCATGGATCTAACTTTTCACAGATTATTTCTTATTCACAGGGTTGTGAAATGTCTTCCTAGTCATATTTAGGTGAAACTTATAATATTTTGTCTTTTCTACAGCAACGCCTGAAATTGTGCCTTCCGCAGGGGTTTCACCAATATTACTTCCAGCAGGTCTATGTGAGTGCCTTTTTAAATTCCTGTCACTGGATTGTATGGAGGTTTTCCTCCCGCTTTCTCTATCTAGGTGTCTTTCCTAGACTTCACCATTACCTACCAAGGAGCCAAAGATGGCAAACATTTTAGTTAAGAAAGCACAACTGCGGTGCTCCTGCCATTGGCTCAAAAACATCCCTAAGCAGCACAAATGTGCTGTCCATGTGCCACAACTGCGGCATCTTGCAGGTCATGCAACAACTCCCACGACACCACAAAGCAGCGCAAAGGTGCTGTACAGGTGCCGCAACTGCAGAACCTTTCAGGCCGTGCCACTAAATCTCCCACCGCAACCATGTTTCCTCTTAGGGGCATGGCTCATAAATATATACCCATCGCAAACTGCAATTCGGCAAGGTTCTTTACTCTGCGCCACCCGCCATTCGAATGCAGTGTGGGCTCTCACGTTCGGATGCAGTGTGAGCCTCAGCGCATTGGTCACAGGCTCTCCCGTTTGAATCGCAGTGTGGGCCCTCCCGTTCAATCGCAGTGCAGGCTTTCCCATTTGAATCGCAGGGTGGGCTCTCCCATTCGAATGCAGTGTGAGATTTCGTGTCGTTCACTCCATGGGCTCTCCCGTCCGAAATGCTGTATGAGCTCGAAATGATTTGTTCGAGTGCAGTGGTGGTGCAGTAATCTTAGGAGCCTTTAGCATTTCCCATTAGCCTTCGCATTGGCATTTCTTTTGCTCATGGTTAAAATGAGCCCAACACATGAATGAAGCCTGATAAAATGAGCCTGATATAACCTCCAGAATAACCTTGTGCTTTCCTTACAGGCATGTGTAAACATAATAAAGCCATGTGTGCCTCACTTGATTCTGCCGCAGCAGCCGCCGCAGCAGCGCCCCATTTTGTACCGCCGCAGTAGTGCCCCATTTGATTGGAGCTCCTTCACTATGCCCCCAAATACTCAATCCACTGCCGCAGCAGTAGCTCCCCCCCTCCCCTTTTTACTATTCCATCTCCTCTACTCCACTGCCACAGCACTGCCTTAACTCTGCTCCTGCAGGAGGCTCACTTTACTCTACTGCCACAGCAGTGTTTTACAATGCTTCCACTAAAGCCCTTTGTCTTTGCTTCACAGTAGCTGTAACGAGCATTACAGCTGCGGTCACCATCTCCTCCTGTTCATTTCAAGCACCATATTTCCCTGTCTCTGGGTAGACCATCAAATGAGGCTACTGCTGCAAGGGAGTTGATCTGACAGTATACCTATGGTACAACTCCCTATTGTCGTACACAGGTCCTTTAATCTAAACCTTCCACCCGGATCGGGCCCTTATGTGAGGCTGCCTCCATAAGCTGGCTAATTAGATGCAATATATCAATGGTACAGCCCCTATAGCTGCATAAATGTCCTTCGTCTAAACCTTCCACCCAGAGCAAGCCTTTGCGTGAGGCTGCCTCCGCAAGCCGGTTGCTTCAATGCAGTTTACCAAAATCTAGCTCCTGTAGACCACCCTCTTAGACAACTCCACACCCTATTTATGGATTCAATACTAAAAGCCATCCCTCCTAGAACACTCCAAACTTACTGGACAGCTTGGAGTTCCTTTAAAAACTTCCACAGAGCATACAACTTAGTTTTTCCAGATTTGACCCTCCTCTCCATATCCCCTGTCATATCCCACCTCCATAATACCAAATCAATTCATCCAAGAACAAAGTCTACCTCAGTGGCATACATTTCTTCTTTAAACTCATCCACAGCCAAGAATGTCCTTCCTTTACAAAACCCCAGATAGCTCTCCTTATCAAGAGTTTACACAAAATGAATCCCACCCATCCGGACACCAGACAACTACTAACCATCGACATCCTAACCAAATGCCTTGTTACTCTTCGCTCCGGTCTATTTTCCCCCAACAAAACAAGAACCCTAGATGTCATGTTCAATTTGGCTTTCTTCGGCTTCCTCAGAGTCTCAGAACTCACCTTCAACGCAGCCATCCACCCCACCTTCTCCGACCTTCAATTCTTAAACCATGACACAATCCGTTTCAACATCAAACAACCCCCATTCAGCCATACCAGTCCCTGGCCTTTTTTATTCTCCAGAGAAACTCTCAAATCACCTCTCCGCTCAACCCTCTATTTGTTGATGACAAAAACCTCCCCGCGTCTAGACATTGGTTCCAAAATAATCTAAAAATTATCCTCAACAGATCCGGCATTCCTACCAAACATTTCTCTTCCCATTCCTTCCACATAGGGGCTGCTACTTCAGCCGCCCAGAAAGGTCTATCTGAACACCAAATTAAAATGCTCGGTCGGTGGTAATCCCACAACTTCAAAACATACATTCAATCCAACCTCCATCACATCAGACAAGCACACCAAACACTCACATCTTTTTAGGCTCAGACCATGCCTCCCTACTATTACGTATCTCGCTGCTAACCTAGCCCCGATGGGCTCGTATCCATTTGGACGCAGCGAGGGCCCTCCCGTTCGAGTGTGCGTGAGCTACCACGCTTGGTGTGGACTCTCCCATTTGAATCGCCGTGTGGGCCCTCCTGACCAGATGCAACACGGGCTCTCCCATTTGAATTGCAGTGTGGGCTCCCCCGTTCGATCGCAGAGTGAGCTTTCCCATTTATATATTAGGAGCTCTCCCTTTTGAAGCACAGCGGGAGCTCTCCCATTCGAATCACAGTGTGAGCCCTTTTTTCAGGCACCGTGGGGGCTCTCCCCTTCCGAATCACAGTGTGATCCTTCATGTTCTCGACCATGAGGGATCTCCCATTCAGATCGCAGCGTGGGCCCTTCTATCTGAACAGCGGGCTGGAGGTACCAGGATTTGTTTGTCCCACAAGCGCAATGGGCCCCCATTCTCCTTATGCAATCCAGGCCCTTGCGTCAGAAGGATTGTAGCTCTATATACCATAGGCTCCCTCCTTCTGATACCGGGAGGTTTTGCTTCGGATATCGTTCGGCCCGCTCCACTGGGGATGAGGACCGCCTTCCCTTTCTGTAAAATTTGAGAGCCCATGCACTTTTGGCTCATGGGCTCCATGTCATGGATGCTGCGGCGGGACGTACTCCAGCTCTACTACTTTAAACCCTCCAGTCCAAATGCTGCTCCCACAGGAGCATTTTCAGAGTGTCACTGTGCAGTGCTCGCTCACGACTCTTGGTCAATAAATGCAGCAGAAAGATGCATCCCAGCGCTAAGCTTACGAAATACTAATGCAGCCCCTTGAGCTTCCTGCCTTTCACACTGCCGCTGCGGTACCTCAATCACAGCATTCACCACGAACGCATCGCTGGGACATGCTTTCCAAATGTAGCTCCTGCTGGAGCCCCTTTCAAAATAACCAGCTCATAGCTTCACATGGTGGACATAGTAGGGAGATGTCGGTCCAACCTAAGCAGCAAAAACGTCTGCTCACGACTCTAGGTCAATAAAAACAGTGGTGAGATGCGTTAGCCTTTCGAATTGACGCAACCCCAGTTGACACTGCCACTGCACTACTCGCTCCCGTATACAAATAAAAAAAACACAGCAGCGTAATGCGTCCCAGCATTAAAACTCCATACAGCTCCCCCGCTAATGGAAGCTCCTGCAATAACTACCTCCAACGCCAACGTACAATAGTTGCCCTACTCACAGCTCCCGCAGAAACTAGGCAACCACCATCCCTCATCATATATCTTCATCCCTTTTAATTCACTCCTTTTGGTGGGGTTCTTCCGTACTACCAAGCCTAATGATCATCTACACCAATTCAACATCTAAGCATCCAATCCCTTTACTTTCAACTTGCTGTCCTAAACTCCTCCTGCATCTTTTTGGGGGGATACTTCAGAGCTCGAGTTGAAGATGCTTCCTCGAGCCCCTCCACCGTGGACAGCAAGCCAAATAAGTTTAACCATAATAGCGTAAAGAATATATGGGCAAACGAACTCGTGTAATGAAGTTCCAAAACATACGTTCGGGAGGAGAAGGTCCATCTAATCTTTCAATTAACAGTCAGAGTATATAAGTAGCTGTTTACCACTGTTCGGTCTCAGCTGTTTCCAGCATTCCTCCACCTTCCCAACTCCACCTTTACCCTAGGCACCTTGCCCCACGTAATCATCTCCTATTTATAGTCCTGGGGGGGATACTTCAGAGCTCGAGTTGAAGCTGCTTCCTCGAGCCCCTCCACCGTGGACAGCAAGCCAAATAAGTTTAACCTTAATAGCTTAAATATTATATATAACTCGTGAGTTAGGTGTATGCCTGGCCAAATAGATGAGTCTTTAGTCTAGACTTAAACTGAGTGAGTGTGTCTTCATCTCGAACATTGTTAGGGAGACTATTCCATAGTTTAGGAGCCAAATATGAAAAGGATCTACCTCATTTTGTGGATTTTGATATTCTAGGAACTATTAACAGGCCAGAATTTTGCGATCATAATGAACGTGAAGGAATATAGCATGGTAGAAGGTCACTTAAGTACTGCGGAGCTAGACCATTCAAAGCTTTTTATGTAGTTGACAGAATTTTAAAATTAATATGAAATTTAACATGTAGCCAATGTAACGACGATAAAATGGGGCTAATATAATCATATTTCTTGGTTGTAGTCAGCACTCTGGCTGCTGCATTTTGAACCAATTAAAGTTTATTTATTGAACTTGCTGGACATCCTCCCAGTAAAGCATTACAATAATCTAGTCTTGAGGTCATGAAAGCATTAATTCGTTTTTCGGCATCAGCAACAGTGAGCATGTTTCATAATTTAGCAATATTTCTTAGGTGTTCTACAAACATTGGTAATTTGATTTTCAAAGGACAGATTGGTATCAAATATAACACCTAAGTTCTTCGCTGTTGAAGACAATGTAACAGTACATTCATCGAGAGTCAAATTATATTTTAGTGGCTTGTTTTTAGAGGTTTTTGGTCCAATAATTAGTACCTCTGTTTTGTCGGAATTGAGTAGAAGGAAATTTCTGGCCATCCAATCTTTTATTTCATTGATACACTGCTAATTTGAAGAATTGTGAAATCTCATCAGGTTTTGAAGAAATATAAAGTTGGGTATCGTCGGCATAACAGTGGAAATATCATGGTTACTGGTATAACCTCCGTTCCCTGATGGAGGGAACGAGACGTTGGTGTCGATGTAGTGACACTAGGGGTCACTCTTGGGAGCCCGAGACACCTCTGGTCTTTGATAAAAGGCCAATGAAAATTGGCGAGTGGTATTTGCATGCCACTCCCCTGGACATACGGGTATAAAAGGAGCTGGTATGCAACCACTCATTCAGGTTTTACGCTGAGGAGCCGATAGAAGGTCCGGACATTTCAGCGGGTATTTCAGCGTTGTGGCAGGAGGGACCAACATCTCGTTCCCTCCATCAGGGAACGGAGGTTACACAAGTAACCATGACGTTCCCTATCTGTCACTCACTCGATGTTGGTGTCGATGTAGTGACACTAGGGGTCCCTATACAAAATGCCACAAGGCTGAACGGTGTTATGTGAACTGGCGGTGTGTGGTGGGCAGACTTGCTGTGTGCCTCATAGCCAGCACACCAGGTCAACACGTAACCTCCCCCAACACAGTTATGAGTGTCGAACGGCCCTTTTTGGGGACAAGTCGACTACCCAAAGACAGAGACAGGCTTAACCCAGTCGTGGCCTCTTTTCCCTTCTCTTTTTCCACTCCCTAAAAAAGAAGGGGGATTATCCGACTGGGCCGCCAGGTCTAGTCGGGGGGTGTCCCTCCCAAGGGGAAGACACCGCGGAGACCACACCTCGCCCCAAGAGATGGGGGGATATTTTTAAGTGGAAAAATATGTCACATGGTCTTTCCAACCAAGTGGAGAGCCTTCAAGGTAGATCCTGCCCAATGGGGAAGGAGTTACTACAAACATGGAGACTGGGGCAGAGGGGCTCTGCCCAAGGAAGACGCAGTTTGCCAGCAGGGAAACAAACTAGTGAAAGATATAGATCGCATGGGGTTTAGCCTTACAGGGAACCACCACATGCGGAGCACCTACCCCAGAACAGGGCTCTTAGTTAGCGCATATACTGGGCCGGCAGTGAGTCTCTCCGAAAACTCGACTGCCACAGGGCTCGGAGGAAGTCAACCAGGGAACAAAATTATTATTTTTTTGAACACTACTGGGAATTAACGGCGCACATCTTCAGCTCAAAAGGAGGAGGAAAGCGCTATGTGCAAGCGATACACCCGGCCGGCTATCCCGGGCTTATCCGCTTGTGTTGCATGCCACTACCTGGGACGAAACCGTTTCCACCTGGAGGTTGTAGAACCTTGCAAAGGTGTTGGGTGTTGCCCAGCCCACTGCTCTGCAATGTCTGTTAGAGAGGCACCTCTGGCCAAGGCCCAAGAAGCCGCTACACCATGGGTAGAATGGGCTCGTAGCCCTACCGGGGGCGGCATGTTTTGGGCGAGATATGCCAAAGTTATGGCGTCAACGAGCCAGTGGGCGATCCTCTGCTTGGAGACAGTGCTTCCTTTCTGCTGTGCACCAAAAGCAGACAAAGAGCTGCTCAGAGATTCTAAAGCTCTGCGTGCGATCCAAATAGATGCGTAAAGCGCGCAGCGGACACAGCGACGACAGGGCTGGGTCTGCCTCCTCCTGGGGCAGCACTTGCAGGTTCACCACCTAGTCCCTAAAGGGGTGGTGGGAACCTTGGGCACATAGCCCGGTCAGGGTCTCAGGATCACGTGAGAGTAACCTGGACTGAACTCCAGGCACGTTTCGCTGACAGAGAATGCTTGCAGGTCACCTACCCTTTTGATGGAAGTGAGCGCAGTCAGGAGGGCAGTCTTCAAGGAGAGTGCCTTAAGCTCGGCTGACTGCCAAGGCTCAAAGGGGACTCTCTGTAGACCCTGAAGAACTACAGAGGTCTGATGAGGGAACGAGGTGCGGGCTGGAGGGATTCAGCCTCCTGGCACCTCTTAGGAACCTGATGATCAGGTCATGCTTCCCTAAGGACTTACCGTCGACTGCGTCGTGGTGTGCTGCTATGGCAGCAACATACACCTTCAAGGTGGAAGGGGACAGCCTCCCTTCCAACCTCTCTTGCAGGAAGAAAAGCACTGATCTGACTGCGCATCTCTGGGGGTCTTCCCAACGGGAAGAACACCACTTAGGGAACAGACGCCTCTTAAAGGCATACAGGCGCCTCGTAGAGGGAGCCCTAGCCTGAGTGAACATGTCTACCATCGCAGATGGGAGACAGCTTAGGTCTTCCGCATCCCATCCAGGGGCCAGACATGGAGATTCCAGAGGTCTGGGCGTGGGTGCCGGATGGTGCCCCTTTCCTGAGAAAGAAGGTCCTTCCTCAGGGGAATTTGCCAGGGGGGAGCTGTCGCGAGGAGCGTGAGGTCTGAGCACCACGTCTGGGCGGGCCAGTAGGGTGCTTACCAGGACGACCTGCTCCTCGTCCTCCCTGACCTTGCACAGGGTCTGTGAAAGCAGGCTCACTGGGGGAAACGCATATTTGTGAATACCAGGGGACCAGCTGTGTGCCAGCGCGTCTATGCCGAGGAAGGCTTCGGTCAGGGCGTACCAGAGCAGGCAGTGGGAAGGATTCTTGGGAGGCGAACAGGTGCACCTGTGCCTGTCGAATCGACTCCAATCAGCTGGACCACCTGAAGGTGGAGTCTCCACTCTCCCCTGAGGGTAACCTGTTGTGACGGCGCGTCCGCCGTAGTGTTGAGGTTGCCCGGGATGTGAGAGGCTTGCAGCGACTTGAGGTGCTGCTGACTCCAGAGCAGGAGACGGCGGGCGAGTTGTGACATACAACGAGAACGCAAACCACCTTGGCGGTTGACATATGCTACCGTTGTCATGTTGTCTGTCTGAACTAACACGTGCTTGCCCTGGATCAACGGCCAAAACCTCCGCAGGGTGAGCAGAATTGCCAGTAACTCGAGGCAGTTGATGTGCCAATGCAGTCGCGGACCCGTCCAGAGGCCGGCGGCTGCGTGCCCGTTGCAAACAGCGCCCCAGCCCGTTTTGGAGGCATCCGTTGTGACCACGACACACCTGGAGACCATTTCTAGGGGAACACCTGCTCGTAGAAATGAGAGGTCGGTCCAAGGGCTGAAAAGACGGTGACAGACCGACGTAATGGCCACGCGGTGTGTCCCGTGGCACCATGCCCGTCTCGGGACACGAATCTGGAGCCAGTGCTGAAGCGGCCTCATATGCATCAACCCGAGCGGGGTGGCCACCGCTGAGGATGCCATATGCCCCAGGAGCCTCTGAAAAAGTTTCAGTGGAACCGCTGTTTTCTGTTTGAATGCCTTCAAACAGGCCAGCACCGACTGGGTGCGCTCGTTCGTAAGGCGCGCCATCAAGGAGACTGAGTCCAACTCCAAACCGAGAAAAGAGATGCTCTGAACCGGGAAGAACTTGCTCTTTTCCCAGTTGACCCGAAGTCCTAGTCGGCTGAGGTGTGAGAGCACCAGGTCCCTGTGTGCGTATAACACGTCTCGAGAGTGAGCTAAGATTAGCCAGTCGTCGAGATAGTTGAGAATGCGAATGCCCACCTACCTTAACGGGGCAAGGGCAGCCTCTGCGATCTTCGTAAAGACGCAAGGAGACAGGGACAGGCCGAAAGGGAGGACTTTGTACTGATACGCCTGACCCTTGAACGCGAACCGCAGGAAGGGTCTGTGTCAAGGAAGGATCAAGACGTGAAAGTACGCATCCTTCAGGTCTACCGCCGTTAACCATTCTTGATGACGGATACTCGCTAGAATGCATCTTTGCGTCAGCATCTTGAACGGGATTCTGTGTAAAGCCCGGTTCAGTACTCGCAGGTCCAAGATTGGCCGCAACCCACCGCCTTTTTTCGGTACGATGAAGTAGGGGCTGTGAAACCCTTTCTTCATCTCGGCTGGAGGGACAGGTTCTATTGCGTCCTTCCATAGGAGGGTAGCGATGTCTGTGCAAGGTAGCAGCGTTTTCGTCTTTCACCAAGGTGAAGCGGACACCGCTGAACCTGGGCGGATGCCCGGCGAAGTGAATCGCGCAGCCGAGTCGGACGGTCCGGACCCGCCCTCGTGACTGATTGGAAAGCGCAAGCCATGCGTCCAAGTTCCTCGCAAGGGGGACCAAAGGGGCAACGTCATCGGATGTCACCGCAGGGGGATCCCCTTGGCGATGAGTAGACGGGGTGCGGGATCTTGAGCCGCGCCAGGGCAGGATATGCCGGCTAGCATCCATCTACTGCTCTACCATTGAGAACTGCTGGGCAAAGTCCTCAACGGTGTCGCTGAATAGGCCCGCCTGGGAAATGGGGGCAGCAAGGAATCGTGTCTTGTCGGCCTCACCCATCTCGACCAGGTTGAGCCAAAGGTGGTGCTCCTGGACCACTAGTGTGGCCATCGTCCGACCTAGAGACTGCGCCGTGACCTCCGTCGCTCGGAGAGCGAGGTCGGTCGCCAAGCGCAGTTCCTGCATCAATCCCGGGGCGGAACTACCCTTGTGCAGTTCTTTTAGCCTTGGCGGACTTGCTCGAGAGCCATGGCGTGCAGGGCGGAGGCGGCTTGTCCAGCGGCACCGTAGGCCTTGGCCGTCAGAAACTACGTAAACCTACAGGCCTTGGACAGGGGCTTTGGGCACCCGCGCCAGGTGGTGGCGCTCTGCGGGCATAGGTGCACCGCGAGCGCCTTTATCCACCGGGGGATTGCCGAATAGCCCTTGGCCGCCCCACCATCGAGGGTAGTGAGGTCGGGGAAGCTGAAAAGATCAGGACCGGGCAGTAAAAAGTGCCTCCCGCGACCTTGTCAGCTCTTCATGCACTTCCGGGAAGAAAGGAACGGGGGCGGGGCGGGGTGTGGCTTTGAGCGGCGCCGCGAGCCCAGGAACGAATCACCGAGCCGCGAGGGTTCAGGGAAGAGCGGTGAAATCCACTCTAACCGATGCTTGCGGCTGCCCAGGAAAGCATGTCGTCATCTCCGCGTCAGCCTGTGACTGGGCAATCGACCCCGAAGGGAGGAGCCCAGCTGAGGCTTCCGACTGGACGAGCCCGCTCTCCAATGCTGTGCTCGAGAGCTCATCACTTTCACGGACTCCGAATAAGAGGTCGAACTCGCCGTGAGACGAGCCGGCGGACTCACCCGGAAGCCCGATCGGGGCAGACGAGCATGCTGGGGAATGGGAGGTCTGCGGGGGAATACCCGGCAGAGGCGGTCCCATTGGGGTCCCCAAATCGCCCCCAGTGCTAGCCGTGCTGGCCTCAAACCCGTGGGTAAAAGGACCGAGGCGGGAGCCTCTGGGGTGGCTCGCTTTCTTACAAAGGCGAGCCGCGACCGCAACGTTGCCATGAACATATTCTCGCAATGAGAACATGACCATCCACGAACACTGTCTCCGTGTGAGCAGTGCCCAGACACGAAAGACAGTGATCGTGACTGTTAGAAGGCGAGAGATAACGAGCACAACCAGGAATAACACACAATCAGAAAAGCATCTTTAAAAGACACGTCTTTAAAAAGACTTTCCGTGTGCGCTCTTTTATAGAAATATATACTCTTTTAGAGGGGAAAATTGCTCTTTCAGAAAATATACTCTCTAGTTTTTCTGCCGAAGCGCCCAGGGGCGTTCTCTGCAGTGCACCAGTGCAGAGGAGGGAGAAGCCGCTGAAATGCGCCGTCAGATCCAGCAGAGGTGAATGAACAGTAATATTCAGCTCAATGAGCATGACTGTTCAGCTCCGAAGAGAAAATCTGAATGAGTGGTTGCATACCAGCTCCTTTTATACCCATATGTCCGGGGGAGTGGCATGCAAATACCACTCGCCAATTTTCACTGGCCTTTTATCAAAGACCAGAGGTGTCTCGGGCTCCCAAGAGTGACCCCTAGTGTCACTACATCGACACCAATGTCGAGTGAGTGACAGATAGGGAACTTATTCCACGATTCCTGATAATATCTCCCAGGGAAAGCATATACAAGGAGAAAAGCAGAGGCCCTAAAATTGATCCCTGTGGCATTTTGTTTGGTTTGACAATTCCTCATTTACATAAACAAAGTGGAAGCGGTCTGCTAAATAGAACCTAAACCATGCTAATGCAACTCCACAAATGCCAACATAATTCTCTATCCTATTCAAGAGAATGTTGTGATCTATAGTGTTGAATGCAGCACTAAGATCTAAAAGCACTAGAAGTGAAATACAGCTGCGATCAGATGATAAGAGCTAGTCATTTGTAACTCTGTTAAGAGCAGTCTCTGTAATGCGATGAGGCCTATATCCTGACTGAAATTGTTCATTTTTACTATTTCTCTGTAGAAATGAACATATTTGGGATGATACTACCTTTTCTAGTATTTTCAACATAAATGGGATATGAAATGCCTTTTTGGCATCAAGTGAGATGGCAGCGACCGGAGTCTGATCATTCACCACTGACCACATGATATTGATGAAACGCCTAATGTTATCAGAAGAGCTATGGCCCCGAATAAACCCCACCTGATCTATATGTATAAGAGAAGTCATAACTTTACTTAATCGGTTAGCCAAAATGTTTGACAATATTTTAACATCTAACTGGATCAGGGAAATTGGATGGTAACTCTTACACTTGCTTGGATCTTTGTCCTTTTTAAGAATCAGACTGATCCGGGCTTGTGTCATGGTTGGTGGAAGCTTTCCATTCTTTAATGATTCCGTATACACTGTATGCACAATTATTAGGCAATTGAGTATTCTGATCTTATTATTATTTCCATGCACATTTTCCAACTCCAAACCATATAAACTTGAATGCTTACTGGATTCAATCATTTTCAGGTGGTATGTATTTGTGTAATGAGGGAGGGTGTGGCGAAAGTGACTAACACCTTATATCAAGGTGTGCATAATTATTAGGCAGCTTCATTACATCAGGTATAATGGGCCAAAAAAGAGATTTAACTGACACAAATTAAAATGCCTTTCAGACGGATGCAACACTCTTGAAATAGCTAAACTATTGATGCATGACCACCGGACAATCAAACGTTTTGTTGCGAATAGTCAACTGGGGCACAAAAAACGCATGGAGAAATAAAGGCGCAAATTAACTGCAAAAGACTTGAGAAGAATTAAACGTGAAGCTACCAGGAACCCATTATCCTCCAGAGCCACCATATTCCAGAATTGCAACCTACCTGTTGTGTCCAGAAGTACAAGGTGTTAAGTGCTACTGAGAACTTGTGGGCCCTTCTCAAATGTTAGATTTACAGTGAGGGAAGACAATACAGCTCTTTGAACAGCATTTGGGAGGCTGTGGTTGCTGCTTCAGCAAAAGTTGATCATGAACAGATCAAGAAACTGACAGACTCCATGGATGAAAAGCTCATGGCAGTTATTGAAAAGAAGGGTGGCTATATTGGTCACTGAATATTTTTGAAAGGCCAAAAATGTTATTTAATTGTCATTTTGTGTTACTTAATTATTGCACTTACTCTAAAAATTTAGAATAAACAATTGAGTTGGGAGAAATTATTTTTGTAATTTAGTTGCCTAATAATTGTGCACACTAATAGTTGCCTAATAATATATATATCCTGAGAAAGACAAAACTCACTTTTCCTTTGTTAAACATTCAGGTTTGAGGTTCAGTAACATTTTGGATTGACTGAGAGCATTGTGTTTGTTCAACAATAAAATGAATCCTGAGGAATACAATTTACCTAATAATTGTGCACGCAGTGTAAACTTCTAGCAAGAGTGGAGCCAGTTCTGTAGCATAAGATCTAAAAAATTCAGCAGCAATGCTGTCTGGCACCGGCCTTAATTACCTCACCAAAATCCTCTAAGGTTATCTCAGAATCAAGAAAATATATTTTTTTTTTTTGCTCAGCCGACAGTTTAGGAAGTTCTAATGTTTCCACAAAGTTTCTAATATCCTCTTCAGTAGACAAAGATGTGAAACAATAAAGATCAAGATAGAAATCTTTAAAAGCCTTATTAATATCAGTGGCTGAGGTAAATATTACACCACTAGCAGATTTCACTGTGAGAATAGTAGAAAAAGACTCTCTCTGTTTTATATATCTAGCCAGAAGTTTTCTTGCTTTGTCCCCCAACTCAAAGTATGACTGTCTTGCCCTGAATAGCCAAAACTCCACCTTCCATGACAAAATAGTATTATATCTGTATTTCATTCGGGTCAATTCTCTGAGGCCATTAGATAACATTCGGCGCTTCAGCTCTGCCTCTGCACTTTTAATATTCCCTTCCAATTCCATGAGTTCTTGTGCTTTGGATTTTTTGGTGAAAGCAGCATACTGTATAATCCGGCCCCTAAGAACCACCTTAGTGCCTCCAAGCCACGCCCAGAGAGGATACTGAGGACCACATTGATTTCAGCCTTTAGCATTTGTTGGAATTCAGGATTTTGCAAAAGGGATACATTAAAGTGTCTACTGTATGATTTCTTTTTCTCTGTATATGGCAACACCTCTAAACACACCAGGGTGTGATCTGACACTAAAATGTTTCCAACTGAGCAATCAACAACAGATGAAATGAGGGACTTAGATATTATATATATATATATATATATATATATATATATATATATATATATATATATATATTTATATTCTAGAGTAAATCTTATGGACTGAAGAAAAAAATGTATAGTACCTACCAGATGGGTTCAAAAGTCTCCAAATATCTGAAAGACCAAGATTGTTTCACATCCTGTGAAGCATCACTGTTGCTCTAGGGCGCTTGCACACTTTTGCTTCACTATGATCAAGGACTGAGTCCATCAAAAGATTAAAGTCTCCTCCCAATATTAAATCATGATGGGTGATTTTGGTTACAGCTTGCAACATCCCTTCAAGATCTATAAAAAAGCCCTGATCATCAATGTTAGGTGCATAAATATTCACCAAATAAGACTTTGTCCCTGAATTTCAGCTAAAACAATAATGACTCTTCCTAATTTATCTTTACTCTGTTTGAGACATTTGAATTGTAGATGTTTACTTATCAGTGTAATGACTCCCCTGCTATTACTTGTGCCAGCACTATAACAAAAATGCCCACCCCATATCTTTCCAAATTTTTCAGCTTCCTGCGGGGTAAGGTGTGTTTCTTGAAGGAACACTATATCATATTTCTTACGCTTAAGAAGAGAAATAACCTTCCTTCTTTTTATGGGGTGCCCCAACCCATTCACAGTCTATGTGGAGAGAAACAATCCACTCATATTAACATTTGACATGTAAGAAAAAATAGTTTGTGTGTCAAAAACAGGATTATAAAGACCACATTCCAACATTAGTGCAACAGTCAAACCCCGAACATTCCCCAGAACCAAACAAACAGAAAAAAGAAAACGTGTGCATTAACCCCGTGCACAACAGTGCCAACAGGCATCCATCCCTCCAAACTCGAACAGTCCACGCATGCCTATGAGAACCTCCGTGACAACTTTGCCATCGAATTGCTCAAACCCAGTGTTTCTATACAAGAATTACACAGCAAAAGATAATCTATAAAACAAACTCCAGCCAATAGGCAGAATAAACACAAAGAGCATGTAGCTTCATCCATAACACTGTCCTAAAGGTGTATTATTCTACAAAATAAACTCCAGCCGCTAGGCGGAACCAGCACAGAAAGAGCGCGCAGAATCTTCAGACAGTCAAACAAATGTTCAGTGAGCCAGTCCATTCGGCTGCAATATGAGTACAAGCAAATTACTTACTCCAATGACTTTGCAAGACATACTCCACAAAATAAACTCCAACCGATAGGCAGAAATAAGCACAAAGAGCGTGTAGATTCATCCACAAAACCGTCCCGAAGGTGTGTTGCTCTACAAAATAAAATCCAGCTGCTAGGCGGAACCAGCACAAAAAGAGTGCGCAGAATCTTCAAAGAGTCAAGCAAATGTTCAGTGAGCCGGTCCACTCGGCCGCAACGTGAGCACCACAACATGACCCACTCACACCATTGACTTAATGAAGGACATCGCCTGCTGTGGGCATGTGAATGTTTTACGGTTCTTCCAAGAAAGCCTTCCTTTACTCCTCACCTCAAGTAACACAAGATCTTTATCGGATGATCTCAGAAATTTGGCCAGAATTGATCGGGGCCTGTCTCCCTCAGCGGATCGCCAAGCTGGAACCATGTGAGCTCGCTCAATTTCCAGCTTATGGCCTGCTATGTCGAGCAGACTCGGAAAGAGCCCGTCCAGGAACTCCACCATATTATGTCCCTCCATTACTCCTACGATATGGATGTTATTCCACTGGCTATGGTTTTTCATGTCCTCCAACTTCTCCCAGACATGCTCCAAATCCACCTTAGTCACTAGCGGATTAGCAGATATTTCCCTCTCCGATCACTCCAGATAATTGATCCATTTCTCGACATCCACCACTCTTGTGACCACATCAGTAAATTTAGCCTCCATGGCAGTGATCAATCAATGTATCACCACAAGATCCTCCAAGTCAGCAACGACCTTCATCAGCATTGCCGACATGTTCAACATCTCTCGCCACAGTTCCCGCAACTCTCCGACCAAATCGACTCCCTGGTCCGTGGCCTTCTCAGGGGTGTTAGCCTGAGCACGTAAGTGTCCTTTAATGTCTCCAGAACCCAAGGATTTTGAATTCTTTGACATATTGTCCTCCTAGAACAGTTATGGAATAGAGTGTATCGAATCTCACTGGTTTATGTCATTAAAAGGTATTAAAACTAGCAAAGTGAGCAGAGCTCGCCGTTCACACGTCCGATCATTGCATGGCGTCCATTTTAATCACTATTTACAATTATCAAAGGTGCTTAATATACACAGGTGAGCCAAAACATTATGATCACTCGCAAGTGAAGCAAACAATGTTGATCATCACATGTCAAGGTCTGGGCAGATTAGATGGTCAGCGAACAATCAGTTCTCATAGTAAATCTGTTGAATGCAGGAGAAATCGGCCATAGTAAAGACCAGAGTGACTTTGACAAGGGCCAAATTATTATGGCCAGATGACTGGGTCAGAGCATCTCTGAAATGGCAAGGCTTGTGGGGTGCTCCCGGTCAGCAGTGGTGAGTGCCTACCGACAGTGGTCCGAGGAGGGGCAAACCACAAACCAGCTACAGGGTGTTGGGCGCCGAAGGATCCTGATGCTGTCCTGTCTGGTCCGAACCAACAGAAGGTCTACTGTGGCACAAGTCACAGAAAATTGTAATGATGGTTACGGGAGGAATGTGTCACAACACACAGTGTATTGCACCCTACTGCGTATGGGGATGCGCAGCCGATCATTTTTGATGATGACCCCTATCCACCATCGATGGAGAATGGGCACGCGAGCGTCGGACCTGGACCTTGCAGCAGTGAAAGAAGGTCGCCTGGTCCGATGAGTCCCGTTTTCTTTTACATCACAAGGATGGCCATGTTTGTGTGCGCCATTTACCTGGGAAAGTGATGGCACCAGGATGCACTGTGGGAAGACGACAAGCCGGTGGAGAGAGTGTGATGCTCTGGGCAATGTTCTGCTGACCCTAACAAATAGTTTCAAA